>NC_142200.1:7886862-9136862 GCF_049639895.1 Pseudopodoces humilis
GCGACTTTTTCTTCCTTCTCGTCTCCATTGTACTGTTTGTAATGTGGTTCTTTACATTATCTCTGGCATGTACATTGCTTCATGCCAGCATTTCAGGCTTGTGCTGCTGAAAGGTCTTGGTACATAATTTAAACAAAAAACCCCAACAAAACTATATGAAAATAAAGAACACAGCAAATAACATACTTCAGCACCTAGCTTTGCCCTGCGTGTGCTAGACCACCAGGTGAGGACCAGTGTGTTGCAAACACGTACTCCAAAGTGCTGCTTACTGTCTTCCTGAATAATTTAGCCCTGAGTCATAAACAAAACTGTTCTTCACAAGAGAAAAAGAGACACCCTGAAAGCTTTTAAGTCACTGAAAAAGAGTTCTTCTTTTGGGCCATCGCAAGTGAGAAGTTACTTGCTTGAAGAAGTAGCAGCTTAACTAGATTTGTCAAACAGGACCTACATACACACTGATTAAAACAAACTGTGGCTTAACTCAGGACATAGAGATACAAGGGTTGGGAGTGAAGTTGAGCTGGGGAGAAGGGAGAAATAAAAGGAGGGTGGAATTAGGTTTGTCATTATGTCTCTCTATCCTACTCTGTTTAATTGGCAAAAAGTTAAATTCATTTCCCCAAACTGAACCAGTTTTGCCCATGATGGTAATGGTTGTTTGACATTCCTGCCCTTAGCTCAATCCATGAGCTTCTTATCATATTTTCTCCCCATCTTCTTTTGAGGCTGGGAAGTGAGAAAAAAAAAAAGCTGGTGGGCACCTGGCAACCTACCAAGTCAACCCACTCACTTTAATTTTTGGTAATTTAATTAATTGCAGATTTTATATTCCTTTCTTCAGAACTATAATCTAGGATATCTGAAAAAGGGATGAATACTCTCCCTCCTTGACTTCAGCTTAACCAAATAACATAGGCATTTCAATGTAATACAATGTAAATACAGGGTTTAAAATACTGTACGCAGCAAAACCAAGATTTTTTTCCTTGTTTAAAATACTTTAATTGTGAATTCTACTTCCAAGTGAAAAATTAATATTACTAGCAAAAAAGTCATTATTTGAAGAGGCCTGCAATTTGATATAAATGTGTAGGTAGGAGGATTAGTGGCCCTTCTTTAATGACTGTGATTATGTGCTGGGGCCATGGGCCACAACTAAGCAGCTCTGTAAATCTCGCTGTCCTGGAGTTGTTACTTATCCAGTCAGATACACCAGGATAAATACTGTAGTGTATAAAATACCTCTGTTCCTTTGTGTCTCATCATCTCCACAAATCTCAGGAGTCTTAATGACACCTTCATACTCCTCTGATCTGCAATACAAATAGAAAGGTGCAGAGTGGCTGTAGAAAGTTGCATTTACATCAGAGGAAAATGGCTAAATAAATGAATTTGATCATTGTAAAAATTCCTACTCCCTTATTTAAATTTATAAGTGAATGACCTATTAGTATAAGATGACCTTTAGGTTTGATCAGACCTTTAGGTTAATGAAGATGGGTAGGAAATACAAACTGACTTTCCTGATGTTACCACTTCAATCTGATGCCAATCGTGACCCAGAATTGGAATACGCTGCTCAGGGAAGTGATTGAATCATCATCCCTAGAAAAATTAGAGGTGTGGACCTGGCACTGGGGGACACGGTTTAGTGGAGACTTGGCAGTGTTGGATTAACGTGTGGACTTCATGATCTTACAGGTCTTTTCCAGCCTAAACTGTTCTGTGATTCTAAAATTGAACAAGACTGTGAATCGCTGGAACAGGCTGCTTTCACAAACAACGGAAAACTAGCTCTCAGCCTAAAATGTGTGAGGCAAACTAGTTGACGGATATGCAGGGGGAGGACAGAAGCGTCACGCAAAGGCCGAAACGCGAGATTTCCACCTGAGGAAAAGCCATTTGGTCTCTGCCCGCCGAGGGAAGGCAGGGCCGGGCTGGCGCAGCTCGGGCCCGGTTACAGCCAGGCCGCGGCGCCGCCCTCAGCGCCGGCCGCGCGGCGCCGTTGCTGTGGCAGCGCTGGAATGGCGGCGGCGCCTGAGGGGCCATGGTGCACAGTGAGTGCCGGGGAGCGCCTGCCCTCCTCTGCAGGACGGGCCCCGCGCCCTGCACGCCTCCTTCGTGTCCGCAGAAGGGCAACAAAGCTGGGGAAGGGGCTGGTCTGATGAGGAGCGTCTGAGGGAGCTGGGGGTGCTCAGCTTGGAGGCTCAGGGAGACCTTACCGTTCTCTACAACTCCGTGAAAGGAGGCTGTAGCCAGAGGGCGGTCGCCCTCTTCTCCCATGTGACAGGAGGAGAGGAGATGGCCTCAAGTTGTGCCAGAAGAAGTTTAGCTTAGATGTTGGGGAAAATTTGTTCATGGAAGGGGTTGTCAAGCAGTGGAACAGGGTGAGCAGGAAGCTGGTGGAGTCAATACACCTGGCGTTATTTAAAACTCATGCAGATGTGACATTTAGGGACATGGTTTTGTGGTGGATTTGGCAGTGCTGGGTTGTTCTAAATGATCTTGTAGGTGTTTTCCAGTCTAAACAATTCTCTGATTCACGTTCCCTCTTGCTGCAGTTGTCTCCCTTGCCTGTCATCCCCACAGCCCCCTGGCAGTCCCCTGCCCTCCTGCCTCCCTTGGATGACTGTTGGATTTTTCTCTTCCTTGGCAATAACTCCCCATTTTATGTCGCCATGTGAAGCACAGGCGTTCCTTTCCTCTCAAAACAGCCCTTGGGAGGGCCAGCAGCGGGGACTGGGATGGCCCAGGTCGGGGGGGACCCCTCCTTGTGTGGGGCAGCCCCTCCAAGGGGGGATGCTGGATAGGATGGCTTATGTCTGAGCCCAGGTCTGTCAGATGTGGAAAAACCCCAAATGAGGTAAAATACTCTATACTGTTACTTATGAAATGATCATCTTTTCCAGATACAGAAGTATGACCCAAAAGACTGAGTGCTCACACCTTTTACTCATGAAAAAGGAGCTCCCTTCCTCTCTGATTTGTCTTGTAATCTGTTTTGATTGTATATTTTCACTGGACTTCAGTCCTGTGCTAGGCTAAAACAGTGCTTTCGACAGGAACTCCTTCCTGCAGGAAGCTGGCAGATGCCTTCTTTGAGCAGGCACTGCCTGAAGGAGAGTGACTTTATCTCCTGAACAGCACAACATGAATTTGAATCTTAAAGTAATGGTTGCATACTTCACTTTTCTGAAATGCAGCTTCCCCCACCATCTCCTGATACACCTGCAGCTATCAATCTGCTTATTCTTTCAATTTCTTTAATGCTATCCTTCATTTCTGCTTCCTTTTTTGAGTAAAACGTAATTCTTGGAAGCCCTGTCATTAGAACTACAAGACCTGTTCTCTCCACTTGATTGATGCCATTCCTCATTCCCTCCTGTGTTCATGGGAACCTGGGAATAGCTGTGATCTCTCAGGTTGCTACTCCAGTGTCCCATTACTGCACACAATGTCAGAAAATCTGGTTAATGAACTTTTTAGTGAGTTCAGTGTGTTTGTCAATGGCCTGGAGATGCTGTTATTTAAAATTTTATTTAATATTTGTTTTCTCTTGTAAGCTTGTTTCCCCTCATTCCTCTTAAATGAACTAGATATTACACAATATGTCAAATATTCGGGCAGTTCCCTACAACAGGATCTCAAATCAGGTTTCTAAAGCTTCTCTGTAGCTTCTATTGGGAATGATTGTCTATGCTTTGCCAATTATCTGTTAATGAAAGTGGACATTTTTGCAGAATTACTGCAAAAATAATTTCAATTTTCGTCAGCAAGTGGAAATTGGGCTGTAATTAAGCTGTCAGGAATAGTTTTTATGCCTTCTTTTTGTATAAAGGTTATAGAGCATAATATTGCTACCAGTGTGTATGTATGCAGATTGTGGAGTATTGTTTTTCTACTCAAAATTACCTGGTAATAGTGGCACTGAAAAATCTGCCACCAAACACAGTAGTAGCAGGCTTTTTTTTTAATTTTCCAGCAGTTTTGCCAAGTAACTGACTAGAAATGTCAATGTTTTTTCATATTTATTGTGAAGACTAAAGTATTTAGTCATGATTATTGACTTTTTTTCCTCTTTTTTTTCTGTTACTTTAAACAAGTGGAAAGGAAAATGATTGTTCAGATACAATAAAGCTGCTCAATGTGGTTAAAAGAGACAAAGACACCTTCCCCAACACGATTTATGTGCAGACAGGTTCCCCCTTCAATCAATATCTGTATCTCCACATTTAATTTTGTAAATTAATTCTGTCAGGTGAAACTCTGTTAAGCAGAAGGGAAATTTAAGCCTGGATATCTTTAAATAATGTAATACAAACACAACCAGTTTCACCCCTTTCCCAAAGACTGCAGGCAGAGGAGCTGTACAGACACATGTGAGTTTGGGCTGTATTGGTACATAGTTTGCTGGTCACTGTGAATGTGTGCAGCCATCCCATGACCATTAATAAAACTGGATGATTTCACAAAACCTCCCTGAGACAAAGAAGTGAAAGAGTACTTTTAATTAATGCATGGTAAGAACAGTTTGTTTTCACAGATCTTTATATATTTTTTCTTTTTACTTATTTTTCTTCAGATTCTCTTTGGAAGGCTTTTTTGTCTTTTTTTTCAGCATTAAACACAATGAAAATACGTATGCTAACTTGATAAAACCCTGTGGTTTTCCTCCATACTTCACTGTAGTCCAGTGCTTGTCAAGGAGAAGAAAATGCAGGCACTTTTTGGTGCAGTGTGCTGAAAACAAACTTCTAGCTTCTGGCTCAGGAGTGAGCACTGGTTCTTATAGAATTTCTTTGCCTTTGTTATACAGAACATTTTCACTGTTTGAAAGACTGCCTGGCATTAAATATTACAACATGATAACTGAACCCAGGTCTCTGGCGGTTTTCAGCCACTGAAACTCCTTTTCTGGCTCTGATGAGCTGGTAGTGCCTAAGAAATACTAGGTATACATTTCATTCTAACATAAATGTTTGTAAGTGTGACTTAGTTGTGGCATAAAAAATATCTGCCTACTTTCAGCATTTATCCTGCTTATTTCTGTGCATGCTGTGCTTGTGGAAGAATATGATGGCACACTGTACTTTGCTTCCCTCTACCCCCCCCCCCCACTGCTGTCTGTGGTGTGAACATCTGGCATCTGGAAATAAAACAGCATAAAACACTCCACTACTTGCCTACATGAATCAATCTGCAACCCAAGCTATGCTGAAAATAGTGTCTGATGGATTAATTTCTGCAAGGGTTGTATCACATTCTTATGGAAGACTCAGCAGTTTTCATATGGATCTTTGCAAAGGTGACGTGATTGTGCTTCACAAAAGATGTTTACTGTGGCGGAGTGGGTCAAAGCTAATTGGTACTTGATATCTTGTTATCTTTTCTGGCAGATTTTATTTTTGTTGTCATTCCTACCAGGCTATTTGGTATGGTGGAACAAAATATTTTAATGATTTTATAATTTGCTCATAAGTCAGATGGCAGAAAATTATTACAGGGAAATATGACATCTAATGTTTCTTTCAGTCACTGAAGATCTTGTTAGAAGACGTGCAGAACATAACAACTGTGAAATTTTTTCACTGGAAGAAATCTCTTTACATCAGCAGGAAATAGAAAAGCTAGAGCATCTTGACAAATGGTGTCGAGATTTAAAAATTCTCTATCTTCAGAATAACCTAATTCCAAAAATTGGTAAGTCTTTTCTCTATATGTTTCTTTTAAAATGTATTCACATGCATAATTCTGAAATCAGAAAAAAAAAAGTATTCTGTTATACTTAAGGGAATGTTCTGCTAACAAGAGTTCCTTTCTTGGTTTCTTTATTAAATTTCTAAGAAGCTTAGAAATTTGCAAGGGAAATATTAAATTAAAAAGATACTACTGAGATACAAGTCATTAAAATATGAGTGTGATTTTATGGATTAAAATTTCAAAAAGCAGGATATAGTTTAAATATCCCATCTTCTGGCAAACAGAGAGACAAAGAGTTTACCTATTCCATGGACTTGATATCACAGGATTAGCTTTTTCAGGCTCTTTTTAAAATTTTATTTTCACAAAATCATCTTTTTGTTAACAGTGAAATAATTTTTGTTGAGATAAAATACTGTCTAGTGTGTGTGAACTAAACTCTCTGTTTCGTATGCTTAATGGTCTTCCTGCACCGCAGGAGAAGATATAATTTCATATGGTCTGGTTTTGTTCCATGTTGGAAAATGAGACATCAAGCCTTGGGCTGGAAAAGCTTAGATTCTACACATGTTGTCTAGATGAACAACGAAAATTTGGAAGTGTTCAGAAATTATATTAGTATATCTCTTCGAAGTTCCTTAAGAGGAAGAAAAAAAATACTAAGGTTTTTGGAGGAAATTCTGTGCTCAGAACTTGTAGGCAAATCCTGTAAGTTTTCTTGAGGAAAAACCTATCAGGTGATCAGGAAGCTCTGTCTCTACTGATAAAATATGCATTTCCTAAAGTAGAGGAATCTTCTCCCAGAAAGAACAAGTTTTATTTAAACTGCTGTGTGCTTCTTTACCCCATCAAAAGAGGGACTAAAATAAGTTGGTTTTCTCTATGTTAATGTGTCCTTAATAAGGCACAAGATATCATCTTGTGGTTTTTCTGTCAACACTCAGGCCTCCTTCAGGTTAGCACAGGATACCATATTCAGATTGTTGCATTTTGAAGACAAAATTTTTTCAGCAATTTCATTTTTGAGACAAGCAATTTTTATGTTACCATAATCTAACTGTAGGAGTTGAAAAGGTATGCAACTTGGTGATTCATATATTATTGTATAATGTGACAGCTTTCCGAGGTAATACCTTAATAACAAATGAAAAAAACCAACCCCAAAACAAAAAAACAACCAAAACAAGCACCACCAACCCCTCCTGACACTATGGTGGTGACCAAAAACAGGGGACCAAATGTCCCCTGTCAACAGGGGCTGTGTTCCAAAGTATTGAAGTGCAGAAATTATTCTTCCAGTGGATTGCAGCATGTCCTTGCAGAGGACACAGCAGTTCCAAGCATGCTCTGAAGATCATAGCAAAATGGTTTATATTGGCTCTGTTGGGCTGTGTCTTAACACAAACCTTGATGCAGCTTCAGGGTCAGCCCTCCCCATGAGCAGGCAGGGGCTTGTCAGGCATCCACAGCGTGCACGAGTGGTACCACTGGCTCTCACATCATCATGTGCACAGGCACTGCTCTTACAGAAATACTGCAGCAAAAACAAAACATCCAAACTAAGCTGCACAAGTTCTTGCTGAGAAATTGATGTCATCATTTGTTTGTGAATTTTGTAGAAAATACCTCTCCAAGTTCTTAGTAAACTGTGGTAGGATTTGTGTCACTGAATTTGTAGATGTGTCATGTTTCCCAAGATGGAATGTTTCACTATGTTTTTCCAGCCATTCCTCTTGAATTAGATACGTGTTTTATGGGTTTGTGATAAAAATGTGTTTGTAACTTTCCTTATTTCTTTTTGCTTTTTTTATTTTTCATTTTCAGAAAAGTTTTTTGTTTCGTCTTTTTATTAACATTAAAATTTTAATGTCCATTAATATGGTACATACTCTGATTTGTCCTTCCTACTTTTCTGCTTCATTGTTGTTTTCAAGTAAAGTAAGCACGTGAAACCATAATGTTCTTTCCAGTGCTGAAAACTGAAATAATCCATCTATATTTTGTTACAGAAAATGTGGGCAAACTAAAGAAGCTGGAATATTTAAATGTGGCTTTGAACAACATTGAAAGAATTGAAAATCTGGAAGGTCAGATTTTGTAAAATCCATTTTGCCTTTTCATATTAGAACACTTAAGTTGTGAAATGGTGGAAGCCAATAAGCGTGCCCACCCGTAACGGTTTTTGTGGATACTTAGAGGATCCTTGGGTGCAGGGTTTCAATAAATGTTTCTTTCTAGCAAGTACTTCCTACTGCTGATTTTTTTCTCATTGAACTTTCCTAAATGTCTCTGGGTCACATTTCATCTTCAGGAATCAAATGTCACACACAAGAAGGCTCTGTGCTCAGCGCAGGTTGCATTGATGGTCTGGGTTTCTTTAAAAGAGGTTTTTAGAGGATTTTTTTCTCTTTCATTGCTTGAAATCCTGTCTGTTTTATCTGTGCTTAATCCTTTATCCTGTCACTTTTGCACATTTCATGTGCAAAATACAGCATTTTCCAAGATTAAAATCTAAGACTTGGAGCGACCCATAAATGCATTCCATCTTACTTGAATGATTTATGACTTGATTGTTTTCTGTTTGTCAGTTCTGATTAGGCCAGCTACTGTATCTTTAACATACCCACCTTGAAAAAGGAAAAATTAAAAAAAAAACCCAAATAAACTGGTTGGTTGGTTGGCTGGTTATTTGTGTGTGTGTGTGTGTGTGTTTTGATTTGGCTTTGTTTTGTTTTTCTTTTGTTTGTTTAATTGGGTGGTTGGTTTATTTTGTATTTTTAAGTCTGAAAGCTGTTTCAAGAGGATGGCTTAAATAAAAAGCAAGCAAATGGTCTAAACACAAATTTGAAAAAGTTGAAGTAGGTAGTTATTACATATTTGGGAATTCATTGAGAAAGTTGTGTTTGTTTTCATGCCACTAAATTTTAAATTCATCTATCAGGCTGCATTATTTATTACTGTGATTTGTCATTTACTTAGGAATTACAACCTTTGGGGTTGGACCTTGCATAAATTTGGGTTATTTAAATTCCCTAATAAATTGTGCTACGTTGTTTACTTTCTTAACAGCTCAACTGTTCATAAAACTTAGCAAATAGATAAGGAAAGGAAAGTGATTACAGTGATGTGAATGAAAGCTGAGCTTCCTCTCAGCTAAACTTTTTACTCTTAGAGTCAAGGTTATGGTTCATGCACACATTATAATAAAAAGAGAGGGTGATAAATTAAAAAAATCAGATTTTCCAGAGCATTTTGTTACCTAATTTAGAGCTTCTGTTTGTAATGAATTGTTTTAGTACAAACACTTTCTCACTGGTATTTGCAATTTAACCAAAGATAAAGTATTTACAATGACAGCTGAGTCCACAAAGTGAAGAATGTAACTTGCAGTGAGTTTTTGGGAAATCTTATCTTTGTACTTGAATAATATTACCAGAGATTAACTATACTCAGAACTGAAACTCATAATTGATCCTGCTGTCCTTAAGCAATTGGATTGGATTTTAGCCATACGATTGAGACTTAGCTGAGAAGAAATATCAAGGCAAACAGACTGTAAAAATCAAATCCAGCTTATGTGAAAATTAAATATTTAATAGTTCATCTGTAAATGTCCTCAAAGTTTTGATATTGATAAAACCAGTAATGTTATGGTATTTTGTATTTTATTGAGTTTGTTTTATTCCTGTAAATATTGTAAGCTCATAAACTTTAGCTGTGACTCGCTCTTTCACTCAGAAAGTCTTGGAAAAGTTGTGTTCAGATAGAATGAAATCAGTTTACAGAACACAAATGGAGACAGTTTTATATCCAAGTGTGTACATGTGTCTATGTATATCATGTACATTTATGTTATGGACAAATTGAATTAAGGTTTCTTTCAAACAGGCTGTGAAGACTTGAAGAAACTTGACCTGACAGCAAATTTCATTGGTGAACTCTCCAGTATTGAATCCCTAAAATGCAATATTCATCTGAAGGAATTGTTTCTAATGGGTAACCCATGTACTGAATTTGAAGGTTATAGACAGTTTGTAGTGGCAACTCTTCATCAATTAAAAGTAAGATTTTAAAACTTAAATTTAAATCCAAATAAAGCATGAGTACTGTTGATTTAAAATACTTTTCCTAAACAAGATAAACACCTGTACTTGGAAAGCTAATAGACTTTTTCTTAATGTTCACAGGAAATTAAATTATATTCCAAAGAATAAATGACTTCAATAAATAATGCGATAATAATTGGTTCTATTCTGATGGAACCGCAATTATTCATTAACTTTCCTGTCATCTTCATTGGAGATTCTTAAACAAAGGGTTTTTTTGTTTTGTTTTGGTTTTTTTTCCAAATAAATGTATTGTACAATTCACTTTTTTTCTTGTGGTTGTTATATACAATGTATTTTTAAATTATTAACATGATTGCAGAAAGTTAGTGGGTTGCTGGTACCATTCCAACAATATGTACTAAACCTGTAGTGCAAGACAGTAAAAAAATACAAGTTGGTATAAAATTGCACTACACTGCATTGGCTGTAAATAGATACTTAGAGATTGTGGTTTTGTACTGTGACTGAACTGATGTAACTATTTCCTGTCAATGAAACAGTCTCAGGCCTGAAATATGTTCTCACAATTTTCCTCAGAGAAACACAGGCACTGCTTAACTTATTAAGAGTAGATTTAACTTACTCAGTTGGCAATAAACTTACACATCAAAAGAAATAATTTTGGGCTGAATCAAAGTCAGACAAAGACCAGAAATGTCTGAAGGGACTCTCTCTACTGTATAGTCTAATAAAACTAATTAAAATTCCTGGAAAATGCTAAAAGCAGATCTTAGACACACAAAACCATTTTCAGATCTGAACAGCACGTTACTGTTAATTCTTTGTAATAAAGCATAACTTACATAGTGCTATTAATATGTGAAAGATGCCTTTCTAATTATAAGAGAACTTTATCAAAATTAAACTACAGTCTAATGGATTTATTGATTTGGATATGTTTATAATATCTCATATATTTATATTGATACTTTTTCCCCTTTGGGAAGTATTTGGATAGTAAAGAAATAGAACGTTCGGAGAGGATTAAAGCACTTCAAAACTATCCAGAGGTGAAAAGGAAAATCAGAGAACAGGAACGAACTTACCTTCTCAGAAGGGCCAGAGAAAAGGAAGAGGCTCAAAGAAGGATGCAAGAAAGAAAGGATGAGAAACAGAAACAAATGGACTCTAAGCTTGGATTTGACAGGTAACTGCAACAACAACAACACTTTGTGTGTAAAAGTTATTATTTTCCTTTTTTTATTCACAAGTTTGTCTTTTTTCATTAAAAACTTCATATAATTCCACTTATATATTTTTGTTCATCTTTGTTGTTAATTCAATCTAGCAGTTATTTCTCCTCATGCATGTTATCTCTGATGAAAAATATAATTAGTTAAAAACATAATTTATTATTGACCTGCAGATAGTTCAATAGAATTTTTTCTCCCAAAACTCCAAGCTAAGTTGTCTGGGTGCCAAAATAGTGTAATTAATAGTTCCTTTCAGGAGAACAGCTGGAAATTGTTATATAAGGTAAAGCCGGCATTCCAGAGAAAGCAGCTGTTCAACTATAATTTCTTTTGCCTTAGCATTAAAACATCTGAAGATCAAAATGGAGTATTTCAGGCCTTTTGCTGATTTTCCTGCTTCTTCCACTTCATGTCTCTGCTACTATCTATCCTAGCCAGCGGGATTTTTGTCTGGGGTTCATCTTCTACTGCACTTGCCACCCATCTTGTTTTTAATCCAATAGAAACTGTCTCATGAAGCTGCCT
The DNA here is from genome assembly GCF_049639895.1 of Pseudopodoces humilis. NCBI lineage: Eukaryota > Metazoa > Chordata > Aves > Passeriformes > Paridae > Pseudopodoces > Pseudopodoces humilis. The sequence continues at coordinate 7,898,393 of NC_142200.1, forward strand.
GCAGAACTTTGTCCTCATAGATCACACCTGTATCATAAATTCAGTTTTCTCTCTCTATTGATAGAGATCTACAGAAGCTTAGAGCTAGGGAGGAAAAATTATTCGGGTGTTAAGATTGAATTTGAGGAGATGCTCATTTCTACCTTAAAAATTTCTAATCTGTTGCTGCCTGATATTGGGAATTCTTAAACAGCACATGGACTGAAGGTTGTCTCTCACCTGAAAGTTGTGAGGGTATCTGAAAATTCTTTTTCTGAAATTAAATCTGTTGAACTATCTCTCAGGGTTTTCAGGAGTTTAGGTATAGACATACTATCACTCCATAGTCAGATAAATGAAAAACATTATGTCAAAATACGCTTTGTAGATTGACAAAAGAAGCAGAGCAGAGAATGTTCTCCAAATATATGATACCATTCTTCGTAGGAATTGTACAGTTATTATTGGGTAGAAAAAATATTATTGCAGTAATGTATTAGCTAGTTACTTTTCCTTCATTTCATTGGGATAATATTTCTGTGATCTTGTACAGCCCAGACTCCTTACAGGGAAAACCCAATCATGCAGAAGGAGATGGAGAGCAGGAAAGATACAGAGCAGTTGAAAATGATGATGAAGACAGAAAATTTTGGGAGGAGCCTACACCATACACTCCAGAATCTAGATTAGAAACTCACAGATATATTGAAGAAAAACGGAGAGCTAAAGACAATATAAGGTACTTTTTTGTTTTAGTATCTTTGATGAAGAAGGAGAAATTTTCAAAGGTACAGAGAACAAGACAAGTGATTGCGTGACATTAATTATTACTGAGAACTGACAGCTTAAATCCCTGTTGCTTGTTAAAATAGGCTTATTCAGTCCAAACTAAATATTATTCAGATTATTCATTTTGTTTTCTTTCGTTTTCCAAACTTAATTTAGGTACTCCTTATTTTATTTTTCCTCAAAGTTTTAAAATACAGTTTGTTTTTTCAACTTCATTTTATGGAGTTTAGAAATTTCACTTTTTTTGCAGCTGTTTTGTGTAGTTCAGCATTTAACATTCTGCTAAAAACATTTATCCACAGTGCAGATTGCATTATGTAAATGCCATACAGGAGGCCATGCTACAAGTGTCTTGCACAAGTGGAATTTCAGGCACTTTTTCCATGTAACTGAGAAATTTTTTCTCTTACTTGATCAAAGGTATTAGTCAAGAGTAATAAGGTTATTTCTTTTATCTGTGCTATTTGACATGGTGAATCTGAAGAAGTTTGGTCACTGAAGAGCCTTTAAAGCTTTATAAATTTGTTACTGATTTTGCTGAACATGCAAAATATATTCAGATACTACCAAAAAAGCCCCAGTATTTTATTGCTGCTGGCTTATCAGTTCCACAGACATTGTAAACAATGTCTTTTTGTTTATAATGTCTTTTTCTTTTGTTTTTCTTCCTCTCTTTTGCTTATATAACACAATTTGTGCCAGAGATTTTTTTTAGCTGGTCTTTTTAAGGACTTGCTTTTTACAATTTTTGTCAAGGCTAAGTATTGAAAAAGCCGGTCCTAGGGAAGTCTCCAGGAAATCTGGAAATGTGCATAACTTGTTGCTATTATTAATTCAAGTTCTAGCACTTTCCTGGAAGAACTACTGTGCAACTCAGATTCTAGCCAGTTCAAGTTTTGCTATGTTTGGAAATGCCTTGCTTTAGTCAAAAGCAAATGTGTTCCAAATGCTTCCCTTTGAAGATTCAAGGACAATCCAAATAGTGTTATAATAAAGATAGAATAATTGATTTCTGGACTTTTCTAAATTTCCAAGGCATTTAAAGGGTTTAAAAATCCTTTCATGGCTCATTTTCATTTGGTGTTGAGAAAGTTTCACAGCATCTCCTTAACATGGTTCACATGAATAGACAATTTCATCTGGGAACAGATTATTAAAAGCTAACAGGTGGTAGAATATAATTGGTGAGGTGTTTCTGAGAACATCTTTAGAGCAGAGTGGTGGTTCTTCACTTTGCATTTAAGTGTCAAGTCTAGGCATTCAGGTGTGGAGACTGGCAGCCCACAAATCCCACATGAAAGCTGATTTATATTACAGAATAGTGTTTAACACTTGGATAATTGTCTTTCTTAAACAGAAATTGGTTTGATGTAGTCATTCCATTATGTCTACTTAAGTATTTTTATTTCTTTTTCAAATTCATTGTATATATAGACCAAATTTATTTTTATGGATTTCTTCCCCCAGGGTGTTCTAAATCTATAATATTATATGTCTATCATTAGTAATTTACCTCTAACATTCTCTTAATCTTGAACTTATAGTAAGAAATAAGTTCAGGAACAAAAAAGAAGCAATACATTTTTGTTGGGGTTTTTTTGAGAAATATTCTCCCTTTTAATATGCTGGCTGAAGTGGCCATACCCACTATATCGACCAGCTGAAGAGTGGATTAATGCAACATGACAATTACAGTGCTGTATTTTTAAAGAAAACTCCATATTTTTACTTAGGTGCAAGCTGACTTTTCTTTCTCATGTTACTAAGATTCCGTGCTCTTCCTACCTTTACTCATGTACTAGATATTTACATAGGAAAATACCAGTATTAAAAGTCTTAATGATCTTGCTGTGATCTACTTTGTTTGGGCAGATAAACTTATGTAGTTGATTTGTTGTACTAAATGGAAGTCAGATATAGTCTAGTTGCTAATAGCTGGAAATGGATAGCGAGTAGTGAAGTAATATAGAAGTACATCGCCAATACATCAAGGATATCTATTGCATTTTTTGAACAAAGAACACAACAAAAAATATAATATATGCACCAACAAATTATATGTCTGCCCTTTGGTCCTACTGTATCCTATTTGATGCTGCTTGTAATCTTTTGACCATTAAAATTCTTTTTGGTAGAGCAAAATAGTGACTGGGAGACAGATGCTGTTTGGAGGTAGGCCAAGCACTTGTTCAGTGGGAGTAATCAAGTGAGCACAAATAAAAATTCTTTAGAATTTTTTGCCCATACATCAAGCTAATTATCAGTGGCAACACCTCGTGATGAGTTTCACCATTCCTAACTAGAAAAATGTCCCATTTCTTACATTTAAGGCATCCCTGGTTTTCTTGTGGTATACCAGATAATTTGATATATTTCTGTTTGATAATGGGCATGGTGACATGCAGAAGAAGTTACTGTCCATGTAGTATGTGGCTTTATAAATTATTTGCTCATCTTTAGATGATGTTCTTAATGTGCAGTTGGACCTGTGATGCAATCTGTTTTATTCCTGAACTAAATTGTAGCCTTAACATCAAATACCAAATAATTCTTACCTTTTGCCATCCTCTTCTTTATTTTTGCTATTAAAAATAATAATGTAACTTCTTAATGATTAACCATAAACAATTTTTCTTTCTGTTTTGTTAAGGGAATCAAAACAGAGAGAGAAGATTTCTTGGACACTGGTCACTGCAGAAGGAAAAGTTCTGAATGTGAATGTGCCTAAGTATGTATGGTTAAGAGGTTAAATAGTCTAATCTCTCTGTAGTTGATTTGAGCAACTATTTCAATATATGTGACAATCCAAAAATAAGAGGCCTGAGAAATTCTTGTTGCAGTATTATATTCCTTGTGGGAAAACTGTATTCTAAATTTATAGTCTGGTGCTGGAAAAAGAATCAATTTTTATTAAGTGTTCAAGATTGTTTAATTTAACATCTTTGTCTTTAAAGACTGAAGAACTTGTATTTCTGTAAAAGGTATAAGATATTTTAGTTTTTTCCCTTCTATAGTAAGGCTTTTTCTTGGAGCATCTTGCTAATAGTGTAAAGTTTAACTGTTGAAGATAAATGTGTATGAGAAGCCACTTTAATTGTGGAAAAATACATCCCAGTAATATTTCTGGACAAAATCATTCTGTCCTCTGGTGATGGGTATAAAACTGTCAGAATTGGGAAGGATAATCAGTTTCTGTGGCAAGAGGCCCTGTGACCCTGAGTGGTCTCCAGCGACAGAGGAAGGGGATACAGGGCAGTGTCTTGTGTTTTACCATTGACCATGGCACTTGAGTTTTTGGGTGTTTTGGAATGAGTTTCCAGGGATATCAGCCATTGATTTTACTTGAACCAAACCTTCATTTTCTAAGGGAAAGCAGGAGACTAAGTGCAAACATTATTTCCTCATAAACAGCTCCCCATAGGGCTTCCTGCAGGAGACTGCAATGGGAAAGTGGCCACTTTCTGCTGTCCTCTGAAGAAGTTTTTCCATTTATAACCGATTTAGCTGCCAAACCAAATCTATGAACATGCTTATCATTAGCACGAAGACTGCTTTCTAAATCTTGGAAATTTAGAAATGCTTGCAAATTCAAGGAATTACATGTATGCACAATTTTCAGTAGAATAGAGAGAATTAAAAGTAGTGGAAGAGTTTAGTGTAATGTTTCGTTTAGTGTAATGTACCAGGAGATACTTTCCATTGTATTGATGTACTTTTTTCAGTAAAAATGTGTTGACTGAAAAAAAAAAAGGTATCATTTTCTATTCCAAAAAAGACAAGCCTAAAATCTTGTGTTAATAGAAGTTGACAATGCCTCTAAAACACAGAGACATTTAGACTAAATCTCTAGCTATCTTTTTTAGAAGAAACAGAGTTCACTGTTAGTAGCATCGCTGTTTGTGTCACCCAAGTTTTCTGAATTTAGTCTGTGGATGTGCCCACATAAAGCCAGACCAATGAGCATTTTTTGTCTTGGCTTCAACAAGAATGTCACAGCTGTTCAGTGCAATCTGGCAGTGTATTGGAGAGACATAAAGAGAGAGATACAAGTAAGCAGATGGTGTTCTCCAAAGTTTTTGCTTCAACATGGAAGTCTCCTATCCATAAAAATGTCCAAGCTTCTCTGATGTTCTTTTGGAAAGTTAGCAAGAGGAATGGCTGCTTGCTGCTGAGGACAGACTATTTCTCCAGTTCTAATTAAGATTCTTCCTAGAAAATTTTATAATTCTGTCCTCTTGTTCACCCTTCATGTTTTAGTGGGTTCTCAAAAGCAGTGATGCAGGAAGACAAAAAGCCTGATCCGGAAGTAAAGCTGTTTTGTATTCTTTGCACTTTTCCATTAAAAAATACTTGCAAACTACAGCCTCTTTAAACCTTCTTGCAAATTGTCTGTATCAGAATATACAGAATATAGGAGAGCAAAGATTGAAAAGTGTAACTGGAAAATACTCTTATTGCTGAAAAAATTTATAATCTAATCTGCTAACATTTGAGCATCTTTCCACTACCTGAACCAAATTTATCTAAATATTTTAATGTCACTGAAATAGCCCAGGTAAATTATATTAAACAAAATACTTTCATTTTATACTAATAACTAATTTATCAAAAACTTCTTATTTGTAGGTAATTTCATTCTGGATTTTTTTCTCTGCTTTCATACATGGGAAATGTTTGAGTATGTGAGCAGAACTTGTAAGTCTAGACTAGATCTTACCATTGTAGAAATAGATGGCATCAATTTATAACTGTTAACATTCATTCTCTATTTTAAGAACACAACAACACATCACAAACACTCTGCTAATACAATCTACAGTCTCATTTTCAACAAATATAAAGCTTATAGAATCAAGGGTATTTTACAAATCATGTTCTACTTTGGAAATGCATAGATATTTATACTTGGGGAAAATTATTTACTATGAACAAAAGTGCATTTTTTTAAACATACCATAAGATTAGAATTACAAAGTTCTGTGTTTTTCATGCATTTTGGAACTTTTTTTTTTCTATGAAGATGTAATAGAGCAGACAGGTTTCACCAGCAGATGTCTCTCGTTCTGCATTGTCAGAATGAGCTTAATTTTAACTGACCTTCAGCAGAGGATTTTTTTTCTTTTTCTTGTGATTTGAGTAGGGAGGATAGAAAATAAATGTAAGAATGACCTTGGCTCAAATGCCAGTGTTTTTTTTTCTGTTCATGGGGCAAATTGCAACTGTTTCTAAATAATGGCATGACATAATTGTCTAAATGGTGTTTGCCTTCATCTAAAATTGCTAACATTTGAACTATGCTGTAATGTTTGCTTGTTCACTCCAGTAGTATTTATCCTGGAGATGTTTCTTGTCATTGTTATTAGGCTTCATTTCTCTTTGAAAGATGATGAAGAAAACAACCAGATTATCTTGGATCTCGCTGTTTACAGGTCAGGTCTTTTTTCCCCATAGTTTTTGCCACTCATAAAATGTAATACAGTGTTTCAATTATTCTACTCTCTCAAACGGGGACTTTTCAAGAAGAAAACAAGTAATATAATGGATAATGGAAGAAATCTTAAAACCTGTGCCAAAGAAGTGAAACTGAAGAAGCCAAAGGCCCTTCAGACTACTCTGTTAATCCTGAATGGAGACTGTGTCTAATAGTCCTTTTGGGAACTGATGTTTTCTTTAGTCCACAGGCAGGTGTCTTTCACACCTGTTCTTTTATATATATGTAAAATCTTTTATATTCTTCCTTTGCAGATAGGGGCTGTAGGGAGTAGAATTTTTTGCTCATGCTTTGACCCTAGAAATGCTTCAGTACATGAAGTTCATGTGCTTATAGTTAAATTCTTCTTCTCCCTGAGACAGAGTAGAGTAGCCTCGTCTTATTTTCCTTCATTAGTGGAAAGAGTCCATGCCTTTTGCCTATTCTTGAAACATACCAGAGCATTGCTCAGAAGAAATTTGGTTTAACCAGGCAAAATATTACAAGGAGATAGTACATATAGTGCTAAGCCTTACAATGACCTTTTTCATTTTTCAGGAAGGGTCTGGAAAGCCACAAGTTTATCTATCTGTAATAGAAACTTGTTACATAAAACTTGAACTAGTTTTATAGCACAGAAATATTATTATATAAATTCTGTTTATATTCTGTGCTTATTATTATAAGCCAGGTGTGCTTCTCTTGAAAGTCATTCATTTCCCTCAAAAGAGATTTGCTCACTGTTTCTGATTTATAAGATACAGATCTCTTTCTGGAACCTCAGAAAATCTATTCAGGTGCAATAAATCATTTAGGATCATTTAGATTGGAGAAGACCTTCAAGATCATTAAGTCCAGCCTTTGACCCATCATGACCTTGTCAACTACACCACAGCATTAAGTGCCACGTACACTCATTTCTTGAACACTTTGGGACCCTAGGTAGTCCATATTTTAACAGTCTGTGCTCACTTGTAAGAAATGCAGACTAAAACATTTGAAAAAGTCACCTGTAAAATAATATTGTAAAAGCAGGGGAATGGGAAATACATACTTGTGCATTCCCATGAGTCCCATCAAGTGTCACATAGTGAAGAGCAGAGGTAAAAGTGGAGCTTTTACAGGTCACAAATTTTGTTTGAAAGATTTAAAATTTCTGTCTTTTCTGGGAAGGGAAAGTATATCTGTTCATTGTTTTCCAGCAAATTCTGTACAAAAAAGAGAATTTTTGTTATAATTTCAGTAGTAAAACCTTCAGAAGGAAAAATAGCAAAATATTTTCACAATTTTAAATAGTATGTAGGTTAATTTTCATATTAGTGTAAAGCACTGAACTAACAGATGAAAGAACTTTTTGTTTTCCTCAAAGATTTTTAATTCTTGTTGTTATACAATAGCTGATGTCATAGGCTTGACTGAATTTAGACATTATTTTAAGTGACATTCACAGGAAGATCATGGGATGTTTTTTCCCAAAACTTTAAATCCTAATAGTATTTTGAAAAATTTAATGACTGAAATTTAAGCTTGTTCTTTATAAACTATGAAATTTTGAAAGAGTTATATGGTCTACTGTAGATTGATTAATTTTTTTATATTTCATTTTGAAGATATTTGGACACTTCTTTACTTGATGTTGATGTGCAGCCAACTTACATACGAGTACTGGTGAAGGGAAAGGTTTGTGACTCCTTACTACATCCAGTTCAAGTCAAGAGTTAATGTTTGCCATATTTATTCAGTGGACTCTGGATCTGACTTCTATAAGTTACCAGCCATTTGCATCTATGCAGAGAGAATGTTCTTTCAATACCAACGTAATTTTGAACCACACATAAACTGTGGAAGTCCTATCCAGAAGATGTACAGAGCCTGAAATAAAATTTCACTTCTCTCTTCTTATTCCCCCCACACAGTGTACCATAATTCACTTTAGAAGAGAGCTTCCTAGTTGCCCTAGGCTAGAATTTAGCAATTTCACAAACTGAAATTTATAGTTGACAGAAACCAATGGATGTATATTCTTTTCAAAGGGCATTTAAAATGTCATTCCAGTTTTCTCTCTTCTTGGTGGTTTTAATTTTGTCATCATTTAAAAAAAAATTCAAAGTACTTCCACAGTAAATCAAAATCCCTATTTTTAACCAAGCCAACTGCATAAACAAAACTTGAGTATTGCTTTACATCTAAATAGACTGGATAATCTTTCTCATTTAATTGCTAATATAAGTCAAGCATCATTTTATAACCTTCTTTAGAAATGCCACTTCAGGAATGGCAGCAATTCAGGAACATACATCTGACTCTACTTGTAAGCAAAAGCTATTTAGCATAATTTATTAGGTTTAGTAATACCATACATAAAGTGAAAGCAGTGTCCTTAAAATCAAAATACGTGGTAGCGGTGGTTTTGTATTTGTTCTGTCCATGTGAAGGAAAGAAAAAGAATATTTTAGCATGATATACTTCAATTCCATATTGTCTCATAGCCATTTCAGCTTGTGCTCCCTGAGGAAGTGAAGCCAGACAGCAGCTCTGCTAAAAGATCACAAACAACTGGTCATTTAGTTGTCACCATGCCAAAGGTACGTAAAATAGGAGACATCACACAAAGGTCCTTAAATGTTGTGAGTGCTTTGGGAATGTTTCTGAGTTACAGGTAGCATCTGGCTTGCTGAAGATATGCAGTCTAGCCTTTCCCATCAGAGCATATTTTCCAAAAAAGGAACATTGAATAAAGACAATTTAATTGCAGAGCTAAGCCTTAGTATTTAAAATCCCTCTAAAGGAACATAATGAAAATCAGTATTAATAGAAATTTGTATTTCCTTTACTTCAAACAAATCAGCTTTTAATATCCTAAAAGAGACTATGTAAAACATTAAAATGTTAAAGAAGATTTATAAATAGATATATATTTATAAATAGATAAATAATGAAAAATAACAAATACCTACTTCAGTTTTTCACTTGTGACATAATAAGAACAAGTCAGTTTATAAAAATTTGTGTGGCACACATATGTATGAAGGTTACGTATTTGTTCAAATAAAGGGATGATGCACTACTCTTGAGTTCTCCTGTGTTTGGAAAAAGAGTTGCTTAATTCATTTTCCCTTCATGCTCTCCCTGGCTGGAAAGCATCCTCTGACCAGCTGTAGGTTGTGACAACACGTTGTTTCAGCTGAAACTGCTTGGAGCAGACAAAGAGCTGGAAGTTCTAGGGAGGTGGAGCTCCAGAGATGAGAATGGATTATATGGTGGGGTTCTGGATGCTGAAGGAGAAGTTAATCAACTGCAGTATCTTCTTCTGTTATGCCTTGGGATGGTTGGGTTGCTTTTAAGGCCTCTGTAGGACATCTTATACTTTCGGCTTTTGGAATACAGTAACCCCACCCAGGGATAGTTACAGTAAATAAACAATCTCTTGGTGCTCTAGCCTTACCCTTCTGGCTTTTAGGAAGTTTCTCTTTTGTGTAAGGGCAGGGGACATGTGTGAGTCCACCAGAACATACCAAATACAGCATTTCCTTCTGAAGGAAGAAGCTATTTAGCTGAAATAGCTTCACCTGCTATATGGGGTCATTTTTGTCTCTTTGTGCTGATTTAATTCCAAGACTAGTTAGAGCATCTAGTAGCTCTAACTTCTGGCTTTTTCCGTTTGTGGTTATTACCTTCTACACTCCAGTACCATACCATCTGTCTGTCCCTCTGAGGACAGCCCCACACCAAATCACAAACTGCCACTCTAGCATCAAACATGCATTTTTACCAAAAACTGTAAGAATACTGAAAATTGTACTCATTTGGTTAAGGTAGTTATTTTCTGAATGTACAAAATTCACTCAACTGAGAATTTATGTTTCCATAAATATATTTGAAAATGAGGCCTTGACATTTGCCATTTTGGATAGTGTAATTTTCAAATGTATATGGATTCTTTTGTTTAATAGTTACTTTTCTTTAAGTACTGTCAGTTTTCTGTCCCATACCCTGCTTTTTTTACTCATACATCTTTGTAGTTCCTTTGTGGATGATCAATGCCTTAGAAAATGTAAATATTTCCAACTGTCTCTGGATATATTAATTCTGCTGCCTGCCTATAAAGTCATACCTAAATCAGCAAAATGAATATTCTCTCTTCATACTGTGATTGAAAAGTGCCGTGTTCCATTATTAACTTTATATTTAAGCTACCTTGATATTTTAGCTACATGTACATATTTTGTCTAGCCTGAGGCTCTGGAGCATACTTTATCTCAGGATACATGATTCTCAGATGTTGTAAAACATGAGGAGAGAGAAGCACTATAGAATAACTGGCTGGATGTTCTCAGCTTGACCTTGGTTTGGTTAAAACTGCTTGAGTATCTTGGACACAGTCAAAGGTGCATGAATGGAATACTGCATGGTGTCTTTGTTGTCAGTGGATTCTGGAAAGCAGCTTTGCAGAAAAGCACCTGGGAGTCTTGGTTGCCACGAAGTTGAACATGAGTCAGCAATACCCTCTTCTGTCAAAGAACACCAGCTGTATCCTGAGCAGCGTTCGGAGCATTGCCAGCAGGTGGAGGGAGGCCATCATCCCCCTCTGTTCAGCACTGGTGAGAGACACATGGAGTGCTGCGTCCTCAGTGCAAGAGAGACATGGACATACTGGAGAGAACCCAGCAAAAGGGCCACAAAGATGATCAAGGAACTGGAGCACCTCTCCTATGGGGAAAGGCTGAGAGAGCTGGGACTGTCCAGCCTGGAGAAGGCTCAAGAGGATCTTATCAATACACAGAAATACCTAAACGGAGGGTGCAAAGAGTCAGAGCCAGGCTCTTTTCAGTGGTGCCCAGTGACAGCACCAGAGACAGTGGGCGCAGACTGAAATGCAGGAGTTCCCTCTGATGACCAGGAAACTCTTGCTGTGAGGATGACTAGGTGCCTGCACAGGTCACCCAAGGAGGTTGTGAATCCTCCATCTCAGGAAATAGTTTAAAGCCAGCTGGGTGTGGTCCAGTGGGCTCAAGTGGGCCTTGCCTGAGCAGGGGGCTTGGACAAGAATACCTCCATAAGTCCCTGCCAATCTCCAGCATTCTGTGATCCTATGAACTTCATGGATTTGCTGACCAAAGATGGATCTGTGTTACTTCACTGTAATTGCATGTAACAGATACTAACCTATTGTTCACTGTTCTTTTTTAGTCACAGAATCTTTTCTCTTCCGCTAGCACTGAAACAGAGTACTCAGTTTAAATTTTGGGGGCATAGATCCTCTTCAGATGATCTCAATCCATAGTTATTAATGGGATATAATATAGGAAGAAAGGTAAATGAATAATGATTGACAACAGGAAGGCAAATAGATATTTTTCTTGCAGAATATTGTGGCTGATTTTATCAATGCTTGAGAATACTAGTTGGAGATCACCAACTTAATGGGAATTCTTCTTAGTAAGATAAATGGAAGGCCAGAATAAATTCAATCTCTTTCAGGCTGTATCAGTGCCAAGACAAGCTTAATGACTATATTGCACTGTATTATATCCTTTTGTTCCTAAAAAACAGTTACCAAAATAATATTTGTTTATCAACTAGGTAAATGGCCTAGCACATTCCTTAGATAACTGAAATGTTGTCCAGTAATCTAGAAATAGTCTCCTATAATAAGCTTCATGCAATAATATCCTAAAAATATCTCTGCCTTCTCAGTAACACAGAAATAACAGAAATCTATCTGAATTCTAAATGTTTTTCACCTGTTTTAGTGAGCTTCTGATCAGGTTTATAAACCTTTAACCATTCATCTTCCAGCCTGTTTATAATTCCCTAATCCTTGAAAACAAAAACAAAACCTTTTTCTTTGCCTCTCTGATGACCTTGCCACACCACAGATGTTGCAGATAGTAAATTCCACATCAAGTAAAAGAAAGGAATAATTCTCACATTCATTTCTAGAACCATATTTTTAACCATATTACTTGCTACACAACAAATTACGGCAGAATGGATGCCTTTCTAAGGTAGTGTTTACCAACATTTTTTGGAAGGTCGTCAGAAGAAACTGAAGGACACAATGTTCAGTGAAATAATGTAGTGAGATTTTAAAAGTGTAGTGTTTATACTGCAGTAATCCTTTGTATGGAGATTTTGCATGAGTAAGGTGTTGATAATGATGACATTGTACATGCCTCATGTTCTGGGAAAAATATTTATGACATGAATCTTCTCAGGTTTTGAATCTCTGTGCTCTGGCAACATCACCTTTGTGGATGATGCAGGAAAATGAAAAACTGGGAGATTCTTTAATAGACTCTGACTAAAATTAGCATATTAAATAATATGATAAACAAATGATTTCATAAAATGTCATCAGTAGATTACAACAACATTTTAATTACTGCCTGAGTAAAAGCATCAAACCCCAGTGTTATTAACAGGCATGTTATATTTAGGTTTCTGAGACATTCTTTGTCATGTTTTAAAACTTCATTTTTCTTAATTTAGTGAGTCAGAGAGAAAAATTTGGACTTTTGATTAATTTTTCATTATATTACCAGTCACAAATGAATGCTGACAGCTTTTTATTGCCTGGGCTTTCAAAAGTGATTAGAAATTTAAAGATCAGTAAGAGTTAGATTCCTTTATTAATCTAAAAATAGGAGTGGTGTGTATTGTGCATGTCAATGCTATTTGATAGAATTATTTATATAGTTCTCACTTATCTAGGTATGGTAAATGCAGTAATATTTCATTACCATCAAAGGCATGTGGAGGCACAGCTGTGGAACCCTAGAAATCTAATAATCCTTCAGTGTAAGTGTGTTTCCTGGAAAGCCTGTTACTCAGAGGAATTCCAATGTAGTTTAATAAAGCCATTGCAGGAAAAAAAAGGCGGACAAAAAATAGGGCTTTCACATATTCCTTCTGTTTTCTCAAATATACTCCAGATTTTATTTAAAAACTCTATATCTAGAATCATTTGATAATGATCTTAAAAGAGGGTGCATTTTCTGTTTTCTAATTAATCACAGAATCATAGGGTATGCTGAGTTGGATGGAACCCATCAGGATCATCAAATCCAACTCCTGGCCCTGCACAGGATATCTCAAGAACCCCACCATGTGTCTGGGAGCATTGTCAAAGTCCTTCTTGAACTCCTTCAGGTGCTGTGACCACTTCCCTGCGGAGCCTGTTCCAGTGTCCAAACACCCTCTGGGTAAAGAAACTTTTCCTAATACCCAACCTAAACCTCCCCGACACAACTCCAGGCCATTTCCTTGGGTCCTGTCACTGGTCACCAGAGAGAAGAGATGAGTGCCTGCCCCTCCTCTTCCTCTCATGAGGATATTGAAGACCTCAATGAAGCCTCCCCTCCATCTCCTCCAGGCTGAAGAGACCGAGTGACCTCAGCCACTCCTCATACAGCTTCTCCTCCAGACCCTTGACCATCCTCATGGCCTCCTTTGGATGCTTCATGTCTTTTTTAGATTGTGGTGCCCAAAATTGTACACAAAAATGTAAATATTAGAAGTCATAGTATTAGTATCATAAATATTAGTATAATAGAATAACTTTCAGAAAGCTTCATTTTATTAATTTAGTCCATTTTCCTGTATATCACAGTCTTCAAATTTCACTGTTTCACTGTTATCTTTCCACTCTGCCCAAAGTAGGCAAATCCTAACCCTTCCCTAAGTTCCAAGGTCAGTTCTTGTCAAGGATGCACTTTCTTACGAGTGCAGAATCAGCATGTTTCTTCACCATCCTTGATGGTGTGCTCTGAGGACAAAGTAAGGAGCACGAGTCTCAAGGGGATAAATGGAATTAATTTCTGTTTAAAAAAAGAACACTTGGGAAAAGGGAAAATAGAAAGAAACAAGGCTTTCTTTCCTTTATCAGAGCATGTATAGAATCAGAGGGATTCAGCCTCTTCAGACTGATTTCCAGAAACAGACGACAGAAGCTGTCTTTATATCATTTGGGGTTCAGAATGGAGACTAAATTCACAAGGCTTCTGGAAGAGACTGCTCTCAAATCAATTGCACTATGAAAGTCAATACAATGAACTATTTGGTGTAGTTCCTGTTCTTCTTCTTCTTTCAAACGCTTAACGGATCCCTCTCTCATGCTGTTCTTACAAAGGGAAAGATCCTTTTGCAATGAGATACCCTTTTGTCTGTAACACATCTTCCAAAAAATCACAATGGATGTGTTTTCTTTGAGAAGGGGAATTCATCTGGACTTTGAACCTAAGTTTCTGTTTTAGCAAAGGAGCTGAGGGAGTTCGTGATCACTTGTCATTTGTGCGAGTAGAAGTCCATACTAAAAAGCTGATTTTTTAATAATGTCAGAACAAGTACTTACTTGGACACCAGAACCAAAATGCAATCAGTAATGTGCATTATTAACAAGGTGCTAAGATGGTATATATTTAAATGCAAGTAGATATATATATTTAAATACTCTTTCATGTATAATTTTATAAATGTTTGACTATATTTCCATTCAGATAATTTGGTTTAACTTGCCTTATGTCTCTGTTCCTTGCTGAGTGAAGAGTGTTAAAATATAACAGAGTAAATGTCACAAGAGAAAATTTATGCAGATGTTCTCAATTTTCTATTTTCGAAAGATTATTTAAATGCTTGAAAGCAAAAGTGTCAACTTTTATGAGAATTCTGTTTTGTCTATTTTTGTTTTAGGCTAAAGAAGTAATCCTGGCTAAGCAAAAAGTTTCAGCTTCAATTAAACATTCTGACTGCAATACACAGCAAAAAAACACGAGAAGGTAATCCCTTTTTATCTTCTGCTTCAGCTTTAT
Organism: Pseudopodoces humilis; assembly: GCF_049639895.1. Taxonomy (NCBI): domain Eukaryota; kingdom Metazoa; phylum Chordata; class Aves; order Passeriformes; family Paridae; genus Pseudopodoces; species Pseudopodoces humilis. The sequence continues at coordinate 7,913,441 of NC_142200.1, forward strand.
TTTTATAGTGTGTTATTCACATGCCAGAATATGTACTTCTTTTATGTTATTGTTGAAAATATGAAAATATGAAAATATTGATTAGTGTAGAGCAAAAGTATGTCTAAAAGCTTTTAATAACCTATCTGGTGCTGTTTATTAAAAAGTGATCTCCTTCAACAGCAGAGCCAAAAAAACACTTATTTTTGCCTATCAGTTTCTTTCCATCAGCTCATTCATTGGTAATTGGTATGCACTAAAAAAACCTGGTATACGCTAAAACAAATTCACCTACTGAGAATGGCCTTCGCAGAGCTCCTTGCTATGGAACCCTACTCTGGAAACCTTTTAGAAAGCAATTACTTTGAATCTCTCTCATGAATGTATCTTTTCACTGTCATACAGGTTGATCTACTGCTTTAGTAAATAGGTTCAAAAAACAATTCTGCAAGGTTTTGTAACAGATCCATCCTATTATATGTGACACCAACTCCAGCCCTTGAAATCTTTTAATTAATGACTGCCCAAGGCAGGTGAATATCAGTGATGCACTATTTTCTGTTTTTACCCTTAGCAAGTACTTTTGTAGATAGACAGTAGGGTTCATGGACACTTGGCCTAAGTACAAGTACCATGATACTTACTTTAATCTGTCCTTTTCCTTTGGTTATAGCCAACGGTATTCATACCAGAATAAAATATTGTAATAGCAAAGTTCCTTAAGCTGTTCATCTGTTTATATTTGAAGTGTTGCACTTGTTTCCTTGTTTGATTTCATTCTGTTGAATCCTGTTAAAAAGGCTAAACAGTTAGTAAAAAATGGCATTTTGGATTGTGATTGTTCTTTGTCTCAATACTTAGGACACTGGCAAAATGGTTCTGCAAGAGTCAGTTGTAATTAATTCTACTTCTTATTTCTTGTTTCTAATAAAAATCAAGCATTAACTTCTTGTCTTGATGATTTGCCTTAGGAGATGATAGGACACCTGCAAGAATTTCTTGAAATTACTAGTTAGCCCCAAGGACTGTACCCTTTCCTTAAGCAGCAGTCATTACAACAGTACATCACTGAGTATTTAAAATATTTTTAGAAGGTCCAGGTCAAATGGAGGATAACTACTCTCCATTATCCCTGGGAAGTCATGGAAATCAGGTGAAGTCCCTGGTGACTGGAAAAATGGAAATACTGCACCCATTTTTAAAAAGAGTAGAAAGAAGGCTGCTGGGAATTTGTGACCCATCAGCCTCACCTTTGGGTTCCTGCTCTGCCTGGGAATCATGGAACAGATCCTCCTAGAAGCTATGTTGAGGCACCTGGAGGACAGAGGGGTGATTCAGGACTGCCAGAACAGCTCCACCAAGTGCAAGGCCAACCTAGTGACATTCTGTGATCAAATGACAGTATCAGTGAACAGCTACAGCTGTCACCTCTCTGGACTTCTGTAAGGCCTTGGTTATGGCCCCCCACAACATCTTTCTCTCTGACTTGGTAAGAAATGGATTTGATGGATGGACTGGGTCAGGATTTCGTGGATCAGGAATTGGTAGGATGGTTGTGTCCAGAGGGGAGTAGGCAATGACTCAATCTGTGGATGGAGATCACTGACAAGTGGTGACCCTCAGGGGTCCATACTGGGACCAGTACATTTTCACATCAAGTACACTCTCAGCAACTTTGTGGGTGACTCCAAGCTGGGTGGTGCAGTTCACATGCCAGTAGGTGGGATGCCATCCAAAGGGATGTGGACAAGCTGGAGAAGTGGGTTTACATGAATATCATCAGGTTGAACAACGTCAACTGCAAGGTGGTATACGTGGGTCAGGACAACCCCTGGAATAAATAAAGGCTGAAAAAAGAAAGGATTGAGAGTGGCCCTGAGAAGAACTTGGGGGTATTTTGGTGAATGAAAAACTGGACATGAGAAGGCAGTGTACACTTGCAGGCCAGAAAGCCAGCCATGTCCTGGGTGGCATCAAAAGCAGCATGGACACCAGGTTGAGGGAGGGGATTCTCCCTCTCTGCTCTGCTCTGATGCAGAACCCACCTGGAGTTCTGCATCCAGCTCTGGGATCCTTGCTACAGGAAAGACATGGATCTGCTGGAGCCAGTCTAGAGGAAGGCCACAAAAATTATCAGAGGGCTGGAGCACCTCTCCTATGAGGAAAGGCTGAGAGAGTTTGGATTCTTCAGTCTGAAAAAGATAAGGCTTGGGAGACCTTCTAACAGCCTTTCATTCTAAAAAGAATCTTGTAAAAAAGATGGGGACAGATTTCAAGGCATAATTGTTTTAAAGTAAGAGAGGGGAAATAAATAAGAAAGAATTTTTGTGTTATGAGAGTGGTGAAACACTGTCACCATTTGCCCAGAGAGGTGATGGATGCCCCATCCCTATAAACATTCAAGGTCAGGTTGAATGGGGCTCTGAGCAACCTAATTTAACTGAGGATGTAACTTGCTCATTGCAGAGGGATTGGACTGGATGACCTGTAAATTTCCCTTCCAACCCAAACCATTCTGTGAGTCTATTCTATGATTCTTTGCAAGAGGAATAGTGCTTTTCCACTGAAGTGCAGCTAAATCTTTAAATGCAATTCAATAAATAAGTTAATAAAACAACTTGTGAATTATGAAAATACATTTCCTTAGAACTCTGTTTGCCTTTAGTTTTGTCAGCATAGTAAATGTTTAAATAATAATAGGAGCATGGAAGTAATAATGTGAATTTATGCCCTGTCCTGCCAGCTGATGAACTAAAGATATTCTGTGGCATAGTGAAACTCCAGGTATTGTGTTTGATTTCTATACAGTTTTAAGTATTTATGAATCTGCTTCCTGCAGATTTTGAGGGCTAAAATATTACAGGAATATATACCACAAAAGTAGAAGTAGGAAGAGTCTTTGAATTACAATTCTTTCTAAAAATAGTGTTTTGACCTCTTTAGCTGAAAAGTTGCTGACTAGCCAGATGTTAAAAATTTGCTGAATAGTTGTCTCTTAGATTACAGAAGAACATTCATTACAGTGATTATACTTGACAGCTACAGATGTCTTAGCTAAATGCTGTCAGACATATAATCTGCCAAACTGTAATGCAGAGCTTTAAATCTCTTTAACTCTTGTTAGCTAGATTACATGATGATACTGTCATTACTTCTGCCATGTATGAGAAACTTCTTCTCTGACTATATATGAATCTGTATTTGGAGCATTCAAAGAGGCAAGTTTCTGTGGAAGGAATTTGACAGACTGATCTATTATATTTACAAAGCCTCTATTAATGTAGTAGCTGAGTGTTCCATTCCTTACTGGAACTGGCCTCACAGTTCAGCTGTAAGATGGCAAAGTTGAGTTCTCCACAGCTGTGTAGAGGAAATTCAGAGGACTTCTCTGAAGTTTTACTGGAAATCTTAAGAGTAACAGTTACATAAAGTCAACAGTCATTTTCTCATACCTTCAGCTTTAGACTATTCTTCCTTTAGTAGTTGGAGAAGAAAAAAATTAAATAAAACTGAAAATGTCTCTGAATGTAAATATATACACATTTGAATTCCTCTAGTAATGAAATATTCATAGGAATAAAACCTTTTTCATTCATTTTTTGAGTTTTCTTCTTTTGCTTTTGTTTTGTTTTTTGTTACTATAGATCTTTATATACAGAGAGGCTAATAAATATAGCCAGAGAATGGTTTAATTTGAAGATGCAAAGGAATGGAGTGGCAGTTTCTGCAGAACTGAAAACTAATCAGCAAGTCCTGATCTATACACATATTTTATATTGAAGTAAGGAATGTAAAGTAGAGGTGATTTCTATCTTTGTAGTTCAGGCATTGCAAATCTGACTGCCCTAAGTATCTTTTCCCCTCTTAGCCATTCAGGATTGCACTGGGTGACCAAGTCAGCACATGCTCTAGAGAACACCATGTAATATATTAGGTTGGAAATCTGACTTACATTCTACTGGAATCTGTTCTTAGTGACAGTAAATATTGTTTGGGGTTTGGCAATTTTTGGGTTTTGTTTCAGTTTGGTTTAGTTTTGTTTTTTTTTAATCTGGATTTTTAAGGAGGAAAAAAAAAGAAAAATATGCTGCTGGATTGTCCACCTCTATCTGCTGGTTAACCCATAAATGCCTTCGAACAGGTTATCCAGTTTCAACCATTTTTCACTAATTCACTAATAATTCACTAATAATATGTAAGAGACATAAAATACATAAAATTACCTGTAATTTATATTAAACTTGAGACTGAGAAAACTTGAATGTTTTTAATCACTGTATTGGATCACTGTATTTTTCTAGCAAACAAGTCATGATAAGACTCATTAACAGAACTTCTTTTATCGTTTGAAGTTTCAGAGATAAAAAAGCTTTAATTTACTTTTCTTGGATAACTCTTTGGTTATAGTTGAGCTTTTCTTTGTTTATTAACTAATAAAGAATAAAAGACTGATGATTTCAAAAATTCTCTATGGCTATCTCACTTGAGATGTAAGTGTTGCTGAAGATGAAACATACTGCAAAGCTCTGTTTTACTGGATGACCCTGATTTAGCTTGGTTCATTTTGGTGGAGAAGAGGCAAAGAACAAATCTGTGTGAAAAAATTGTAGATGTAAAAGTAAGAATATTTCTTGGGGAGTGAGAAGTTCTAATTTGAATTCTAGAAGCAGTCTTTGTAAAGTGTCAGAATACTGCCTTTCCAGACTGAATGGCTGAAAATCTCTCCCAGTCTTAAATTCCTGCAGTTTACACAGAGGGATGTGATGAGTTGGAAGGGAGAGAACTGCGTGTTGTGAAGAGAAATACAGTAGAACAAAATGAGTCATTTCTTCAGGACTAGGAGGGGGAGGTAAGATGAGGTCAGAAACGGAATGGTGTTGCAAATTGATCTGAAAGAATTTCAGGAGGATTTATGTGATCTTTCAGAATGCAAATTCTCAGTGTCTAAACCAAGCACAAACATTTCAATGTGAAGAAAGCCAAGTGCATCTGAAGAGTGGCCTGACTGACCGATGAGTAAATGTGTGCAGAGATCACAAATGACAAATCATCAGTTCTATTGAGATGTAATGCCTTTGATAAACACCTGGGATTAGATTACAATTCTTGAGAGTAGAATAGTTTGCAGAATTACTATTTTCTAGCTAGCAATGAAGTTTTCTAGCTGTCATGAAGACATTGAGAACTTTCAGAATGCAAGTAATATTGTATGGGAAAGGAGGAATCATAGAAACTGTAATTCAATTGACTTCTTAGCCAGAAAGTGTAATCAGATATGACTAGGCAACATGATAAAAATGTTTTTCAATCAAATTACTCTCAAAGTATGGAGTTATTATCATTCTCATAGAGGCCTGGAGCTAATCAAAGTAGAGGGTGTGCATCTCCATCATTTGACTAACGAGGAGAACAAAAGGCGGGTTGCCTCAGAAATTATTTGAAAACTAATTTGTACATTGGCATCTGATAGTCCTTAATGTAATAAAGGTCAGAAGACTTCAGAAATGTGCCCTTCTGGAGAAAGCATTCTCAAGAGAACAGTTCAGTTAGTTCCTGATCAGTGCAGTCTGAAGTTATCTTAGGTTGTGCATATGGGACAAGGACAAAAGTCGGAGGGCAGAGATGGAATTTAAAGTTGCTTTCTAACATTCCATAACTTTGAAAAAACTTTATTAGAATAAAGTGTGTTTTCAGTGTTTGTTTCCTGAGTGTTTAAGGGTTTCAAGTTTGACTGAAAATTTTAATAGTGAAAGGAGAAAGAATAAGATAATATTATAGCCATAATAGCCATATATAAATTCAGGATCTATTTGTATATTGCAGGTATTGGAGCGTATTTCTTGCTTGCAGACAAGGTCAGTTTAATCAGTCACTTTTCCATTGTCTAGGGTGATAATGATTTTTTGTCCTGTTTCATTCACAATATTAAAATATTTGAAAAAGTGTCTCTCCAAAGTGGTTGGTTGTGACTCCAAAGTATCTTTAGATATCCTGATAAGAGAAAGGAAACTTTCAGTCACATGCCAATAACCATACATTCTGGATCAAAGATATGAGAAATTTCTAGCAATCTAAATTTTATTGAAATTCAGAAGCTGACACAGGAGAATGTAACTGTCAAATCATTTAAATATCAAGTATGGGGATTAAAGACTGTAAATGAAAGTGTAAATTATCAAGAAATACCAATTTATCAGATATGCCACATGTCATACACCAGATTGTTCAACAGGATGCTATAGTTATACAAAACTTTCTTTATTGTGGAGTCTTCTACTTTTATTCTTAAAAAACCTAGTCAGACTATGTGGAGGTAGAAATAGCCTTTCAAAGGGAAAAAAAATGTCAGGAAGAAATAAAGGATTTAATTTATTTTTGTGTGGCGCTTTAGTGTTTGACCATAATTTTTTAGGTAGAGAACACTGAGCAGCAGGTAGCAGTGCCAAAAACTGTGAACTTAATCTATTTTTAGACCTGAGCTTGAAATAGTTTGCAAACAGTGAGATTTTCAGATATGTTCTCTAGCTGATCCTTCAAGGAATATTTTTGTTTTCATAACATAACAAAGCAAACATTTTGCCATTGCTCGTGGAACAGCTTCAGCAACAAGATGATTTTTATTCTGCTAGGTGGAATTATGGAAAAAACCCTTGTTCTTTCTTCAAAAAATGTTCAGGTGGTTACCCTTGACTTCATCAATACCCAGCCTCTTTTCCCTGGATTGTGTGATGAGATCTGTGTTGTAGCTGCACTGATCTCAGCCTAACAGAGTCTTGCTTCAGCCAATTAGTATCATGGTAGCTGGGATACCACTGTGAAGCTTTTCCAAACAGGTATAGAATGTTTGATCATGTTCATGTAAGTACATGAAAACCCACTTCCTTTCTGGAAAAATTCACCTGTGCTTGATTCTCAGTCTTACTTGTAGCCTGTTGCTAACATACTTCGAGATTACATGTGTTGTTGCAATTTTGAGAATGGCTGATGCAATAACTTTTTCATAGCTTGTTGATGTGGATTGTTACTTATGACACTGTTAATTCATTTCTGGAGTACTGAAGTTTATTCTGCTACTAAGCAATAAGATATTCAAATTCCATTATTGTATTTTTATGAATGACAATTTGTACAATTTTAGAGCTGTTGAACAAATGTGAGATACCACTGCTAATTGAAATACTTCAAATTAAGGAAATTCTTTTCTAGCATGTGATGGAGGCACAGGCTGAGCCTAATGTATTCTCATGTTTATGCTTTTTTAGCTTTTTCTGAGGTGCCTCAGATTAGTGGTAAATGATTAGTTTAAGGGTCTGCTCTCTTTGTGATCTAACCAACAGCTACTGAAAAAGCAATTCCAGGTCACAGCACATTTCATAAATTACACAGGAAACATAAATGCACTTTACTTTCGGGGGATGAACATTTTTCAGAGTGTTGCCACAAATTGAATACTTTTATGTTTCATTAAATAGTATAGTGCAATATCAGAAAAAAATAATATGGCTTTATAAATTGAAGAATGTTCAGGATAAAGAAATAAGATCTTTCTTGTATGTTTCCATTACCCATAAAATTGTACTCTGAGTAATTTTTGTTTATGCCACTATTTGGAAAAGATTTATGCAGATTATTAAAGCAGGCAGCTTCTCTGGCCATTTTCTGCTGAAAAAAAAAAAAAAAAAGATCAAATTATTCTTTTAGTACAAGAAAAACCTAGTGGCATAGAGCTGAGAGAGGTGATTAGGCTGGTCACTGCCTGTTCTGGAACTCCTGCTTTCCTCAGCAGAGCACAGGAGCAGAGGAGGAACCCTCCCATGAGCTCCTCTGCATCTCTCCTTCAGTGGGACAGAGACCCTGCACACAGGTGGGGGCTGGGATGTCTGCTCAGATCTCCCAGAGCCTTGATGGAGAAGCATTGGCAGAATCTGGAAGCTGCCCTGCAAAACTCTCTTTCTTTTTAACTATAGATGGTGTATTATCAGTTTAAAATCTTTTATTGTGCTTTATATACAAATTTTCATTTCCTGTGTTGTTATCCATAAAATGCATTCTGTCATGCAGTGCCTTTGCCTCCCCTTTGTTTGTTCTATTTCTAAGGAGCCTTTCTAATCTGGGTAAAAAGAGTTTTCTCACATCTCTGCAGGGTGAGGCACTGTCTTTTCTAATGCTGAGCTGGGAACTGTGACTCAGTATAAAATGGAGTATGAAGATGTAAAATCATGTTGTAATTTGAAGAAATTAAACATAATTGTACAATTAAATTCCATTTTGCCAATTTTTCATGTAAACAGTTATAAACTGCATGAGCAGGTTAGATTTTTTTCATTTAATCGTTGAGCTCCTCTATTAGAAAACAACAATGAGATTAAATGCTGCAAGAAAGAGAGTATGTTTCAAATCTTTTATCATCATGTGATGTGCATAGGTTGCCTTAATGAGTGACCAGTATACATTTCTAAGTGTCATCTGAAAGAGTATCCTTAATAGCAATAGGATCTGAAAATTGTATTAAAACTCTGAGTTTTCTTATAATTTAATTTAATTTTTTTTCATAATAAAAACATGGTGAGGATTCATGTTGCCAAAATATAAAAATTAGCTGATCAGGGCAGACAAGTTCCCACAATTGTATTTTCTCTATAAATGTAACTATTTCTGTTTACCAAAGATGGACCTGTCACCTAGAAATTAATAGACAGTCAGTGGGAAGGAGCTGAGTAAAAAGGAACAGAAAAAAAAATAATTATAAAACAATTGGATTTTTTAAAAATTATCTTAGATCAAAAACCAATCATTTGTACTGTGATACCATTAGTCACCAGGTTGTGATATAAAGGGAATTACAGCTATCTAAAATTAACTTTTGAAGTCTGGAGACTAAGGATTCTTTTGTACAAAATCTTAGAGATTTTGTATTACTTTCATGTGTTTACACTTAGGGTTTTCATTTAGCAATCAATTCTCAAGTTACAAGAACTCTTAACCCTGGTTTAATTGGACTTTGTAGCAACCCTCATACCAAAGCCAATGTGTTTATAACCCAAAATAGAACCATGGAATCACATAATAAATTCAAACAGTTCTATCTGACACTGAAATTAAGTTTTTTCCATTTATTTCCCTCTTGTCTCAGGAGTGGACAAATTGAGAAGTTAGAAGTGGATCCTAGTAAATACACATTCCCTGATGTGACAAAGATAATCCAAGAAAAGGAACGAACTGGACAGGGACCTATAAAGCTCCAACCACAGAAGGTTACAGAGCCTAAGAAGAGCTGTGTTGATTTGGAAAATAATGAAGATGTTCCTCCCTTAATTTGAAACATTCTGAAATATTCCCTCTGTAAGTAGTGTGAATGCTTGTATTGAATTCATGACCCTATGTGTAAATAAAATAGAGCTGAAGTTGGCAATATCATTACATTTCCTATAAATAATTTTTTTTTACGACGGTGTTTTCTGCTGCGTTTTCTGTTAGTATATTACTATATAATTTTTTTTTTCTAGATTGTGTACTTAGTAAGTTAGAATTAGAATAGAGGTTTTATATCAGAGATTGTAATATCTTCAAACAATTTACTGTCTGGGTTGAGAGATGACACATTACTGTAGGAAAAGAGAAAAGGAAGGAAGGAAGAAAGCACTTGTAACAAGATTTGTGATTTTTTTCTCATTAAATTAATGATAGGAAAAACCTCTGTGTATTCCTTCAGTGTTTTCATTTTCATGATGGACAACAGTAGAAGAAAGGGTATGGTTAAGAGTGAGAGGTATTGCTGTAATCTACCATCCATCACTGAATCTCCAGCATAATGCACAGCTCCTGGATTCTGGAGCTCACCTAATGCCATGTCTTGAAGGTTTGGGGAGAAAATGAAGAGAAACGTCAAGAAAAAAATATGCTGAGTTACCTACATTACCTTCCTTCTGCATTTGTTGTTGTTTATAATGGAAAACTTCATTTGGAAGAGAAAATGCTTCAGATTCAAATCACCTTTTGTTTTTAGTCAAGAGCAAGCAAAGTCAGAAAGAATCAAACAATATTTTCTGTTTAAAACTTGTTTTCATCCAGATAGAAGATTAATAAGTTGCAGTTATAACTGTACCACTGTTTAAGTTCAGATAGTGCCCACAGTATCCTCAGCACATAGTCACATTCATAGCAGAGCCTTTGAAAGTGCTGTATCCCTAATTTTGACAAACATCATACAAAAACATCAGCGATGGGAATGAAAATATTCCCATTGAATTCTGGGAATTTTTATCCACTCTAAAGTGCTTTATGGTTCTTCACAGATGCTTAATGTAAGATAAAGATAAATAGTCTATCTTAAAGTGCATTGAAGAGAAGCAGAAAATATCCATCAACTTAGGCTGATAGCTTGAAATGATGCATTTTCTTCTGTTCCAATTTGAAATGGATATAGGGTAAAAAAAATTAAGTTTCATAATAATGCTGGATATACTAAAAGCTGAAAAGAACATTTGTATATTTCAAAGATATAAATAAAAGTTGAATTTGGGCATTATCTGATGGACTGTCACATCATCTTGTATTTTTCTTTTGCACTGACTCAATTTTTCCAACTTCAGAATAAATTCTTCAATGATACAAACCTCTGAGCCCTGGAATATATTTAATTAGCCCTGCTCTGGTTAATGGAGTGTAAAAACATCAACTGCTTTTGCAATATGTCCCAATTCACTAGAAATGCCTAACCTTGCCAGCTGACTATGGAAAAGACATATTAAATTTTATCTCTTGATCTCACTGAGTAGTAATATTCCCATAGGGTGAGCATGGATCATTTTCTGGAATGCACATCAAGGTTCTGGATTCGAGATTGCACAGGGTGGCAGTGGGGCTGCAGAATCTCAGGGACAAACAGGTTCCAGCAAGGGCCAAAGGTGACAGCAGTACAGGAGGGAGAGCTGCAGGTTCAGAGAAAGGGTCCCCCCGCCCCGTCAGCCCCAGAGAGACCCCCGTGGAACAGAGACCCCCTTGCAGCCCAGAGAGAGCCTGGGAGTCCTGAAAGTTAGTGCTGTTTCATGGAACTGTGCAGCCCTAGTAGGAAAACAGGCAACAGATAATGTAGTTTATAGCAGTCAGATGGGCAATTTATTCCTTTCAAGCTTGCTTCCTTTTGTTTCAGAAATATGAATTTTGTTGACCTTAGGACAGGTGAAGAGAAAAGGCTCCACCACTGTTTTGAAGATAAAAATCAGTAAATTTTGGCAGAAGATATAATTTTTTTTAAATTTTTTGTTATTTCATTGATTGCTGTAAGGATTTCCTGATGCTTCTAGGAGGTGAACCTTTTACAGGCTTTCCTCTTTTTCTTCATTGCTTATTTCTGAAAATATTGTAGGGACAATCAACCTTTCCAGCCTTCAGCCGTAATGGATGAATCAAGAATGTCAGATAATTGTGGGAAACAGAAAAGCTACATACCTGGTCAGGTGTAGTTATTTTATTTGTTCTTAAAGAGAGAGCTATAAAAATTAATCTCTAATGTCAAACCAAAGCATAACACGATTGTGTATCTTCCCTCATTCCAACTCAGTTCCCTTTTTCATCTGGTTTCATTGTGAATATATTTTGCTCTGTTTTTGGGGGGGAAAAATTAAAAAATATATTAAGCTAAAATACACCTCATAGGAAAATTAATAGCAGGTAGCAAAACATGCTTGGAACTAGTGAAGAAAGAGTTGTTTCATGTGATAAGATAATCTTGGGATCCAGCCTGAAAATGGAGTATATTCTGAGAATCAGTTTCAATAAACCTCTCACTTGTGTATGGGCCATGGAGAACACAAGCAGAGGTTGATCACAGAGATGAAGTGCACGAGCACAAGATGACAACACAAGAGCATAAACACACTTTACAAAATTACTGATTACTGTAATGCAATTTTGAGAAAAGAAGACAGAAGAGAACAAAAGATGTACAGCCAACATAGATAAAATATCCCCTGTACTGTAAAATATAAAAGATAACAAAAGGAATGAAAGATCATCTGGTGGGGGCTCCCCACCAGAGAAAGGAAGACTGAGGAAGGAAACTCCAGCACTGTCTCCCCAGTTAAGGATGTGGCAGCTGATCAAAGCCATTGCACATCTGGAATATGATTCTCCTACTTAGAGGAGACAAAAAAGTGCTGCTTTATGATTTGCCACATGCCTCATTCTGCCACTGCAGACTCAGCAGTTGTACATACAGCATTATCTCTTACTGTGTAATTGGGATAAGGAGATTAAAATTTCAGAAAGCACTGAGCGTGTGTCATGAATTTCACCTCTAACTAGATGACTGGATGAATTTTAGTAGTATGCAGTTGATGGATTTACCCATCATCCAGTAGACAGGAGATGGATGGGGTTAATGACAAATTCTAGCAGTACTAAGAGGAAGGATGTGCAACAGTTCAGGAATGACCTTGGATTTACCACAAAATCTTCCTCTTGTTCTAAAACTGGGATGGGATTTGGAATTTGGATTTACCATCAGAATGAGAATTTTGTTGATGTACAAAAGAGAAAGTGTCCTGTTCCCTTCAGCACTAAATTGATACATCTAAGTCAGAAAAAGAAAAAGGAGAAGGGAATCTATGACAGGGTAAAGATATCCTGCGCTTCCAATGACAGTTGTAGTGCAGAACAATGTGCAGTAAAATAGCAAACTTGGTTCAAAACTACCAAAAGGTCTTTTAATCTTAGATAGATTTCTGAATATACTCAGTAAGAGTATATTATATTTGGGTAATAGTACTGGCCATGCAAAATACGCTTTCCCACTGCACATTTCAAATGATAGTTCTCATAATGGGGAACTGGTGAGTAGCAAATACATTTCTTACTGGTTAATGAATATGAAAGAACACCATAGAGAGCCTGAGCATTAGTCTTTTTCTGAACAGTTGCTAAAGGCGAGGTGTTTGCCGTCAGTGCTGGACTGGGTAACTTCATCCAAACTAAATCATAGCATCACAGAATGTTCACGGTTGGAAGGGGCCTGTGGTGGTCATTTGGTCCAGCTTCTCTGTTTAAACTGGAGCCAGTTGTCCAGGACCACATACATATGGCTTTAGAATATCTCCAGGGATGGAGAATTCACAGCCTCCCTGGGTGACCTCTGCAGGCACCTGGTCACCCTCGCAGTAAAAAATTTTCTGTTTTCTGTTTTCTGATGTTCAAGGGGATCTCCTGTGTTCAGCCTGTGCCCACTGTCTCTGGTCCTATCACTGGGCACTGCCTATTCACAGTTTAATTGCAATTTATTTGTGAATAAATGTATTTCTTCTGTTACAGAGTCATCTGTAGCATGCTGAAGCTTACTGTTCTCATTTGCAGCACCTGAGCAATACTGACAGAACATGTTGTCCCCTTCTATCTTCCACCTCTGATACAGCCAGGCAGAGCTCAAAAAATCTGAAATCTAAGAAAACAGCATATGGATTAACAGGGACAAAAGATATGACATAATTTAGAAAACACATCTTACTCAGAGTGACAGTTCATGTTTTATTTTTTAAAAAAGCAGAAATTATAAAAGATATTATTAGTGGCAGAAGTGCTGCTCTTGGTTGCACAGTTGTACTCTGGAACTATCTAATAATCAGGTGGGATCTCTCTGAGGCAGGTTTTGTACAAATTGTTCCTGCATCAAACATGTCTCAGTCAAAACACTGTGAGAGCCACAGAGTTACAGAGTTCGTCTGTTCTGGAGATTGTTTACTGTGTTGGTTTCAGAATCACCATGGATTACCTGAGCTAACTACAAAACATAGACATTAGAAGGAGCAGGGAAGCAAGGAAATCATGTTAGACAGACTGAGCATAGTTTCTTCTGCCTTTCAAACCCTTCCTACAGACAACAGCAACCACTCCCTTATACAGAGCACAGAATTGTGAGCCACAGATCCATTTAAAGAAACTCTACAACTCCTCACAGAAAAGCCCTGATGTGGTGGGGATTGGCCAGGGATCAAGAGTCAAAAGCCCATTCCCTTGAGATGGGATAGTACAGAACCAGCCCTCTGCTTTGTCTAGGTGTTATCATAATAGTTTGCCCTTGGGTGAGTTCAGATCTGAACAAATGGTCAATTTTCCCATATATGGCACTATATTGGGGGTGTCTCAACTTATAAGGCACTTTTCTGATATTTGACAACACCTTTTCTAGCATGATGCATAGGAAAATCATAATAAACAGGTCCACACTGGGAGCTATACTTCTGTTAGTGGAAATACAACTCAGTGTAGTACAGTCTAAATGTCTGGGCAAATAAAGATCTCAGAAGTTATAGCATGTATCATATGAACAGAAGCACTTAAAAACTCCACAGCTCAAAACAATAAGCATCTTTCTCAGAAAACTCATAGGAAATATGTGTATAGAAGGGTTGACTGGTGAACATTTGGCTAGAAAGATGTGACCTATGGTTTTGTTTTGACCCTTGTTTTTGTGCTCTCACTGCTAACCATCTGCAAGTCTACCAGCAGCATAATTATGCCTGCTTGACAGTGTACATAAATTATTGTTGGCTCCTCTGGTCTTGCAACAAGGCAGGCAGCCATCTGACTTTTTAATTAAGGACTTCACTGAGATTGATAATAAAGTTACAATATGCTTCCATATTTAAATGAAAGTGCATCATCAGTATAAAATTTTCAAAGGGAAAACATCCACAGAGATTTATCAGTCACCTATGAAATATAGCTGAAGTGAAGCATGACATCAGCTACAGAAGGAATCCAAGCTGTCTCCTTTTCCTGCACCAAACTCCATTCTGCAGTGGAAATCCTCTAAGGGAGTCAAGTCCAATTTTTTTTACTCTTTTTTTTTTAAATTTCCATGAACCTAAGACTCTGTAATGTATTTCTGAATATTTGAAGACACTGATATTCTGCACCGTTTTCAGAACTTCCTTATGTGTACTTATGCTCAGTATCTAGTTATATCTTCAGCTATTTAAATGCTTAAAAGTGTCACCCTTCCTTATGTCTGTAGTAAAAGCTATATTCATCTCACTAAAATTATTTTTCAACATTCTAAATAAAAATGCATGCCTTTTTAAATTTATGCTTACAGTTTATCTCAATCTGGGAATTCATGTATGAAAATAAGTCACTGTCAAACATTCTTAAAAGTTTTCCAAGTGTGCTGCCAGGATAGGTCTAGAGTATACCAGATAAATCAATTAAAACTTTTTCAGTTTCTATCCTAAAAAACTTGAATTTCAGTCTGAACATTCTCAAAGTGCTAGTGAAGTATCAAAGGCTCTTGTGACGTGTTAATATGTACACATAGTTGAGAAGGTGTCATCAGACTACTTGGTGCTAATGTGCTGGGGGGGATTCTGTGGGGCTGAAGGTAATTTCTCACACTATCAGCTGTGAGATACATAATTACATGTCTGTGATCTGTAAAGCAAATTCTCCCTCTTTATCAGTGTTTGACACTGGATGCTTAACAACCTGGTTAATCAAAAACAGATTATACTGCTAGAATTAATGAGGCAATGAAAGGGTTTAATGACTGAGGGAAGCTTTTTAATGCCTGTTTCAAAGGGATTACTCAGTCTAATATTTGCTCATAAGTAGTAGAGAAATGTGTGGCATGGAAGTCACAGTTATCCACAAATGAATTTCTCTGGGTCAGCTCCAACCTGCTATCACATCATTGAAAACCTCAAATCCAGTTCATGTTCTTTTGACAGACAAAGAACCTCTTTTTTCTTTCTACTTGTATTAATTCAGGATTCACTGTAGATGATTCAAGGACAACTGGCAAAAATGACCATTTAAATCAGCTCGGGCCTCAAGTAGGAGAGATTTTATTACTGAATCACTGAATATATCTGAATCACAGGGTTAAAGAAAATTACTACATGTGGTTAGAGACAGAAAAGTCTGCCTATTAAATGAGCTGTGAAATTAGTTTTAGCAACTGATAGCTCTTGAAATATCAGATCTTGAATTTATCATTGGGATCTTCAATCAGGAAGAAAAATGCACAGTTTGGTCAGACAGACTGAGGTTCTAGGTTCCCTTTGGCTATAAAGACTTTATATAGTATTTTTTGACCTGGATCTTTACTGAGATTGGGAAAGAGGATCCAAGGTATTGTTCAGTCTGTCTGAGGAAGGAGCACCTGTGTGTTAACATGGATATGAATGTTCTCCCCATTTCTTGTCCTGCACAATGTTCTCACTACTTTTGTACCTCCTTGCCCATTCTGGGGCATGACTCAGTGGGTCTGTTCAGGTGGTTCTAAGAATCTGTTCCCTGACATTGCAAAGAAGGGAACAACAAATGGAGACAAGCAGGAAACCTACTTTGAAACTACCATCCAGTCTTGAACTTAATCAGACTCCACCAGTCCATGTCCATGCTAGTGTTCCACAAGAATATGGTGCTGGTTTTTATCTTGCATGCCTATTTTAGAGTTCTTGGTTAGAGTTCATAGGAGCTCTCACCATTTCCTTTAGCTAAAGGAATTCGAGTAAAAAGCTTGATGTACAAACTAACTCTTCAATTCTGCATCAAGCATGGTTTATTGTCAGGATGATTCACTTAAGGAAAAATGCCTTTGCAATAAGAAATTCCCAGCACTCAGATCCGCAGGTGCCTTACTTCAGGACCTCATACATCATATCCCGCAGTTTCCCAGGAAGGTCTGAGCTCTACTGCTTTATCTAGTGTCTACTCACTTCCTGAGGAGCCCTGAAAGCTTCACAACTTCAGCTTAATTGATGCTGAAATCATTGGTGAACTATGAGTCAAAACTGGGAAAAAATATGCTCATATGGGTAATCATATGAAGAATTTTGGATAAAATGATATACCTCAGTCACTTGATCCAGCAGTGGCAGAGATGAGAATATAATTCAGAAGCCTATCACTTGAGGGCAGGAGGGACAAATTCACCAGTAAATTTTTTATGCTATTGCCCACAGCAGTAGGGATAAGGAAGACCACATGAAGCCAAGTCAGAAGCCCAGTTAGCCCAAGACATTCCTCAGTTCCAGCAGGACATTTCTAGTCCAGCAAATACAGTGAGTAACAGTCCCCCGCTACTCTGGAGGGCTGTGTGTGACTGCACCATCAACCTGCTGACCCTTGAACAGGCAGGTTCTCTTGCACGCTCCAACCTGGTCCAGCCCCTTTCCACTCATTCTGGGAGAGGCAAAATTCAATTTTGCATACCCTGCTGGGAAGACTTGACCCTGTTCTGTATAAGAAATTTTGAAAAGAGTGATCCTTCTCTGATACAATCTCAGACAGTCAGCAGCTATAAGAAAGTCTGACCTAGGGGGCTGACATGCAATTATCTTTGATGGAACACTCCTCTGTGAATCTGTGTTGCTGTTATTTCACACTAACTATGCTTATAAACCTCCATCCTTTATCTTGGGGCTACAAGCTTCGTGCTTTAATTATGCATCCTGTAAATATTGGCCTTAGTTTATTTTAAGCCTATCAACATATCCTTGGGGATTCCAGGCTCCTTTGATTAATCCTGTTGTTTTCCTCAGAACCTTTTCTACATCTGTGACATCCAGGACAGAGTGGGGCAAGATCTAAGTGTTTGCCCTGAGGTTTTACACAGCACTGTGTTATCTCTCACTTTCCTACAGATTCCTAATGGTCTCTTATCTTTTGAATACTGTCAAGCACTGTGCCCACATATTTATAAAACTGCCTACAGGGAGCTCAAAATTTATTTCCTGAGTTTCAATAGCTAGACAAGAACCTGTCACTATATACTGACAGATCAAGCTGGTTTAGGTAGAGTTATTTTCCCCTTTGTATTTAGAGATATTAAGCTATTGTTTCCTTCAGTCACTCTACTCCTTGGGATTTTCAGACATTTTTGTGCTCTTCTCAGGCAGTTTGCGATATGATTCTTGCAAACCATTTTATCACCTCAACATTTATTTTAGCAAATACTATAATCTCATAGTTCATCTCTTTTTCTGGACTGTTTGAGAAGGTGTTGAGCAGCTCAACTTTGAGCCCAGGTCTCTCTAGGGATCCACAGATAATCCTCCATTGTGAAAGCTTTTTATTTTAACTCCGTTTCCTGTCTCTAAGAAAATTTTTTATCCTTGAGCTGACCTTCCTTTTTATGCCATGACAGCTTAGTTCCTTTTCCTAATCTTTCAACCTTGCCAAAAGCTTTCTAAAAAAACGAATGCCTTATATCAACTAGAACATCCTTTTCCATATACTCAGTGAAAGTATTTCTATTTGAGTTGAAATATTGACAGTAAAACTTCCTTTCAAAACTTTCTTTCAAAAAATGACTGGCCATTTCAATTGCTTCAGTATTTAGTATTTAACCTCCGATGCCTTTGGAGGGCAGTGATTTTCCACTTTTTCAATAAGTGATCAGACCCTACCTTTAGTCATTTCCTCAGAGAAGTTTAAACTTGAACTCACCAGGTCTTCCTTAAAAACTTGGTTTGGATCTGTGGAAATAAATAAACAGAAAGTAGAATACAGCAGCGTTTCTGATTTATGCTGGACAGGGACTGGTAACAAAACACAAAAGCAAGAATTTCAAGAACACATCTTCATAAAACACAAAATACTTTCTTACTTTCCATGCAGCATTTATCAAGTCAGATGAGCTAAATGCACAAGATTTATTTCCCGTGAAGGCAGATGGGATGATAAAAGACACCACCACTTGCAAATAAAGCAGAGAAGAGTCTTCCCTTATTCTGAACTGGGGTTGAGGAGAAAGCAGAACATGCCAAGATGCCAAAGGCACTGAGTGCAAAAAACCCTTCAAGCATTTTTGTCCATGTCACTTCCTGAGAGGAAATTGTTGGGATTCTCACAATTCCTCACTGCATTGCAATCTGGCTGTACAATGCTTTTCAAAAATGTTATTTTCAATTGAAAGGTCACTCCAGCAGAAACGTTCTCCAACAGTTATAGGTACACATTTTCACTTTTACCTTTAGGAGCCCATATTCAAATTATTTTAATTTTTTTTTTTAAAGCAAAGGGACTCTTATTTTACACTGGAGCTGGAAAGAGCTGAATGTTCTTGTTCACTTTAGACTCGAAAGAACTTAAAATTTGCATGTCAATACTCTTTAGTAGATCCACTTTTACATCATTTGCATGCCTTTGACTGCATGACAATTAACAAATTAATATCTGCATATAATGTATCTTTCTGAGAAATGGTAAGAGGGCAGCGAGAAGCTTTACAATATTCAACATATTCATTGGCATTTCAAGGTGAAACAATTATAGTGTCTTCACTAAATTTACTACTGCACTCTGTCAGGGGATTCCAGCCTTGGCAGTTGAACCTTGATTATTCTGATAGTGTGATATAAAAATATGGCAGACAATAAAAAATTCAGGAGTTGTTTAGACCTTAGTCAAGAAACTCATTGTGAGTTCCATTGTTAAGAATTTTGGGGGGGAGCATGACTTGGGAGTTCAAAAATAGCTTTTTAAATGGCAAATATATCAGTGAACCTGAGAATATCAGTCAGGAGAATGAGTTGTGGTCTGAATATAGGAGTTGAAAACAGCTGCTAATTCTTGCACTAAATCCTTGTGAGCTTGAGTCGTTCTTATCAGTCTCCTCCTTCGTTCTGGCATTTCAATACAGACAGGCAGAGAAATTCAGCTGCACTCCATGCATAGGTGTCGAAACCTTGGAAACAAAGTGTCATGAATTTTTGCAGAACTTATGCATATAAATCCACTGATGCACCCCTAATGTATGTGTCAAACCCCACACAAATGGGATGAGAAGGATAGGATAGGATAGGAACGAAATGAATAGAACAGACTGGATCAGTTGGAAGAAGCCTGCCACAACCGTCTAGTCCAACTGTCTAACGAATCCAGGGCTCACCAAAATTTAAAGCATGTTGTGAAGGGCAGTGAACAAATGCCTCTTAAACAGTGACAGGCCTAAGACATTGACCACCTCTCTAGGAAGCCTGTTCAAGTCTTTGACCATCCTCTCAGTAAAGACATGCATCCTCCCAATGTCCTTTCTGAACTTCTTGACACAACTTGAACCCTTCCCATGCATCCTGTCACTGGATTTCTGGGAGAAGAGCTTATCACTCCTCCTTGCCTTCATGCCCTTCAGAAGCTGTTAGAGAGCAATGATGTTTCCCCTCAGCCTCCTCTTCTCCAAACCAGACAAGCCCAGAGCCCTCAGCCTTTTCTCACAGGATGTGCCTTGCAGCCCTCTCACCAGCTTTCTTGATGTCCTCTGGGCACAAAAGAAGAGACTCTTTATTCTGTTTCTTAAAAATGCTTAAATTGAGGATGGCAGCTCTACTCTGTGACAGTTTAGATAAACAAACAACCTGAGGAAGAGTATTCAACCCTTCTAGGAGCCTGATGGGGCCCTGCCCCTTGGCCCATGTTTGCAGCCATATCTCAAGAGCTACAGAATCCAACAGAAGCAATGCCAGCTGGTGCTTCTCCTCCAGTTCACGTGTCTGTGCCATCCATGACTTGGTGACAGCTGCGTTCTCCTCCACCATGCTTCCAACGAGTAACACCCTAATGACTGGTGTTGCTGTGGGCCTCTGCTGTGTTAGCTCTGTTGCCTCCATCCTCAAATTGCCCATCAAGTAAATAACTTAACCCTCAGTGTGGTCTAGGAAGGAGAAGACTGTTGACCTTTCTTTCTCCTACTTTTTCCTTCACAGTCTCTTTCTCCTGCCATGTCTACCCAATCAGTAGTGCTGCTAGAGGTCATAGTTCTTTCATCACCACCCTGTAGGCATCCTTCAGATGTGCAGAGCTACACATGTTGCACAGAAAGGCACCCATGCAGAGCTGACAGCAGTACAGGGGCTCAGCCTTCAGCCTTACTGCTGCTCTAGCCTGGTTCCTGGTGTTGTATTCAGATGCAAACAATGGTCTTGCTAAAAGTTTTGTCTTATTGCCCCTATTTGTGTTATTTTAATTTTTGTTTTAGCTTGACACATACCCTGCAGCTTCCTGAGGTCACTTATGCCTGCTTCTTTCTTATTAAGGGATTTTATGATCCTCACAGGGTTGGTGCAGTTACCTGGTCATGTTCCTCACTCCATCTCCTTCCTGTTTTGAAGTGGGAGTATTTGAGTTGTAAGGCAGCAAAATTTCTCCTGCAGTGGTGATAATAGAGAGACCTGTACTGCCCCTACTATGGCAGTCTGAAAAACACACATTTTCCACACTCTTCAGACATGCACAAGATGAGGAGGCACAGAAAGGGTGACAGTAAATTGGAGGAGGGGACATGTGGAGAGCTGGATGTGATAGCAGCCTTCAGCTGGCTTATGTTGTATTTTGTAAGTAGGATGCTGTTTAGATCGAACATCCATGGCTTTCCAGAAGCTTCCCACTGCAATATCCACAGCCTCTTGTTCCAGTGACAGCAACCAGCCTGGTTTGGAGTGCTCATACAGGAGAGGTGAAGAAAGCCTGCAGCATCCCAGGCAGTTCCTCTGGCTGGTAGTAGTGGATGGAATCTGACAGTGGCTGCCTCATCTTGAGCTCTTCAGGCAGTGGGAATCAGCTGGTGGGTGACACCAGAAAGCTGAAGGCAGGTGATCCAAAGCCATCCTTAACATTCCTTCCTGTTGATAAGACAGGAGAATCTGCACAAATTTTTTGTGAAATTAGCTCACAGAAAACAAGTCTTTGCCTGTTAAAGGCACGACACATCAATTGCTTGCACATGCATCTAATTAACACGGGATTTGAAAAAGTCTTTGGAGGGAGCCAGAGGGCAGGGGAGGCATCACATTCTGCTTGTTTGTCACTTTTCCTTTGTCAAAACCATGTCATTTATGTTAAATGCCTATTAATCAGGGTCTGACTTTCTGACATGCAAAAACACATCCCTTTGAAAGCTAAGCTGTCCAGATTATGTAAGACCCAAGACACATTTTTCCAGCCTTGCAGTGGATTACTGTCTGTTACCAGCTCAGTGAACACTGACATCTTTTTTGTTTGATAGCTCTACATATTAAGTTGCTGAGCAAACCAAGATTCCCCCCCCCCCTTTTTTTTTTTGCTCTGGGTGCATTGCCAAGGTGCAGTCAAGCAGCAAAACATTTTAGTTAGATATTTTATGAAAGAAATTGAATTTTGTTATGTCTTCCATGTCCAAGTCACCCTTTTTTAGTTTAAAATCCTAAGCAGTCTTTAAGTTGGACATGTGCAAACACTCCATTTCAACTGAGGACTTATTTAACTGGGCAGTAGAATGGGTTTCCCAGAGAAGTTGTGGATTCCCTATCCCTGAAAGTCTTCAAGGACAGATTGGATGGGGACCTGAGCAACTTGATCTAGTGCATGGCAGCCCTGCCATGGCAGAGGACTTGTAACTGGATGATCCTTAAGGGGCCTTCCAACCCAACAATTCTATGAGTTTGATTTTTCAAGTGTCTTTTTCTACCTCACCCAAACTTTATTTACATGAAACTTAATCAGCTCTAAACTTAATCAGCATCAACTGCAGCACATCCTGAGAACTCTCCTGCAGAACTGCCATGCACAGAGCAGTCTCATGCCTATGCATGACCTACACAAGGTTGCTTCACCAGTTTGTCCCTCCTGTGTCCCCAAGCCACAGTATCTGTTAACAGTGTGCTGTCTGGTATGTGCATTGCCACAACAGGCAGTCATCACAGAATCACAGAATATCCTGAGCTGGAAGGGACCCACAAGGATCACAGAGTCCAACTCCTGACAGCCTTACAGAAGTAAAATAACTTTCAATTTGCATTTTTTTTTTTTTTTTTGATGGGAAACAATAAAGGGATTTCACTGCTATTGAGAGCAGCCCTTGCAAGTCCCACTGGCAGTTGCTTTTGCACAGGAGCCAGAAGATGAATGTGTTGAAGAGCCAGACAAGAGTGGGAAAAAGCCCTTCCACATACCAGTCACTTTTGAGAACATGGGCCCACAGAGTCAAAGGTGGTCCAGCAAACAGAGGTGAAGATGTGCTGGGGAAAATTCGTCAAAAAGATCCAGACATCCTTGCAGAAGCTATTCACAGAGCTGTTTAAGTCTGAGGGGCCCTTTGCAGATAGGGTATATGAGGAGATCTCCAGTTAACATATCACTGGTAACTCACCTTCCAGCAGCTTCCTTCTGTGGGTCAGACATCCTTTTATCCTCAGTCTGTCTAGGAGTGAGGCTGGTTTACCTCATTCCTGTCTGCATGCTTGTTCTAGTGCAATGTGGGGAATATCACCATGGCTATGAGGTGTTGTATCCCTTGTACCCAGCTCGGAAGATGGTGGCAGTGACACAGCAAGAATCAGCCAGCCTGAAGGAGCTGAGGGGCAGTGGAGTTATGGCTTGTACCATGGAGAGCAGGCACAGTTTTTGGGTGATGTGAAAAGCAGCAATATCAGTAAAAATTTTCAATGCTTCCAATGATCTTCAACCTCATTGAAAATATTGTGCTAGCTCCAGATGTCTGGTGAAGAACAAATTGCTGAGCAAATAAAAAGCCATAAAATATAAAGAGAAATGAATGGGATATTAAGCACTCCAGAGACAAGGAATTCCAAAAGACATGGTGGCCCTTAGAAAATCAGCTTTTCTCTAGTGCACACACCTGGCAGTATTTATTCAGTCTTTCTCTTCTTTATATAGAAAGAGAGAGAATGAATATATGTATAATTAAAAGATAGAGCTGGATGTGCACTGAAATGAACCACATAATTGTAGGAATTCCTGATTTTGTATGTGCCTAAAATATCTTCTTTGAATACTATTTGTGTTAATCTTATTTTTAAAAAATATTTATTTAATTCTGAAAAATGATTTAAACTCCAGAGAAGCACTGAAGGAAGTCACAAGCAATTATATGCTCCTGCTTAATATTCAGAAGAAACAGAAAAGAAGCTGTTAAACTATCCGTGGTCTGTGCCAGATCTGCAAATGTCTTCTCTGAAAGCTAATTACATCTTGGCATATGGAGTCTTGGCAAAAGTGTTGCAATAAAAATAGAGAACAAGAAAAGAACTAATTCTCTGCATTTTTAAAAAAAATAATTCATAGAGCAAAACTCTTTCGTCTCCTGCTGCTTGCAAGCTGTTAATATAGAGCAGAAAGGAATGTTTCCTAATTTAGTATGGACTTTCTTCTAAGACTGCCAATTCTTCAGATGCTGGGGGAGAGCTAGAGTAGCAGAGATGTCCAGAATATCAAAGTTATAATTGTTTTTCTCAGTCTCTGCTGCCTATCAGCAGAGACACTGGCGAGTAATCCAATTAAAACGAGCATCTCTCATTTGGAGACTTGAACCCTAACAAGGAAATCCAGGGTCCAATGAAGAAATGGGAGTTTGCCCTTAGCTTCAGTAAAAAAAGGATTGAAAGAACTAGCCTTGATTTTAGAAATCATTGATGGACAGGAAGGACATTTGAAGTGCACGTGTAAAAAACTAAACTATTAGGTTCCACTGACTTTAATACAGGACAATATGTTGCAAGTGTAGCTGTGAGTTCAGAAAGATTCATCCCATCTAGCTTTAATGTCTACCACATAGATGTCTGTCTCTCTCCTAGTCACTCCTCATACTTTTAAAGTCATGGAGAGAAATAAGCATCTAAAGATGTTAATTATCTACTTTTGGTGTTTATGACAAAGCACCTATTTCTCCTGTTTAGCTGGAAGAGGACTCTCAGGCTACATCTGTGCCATTAAGTTAATAGTGTTGATTCTCCACAGTTTCTGGAAATTATTCCTGGTGCATTTTCTGCCTGGGACCAGCTAACATACTCCCACACAGTCCCCAGACACAGCTGAGGAGCTAACAGGGGCTGGGGTCATTCCCCATGGGATTAAGGATGCAGCTGTTCTGTGTCACAGGGAAAAGGATTTGTTCATACAGGAGCAGGCAGCTGCCCTTGGTGTCAGACAGTGGGGATATAGATAAAACTGAAGGGACTTGATCAGTGTACAGGTTAGCTCTGGACCTGTCTGCTTTCATGACTTTTGTGCATCTGAGTAGATGAAATGGGATTTTTTTTCTTCTTCATGTAAAAATTATTCCATGGCACAAAATTTCTATGAAAGAAGGGCAAACATGGCAATCAAGTAAACAGCATCATGCATTGTAATCAAGATTAACAAGAAAGTACTGTCAGCAGCAGCAGAACTGAATTCCCTTGCAATTTTGATGCAACTTGGCCTGGCAGGAAGAAATCTAGAAAGCCTAGAAAACAATTTCAGTATGTTGGAGCTACTGTGCAATTCTTGGTCTGCATTAGTTAGAACAAATGGAAACCAAATCATGTGCTCATTTAATGCCTGTATTAGCAATTCTAGTGTTTATCTTACACCTGGCTTTTATACACATATATAGCAATATAATAGGTATTTTGACATTTATAGAGAAGGAAAGAGATTTAAAGCTAAACAAATAGTGACCTGTCACATGGTGACAGCATATTGCTTATTTCTTAGATATCTTACACTTTGTGCCTTTTAGTGTTCAAATACTTTTCTTCAAAGGTTTATTAAATGAAAGCTGATTTTGAAACACTTGTGACTTTGGGTATGTGTTTGTGAAATTCAATCTGACACAGAATAGAGATAATCCTGGTTTACCTAAGGCCATGGAGAAAATCAGCTTCAGTGAGGCCAATCCCAAATCAGTTTAGAAGTGTATGATTTTTCTTGAGTCTGAGTAGATATGCTATAAAAGTATAAGGAGAACATTTTAACCATCCAAACAAAACTTTTAGGGGAGATCAGAATCAGCCAGGAGATTGCAACCCAAGTGCCACTGAAATAAAAAATTACAAGACTTAAATCACCAGGACTGATTAAGAATTTTAATTGGTTAATATTTAACACCCATGCCATTTTCAGCAGGAGTTAGTTGGAAAATATATTCCTGCATCTTTAAATTAGTTGCATAATATATAATGAAAGTATATAAGCCAAGCATATTACTGCTTATTTTAAAGCAAAACTAAACACACATTTCAGTAAAAATAATATTGACTGTGCTCTTGGTGTTTAGAATCAGAATCATGAAACCATAGAAAGTCTTGAGCTGGAAAGGACCCTCAAATACCATTGGGTCCCACTCCTGGCCCTGCACATGTCAAGAATCACACCACGTGCTCAACTGTGTTGTCCAAACATTTCTTGAGCTCTGTCAGGCTTGGTGCTGTGACCACTTCCCTGGAGAGCCTGTTCCAGTGCCCAACCACCCTCTGGGTGAAGAACCTTTTCCTAATATCCAACTTAACCTCTCCTGATACAGCTTCAGGCCATTCCCTTGGCTCCTCTCACTGGTCACAAGAGATCAGTGGTTACACAAATCTCCATTGATAGTTTCTACCTTTGCTGGTTTAGGTTTCAATCTGTAACACAGAAATATGGCATGAAGTTCTGGATTAAGTTAGCCTGAAATGAAGAAATAAAGTCATATCTGTTAGGCTTGAAATTAAGGAGGTGTGTACTTTATTTAACCTAACATCTTCTGCATGAATAAGGATGTCATGATCTGTAGGAACACTGCCATGGGGAAAACACAAAGAAACCAGTCACTCATATAGAATACCTCCCCTATGTACAGATTTATCAAATATATAAATTTTTTTAAAGTTCATATTATTTCTGCAGCTTCACCTTCTATTTCATTACCAAGGACAACTATAGCAAACAATCAAAAATTCTCATTTATGCTAATGTTTTCTTTTTATTGTGCTTTTCATTCAGCAAACAGAGTTGTACTAATCTTCCTCAGCAACAGGAACACTTCAGTCTATTAATAGAACTACTTGTTCCATGTTCAGCTATCAAATGATGTTAAGCATATTTCTTATTCTAAGAATAAACAGTAATAAAAAGAAACAGAGAGCAAAACTTAATTTAAACCCCCCCTAAATTTGCACTAAAAGTGACTGAAAATGATAAGGTTTATGAAGATTTGATGAGTAACTAATGGTTTGTACCATGTTTGCAAATTATAGATAATAGGGCACCGATCAAAGTCAGAGAAAGAAGTGCCTGAGTTAGAATCACGAGTCTAAGAATTGGGGTTTAGTGAGAGCTGGCTTGGGCTTTAAAAACCACACCCTAGTGAGAGCCCCAGCCTCCATGTGGGAGCCCACAGGCATTGCTGGAACACTCCTGGCAGTCCAAAAGCAGCTCCTCAAAGAGCTGACAGGGAACCATGGGCCCTCTTATCCAAGGGATAAAGTACACCAAGACCCAGGAACTATAAACTATAAAACCAGGAAGCCACATTGCAAGGAATGGAAAAATGGAGCTAATGTTTAACTAAGAGGGCAATTAACCAACTTCATGATAAATCAAGTCTTCATCATTACAGGCCTTTAAACCATGGCTGAATGCCCTCCACTATAAAAATTTTAGGTCAGATCCAAATTATGGTCCCTGCTGTGCCTTGTGATAACAACAGCATGATTGACTTCTTCCCTCTCTACACATTGAGTTACTTGCTTCTCTTTCTGAGGGAGGTGATTTAAGATTCTCAATAATCTAAATTTCATCCTTTTCCCTGCTTTCCTACTTCCTGCTAATGATTCTTGAAGACCACCACTGAACATCCATGACTAGCAGTGCAGACCAGCCCCACTGCTCTTCTGCAGTCTGTGATGGATGTCCCTTCCATGGGCAGAGCAAGAGTGGAAATCACCTCCATTTAAATAGGGAGAATTTGGTCTCTGGATGGAGGTTGGGTCAGTCATGTTACAATTCTCTGAGAGCCATCAAGCCCTCCTACCGGAGCTGTCTTGGATTATTTAATTTAAAGGGTAAGAGATAGATCTGGTGTGGAAAGGAAATGGAATCAGAACTGAGGGTCATGATCACAGGCCAGGACTACATGTCACTTGTGAGTTAAAACTTAGATTTTCAGCAACTTAGACTGTCAATGAGATCAGAGACATCACATCTTGTTGAGAGCAAAATTAGGGTTGTTGCGCAGGGTGTTCGGAAATAGCACAGTATGCAAATGCAATTAAACCAGTATCACTGATGACTCTGACTATGCCAGCAGAATAAGCCTTGGCAAAGCTGTGACTGGCTCTGAGACCCCTCTTCCACTTCCCTTGTGGAACAGCTACTCCCTTGGGAATGAGGTGTGGACAGCCATAAAGACAGCCTGTGGCCTTTCATTTCTGGTGTGGCTTTTAAGCTGCATCCCAGTGGGGTTCTGCTGTTGAGATCTTCCTGTGCCCACCCACACAGCACTGGAGGAGACTGGCACCAGCTTCCCAGAACTGCTGTGGGAATTAGAACACTGAGGACACATTAGTTCCTCAAGATCAGAACAGCTATCCCCAGACTTTTCTCAGATGTTTGCCTAATGTGCCTCTAAAAGCAGCATCTATTGCCATGTTGTTTTCATGCTGCAGATTAAAGCAGCACCATTTGTTCTGCCCTCACTGAGCAGAAAACATTGCTTATCTCTTCCATAGCCACCTTGCCTATGTGCCATGACTTCTAAAAGGCTCACTCACACTTTCCCTCTACTTACCAGATGATCCTTTCTAGGAAACACTGCTCTTCTTTGAACATCTTGATCTAATATTTTTCTAAAAGCTTCTGTTAGAATTAAACTTGAATTAAATTTGAATTTGTGATATTTTTCCTTAGGGCTGTGCAAATATTTGTGGAAGGTAATTCCACTTCAGCAGCTACATTCAGCTACATGCACCCACCTGCAATTTTCTTCTGCCTAGCACTAAGCCTTTTTCAGAAAGGGTAGTGGAGGATGAATAAAAGGTTTGTTCTGCTAAAGAAGATGAAACCAAGGAGTGGAGCAGTTTAGTGTCATTGCTAGTATTCAGTCACTATGTGGGAAACAGACTTCCCAAACCACAGTATTAAGGAAGATTCTGTAGAGGTCCCAGCTACTTGACAGCCAGTACAGAGAGAAGGACAGCATGTGAAGGCAGTGACATTTTAATAGCCAGCCTTGCCAAAGATACAGATCCAGACTGAAAAGAACAATCCTATTTTAGAAGTGTTTTTTTAGGATGCAGGAAGAATATAAGACAAAGTGTTTCAGTTTGGATATTCTACTTTTGTTGCACTTGGTTTGGGAAATGCAGTGCCAGTAATTGCAAGTGCTGAAAAGAGAAAGCTGGAGAGCACAGAAGCATCTGGGGCCTTGTGAATCCCAGTAATGACAGCTGATGGACTACAAGAGGCACAAAGCTCAGCCCCTTTGCTGGGTAAAGCCTTCTTAGAAGTTTACAATAAGAGCAGGAAATAAAATGGGACTTGGTGACTGTGCAAGTGCACATAGGCGGGAAGAAAGAAATCAGGTGAAACACTGAATAGGGGAAAGACATTGGGAAAACAAAAATGATGAGCGAGGCATAAGAAAACAACAAACAGTGAATTAGATATGAGCCTGAAAAGCAGTGGGGAAAGAACAGTTCTTAAAGAAGTCAGTCTGATTCTGGACTACAGACCCAGGTTTCTCCCACTCCAGATTTCATGGGAAGCAATTGTGAAGCAGGAGCTCCTGACTTTACTACTTGCAAATGCTACTCTCTGTAAAGTATTTCTCCCATTTTCCCGCTTCTGGACTCCTGAGCCTACTTGCACTATCATATATAAATTTGTGTCTCTCTGTCTGAAGCTAATGACATATTGATTGTACTTTTGTTTCAGGATTCTTTGGGCATTTTTATTCTAGTCTCTTCAAGCATAAGGACAAAGGGCCTTTTTGAATGTTCTGGTAGTGTGCAAGGCAAATTCTTTTGAAACCTACATAAGTCCTGTTCACAAATTTTAGATGAAGTCTGAAGGACTTTTATGTTCACTAACCATGTTCAAAAGACTCTTAAAAAGTTTCTGGTCTTTGGTACCAGCCCTAATGGATTTCTTGTGGGTGTACTGTAAGGAATATGTATAACTGTGGACTGAGATTGTTTGACTTTTGCAGCATGCAACACACTGAAAAAGGATAATGTTGCTTTTTCTTGCTCATTGATTATGCTCTTGTATTGCATTAATTCTCACACTGAACTTCATCCAGTTAAATTCCAGAAATTTTAGGCAAGTTGGAGACAAGTTATAAGATAATGCTAGAAAGATTTTGGCAGTGAGAAGTGAGTTTTGAAGGACAAAGCAATCACAGTGGGACTAGTTTGAAATTGCTGACTTAAAGGCAAACAATGGGAAGTAACAAGGCAAATCCCAAATTAGCCTGTTCAGTCCTCACCCCTGCAGAAAACCCTCCAGTGATGTCCCAGGCAGCTGTTTTAACAATGGATACTTTAAAACATTTTAAAAATTAGTTTGTTTTGATTTCAGTAGGGTCAGACACCTGAACTGCTTTTAGGAAGTTTAACAAAAACATGATTTAAGAAAATGTGTCAGTATTTGGTTCCATGTTAGTTTACCTGGGAGATGATTATTTGCACAATGCCTTTAGTGTGATATTCATATCTATACATGGATATAAGGGGATACAGTCCAGAAGCATCACCTCACTCACCTTATTACTCACCTTACTGCAGTCTGCTTTGAAGGGATGAGAAGAATGTGTCAGATCTATTTTGATACAAGGTTGAGCAGCAAAAACAATAAAACTCAGTGATATGACAAATCAAAACCTAAGTCTGGCAACAGGATTTGTCCAGATTGAGGTGTTCACTGTACCTGTATGTTTGACAGTTATTCTGTGTAGTATGGAAGATCAAGTATAAGCTTGTAAGTATATATATAAGCTTATATATATATATGTATTTACAAGTATGTAAATACATAAACGTCTCTGTATTTTAAGTCACCAACATGTCTGCTGACAAAATTTTCCAAATACATTGTTGCAGCATTAGCTAATTCTTCTGCAGGCAGCCTAAAACGCCTCGTCTGAATGATGTCTGTACCTGCCATGCACTCAGACCCTTGTTAGCAGCAGCTGCACCATTTCCTCCACCATGGTAGTTCCAATATGACTCGTTATCACTTACTGTGCTTTGCAGATACAGGGTGAAAACATGGTCCCTGTGCTAAAGAGCATTCAAGGAGTATAAATATAATCAGACCTGTTTCCTTTTTAAGGCCTGGAACTGACTAATAATTGCCAAATCCAGATGATGCTACTAATAAAAGCTCTGCTACTGACTGTGTTGCCAGGTGGGGCAGCCAGGGAGACTTCAAGAGAGGCGAAAAAAAGGAAGAGGTATGGAAATCCAAGTTAGATGCCAAAGGAGGATAAAGCGGGATGATGTGCTGCAAAGGTTATTGTTGACTATAGCCAGTGCAGTATGTTAGAAGTAATGATGAGTTTTCAGTTTACTCACTACAGGAATGCTTTATTCTGCCTCTGATCTCTGTGCAAATTTCTGCTTTATATCAGTGGGAAATCCTCTTGCTGCCTTTATCAGCCTGAGGATGTCAAAAAATACTTTGTCAATCACATTCCAGTGTCAGTCACTATCCAAATGAGCACTACTCTAGTTATGATTTGTACTCCTTCTGTCCACCCACTCTTCCCCCTTTATTGATACATCAGCTTAATTTTAGCAAATGTTGCCAGACCAGCCTTGAAGGTCCGATTTTTTCCTTTTTTTAAGCCAGAAAACCATAGGCAGCAGTGGTGCAGTTTGCCTCTGCTCTTCTGCTAATATTCTTTATTCCCCAATGCCAGGAGCCTGTAGGGAGCAGAAGAAATTGAATTCCTGACTTGCCTGTATTTATGTTGATAATGAAAGGAGCCCATGGATACATTCATTCTGGAACACATACACTACCTATATTTGAGAAATGGGCACTGCTCATTTTGTCTGGGTAACTCAGCAGTGAATACAACCACAGTTGTGGTCAAACCTTCAAGCTGCTTGCAGCTTTTCTCTGGGAGTTACAGAGTTTCTCTGGGATGAAGGGAAAGCTGTGTGACAACATTCACTAATGGAAGAGCCTGTGCATTCCTCCCTGTCTGGGAAGGAGACCCTGTGGGAAGAAGGTGCTGAGGCAGATGAGCAGGCACGGCAGAGATAACAATGTGTATACACTGTATGTAGTACACACCATATGGCTGGTGGCTTTTTGTCAAGGTCTTTTGCTTGCAAAGTGGTTGTTAGATATTTTCTACTCTCACACCAGTGTGCTGCACCAGCCATGGCAGTGGGAGGGCACTGGGACTCAGGCTAAACCCCTCACAACTCAATTCTGCTCCACACTGGGGAAATGCTTGCCTCGATCCTTTCAGCCCACAAACATTGTCTTTGCCTTGCTGCATCACTGAGGCCCTGATCTAAGTCTCCACCTCAGCTGGAGTCAGTAAATGAGTGCCTACAGAGCTCACAAAGGCCCCAGGTTTATGCCCTGCAGGCTCCTCTAACACCACAGGGAAAGTTGTGGCTGTGAATACTAAAAGCAAATCCTGTTTTCTACAAGGAATACAAAGAGGGAAAACCCCATGGAGACATTCTCAAATCTTTTTCCTTCCATCTCCTAGAAACTACAAGAAATTCTGCTAAGAAATGCATTTGTCAAAAATAAACTTGAAAACTAGATCCCTGCCTTAGTGTGCCCATGGCTGGAGTGGGGAAGTCCTGCCCTTCTCTGGAATTCTGGAGCTGATGTACCCAACATGGCACTTCATGTTTCTGTGAGCCATCTCAGCCAACAGCATCCAATAGTTCCTTTGGAAAACTGCTGAACACGTACCTGTGATAACCTAACCAGCCACTGAGTGTCCTCTTTGCTCCACAAACCCGGATGGAAAAGTGTTTGTATGACAGAAAGGAGAAGGGACGGTTGGCCCTTAAGGAGAGCTCAGATAAAGCAATTATTAGGAGCTAGACCCTAGCACAAACCCTGTGGTACACTGAAGAACTTTAATTAACTAACCTGCTTGAATAACACAGTGTTCAGCCTCTTTAATCTGCAGTTTCTCTCTGATGTAAGTATTTGAGCTCAAAGATTGTTCCTAGAGAATAAAAAGAATGAATTTATTTTTGTTTCCTCCAGCCTTTCAAAACCAGGGATGGATTTGGCACAGTGACTCATAGGTTGAGCTACTCTGCACCAAAGCAATGATTTTACATCTCTCTCTGCATGCTAAGGGGCTGGATCTCACAATACAGTAGTTTTTTCTCTTTCCTTCCCCATTTAATTTACTTCAATTAATTGAAGTATATAGTTCTTCTGAAATGGTCTCTGTCTCTCTTTCGTTGCAGCACATGGCCTGACTCGTAATTTCCAGTGAACATTGGCTGAAGTTTTCTGTCCAGGCAACAAATGCTACATCATTTGAACCAAGACTGTACTCAATGACCATAGCTTTCATAGTGGGTTCAGTCTCCTCAGCTCTTGCTGCTCTGCCTTTTGGAGGGCTCCAGGTCTGTTCTCTGCTGAGACCTCAGAGACCTGCAACCTCCAGCATGTCTTTTCCAGACCCTCCACTTACGGTCCTACATGGGCATGCACAAAGCCATTTCCAGTTCTTCTGAGATGTTCAGAGTAATTTTCATCTACTCTTAATGTGCTGAGTGCAAACACCTTTGCCTTTACTCAGCCATGGGACTTTCAGTATCTTGGTTCCCACTTTCTACTCCCCCTCCTTTACCATCTCCAGATGACTCCAGGCAGCACCTCCTCTTTGTTGCTGTATCAAGAGGCACAGCTGAGCACCACTGCAGTAATCAAAATGCATTTATTGGTTTCTTGCTACTATATATAAGATCTTAGGAAGTTTAAGTTTGAATCCCTGCTGGGGCCGATCAGGAAATCATTAAGCTGAAGTAGAAGAAAATTAAATTCTAGAGAATATTGTTCTTCCTAAACTGTACCATCAGGAAAAAAAAAATAAATAGAGATTCTTGCAAAAAGAAAGTCCTGGATGCCAGAGGAAATTCTCCCCCAGGAACTCCTGACAGGACAAACATGTTAGTGTCTGTGGGTATATTTGCCACCTTGATTTGATCTGTGATATCATCTGTGCTGACTTCTAAAGAGTTACTCTGTTGAGACACCAAATGGAAAGTATTCAGTTCCCTTCAACAATTTATCCTTGTCTAATCACAACTGCAAACTTAGAACATCCTCCTGCTGCTCTTCAAGAACGAAAATCTTGCTCAAGTCTGAACAAGAGCACCTGAAGATATTCCAAATGGAGAAATTTTTGTTTTGGCCAACTGGCAACAGTCTAATCTAGTCTTACTAGAACATATCCAAATGTCAGATTGTCCCAGTCTCATAGGTGGAGGTCTGACCTTACACTCCAAGGCTGCCTCTAATTCCTAGGTCAGCTATTGACCTCTCTAGTCTTGCCCACCACTCCAGTAAAACTGATGAATAATCTCATGTTGAGGAATAAAGTAACACTATTGTGTGTGCTAGAGATTTGAGCACATCAGATCTGTAGTACAAGACCTCAGGTCTGGATGGAGGAGTGATGGGTGAATGGAGTGACCTTAAAATGTTACACCAGAGAATTTGTTTCATTGAAGAACCAAGCTAAGCCCTCCTGTTTCATACATCTTGTTTTATACATCTTCAGAATGTAAGCTATACTGGGACTGACTTTCAACCAAAGAATATTTGTGAATGCTTTTTTGTATCCAGGCACTGGGCAGTGGTGTTGAATCTGTTTCATAAAATCACATAGCAGCTGAGGTTGGAAGGCAGATCTGGAGCTCATCTAGTCCAATGCCCTGTTCAGAACAGGGTCACCTACAGCAGGCTGCCAAGGTCTATGTCCTGTTGGATTTTTAATATTTCCAAGGGTGGACACTACACATCCCTAGAACTTCTCTGGGGAACACATTCCATTTTCAAATATCCTCACAATACAAAGGTATTTTCTTATTTCAAGTGGAATTTCCTGTATTTTAGTTTGTGCCTATTACCTCCTTTATTGTCACTGAATGCCAGAGAGAAGAATTTCTATCAACTTTACTCCCCCAAAACTGGTATTTACACACATAGATAAGGCCAGACTGATCTTTTTCTGCTCCTGGATTAATAGTCTGAGCTCTCTCAGCCTCTCTTTGTACAGCAGATACTCCAAACCCCTCATCATTTTCACAGCCCTCCAATGGACTTGTTCCAGTGTGTCCATATCTCTCCTGTGCTGGGGAGCCCAGCACTGGGCAGGGCCTGCAGATGTGTCTCACCAGTGGTGAGCAGAGAGGAAGGATCACCTCCCTCAACCTGCAGTACTCCATCTATCACAGCCCAGAAAGCCACTGGGCCTCTGCTGCAGTGACAAATTTCAGTGTCATGATTACTTGGTGGTGGACGCTGTGGACCCTGTGGTCCCATTGTGCCAGGCTGTTTTCCAGCTGTTCTGGTGCATGGGGCTGTTCCCTACAGATGCATGGCTTTCTATGCCCATGTATTGAATTCAGTGAGACTCCTGTCAATCCATTTTTCCATACTGCTGAGGTCCCTCTGAATGGCAGCGTGACCCTTTGATGTACCAATCACCTCTTCCAGTTTTGTGTCACTTGGAGGGCACACAGTCAAGTCATCTCTGTCAGTTGAGCAGGTCCTAGACAATCCTTGTGCCAATATCAACCCCACACTGCACCCCTTGTGACTGACCCCTGGCCAGGCTGATGCTGACCACAGGACTCTGAGCCTGGCAGTGAGTTGTCTGTGACCTGCTGTGTTTCCCCTTCAGAAGATACCAGAGTGATTCAAGCCCCTGCTGCAGACCAAAGTCTGTGAATATGAGGCTTCCTTCAATTGTCTGAAGCTTTTCCAGCTTTTTTAAGTAGTTGAAGCTACTGCTTTTTCAGTCCAGTGGCCTTTAACCGTATCAGCCATGTTTGTGTGACCACTGGTCTTGACCCATCACCTCTCACCTGGCTCATCATCCATCCCTAGGCAGAGCTCCATGCCTTTCTGCAGCTCACACAGGGCAATTTGGCTTAACTTTCCAGCCTGTCCTTCCTGAAAATCCTTTATCCTCCCACTGTGGCACTCCAACCATCTTCACTATCTCACACAGGTCTGTGATCCCAATGAGATGGTGTTTGACAAGGTTTCTGCTAAAAATAGGCTTTTATTTTTTTTTTCCAATAAAGATAAGTGGTCAGGGTTAGCAGCTTTCAAATGCATATCAAACCTTAATGAGTAACCTTCACCAAAAAAAAAACAACCAAAAAAAACCAGCTAAAAAATGAACTATATTAAAGAAATAGAGCAATATGGGAAAGATGGAGAGATAGCTCAGAAAACTAATACTCTCCAATAAAACATTAATAGAGTGGGTAAGATTATGATTTAGTGAAATTTAGACCTTATGAAAGCCAGAGGGATCTCAAAATCCCCTTCAGGGAAGAGTAGGAAACAAAGGCAAATAAAATTTGTTGGCACATGGGGAGAGAGTCTATGTTGGAATTGGAAACAGGAATGTGTGTCCCCTGTAGTGCTTACCTGCAGGTGTAAAGGTTTGGCTTGCTAGGACAGCTGCTTTTGTGCCAGGACTAACTTGTAAAAGCTGGCCCAGATGGAGATATGTGGCTGTTACTACTTTTTCATGTTCTTGGTCAGTGCAGCCAATTGGTAAAACTTGTGCCTAGATGAGATTTTTTTTTCCTTGGTATGGTTCTCACTTGTAGGTCTTGACTCCATGGTTTCTTTTGCAAATACAGAGATGCTAGAAAGGAACTAACATGCCCTACTGTTTCAATTTTTTTTTCATGTTTTTTCTTTCTGCTTCATAGCCATGCATCTGTTCTTATTCAAATTATAATGCACTTCCTTCCCCTTTCTTCTTCCCTTAATTATTTTCATGTTTTCCCTATTCAGCATGATGATTTTTTTAAACAGTAGTAATTATTGGAGGTTTGTATTAATCATATTTGTGTCAGTTTGTACCCAGGAGTTCAAGAAGAATGAGTCCTTTTAGTATGCAGGCAAAACAGTTCCTTTGATAAAAAAACAGCAACAGAAGAGATCCCCCAGACAGACAGAGTACATTGTACTAGACAAAGCACTGCCCACACATGGTGTGCTGAAATTCTCACTGCTTTCCTTTCTCTGAAAAAACTGTGCCCCAAATCCAGATGTGCAGTTCAGAGATGATCAGCTAGAAAGAGAAGGGGACATCTTGAAGAAAAGGAGTGAAGGGTACAAAAAAGTGCTGAAAATGTGAGAGCAGCAAGGAAAGACTAAAGCTGAAGTGAAAAGAAGGTTGAAGTGAATCCTTGTGAGAGTAAAACAGTGTCACACCAAATGTTGTGGGCTGAAAGAAAGCTCTGGCCAAGGTTTATCAGAGAGACCTTCCCATTTAGCCACGAGGAACAGAAAGGACACTTTTGCTTTCAAAACTCCTCAGAAAGGAGTCTGGGTGTGGCTGGATCCTCTTCTAGCCCCAGACTTGGTCAATTACTTGTATCTAAAGGATTATATAGGTGTAATTGAACCTTTCCATGACTTTGTCCCACAGGATTAAGGATATTAAGCCAAATATATGAATAAAACTAATTATTTATTTAAATTGATGATGATAATGATAGTGATTAGACTAAGAGACTTTAATCAGTATTATTTACTACACAGTATAGCTAGTAATAACTACTAATATAGTTCATTATTTATCAAATTAACAATTTCAAAGCTTAATAATTATTTAGTAGAGATTGGTGTTACTCATCAATGACTTTAGGCAATTCTCTTTGGCTCAGCCTGGAGGGGTGACCTTGAGGGACATCCCCACTCTGGGGAGGAATCTCCATACACTCCTAGGAATATGTTAGAAATCCCTGGCATGAAAAAGTGGGACTAGACTTTTAAAGTTTAAAGTGACTGACTTGTCAGTCAGATGTTCTAGGTGAGCTGTGAGAGCCACACCCTCGCCAGTGCCAGTTTCAGCTGGAAAACATCCTCTGAATGTTTCACTTAGGGAGTGGTGGGTCAGGCTGATCTCAGCACTCCCCAATACCAAAAGCAGTGTGACCCCACTTCTCCATCCAGTAACTTTTGTAAATTGGGAAAAGTTTGAGTTGATTTACCCCCACTTAGGCAGAATGTCCTGCTATGCCAGAGCTTTCCAAGGAAGCAGACATATCTACTCTGGATGCTCTTGGAAGTGCTCCTATCAGAGTGGCCTCCCCAGGCCCTCATGACAAGGATTTAAGGTGTAGGTATTATCTGGGATGAGGAAGCACAAAATGTTTACCTGAACTGGGAATCCTTGGAAGAATTGTCACTGATCCAGCAGTTACAGGACATAACAACCCAGTTTGCAGTTAAACACCACTTGACTTTCCTCCCAAGCTTCGTCCCCTGGAGCAATTTTTTCATTATCTCTGTTTACTAGGAAAGACTTTAGGAATAAGTACAAGAATCCTGTCTTCTTGATAAGCCTTAAAATTGGTACAGAGCTTGCAGCGCTGATATTAATAAAGGATTGCAACAGTTCAGCTATTAATACATTTTCTCTGGCAGAGCTTAGCAGAATATGATGAATTCTGGGTAGACTATGTTATGCTAATTAACATAAATATAGGAAAGCCCTTTTCCCTTCTGAATATCAGAATACTCCAAATGAATACTGCAGTTAACATATGCACACAGGAACACAAGATTATATGTATCACTGACAACATCATCTTATTAGCTATGAGCATATGTTTTGTACAAGGAGAAGCTCTGATTGTTAAAGGAAGGGCAGGATACTGGCAGATGAGTTGAAGAAAAGGAGGCAGTGGAGCTCTTTGGATACAGTTCATAGATACAACCTTGGAGAGTTCTTAGACTGAAAATCGCCGGTATCTATGCAAACATGCTTCCGTAGAACAGCTCTTCAGGCCTTTTTGGTGGAAAAAAAATGTCCCAACCCCCTCCTCCCCATCACATAAATATCAGTTAATTAATGTGAACTGCTTTTATCCCTTTTAATAAGAGCTATCATGTAAAGAAAAAGGGGAACCCCCCCAAAATATATCTTTCCAAAAGCCCCCAAAATATATCTTTCACCTCAATAGTTCAAGTATTCAGTTTTATGGAAATAAACTCCCTTGTCTGAAATCCTTCCTTATATCATTCCCAAATATATAAGGACTTCATAAGAAGAAGTGGCTGGGGGCCTGGGGGAGGTGTTGTTTCCTTTT
Organism: Pseudopodoces humilis; assembly: GCF_049639895.1. NCBI lineage: Eukaryota > Metazoa > Chordata > Aves > Passeriformes > Paridae > Pseudopodoces > Pseudopodoces humilis. The sequence goes on from NC_142200.1 coordinate 7,952,491, forward strand.
CCTTTAAATACTGTTTTGAAATAAGAAATGGAGAAACATCCAATGCTTTTGTACTCAATTGACAGAACTGGATATAAAATACTGCTTTTGCAAAGATAACCAGGACTGTGTCACAGTGGGAGCTACAGTGGGATAATGAAGCACAATCCTTCTAATTACAAGACTGAAACAAAACAAAATGCTAATGCTTCTCAAATCATACAAAGTGCACAGACACAGTAGATGTTGCTGAAGTGGAGGTCTTTAAATCTTTTCCATTTGTTTTAACAACATTTTGAACCAACAAGAAGTTCTTTGCTATTGTGGATGCTCCCACAAACAGAACTTGGCTCATGTCTATTGATGGTACTGATAGAATAATTTAAACCCCTAAACCAAAAGTAGGGATTTAATGAGCAGCAGGAGCTCTGGATTTGAAGGCATGTGGGACAGAAGGTTGGGTCAAGGGTATCTAACAAAAGGCCAAGGATCTCTACCACACACTGCTGAAATGAGCTCCTGTTGGCACAACACTGAATTTACTACAGGTTCCAGTCAAACTTTGTCAGGCATCCGATGGAAAAGTCCATTAGAACCTGGTCTAGAGCAAGGTGTCCCTGCCCATAGCAGAGGGAATTGGAACTGGATGATCTTTAAGGTCCCTTCCAACCTGAACTATAGGAGTCTATATTTCTATTTGAGGCTGAATTGCATTTTCTTGGTGAACGCTTATGAGCAATTTTATGCATGAGAGTGGCAAGATGAAGTGGAAAAAAATGGGCAGCAGAAGTTCCTTTCAGATTTTGTTCATAAGCTGCTAAAAGAGTCTGTTTTCTTCATCTTCAGTCTAAAAAATTACATCAGATGCCATATTTGAAAGACTCTGAGAAAATAAGAATATGAGCAGCCTGATCTAGCACAGAAGTCAAAGTAAAGTTTCCCACTTTCTAAAGGCTTTCTTCTATAGTCCCACTTTCTATATTTCTAGAGTTTTACATGTTTGAGCTTTTTGTTTTGTTTTTTTATTGTTTGTTTTTTTTAAATTAAAATTTGTATTTGACCTGTATTGTGGTGCTGCATCATAAAAAATTAAGATGATACACAATATCTTCTATTATTCAGTATTACTCTGAAGATGCATCAAATGGAGTATGTTTTTCAGACATGGGATGGTCTGTCTGCTGTTACTTATGCTGCAATGAATTCTCTGGGGGATACATTATACAACTCAGAATCAGTTTGAAATAACACAGTCCCACTTGGCTCGTGGTAACCACACTGGAGGTGCACTTCGCACCATCCTATGCACAGAACTTCTTGTATTATTCAGATACATCTTCTTAGTCCCTGCTTTCTTTCAAGTGCACAAAACACAGGAGTAGGTCATAAAAAGTTCAGGTTTTGGTGAGCCAGCATTTGTGATTATGGTTCTAGGCTATGTGTTTGCTCATAGTAAAAGCAATATATGTATATATACCTAGACCATAGGCCTGACTGCACCTTTCTTTTTCAGGTTGGAGGAAGGAAAGGTGAAGCAGAGCAGAACTCAGCCTTCAGATGTATAATCCTAGAAATTTTTGTTTGGCCTTTTTCATTAAATCCTAGATACCTTTATTTAAAAAATGCCTCTATCACCTATTCTCAATCGAAATAGACTTTTACATTTGAGTAGCATGTAAGTGTGATAAAGGTAAAAATATTCTTTAAAATGATGTGTGGGTTAAAGACAAGCTGGTTAGCTGAAGTGTAATACCAATCATTTGCTTTGGCTATAGAGACAGATGCTTCAGAGAACAAATATGATTCCTTCTGTCCCAGCAATAATTTATTGAAGATCTATATTTAGAACCATAGATAGTAAATGTCTGAGAGAGGGCTGCAGAAGTAAAGCTGCTCCAATACTAGTCTGTATAATTTTTATTGCCCGGATCTAAGAGTAAGACCTGCAGCACATGGCTGCAGTTCTTGGAGCTTCAGGGTGGACTCCTGCAGTCCAAAAACTAAGTGATCTAAGCTGCTTAACAGTTCTTTGGATTTAATTGCTCAGAAATACATAGGGATTTTTTTATATATGAGGTCTTGAAAATTGTAGATTTTTTCCTTTACATGTGTTCTCTGTCAACCAGGTAAAGTTTAGATTTCTGCTATCTCATTGGTGCACTGTAAACATTAGTTAAGTGAAGAGCTGGAAGTATTTAATTATTGTGATAATATGAGGCCATTATATCCCATTGATTGTAGGTAACTGGCTCTAGGGAATGCACTGTATAAACATCTGAAGTGCTTTCCAGACACTAATTATTGCACATCATCTCCATTTGAAGGTAGGGAAATTGAGGCATGAAACAGTGAGCACAGGGACTTTCAAACACCACAAATACCAGTCTAGACACTAAAATCCTCACTGAAATTTTCCAACTGACTGCAGATTTTTGCTGTTTCCAAGCTTGCTGGAAATCTGTTGGGGAAATACAGAGGTATTCAGAAGATCTGAATGAGGCCTTTTGGTTCGACCAAGTCATCCTTGCCTTCAGCTTTGTATCAATTCTGTTAGTGCAGAGCCTCTGCTGATTAATACAGCTTGTGCCTGGGTGATCTAAGGACAAATTTTAGGAACTGGGGGCCAAAAGTCTTGTTCCTTGTTGTGCCGTGAGGTGCTGCAGTGAGACCTGGAAATACACAATTCATCTTCCCACACCTCCTACCCTTCCCAGTGGGACATCTTTCAGTGTCCACTAGCACCAAGTCCCGGTTCTGGTCCAGCACAGTCCTGTCACAGGCAGAAATGCTGAAAGGCAGCTGAGGGAGTGGGGAGGAACATGGGCTTCCCTCCAATATCCACAAATTGCAACATGGTGTTAATGCATTTAAATTAATGTTCTTGTAGCTTCCTGGTAAGGACAAAAATATCTTGTGGTACAGGCACTTTCCCTTTTAGTGATGCCTCTAAAGAACAAGGTCTTGACAGACTAAAATAATTAATTCTCTTTTTTGAGCAGAAAGGCCAGCTACAGGTGAAGGAGCTGCACAGAGAATACTTTTAAACTGCTCTGTCCCTGGCCTCCATGATGAATTGCTGGGAGCTCTTTCTCCAAGCCTGGATATATTTAGACTTTCTTTGAGATATCATTCTTCTAAGGGCAGACTGATTGGGCCAAGATAGGAGTGGCTCAGTTGTAATTCAGCCTGGAAGTAGATAGTGATCTGGCAAAATGGATGCTCATCTGCATCTCTTCCTCTGGGCTCTTCTTTTTATTCACTTGCTGACTTCTGTGCTGATTCTGAGAAATTCACAAGGGCCACCAGGACTCAAAGGAGCAAGAAAGTACCCAGGAAGACATTCAAATACATTTAAATCGATTGAATTGGTGGGATTCAAACTTCCAAGAGGCTGATGAACTGGAAGCTTCTGCGAGCAATAGCAAAGTCTTGTGCCTTGTACTGGCCAAAATCTCTGCCATGTAAGAGAAAATAATTTCTAAGACCTCACACTGTGGCATTAAAAGAAAGGGAAAACATTTTTTTTAACCTGCTTTTTTCTCCCCATGAAATTTCAAAAGTAGGTTTGCAGTATTCTTCTGAAACTGCAGAAAGGTGCCTGGACACTGCTCCAGGAAAGTGTCCCCAATAGGATCAAACATCAGGAATGGTAAGTCCCCATGGCAGAAAAGAGTGACCACCAGATCCTCCAGGATCTGAACTTGTCTTATATGTTCTGCAAACAGAAAAATTATGTCTTTTTATCTCAGTTGAGCAACAGCCAGCTCAGGTAGCCAAAATCTATGGCTGCATCAGAGTTAAATGTGATTTCTCTGTAGCCAATTTAAATTGTTTCTGCACTAGGGAGGAAGGCACAGCACCCTGAACTTCCTCTGCTTGAGCAACACCCCTCAGCCATCACCAGTCTTTGCTGGATAATGTTTGGGGTGTCTGAGGCTGTTACAATGGTACAACTACACACAAACATAAAAAGATGCTGCACTGGAAAGGAATAAAAACTGGGCTCTGGCTGCTGTCAGGTTGCTGAATGCAGAGAAATGCCATAAAAACAGTCATTGTAAATTCAGCTCCTTTAAAGGACCTCACACAACTTCAACAGTACTGCAAGCAACCTCAAGGCTCAGAAAGGACCGTGGGAGGAATCTGTTTCTGACTGTTCGAAGTACTGCATTTTGGCTTTGGCCACAGTTCTTATTTTATTACTACTAGTTTGAAATTCTAAAAAAGAGCTTTGAACTGGTAAAACACACACTTCAAACCAATCTTCAAAAGAAAGGTTTTGACTCTGTCTAAGCTTCTGCAAAATAGATGAAAACCCTTCACTCAGTATTTTCTTTGTTTTCATTTTCCTATTTATATGTTTTGAGTTTGACAAAAAAAAATAAATTCCCCTCAGCTCAGCTTAAAATCCCATCATGAATTCAAGAGTTTGAAGTCATTAATTTCACAATGTTTTTGTTCTCATAGCTTGCTAGAAACATCTACCAAAGACTTCAAGGTCCTAGTGTACCTGGCTATCACAAATGATCTTCTTCCCAACAAAGATCAAGCTGTAATTAAGATTGAGTGCTTCTTCAGTATCATTTTAGTGTCCAAGAAAACAATCACAGAATCATAGAATTATAGAACGGTTTGTGCTGGGAAGGACCTTAAAATCATCAGGTTCCAGCCCGCTGCCATAGGCAGGGACACCTTCCACCAGCCCAGGCTGCTCAGAGCCCCATCCAACCTCCAGCCATGGTCACAGCACAGCATTTGCTGCTCTGAAAATGGGATGGGACAGCAAGATGAACATTCAGCCATACATGGAAGAAATATTTTGTCTTTTCATCAAGAAGTGATAGAACAGAACTGATGTTTATCTTTGGAGCCCAGGAGGTTATGACATCCTCTCTAAAAAGGCAAAACTTTGCAACACTGCATGTGAGTTCAGGCTCCCGGAAGATTCAGACAAATATGTGGCCTTGTTACTGAGCCTCAGTGAAAAATGTACCAGGTCTTCCCAGTTTACAGGGTCACAGATCAGCAAACAGACGTTTGAGTGACTGGGAACAGCCTGTTCAGTCCCAGCCACTCCCTGCTGCTGCTGCCCTGGCTGCCCACATGTGTCCTCAGCGTCCACCCCAAGCAGAAAATACTGCCCTGGTTTAAACCTTCCTGAAGCTCTGAGCAGGAGAAGCTGCTCAGATCCTCAAACCTCAAATAATTGTTTGCTCAGCCTTTTAACAACTTCTTGCCAAACTTTTCCATTTTGTTTTTTATTTTAAAACTGAAATAGAATCAGCTTTCAAACTGGTTTTAGTGAACAAAAAAGTTGTTTCCCAAGCAAAATAACTCTCAGAAAATTTGTTTCCAAGAAAGAATAATAATAAAAAGAAATAGCTTAGTTAGCTTAGCACAAATTAATAAAAAAAATTGTTTTCTCTTTTTTTAATCATGTCATCCATTCGAAAGAAAACTGAGTGTCTTTAGCTTATCACTGAAGAATTTCCATAGGTTTATGTCTCTGTCAAAGTTTTCAGGGATCAGATCACTATTCCCCTACTTGGGATGTGTGGGTTCCTCAGTTAGCCCTGAACTAAATTACTGATGAAATAAATGACAGCAACTTTGGGCACAGAAAGGAACCATCTGGTGGAGATGGGACTAACAGATGTGCTTTCACTGTTGGTGCCTCATTCCACACACTTCAGGACTGCACTGCCATACACCTCCTTGCTCACCTGCTCATTAATAATGTAGCATGCCTGTCCCTGAAGTGCTGAGGGATCCCATTCATCCCATTCATCATGCCAGGCCCTGCACAGTACCAGAAGTTCTAGTCCCAAAGCACTAAAGCCCTAATACTCCACTGGCACAATGGCCTTGGAAGAAAATGAACCACAGGACCAAATCCTCAGGAACTGAGACAAACTGAGACAAGCAACTTCTCCCTGAATGGTACATGGAGTAATATTGATCACAGCCACACAGGGGACAGGTAATAATAAGAAAAGAAAGCAAGATTTTTTAAGTGCTAAATCTACATATTAACTTCCAATTCAGCTCTCCTTCTGAACAGATGAGATCAAATCCTACTCCTTCCCACTCTGTCTTCTAGACACAGTCTCTGCTCACAGTTTCTCTGGATTTTTTCATTATGAAATCAAGCTAAGCAATAATACAATTTAAGGAGTGCATCTGTGTTGTCACTGCTCAGGTACCCTGGGCTCACCCAGACCCACATTTGCAATGGCCAGCAAGGATGACTTGATAGGTAGGGCAGAGGATTATTCCAAAGCAGAGCCTTGTGACTGTGTTCTCATGGCTAATTCCTAACCAGTCCTTTGGAGCAACAGAAAAGATAATGGTAATAGAAAAACGCTGCTCTGATAGAGCAGAGTGCTACATCATTCAAGGTGGGAGGTGTGGAATTTTGTTCTCCAGAAAAGTGGAAAAAATATTTAATTTGGCAGATTCACAGTGCATCGCTTGCTTACTGAGCTGCAGGAATTATGTGATACCTTGGAGCTCTAGCAAGGTTACAGCCACACCATAGTTTTTTGCCTGCAGTCAATTTTGGGGCTGTGCAGGCTGAACAACATTCATCTTCGTGCAATAAAATACGGTTTTCTACAATTGATTATGAACCCTTCCCCTTCTGAACCCTAGCACACAGAAAGTGCAAATTATGAAACAGAAAGACAGCATCTGAGAACAACAAAAATTGCTGATTTGAGAGCGTCATTCAAAGGGAACTTGTGTGTTAGTGTGGGCCTGTTCAGCTGCAAACCAAGAGCAGAGTTGTGAGCTCCTGTTACTGTGCAGCTCACTGTTGTTTCAACAACTGTTGTTAATTCTCTCATGGAGAGACTGCATGGGCTGGAGAGCTGTGCCTGCCTGTGCAGGAAAGTGTCCATCTTGAGACAAGACACCTAAAAATGAGGATGTGTGTGGTGTGGACTTGGGGGTTTGCTGATCCTTCAGAGCTGCAGTGTTCAGAAAGCCCTGGAGGAGCTGCTTGTCAGAGACTCCTTCCAATGGGAGAGAGAATGAGTGGGCAAGGAAAATGAGTCTGGAAATAGATTTTCAGTTTTATATTTGTGAAGACAGAAGTTGTCCTAAGACAGGGCAATTTTTTCCTCTGGTTGGGGAAGTGATAAGTGTCATCCTTGGAATGACTGGAGTGAAATCTTGCAGCTATTAAAGAAAGTGTAAAAATACTTGCCCTTAGGATCATTGCCAGCCCATGGGGTGTTCTTTTCCCAAGGGCTGAATTTGAAATGGGCTTGGGATACCTGTACAAACCAGAGCTGGGTTCCATTTGTAAAGGACTGACAGCTGTAAATCACAGTTTAGTTCTGGGCTAAATTCCTTGAAATTAAAATTTCAGGTACTTCAATCAATCCTTTGTGTAGCTGGGTGTTCAGAAGCAAGAAATTAGGTAATCTTTAACAGGTCAATATTTAAAAGCTGTCTGGACATGATCCTGGGCTGCTGGTGGTGCTGCTGGAGGAGGCAGATTGGACCAGGTGACCTCCAGCATCCTGTCCAACTTCAATAGTCCTTGATTCTGTGATTTTGTGAACATCTGAAGTCTGCTTCCACTGAGGTTATTAGGATTCTCCTGGAATAGGACTGCTGAGTGTTGTAAAGCAGATAGTAGCAGACAGATGTACCAGTAGCAGAAAGATGAGGGCTTGCCAGACACCATCACTATTTCAGTGTGTGTGATGCTTCACACACAACCACTTACAGTCCCAGCCAGAGCTGGTGGTGAAGTTGTACCAGTTTTTCAATCCTCCTCATATTTTACAATCAGTAATGGAGCCCAAGTCATGGAGAAACAATTCTGGCACTCAAAACACTCAAAGCAAGGGCCTTTTCTGTCTTGCTCCACTAGAAGGGATTTGACCAAGGAATTTGCAGTGGATCCATTTACAGCAATTTAAAACTGATATTCTGCTATATGTAGCCACCACTCTTTCATCTTTTGTGCAACATGACCATTCCTATTCTGCAGAAAATGGGAAGCATTGGATAAATATTTCTAGAAAATACCTAAGAGATACTGGTTTGCTGAGCCTGGCTTCTTCCTTGTATGAAAATAGGCAGCATAAAGGAAAACAGTGGGTAAATTTCTTTCAAGACACATTGTTGCAAGCATGACTTCTGCAGGTCTGATGGCAAAGAAGGAATTTGATGGGAGCCCTTTGTAAAAGCAGTCACAGGCTGCACCTCCTAGTAACTCCCCAGTGACTGATGTTGAATCTATAGCATGATCAGGTTTCCACTAATGATATTCCAACTGCTTATTTTGATGCTAAGGGAAAATATCCAGTTGAGAGACACACTTTGACAGGTAGATACAATACTGTGTTAGGCACAATATGAAACCTTAAAAATTTTCCGAAACGAATTGTAGAAATCATTTGAGTTAGTAATGATTTCAATCATGTTCCTCAGAGTTGCTATCTGTAATGATAAGTGTTCAAATGTCTGGATTTGGGGTTGATTGTGTGCTGTCCCAACACCTGGAAGGGAGACTCTCACCTTTCTTTCATTCACTCATAGTCAGGAGGGGAAGTAAGAAATTCCAAGAGGCTCAGAAAAAGTCATAAAACATGAGACTGAGTGAGAAAAAGTGAAATGATGACCCATCTTTATCTGTTTGCTTTCCTTCCCTGAAGAATTTCTTCAGACATCCCTTTGACTTGTAATGATTTAGTGCTGCCCTCCTTGTGTGCTAAAGGGCTATGCCTGAAAATGAATCATGACAAGGTAGATTCAACCACGTGAAAGGGTTAAACTCACTGCGTTGAGAAATGAAAAAGTTTGGAGTAGTTTTTTCAAGAAAGTCAAGGACTGGGATGGTCAGAGCTCAGCTGGAAACCCAAGGTTTGAAGGTACTGATGCAATGTAAGAACCTTGCTGGCTGAAATCCCTCTTTCTATCTCAAAAACAAGGACTGTGTAAAATGATGGGACAAGATTATGGATGCACACATACATTGTGACAGGGATTCAGCAAGGGGAGTATGAGTCAATTACGGATGCTCTTTTGATTAGTTTTCAACGATCTTTTAATGGCATTAAGACAGTCTGAAGTTACAATGTATTGATTTTCTTTTGCCCATGCAGTAATTTGCAGTGGTGGAGATTTATTTTCCACTTTCTGTTTTCCATGAAGCTGGCAAGCAGCAAGGCCAATGGCAGCTGGCAGTTGGTGTCCCATTCCTATGGATGCTCTTGTGCTCTGAGGATGTGAGTGCCAGGGAACTCGATGCTTAGGGAGAGAAAAGTTGGCATGGGGGATTTCTGTGGCCTCATTTCTATTCTGGCAGAAAATAGGGATACCTTCTGCTTGGCCAAAACTGCTGCAGTTGCAAACCAGGGAACACTTGCCCTGCTAACTCTTGGACCAGGGGACCTGTTCTGGCAAGTCTTTCCCTCAAGCGAGCACTGTGAAGGTATTTCATAGTTGCTGTTTTATTTTGTTGGTTGTTCTTTCTTCTTTTAATGAATTTTATCTACTTTAGGACCAGCAGCAGCAGCCCTACAGATATTTTGATTCTGAACATACAGCTAATATAGGCTCTGGCTTCCACTGCACAGAAAACAGCTTGGGGCAGCAGCTACTTTTCATTAGGTTCATCTGCAGACTGGGGAAGGAAGAGCTGCCTGTCATAACTCTTATTTTTCTGCACATCTTTGAGATTTCATGGGCATCTCAACCACTTTTCCACCAGCAGATTTAGGATCAGACACTGATCTCAGTCTCCCCAACATGACTGTTGTGTGCCTGACCTGGTTTCATGAAGTTCATGCAATGATCTGGATGCCAGTGTGGCATTTTTATCAGTTTGACCACCTGCTGATCACAGAACACAACTCCAAGTTAAACTAAGCTATAGCTTTTGAAAATAAAGATCAAATCTGCAGCTCTGACTTAAGACCAAGTCCAGGAGTGCTTCATGCTTGGCTAGTCTATTTTGTCTCGTTCCAACCAGTTGTTCTTTTTGGGCTACACTTCGTGTTGGTTTAAGCCACATATTAGATCTCTTCATTCTAATCCTTAAGAAACAAACCCTTAAAAAAGTTTGGCAAGTAGCTGTAAGGAAGGAGGACATGGATGCACAGAGGGGAGAGGAAATGTTGCTGAACACAGAAGTCACAACACAAAATTCAGGCTGGGTGTTTGAACAATGCAGCTGAGACAGCACAGTCTGTGTCTGGGTTAGCAACCCCCTAAATCAGCTCCCATGGGGCTTCAGGCATCTTTTAAAGCCAGGCTGCTCCTGCTGCTTGAATTATGTGGGCTATCAGTGCTGTACTTTCAGTGTGTCATTTGTCATTCAGCAGTAAGGGCTTCCAGACCATGCTCAGTCACACTGGTAGATTTTGTGGGCATCCAAGTACTGAGTTTTAACAAAATGTTTAAAAGCGAGGTAGGCTTGTGTGTGAATGGAGTCCTCCTTAAAGCTTTTGTAGCTTCCAAGGAAAGAGCACAGGGATACTTGATGGAGCTTACCCCAAAGGTTGAGTGGAAGCTGGTGTTAGAGACCAGCTAAAAATGGGATTAGGTCTTGCCACCCTAAATGAGAAACTAGAAGCCTTGAAGTACTGCAAAAATTTTGCTTGATAAGATAGAGGAGTCAGAGGAAGGATAGAAAAGGGCAATAAAATTCAACATCAGTGCTTACACTGAAACTGAGATCCCACTTACTTCTGTGGTTATACAGCTTCACCCTCCATGCACTGGGTCTTGCTCCATATACAAGATTCCTGAATGAAGAGGTCCTCAAGCTTCGAATCTCTCATCCCAGGAAACAATCCCTGTGGTTCTGCTCTTCACCCTTCTCAAAGCATGCCCTACTAGAGCAGGATGTGACATTTTAATGATAGTTTCAATCACAGTATAGACAGGGTTACTTTCTGTTCCTGGTTCTTGGGTACCATTTTTTCAAGTAACAAATCTCTGTTCCTCTGTCACTGGAGCTCATGAGCAGCTGTTTGTCCATTTTGCTCCAAAAGTCTTTTGCACAGTAACTGATTTTCCACTTGCACTTTCCATCTAGATGGTCCAGCTGCGTGTTTCTGTGGCCCTACCAGAATACATGCTGTGTGTTAATGTGATGTTTACCAAGCACTCCTGTGCTTTGTTATTTGCAAGAATCCAGATGACCTGTGAAAAAGCCAAGATAAAGCCATATTATCTTGACCAGCAGATACAATCCTATTTTCCTCTGATTTTAGGCTATAACCTCTTGACTGAACCAGTTTTCTGTTTGATGAGGACCAGCATATCAGCGGTCCCTCCCCATGTCAGAGCCTGTTACAGCCCCCTGGCTGCCAGCTCCAGCTCGGCAGAAGCACTTGCTTTTGATTACAGAGATCTCCAGTGTCAGCCAAGGAGGTGGATATCAAACCTGAGCACGTTGGGTGCTGCCAGCAGCACTCCATAAATAATAGTAATGGAGTGTAATTGCTCATTAAGCCAAATCATAGCCTGGAGCCCTCCATCTGGCCAATCTCCCTCCGACATGAGCGGGAGCTTTGCCAGCAGGTGTGCACTAGGACTGTGGTCCCAAGCAGTGGTACCACCAATGGGGGACTGCAGCACCACTACTGGGGGCTGATTCAGATCCCCTTGAAACTGTTGTGTGTCTTTGGATTGATTTAGAAGACTTTAGGCAACCTCCCTTGCTTTACACTGCTCAGCCAGTATGGCTACATCTGCGCAGCAGTTATCCCAGATGGAATATGGAGGAGGAGAATTCCTGACACTGAGCTGTGGGATTTTAATTTTAGAGAGGCGATGGAAACTCTTTCCTGTTGGGTCTCAAGTGGTGGTTTGTATAGGCGTGATTTGAGGCTTGAAAATGTCTCAGAAGCCTGCAGCTGAAAAACCCCAACATGCAATTGATATTGAAAAGTGTTGTGTCCCTGGTGTAAGTGTTATAAAAGCCAAAAAAAGCTGGTGTGCCTTCCTATCAATCACCTACTGCTATCTGACATTGGTGCAAGCCTTTGCAAGTGAAAATAATTTACTGCCTCCCCCCATGAAAATTATTTACCATCCCCATTCCAGTTTGAACATTTACTGTTGTGGTTCAAAGCTGTGATGAATTGGTTAGCTATAAATTGTCTTTCCTCTCCCCTTCTCCTCCCACCTCTTCCTAACGTAACACTGGGATGAAGGTTAAGGCATAGGGAGTTATCTGAAGCAAGTGCTCCATTCTCAGTGCCCCATACATCCTCACTAATGCTTATAGCTCCCCTGTGGCATTGGGAAGTGTAATCGCTATTGTACTGAGGTAGATCAGGAGCTGGAGAGAGATAAATGGCCTAGTTATCAAAACTTCCTAGCCTCCCACAGCCCTCCCTGGGAATACAGCTATAAATGACATTCAAATGATGCTGATAGATGTTAGCTGAGCAGGCAGCAGAACGTGTGCAGTCCCAGTGCTGCACCCGGCCAGACCCCTCGTGCTGATAATGTCAGGAGACCTCAGCATCCCGACACTGGCTGCTGACACGGGAGTGCATGAGGTACCGCTCTGTCTGCTCTCATCGGCTTGTAGACAAATCCCTGGGGGTTGCAAAGGTTCAAAATCAGATGGTGACTGAGGCACATTAATGCTGGAGCTTGCAGAGATGAAGGAAGAAGTGGTTTTTTTCTTCTTTGACACAGAATTTGCTCAATTTAGACCCTCTGATGGTGAAATATGGGAGGGAAAACAGCCTTTGTTTCACCCAGCTCTGCAATGACAGAAGTGTGGTTTTTGAGTGACCTGGGATTGTCTGGTCTAAAATAGTATGGCCTGTGGTGGGTCCAGAAACCACCTCCAGCAGCTCCCTTTGCACCTGTTGTCCTTCCTGATGTGTGTAACACGGGAAGAACTGCTCAGATCATAAATCCCTCAGGAATGGAACGGGAGCAGATAGAGTAGGTGGCAAATCTGCTTTTGAGTCTGGAAGGGCTCTTGGGTGTTTTGGCATCTCTTCAGGAGATACCAGGAAAACTCCCCCATCTGGAGGAGGAGAACCTCCCATGAAAACAACCAGCAACCTGTAAGGCTTTGAATTATTTTATTTTATTTTATTTTATTTTATTTTATTTTATTTTATTTTATTTTATTTTATTTTATTTTAATTATATTTTAATTTTATTTATGTTTTTATAGTACATTTTATTTTATAATTTATTTAATTTTATTGCGTTTAATTTTCTTTTTAGACCCTTTCTATCTTCCCAAGGTATAGCTATGCGAATGCTCAGCCTTGAAGGCAGGTTTTTACACCACAGCAGCGCTCAGAGGTGATGCTTCTAATGTGTTGTGGAAGAAATCCGAGGGCACCAAAAGTGTAAGCCACACAAAAGCTTGTCTCTTCCCTTCTTCCTTACAGCCAGGATACTGAAAGGAAAAGGGTCCGGGGGTGTTGAGCACATCTCGTCAGCTTTTATGTCCGAAGACTGGAGCAGGGTGTGGGTTCACAGGGCAAAGCGGAGAGAGGGGAGTTCCTGGGTCCCACGGGCCGGGGCGGACCCCTCGGGTCTGCAGCTGGGACCGGCGCCGCTCCCTGCAGGAGCCAGCCGGGAGGGGACAGAAGCAGCATCTCCCAGCAGAGACCCGCACAAAAAGGCGCTCCCCGGCGGGGCTGGGGCTGCCCGGCCGCCCTGCCCCCAGCCCCGGTCCGCGGGCGAGGCTCCGGCTCGGTTCGGAGCGATCCGCAGCGGCAGCCAGCGCCTCCAGCCGCCCACTCGCCGCCTCTCCCGGCATCCTTCATCCCCATCCTCCGCTCCTTCCTGCTTCGGCGGTGGAAGCAGCCCCCCGCCGGGGGCCGGGAATGCCCTCCCCTCCTCTCCCTCCCTCCAGCCGCAACGGGGGAGGGGGGCTGTGATGCTGCAGGGGGATCCCCGGGAGCCGAGCGGGGTCTCCCCTTCCGCCGGCTGCCGGGATCTCCCCGCTCGGCGCCGGCGGCCCCAGCGGCGGCTGCTGCGGGGTGGCAAGCGGGGGCCGGGGGCACAAGGGGGGGCAGTGCCACGGCGGGGGGGCCGGGGCCGGTGTCCCCCACACCGTGGATGACTCGACAGCCGGGGCTGGGGGAGCGGGGGACGGGCGCCCGGCTATTTGCTGGCTGCATACAATGGGCCACTCCCTAACGTGAGGGCTGGGGGGAGGCAGGAGCTGGGAGGAGGAGGAGGAAGAGGAGGCGGGGGGGGGGGGGGGTTGGGGGGGAGGAAGGGGCTCGGGCATCGGGCTGGTAAATAAACTCGGCGATGATTCCCCTCCCTCGCGCCGGCCCAGGTGCGCGCCGCGCTCCTGCCCGCCCGCTGCCCGCCGGCGGGGGTGACCTGACGGGGATGTGACCGCCTCCCCCTGCCCACCGCTTCTTACCCCCTCCCTCCATAGAGATACAGATATATATCTATATATATATATACACACACATACATTCACAGATGAATATATATATATAAATATATAGAGAAGTCATTTTGGGGGGAGGGGCGGGGAGCTCGGATCATGGCCCTGGGGCTCCCGGGGCTGCCGCCGCCGATCTGCAGCTCGCCTCCGGGGCCCGCCGGCGACCATGGGGCTGAAGGCGCGGCGCGGAGCGGCGGGCGGTAGCGCGGCCGGCGGGGAGGCGGCGGCGGCGGGGCGGCGAGCGGCGGCCGGCGGCGACCCCGAGCAGGGCTCGCTGGCCCTGGGCACCGGCGGCGACCGCGACGGGACGCTGCTGCTGGAGGGCGGCGGGAAGGAGGAGGGCGGCAAGCGGAGCCCGCCGGGACTGGGACTGCTGGCGAAGACCCCCTTGAGCCGCCCGGTGAAGCGGAACCACGCCAGGTACCGCCGCATCCAAACTTTGATCTACGACGCCCTGGAACGACCCCGCGGCTGGGCGCTGCTCTATCACGCCTTCGTGTGAGTACGCGGAGCGCGGAGCGGGGCTCCCGAGGGCGCGTCCGGGGCTGCCCCGGGGGGCTGCGCTCGGAGCCACCGTTTTGCTTTATCATTCTTGGTGTAAGGCTCCGGGGGCTCGCTCCGGCGCCGGCTGTGTGTGAAGCGAGGGTCTGATACGGGCTGTGCTGCTGAGCCGCTTTATTTCTCTTATGTCGTCGGGTTTTCCAAAAGGAGCAGCTGCCTTTAACTCAGTTTCTGTCTTACCCGTACCTCCACGTTGCCTTGGAGCGGCATTCCCGAGCCTGTGTGTCTGAGGCACTGGAAGAGGGATGCCAGAAAAACCAAGCTGTTAGCGGTTTTAAGGCTCGAAGTGCTTCAGGGGAACGCGGCCAGTTCAGCTCAACCCGGAGCGTGAGGTTCAGCTCGCTCTTACAGACCGCGAGTGAACCGATTCCTTCCGTAGCTAAAAGCGTCAAATGAAAACCATCGGGTTTCGGTCCGATAAGCATCACCCCGCAGTGCATGAAACCCGAGCACTGCAGCGCTGTCAAGCAGAAAGTTACACTGACCACAAGTGAACCGAGAGGAAATAAACTCGTTTTATGGCCCATAGGTGACGAGTCAAGAGAATGACAACTAGGTTTGCATTCCTAAAAATTCTGTTGCCTTAAGTTTTCATAAAGAGTATTGAAAAGATCATTCTGTGATCATCACAGATTCCTTCTTAGAGCTGGCAGAGTCCTATTAGAATAAATGTATGTTTTAGTGTTGTGAATGTATTTGGAAACCTAGGGGTTTATCAGTGATCACAATGCTACTGTTTTTCTTTGGCATTATAAGGTGTGCAGAGCTCCGTGTGACAGGATTTAAGCAGTGATTTTTGAAATTAGTTTGTTTGCCAAAGACAAACAAGGCTCTCTAGGCTGCATGGGTTGTGAGCCTGGAGCTGGATCTCAGGAAGTCCTGATCATTGGCATAGTCCTTGCACCTGCAAATAAACAACTTGAATGTAGAGCTGTGATTTTACCTTCAGGTACATTTTTATGGATGTTCGCAGTGATTTAGCCCTGAGCAAAAATTAAAAGGGAGCCTTCACTACTAGAGTGCACTCATTCATTGCTGCTCTCCTCTTTTCAGCGTTTGTTCATAAAGTACATTTTGGGACTCAGGTCCTGTTTTCCAGCTTAAAATCTGAAACAGTGGAAACAGGATGCCGTGACACTTTTTTGGTTCTTTCACCTCTTTTTGCCATAGGAAAACTCAAGCTAGCAGGGAGTGACATTTGAAGTGTGTTTTGCTGGGAAAACTCTTTGGTCTGGAGCTTGCTGTTGTGTTCAGTATTGCATAATGCTGCTTCTGGCTGGGAGAGAGTCAGGACTGGACAGAGGGGCACCCCTTTCATCCTGCCCTGGCCAACCCACACCCATCAGTGAGGCTTTAGCGCACAGCAGAGCAGTCCAAGCAGCTTTCACCCCTCTGTGCCAGCTGGGTCAAATCTGTGTCCAGGCTCATGTCTGGATATAAGCAATAGGACAGTGGATGTGTCAGGCTCAGGTGGGCTGAGAGATTCACAATTATTTGCAGTGGTATAAGAATTTCCAAGTTACAGCATTCATTTTAGATAACTCTCTAGATGTGTGCTTGACCGTAAGATACTTATGCAATACGGGTTCACAGAATGGGAAAAAATTATGACGTTGGTAAGGTTTGATCCTTCTTAGGAGTGAACCTGACACTGTGTGGTCAGCTTCTCTTTGATGACTACTCACTCCTGCAAAACTGAAATGTCAGTCTGACTCACAAAAGTCAGTGACAGTCTTGTGAAAACCATTAGTGCCAAATTCAATATTAATGAAAATGAAACAAAACACTTCTAGAAGTCTTTATCCTTAAAGGAAGTAAAACACACAAGTCTGTCACCCAAGCATAGACACTCCATCTCTTCCCAAGACATCCAGAGGATCTTGCTGTCCAAGTTGGCCCCACTGAGTTCCTGTTCAGTCTCAGCTCCCTCTGAACTCAGTTGAGGCAGTGGGGTCTTACCTCACTGCAGGATCCAACCCTACAAAAGGAATCTGCTGAGAGTGATGGAAGAGTGTGCTGAGATCTGGCTGACAGGCTTCAGAGCTTGTTCGTGCCACTGGAGAAGGAAGACCTGCTCGAGGGCAGGAGCTGTGGGAAAGCAGCATCTAAGTTGATACCCGAAGTCTTTATTCTTACTTTCAAATGAATTGTCTTTTAACATTTTTTCTTTCTTTAAAGGAGTCTCTCTCATTTGGAGGTGCTGCTGTGACATGGTGTAGTTCCATCCCAGTAGTCTGCCAGTGCTTCTTTTCACACTAGAACAGTTTACACTTTTCCTTTGGAAGGTGAAAGGTTGCCTTCCCATAAAATCTACAAATATTCAAGTATTCCCATAAAATCTACAAATTGGATCCTGTTTCAATTTTCAAGGAAAGTCCCATTTATGTTATCTTAATGGCACATTATGCTTTGTTTCATCTTCTGAGTAACTTTGTAGTAAGTGCCATGCACCCAAAATTAACCAGTATGATTGTTGCTGTCAAATACAAATAACTAAAGAATAAACAGCTGAGGGCCAAAAGGGATTGCAGCACGTCTGGATGTGACAAATTCTTTATGGATACAAGCATTCAGAGATGTTTAACAAAGAGATGATGCAAAGCACTCCAATATTTTGTATATCCCAGGGTTTGGGAGGCAGGTAGCTGCTGATGAAAGTGTGTTGCAACTTTTCAAGACATGCTGAGGGTGTTGTGTGAGGGGCAGGAAGGGGCTTTGACAAGGTTTTTGTGAAAGCTTTGGATGCCACAACTTTTGAAAGGGTGGTACAGATGGGACCTCATTAAATCATGCAGAGATGCACATATGGCTGCAGAGGGGTCACGATCCTGTGTGGATCTCGCTGCTGCCATGTGCACATAAATGAGGCTCGAGCGCTGCCTCTCTTAAATGCTCACTTCAGTTGGTGTTGGGTGTTCTGAAATGCTTCAGTCTAATGAAGTAATTCAAGGAGAAGTCATAAATGGGATCAAGGTCTGCTGAGCCCTAGGGACAGAGATGCAGTTCAGAAAGGGAGTAATTCCTGATGGCAATTTTAGCATTCAGCTTTCACTGGTAGTAATTAAGAGAAAGTGATGTGAGATACTTTCCTTGTGATTCTTCCTTCTTCATTCTGCACAAGTGAGTTTGTCCAAGCCTATCCTTGGGGATTTGGTCCCTAAAGAGGCTGGCTCTGTTTCCTTCACCATCTGAAAACATTTGTTCTCAGATAGCTCTACTAGAAAAAAGATTTATCTATCAGCCATGATGTTCCCCTTTTTTGGGTCACTAGGGTTCATGGCGTTCTTGGCAATATGGCAATGTCTTTGTGGTCTTACTTGGTAAGAAAAAACTGTTTTTCCCATGAAAAAATTCATGTCTATAAAGCTAAACTCTAGCTGAACATTTTCAGTATAAAAATAAAATAAAACAAAATAAAACAAAACAAAACAAAATAAAATAAAATAAAATAAAACAAAATAAAATAAAATAAAATAAAATAAAATAAATAAAATAAAATAAAATAACCTGAGATTTTGAGGTATTTTTTGAGATGTTTAATTTGGAAATGTCTCTTGGGGGTTGCAGGTCAGGCTACAGCGTATCCCTGCTCTTTTCTGAGCTCATGTCACTGTAGCTACAGCTGATGTTCCAATGATATTCTGTATTTCCCTTTGTGTTAGGCAGTGCAATATCTTGTAGGAAACCCCTGCAGTTGTGCCTGGTGGGATGTGTGCTGTGGCCAGGGAGACAGACTCAAGACCTGTCTGCCTCCACAAGCTACCAAATGCTTTATTTATGCACAGAAGCATTAATGAGCAGAATGAAAAGCCTGAAACAAGATTTTTATTTTTCCAGTTTTTTTTTAGTTGTAAGCACAAAATATTTGGTGGATATAGGACAGAGTCCAGAAAGATAACATAATACAGATTGTTTGGAATTACAATTTGTGGAAAATTTTTAACTTGACTTAAAAAGAGGATGAAGGAGAGGTAACTAGGAGATATTCTCATTTTCATATCATCTTCTGAGACAACTACAGCTTTTACTTTCATGGAAAGATAAAACTAGGAAAAGGTTTGTGATTAGATATTTCTTTTTGGGGAAGTGTGCAATATCACCTGCAGTCTGCTGGTGTAGATCACCATGGTGTACCTGCTGATGCGAGGGCAAAGCCATGGGGAACATTAGAGAACCCTTCTCTATTTGCCATGCAATCTTCTTTCAGTACTGCTTAATACCTGGAATAAAAAGAGGAGGCAGAGTCATGTGATCTATCAAATCAGCAACATTTCTGGGAAGCACCTCTTGCATGACTGATTGTAGGTGGGTTGCTTGCAGAAAAGAGTGTCATGGGATTTGGGGAACAAGTTGGAGGTCTGGAGGCTTTCCCTTATTTTCCTCCTTGCCCTTTAGGAGGTGCTCCATAAGATGTGCTCACTCCCCTGTCTCTGTGAGCCACCTGGAGGGAGATGGGAGAAAGTTTGGGGTAAAAAGAGGGACAAATGTGAATCCTTTCTTGGCTTGTTTGGCATGGACTTGTATCTAAGTGAGTCCCTAGAGCAGCAGAGCAAGCCTGGTCCATTAGCGAGTGCCCTTTGCTTATGTGTGTGCCAATATGAGTTCTGCTTTAATTATTTATGCTAATTCATCATAATGCATGGATAAATATTCTGCAGCATACTTTGTAAAAACTAATGAAGTCTTAGTCATTGGAGACCTTACCACACACCTCTGCTTTTGCAGCTCTGCGGAGGCTTGTGGAGCTGCCCTGGGATGGTGTGTGGTTTGGGGGGGTGTGACTGTAGCTCAGCTGGGATCAGCTGGCATGACAGAAGAAAGCTGGGATTTGCTGGGGGGAATGAGAAGGGGCAGCACAGCCTGGGGAAGCCACTGCCTGGGTAATGTGTGGCTGGTGATCCCCAGCTCACGGGTGTCCGATGCTTGTTTAAGCATCCAAACTTCCTTTGCAATTACAGACCAGGCCCTTTGGTGGGAACAAGTGTTCACCTGCAGCCTCAAATCTTTGTGCTTGGGCACCAGTGCTGAGAGCAAGACCCACTCCACAGTGGGTACCCCCAGGTGGGCTTGGTTTGCCCTGCATTCCACGTTGCCTTGACTACGCTGCCATTTGCCAAGTTTTGGTGAAGCTCATGCCTGCTCCGTGGTTCGTGGGAGCTGCAGGCACAGGGCTGCACGGTGCACAGGGTGTGCCTCAGTGTCCCCCTGGGGCTGCAGGTCCCCGAGCATCCTGCTGCAGCCCAGCCCCATCTGATGGGCGTTGGAATCCACAGTGGTGAGCGGTGCCCGCGGGAGGGCTCGGCATGCTGGGGGGAAACAGCGCTGACAGTGCCAGCAAACGCTCAGCAGCTGGTCTTGCAGTGCTGCCAGCTCAGCCCCTCAAACAGAAGTCATAGTCCCTGGTGTTAGGTCCACAAAACGGAACAGTCCCAAACTTAATCAGTTTGACAAGCAATGATATAGCAAAGCCACCACAGCAGCCAGCAAATCACGTTTTTCTTCTCTTTTGAGTGACTTGGTGTGAGGAGCAGCAGCATCTCAGTACTACCCCAGCAGTCCCGGAGACACTGTCAGTGGGAAAGCCCAGGCCTAGATTTATCTCAGTATCACCAGCATGCACCCTGGTCAGAGGTACCTCTCTCCATAAAAGCCATCCCAGCCTCTTCACATGCCTCTGTTTTTCCTTGTTGCAAACAGTGGATGATGACGGGCCACAGCAGGGTCTGTGCACTCCTGGGACAGCTGCTGGGTGAAGAGGACACCTGAACTTTACTTCTTGTTTTAATCTGAAGGGGAGATTAGGGAAATGGTACAGAAATGAGCAGGGAGAGGCTTCCTATGCTTGTTTTGCTGATTTTGCTGGAAAATGTAGGAACACTCAAAACAAATTTAATGGGTAAAATAGTAACTAAAGACTATGTGTCTTAACAGCTGGATTAAAAAAAATTACACATACATATAATTCCAGTCATATATCACTGTGTGATTTTGTGTGTGCAGGTAAATATGAAGGTTCCCCAGCCTTCTACTGGGGAAAAGATACTTCTCACAAAGATCACCTCAGAATCCACTCAACCAGCATAGTTCTTTTTTTTGGTAGCCCTCATCTTCAAATAACACTTGATTGAATCATTTTTATTTATAGCTTACCCAACATACAAACCTGTGCATGTACGTAGAACATAATTTTGTATCCCTTGACTGTCAAAAAGTCCTGTGTGGCATTGAGGTGCATGTGGAAGGTCAGACAATGGCATGAATATTCAAGGATAAGATCTGAACTTGAGGAATTTGATTTAATAGCTGGAAGAAACTTTCTGATCAAAATTAATCAAGTGAGCATAAAGATAATTTTTATTTTGTTTACCAACATAAAAGGCTGGTGACCTTAGACACAGCCAGGTGTCTGGGTACTACCACAATCAGCCTTGCATGGTATAAATAAATGATAATGTTTATTCTTATATTTAATAACATTATATTCCCTTTTTGAATTTAAGAATGCCATACTCTCTTGTGCACAAAACTTTACAGAAAGAATGGAGCCATGCATCTGCTATTGCTTCTGGCAGATACTGTATTAAATGGGATAACTTAAATATTAATAGCTTTGCAGGGAATAAGCTCCACAAGAGCTGTTAAGTGTATGCTGCCTTAGGATGGCAGCTGCGAAACTCAGCATTTTCTGTGGAGAGAGGGACATGCCCCAGGATATTTAGGTTTTGGTAACCTACTTGGAAAAAGGCACTTTTGGAGAACTTCCAGTCTGGAAATCTGTAAATTGCCTTCCCCAGTCTTAAGTGAGAAAATTGCATAAACGTGTCTTTAACTTGGAAGGTCCCGCTGAAGTCAGGAGGAAACTATCCAAGGTGACACTGAGGTAATCCAAAGCACAAGAGTGTGACTGGGATTTGGTGTAAAGCAGCATGAGGTATCATCATCTTCCTCTATACAACCAGCCCATTGTTCTACTCAGGCCTGGTGGGATCCTGCTAAACTCAAGTTCTTCAGAGGATCCATCACACATCTCCAGCCTTTCCATAGCTGAATAACCACCTCTGGTTGTAGTCACCAGATACCACCTTATCCTCCTTAGTGGTGCAAACCATGCAGAAGTGAAGGTGTAATATCTCTGCTAATTCTCAGTCTGGAGAGATGCTGAGACCCTGACATGAGACACATCTGGTGTCTCTTGAGATGGCATTTGCTCTCATTCCCCTCTCCCTCATGACTATTCTTGCCAAAGTCTTCCTTGCTTTAATTTCTCTCAGTTGTTGCATGGTGCTGGAGCTGCAGAGATCCATTGTGTGGCAGTGATAGAGGAGGAAGCCTCATCCTCTCTGGGTTGCTGTTGTCTTTTACTTCCTTTGACTTTCCACACCTTGTTAATTTCATGGATACTTGGATCTCGCTTGTCGCTGTGTTTTCAGAGCTGTGGCTGCAAGCTGCATGAATGTGCTTTTCATTCCTTTGGCAACCCAAAGGGTTGTGTGATTGTCCTGTTGACTCTCCAGTGGTGCTTTTTTTTAATCTCAAATGCTTTTATATTTACTTTATTCTGTCCTCACTAGTGTTTTGATCACCTTCTAGGTTAGTACCTCACAATTTTGCTAACATTCAATTTCGAGATCATTAAGGAAACTCTTAGTAAGGCCAGAACTAACAGATACCATTCAGCATTTCACTAAATAACAACTTCCCTGATTCCTGGTTAATACAATGTTATTTGTTAGGTCTTTATTTATAGCTCTGGATCTAGTTTTTCATGTTATATAGTTTCTCCCAGTCATCTGAATTAATACTAAACCGAAGATTTTATGAGATATTGCACCTGTGTCAAAACTGCAAATATTTCCTCATTTCTTTTTGTTGAAACCTGAGTTCAGACTATGTTTATCTATTTAGTTCTGTGATGTGCATTTAATAATTATCTCTCCATCTCAGATTTTCATGCTTTTGACATGGTGTGTATCACAAACAACAAAATAATTAATTGTTCCTGGTGCCATCCACCACTGGAGTAGAGATAAAGCAATGCTGAAAGCCTAAATATCCCAAACCATCCAGGTCCTGGTTCTTCTATGTTTCATAGGAGCCATTACAGTTGGGCTATACCTAACTTTAGGTCAATGACAGAGATGTTAATCTTATACCAGCAGACCCTTTACAGGACATCCCCCCATACACTGTAAATTCAGAGTGTAAAATTTTCTGCTTTCAGTGGGGATGGAGGAGAAGCAAGTGCAGCTGTTGAGGGAGTGATAGTGAGATCCCCAAAGTGCCTGGTGGGGAGCTGCCCACCAGTTCTCAGCAGTGCAGCATCAGCTCTGCTTATCTTTGCTCCCCTCATGCCTCTCCATGCAGGCTCAGAGTGCTTATGAGGAGGGATTACACCCTGAGGAGGGAATGTCAAGAGCAGCTGATTGAAATTGCAGGGGAATTAGTTTAGGAAGGTAATTACAAGAACTGGAATTTGCTCTTCTACCTTTGCTAACACTGTTGCTCCTGTGAGATGTGCTGGGAGAATTTCAATGCACACAGCTGAGGCTCCCTGATCGCACCTCAGACGCCTTCAGCTGCCACAGATGCAGCCCAGGACCAGCCCTGCTCTGCAGCTATGACAGCAGCTTTGCTCACACTCAGAGCAGTCATTAGCCATTTCTTGGCTAATTGTCAAAGCTGTGCCAGGGATATTCCCAAGCAGTGACACACACTGACTGATAGCAGGACACTGCTGGGTGGAGGCTTTGTTCTGAGGTGACTGACTGAGCACAGGGCAGGTGCTGCCACAGATGTGGGACCACTCCCAGTAGGAACCTGAGAGGGGTTCCCTGCTCTGGAGGCAAATGAGGTCAGTGATGTGGACACTGGTCATGGCAGCTGGCCTCAGGGACAGAGAGCTGGAATGAGCACCTTTGAATTAATAGAATAGACATAATTCTTATATGTGAGATCTTACCACTTTGAGGTTATCCTTCTGGGTCTATGCAAAAAACCACTTTTTTTTTGGGATAGAATCCCAGAATCATTTAAGTTGGAAGAGACCTTTAAAGGTCTAGTCCAACCCTGCTGCTGTGGGCAGGTACACCTTCAGTTTCAGCCATCCATCCTGGCCTTGAATGTTTGTGGGGATGGGGCATCCACCACCTCTCTGGGCAGCCTGTGCCAGCGTTTTATCACCCTCATTGCCTAAGCTGATGCTCTTAGTTTCAAACCATTGCCCCTAGGATAAGACCTTTCACTTGGACAAAGGCCCAAGAAATCCTACCACACTGAAATAATACAGGTTTCACCCTAGGTGTGTGTTCAGTAACATATTTTAAATTCTACATCTTTTCTCCTTCCTCTTCATGGAACTTCGCTGTGGCTTTTGCCTGTTCTGTTTCAACACTTCTTGTGCTGATCCAACTCCCATGGGGGTTTCAACACTTCACCCCCACATCTTGGAATATTAACAAAAAAATACATTTTTGTGATAGTAATCCAGGAGGAAGAGCCCACTGATCATTCATTATCAAACTTCTTGTGTAAAATGTGAAGACATTCCTAGTTGTGTGGCTGCTGATATTTGGCTGTTTCTCCTGATTGTGTCTCCCTCATTTTTGTAGATGTTGCTCCATTACCTTGTCAGGTCCTGGTGCAGAGGTGAGATCTGGCAGAGGCTGGCTCATGACAATTCCTGCTCTCAGATTATGGTGCTATCACACATTACAGTGTCAAACACACTACTCTCTTCAGTGTTAAATTACTCCCACAAACTGCATTGCCTTGCTCTTCCTCCGGGCTTGAGTGTCGGTCATTCATCAATGGGATCCATCCATCTAGCACATTATCTGAGGTAGCTGTCTGGAATTCTTTTATAGCTGCTGAAGAAAAACAGGAAATGGAACTTTCTGGAGTGCAATTAATCTCATTCAGAAGACAATTTTAAAATGGGTGAGATTTATCACATCTTGCAGAACTTGAAACCCTTCCCTGACTACAAAGGAGACCTCATGGAACTAATTCAAATTTAGGTATTTGCACTGAAAACACCTGAGGAATGGGAAACTTTCTTACTGACC
The DNA here is from genome assembly GCF_049639895.1 of Pseudopodoces humilis. Classification (NCBI taxonomy): domain Eukaryota; kingdom Metazoa; phylum Chordata; class Aves; order Passeriformes; family Paridae; genus Pseudopodoces; species Pseudopodoces humilis. The sequence continues at coordinate 7,977,505 of NC_142200.1, forward strand.
TGAGGGGCAAGGATCAAAGCCACATTAGGACAGCTAAATGTAAATATGTTCATGTAGGGTTCTATGTGTGCAGTAGGTATTTAGCTTCTCTTTATAGTCAGTGGAGATTTAATCAATACAATCAAGAGATTTTAGAGTGGAATTCATCCAACCTGATGTGAGAGTTTGTTTTACCTGGAGATAGATCACAGCTTCAGCTTCACTGAGCAGCTCTCCCTTGTCTACTGCCAGAGCTGATCTTTGGTAAATGTCTGCAGTAAAAGCCATGTTCAGACAAATGAGTTGTACCTTTAAAGGCAAGAGGAATATAATTCTTATTGTTACATAGGCTTTTATTAATATTAGACTAAATTCTAATTTTCTTTCCTCAGGAGCTTTGTATATGTTACTACTTAGTATCCCAAGCCATGACAAGCCTGCAGTCATCCCTGTCATTATGCCAAAGAAAATAACATTTCAGTGGTTTTAAAGTTTTTCTCTAGTTGGGATTCCTGAGTTTAACTTTCCACCTTCCTTTTATTCTGTTTTGCCTTGGGCTTTATCTCCCTGAGCCCTCACATAAATTTGCTTTTGATTTATGATGGTAATTGCAGTTGATCTTGAGGTCACATTCAAACCCAGACATAACTACCTGTTGTACTGGGCTTCAAATCTAAGGCTGTGATTGACTCTTTTCCTTTTGTCTTTTGTATTTACCTGGGCACAGGAGCTACTGTGCTGGGAGGTTGCCAGCATCAGTCCTCCTTCTTCCTATGCCTGAATTTCTGTCCATTGCCATTGTTCCTCTTGACTATATCACTCAAAATTACCTCCCAAAATCAAAGAACAGGCATGACTGTTTTCTAGGTGTTTTTTAGGGATCAGAAAACATTTTGAGGGTGGCTTGAATATTGTAATTTAAAAGCCTCTAACAAGTGTAGAAGGTCAATTTGAATGACCTGCTGTGAATGAGGGTGATCATGAGAGCCATCTGTGGGCCCAGACAGTTTTTTAAGTGCTACAGTTTTCTGTATAAAATTGGAGACTTTGCAGAGATGTAAGCACCACTCAGTATTTTCAAGGGCATGCTCACTTTCATACACTAGCTGAAGCAGGAAACCAGCATAATTAAACTTAATGCTGAAAATCATTAGAAAACCGTATGAAATCTGGATGCATGCAAATGCCCTGACTTAAAGGAGTGTATTTGGGTGGTGGTGTATTCCTTTAACAGCTGCTAGTTCGTGTTTTGCTTGTTTTTGCAGAAATACTGAGCGAACAACCTCTTTCAGTCATGTCAGTGCAAATGTAAAGTAAATCTATTACAGTCACAAGAACAATTGGATTTGGCTGCTGCACCACAAGCTTGTTCTGGACTCAATACAAAATCTTTTTATTTTTATGGATATTCTGCTAGTACCAGAGGCCAGGATCAAGGTCTTGCACACAACACACTTGACCTCCCAGTAGTGTAAGACAGCTTGAGGAGTGGGGTAAATAGGAGAGATGGAGATCCCCTGGCAGAATAACAAGTGAGCACCAACCTATCCCAGATAGGATTCCCAGCCAGTATTCACACCATGGTGGTCACAGCCTCTTTCCTTTATGCTGGGAGCTGGTTTATTCAAGCATGGAGGGTTTCCTTTCCTCCTTGCTCCTCAAAGATGAGAGAGAGTTTTTTCCTCCCTCATAAGTCCAGATAATTGGGTAACAAATCCAGTGCAGATAAGCTGGGCAAGTTGTGCAAGGGCTGTCTTTCTTCACGTTTCTGGTGTAGGTCATGTCTGATATTGGGCCTGTAGGAGGGAGTTGACAATTGCAACCATAAAACCAGTTAATTTGGAAGGTTTTAGAGGTCTGCAGTCCAGTCCACAGAGCAAGGTTAACTTCAAACTCAAGTTAAGTTTCTTGGGGCTGTATCCACTTGAATTTTGTGCATCTCCAAGATCTGAACTCCATTATATTGCAAGGAAAAATACATTTGGTTGCTTTTCGCAGAATATGTTGTTTAATGTGTTTCACATAACATGCAGACTTCTGGGCCCAGAGTCATGGAGAGTTTTCTTCCTTCCCATTCCATTTAATCCTCAGTGTGCAGAGACAGAAGTGAGTTATAACATCTAGACAGAGATGCTGGGCAGGTCAGCCCACTGCAGAGCAATATTCATATTTAGCTGCAGAGGAAGTTGTGTGTCTCTAGGCTAACTCAAACCAGTGTTTGTGTTTGGAGTACTGACACTGGGAAGTGCTAGGTATAGTTTTCATTAATCAGTAGAGTTTATTGAAGATAGGAAATCTTTCCGAATTACTTTTTTTTCTTTTCTTTAACAGGTGTTGGAACCAGTTTGTACAACCAAATGTTGTAACTATTCCCACCAATTTTTCATCATTCAGAAAAATCATTCAGTCTCAGCTCTACAACTTCTTCTCACTTTCCCATCTCTTTCTCCCTGTCCCTCACTCAATCCCATCTTCTCTCATTTCCTTGGTGGCATTCATTACCTCCCTGCTGAAGAACAGCACCAATCACTGGATCATCCAGCTCTGCCTTTCCTACATTACGTGACTGGGACAGCAGAGTTGAGTCTGACTTAAAATCCCTCAACCTAAGTGCTAATAGCAGGTTGATGGAGCTGACGTGTCAAGTTGCCTCTTACTCATACATAGCTGTATTTACTTTTTTTATCTTTTCTACTCCTTCTTTTTTAACTTACTGGATTTTGACATTGGGTTCACCTATGTCAGGATTAAAAATGTGCCTCTATTCCCCCAGAGTATGGACTCATCAAGAATTACTTTATCCATATGGAGCAAGGTAGTTTAGGTGCAAGAATTATCTCTGAATCACCTTGTGTTCTAACCTCCTTAGTGTTTCTTGTTTGGTTGCATAGCTCCCTAATGCCAGGGAATATGGCATTCAGGGGTAAGGTCCTTCCAGTGGGCCACCTGTGACTTTGGGAAAGGCTTTTTGAGTCCCTACACAAACCAATCCTTGTAGGAGAAGCTCACAGAGCTGTTGAGATTCAGGCCCACACACCTGTGAGTCACAGCCCTGGATCACTCTTTGCCCAGGGGTGGTGATGGTGTTGGGAAAGGGTGATTTATCGATGACCTGCGGAGGTAACGGCTTCCTTGTGGTGACTCAGCTGTTCTCTCAAGAAAGAGGGAATAAGTGGAGGTGGACACTGATTTCTCTTCCCAGAAAGGATACAAATGGAACTACTATCTGTCCCTGGTCTCAGTAGTAGGAGGAAGTGGTTTAGGAGCACAGAATAATCCATGACCTGCATGTTGCTTTATGCACAGGTTTATATCACAGCTGCAGCTGTTGCTCCCAGAGTCAAAAGGATAATACTGTGTCCTGTTTGCAGCTCCATTTGCTGCCAGTGTTGATAACAAAGAAATTAAAGATGGGAGCTCTTGGTGTGACAATGAATGGACAGCAGCTTTCTGTAGCAATTGAGCACATAGCCAGGGCTGAATGCCTGAGTCACCACATTCCCCAGCAAATGGGATGAGAAAGAACATTGCTCCCAGAGACCAAAGAAGGACATAATCACCTCCAAAGAAACATTTTGTTGGACACCATAGGGAAAAATCTGCTGTTATAGAATAATACTTTATAGTTTTCTGGAAACAGCAACTCTAAAGAAAACATCATTAGGATGAGTGAAGAAAAGATATTTCGAGCAGATGGAAATCTGTCTTCATTGGCAATGCTTGTTTTCACTTTACCATGAGTTAATTTCCCAGCAACTTGAATAATAGATAATGTGTTTATTAGCATTAATCTGAGATTTCCATCAGCGTTTGTTCCAGGCTACGAAGATGGAGTTTCTGTTTAACTAGAGGGCTTTTTAATTGCATAAATGACGATATAGCACGATTGGAAAGGGATGCAAAATAAATTCAGGCTATACATAAGGTCTAATAGCAGATTTGATATCTGCTGAAAGGATTAGCATAAGAAATGATCAATTTTCCACTTGTCATTTTTAAACCAAACTTGGAGAATTTTCTAGAAGACAGCTGTAGACTGTATCTTAGCTGCAAAATATGGGCTAAATCAATGATTTTGTATATTCTTGGCTGGTGATTAAGCAGGACTGCAAGATATAGCCAGGAATATGTTTGGTTTGGGGATCTTTGCTTTCTTGTTTTTTGGTTTTTGTTTTTCTTTTAAATTTAGCAACAGATAAGCAAATGAGCAATGAATTAACTCAGGAAAAGGAGATTTACCTGTATCTTAGCTGTATTGTTAATATCATAATGTAACATAACACAAGTAGTAGCAGTCACAGTAATTGTGCTGGGATGCTTAAAATGATATGTAGATGTCTTCCCTGTAAATGTCTAAATATGTAATTTCAATCTCCTCAGTTGCTGGTATAAACCCTGGCTACAGCAGCATTGCTGATCTTGAGCTCATTCTGAAGTAGGTGAGACAGTGATTTACCCCAACTGCCAGTGATTGTGCCAAATAAATAGGTACCCCTTGAGTGTAAGAGGAGCTTCAATCCATGGCTTAGATGTAGAAATCTACATTACAATCACTGAGGTGAGTCTCATCCTAATCACGTTGTTGAAGGCCTTGTGGGGATAATAACTTTGTGAAGTACTCTGGACACGAGGATAAAACAAGCCAGCCTTTTTGGTCTTGAGATGACTGTGCCAAGTGCTAAAATCTCATACAGTCTAAAGTCTGGAACACCCTTCTCAAAGCGTGTAAATGCATGAACCAAGATCACCAACCTTCTGCAGTTCTGGTCTTTCTGGTCAGTGTAGTCCCTGCATTGATGGCCAAATAATGATTTCCAGAATGTGGTGTTTTGGTTTGATTTCTTTTTCTTATTGGAAAGGCCTCTAAGTCAATGTTATTGTATTCAGAACACAAACACCTAGCTGTATCTCTTCAGTTATTTTAAAAAGCAATTGCAATATGGTCATTTCTTCAGCTGTCAGCTCTTTTGAAGAGTGGGATGTAAGTTTTAGGTGTCCATGCAGTCTCTTTGCCACTGATCCTGTAAGGAGAACAGATGGACCTGCCTGATGTCTGCCTTGTCCAGAGGGGAAAAAAATGATTTTCAGCCCACTTGATTCAATAAAGCCCATGTTTTTCAGAGTGAGGTAAGACAGAGACAGCAATAGCTTAGGGAAGAAGCCAGCAGCTATGAAGGCAGTTCAGTGATGGTGACAAAACAGCAGCTGAGCTTCAGGAGGGGGCAAGGGAAATGTTGGAAACAAACTTGCAAAAATGAGAGGAAAGAGGAATAATCTATCTCATTGTGTGAGGTAAAAGAGAAGGAGGTGGGGAAATAAGATGACTTTTTTAGGTCAACATGTTAGAAGCACTTAATGAAGGTGGTGCTTGTATAGAGAAACTGACTTAATTGCCCGCCTGGTGCTTTGGTGGCTGTTCCAGGCAAGTTGCCTATTTTCATCTAATTACAAGTGTCTGCAGTGAAACCTGATGTTGCTGTTGGTCTGCAGGGAGACCCTGTGTGCTCTGGGTGTGCTGAGAACAAGCCCAAGGCCTGGTCGGTGGTGAGGGGTCTTGCCCAGGTCGTGGAGGAAACCAGCTGATTGTTGCTTGAACTGTTCCTGATCTGCAGAGAGCCAGGGGCCGTGATTTCTGAGTGGATCCATTGTACATGTCATGGCTATCATCTGCTCTTGGCAGCACAGAGCTGTGAGTTACATCCTGACACCCAAAGAGCAGGAGATTGAAGCTTCATTTGTTATTCCAGTGCAGAGCTGAGCCCTCAGAGCTGAAATCCTAGGATAGTGTGCTTTGTGGGAATTTGGGGCTGTCCTGGAACACTGAACCTCCCTTTCTTCCCTACATGCTCATGGGGTCAGCTCCAAACCTGAAGTCTAAAGAACAGACACCAAAGAATCTGTATCTTCAAGGCATGTTAAATGCAAGATAAAAGAGCAATGGTTTAGAATCATTAATGTTGGAAAAGACCTTCAGGGTCATCATTCATTGACTGTTGTTTATCCTGCTATTTTCACTCCCAGGGGGAGAAGATAAGCCAACTAAAGGTTGTCATGTTTCAGGTCTAATTCAGCTTCTTTTATATCAGTTCAGCTCACCATGGGTGAAGGAGCTACTGACTTTGAGACTGGGGACTGTTCTGCTCATAGTGCTGAAGAGACAGAAGTAGAAATTTGAAGGCATTAATTCAAGAACATGTGTTGTTCTATGGCTGGTGTGTCACACATGGTCAGAGTGGCACTGAAATGCAGCTGGTTGCTCATACACAGCCTGTGATGGGGTGGGATATTTTTGACTAATACTTCTCTTTGCTGGGTGTGGTTGGGTTTGTGTTTCTGGAGGTCTCATCCATTTTATTCTCAAACCAAGCTTTGCAGCCACATCTCACTCAGATTCATATACAAGCTCCTCGTAGATTAGGTAGATTCATCTGATGACTTAACCTGAAATCTGTGGTTCCATCTCATTTTCCTTGGCCTATTGACACTGGGAGACTGGAGGGTTTAAAAATGCAGCCTGTATGCATGCTCTGCCCCCACCTGTGCTCTGTCTCATCTCTGCCCTTCCTGCAGTGACCTGTCTCTGGTGGAAATGCAGAGGAGTTAGGGAGGCAATCAAAAATAGAGAATCATATAACACTGAGGTTTTCTTCCTTTTCTGGGCCACCCTGAGCTGTTGAGCTATAGCATTTCACGGCGGTTGCAGCTGCATTTTGGAGATATATGGGCTAAATCTGATGCACAAACCTCGAGGTGGGTTGTGATCCTTCAGCTGGCAAGTGCTCATGCATGCTGTTTTTGTTGTTGATTTTTGTAGACAGGCTGAGGTTGGCTTTGTTTCTGGCAACTCTGGAAAGCAAAACCTGTTTTCGTGTCTCTGAATCCTGTATGTGGTGCTGCTGCAAGCAGGCAGTGGGGGCAGAATTGGCACAGGTGCTGGATGCTACTGGCCCACCCAGCTCTCCCAGTCTGCATTGTCTCAACAAGTGGGCTTTGTTGCAGTGTCTGGTTTAACTGGGGAGGAAAGCGACTGTGAGGAGAGAAGGGCTGGAAAGGGAAATGAACTCTTGTCATTCGATGCTCAAAACTTGTTACAGTGAGATAACACTGATAACTGCAGCTTGGAGGGTCAGTGGCTGAACTTCACTAATTTTTCAGTCATTAGGGAGGGCAGAGAAAACAAGAAAGTGGAAGGCTTGTTCATGGGAAGTATAAATAAAGTATTTGTGTTGCAGCAGCAAGAAGCTATTTGTGGTCTGTAATCTCACTGCAAATGCAGATAAAAAACTGGTCTTTACTCAAAAGCCTTACAATTTTAGTGTAATAGGGGTATTTACAGGTGGATCCAGGAGAAGAGGGGTGAAACAAGAAGCATTAGCAGTACTCACAGTTCGCCCTCAGTATAAACTGTTAATAATGTTGTATATACCACAGGAACAGCTTATTTGAAGAAAAGCTATTAGAAAAGTCAGCAAGGCAGCTTCATGCATCTTTGCCTCTTCCAGCTTATGCCAGAGCAACTAATAGGTTTGGGGTGAGTGCAATAAAGATCTGACACAGGATCAATAAGGGCTGGCACAGATCTGTGAGGAACTGCTATTCCCAGCAGGAGGCAAGGGAAAGCACAGCAGGAACCATGACTCAGGGCTAAGTTGCTCTGGCAAGGTGGTCTTGCAGTGCTTGGGCTGTGCTCTGGCACCAGGGCTGGAGCCCAACCTGCAGTAAAGCTTTCCTAAGGACAATGTGCTGTGACATAAAAAACATGGTGGGTGCTCCTGGTGGAGCTCCTCTGCTCCATGTCAGCTCCTCAGCCTTAGCTGGAAATTGCAGGAGATAGATCCTGGATGAAGCTTGCAGGGTCCAAAGAGCTTCCTTCAGTAGCAAACAAATGGGCACTTTCTGCTGGAAGGTGCTTGTGGTGTCTCAGGAAAAATCTATGAGCCCCATTAGCTCTCTCAATTCAGCTGCAGAAGGATTTTCCAGAAGGATCCTTTTCTCATCTGTAAATACATTGGAGGTTATCCCTGACAACAAGAAAAGAAAGAAAAATGAGTGAGCAGCTCTGAATTGCGTGCTGGAGGCTCTCAGAAATGGTGTGACTTCCATGTAGCATAAGCTGAGCTGAAACTTGGCTGAGTATTCTGGTGGAAATGAACTAAAAGATAAACTGGCTGAAGAGAGGCCTGTAGTACATAAATGCCAAAAATATGTTTTTGGCAAAGCCATTATGCCTATCTTTATATTTCAGTTTTGTGTCCTTTGGCTCTGTAGCCTGAGTACTCCAGGGAAGAGCAGAGGTGGGAAATCAGAATTATAAATGTGCAACTAATTTTAGAAATGCCGCTATGGCACATCACTGCTCACTGATTTATTTAAATCTCTGGCTAGAAAATTGCTGGTTGTGGAGGAATGAGCTTATTCTGGAGACAACAATTGGAAAACATTAAAAATGAGACGGATAAAATGTCTTTCGGATTTCCGTCATTTCTCATAGTAGTCATCTATTAAAAACCCAAACAACTTCCTTCAAAAAACCCCAAAAGATTTCCAAGGTACAGACAGCTTTTATGCTATGATTCTGAATTGGAGAGCTGAAGATGTGCTCAGTGTCTACATACAACTTAAACTTGGAAGTGTAACCATTTTAAATGTCACCATCGATTTCACAAATGACTCTATTGATGTTGAACAATGTATCTGGACAATATGCATGTTATAAACAAGAAAAGTCTCTGTTTTTTCTCTATTTTGGTGTTTTAAGACAATGTTATTAAAGCAGTCATTATCTCCCATTACTCTAAACATGCTGCTGGTAGGATTTTCCAGGATTATAGTACAATGCTGGTATTTTTCAAAGGACAGTAGCTATCAGACTTATCTCCTGGTGTGTAATGCACTTGTACAGGCACTGGCACTGATAGCAACAGGGGCACTCCTGTAAACTCACAGACCTACAGGGCACAGGCTCAGCCCTTCACAGCTCAAATGGAGAAGTGTTTCCAAGTTGTAGCTGTTCCTATTTCTGCATTACAGTCCCCTCCCAGGCACCTCTCTGGCTGTGCAGGGGAAGGAGATGTGATGGCTGAGCCAAAGCAGGGACCTCGTCCCTCAGAAGTTCCACATCCTTGCAGTCTGGCAGTGAGGCTCCTGTGCCTGCAGCCCTGGGCCTCCAGAAGGGAAGAGCTTCCTTATGAGCTCTGCTGTGCGACAGGACAGTGAATTTAATGGCATTGTTGCCATGGCAAGAAGAGCTGAATGGTTACAGGAGTGGTTAGGATTTGCTGCCTCTTTCCACTTTAGCTAATCCTAGTCTCCAGTGCAAAGAATATTCTACCCAGAATTTTTATTTTCTGCCTAAAGTTGTCAGTGCTTTTTCAAATAAAGCCTTTTCTAGAAATTGTTTTGGTTTTTTTTCTGGATACAATCAGGTTTTGGAGACGAGGGGTTTTGTTTGGGAGGGAGCTTTCCCTTTTGTTTCAGACAGCACAAATCCTTTGATATATGACCACCTAAATTCATTGTAAGGTACTATATTGTTAGCAAGAGAGATTGATATTCCAAATTTTCTGGACTACCTGGGGAACAGTAGTGTATAAAAAATGTAGTTCCAGAGAATGAGAGGAGAGCCTGTAATGGAGCAAACATCTCTCTGTGTTGTGAGCTGAGTGATAACCAAGGCAGGTAGATGCTGGAAACAATCAAGTGTAATTGGTCTGTTGGCATTTTAATAAAACCTTCAAAGCAATAAAAACGTTTTTATGAAAAACAGGTTTGGGCATCTTTTCTAGGGAGGTCTTAACTTTACCTGCTGGTTTAAAGGTTAATTATGGTTTTGTGAGGCATCTCTTCACAGCAGGGGATAGGCAGCAGAGAGGAGGCCTGCTTTAGTCAGCCTGTGCCTGTGAGATCACGTCCCTTTGGAGCTTATGGTTCCACTGTGGGTTCTCCTTGTTCACATCTGTGCTCTTCATGGAGTTTGGCCAGCTCAGGGAAGATTTATCGACCCCTCCTGCAGCTTCTTGGGGTATCTGCAGTGTGTAGAGATGTGAGGGATCTGTGGGTTTGCTGTGTCATGTGAGTGAGGGCTATTTATAGCCAGGGAAGCTGAAAAGGTAGGTATTGAAGATAAGCAGGTTATGTAAAATCAGTCAAATAGGCATTTTCCTTCAGGTTATAAAACAGCTTTTGTTAAAATACAAAAGCACAATCTTTAAGATATATATATATATATTTTTTTTTTCTGGTATTGCCTGTGTCTTAGTGTTTGGAGAAAGCACAGGCATCCTTCTACAAAAATGACTTTCATAGATGTTGCTAGCACCTGTTTAGGAGTTAAGAATTACAAAGACATTTACAAAAAAATCTTTCTTTGGTGTCTCCTTCTACTTAGGGAAAATAACCCAGACTGACAAACAAAAAATCCTTTAGCCCTCTATTGTCTCTATTTTATCACCATTAGGCAAAAACACTATAAAAGCAACTTAGATAAATTTGTTCATTGAATTTTGAATTACAGGTGACCTGGCTATCTCTAAAAAAAAAGTCTCTTGGGGGTGGTGACTCCCAGTTTGAGTACAAATCCCAAGATACTTGCAGAGTTTCTTGCAGTCTTAACCACAAGGGGCTTTTTGTGACAATTATAGCAGCTTTTTACATATATGTTTATTTTCTTTATTTATTCCTTTTGTCTTTGGAAGGTTTATATTATCAGGCAGTCACAGAGATGTAAGTGTATGTATAAGCTTTCCAAAATAACTGGGAACTGAATACTTCCAGCTCTCTCAAATTTTCTTTTTTAAAAGAAAATTTGGATATTATAGAAATCATAATCTTCTCATTTCTCCTGAGGTCTCAGTTCTGATTTTGCCCGTGATAGTCTGCTGCTATTATATCTTACCAGAAGAGCAGAAATGCAGTTTTTTAAACATAACAGATTTGTAGTTTAAAAAAATACAACAATGTGGGTGAGATTAAGAGGGCAAAAGAAGAAATGGCTGATACAGTAAAGTGGGGAAAGTGACAAGTGTGGTCAGTAGGAATTGTGTGAGATAATATCCCATTTCCTTGTGTGGCACTGCGAGTGCACCTGCTCAGAGGGGACTGCAGTGGGCTGCTCACTGCACAGCCATGAGGTAAAACTGGTCCTTCCCTCATGTGCTCAGGCATCTCTGCCTGGACATCAGGAGAAACTTTACAGCTCTCAGAGTCCTTTGGCGAGCTAATGACAGAAGTCTCTGGAGGAAGGAGATTTTAATTTGTTCCTCTGAATAGAAGCAAGCACCTGTGGAAGAATCCAGGACAGGAAGAACATCTTTGCAGGGATTGAGTTCTGTTCTCTTCTATCTGAGGCAGGAACACAGTGTGGTCTTTTCCTTAAGTGAATAAAGTCTTTGTGAAGGCTAATTAGAGTCTGTCCACAGTGGGCTCAGAGCAGGACTGCAGTCACTACTGGACTGGCACTAGTTTTGAACGATGAGCTTGGTTGTCAGTACCAGCTGAGAACAGAGCTCCACAGGGGCCACAAAGGAGGCTGAGAAGGATGCAAAAAGGCTGGAATACTCAGCAAATTACCCCAAAATGCAGCCCATGTTTCTGTAGCCAGGCAGTTACCAAGAGTGTACAGTGCTTGGAGAGCCTGGGCACATCTGCACATCACTGCCGGGTACACGGATCCCGCTGCTTTGCTCCCACGGCTGCTATTTGAAGACTGTTCAAGGCTTTTGCTATTTTAGTGGCTCAAAACCTTTCAAATCCATATCTATATTTATGCACAGCCTGTGTATATTCATTTCTGTCTTTTGCCAATGCTAGTTTTCAGTTCAAACAGCTCTTCTGCTTCCCCCATTCCTCACTTTCCCAGCATAATTAAAGGGAATAGTCATCTTCCATCTTAACAGCTTACTGAAAAGATAACATTTGTGGATCTAAGAGGAAAAATAACCTAAAAACAACCTTGTGGTTATTTTTTGGAATTTCTTCACAATTTTTGCCACCTTGTTTTATAATATTTTGTAATATTTATAAACATGACAGACCTTAATACTGGATGTACTTCTCTTAAAGGTTTCTTGAAAATATTTAAATTTAAACTTGGGTTCTTTTTGTACCCTTATGATTTATTACAGGAAAAATAATACAGACAAGAAGAGTGCCTAAAAATATACATATTGCTTTTTTTCTTACTTTATATTTAAGAATATTGGAAATGTCAAGGCTAATCTTTGTTGTTATGGAGGAGGCTCTGGCACGTGTTGGAGCCCAGCTGCGGGAAGCTCCTGAGATGTGAGTCTAGCTCTGTTCCCTGAGTACTGGGAAGCAGAGCCAGTGGCACTAGAGAGTCCCTTGGTGGCCAGTGCCTCACTGACATCTCCCTCCATCAGCAGCAAAGCCCACGGGTCCTGCCTCAGCTGCTTTAGGAAAGCAGACTGCAACATTGATCCCCTGAGGTGGTGTCAGTGACTTTGCCTCTCTGATTAGCAGCTCCATTTGAGCTCCTTATGAATTCCCACAATTTCCTTTATGAACTTCTCCAAACTGTTTGAAGATGCTCCAGGTATAATTCTGGTGACGTTTTGCTCTTTGCTTAATCAGTTTCTTTTAACATCTCCTTCTTAGGTAGGTCTATCCTTGATTTCCACTTTTCCACATTCTCCATAACAGATTAGTATTTCCTCTAAATGTTCCTAATGGAACAAATTAACTTTTAAATTTTGATTTAACTTCACATGTGGAGGATTCAATGCATGGGATTGTTCAGTGAGGCTAAGCCCCAGAATTAGGAAGGGATCAGTCAAGCAGGTTATCTTTGCACAGATGTCACATTTACAGTCTTCCTTTACCATAAACTGCTAAATTAACTGCAGGGCTCAGGTGTGACTGAGCTTCACTCAATTCATGGTCAGAGCAATCCAGGTTGTAACTGAGCTGCTCTGTCAGTAGACACAATGCCACTGGATGTTTGTGACAAGGTTGGGCTCTGGTTTTACAGCATTGGTTTCAGATGGTGGAAATGCATTAATTGCAGCCTCCTCTGTGATTTCTGGTTCTTGTCACAAGGTAGTTGCAGAGGTGGGGAAAATGCATAAATTATTTTGCAGGAATGCTGAAGACTCCCATCAAAGATTTAACAAGAGCAGTGAGACAGGTGATGGGAGCAGTGCACAAAGGGGAAGCATCTGAAGCATCTGACGCTGTCTCGTACAGCTTTTGTTTTTAAAGCTCTGCAGATAAGTGCTGACAAAGACAGCAGATAAAAATGGTTGTGATTGACTGGCCCCTTTGTGTTAAGTTTGGGGCCAGTGATTTAATGGAGAAGGAAAAAAGGAAAAAGCCCCAAGTAACTAATAGGCATCCAGAATATTTTATTTTGGGTTTGTTTTTTTTTTTGATAGCTTCTAAAATTTCATTAGAATCCACTGGATGATAATCCTGTGTTATTAATGAGCTTCACTAGATGTCATGTGGAGTTTGGGAACATTGAAAAGCCACTGTAGTGGTATAGGGTTGGTAAAAAAAACATATAAAAAGTAACCTTTTCTCTCCTCTGTAGTCCAGTTTTATTAAACTAGCTTGGGGGGTAATTTTTCTGCTTTGTAAGGGAGAAGGGAGGGCTTTGTCAGGAAGACTTTTTGAAACCTCAGAGTTTTTACATTTTTAAAGCATTTTCTTGAATTCCTCCCATTCTTTTCACCAGGAGTAGATATATAGATAGATACCACCAAATTCGGTATAACCTCAAAATGTAAGATTGGGTGGGAGCTTAGATGGTCATCTTGTCCACTGATAAAGTAGAAACCAAAGCACACCAGCATATCTCAGTCATTTGTGAAAGGTGTATGTCCAATCTCTTCCTAAAAGTCAGAAATCGTGTTGAGTGAATAATGCTTCAGACCATTTATTTCTATTTCATTACCTTTTCTGCTGGACAGTTTTCTTCCATGTCTATTTGGAACCCACTTCTTCTCACATTTGTCTCTCTACTCACTTTTGTTTGATAGCCCTCCTATAAATCACACATCCCCTTTTTATTACTGCAGCTAGAATTCATGCCATGACCGCAATCCATGACAAATTTCCATCTGAATCACCTTTTTTTGGGTTCATGGTTGACTTTTTAGCTGTGGTAGATGATGTATTTTGTAGTAGTGACTTATTTCCTCTCCTTTCTACCTCCTGCCTGTTGCATCACTTCAGGCTTCCCTGGTAAAAGCAACCTGTCAGTGACCAAAGTGCTAAACCAAGGAGCAGTTCTTGGGAACACCTTCTGAAAGATATCTCTTATTGACATCTGTCTTCTGAGCCTGTGGTAACTCTTCTGCTGTTTGTTATTGAAAGATTTTAATGACAAAATGCTGCGGGGTACTGATTCACAGGTTTTTAAACACAGACACAAAAATTAATTGATCAATTTTTCTTTAATCCAAAAATGGGATGGTTTTAAAAACCCACTTTTTCAAGTGAGATCATGCTGGAGGTTTTAGTTAGATTTTTCCTTCAAATTTTTGGTAATATAGTCTAGAATTCAGTCTTATATTATTTATCCAGGATCAGCATTAGCTTGGTTAGTTTGTAATTCTCTAGTTCATCCCTTCTATACTTTCGAATATTCAAATGATGTTGATAATCCTGCAGTCATTTGAAATTTTGTTTCCCAAGTTTTGTTGAAATTAACTTTACCAGGAGTTCCTTATCCCTTAAAGGCTCTTGGTGCAAGATATGTGTCTGTTGTTTTTAAAAAAGTTTAATTTTAGCAAATGCTACCTCACATCCCCTTTTCATCACAGATGGCAATCTTTCTGTTCCACCCTCGGTATAAAATTCCTTCTCAGTTTGATATACGGACAAAAATATCTATCCTTTGAAAATTTTTACTTTTTCTACTTGCCTAAGAACAGTTTTTCTGTGTGCCTGTAGCAATAGCTCGTGTTGAAAAAAATTGTTGTAATTATTTCTATCTGTATTGGTCATTTTATTGTTCTCTTAATTTCCTTATTATCAGTCAAATATTTTGTAAATTATAATTACCATTTCCTTTCCATTTCCTTCCTGACTGTATAAATATATAAAAATTAAATCCTTACTGTCATTTCCATATCTTCTTTCAATATTTAAGAAGACTTTTTTTCCCAGTAGAGAGCTGATACGACTGTCGATTTCTGGCTTTTGGAGCCTCCAACAGGAAATTTGGGAACAGTTCCCACTACAGTTTTCTTTTAGGATTTCTTCCTTTAAATTTCTGTCTGTCAGTGATGCTGGCAGTCTCACTAGTTTGGCCAAAATCAGCCCTTTCAAAAATTCTTACACTGCTGGTCACTGGTATTTTCTGTTTGCACACAATAAATGTAAACAGATTTTCAGTACCTAAGCAACCACTCATTTTTAGGTCACAATTGACTTTTCTTTGTCCATCAAAATGAAGTCTAGTATTAAGTTATACTATGCTAGGTAGAAAATCTTCTCTTTCAAAAAGTTGCCTCTTATTTTTAGAATGTTTGGGAAAGTTTAGTTGTTGCTTGCACTTGTTCAAAAAAGGGATCTTGAGTGAGGTCACCTATAATGAATATAGAGCCCATAGGTTTCAAAAGATTTGAGGTGCCTATTTCTCAGGGCAGTACATGGTTCTTTAGGTCTTTTCAGTGCCTGGGAAATCCTGAGACGATGAAGCCCATAAACTTTTATTGTGAAAGCCTTTTTTCAGCCTTCTGAACATCACACATCTCTTTCAGGCATCACAGCAAAATTGTGGTGGTTCTTGGTTTTTTTACTGGGTGGTCCTGCAGCAGGAAACTGGAGATACTGCAGGCAGTGGAGAGCCTGTTGGGCTATTTCACTCTTAGCCCATGTGACTCTTCACATTTGATGTAATTTCTCACATATTAGGTGAATATTCATTCATTTGAAGATGACACACTTCCTTGTGAGGCAACAGGAAACCACTGAAGAATTCAACACCATGAGCTTTTGAGGCCTGAAGTCCAAAGATAAAAGCTGGCATGTGACATAAGATTAAGCTTCAGACCTGTTTTCTGGAACATCTTGAGACTTTGGGGAAAACAGGAGAGATGGAGCTCCAATCTTGGTTTCTTGCTGACAGCTTCAGGAGCAGGTGTCAGGAGACAGACTGACACCTCGGAGCAGCAGCTCATCACGTGCAGGGGATGCTGGGCTGGGTGATGCTGTCAGAGCATCAGCTCTGCTGACAGCCCAGGCACCCAACTGCTGTGCAACCCCTCTGCTCTTGGGGCTTTGGCTTAGGGAGGTGTCTGATGAATCCCAGCCTGCAGGTCAGGAAACATGTCCAGGGTCACACAGAAATTTACCCCAGGGCTTCCAGTCACGCCCAGGTCTCTTATTCCACATTGGCACAATTTGACCCTGGAGTCTCTGCTCTTGTACAACACTTGCTTTGCCCTGTCTGTGGTACACAGCTCACACAATTGTGTTCGTGTGTGTACTTGTACATGCCACTGTCTTGTCCTTGGCACACCAGGGGTGGAAAAGCAGTTCTGCTCTGAAACTCCAAATGAATGTTTAAACGCACATATTTATTTGCAGATGCTAATGAATATTATGGATAAGGGATTCTAGGGGATTTGGGGAGGGAAATAATTTCATATAAGCGAATTATTTACTTTAGAATTATATTTACTATACATAATAATGGAGAGCTTTAGTATGGTGCTTTTCAACTTCAAAGTACTGTGCAACTCTTAATTAATTAACATGTGTGCTCTTTTGGAGGTAGGAAACTAATTATTAACAGTCCGGTCTTTCACACAGGGAAAAAAATGACAAACATTCATGTTATTTAAACAATTTAGCCATTGTATCCCATGCTCAATTTGTCTCTGCAAGTATCACTTCTCCATACATAATGTGGATTAATGCATATGCAAACGAATAACTTAAACAACTGCATTTATAAAACACATGATGATCATCATGAATAATGATTTGCCCAGTGTTTTATATCTTAGGACTCCCTTAAAAAATGACAACTAGTTATCCTTGTTTGTGTTCCCTGAAGGTCATTTGAGACTGATATTTGTCCCCAAATGGGAGCTGCAAGATGACATGGGCCAGGAGTTGTCTGGGAAGCTGGTCCCTAATGTAGAAGGTTTTGGAGTGAATCCTGTAACATGGTGGGGAAAATACCCCTTAGACTGCAGCTGTTGTTGCACATAGCTACACAAACTCTTGTGCCAAACCACCCCCCCCCCAACTCAGTCCCAGTTAAGACAAAGAGGGAAAGATCAGAAAATCCAGGCTCGTTTTGCTGGTGGCAGAGCAGACACAGTAGCTCAACGTGCTGTACCCAAGCTCTCACTGCCTGCACCTTGGGAGGCTGTTTCCATAGGCAGCCTAGGCTAACCCTCATTTTAGGCTGTGTGCAAATCCTAGCAACTCTGTGGCAGAGAAATCTCTGAGTAATTTAGGGAGCCTTTGTCTCTGCCAAAAATCAGTCAAGGGACAAGGCTGTAAAGATGGATGGGACGGATGATTCTGCTGGAACAGGAGCTGAGCACCAGGCTTGTGCCTCAGCCAGGAAACTCTGCTCCTGTGGATCATTTGAGGAGGGTGAACTTGTATTCCATCCTCCAGGAGCACCAGGTGATCACCCAGCAGTGCGTGCGATGTGTGGGCAGACAGCAAATCTAGACCGAGGTTGCTGCTGCAGAGCAGAACTGGCAAAGCTGAAGAAACAAAGTGACCTCCTCAGGTCCAGCACTTACACACTTTAACAAGTTATTTAAGGCAGGGTGATAATTTTTCTTCCCCAATGTCCATTTGGGGTTTGAGAAGCTGGTGATGAGAGGTGATTTTCATCACAGGCACAAGCAGACACACAGCTTATACTGCAGTTCTGCCAGGAGCAGAAGGCAACATGTAACTTGTGGTGAACTTCCCACCTCTCTGTGATGAGAAGAGAAGCTGCGCCAGGGAGATTTAAGACTCCCTGAAGAAAACAGAAAGGACATAAGGAAAGCTGAGGAAAGCACCCTTGGGGAGGCACAAAAGGAATGTGACAGCTGAGGGAGGAAAAGCAACTGCTAAGTAAGCAGAAGTGTTACCAGGCTCAGACACTCGGAGAGCTCAAAAAAGGCAACGGGAATGAAGCACCTGGGAGTGTGTGAGAGCCTGGGGGATCTGAACAGAAGTGAATCTCTGCAGACCCTCCTCAGGCTCCCAGGACACCTGGTCCGTGGGCTGGTGAGAAATTGCCAGCGTGGTCTTCTGATCTCTGCATGGCTGTGTGTGCTCCACAAGGCTTTCTGTGCTGGAACATGGACTGTCCTTATCTCAGCTCCTGACTGTTCCACTAACAGTTTGCTTCAATTTTCCTATTTTCCAGTAATTCTATTTCCTTTCTCCTAGTCTTTTCTAAGTCAGCATTGCCTCTCTACCATTTGGCCTCTGCTTTACCTTCCCAGTAGCTCCCACACCCTCTGTTTAACCCATCCCATATAGAAACCCAGTCACACACAATTCATGACCCTTGGATGACACTTGCATCTCTCCTTGCAGGTCTCCTGTTACCTGCTGTTCCTTCCCTATATTTTTATGCCTCTTCTGATATTCTCAGCTTTTTTTCTGGTGTTCACTGCCCTGTCCTCTTTATACAGCTCCTGACATATTTCTTTCTGTTCCTTTATGATGTCTCTAGGCATTGCTAGATGCCTATTCATGCTATTAACAATAATGACCATGTGGCTTTTTAATTTCTTGATGTATTTTTAAGAAAACCTACATTTTTAGCTCTTAGTCCCGGCATAGACAGCGTGTTCTTATAGATAATTGGCCTATTAGGTTATGGGTACAGCTGAGTAAATTTCATGCTTATAAAACTGCTTGAGCAGGCAATGCATTTAGCTGACTGCAGACTGGTATTTATGTAGCTTCAGGAGAGTAAATAAAGCCTGTTGGGTGGCCATCATCATAACATTATTTTACCTCCCTCGTTCCTTCTCTCTCAATTTCATGTAAAAGCTCAATCTCGTGCACAGTCTCGTTCCTCCAAGAGGGTGTGAAATTTCTTGAGCTGCTACTGAAATGAATGGCACTGGAAACATTCTCTGGCCTTCAAGACCAGGCTTCAATTCCCAAAGTATAAGCAATTATGAGACTGTTTGTAATGTCCATTCCACCCACAACTGATGATGTTCAGTGCAGAGCTGGCAGTACCTTTGTGTGCTGAGCTCCTGTTGTGGATTGTACTGATCACACTCATTTTCTGATAACTAAATTAACATAAACAACTTCTTGAGAGGTGGGTGTAGTCAGGTGGGGGTCAGTCTCTTTCACCAGGCAGCAGCTGACAGAATGAGAGGTCACACACTCAAGCTGAGCCAAGGGAAATTTAGGTTGGATATTAGGAAAAAGTTTTTTATGGAAAGAGTGATAAAGTACTGGAATGGTCTGCCCAGGGAGGTGGTGGAGTCACCATCCCTGGATGTGTTTAAAAAAGACTGGATGTGGCACTTGGTACCATGATTTAGTTGAGATGTTAGGGCATGGGTTGGACTTAATGATCTTGAAGGTCTCTTCCAACCTAGTCATTCTGTACATTCTGTGAATAAACACCATGTAGCGGAATGTTTTGGAATGTTGGGCAAAGTTGAGATTCCACTTTTTTTCTTCTAGTATTTTTCATTGGAATAACTTCTCTGCTTCTGCTTTTCTTGTAAGCCATTTGCAAAACAATCTTCTACAGGAAATGTTTATTTTGAATTCATTAAAATGAATGCTACAGCCCCCTGTGTGCCCCAGGAGAAGTCTATGTGCTTGTTGCTGTTAGTGTTTGAATGTAAAGCTCTGTAAAACACTTTATGTGTGCATTGCCTTCTTTCAATTTTAACAGTTTAGGAGCATCAAATCATGGAATCACAGAATGGTTTAGGTTGGAAAGGACCTGAAAAATCCCCTGGTTCCAGCCTCCCTGCCGTGGGAGAGACACTTTCCACTAGACCAGGTTGTTCCAAGCCCCACCAACCTGGCTTGGTACACTTCCAGGAATGGGGCAGCCACAGCTTCCCTGGGCAACCTGTGCCTCACCAATCACCCTCACAGTAAAGAACTCCTTCCTACTATCTGTAATCTAAATCTACTTTCTTTCAGTTTGAGGCCATTCCCCTTTGTGGTACCACTACTGCCCTTTTAAACAGTTCCTCTCCAAATAATGTTCCTTTCCAGAGGATTTCTCTCAAGATGCATGAGCGAACCTCTTCTAACTTACATGTAGGTTTAAAATTAAGCACAACATTGTAATCAATGTGTTCTAGGTCTGAGTCTCCAAAATGTTGTCCTAGGCAAAAAGTGATCAAGAGGTGGTTGCCAAAATAATGAAATCCATCTGCTCAATAAAAACCCACCATTTTTTATTATTTAAGACTTTTCTGTCTTGGTACTTAAAATAAGCTGATATAGGCAGAAATAAAAGCACATCAGTTTACTAAAATTCATTAAAAGCAGATTAGTAAGGGCAGTCAATAGCTTAATTATAAGAGACTGACACGAAGATGTGGAGTGTTTCTGAAGGTAATGAGACCCTGGCAGCTGCTGGCACTTTGGAACGAGCCTTTGTATATTCCCAACAAACACCAATAACTTAATGGCTGATGCCAAAACAATTGCCCAGTTTAGAGCTGTCAAGTACCAAACTGCAGACATACCATTTGCTTGGACAAATAAACTGAAATTAGGTTGTTGTGTCATGTAAGATGCTTGTAAAAGAGACTGTGGAGCCTGAGGAAAAATGAGAGTCAATCAGTCCCTCTGGAAAGAGAAGCACAGCTGGAAGGAAAGTGAGCCTACAGAAATAGCCAAGAAAACAGATAAATACATTACAGTATGAACAGCATCTTTGCTGTAAATTACAGACACTTGATTTTATGGCCCCAGTATTTCCCAGCCCAGCACATCCTTTTATGAGGATTTCCTCTGTCTTTTACCATGTTGCATTAAAATGGAGGGGTTTTGGGTTTTGGGGTTTTTTTGTTTTTGTTTTCTTGGCTTTTTTGTTTTCTTTGGCTTTTTGGTTGTTTGTGTTTTGTTTTTGTTTTTGTTTGTTTGTTTGTTTTGTGGGTTTTTTTTGGAGAGAGTTTTTTTTTCTTTGATTTAAGTTTTCTTCTGCCTTTCAACAGCAGGTGCCATCTCCCCCAGACAGGGGAGAAGAACTGTGCTGGAGTAAAACAGGGATAGTTGTGGGGAATGATGCCCTTGAACACAGGGACAAACAAAGTCATGACAACACAGTTTGGACTGAAGGAAAAGGCTGTGTATGCAAAGTGTGAGTGATTAGCTATTAGGACAGATGAATGAAGGAGGTGTGCCCAATGCTGCCTGCCAGCAAGACTTTCCACTGCAAATACCTTTCTCTTTCACTTTATCAAAAATAACTGACTGGATTCCAGAAAATTTGTGTGTCAATTTCTGCATTACACCACAAAATCAGGGCAGATACTCCTAATAGTCCCCCAGAGATATGCTTGCACTCCCCCCGTTATGATCGATCAGCCTGGCCTCTCATGTCATATGGACTGGGGATTTCACTGTGGGGATTTTCCAGCACCAGCCCTGTCCCTTCTGATCTCCAAATGGATGCTTCTCACGCTCCCAGGCTGACACATGGAGACAGTTGGTGCTTGGAACAGAGTAATCCAGATCTCCTCACTCCCACAGCCCTGCTGTGGTGCCGACTTTGCCGTCCCTCAGATAGAGCAGAGCCACAGGCAGCAGAGCAAACACGAATCAGATCTCCTGGCTCCAGAGGGATGGTGGTTCCTCTTGGCTGCACAGGCTTAGAAAAGACAGGGAGAATTTTTCACAATGAATTATTTAAAATGAGCCTTTTTGACCTCATTTTCTATATGCATCTCCTAGCAGAAAGTTGAAGCTAAAGTCATTTGTCACGGCTGAGTGTAAATCCAAGGGGAGCAGATGGGGGTTTCCCTGCCACGTAGCCATGCAGGCAATGTGTGCATGGAAATGGACTGCCTGGGATGAGGCAGGCAAAACCTCCACAAAAGAAAATGGAGCTGCAGCTAAATGCTTCAAAATCAACCCCTTAAGTTTACTGGTGGGATTTTATTCTCCTGTGAATCTCATCCAGGTTTTGGTCAGCTTGGAAGCAATGTGTTCATCAATTAATTCAACATCTTCATGATGTTTTCACTTCAAAAAAAACTGCCATCCAATAAACTGCTTTTCTTTCTGGGATATGCTGGTAATGGCTTTGTAGCATGCCATGGACTGAGGAATTTACTGGGGCTCAGTAAGAGTGTGGAAGATTCTCTGTCATTTGAAATCTCTACACGCAGCTTAGTGCCTTCTTGTGTTGTCATGAATTTGCAGACTTGGTGAAGAAATTATTATCGTATAATCAGTGGGTTCCTAATGGTGATAGAATTGCTTTCTCTCTTCCAGGGAAGCCCCTTTTAGCTTTCATTACTGTGCCTAACTGCATGCCTGCCAAAGAGCAGTATCGATTCCTGCGCTTTGAGCAGATCAGGGCTGGGTTTGTTGTGCAAATAACAACCCAGCAGCAGCACTGCAGACACAGGAGCAAAATGAGAGAGCGCTCTGTGTCAGGCATTGGAATTTATTCATTCTGCCTGGTGTTTGCAGTGCAGCATGCCTTAGTCTCCACACACGTTTTCCATACGAGCTTGATGCACTGTGGGGACTTCTGGCTGTCAGCTCTCGATGGAGCATGGCCCTGGAAAGGCTGGCATGAGCTTTTAAAGATGAATTATTTAGACAGCTTCACAAACATCTTTGAACCAAAGCTAAAATACATCTGCTTGTCATGGGCAGTCATGAACCTGTGACGAGAGCAGAGGGGTTTCCCCGTGACACAGCCCAGCCTGTTGCTCACTGCTGCAATGCTGCACAGCAGGAGGAGCAGGAGCAGTGGGAAAGGGAATGCTCTCCCCATAGCAGGGGTTTGCTTTTACTGGAGGCTGTATCACAATACGAGCATCAGCTGAATCAAAGTGTCACACTCAGGCCTGGGTTATGCTGAGTTTCTGGCTGGTCAGGAGCAGGACTGGTCTGGTGTGCTTGGTACTGGGAGCTGTCGCTTGTGCCACCCCTGTGGCAGCTTGCACGTACAGATGATGTCTTTTAATCTGAAAATAGACTCTAGTGGGTTTGCAGCAGTTTAAGCCCTGCCTCGAGCCAATGCAGATGACTGCATTATAGATTTATCACTGATGTGGTCACATCGTAGGGAGTTTCCTCAATGCAAACACGGCCCTGATGCCTCAGGCAAATAATTAAGCATCCTGTTCTCCTTTAGCTGTCAGAATTACAAGGTGCTGCCTGTCTGCCCTGAGTGATGAACAGTGACTTATAACTTGAGCTTTAGCTTCCAAATAACGTGAAGTTAGAACAAGAATTTCCTTTAGGTCGAATTCCTCTGTTCTGGGTAGCTGTGAGATTTCTGATACCTTCCTCTGAACTCTCCTGTGGGAGATGAGATGCTGCAACTGAGGAGACCTAAGGCTGAGCTGAACTGGCAGTTCCTCCCCTCCTACTGATCTGGGAATTAATTAATATTTTTTATGCTACGTGCAGTCATGCAGTGGTAAAGCAAAATGTGGCAATTAAGTGATTCATCACTAAGATTGTTTTAAAGGTATTTCTTGGTGCAAAACCTCTTTTTGACTGCTTAGTGCTGTAATGTGCACTGCTATGGAGCCTGTCTGGAGGAATTGTAGTAGTACTAGTAATAATAATGATAATAATAATTTCTAGCTCTTGTATAACCCTCCTTTGCAAGATTTCTGGAAGTGCTTTTACAAGGAGAATAATGTGTTAACAGAAAGAGAAAATTATTTTCCTTGGGTTCTTTGAAGCTCATGTGATGCAGGTAGGAGTGGAAGTGGATTTTTTAGGCTTTGTATCCTGGCAGGCACCACCTCTGAGGATACCAGCTGTTGTAGGTTACTCCTAGAAATTGAAATGAGGTGTCTGAATTGCAGGTACAGTGGGTTTGAACTGTTTGTGCCAGCTGCAGATGGAAACTGGGGAAAAGGACTGTAGATGGCTCACCTGCAGGTTTTGGGAAGAGAACGACAGCCTCTGCACATCTCAGTCTCTCTGCCCCAGTTTTCTTCTCTTTTGCATGGGTTCTTCCATAGCTTGAGTAATTAACATCCTGGGTGGGAGGCATTAAGTAGAACAATGATGACTCTGATGCCTGACTCAGTTTGACATTGAGTGTCAGGAAACGGTGTATTTTCATTGGGAAACAATGAAATCTAAGTCAAAATTAGTCTTCGGTAGGAAACTTTAAGGCCACATCTCCACCAGTGCAAGGACTCAGGGTTTAGCCCTGCCAATGCTCCTGGACTGAAAAGGGCAGTAGACTTCAGGAATATTTGCAGACTAGCAAAATACCAGAGGAAGAATCAGGTTGACTCCTTATTCCAGGGAAAAAAAGCTTTATACCAGAGACAGGTACCTTCAAAGCAGAGACCCTGAGTGAAAATAGCTTGAGGCTGAAAAAGGGGCTTTGCCCAAAACCATTGGGAGCCATGAAACTACAGGTATGAGTGAGATGGCAAAATTCCCTATATTATGCTATAAATGCTCAACTGTGAGCTTCCAAAAAGCACCCTGTTTTGTTTAAATTTTAAAAAAAAAGAAATCATCCGACTTAATTTGGGACATGATAGTTTTTCATTCATCATGGCCCAACAGGGATCCACTGCTGGTGTGGGTTACAAGAAAAGAGGGTTCCTTGTGGATGGGAAGATGGGCACAAGACAAGGGAAAAGGGGGCACATATGGACAAGCACAGGAAGAGTGCCTGGACACACGGGTGGCCCACACCTCACTGGGACTGTCAGAATGGCTCAGTGTCTGTCCCAAAGAGGGTTACCTGAGCTGATGGCTTCCTGAAGGAGAATCAGGACCTTCTGGACATGAACCAAAGTTAATCCAGAGGTTAAGCTCCTGGAGAAATGTAATGCTGAAAAGAAAGAAGACTGAAATCACCATGCTGGGACTAAGATACAGATACAGGGGATATTATTCTGGGTACAATTTGAGAAAAATGTCTGAATTCAACTTGCAGTCAGATTTTGAGCTTTTCACTTTTATTCAGCTCACTTTGGTACCTTGAATGTTGCCTATTAAATGCTATGTACAGGCTTCAATGCACCATGAGTCAGCATTACCAACAGGTGTGTTGCAGAGTTCATGTGGCATTCTCATGGCTTTTTAAGAGCTGTTGCTTCTTACAGAAGTAGCACATTCTGGCGAGAAACATTTCCTGCCTGTTCACAGAGAAAAAGAGGAGGAGTAGTTTTGAGGATTCTAATTTATTGGTTAGATAAACAGTTTATGCCTAGCATCACAGAGCTTCTTTCCTATTCAATCACAAAATACATATGCTCCTCTTGCTGTTGAGAACAAAAGATGAAATAGTTGCTGGGAAGACTGAATATGTTATTTTCAAAACCATTACATTTTGATGTTTGGAGGAGCAGGGAGTGTACATTTGAGAATGGTTTCATTTTTTTAGAGAATATTTTTGTTTGTTTGATCTTTTTTTATTAGGTTATTACCAATCTTTTGTTATGCATTATTAAGACAGATAAGAAGATACAATTCTTGCTCCAGGGTATTTTCTGTCCTCTCAACTAAAAGCTTTACAGCGAAAAAAACTACAATTAATGAGACAGACAAATGGGGGAAGAAAACATCATTGTCTCCAGTCCTGAGGTGGGTAGGAAAATACGAGGAGATTAAAGATTTAGGTTAGAAAAACTCTTAAGTGCATATACCATGCCTACATCCAGTCTATAAAGGAAATGAAGATGTCTTTAAGTCTTGCTGATCTTGGGTAGCTTCTTGAAAGAGTCAAGGAATCCAGATAGCACAAACAGCAGACATGAATTTGTCAGTTAAAGATACACTTTTGGACATCTGAACTTTACTTTGCAGCCTGGGATTAAACACATACTTCAGATAGGACTGGATGGGGTTAAAGACCTTTGACCAAGGATTAGATGGATGTTCATGTAAGATTTCAGGTTCTGATGCTATTTTTGATAGTGACAGTGTGAAACAGGTTCTTCTAGGACTTCCTATTTTCATGTCTCATCTGCCAATATGGACAATTTTCCATCTCAGTAATGTTTTTTTTCTGATCTAACACTTCCTCTTTTGTCCTCAGAAGATCAGTTTCATGCCTTTGAGTTTTGATTCAATGTGACTTTAAAGTCACTATTGATACAGATAATTCCCTTTTCAGAATAAAATAATCCCTTGTAGTCTCTTGTCCAAGCAGCTGAAAGTGTAGGTCAGGCTCACAGATTTTTTCAGCTAGTCAATCCTAGATATGTGTTCTATCTACTCTCCTCTTTCAAATCCTTTAAATCTCTCTGAATGTAGTTTTAAAAAGTGGATTATTATTTTTTTGCATCCATGAAACGACAAAATTTCCTCTGGATGCTTTCTGCTCCTGCAGTCAGTGTCTGCATGGAATTCTGCCTTTGTTGTTAGGTCTGTAGACTTATTTTCTAAGCTTTTATCTCCTATGCAAAGGATACATCAGCTGCACAGTTTCTGCTGTGGCACTTGCTGAGTCATTCCTGCATTCACCAATAGTCTCTGTCCTGCTGTGCATTGATAATATCGGTGCTCATTGATGGCCATTGCTGGGGCCCCTGGATCCCTGTCCTGTTGGTGTTGTCTCGCTTCCCTTTCAGGCCCTGCACAATAAGTTTGAATTTTTCTCTCCTCTGTGCACTTTGGTCTGACCTCTGATGATTTTTCTCCTTCAGGGGATGGAAGTGCAGTGGTCCCTGGCTGAGACCCGTGTCAGGACAGATGATGGGGACACTCAGATGTCACTGGGTGGTGTTGCTGAAGTGGGAGAAATGGGGCAGCTTGGAGGCACCTCCTGGACATTTTGGCACGTGCCATGCTTCTCTGCTGCCTCCAGCACACTTCTCTTGAGGCACTCCCCTGGCGTGCTGGGGACAGGTGGCAGATGGGCAAAACACTTCTGCTTATTCTGTGGTGTCTGGGGACACGAGAGAGGTCAGACCTGTGCACTGCAAGGGTGTGAGGTGCAGGCATGGTGTGGGGAGGAGGAAGCAGTTGTGTGAGCCCTGTGCTCTGTGTTTGACCTGTGAAGGTCTGGGGGTGCTGTGGGACAGAATGTTTCATTTTCTGCTTGACTCCTCAGACCTGAGGCACGAATGAGATCATGGCAATGCCCTGCTGGTGCACACACCCCTCACTGTCCCTTCTGGGCTCAGTTTGAGAGATGCAGCTCTTGCTTGAGTTCCACACTTGTGCACCCCTTGCTGTTGCCACCTCTGCTGCTCTCAGTTAAGCCCTGCTGCCAGTGAAAGTTCCCAGATTGCCCTGCTATTTGCCAGAGAAATATGCTCCTGAGTATATCCTGTGCAATATTGCCTTGGGAGACACAGCCCAGCAATCTTCCTAGCTTTGCCTTTTGAATACCTAGCCTTCACCTTGATTTTTTACCCTATCATGGTACTCCAATCCTAGTATGTGGTTTGGGCTTATGGCCACTCTTTTAAGATCATCTATGAGTTTTCACAGCTTTTATCTCCTTTCCAGAGCTATAATCAATTCTTGAAGATGGAGTAAGTGAAGAAAGTTAATTTCGATGTGTCCTTCCCAATAACCTCATTTGCACAAAAATAGCTCAAATATTGTCATTAATCATTCTTTTATGCAATCACTAAGCCAGCTGACTTTCTTCTGTTTTCCCAGTCAACAATTTTATAACAGACTGCTCAGCTGAGGAAATGGCTGTTCTACTGCAGGCTGCAGCCTGGGGCAGGATGAGGAGGGGAGAGGTGGGGAGGGGGGTTACCTTGTTGTTAAATCACAGCTAATTTGTCTTGCTGTATGAAGGGTAGGATGGTCAAGAGGTTGATTAAAACTTCTCCATCCCGTAGTGCTCCAGTGAATGATTTTTGCCTGATAATGAGCATTTCCTACCTGCACATCAAACACCTGAGCAAATATTTTAACAGCCTTGGAGGGTTTGATAGAATCACAGAATAGTTGGTGTTGGAAGTGGCCTTCAAAATCACCTGGCTCTAACCCTCCTGCCATAGACAGGGACTCCTTCCACTGTGGAATACCATGGGTGGGAAGAGACTCAGAAAGCTCATCAAAACCAACTCCTGACTCCACACAGGTGAACGCAAAAGTTAAATATCTAAGAGTGTTGTCCAGATGCTTTTTGAACACTGTCAGGCTTGAGGCTATGACCACTTTGAAAGGGACCTTGTTCAGTATTTATCCATCTTTTCAGTCCAGCTCATGCTTCAGAAGAACTGTGAGAGAATCTAAGTGGTAAAAAAATATTGTAGGTCTGGGTTGGGAGAGAACATAAAGAGAAACATGCAAGCAGGGCTGCTTCCTTTTTTCATGTGGTCTTTAAATGCCATACAGATGCTAACTAAGATTACTAGATGATGTCTGCTTTTTCATAGTGAAACTATTTGGTAATAACATTTTCTTTTCCAGAAGACCTTTGGTTTGTTAAGGTATCCCTATTTAGGTAATTACAGTTGTTAATGTTTCCCACAATGAAATTGTATTTACAACAGAGCATCTTACATCTTACTCTACAAAGGACAAGACTCTCTATCCAAATTTGTCCTATTCCTTGTCCAACACCACAGTTTCACTCCTTTGCTGTTTGAGATGCCTTTACCTGCTTGGCCACTCCCTTACCTGCCAGTGTTTCAATAATGGCCTGCCCCAAATTCAGATCAGGTTGCTCAACACCCTGTCCATCCTGGCTTTGAACACCTCCAGGGATGGGATTTGCCTCTCCAGCTGGAGGGGCACCAATTGCAATTGGGGATATTAAGCTTGGGTAGACGGGGTGCGAAGTGTGAAGAGAGCTGTGCCAGCAGCAGTCCTTGCACAGAGCATTTGAGGCCAGGGGAGGAGGCTATAAATAGACAGCTTTTTGGATTTTTTCCCCAAGTGCAAGCACAGAGGTTTGTTTTCTCTCATTTATTTGCATAATTCCAGCTCTTATTTTGACAAATGTCTTTCCCTCTTCTCATTTTAATTAGATTATTTGTGGGAAATGCACAAGATTTCCCAGGCTGTTGCCATATGACGTATGAACGGGATAACCTCTGTATCTCAGTTCTCCTGTTGGCATTTGAAGCTCCTTCCTGGTTTCCATTCAGCCACAGACACAATTAATTTTTAGCATCTGGCTGTAAATAGCATTTTGTCTGGCTGTGACAGGGAGGCAGGGAGCCCAATTAACACAGCCTTCAATATCTGTTAGTTTACTTTCCAGACCCATTTCTGTTTTGTGTTAGAAGGCTTAAAGCTTAGAGCAAAAGGAAAATAATAAATTCTAGATGCAGTACTGTCTTATTTAATATTAATTTGGTGAATATAATATGATAAATACTGTTGAATTCATTAAACAACTCTTTCCGTCCCAGTCATACAATAGTGGTAATTACATGTGCAGAATGCAGTGAAATTCTTCCTCCAGTGGATTACTTTCAGAGTCATTTGGTGGGAATTCTTAGCCAATCAGTAGATAACAGGAGAATAGGACCCTGACTGTAGGAGCAGGAGAATATTCAGGAGGTAGCTTAATTTGGTGGACACTGTACTGTATCCAACTTTAAAAGAGTTTGTTGAAAAAATAAGAAAGGTTTTGGTAAAGTATTACAAGACATATTTGGGGTTTTCAGAATGTCTTTTTAAGAGAAATGCACCTCAGAAGATGGAAATATTTAATTTATCCAGGGAAAGATTTTTGTTAAGCTCCTAAATTTATTTAAGAGTAGTTTGGGGAAAACTACATAGGGAACACATTGCTGGGAGTTGATTGCTGTGGCAGAAAAAGCAAAACTCGTTATAAACTGAGGTAACTGCTATGAAAAAAAGACCCAGAGCAGATATCTTGTACTGAAAAAAAATTAGTCATGCTGGTAGATTGTCCATTGGTTTTGAAGTCAGTTTGAAATTTGTTTCTTCCACAATAACTCAGATTGAATGTGGTGTTTTAAGCAAGGTCTGTGGGGAGGAACCTGCATAACCCTGGAGTTCCCTCAAGGCTTAAAAACTCCATGTGTCTAAGATAAAATACTGTTTCTCCCAGAATGTGTTTAAACAGACCAATCCAGCATTTTTGGTTGTATACCCTCAAGAGAATATCTGTGGAATCAGAAACTTCCCTTTTCCTACTTTGTATGTTTTCCTGAATGAATCACACAAGTTTTTGGATTATAGTGTGTCCACTTCAACCACTTAAAGCTGTGATTAGTCATCAAAAAGCCTGGAGTTGAAAAATGCATTTCAATACTCTGACTTTTCTCCTCCAGCCCCAAAATTTTTCTGAACACAGGTTGTCTACTTTTCAGCCTTTCTCAAATATTATGCAAATATTCAAATATATTCAATTATCATAAACAAGGTTGTTATTTCATTAGGCCTTCTGACCCTCCTGAGGATGCTTTTCAGGATCTGGATCCAAAGGGCTCCAAGGAGATTCCTGACTCTTGAAATGGGATCCCAGCACAGTAAATTGTGTCAGGACCCTCATAAGGACTCAAAAGGAACCTCTCAAGGCTTTGAAGAGTCAGGTTCCAAGTGAAAACACATCACAAGAGTTCTAGAAGTCAGGAGATAACAAAAAGTGTGGCTGTTCTTCACCAGTGTTTGAGTTGTCAGGCTGCTCTGCCTTTTCAAGAAGTTGTAACAAAAGCAGCACATAAGGTTCATCCCCTTATGTTTTTCATTGCCATCAGAAATTATAAAATGTAATGGAAGGTGCTAAAGTCAGCTCTTTGCCATGGGGGAGAAACTGCCTGTGCTTCAGGATGAGACTATTTAATTAAAATTTCAAGTCACAGAGACATTTTTCCATTTTGGACATGTATTTGGACACTTACAGCATGACCCTGAATATTCTCTGTTAAATTTTGTAAAACTGATAGACCTAGTGAAGATATTTCTGAAATGAGCAATTTTCATGCAGCAGAAGGAATGTTTCATAGAGCATTTCATATTGAAGGTCATTCTAGTAATGAAATCTGGTTTGAACCTTTCTCAGCTGTAGGTGAAAACAGCAGCTTCTGTTTCTGCTGCTGCAAGTTGGTTGCAGAAAAGTGGTTTGTACAGGAATAAAATAAAGTTTGGGCAGGAATAAATACTGCAACATCTGCCCCATTTCCCCACTCACTGCTTGAAAGCTTCTAATCAGTGACTGACAGCTGAGTCTTTTCTAGGTGACACCTGTTGGGAGGGGGGGTAAATGTATTCTGAAACACAACTGAGTTTCAGCAGTAGTATCATGAGTAAAATAAAATAATTCAAAAATAACAAATTATATGTTGTGAGATTCTTAAATTCTCCATCACCTACTTCTCTGCCAATTGCTAATTCTTTTTCTGGGCTCATTAACTATTCCTTGGTCAATTAATGAAGTTCATTTCCCTGAGCAAAAAAACCATGTATTATGCTCATTTGTCTTATATCAAGTGATATCAGTAGCTGAGCTGAGACAAAAAACAATCCAAAACTTCTTCATTATGACAAGTTTCAATGTTTTGTGTATTTATCTATAACTGGAACTTAGAGTTAAAATTATATTCTTGGGGTTTTTTTAGGTTGCAGTTTGGAGTTTTGTTTGGCTGTGTTGTTGTTTTTGTTTTAATTTTTGAAAGTGCTCAAGAGCATTTTGAATGAGAAGCATCAAAACAAGAAGTATCAAGTTCTTTGACCAACCAAAAAAATATTATTGACTCATCACTGAGATTTCAGATGCTGATTTGCAAATGGCTTTTAGCTGAAACTGGTGTTCTTGAATTTAAATTTCTTTGGATAACTTGAGGAAGCACATTTGAGAGAAACATAAAATGCTGCCATATCAGTTTTATTTTGCTTGTGTCAGTGTTCCCAAAGCAAAGGGTTGTGATTCAGATTTCCTCTTAATACCTTAAGAGCAGATCAGGCAGAATCCCACCAGTCCCCATCTGAGATGTCCCAAAGATAACAAAACCACAGCTGAAGATGAGCTGCCAGCTGACACATCACCATTGTTACTGGGTTTCAAGCTGTCGTCAAACTCTCTAAAATCTGATCTTTGGCTGAAAAAAGCAATTTACAGATAACTGAAACACCTTGACTTTGCTGTTTTTTTGTTTGTATTTTTTTTGCTGGTAAGAGGGAAGATTTCCCAGTGTGAGCCAGTTCACTGATGCTATATTAAGTCCATGTGGTTTGAGAGAACCTGACAGAAATGTGTAGGGTGGAATGATTGCATTTATGTCTGAGTTTCTGCCCACATACACTGTATTATTGATTACCTGTGTCCATCTGTAATATACAGCATCTAATATCTTAGTTTGGCATCCCCAGCTTACTGCAGCTGAGAGAATTGTATTGAATATTGTTTTTTGAGAGAATAAGGAGCCCACAGACAGGATGAGGGAGATCTGCCGTGGAGAAGCAAATCCTAACAGATCCTCAGCAACCAAAGTTGAGCCAAATTTAAGGGTCACATCCACAATGCTGTTCCAGGTAGTGGTCAGCAGGTTGTGAAGTGTGATACTAAGCCATCTGGCAATATAAATGTACTGAAAGTGACCAGCTGAAGAGGAGCACTGAAATTTTTGTAATGTAAGCGTTTTGTGTGTCAGTTGGGTGAAAGTAACATCCACCCTCCCCCTCCACTGCCTACCTTCCTGCTCCATTCAGTCACGAATAGGGCATTGAGCAGATGCAAACACCTGCCCACACACACATCCTGTTCAAGATTTACACTATAAAGCATTAACATATTTTAATAAATCAGCAGATTAAACTTTTCTTCCCACCTCTTCCCAATAACTGACTCTTAGATCTGACTGTTTGCTCCGAGATGGTGGAGATAAAAACCTCAGTTGACAACTGAGGTTTTTATCTCAACTCATCTAAGTCTGAGATGTTGCACAGGCACCTTTTTCCCCTTTCTCTTTGGGTACCCTACTCTCTTTATTCCCTGTGAAATTGTTCTAGTCTAAATAAAAATGCAGATGATAAGAGTAAACAGAAGGTTCTTGCTGACACCAGCTAGAGTACATTGGAGGCACATTGGCATCAAATAAACCCCAACAACTCTATTTTAAACGAGTCTCCTTCCACTGCATTATTTATCCCTTAATATCTAGGGAATGTTCTTTCCCTAAATATTCTCCCACTCTTTGCTGGAGCATGCCATCTGCCTCCCCATGCGAAAAATGGATGCACAAGTGGAGAGGCATTGGAACATTAACATCCAGAGTGTTGTGGTGCAAAGGGATGCACATGAGAATGACTTTTAAATCATGAGAGATGAAGGATGTTCTTTGAAGCTTGGGCACTGCACAAATTTAGCACAGGTTCATTCTCACTAAGATATTCTGTTCAACTGAGTGCTGATGCTTAAGTACTCATACAGAGAAGCCCTTAATGCAAACCCAAAGGTCCTCAGGCTCATTAACAAAAAAACCCAGAACAGAGTAAAATTCTTGCCAGCCAAGCACTGCAGCTGTGCATCACAGTCCAGTGCTCTTGACTTCAGTCTGAAAGAGCAGCTTTCAGTGTTCTGCTCTGCCAGTGCCCTGCCAGCCTGCCCTCAGTGTGTCTTGGCTGCCCCAGTGTTGGTGGGAGATGGAGCTTTTGTTTCATGAGTGCTGCAGATGTGCAAATGGAAGGAGCTCCATGAGAGCAGAGGAAGCCTTGGCCCACAGTAGGAAGGTGGGAGTTGTTTGCTCAGCCCTGGCTGTGCAGTAGCTCTTGCTCATGCTCCCCTCTCAGCATCTGCTCAGCTCGTGTTTGGTGCAGTGCTGCTGTCACTCAGCTCCTGTTTGCCTCAGGGTGGGCAGAACAGTGTCATACCTGGCTGGGAAAGTACTGACAAACCCACACTGCTTTGGGCCACAGTCCTCTGAATGTTGCCTTTGCTTAGCATGTTTGAACTTACAGCAACCTGCAAACAACCAGACACAAGTTTATCTAAACTTTTCACTGAAAAGGTGGTCAAGCATGGGAACAGGCCACCCAGGGAAGGAGTGAAATCACCATGCCTGGAAGGGTTCCAAAGACATGTAGATGTGGCACTGTAGGAGCATGGTTTAATGGTGGATTTCGTAGTGCTGGCTAATGGTTGGATTTGATCTTACAGGTCTTTTCCAACCCTAATGATTCCATGATTGTCAGAGCAGGTAACTTCAGTGGGTTACATGTCACTTCTAAACCTACAAGCAAGTAACATTTTTTTCTTGTATGCTAGTGTTAACTCTTTTGCAGTTCCCTTTTCTAATGGTTTTAAGATGTTTGAGAACCTGTCCTTCCTAATCCCACTCCCCTTTCCCTGCAAGACTTAGGAGAGACTCACCTTTGACTAAAGTGGTAGCTGGAAGTGATGCTGCAGCTTTTAACTGATGAGCTGAGTGCCGACTGCCTGAAGGGGAAGTCACACACTGTATTTTGGGGTGATTGCATCAGCAGGAGCAGCATCAGCCAGCAGTGCACAGGAGCTGGGATGCTGCGGGGCAGAGCCGGCAGTGGGAGCTCACACTGAGCCCTCTCAGTCTTGCTGCAAAATCCTCCTTAAGTTTCTGGTGTCTTGAAACTTCAGATCTCAGCTGTTCTCCTGCCTCTTGGCAGGTAATAGGAGAAACAAGAGACTCGATCTATAGAGGAATCTGGTTTTTTTTAAGAAGAAATTTAAAAATTGCTACACTTTTGTATTCCTTGATGACAGTAAATTGGCAGATCCTTCTGCATCACATATAGTCAGGACTGGTACTTATGGCTGTCATTAACAATAATTAGATAGGACTGGCAAATTTTGACCATTGTCCCCATCTGAAAATCTGATACTAGCCTTTTTAAATCTTCAACAAAAACAACAAACTATTTCAGAAAAGGAAATCAGGACATATTATTTGTTCATGCTAAAAAAAGGGATGCTACAGTGAAACTTATCACATTTTTATGACTGTGGGTTTTGCACTGGTAAGAAGTATTGCCTTTATGTCCGAGATATTTAATTTGATGTTCCTGTAGAAGTTTTCATATGTGAAGAAATTATGAATTTTGGAAAATTCTGGTCTGCTACAAGAAACTCATTGAAATTTGGCAGCTGACTTCCCAGATTCTCCCAGCTCTGATTCTGCTTAAGGTGGAGGGTCTTGACTGGACTTCCCTAGAGAAAGTTTCTTCCCAAGGACTGTCAGGGGGCTGGAAGAGCAGAGCTGCCTTACTTTCCTCCTTGATGCCCCAGGGAGGAGGAGGAGTGGGTGTTTATGTGGGAGAAAATGGGACAGCTCTTGTGCAAGGCAGAAGTGCACATCACTTCTAGCTGCAGCCAGAGCCAGAGAGAGCTGTGCTGTGGACTGATAAAAACCTTGAGAATAGAAAAGTGAAATATAGTGTCCTTATTCTGAGATGTCAAAAATTAAATTGTTCTTT
Organism: Pseudopodoces humilis; assembly: GCF_049639895.1. Taxonomy (NCBI): domain Eukaryota; kingdom Metazoa; phylum Chordata; class Aves; order Passeriformes; family Paridae; genus Pseudopodoces; species Pseudopodoces humilis. Next base: position 8,012,956 of record NC_142200.1, read on the forward strand.
TGATCCAGTCCTTTCAGCCTTGGTTCCTCCCTCAATAAAATAAATCCGGGACTGCTCTGATGTCACAGCAGATTTATGAAAAGGAATTTGTGTGTGTCTGTGAAGTGTGCAGGGATTTGTCACGTTGGGAGTGAGGAAACCAATGGTCTTATTTCCCAGCAGGGTTTTGAAGTATGGAGCAAGGTTATACTGAGTGCAGATACAGGGTGCAGCTAGCAGGAAATATATTCAGAGGTTTGCCCAGTGTGCCTCATTCTCTCTGTGCATTGAGTTGTGAAACCTGTAAAAATAATAATACATGTTCACTTATAATTAAAGGCTTCATAATAATGCATGAGCACAGGGGAGGCAAATGAAGGTTTGTGCATGTGCAATTATTGAATAACTTTCTAAATTGCAGCATCTTGCTAAAGCTGCAGAGGTTCAGGCTAATTTAGGGAGGCGTGGAAAAGTCTGTAATACTGTCCTGTGCAGGAGTTGACCCCTACAACATGATTTTATTTTCTTCACTAATACTTGGTGTATTTTTACTTCAATTTTTATTTTCTGGATTCAGGAAAGAGAATATGAAAATAATTCTGTGGGGTTTTTGTGGGGTCACATTTTCTGGTTTGCAATTGTACATTACATGGCACCAGGGCCACCATTCTTGGTGGCTGTTTGGTCCTAGCCTGTGAAACATTTGAAGTGTTATTCTGAGCTCCAGACTGCAGTGTGATTTTATGCTTAGGCATATCTCTAAACTCACGTGCCTTAAAGAGTGATGTACTTCAATTTACTGTTATGTTTTCATTTAATAGTCACAGCTAAATGTATATTTTTTTAATGGAATTTTCTAACAAACTTTTTCTCAGGATGTGTTTACCAAATACGATAGTGAGGTCTTTCCAGATTCTCAAAGCTGAGATACTTTACCTCAAATAAGGACTATTTGGATTAGATTTTTATTTTTGTGTGAAGACATTGGAGAAAAGAAATAGGAATGAAATCTTGACTACACATAAAATTGATTTCTCCACATCTTTCAATGAAATTGGAATTTTGCCTTAAGTGTAGGGAAGAGCATTTAGCTGTAAACATTAGGCCTTTGCTGCATTTCATTCTCTTGGAAAGGTTAATACATGCATTTATTACTCTCACTTGTATGTTCTTTGGCTTCTGAAGTTAATGCTCTTATGGAAAAGCAGTACCTGCCTCCCATTTTTCTTGCACAGAAACCTCTACAACTCTGAGATATGTCTGAAAGGATAAACTTACAAAGTGCATTTGCACTGGAGGGAGCTGTGCACTTGACTCCTTCTAACTCTTTATAAACCCCATCTGTGCAGAGCACACCTTAAAATCAGTTACTGCATTCCTGGACTTGCAGTGGACATTGGAGAAGTCAGACTCTGCTTCCAATAGGAGTATGAAACACTACTGGTTTTTCTGGACCATTTAAGAGCTCTGGGCAAGGTTGTGGTAGCATAAAATAGTTCTGTGTTTGTCTGCAATGACCTTTCTTGAGCTCTAAGAGGAAATCACTGTGCTCAAGTCTCCATTTTAGTGCAGGTGAATTGGGTGCAAATGCTGTAAGCACATAAAAAAATCTGTTTGCAGCTGCAGCAACTTAAGTATCCCATCCCTGGAAGTGTTTAAGGCCAGGTTGGATGGACATTTGAGCAACCTGGTTTAGTGGAAGGCAGGGGCTTGGAACTAGGTGGTCTTTAAAGTCCTTTCCAACCCAACCCATTCTGTGATTCTGAGAAATTCACTGTGGGTAATTTTCCGAAAGGATTTTAATCCCTGAATCTCACCTGTCAAGTTCTTCTCCAAATCAACTGAGACAGCAACCTGAGAAAACCCTTCTGGGAAAGGATAGTCACGTGGGCAAATTCTGGTGTACCAGAAAGACAGCCTGCCATCCCCAGTATGGGAATAAGGCCAACATGAAAAAATCGGGAAATATGGAATCAACTTCCATCATTCCTTGTAAGGCACGTAAGATGTTTCATACAGGCAGTTTTATTACATTACCCTCTGTTCCTATTTTCAAATTAGAGACAGGAAGAGCTGCCTATGGCAGAGAGGAAAATGACTTTAGGATGCTTGACAGTGATGCTTGGATTCATTGCAGTTGTGCCCAGTGACCTTTCTCAAGGATAAAGACCTTATCCACTGGTCAGTGTGAAAACAGTGTAAAATGTATAACACAGAAGAGAAAATGAGAATTAAAGTTAAGCAGAACCTTTCCCTGACAGCTGTCCTAGATTACAGAGGTAGGCAGTTCCATTGAGATGATTTTAAGTCTTTATGTTATATTGCTGGATGTTTTGTTTTTCTTTTTTGCAGGACATGTCTAAACATCAAGAGAAGTTTGTTCCTACGTATTCCTTTGCTTGGCTTAATAAACCATTAGAAAGATAAGAAATGTAATAATAATATAATGTTATTTTTTGAGTTCCAGAGGCCCAAAAATCTAATAAGAGAGGAACACTGTATTTCATGTTATTTATTTATGTTGGACCTTTGCTCCAAAGTAAATTCAACAAATAAAACCAGAACAGCACAGAAGCAGAAGAAGCATCCTGCAGAAAAATAAATTGATGGTCTGAGCACAAATCATATTTATTAGAATGATTAGGGTTATGGACTTTGAGAAAATACAGTATGAAAAGCAAGTTTTCGGTCTGTGCAACTGTGGATGGTGGTCTCATTAGAGAGAACCTGACCTTAAATTGTGCAAATGGGCTTGCTACAGATAAGAGTTACTTTTTAGAAGCTAATTAAGAGTATTAGTGTTCCAACCATGGGATTATATTATAATGTCAGTTTAGACAGCACAATCTTCAAATGTCCACACATAAACACTGCTGTGCTTATTAGGAAATCATCTGGAAGATTATTAGGACAAAAGTGATCTGGAAAAGAACTGGAATCAAAAAACCTGGTTCTGTCATTGAGTCTTTCATTGATTTTTTGGGTATAACTTACTTTTACCTCTTTGGGCCCCAGCCAGAATTTAGGGACTCACTGAGAGTAATTGTGGTGCAGACAAGATGACACTGTCACCAGAATCTCCTGAGTGGCTCAGAGCCTATTGTATGGAAAAAAGCAGGGTAGTGACTTCTACCAACAAAAATAAACTTTTTTTCCTCCAAACCCGAAAATTTTTCAGTCCCAAAGTGGCAGAAATTGAGAACATTGGGAAGAATTGCTCCTTGGTAGATTGAAACCCAGTTTGACATCAAAATGGGATTTTGGCAGAAAACTTCCTAGCAGCTGCACCTCAGTCTCTTTGGAAGAAGCAGGTCGTTCTCATGAGCAGATGTAGGTGGCAGAAAACAGTAAGTAGGAGACAATCAGCTGTGGACTTGTGCTGTGCTGTCTCAATGAATTCCTGCCAGCCCTGTGTTCTTCTCCTCCTGGCTAGCAGAAATATCCTGAGGCATGTACCTGTACACTGAGACCAGAGACAAATACTACTTCTGAGGTAGCAGACTTTCAGAGGTTCTGTTGAGCTTACTCTCTGTAGTTTAAAGAAAAGGTCTGATGAAATTGAAGCATAAGTTGTATTATGATATTCTACTCTTTTTCATTAGTAAATTCAAGGAGTTCTTAAGTTGTATGCATGGCTGAGAATGTTTTATTGGTTGTTTTTATTTCCATGAATAAGATCCTCTTTAACAGCAGCACAATATTTATTTTCTCACAGAAGGATTAATATGGCATAATATAGTACAGGTTTTGTCACACTGTTGTATTCACAGCCAACTATAACCTGACTTGGGATAACATACTGAAAGTACATCAGGGAACATCTGATTTTACAGCTTTTAAATTCAGTGTAATATAAGCTCAGCTCTCTTTCTGAGAATTAAAGTTGTTGCAGGACAAAGGATTTTTGAACAAAGAACAAATCCATTATTTGTTATGCAGAGATCCAGACACAGTGTTTTCCTTTAGATTCACTGCCTTTGTGTAATAGTGCATTTATTTGAGAAACTTTGGGTTTTTCTCACAATAAAGTAACTTCTCTGAGTAGTAATTTTTATCTTCTATTGTTTTGTTTTGGTTTTCTTTTTTTGTCTTGTTTGTTTTGTTAGTTGTTTGGGGTTTTTTAACCAAAATGTTTCAAAGAGATTTATTGGCCAGGTTGTGTGCTACTGAGAAATCAGAAGGAGGAACATGAGATCTGAGTCTGAAACTTTTTGCATGTTTGAGACAAATCAGAAATCATGGATGTGACTTCCAGTGTCAAAGGCAGTTCCATTGTTGGCTGTAGAAGCTCTTTATATTATAACCAGGGACAGGGACTGTACCTTAACTGAATCGTTCCCAAATAATGAGCAGTAAATTCTAATAACCTGTAAATTAACTAATTCCTGAAAGAAGTGGACATGAAACACAATTTAAGCCTGACTAAATACTAGTTTTTCAAAACACATCAGAAAACTAGACTTTTAGGAGTCATTACTAAGTGCAGTCAGATCAAGACAATTCTTATTTGGATCAAGACTATGGATCTTGGGGAAAGAAGTGGACACAGATTCTGAAAACCTCAGCATGAATTAGGTAAAAAATACTTCTGCAAGTGCATTGCTTCATTTCCTATCTAGATCTGAACTAAATAATTTTGTTTATTATAGTCCCAGTTTTGTTTTTCTCTGGACCAAGGCCTTGCTAGATCCCAAGAAGAAGCTATGGGCTGTGTTCTCCACTCAACGTAGGAGTAGCCCTCCTGTCAGCGATGTTCATTTCTCCCCTCCACCTTGCCTAATCGTAAATTCTAACCACTTGTTCTTGAATGGAACACAATGTTTTTCAATCTGCCTCATCATTCATTCGTTTGCAAAGGGAAAACTAATGACTGTAAGGAGAAAGCCTTGTGAGGGGATGTGCCATTTTCTGAACTAACAAATAGCCAACAACTTCATTTATATATTTCTTTCTTGGCTTGTGGTTATTGCTAATTGCTAATTGATAGCATCAGAGTTTGTTTTGCCTTTTACTGGCACTCCCACGTTCATTTTACATTAGGTCTCTATTACTCATATTTCCCCTTGTATGTTTCAGTATATACTGAGGTATTTTCCCCTTTTAAGTGACTAATTAAGTGCACAGTGACCTCTGATCAGATGCCTTTGTAGAGAGGCTGGAAAGAGAGACCAAGTTTTGAGACTCCAGGTTCTGTTATCAGAGATCACTGAGAAACCACAGGATGTGTCAGCAGGTCCTTAAGCTCCCTCACATCCATGTTCCCTCAGAGCAGAGAGCAGACATGCAATCTGCAATGCAATGGGCATTTGCAGCACAAAAACATTGGAGTATGGAAGCTTTCCTGTGACAAACCAGAAGAAAATTAAGTTTGCAACAAAAATGTGAGCATCCTGCCTTTGGATGTGTGTACAGTGGCTTGGTACTGTTTTGGTACTTGCCAGCTGGTGGAAAGCTTCAAAAATGGCTGTAAATAATTTTCCTTGCTATTAAGTTCTTTAAATGAGCTTCACCTGCTGATGTATTTGTGATATATTCAAGGATATGTTTTTTCCTTGAAGATACCAAAGGGAGGTAGAGAAGTCTTGGTGCTAAGCTGGAGAAAGCAGCCTGATAGAGCCCACTGACTATAAAGTCATGAGTGCTTTGTGGACCAGTGGTTGACAACCCACAAATGGCATCTGTGCTGCCATGACTGTGAAAGCCATTATTTGGGAGCTGCCTATTTAATGGACAGTCCCTTTCTGGTTTGCTGCAATGTCCATAAATAATAGCTGTAACCAAATGACTTCTGTAGCAAAAGGTAGAGCTGCCTTTGACACTGGAAATCACATTTAGGTGGTTGGTAGAGATCAGTTTGGCTGAATGTTGTTTTAGCTGAGCCTTAAAGTAGCTGAAACTTTCTTGAAAATTTATATTCACAAAGCAAGCAGACAGGTGAAGTCACTGCTGTGAATTCAGTGGGCTCTGGAAGGAAACTTTTGTTGTTGTGATTGATCTGAAGGGTTTAGAGAAGCATTTGCTTCCCACAGTTTCCCCTCCTCATTTTATCAGCAGCTCTGTGCTTTCTCCTGTGATCCCAGCATCTGTTTCCTGTTCTTTTTGGTTCCTTTTCATCACTGGAAAAGAAAGGACGAGACAAAGAAAAGAGACATGATGAGGGAAAAGGGATGTTATTAGTTTAACATTTTTTTGGAAACCTTTTTGATTTCTAATGAAGGTATTTTTTTTTTTTTACACCCAAAGGAAATAGTTCATTTTTACCAATCTGTTGTGCACAGACTAGTGCTTTCAACTTCTCCTGTGGAGAATAAATTAATTCTTTATATGCGAATACATGTAACTAAATTCACAGTGCCTAAAACATGAAAGGGCTCAAATCTGTCACAAAGAAAACTTAGGAATAGCTCTGCAACTGGCTTTAGTGTTGACTCCACTTACCAAACATGCTGTGGGCACCATTCATCTCTGAGCCACAAGAGCTACCTTGGGATATCCAGCCTGACCTCCACTGACTGTCCAGAAGGATGTGGCGTTCTCAAAGGTCCTCAGACATCCTTCAGAGCATCTAGATGGCACTAGCAGCCTGTAATTAGGCACATGAACTGAGCCCCAGGGCAATGATTCAGCTTCAAAAGCAGACATTTGGATGCCTGTAGTGTGCTCTTGGTGTCTACACTCCCATACTGAACAGAGACCCAGGTCTGAATTGTGCCCACACAGACCCCTAAAGGAACCTGAAATGCCAGGAGCAACTCTGTGGGGCTGGCACAGCAGAGTGGGTGAGCTGAGCCCCTTCCAGCCTCCCTCAGCTGTGCTGGGTTTCTGCACGTTGCTCCCAGCCAGACTCCTCTGCTGGAGATGTTTCCATTGAGGAATCTGTCTGGAGCTGGGTGGCACCTGAGCTCTCACTTCCCCTCTTAGCCAGGAGCAAATGGGGGAAGTGCTGCAAAGCTGGCCCCACTGTCAGGGGGCAGCTGCAGGAAATGACAGCCCCATAGTCCCCTCACTTGACAGTCATTCTTGAGAAATCAAGGAAGAGAGCCAGGATGCCTCAGTGAGAGTGGAAGGAAAGAGCATCACTATTCCCTTTAACCTTAGAGGTGGTAACAACCATGACCAAGTGACTCCCTCTAGCTCTGAATACCTTCTTCTCCTGCTGCTGATCTGAGTTTGGCAGGAAAACTGTTCATAAAATTGATTTATAAGGGGAGAGGTCACAGGAAATCATTTTACAGCACAGTTCATCTTGTATATAACTAGGAGGCCAAGGAAAATTTTGGGATGACACATGCTCCCAGCCTACTTTTTGGGATGGTGAGTGGGTAAATCTGCACCATCCTCTGAACTGGACTGAATTAACACTTCACTGAGAAATTATCTAATTGTAGAGATTCTTACCTGACTTCCTGAACTATATCAAGGCCAATAGTTTCAGGACCACTCTTCTGAGATATGGGAATTCCTTTAGTTGAAAAACAGAGAAAGTTTGAATTTTAAGTATCTCAGAAATTAATATTTACACGGACAAAAAAAATTGCCTGTATATCCAGGTGACAGAAAACCTTGGGAAGTTATGCAATGAACCCTAGAGCACGATTTTTTTTTCTGTGTTTTCTCATACAACATGTAGGGAAACTGAGGCATGGTACAATTGCAAGTTTTCCATGGAAACCCTCAACTAGAAAGGCTGATGTGAGCCTCACATGTGTGTCTTTACATTGATCTCTGCTGCCCAGGAGTCATGCTGAAGTAGGAGTGTTATGATTCTCCTCTCTAGTAAACCCTGAAATGCACCAGGAGAGTGTGTGCAATTTACTACTGAGTTTCAGTTTAAACTTCTCCAACTAAACCTCCATGGTGAGAATGCAGCAACACTCCAGACTAGGAGCCCTAATGAAAGGAAATTCATTCCTTTTCTTAGTAAGTGAAATGAAGTGGACACTTCCTCATCACTAAATTCTTGATGAAGACTCAAGACTAATTTTCCAAGTTCCCAACTGTGAAATATTACACACTTAATATTTTAATAACATTCTAACCCTCCCACACAGGGAGGAATAGATTATGGCCCTCCTTTGGACAGTATTCCTGATTTATACCCATCTGTGATGAGAGACTCTGGAGGTTCATCATAAAAGTGATGACCCAGCAACTTGTGGGGCTGTGATAAATATTCCATGAGATATCCATACATGAAAAAATCTTTTATAGAGCATTAGTCACTGCTAAGTTGATGCTGTGGATGTTTTACTATTTTGTAAGTACTAAATGATTCATTAAAAAAAGCTGATTTACTCTGGACTTTCACCCAAACCTTTGGAAGGGTGAGAACACAGACATTCAAGAGCAGCCAAACTTCACTTTGCATGTGAGTTTCCTGTCTTTTTTTCCTGTCCTTTTTTCCTTCTCATAAGCTTCCTGTGGATTTCCCACCCTAAAGAGTGTGGATGAGCTCACATACCACTTAGAACTACAGAGTGAGAACACTCACTCCTTTAATTTATAATGCTGGACCTCAGACACTCCAGCAGCACTTCTTCCCTTGGAAATCTTTATTCCTCTTGGCACTATTTTCTTGCCCCAGGCTTAGCTCAAGCCTAAGGCAATATTCATCTGAGAGAACGCAAAGGCAGGATTCATCTAGGCATCTACTCTGACAGGTGTGACACCTTGAGCTTGTGTCTCCATAAGCCTTTCTTCGGCTAGAAGGGGAACATAGAAAGGAGCCTTCACCTTTATGGCCATCCCTGGAAAATGCTGCTCAGATGACATTATGCTCTTGCAGTTGAGAAATTCCAATTTTAGCTAGGCTACCCCACATCTGAGCTTCCCGTCTAATCAATGAAGAGAAACAGGTCTTTTGGGGAATATTTCTCTCACCCTAAAATAGGGCAGAGAAGCTGTGAAAGCTGTGATCTACATGCACCTGCTTCTCTTCACAGTCTTTAAAAAAAAAGCCAAGGCCGTTTGCTCAGATACAGACATTTATAAATAGATGAGGTGATCTCCTCCCTCAGCATCAGTTTCAGCCATATGGACCATGTGAGATGCTCTAGGGCATCGTGGCTACCCCCAATTTGCCCCTTTGGAAGACCCTGATCCTGTGCTTCAATCCTTCAAGCCAGTCCTGCAGCTCTCTGGATCATATGATCTCCCTTGGACATCTCCAGTGGCATCTGACACCCATATGTGGGTAAATTAATTGAGTCCTTGGCATCATTTATTTGTACTCCTCCACACACCTTGCACGGTGTCTATTTGAGTTAGAAAAACAGCCCCTCTTTTCCACATTTTAAGAAAGACACACAAAAGGCTTTTACAAAAGTCTGCTGCAAATGCAGCAAATTAGAGGAAAAGCTGAACTACTGAATTGTGGTCTCCAAAAATAAGACTACTTTTTACCACTGACGGGCAAGCAGATCAGCAGCTCGTGCAATCCAGGTGCAGACCAGTGGTGTCCAGGCTAGAAGGGTTTTGGCTGACTGAACAGATAACAAACATCTTCAGCATCCTGTGGACCATGGCTCACCTTCATGTGCTTGTTTCTTTTCTTGGCTGACCCAGTTTATTTGTTTCACTCAGTTTGATTTCCTTGGCAAATGTGGAAACTTTCTCCTTCCTTTCACTACTGCCCCAGCAAGCAACATCTGATGAGCTGTGGGCATCTGCCAGCTGTAGCTGCTGGCACAGGTCTGCTCTGTGCAGGTGTCCTGTTGCACTCTCATCTTACAGCTGAACACCTGTGCAGCATAAAACATTCAAGGATTTATGGAAAGCAGGACAGTATCTGTATGGAAAAAAGCTTCTGGTTTCAGAATTATTTTTAATTTTTGATGTGAGAGCTTGAAACAGAGAATTTGGGTGTCTCCTGTAGAGTGTTCAGTGGGGTTTTTCTTTTGTTCCAGAATATCCTTGCTAGCAAACTGCATAACTAAGACAAGAGGAGTTTATGACTGCACCAGATTAGGAAACACACAGACAAGTAGGATGAACGGAGCAGACAGAGTATCTCGTATCTTTTTATAAAATGATCAGTGTATATCACAATTTGAACTTGATTCTTCATACTGAATGTAACTTGACCACAGCAAACCCATAACACGGACCAGAATGCACCCTTGTCCCTTTATTTGATGCTGCATAAACTAAGTTTTAAGATCGCAGTTACTCCAGCTAATTCAGAGATAAAAATACCAAAAACCTTTGCTTCATTTTAGCAATGCTGGAAACACTTTCTGTTGCTTTTATTGTAGTCTTCCATTTTCCTGTCAGTATGTGTATTTTTAAATTATTGCAATATCCAACCACACAGAAAAAATCATACATTAGGTTGGCTTGAAAGAAAGGTAACCTTGTAAACATTTTGCTGGAGGTTTTAAATGTTAATGAGCCAGAGTGAAGTTCTTTCTGTGGGCAACCCACACATCCCTGAGAAGTGTAAACAGCAAGAAGGAAGGGGAATTACAGAGGATGGTATAAGGTGCTATAATTATCTATAATGGGCTGGAATTACTGAAGATTTAGGCAGGTTTTAGGGAAATGTCTGTGAGCATTGTTATGATGGGGCTGTTCTCTGGTTTGCTTGGACCAACTTGTTGCAATGGACAACAGACCTGGTTAAAGGACAAGGACGTGTCCCATAAGAAAAAGTTGTGCAGCAGCAAAGAACAGTATTTAAAGAGTGGTTCTCTACATCCAGACAGCTTTTTTGGTTCCATCCCTGCCATGTGATAATTTTATATCCAGCAACATGAGAAAAGGGAAGTGAGGAGCTGGTTACCACCACTGAAACTATTAATTTCTCTGTCTGCTCTCTGCCTCACTCCGGAATACCCTGAAGAATAAGGTTAACCATTTTTTTGCTCCTGAGGTCAAAACCAGAACCACTGTTGCATGTATAATGCAAACAATGTGCATTGAATGTCCAGTAAATCCAGATTTTCTAGGAAACCTTAGATTTACTGAAGAGATCCCCTGTGTTGTCCATACACCAGAGATTTAAGCTACTCAGAGGAGGAGCCAAAGCTCAGAGCCCTTTCATACAAATACATCTTCCCAGGCCAAAAGCTGTAACATCATTGGTCAACAGTAGAAGTTTTTTAAAGAAAATTCTTGCTCTTTGAGATGTTTTGCTGTCATGAGGAGAAAAGAAATCAAGAAACTGTTTAAATTTCATGCAATTTGTTAAATAAAGAGAAATTGTGTCTATTACTAGAGTAAAATTACGGTTTTGATTATGTTCATGGAAAGTTATGAAATGTTGGAAAGGACACTGTGATTCTGAAGTCAGACTGAAATCTAATTGCTAATGTAATTCTAGAAGAAATGAAAGATATTACTGAAGTGATTTCCCATCTAGAAAAGTCTGTAGGAAGCCAGAATCCCTTGCCTCTTACAACAGCTAAGGAGCTTTTTAAAGAGGGAATTTTCTCAGGTGATGGGACAACGATGGTAGACAGGACCTGAAATTCTCCCTCCTGCTCTGTCTGGTTCAAATCAAAGACCTGACCTTGAAGCTTTACTTTCTTAGACGAAAAAGAACCACAGAAAGAGGGTGGAAATTGCCCTAAGCTACATGTGGGAGCTGTGGGATCATGTCACAGGTGGATGGGGAACGAGAGAGGCCGTGGTAACAAAGGCACAGCATATCTTTCTTCTCTAGGTTAGCAGTGATTAGTTATGCAAAGTGGAGCAATTCCCACAAGAAGCTGGAGAGGCCAGGGAGAGCCTGGTTGCTGGAGGGGGCTTATAATCCAATCTCTTTGTGCTGTCTCTCTCTGCCTTTTTTATTTTAATCAAATGTTTTGTTTCTGTTGAAATTGGTACAGGCATCCCTTAAAAACGGCTCCATTGTGAAAGATTCTCATTTTCCTGCCAAAAGTCATTTTAGTGGGACATGCTGGAAAATCCTTTTGTTTGCTGGCAGTCCCTCCTTGTGGAAGACCAGCTGCTCGTTTCTGGTAGCAGAGCAGGTATTGATTCCTCAAGGACAATACACTGTCAAGCCTGGCCAAAAGCAAGTGTGAAAGCCTAGGGAAGCCACTGAGAAGGATTGCCCAGATTTAAAGAGAGAGATTATTTTTGTCTGCAGCATTGTCTGGTTTTGCCTAGGAAACGACTCATGACCTTGTGGCAGTCTGCAGGGCAGTGCTCCTTCTGCTAGGAATGTTTCTGGCCATGCTGGGCTCCATCACATCAGCCTGTGGTGCTTTTCTGGGCTTTTGCTCCAATTCAGGAGCTTCTGACTGATACCCAATTCAGCCAGTTCTCTAGAAGAGGCTGTGAGAAACACACCTGGGCAGAGTGGCCTCATGGGGACACAGATGGTTGATGTCATCTGTCAGGAAATCAGTCAATAATGTACAAAACTCTGAGTACTGCAGGCTTATTGGCAGGGGTTTCAGATACAGACATCATACAGGCACCAATAAGCCTATGACACCTAATGAGGCAATTTTCTCACCAGGGGCTGTTTCGTTCCTTTTATCTAGTGTCTCTTTTCCTGGCTGCTCTTCACTTCCCTCTTCCCTCCCCTCTCTTTAGTCAAAATAAGCAGAATTAATTTCTTTCCTTTAATGTAGATGTTGGTTGTCTTGGGAAAAACCTACTTCATTTGTCTAGGTAATGAACCCCCTGTTAAGAGCTATGGTATTTTTAGGAGTTGCTTGCATACATAATCATGCTTTGCATTGCCAGGTATTTTATAGCACACCAGATTTTCCAACGTTGTCAGACTCTTTATTTCTTTACTGATAAATAGGCATTCATCTCACTGCCAGTGATGATAAGCCTAGCTGCAGGAGCTACAAGAGTAGAAATCAGAGACCAAACATGACTTTTTTTTGTACCAGCAATCCTATTCTCCATCATCGGGCTAATGCTGGTAGAGAGGCTCTAGACTTACACTGGGGAATTTGAAGAATATAGATTTCTGGAAAACTGAATGTGTCACAGACAGTGGCAGCAGCTACCCTACACTTTACTCAGTGAATGCTGGACTGCTTTGTCTCTGAGAGGAAATACCTCAATTAATAAATAGCTGTCTGCCTCTCCAAAAATAAGCTCAAATATGCAATTAAAGTGAAAGATTTCCCTTTTGAGGGTGTGGGGAGCTGTTAGATAAAATTATAGGAGGACCAGATGTGAAAAGTACTGTTATTTAATATATTTTAAAATGAGGATAATTAAAAGAAGTGAAACATATAGGGTCTGCCTTTAAAGGGAATGCATTTGTAAGCTCCCCTGCTAACATCTGTATCACTGGGGAGAGTGTAAGGACTAGCTATGCTACATGGCAGAGAGGTAACTAATTACAGAACATACACACACTTGGATTTCCTTAATATAATAATGAGAATTTATTAAGCAGTGGCAGGGAACAGCAAGCTCAGTGCTGCAATATTATTAGTATTATTTATTTCTATTACAGTGTTGCACATAGGAATGAATGGAAATAGGACTGCCCATAGTGTTGGGTGCTGCATAAGCACAAATTGGGTGATTGACCCCTGCAGCTTAAACACTGCTCTCTGTAGCCATTTCCTGTGGGGATTAGAGTCCAGCTCTGAGGATAAGTGGAGCAGGTAGCTTTTTCACTTTGACTTGTGGGAATTAAGTTTCCATTAGGTGTGTCAAAGGTTTGACACTAGCAGAGGGATCATGTAGATCTGAGGGTGTGCATGAAAGGGTAGAAATGGAAGTTGCATTGGACAAGCAGGGTGGTAGCACAGGCATATAAATGAAACTATTCATAATCCCTGGATGAGGAGGTTGGATTATTGCAAGAACTGCTTATTTCAAGGAAACTTAGAAATCCAAAATTCCTGTGGCTTCCTATGTGTCCCAGAGACTATGAAATACCTAGCAACGTGTCTCTGTGATGTAGCCAGTTCCTAATCCTTTCCCTTTTGTCAGGACAGGATTTGTTTTTCCTCATGGAAAAGAAAGGTATTTGAATAAAAATGAGCTATGGACCAGCCTAGTCCCAGGTGATGGGCAGGAGACTCAAATTCTTTTGCCCATCTCTGTCCTCTGCTTTGAGAGCACAATGCCGTGCTCTGCCTGCTCTGTGGACAGCCCTGCAGCAGGCTGCCAGCAGAAAAGACTTTGCAGAGGAGCCCCACAGGTCAAGGCTCATTCCCAGCTGCAGCCCTGTCCCACAATCCTTCTACTGTCACCTATAAAATGAGACACTGTGTAGAATCTCACCTGTGAGGTCACAAAAATATCAGGAAGTTTTCCTAAGACTGAGACGTCTGTCAAGGGGAAAAATTTTTATTTGGATGGTATTTCTTTACACTAGGAAGTCTTAGGTCTTTTTCAATCCTACCAATTTGCAGCCTGTGAAGTGGATTGTGTAGAGTAATAATTGAGAAAGGAAATCGGGACACATTTAGGTCATTAATGTCGCCAGTATTTCTTTGTTTCCACAGAACACCTGCAGCATTTATTACACTTGCACTTTGCTAATCTAAGAGTCTTCATTATCAGAAAATACTTACAAGCTCAGGATTTTCTTCCCAATGCTTACCTGAAATGGATGCAAAGAAATAGATTAAGGACAACTATATCCTGATCTTTCCCCAGGACCTTTTCCCTGTTTTCTAAGACATTTGGCTCAGTAATTTCTGGATTATTTTTTTGTAAAGCTCGTCTGTTTTCTCTCCCATTATATAATTGATTCTATGTACAGTCACTTATAAACACAGCACGTAATGAATGATCTCATTTTTTCTTTATCTTTTTGAACTTGCTGGGTTTATGTTATTCCTTCTATTTTTTTGGAAAAGACAGCTGGAAGTTGTTCAGCCTTTCACTGTCTCCATGTAATTTATGACATCACAGAGCTTTTTCATATCAATTGTTTCATTTCCAGGCAAGTAAATGAAGTAGTTTCTCAAATGGAGATGATAAGTATACTTTGAGAGGTATAACACTATCTTGAAATTTACTGTGTTTGTTTGGGATATGATAGATTTCCTTTGTCATTAATTGGAAAGTATATGTAATTTGGTTTACTTTGGAAGGTCTGCAGTAATCAATATCTTTGGTCAGGATCCAATATTGACTCCCTAAAATTCTGGAGTTATCAGCATTACCTAAGCATGCAGTGCTGTTTGATGGAAATGATTCAGTTGCCTAAACACAGGTGTGTAGTATGGGAAGTCCTGAGCTACCAAAGATAATCATGCAGGAGAAATGAGATGGGGTCTAAAGGGGACCTACGATTCTGGAATCTGCTCTGGCCAGTGAGATAACCCTTTCTCAAGGCCAGTGAGATAACCTAGGACATTTTCATATATTCTTGCTATAATTCTCACTTACAGAAAATGATAATTTTCATCCTAATCTATATGAATAGAGGGAGAGTTGCTGTAAGCAACGGTTTAATGAATCCACATTTGGTTAGCATCGCTGCAATTTCTCTAGATGCTCTTGTGTGGCTTTCTTTGTATGTTCTAATTAAAAGAACATAGAAGCTCTTGAATGTCTTCTTTATTTATGCATCTTTTAATTAGAAAATTCAATAGTTAAGAATTGGGGCATGTGAAGATACAGCCATTTCATCTCCTGCTGTGATCTTGTTATATGTCCCGAATTAATTGATACCAAGCCAACTTAGAGCTTGGATAAAAATGCCGTTAGGGATTAATCCTGGGTGTATTTGCAGGTCAGGCTGATGATTTAATATGTGTCAGCTGTACAGACTGCTGAGCCTTGTGTTTGTTCTTGCCGTGTGGCTCCAGACATCCTTGTCCTGGAGATACTCACTAAGTACCCTGTGATGCATTTTCCAGAAGAGAAGGTTTTGCTGTGGATGGTCCAGTCCATTTCCAAAGGCCTTGTGACCTCCAGAGTCGCTGTCACACCTGTGTCAGTGGGGACACACTCTCTTCTGTCACTGCCAAGGCCAGATCCTCTGGAGCCAAGAGATCTCTGCCAGCTGAAATGGACACGCAGCCATCTGGTCCACTTGGGTTCCACAGATCATTTCACAGGGGCCGTGCTCTACTCCCTACAGACAGGTAATCATGTAAATCAGTTGGATCCTTGAGAAAAGTTCTTTTTAAAAGCATATGATGATGTCATTTCCTTAGAGAAGATCACTGTGCCCCAATTTGTGCTTGTAGGAAGGAGAAGCTGCTTACAGTGGTGTTTTGGACACTTTTATCTTTCTGTTGCCATGGATGAGTGAAAAGAAGAGATCTCTCCCTGCTACTGTTTACCTGGAAATAACAAAGATGTGGACAAAAGACTCAGCTGGTTGAATACCCATTTATTCCTGGGAGTGAACTGGTATTCAACCAGCTGTTTGGATGGCTGGAAGAGTAAAAAGGGTCAAAGGGCTGGGGACTCCCACCGGTTCCCAGCCTGTTCAGTTTCTCAACCTTTTCCTTCACTTGCAGCCTGTGAAAAGGAACCACACTGACAAATATCATGAAAGACAGCATAACTCCACAGCAGTTTTCCTGCACAGAGCTGAAATGAAGTTTTTCACCTTTTCTCCTGTGCTACCTCTGAAAAGAAGGGCAAAAGAGCCATTGTTTCTGGCGGAGCCAAGACTTTCACCTGCATTCTCCTGACAGTAATTCTGTGTAGCACAAATCAGAAATTATGCAAGAAGAATGCTTTGATACTCTGCTATTTATATGTACGCAATACCAAATGAATTAGAAGCTATCTCAGATGATTATAATGTGTCAGCATCTTGGAGATGATAGAATTAAATGACACCCTTTCTCACAGACACAATACTGAGGAAAAGGCTTGAACATGCAAAAAAAAAGTGGGATCCCCATTTTCTTCAAAGGAGAGAAGGCTCAAAGTAAAGCCCATTGAGGCAAATCCTGCATCATGATTATTACTGCTGTCTCTGTTAGAGAGCCATGGAGTAATGGGGAAGAGGACTTTATTGCAAATATTGTTTCCTGTCTGGTCCATTTCCCTGGTATTCTTCTGGTTAGTGTATTCTTCTGAGTTCTGCCTTTGGTCAGCTTCTCATGACATTAAATAAACATTAGATCAAAGTTATCTTTCCCTCTCTCACTCATTTCACAGATACCTGTAAAAATGACAACTGAAATTTATCAGAAATTCATGGTTGGAGTCTCACCACCAATTTGCACCCACTGATAATCTGATCATAGTGCTCTTTTTTGAGGTTTTTTTGCTACCTACATTTGATTAGAAATCCCTTTCTTAAAGCCTCTGTAAATATGTGTTCTTTGATTCTATTTTAAATTCTCAGTGGACTAAGAATGTGTCTAATTTGTCCCTGCATAACATGTCTAGAATAATGCTTTTCAGTGCTGAAATGCTTTATAGAGCATTTTTAAAACCCTTTCTGGAGACACTAATGGAAATTTCCTCCTTGCTACCCAGCATTCCCCTTTCTAAAACTTAAAAAATATTCCAAACAGCATAATGTAGAACATGGATTGTTTAAAATCAGACATATTTTTTCTTTTTCCTTCCCCCATGTAAAGCAATTTTCTTTTTTAAATGTTTCAAAATTTGCAGCAGTGCAACTCTAACAGGATGTCCTTAGCTATGGAAAACATATGAGCATCTGTATGCTTTCTGACTCAAAGTGTTTTAATTCAATTTTGGTGTACACTTGATGTGATGAATTCAAGTCATGTAACTATTGAATAAGCATTGGGGACGATGGATGGAGATGGGGAAAAGTAATGTGTCATCAAATGACATATTTTCTTCCACCCTATCTCAATGTCAAGGACATGAAAGGGAATGAATTAGTTTGAACAAATATATTTAGAGATTTTTATTCTGTTATCTGTTGCATGGGTCCTGGTTTGAATTCAGACTGTCATGGATGCATCTTGGTACAGAACTGAAGATTTACAGGGAAGAGGTGACAGCTGAGGGAGAAGTATGAATAATGGGGCTCTTGGTCACCTCTCTGCAATGTTGCCTTTGTCCAGATTTCCTTTGAAATGATGAAGGATGATCCCAAGACCAGACTGCTGTCACCAGCCAGGGAAGCCCTGCTGCCTGTTCCTCTTCAAGTCACAAAATCCCCGTGTGGTCTTGGGCTAACCACACAGCCAGGCTTGAGGCCCAGCCTTGGGAGACGTGGGCAGTGAATTAGTGCAGTTTAATGCAGGCTATGTTGTCTGGTCATGTTTGTGCTTTCAGCTGCACCCAGCTCCTGCCCCAGCAGGGATTGGTAGAAGCAGAGCCTGTGTTTTGTGCAGTGTCACCACTGAGGAGTTGTCTGTAATGCCATGCTAAACAATAGCTGTGTGTAATTATTTGACAGTATAGTGTGTAATATACGGTCGGAATTCTTATCCATTGGTTTTAAAACAAAACTGATAGAAATACAGTTAAATTCATTCTGATTTATTAATTATTCAACAGGACACTTCAGTTGGAGTAAACAAGGGGACAAACTACATATTTCATCTTTAGAGGGACTGGGGTTTAAATTCTGATTCAAGGAAGAGTCTGGTTGTTTAGTATTCATCTTTAGAACCTAGCGCTGCTGTGAATCCTTCCTATGTTGGTTAGTTAACTGGTGTTTTGTATTTCTGATGTATTGATTAAGAGATTAAATTAAATAGCTTCTCTTAGATTAGCAGCTGGTTAGAGCACATAATGCCATGGTTGTGGAATTGATCTCTGTGAGAGCTGGACTTGGTCTTTGTGGGTCCCTTCCAACTCAGAATATCCTGTGATTCTGGGAGCAGTGCAGGAGTGAAGGCTGTGTGACCTTTTCTGGAGATGCTGGGGACCCCCGTTGGTCTGTGAAGGCAGACTTGGTGTTGTGATGGATGTGCAGTGAATGCAAGAGTCTGCCATGTGTGCCTCCCAAAGTTTGTATGGAAAAGCCTCATAGGAGGCTGGGTAGGGTAAGAGCATGAATCTTTATAGTTTTTGCTTCCAAAGGGTTCAGGAAACAAGTAATGATATAGCAGAGAACTACTGACTGATGGTAATGTGTGACCACTGCCAAGAAACTCCGTATCTCAACAGCTTTTTCCTCTATGAATTCCCCTGATTGCCCTTCTGAATATGATGGGGTTTCATCTGTGCTTTGCAAAGTGCTTTGCAAGTCTCTTCTGAGGTGTACAAATTGCCTGATGTTTGCAGGACACACTTGCTTAGTAAGGATCTGACCTTGTGCTACCAACAGCTTTCATTCAAGGCCTCTGTTCACTGGCAGCAGAAGGGACCTGGTTCCAATCCATGCTTGGTTCAGACCAGGCTTTCTCAGGGATTTCTTTCCATACCATGTTCAGTGATTATTTTATTGAATAAGTCACCTGGTGCCTCCCTGGATCTGTTGGGGTTTTTGTTTTGCTCTGCTTTGTTTCATCAGCAGTGACGGATGGGAGTTTTCAACAAAGCCGCTCACAGCAAACTTGTCGAGTTTGCCTGTTCCTCAACACACAGCCAGGAGACATCACTGGGAAAACACCTCTGCCAAGATGCACCTGGACATGCAAACCATATCCAAAGAAAGGGGTGGCCCCAAACAGAGCTTTCAGTGTAGCTTTCAGGAAAGTATTTTTTAGTGCATGTGAATAAAGGAGGCTCGGGGGAGCATTATCACTCTACAGCTCCTGACGGGAGGCTATAGCCAGCTGCAGGTCAGTCTCCTGCAAGAGTGACAAGTGACAGGACCTGAGGAAAAGGCCTCAAATTTTCCCAGTGGATATTTAGATTTGATAGTAGGAAAAACTTTTCACTGAAAGAGTGGTCACACGTTGGAACAGGCTGTCCAGGGAAGTGGTGTGATTACAGCCCCTGGGAGTGTTCACAAATGTGTGGATGTGGTGCTTGGAGATGGGGTGGCTTGGGCAGGGTGGGAGGGCAGGGTTAGTGGTTGGACTCACTGATCCTAGAGATCTTTTCACTCCTTAACAATTCTACAGTTCTACAAACTGGGATAGTACCGGGACTCAACGTGGCACAAATTTCCCCTCCCTTTTCTCTTTACCTCAAGCCATATCCCATAAGCCAAATTTATCACTCTGCATAATTCTTTTAAGTATTCCATAGGTAAACCCAAACCATATAGCTCCCTGTATAAAAACAATTGTTTTTAATAAATGCAAACATATAATATCTCAGTATATCTTGTGTACTAAGGAAATAACCACAATTATAAGAAAATCTGCTTTTTGTCCAGAAGAAAGTTACAGACTTATAACTGAAATACCACACTCCTGAAAAAAATAATGATAATAAAAAATGGCTGAGGTCTCCAAAGTGGAATCAGAATTTAGATATATACTGTATTCAATGGACAAATATCTGATTCTTTCTTGCAAATCTGTAGGCTTGATTTGTAATTATCTGCCAAGTCAAATAATAGGGACAAAGCATATCTGAGAAGAAATTTGATTAGTTGAAAACCATATTTTGTCAAGTCAAAATTATTTCTTTTTTATATATATTTATATTTTTTCCAGTGTCTGGAAGGTAAAAACTGAAAAATGACATATATTCACCCAGGAAAACCCTGTACTCTGCAAAGGCTGCATTTAGCAGCTTACAAAGTGATTACTTCAGTCTTTCTCTCTCTGGGCTCATTGTGCCATCAGATACTTTTCTATGCCTCCCATGATGGTGTCAGCATCTCTTGCACAGGGGAGCAGTTTTGTCAAGATAAAATATGTGGTATTTTAACAGCACTATTGTGTTCTAAAGAAGTTCATAGCACTGTCTGGGTTGTCCCCACCATGCACTGCTGCAGCAGCAGCTGTGGAGTAAAATGGATGAATTTGTTGCTGTGGGGAAAAGTACTTGAGCAGACGGGTGGGATTGCCTCCTCACTGAGGTCCCATTTCCCTACTTCAGGCTCTGTCCTGCCTTTGCCACCCAGAAATCTGCTCTTGCCTCTTCTCATAGCAGCATTCACACCTCTATATCCCATTCAGCTCTCTGCACCTGCAAAAATTTATGTCTTTCTTTTTTGCTGAGGTTGACTCTTCAGCCAAAAAGCTCAGCATTTGCAAACTTCCGTAGACGCCTTCACTGTGGTGAAGTGCACTGAGGAATTCTATTGTTTGCTCCATCATAAATTTCTGAGCTGGGAGAGGCAATAATTCAAAGCCTGTATTTCAGCCTTTTTTTTCTCTATTGAGTTCTGTTATTCGGAGGACTGTCCCAAGACATTTGAGAAAGCAATTTACCTGTGTGCAGTTTTTATTGTGATGAATTGTCCCATGTGTTTTGTGTCAGCTGTTATGCCAGATCAACTCTCTGGCGACTTTGCTGTTCCTGTTAGTGGCAAATGCTGAAAAGTTACCTCAGTGACATAACTTGATTTGCTGAGGAAGCTGGCAAGAATTGGAGTCATGTCTATTACTGAGACCATCCATCCTTTTTAATTTTGTGTGCAGCAGCATTTTCTTGTTATATAAAAGTTTGCATGCCAAGGAGGTCAGCTTGGTATAGACAACAAAAAGGGATTTAAAGAGCTCTCGAATTTTGTGGAAATAGAAACCAGACTTTGGGGACGGCATAGAGCTTCAGGTGAAAGCTGGGGACTTTTGAGGTTTTAGCCTTTCAGAACTCTTTCTTTGTAAAGATGTTTTGTTGTTTTTCTGCTGATTAGCAGAGGAAATTAATCACAAAGAAGAGCAGGAAATTAAGGGAAAGTCTGCTTTCATGGCATAGCATTAATAGGCATGAAGGTTCATTGCACAATGAGTGAAAAGTCCCTAGAGGATGAAGTTTAATTTCTAACAGTAACAAAACTGAAAAGAAATTGAAGAACACCCTCTGAGGCTGATCTGGCTGGTGGAGAGGACCCAGTCAGGACAAAGTGCCTGACAGATAAAAGTCTTGGGGTTATTCTGACAAGAGAACAGGAGTCTGATTGTCAGAGTTAGTGATCTGAGCTTGTGCCTGTGGCTTTCAGCACCTGCAACACCTCTGATGGCCAGGCACTGACAGGTTTGAGAATTTTGGAATTGTGCAGTACAATTTCAGCAGGTGAATTCCCAACACAGGTTTTCCTCACCAGAGAAACTCATTCAGTTCTCCTTCCTCTTCTGACATCAGAAATCAGGAATCTTGTGGGAATTTCTGCCTTTAAGGTTTTCCCTCCCATCTCTAAAGTGTTGGAAGCAGGTTGAAATGCAGCAGGAAAAAAGGGCAGAGGGAATCAGACTAAGATGTGAGAATGTGACAATGACAGCAAAGAGGCTGATTTCAATGTGAAAAATCTAAATATTAAAAAGATAAATAGGTTTAAAAAGATAATTGTCCAAGCAATAGTATGCTTTTCTTTTTAGTCTTGTATATGCTTGCAGACATCACAGCATTTTTATACCTACTTTTCTTTTTGCTTTGTTCCTTGCTTCTAGCCCATTTACTTTTTAAGCCTGGCAGGTTCCTGGTGTCTCAGCTTTGCTGCAGTTGTGTTATTCTTTTATTAGAAAACAGGCACACAACTGCAGAGATGGGAGCAAACATTTTAGCAGGGCCTGCTGCAATAGGCCAGGAGGTAATGGGCTTAAACTGAAGGTGAGTGGGTTTAGCTTAGATAAAAGGAGGATGTTTTTTCAATGAGGATGATGAAACCCTGGAAGAGTTTCCCAGAGAGGTGATGGATGCCCCATTCCTGAAAACCTTCAAGGTCAGGTTGGATGGGGCTCTGAGGCAATCTGTCTAGTGGAAGGTGTCCCTGCACTTTGCAGAGGGGTTTGGACTTTTTAAACTGGGGATTTAAGTGATAATTCTGTGATTCTAAGATGCTTCAGATGGACAGTACTGGGTTTTTACACAGACATGAGTACTTCTGCCTCCCTCATCAGAAGCTACAAGTCTGACTGCAAATACTGCAAAAGGAGGATGCAATGTGAATACATGATCTGGTGAAAAAAAAAACCCACCCTGCAATCATAAAAAGCATCAATGCAAACCTCTCCTCTAATGCTTTCAAACCAAAGTTAATAACATTAACATGCTCCAGCTGATGGCTTTTCCTCAACACCCACCAGGGCTGCACAAGGGAACCTTCTCCCTGCTGTCCTGGTGAAAATAAAGGTGAATGTCACCTTCTACTTTCTCTTGCCTCTCCTCTTCATGGCTCTCCTTTCAGTGCAGGTCTAACCCAATTCTGCTTAGTTTGTAAAGCTTGACAAGATCAGTGCTCAAGGTGCTAAGTTTATAAGGTGCATTCATTTTTCATTTCAAATTCTGCCTCTCAAGCTATCTATAGTTCAGCATTTAGGCAGCAAATAAAGCAGTAGCTGGTGAGCTGAGCAGAAAAAAGAGATGATAAATGAGTTAATACTGAGTTTGTCACAAGGCAATTTGCTGTATGAATTAAAATACAAATTGGCCCATGGGTTTAGGGTTTACCAGCCCTGGTACAAAATATATTAGTGCAGAAATCTGGTGATAGTGTATTTGAAGGTCTATTTTTCTTAAAGCTGGGCAACTTGGCTGTCCTCTCTCTCTGGCACAAAGTCAAAAGAATAGAGAAGAACACTGTGCTTATATGAATGATGCTTTAAAAGGGGAGTGTCATACACATGCATTAAATTAATCTCATCTGGTCAAGGGAGCTGTCTCCTTAGCAGCATCTGTCCATAAAGTATTAGGTACTTGTGGTCCCATTTCCTGAGGTCTAATGCATTTTTATGTTAAATGGTGCTCTGAGCTGGCCTTCTCTTCTTTTGGCAGTCACAGTGACCACTGCTGTTAATTAAAGTAGTACCTGACTCCATGCTAGAGGGCAGGACCCCATGCCAGGGGAACAGTACATTCCTACAACTCACAACAGCTCCTATCATGAAAAACTGAGGACAACCTAGGCCTGTAGGGGAAAGGATTTAACATGGAAAGATGCTAAATGCCACATTAACCTCCATTTTTATTTTCATTTTCATTTGATGTGGTACAAGCATATTGCCCTTGTCTAAGAGGGCAGCTCACCTTGAACTCCCTCTCTTACAGCCTGAAGACATCACGTCTGGGTTCATGAGGTTTGTGCTCCATCACAGTCCCCCTCCATCTTCAGAGACTGTCTCTGAAGGGCTGCACTACACTGCCATGGTGTGTCTTCACTTGGTGACTAAAAGTCCTTTTTATCCTGTGACAGCCTCTTCAAAACAATTTTCTTTTCACCCATGCAAACTGAATAACGAGGAAAGAAGCACACAGCTGTGTGTATATTTGGCTAATGCCAACCATAAATGTCCTAATGAATTCTCATAAATCCCAGTCAGTCAAGGAAACTCCATCTCAATGCATGAGAGTTTGTAGTGACATATTCTTCCCTCTTTTACATGTCCCACGGGGTTCTTGAGCCCACAGAGCATCCACCAACACTAAAGTCTTTTCACCACAGGGCAGCTGTGGTAAAACATTCCCTAGATCCCTGCTGTAAGCTTAGGAAAAGCAGACTGAAGGACAGCAAATACCTTTCCATGAACTACACCATCCCTTGTTTTTCTGGGAATTGATTTTGTTGTTAATTTAATTTTTTTTTTTTTTAATTTACCTAGCCATCTTGGGCAGTAACCCATACATGTAAAATAAAATGCTTGTTAAAATAATATGCAGAGCTCCCTCAGTCTCCTGGCTGCCTGCTAGGTTACCAAGCATTCTCCCAGTCATGCTGCATTTATTTTCCCTAACCTGCCTTAAGATCAGGGAACTCTGCCTTTATCTTTGAGAGGGGAGGCTGAAAAGCCTTGATCTTCAAAGGTGTACAGGTGAAATGAGATCCAGAGGAAAGCAGTCATTCCAACTATGAGATTCTTTGCTACCTTGGAAGTTTTGGACCTATGAGACTTCTCAGTGTCTTGCAAGGAAGGCTGTGGAAAAGCAGGAAGTGGAGCCCAAGGTTCTGTGTGCTTAAAAAAACACTGTTGTGATCCAGACTCCGCTATATGCAGTTATGCATAGGAAAAGGCAAGTAGCTATTCAAGTGCTAAATATTCTTTTCTCCTGAGTGAGTTTGTGAGGAGCTTTGCCCTTGTCAGCTGCAAATGTGAAGAAGATTAAGCCCACAGAATGAGGGTACTTTGTTATATGTCACCCTGAGAAGTTTTCTGAGAAGCAGATCACAGAAGGAGGCTTTCCTGCCTTGAAAGGCAGGTGTCAGCTATGGTTTTTAGCTCCTGTTGGGGTGTTTAATCTCTGAAAAATTGCCTGAGTCTGTCAAAGATCTGAGATCTTAATTTCTGTGGCTCTCCTGGAGACTGAGGAGATGAATTCTCCCACAGGTTCTAATTATGTTAAACTTTGTCCTTCCTCTGCTTCTTCTGCTGTGTTGTAGTGATTTGCATCCAGCCTGTTCCCCATGCTACTGAGTAAGTGCCAAAGCAGAGGCCCCTTGGTTCCTGATCTTTGACACTGTTATTTGTTTGCAAATACTGAAAAGCAGAATGACAATTGTTAGCATTCCCAGAGCCTCTCATTTTGTTACCAACATGTAGAGGAAGAGGGGAAGAAGCTCTGTCTCACCCCTGGGAGGGCTGGGAAGGTTAGGGAAAGTTGTAAAACAATTAAGTTGTATGACAAGATTACCTGGTTAACCAGAGGGCTACCTGAATAAATCTGATTCTCACTGAGCTTTGAACCATATTTTTATTTAAGAGTGGCAAATGGTCTTCTTTCATATGGTGTGTAACACTTGGGGCTTGGGGCTCAGAAGAAGAAAGGTCAAGCACTAGGATCTTCAGCTGAAATCTTTGGGAACTGACAATATTTATGGAACTGAAGTTACTGATGAGTTAAATGTATGAAAATCAAATTGGGTATGATACAATTACCCTGGGTGGAATGACAAGGCAGGAGATTTCTGGAAATTATCAAATTTTGCTTGGATAAGGCACTTGTAAATAGTAAACACAGACTATTATTGCAAATATTATATGGGCCAGTCCTCTTCGTGTATTTATTTTAGAAATGTCTTATATAGGGTTATGATATATATGATAAATTATGTTTGCTGGAGTGTTCACATTGAACCACAGGCCAGCTGGAATATAGGAGCTGAGCAGAAGAGATCCAGATGAAGATGTCATTGCAAGGATATTCACAACAGATTCCCACCACCAGTGGCAGCAAGAAACTTCATCTGTTTTTTTAGATTGACTCCTCACATGTGCTGTTCCTGGGCCAAGTTCCCAATAAACTGTTCTCCTCTTCAACACTCTGTCCATGAGTATCTGTGGACAAACTGTGGACAGAGGTGCAACAAAAATGTTCAGTATCCAGACAGATCAATCCATGGGTGTAACACACTGGGCTCTCAAAGCTGATGGTGTGTTTAACAATATCTCCCTCAAGCCCAGCTCCTTACATTTAAAATGGGGATATTAATATTCTTGAAGACTAATGGAAACAGGTCCCTCTTGAAGTGCATAATGACAATCATGATGCAATTAGGAAAAAGTCAACAATGAATTCAAACTGTGCAGAGTTTGAATAAGTTTGAATAAGTTGTGACAAAAATGGTGTGTGTAGAGTTACCATTGAACAGGGGCACTGAGTTGGGGTTTTGAATACTTACCTGGTCAGTGCCCATTGTGTCTTATGTGTAGTGAATGAGGCAGGGGCCCAGTGGAAAAACTCATTTGTGATTAAGTCATTAAATACTTTCGCAGTACCCATGAAGAATTAATAAAAAGGAATGGAAAGTTACATGGCTGTTCCATTTTTGGTATTTTCTTGACTGCTGACTGACCATAAATCTTGCTATTGTGTCACATACATTTCTGGACATGAGTGGTAATAAAAAACAGTTTGTTAGGGCCAAAAAGCTCATTTACCATATTCCCTTAGAACTTCTTGATGGAATAGTTTTTGTCCCATGAGACTGGCTTTACAAGAAGTGGAACATTTCTTTTTCTTTTCATAAAATTTTACCATGACACATGCAATAACAAACACTGTGTAACACCAGGATGTGTTTGTGTTTACTCTGCTTGAGACTCCCCATCAGCCCTCACCACTGTTAATAATTCTGTCAACGAAGCTGAGATTTCCATGGGAAGCATATAGGCAAAGTTAAACAAAGTGAAGGACTAAGGAAAAACAAGCAAATTGCATCATGGAAATCTGTGTCCCTGCTGTGTGCTAACAGCATACCAGCATATGGAAGAGTTGCCAAGAAAGGGGTTAGGGAACTTCAGAGATCTTTAGAGAAGAACCAGGGCACACAGACCTCACTAAAATGTAGATTGGTTTTTCTTGTGGATGCATATAATTCTTTTCTCTAAGCTCATTTCTATGTTCCTTCATTCAGTGTGACTCGGGAGTGTCTTGATGTATTTCTGTATTTCTGTCTGAGCTACCCCATGCTTTTAGATTTACTTTGGCAACATTTTATCTGAGCTGATGTCTCTGCAACAGCTACATTTAAAAAAAAGAAGTCAACAAACCATCAAAAATTCCTTACAAAAACCGAAAACACAAAGTGGTGCTAATGTCAAGTTTGATTTAAGAATCAAGTGGACATACCCACCTTGAGCAGGCATAAAGCAGTCCATAGCCTGTGAGTTACTGTTACTGTGAGAAAAAGTAGAAACTTCCCAGATATTAATGGGCATCTTGTAATTGCAGAGTTCAGGATTAGCCATGAGATATTTGTAAGTAATGCTGTATTAGTCATGAGTTACAGCTTGCCTGTGTTTTGCAATTAATCCGAAGTAACAGGAATGGATGCATTGTCCTTGCTGAGTAATTATGTTACAGAGGTTCTTTCATTAAACTGTACAGTGGCAGCTGAGCACTTCTTGTTGTGCAGTGGGTGCTGGTGAAACACAGCAGTGACCCTGCTTTTCAGCTGTGCTGCACAGGACCAGCAGGAATGTGCATTCCTGCACATGCAACGCAGCTCTAGCAGAAGTGAAGAACATCTCAGAGAGAGACACTTCTGTGCTTCTGGCTGGTTCCCTCTCTGCTTACCCCAGAGAAATTAAAGATCAGAGATGTTATAAGTGATGTGTCCCTCTACAAGATACCTCTGGGACTGGTGATGTTCTTTGCCCATCATCAGTCACATAATGGGAGTGAGCCCTTGTTGGGCAGCAGTCTTTATCAGCTTCTGAGTTTAGACCCAGAAGCTGGGTGCATTGCATCCAGCTGGGTGCATTTGCGTTCCAAAGATGCCTGGCTAGAAGTAGGTTCACCTTTTAAAGCTTAATGTCATTGGTTTGATAGAGGGACTTGTCTCCTTCTCCATTCACGCTGAAATGCCAGCCAACACAGACAAGTACCCAGTCCTCAGTCAGGTTCTTTCCTGGCTCTTTCCCCTGCAAACATCAGTCACAGAATCACAGAATTGTTTGGGTTCTAAGGGGCTTTAAAGATCAGCAGTTCCAACCTCCCTGCCAGGGGCAGGGACGCCTTCCACTAGATCATATTGATCAAAGTCCCATCCAGCCTGGCTTTGAATACTTTCAGGGATGGTGCATCCACAGCTTCTCTGGGCAGCTTGTGCCAGTGACTCCCAAACCCTCACAGGAAAGAATTTCTTCCTAATATTTAATCTAAACCTATTCTCTTTCTATTTGAGGCCATTGCCCCTTGTCCTGTTGATACATGGCCTTATAAAGAATCCCTCTCTGTCTTTCTTGCATCACCTGATTAAGCTGGTGTTCCCTGTCTGAGCTAGGTTGGCTGGTTAAGACACGTGCCAAGGATCAGGAGGGCTGTGCCCTATGTGAAAAGCGAAAGACTGGGTAGCTACAGACTTTGAGCCCTTCTTTGCAGGTTGGCTCCTGATGAGTGCAGGAGAAAGAGCAAAGCAGAGTGAGCTGACACTGCATGTTCCCATCACCCTTTATCTAGGCAGGCTGAAGCCTGCCAGTTATAGCCAGGAGTCAGAATAAGCTTCCTAGCTGGAGCTGCACATTTTAATTAGCTGCTGTTCATTTGGTGGCTGAGCAGTGACATAAAGCAGCTTGTTTAGCTGCATTTTAAAACACTCTGAAAACATGGTTTACAGGGAGGACTTTCTCATTTTATTAATTTTTTTGGGCAGGTGCAGATTCTCTGTAGGTAAATATTTCTTACAAGAGGAATGTTAAATTTTGTATGTGCCAGATCTTGAGACACTGCACACCAATACTGTGCTGTTGAAGCCAGGAGTTGTTCTGATTTATTTCAGCATCAGATATATATAGATACATAGATATGTATTTCCCTGCTTAGGAAAACAGGGGGAAAAACAGAAAAGAGAGAACAGGGAAAGTGATAAGTAAAGGACAAATTCTGGCAGTTTGTTGTTTTAGTTAGCTTCACTTTTCAACTCCCAGAACATTATTTTGGCCCCCTTTGCACTGCTGTAGCTGGGCTGTGTTGCTTACAGGCACTCATCAGAAAATCTCTGGCTAAGCTTGGTGAAGCTGATGGAAAGGTTTGCCTCATTTTAGTGAGTCTGAGAGTAGACACAGCATCAGTGGATCTTTTTTAAGAAATACAGACCTTTATCAATTTTTTCCCCTGCTGTGCAGGGGAGATGTCTTAGGGCTGTTGTTGCCT
The DNA here is from genome assembly GCF_049639895.1 of Pseudopodoces humilis. NCBI lineage: Eukaryota > Metazoa > Chordata > Aves > Passeriformes > Paridae > Pseudopodoces > Pseudopodoces humilis. The sequence continues at coordinate 8,042,416 of NC_142200.1, forward strand.
TTGTTCCATCACAATGCTCCTCTGCCAGCTTCCGTGCTGTCAGAGGCTTCTTGCAGGGGAGGATTCCAGCTCTGGAAAGTGATTCCCATTTCTTTTATTTTTAGCATCAAGATGTCTTTTATTCTGGCTGAAGGACAAAATCCCTTTTCACAGAGTCTGCTTGAACAGCAGAAATGAGTGGCTATTAAAAGAAGGCTTACTGTAAAATAGGATAATAACCTAGTTATTTTGCATTTCTAAGTCATTCTTGAATTGATATTTCCTTTCCTACAATGTACACCAATTAAAAGCCACTGAGCAGTAGAAAAAAGCAGTCTGTGCAATAATCTGACAGAGAATCATGAGCTGTGAAATGAAGGAATTATTTTGTTGCATTAATGCGAGAAACTGTAACAAATTCTTACAAAGCAGACTTTGTCCTCGACTATTGCTACAAATGTCTTTTAAGTCTCGTAAATATCTTGTATATTTTAATGCCTTTTATGTACAAATAAACCTAGGTGACACGTTAGGTTTCAAGGACAGCTTCCCTTCATGCCTGTCCCCTCAATGCTCCTTGAATGTCCTTCATGCTTCTACTTGTGCACAGGTACAGGGGCTGTGCAAGGCTCTCTTAACCCAGATGCATTAGATCAGATTATTGACAATACAAAAATATTCCTCCAGAAAAGGCGAGGATTTTCTTTGGAGGGCAGAACATTAATTGGGAATGAGCACAGCAGGATATTCTCTATTAATTGCTAATAGTTAAGAATGATGAATTTCAGTGCCCCTAAGGTTAATGGGAAGTTTGGGACAGCCCTCGGTCAAGCTGTTTAGCAAATATCATCAAAACCCAGCCGCAACTGCACTGCAGATTTGGATGCAAGAATGGAAGAGGACAGATGAAGCTTGTAAACAGACAAGGCACTCATTATGCTAACTTGATTGTAGCTAATTAAAAAGGGATATTAGCTGATTGGATTACAGGGGATGGAACAGAATGACCCTTTGTTCATGCTTGTGCTTGCATCAGTAGGATTCTCTGCTCTGTCCAAGAGTGTGCCTGCATTATCCTCATTCTCATTTCTTCTCGCCTGCTTTCAGGGACAGATGCTCCCACACAGTCTGCTCTCCAGAGCAGCGTGCCAAGCTCCCCAATAGCTGCTGTGCCAGGCTAGCTGGTGCTCTGGTTGCTGTGCTGTCAGGCCGTGGCAGGGAGAAGCTGCCACAGCGCTGATTTGCTCTCTGGCTGTCTCCGTGGGTGTGCAGAGCTGCCTGCTCTGATCCGAGAGTGGAACAGAGAATCAGGAAACCACATCCAGCACCTTTCAACACCATGCCAAGCAGGGCCCTCATTTCTTCCATGTTGTTTGACATCCTCAGTTTCCACAACCTTTTGCCACATCCCTGGCAGTGTTCAAGGCCAGGCTGGATGGGGCTTTCATCAAGCTGGTCTGGTGGAAGGTGTCCCTGACAATGGCAGGGGTTTGGAACTGGGTGATCTTTAAGGTCCCTTCCAACCCAAAACTTTCTGTGTTTTGATGAAGTTTCTTGTGCAAAGTTTATAGAATAATTAGATGGAAGTATTGTGCACCTACTAGATGTGAGACATTACAGACACTTACTGTCATTCAGGTTAGAAAAGCAGCAATAACAGAATATGGATTTTGGAAATAAATATGAGAAAAGCTAAAAGAAAGCCTGACATTCCTGTTTTAGTTCTTCATAAAAATAACAGGATACCACTGCATAATCTATTTAGTTCTCAACCTGTGAAAACAGCTCGTAGAAATGCAGTCTTGGCTTATTCTTTTACCTTTGGTAGGACTGAGGTTGTTATGATTTTCCATGGTTGTCTCCTGTTTTAAATTCAGAGCGGAATGGCAGACAGACAGAGCAGGCATCAATGTTAAGAAGCCTGAAGAGAGGCTTGCATATATACTGGGCAAGGTTGAGAGGGGTATGAAGTCTTTTTCTGCAAATAGATGAAGCAAGCAAATCTATTTCCAGGTTTTCCAGCTGCCCATGCCCCTCTCATTCTGTTAAGAAGGCAGACATCGAATCAGTGTTGAAACTTAGAAGCTGCACAGGTCAGTGGTCATTTGAAAATAGGGTGACCACCAGAATTACAAAAAAAAGAGGAATGATAATGAAAAAACTTGGCACAGCTTATTTATTGAGGAATCAGCATATCTTGGAGTTGGAACCACACCATGGCTGGTTCACTGTGCATAGTTGTTTATTAAAAGCATTATTTTTACCTGATTTGGTGTCTCTGTCCATTGAAGTCACAGATCATCAGTTGAGATCTCATCTCCTCCGTCTTTAGCCCTATTGATGGGTAGGTCCCCATGTGCAAAGCTCATTTAGGCCCATGGAATAAGCATGGAGAAAGACCAGTGCTTTTAGAGGGCTGTGATCTCTTGACAGTGTCTAACACAGTTGAACATATTCTCTTCTGGAGATGCCTTTCTCCATAAACTGCAATTAATGATGTACAAGGAGACTCTTTGAGATCCATGGTAAACTTGCCTGACAAAATCTTTAGGTATTTATGATCTGATTTGAGGATATAATTGAGGCTTTTGTTATAGTCAATGCGAGTGTGACAATCATCTGAGCTCTTCTTGAGATCATCTCAGCCTGTATGAAGATTATTCCTATAACTCATAGTTTGTATGAATAAAAAGAATCATTTACTGAATTTCATCCTAAATTCCTTTAACACCCTGGTTAGATCTCTGTTGACTACAAGGAAGCTTTTGGTGACTTGCTCGGATACAGATATTCCCAATTATAGGTCTTGTGAAATAAGAGAAATGCTATCTCACAGTTGATCTAAAGTTTCTTATCAAGAAAAATGTTGATCACTCAGTAGTGAAAATTTTGGATTGCCATTTCCCATTGAGAGATTGAACGGTTCATAGTGCATGCAAGCATCAAGACCATCAATTTTTCATTTTTAGATCACAAATATAGAATTCATTACTCCTTTATTTTAAGGCTACTGGTTATCTATTTTTGTCTAGGAAGTTTAATTTCATTCAGGGGTCTGGAAATGCAGAGAGAAAAAAGAATCCCTTTCAATAACAAAGGATCAGGACCTGGTACTGAAAGAAAATCTTTGATATAGTAAGGATTCAAGTATGATCCAAGAGCTGTTAAGGGAATCTCAGTCAGATTCCAGAGATGCTACTGGCATTGTGGTTAGAAGTGAAAGGTGCTGACATTACTGCTTTGAATCATGGTAGATTAGATTGGTAACAGCATCCCACAAAGTAGGGCAGACACAGCAGGGACCAGGACTACTGAACTGTAGATTTTTGGCTGCCCTAGGACAGGTGAATAGCAGCAGATTTTGTAGTCAGAAAATAGGGCACTCTTACTGTGGGGGGCCGTGTGACCTATCAACAGCCACCTTGTTTGAAAGGAAATACTGTCACTGATGTCAATCCAAACAGCAATGCAGGCAACGGAGACTGTGGAAATCTGCATTGAAAGATGGAAATTTATTTTAAAATTGTTTTTGTTTTTGTTTTTTTTTCTTTTATTACTTCTTTTTTATTTGCTGGGCTTTGAAGAAATCTTTAAGGTTTCTGTTTTGTGTGCATTGGTGCCTATTTCAGGTTGAAAATACCATTTAGTTGCAAATCCTATGAAGGCAAACTCATTGCTTTGTTACCTGGATAGTTTTTTTGTCTCATCTGCAAGGTCTAAATGAGAATTTTTCCACAAATATCTGTCTCTCTTCAGTGAGAAAGTAAAGATAGTGATATGATTAATATATAAAGCCTTGATGGACGGTTCTCTATTCTGCTTAAGTTCTGAGTAGTGTCAATAATGCTGCTTTGGTTTCTCACAGGTCCTTTCCAAGTTTGCTGTTTAGTGTTTTTATAATCTGTCTAGAAGTACATGAGGTTCATGTCCTCTGTTCTGAAATGGGGAGGATTCAAAATGTAAAAGCATTTCAGTAAGGCATTTTAAATTCAGTAAATGTGTTGATTTTATATTTTAAAGTTCAGCTGAAGGTGAGGACCCTGGGAGGATTGCTTTGGAAAAGTAAAGTAGGCTAGCATGAGCAGCTGGCACATCTAAATTGTATATTTGACTCTTGAATGTTATAATTGGAAGAAGTTTGGATAAGAGTGGATTTTGGTGCATGAGTGTACACAAGATGACCCTTTAAAGACCTCTTCTGTCCTATTTTCTGTGATTCTCCCTGTAGAATGAATTGGAAAGTATGTAAGGAATTTGACTGAAGACTTTCATAAATCCCCAAACTTTCTGAAGGTCATTTTCTTGACCATATCCCTAGACATATAAATTTGGACCACAATCAAAAACAGATTCCTCTGAATCTAGGATTGCAATAGAATGAATATAGACCAGTTTAGCTACCTAAATTCTAATGCTTGTTTTCCACAACTATAAAAGTCATCAAGTATCTACCCTACACTATCTATCTAAAACTTGAAAATAAAGATTTCCTACAATTCCCTGAGAAGTAAAAAACAATAATGGGTGCCATTATTTCATGATATTCAGCATGGTAATAAACCTTTGTTTTACGTTATTTTTTGTTGTTGGGTTTATTTGACTGTTGTTTTCTTTGGTGATTTTTTATTTCTTTAGCTGAGATAGGAGAGATGAGTTTGTACAATTTATTTTATCCTTCTGTTAATGATAACCAACATGTCCATCTTTACCTACATCTCATCCAGACCCTGTGTTTACTGATTTTGCAAAATGGTCTCTGTTTTGTTCTGGAAGTGAAGTTATTGTCAAACCAGATATTTGACGGCTCTTAGAGTTCTGTCTTTAGGAAGTGACAGAATTTTTATTTTTTCTTTTTTAAGTTTTTTTTTGGGGGTTTGTGATTGACAATTTCAGGAAGAACTACAGCTTTCCACCTTCCTTGCAGACATTATCTCACAGAGGCATCAGCTGCTGTATTTCCTTTAACTTTCTGTGAGTTATGTGCCATGCTTCCAATGGCAGCAGAATCATGTCCCCAAATGTCTGTAGCTGTGAATCAAACATAGCTTCTCCACATTAATGGATTATTGACTAAAAGAGCCTGGAGTTCCTGTATGATTCATTTTGCCATTCTTGTGAATGCTGAGCTTCAGTGTGTCATTTGACCTACATACTAACCTGGGAAATTGCTCTATGAAAGACATTCAAAGTCAGATTTTGCCTAGTTTATGTTAACAGAATTCCCTAGAGATTTTTATCATGCAGTTGATTAATTTATTATTAGAACACTTTATAGGCAGCATTGAGATCATTCTTTTAATTTACTTCTTGTGACCCATTCTGTCCTCCTTCTATTTCAATAATTTTTTTTCTCTGTCTCTGATTAGTAGTTTCAACATAGGTTCGTGGAGTCTGTGCTTGAAAAATACATATTAGGTCATCTAGGACAACTTTTGTCATTACCAAAGCTGCTGTGTAGGTAACACGTGGAGGCATCATTGTAGGCATTTCTGTAGCAAGAATGTGTTGGAGTGTTTGGCAGTGAATTCTCATCACAGGGCAGAGTTAATCAGACTGTTCTCCATCCCCTGCTCTTTTCTAGGTGCCTCTGCCTCGAATCAGTAAAAGAGTGAAAATTCAGCTGAGCCTCTAATTTGACCCGTATTGCCTTTCTCAGCTACCTTGTAGTGGATTTGAGCACAAATCACACAATATATGGCTGTAGAAATAAAAGAAGAACCCAGGGATCTGGGTGAATATAGTATTTTGTGAGTCATTAGATCTGGATTTTCTGTGTGATTCAGGCACATTTCTTGTCTGCCACATTTTGAGTCTGAGTTTCACAGAGTGAACTTGTCTCTCGATAGAGGAAGCAATGATATTCAGCCTCATGCATTACTACCAAAAATATCCTTCAAAACAGCTAAATTCTGATCACAAATATCTTTATTCCTGGTGAAGGGGAACTAGGCAGAAAGGTCACAATTTGACTTTCAGATCTCCAATTACATCTGAAAGGCTGGCATTTGGTGCATGTGTGTGAGGATCATTTCACTTGCAAATCGAGCATATTTATTGACGGATTCTCCTTATGCCTGCCACTTTCATACATCTTCCCGTCCATCTCATTCAGACATTCTCAGGATAAGGACTACATTTATGGATTAGAGGGGCCAAAGAGAGTTACCCAAGGCCAGTTCTAGTGCTGTCATTTCATACAACCACTTACTTGACGATATCAAGTTCAGTCTGAAAAGATTTTAAATATTTGACTCTCACAAGTCCAAAATGAATATTAGTTATGGAAGTACCTGGTATTTAATAACCTTTGTCTATATTGTCTTATTCCCCTTAGCTTTTATCAGTGTTGGTTTATGGCTTGAATGCTTCATCTTGCTCTCTACTATTTACTTTCCTGATGAATTCAAAACCCCTAATTTAGCAAACTGATCAGATTTTTACCTAGTACTCTCTTCTTAGTTGAGCCTCCATTCTCTGCACCATGCCTTTGGTCTGTGACTCACTTTAGCATAGGCTGCTTTCTTTGGAACACCAGTGACCCCACTTAGACAGAATGTTTCAGAGGCAGCTACCAGTTACACATCAGTTTGCAACCACAACAAAAACTGAGAGCTAGTACCTAATATAATACATTGAAACAGCTTTTAGAGCAAGACTCCATACTTATAAGGGAAGAAAATAAACAGATAGAAACCTTTTTTCTTGAGACTCAAGGAAATTTTAGTAATGTGAGTTGTATAGTCTCTTACTAGTGCATGAATAGAACTAAACAGTAATAGTGATTTGCCTTGGCACTTCCATCTTTAATAACAGTTGCTATCATTTTCTACTTGTTCGTCACTGCATAACTGAAAAATAAAGAAAGTTGATTTCTTAACAGAGACAATTATAACATCAATGAAATAATTTGGCTATTTAAAATGGAAATATTTCAGAAAAATGTGCAGTGACAGAACGTAAAAGAAAATTATATGCTAAAAATTATATCCCAAAATAAGAATGGTGAATTCCTTCCCTGAATTTTTAATTCTTTTCTTAAAACATTACTAAAATGAATAAATTACAAAAATTAATAAAAAAGCCCCTAAACTATTGTGAGAAGCTTTTTTTCATAAGAAACATAGTATTTCTCCTTAACATTGCTGAAATGATTCAATACTGAAGCAGTATTTATGATGAGGTATGCCCCCTGATACCAGAAACCTGCACTTAAACCCAGTGCACCTTTTGACTCACCAGCTCTATGCCTTAAGACAGGAGTTTCAGCCATCCTGTTCCTGACTGTGGGTCCCTCATCCTTTTAATACTGGTCATGGATTTATTGATCCACTGGCAGGAGAGACCAGCCATGCTGGAGATGGAGATCTTGATGCCTCATGGCATTGGTCACTTGGTGGATAACTTCTTGGGGCAGCTTAGGAGCAGCTTCCAAACCAAAACCCTGCTTTTTTCTTGTCTTGGAAGATCCAGATCACCCCACTAACCTGGGATCTGAGGGTTCTTGGGAAGGGCAAGTTACTGTGAGATTAATTAAACAAAAATATATTTAAAAGTCAATCCTTGGCCTCAGCTTGGGTTTGAGCTATGGTCTGGGTCTAAGAGTCTTCACTCATTATTAAGGTATGTGAACTGTTCCCTATGATGATCATCTCAGAACAGCAAGAAACAAGGAGAAACACTGGGTCAAACAGGTTTTGCCAGTGGATTTTTTCAGGGATAGGAGCATGGTGTCTTAAATTAGAAACCAAACAAGTCTAACTCAAGCTGATCCTCAAGACTACAGCCAGATTGTAAAACGTCTGCTTCCTGATGGGAACAGATACTTCTGAAGAGATTTCAGTGTGCTCCTTCTATCCCTTTTCTGCTCCCTAACATAATTCCTAGAGCAGGTAGAACTTCTGTATATATCCCAAACTTTCAGACAGAAAATGACATCACAGGGTTCAGATGGTTTCCTAGACCATGGAGGAAGATTGAACAGAATGCTTCTGTAGAGGTCTAGATTTAACATCACCCAAAGTAATTAAAGAGACTGTTCAAAGATCAGCAAGAGCTTAAGACAGATCATCTATATCCAAATAGAGGGTCTATGGATGCCAGTCAAAGACAGTGCTGAGATCCTGTTTTGTAAGCAAGAAAAGTGTAGAGCTGGAAATCAGCAGATTAAATTGGTGTATTGGGAAGTAGGCTTAACTAACAAAGAAGAAAATTGAGTCAATGTGACTTACAATATTTTTTCACATAATCATGGAATCATAGAATAATTTGGGTTGAAAGGAGCCTTTAAAGTCATATAGTTCCAACCCCCCACCATGTGCAGGGATGCCACCCATGAGATAAGGTTTCCCAGGCTCCCATCCAACCTGGCCTTGGACACTTCTGGGGATGGGACATTCACAGCATTCCTGGGCAACCTGTTCCAGTGCCTCACCTAACAAGGTTTTTTGGGCTAATTTGTTTGACATTATACGAGTAATAACTGCAGAAGAAGTGGAAAGGAGTAATTCCTTCTGTCTGCTGAACTCTAAAAATCTTTGATGTTGCTGAACTTTCATATATTCACTTTGAGAGATGACTGGGAAAATTGGATGTGAAGAAATGAATTTAGCTTTTTTTCCTTCTTTGTCAATTGCTTTTGCTAAAGCTTGAATGGCTCAAGGTTATACAATCTCTATCTTATCTTTTCTTTCCTTTTCTACACTTACTTTTTTCCATTTTTCTTGCCATGTGCTTAAAAGTGGATCATGCTCAGAGAACATTTGGCTGTGAAGTCATCACCAAAAAGGCAGCTAAATAGCAATGTTCTAAAGAGCACCACAATGACATAAGTTTGCCAGGTCTCCAGGTGGCCTGAAAGTATGTTGTGTCTGTCTGTCTCCTACAGTGAGCATGTTTACAAGAGTTAGCACCAAAATCAGAAATGGCAGGTTTTATCTTTGCTGTTCTTTTCTCTCCCCCTATATGCATCCTTTTGTTACTCTGTCCAAGGAGACTGCTTGCAACTCAAATAAGAGCAACAGAGATAATTTTTATCTCTTAAATTATTCTTAACTCTTATAATTCTCTAATTTTTTCTTCCCTAAAGGCAGTTGTATTTGAGGTCAAAGGCTCTTTCTAGCTATTACCTGCAGGAGAAAAAATAAGGGATCCTGTTTTTCCAAAAATCTGTTTTTGAAAATCTGACAATATTTTAATATGAAATCTTTTCACTGCTTTCCCTCTCCCCTTCATTCTCTCCTTCCTCATTCTCCTGATGGCCAGCATAGCTCTGAACCAAACTATCAGTCTTGTAAATTTTAGTAATCTGGTGTTTATAATCTGTTATGAATTCACCACTGGAATTAAAGAGGAATACTGATGTGCCTTCTTCAAGCTTCCCAAACCTGAGATTGTCCTTCTCCAATCACCAGATTTCATAAGGAAACAAGCTGCAGGCAGAATCCAACCACATGAATAAACAAGAATGATTCACAATGTGAAATCTGCTGCTGACTTGGAAGTACCAAGATTTCAGACTTCCTGAGCCATCCCCCTGCTTTTTGCGCCAATGGAGATGTTAATGCTTGTGATTAGTGCATCATTGCTCAAGGCTGGCATGTCCTAGTCATACTGTATACAGGGGTGTCTCTGTCTCCCAGTTTCTGAGGTGAAAGCATTGTTTTAGATTGAAAAAAACTTCTTCAACTACCTCTAAAATCAGAAAGGTGAGAGCAATGTGTTTTCCATTCTGGGGTGGCCACCTGTACAGGGTCTTCTCTCCTATGGCAAGTCTGAGTTTCAAATGCCTGATCCATTGCCACAGGAAAGAAAGAAAAGTCTGTCACTGACTTCACTGCACTTTTCATCAGATGTAAATGGTTTGTGATACTGCAGACATCCACAGCCCCTTCTGGCTGATGTCATTTGGGAAGATCAAAATCAACAGCCATAAAACACAAACCAGGTAAGGGGCACAAATATGTCTAGATGTGATTTCATGGTGTTGTTTTTACCTTGTAGCTTTACCTAGTGCATAAACCTGAGGCACAGCATGCTGGGCTGGTCCTGAGCAGTGAATTATGGTGGTTCTTGAGGAGGAGTGTGGGGCAGAGGTACCTGTCTGACTGCTCTCCTCCAACTCAACGTGGGAATAAAAACCTGATCTGACATCAGAGCTAAGGATGGAGCATTTCACCTGGTTAAGCTAGAAAGAACCTCTTTTCTATTGCTTATCTCATCTTTTTATTACATATTTTACATGGTGGCTGTCTTCAGCATTTTTTGCAAGTGTATGATGGGGACCTGATCCTCTGACATAAATAAGCCTTTAGTAAATTGATTTAAACCTATCATATTGACTCTGTCATTCTCAGTGCTGTTTTGAAGTCTTGAATATAGTCCCTCATCTCATTATCTGCCTATAGCCATGTGATGTTCCTTTTGCTTTTATGAAATCCAAGTACAATATAAAACTCTTGTTCACTATTTGCACACAGTATGGCTGGTCTCTTCTTACCTGTTACACGGAGAGCTCGCTTGGCAACGTCAGCCTGGCTAAAGCTTGTCAGTATCTGTTGCCTGACAGTTGACTTCCAATGAAATTGCTGTTATTTTGGATACACTCAGTGCATCAGCACTATTTACAGCAGGGGGAATTTTCAGTGAGAAGGTGTAGATCTGAGAAATAGCCCATCAGAGAATGAGAGCTCTTTCTCTGTCTTGCACACAAATTTCTTATCTTACCTCAAGTACTTAGTGCTGATGCTCATATTTTCACTAACAATATTGTAAGGTTACAGAAGACCAGTGAATCCTTAATATACAGGAAAATATTCTACCGTTTCATCACAGAGCAATGGAGAAATAACTTTCTCTACTTTACTGACACACAGAATGAAGTTTTCAAATACTGATGTGTCAGCATTTGAAAAACTTTAAAAAAATTAAAAAATAATGTTCCTGGACATTTGTTTTGAAATGGACATATAAGAGAGCATTTAACAGTTTTCTGTTGTATTCACTTGCACATCCCCTGTTTGGTTTTTTTTTTTGGTGATCATTTCCACATGCAGACTTATCTATGATGCAGGAAATACAAAAATATGTAGACATATTGAAAGCTTATGGTAAGTAGAAATGTGTTTAAATCTTATCCTAGACATTAAGTCTGGAGAAACTTGCCCTCAATAGCTTAAGCCAGAATAAGTAATAATATCTGAACTAATAAACTAAACAGAGGTATGACATGGGTGCAAGAAGTGTCCAGACTGTGCAGCATTACTGTGTGCCTTGGCATGGTTGTTACCAGGGCAGGTTCCTCAAAGATCACACCTTCAGGAACAGCACAGGCAAGGATGATTCCCACTAAGGAGAATTATTAACCCGTGCCAGGGGGGAGAGAAGTGACCATATGGAGCACAGAATCCCAGAATGGGTGTGGTTGGAAGGAAGGGCAGTGGGTCACCTGCTCCCACCCAGAGCGCATGGTGCAGGATTGTGTCCAGACAGCTCTGGAATATCTCCAGTGAGGGAGACACTCCACATGATCTCTGAGCAGCCTGTAATGCAGAGTAATAACCATGCAGTACTATGACAAGATCCCATCAGCTAGAGATGCCTCTGCCCCAGTTAAGGTACAAACAAAACCATACGCTAAAGACAATAACATGGATTTTATATAACTATGAATGTGAGGCAAAGAGACAGAAAAGAGAACAAGCAGCATATTGTCACCATCCATGAACCCAGCAGTATCCCACTGGTCCTTTTTCTTTACTAGGCTTCCTAGTGTTGGGGGTCCCAGAGTAATTCTTCTGAGGCTACCACCTTTATTCCGTTCAAGTTACGGGTATTGCTGGGGTGGCTGTAGAAGCTGTTCCCATAACTTGGGGTGATATGTGTAGGAGCAGTTGCTTCCTTTCCCACACTTTGCCACAGTGGGAATTACCATCTGGATGGAAACCAGGGTGCACTCACCAGATCTGGGCTTCCCCAGGACTGGAATTTGCTCCTCACTGTCAGAAATTCCTCCCTTCTGTGCTTATCTCAAGTTCCTGATGTGGTGGCTTATCTGATGGCAGGTTCCTTCTGTGGCCTTGGTGGCATTTGAGACAGTCAACTCTGTTCTTTAAGTCCTTACTCGAGGGGCAGAGAATGAGTCCTGGTCCTTTTGTAGACTGGTATAGATGTAGCTAGTGGATCCTCAGGAACTGTCTGGAGAAAACAGATGTCTAATGGCAGCAGCATCTCTGAACTTCTACTAATGAAAACCCTGAGGGAGTATCAAAAGGACAAACTGGAGGAGCAACCAAAGCACAGAGCACAGAGAATTGCTAAGTAGCTCCTGCTGAGCTGAAGACATCAATTAATTCCTCCTTGGTCACTGAGGGACTTTGCTCTGTGACTGGCAGACAAAAGAAGACTTCCAAACCCCACAACAGTGTTGGTTTTATTCCCTTGAACAGCAAGGAATTATTTCTTTTTTCATCCATTCTTATGGGCCATGTCTTATTTCAGAGCAGCTTTACAACCTTTTGTTAGGTTTAAGAGAAGGTGAGGTGACTTTGAGCTCAGTGCTGAGGAGCCAGGAGGCTCAGCCAGTGCCACAGAAAGGGCTTGATGAGGGTGGGAGCTAGAGGTCATGGTACTCTGGAAATTTGTCAGAGTGCTTCAGAAGTCTCACTGTACCAGTGGGCAGGATAGATGTGAGATATGTTCAAATGATGTTGCAGTGAGTGAGGGATGACTGGTTGGACTATGCTTGAATCCCTTGAAGAGGTGCTGAATGGAGTCCAGGACCTGAAAGCACCAGAAAAATAAGATGGGGTGTGAAGGAACACCCCTAGCCAAAAAGAAGAATGATCAGCATTTCCTAATTATTTTTGCCCTTTTCTTCCCTCTCAGGGACTGCAAACAGCATGAGAGAAGTCAAGAAGTTTAAAACTTTGGGTTTCAACCTACTGTCAGGATAAGCAAGTGTAGCCCATCTGGGGGTTGCTGTTTGTGGGGTGCTGCTCTAAAGCAGGGCTTGGTGCACTGCTCACAGGGGTGTTTTCTTTTTGATGTGCTGCTATCAGAGATGAACAACCTTATTCTCCCCTCAGCTAGACATTATAAGGAGCATTAGTCTTATTGTTTCCTTGTATTGTCTCTTTGTTTTCCATCTTGATATTAACAGCTCTGCTATGCTCAAGGAAAGCATATGATCATGCTTTAGAACCCTTATTTTAGGGGAAGGAGCCAGGTTCCTCGCTGGACAGCAGTGTGGTTGTCTGTCTGAGCCAAGGGCAAGGCTCCTCTCTGGGGAGCTGGGATGTCACACACCATCTGCACAGAGAGGCTGAACCAGTCTGGAGAGAAGCAGTGTCCCACCAGTACTGAACAGTGCACAATGAGCATAAGGAAACCAAACAAATTGAAGAACACACTTCAAACATGTTTCTTAACTTGCCCACCTTCCTCAGTTCAGGCTATTCTGGGCACACGTGTGGGCATTACAGATCTCAGAAGTAACCACATTTCAAAATGTGGACAGTTTTAGGATGTTTTTCTGTCCAGGCTTTATTGCATTTGGCAGAAGACAGTAGCACACTGGTCCATGTTCTTGGCTTAGGACTTGATTTGCTTTCCTAGTACACAGGCATTAAATTTTAGCCCTCATTGGATCCCTCAGGAACCCTTTTTACTATTCATTCAAAATGCACAAATCACAAGCACTTTCCCAGAACAAATGTAACTCATTCTAATTCCCTGTTAATTCAGTAAGACACCAGTTTTATTAATTGCTACCTTGATTAATCAAAGTGGAAATAATTTAAGATACCATCTGCTTCCAGATAGACAGGTCATTTAAATTTGTTTGTTAACTGAGTTTGAAATACAAAACTTGGCCAATGTCCCTCTGTTAATAAAGTTCATATTGTATATTATCATTTTGCCTTCGTGATTACCTCCTCAGTAGGATCATATGGTTGTGTTCATGATTTCAGCAATGATGGGGACTGTTACCTAAGGCCTATCGTCCTGTCTAGAGGATCCAGCAAACTGAAATTATTATTCTGCTGCCTATCAGTGTAGGCTTTTAAAAGACCCCAATTTCTTTAGACCTGAGTTCAACTCCAATGTGTTTAGATCTTAAAAAATATCAACCCCCCCAAAAAAACCAAACAAGTTTAGTTGGGAAGATGAGAAGATTTGTCACCATCACATTGGGCATATATCCACAGATACACTCAGTGATGGGAACAGCAATTTAGAAGTCTTTTGAAGTTCATCCATCCTGCAACTCAGGTCTGAAAAATGCAGTCAATCCCTGGGAGTGCTGGTACAGCTCAACACCATTGATTGGTGACACAATCTGGCTGCTCTCAAAGTGAGTGTAGGCACATCACTGTGCCAGGATGGATCTGTTCTTATTGATGGGACTAATGACACATTCCTTCCTTACAAAAATTTTAAATGAAGGGTCAAATCAGGGCACAAGCAATGTGATCCACAGCCTCCTGATAGCAGCTGGTCAGACTTCTACTAGTGTTCGTGGGGTTTGGGGTGTGTTTCTTCAGAAGAGGCTGCTGTTTGAAAGAAGAAAGTGCTTCAGTAGTTTCTCCAGTGTGCACTATGAGAGCTTTAGGGTAGAAGCTGCATTTTGACAGCAAAATTCTTCTCTTGAAGTATCTTTTATGTACTTTGATCACAGTGCTCAAAGAATATGTTGGCTTTGGTCTTATCTCTTACTCTCTTCCACACAGACATTAAGTGAAGGATTTAAAGCAGTCACCAGTGTCTGTTTAACAGGAATATTTTCTGAACTGACTTTTACAGGATTTAAAAAATTATTATTAAACACTAGGAATATAATATTTGACAGGTCAACAGATTATTGGGTTTTGGCTTAAATATCAAAAGCCACAATCCTTGGCACATTTCAGCATGCTGAGGAAATGCTTGAAATTCACAGCAAATAAAATATTTAAAAGCTGATTACCTAATCTTCTGCAGTGAGACTAATGGGGATTCAGTCTACAACCTGGCACCATGTTCAGCTGAATTTTTAGCTTCTTATTTACTGATCCACTTTTACAAAATGTCTGTGGGAATAATGTCTAATGTCTTGGAGACTTCAGCAAATATGAGGGTATCTCAGACCTCTCTAGCTCTCTGCCCTTCTGCTTCTGTTGAAAGGGACCTTAAAGATCACGCAGTAGAATCACACAGATTTTCATGGGAATGTGTTGTGATGAGGAAAATGCACAAAGATTACTCCACCTATCTCACTCTTTCCAGGAATATCCAACAGACCACTGCTGTGGTCTCTGCCAGAAGACTCCTGTTAAAAAAACATGAGAGGCAACTCACAAAACAATGAGACAAATGGGATGTTTCAGATGTACAAGATCCACTGACTGCTGAAAGGCTGGAACAATTTAATTCAGCTGAGGAGTTACCTTAACATTAGATATCAACAATGACAGTCTCTTGAGCCTGTTCCACTGATCTTTGTGGGAAGTTTGCCATTGCCTCTAGTCCTTGGCTGCAGGACTGGAGTTCAGGCACATTGGCCAAGATTCACAAGGCACCATTGCTCTGGTCTCCCTTGAATTTCAGTGGGACTCAGACAGTGAAATAACTTTATGGGTATGGGCCTTCATTCCAAGAAATTAGAAAGTTTGAGGAAGCTTATTTAGTACACACTGTGCTCAGAGGTTGTAGATGAATTTGTTTGTCAAAGTCAATCATTCTTTCACACAGATAATGCACAAATTAATGGGATTATTTGGCACATACCTTCTTCCTGGTATCAAGGGTCTTTACATACTGTTGCTGACTCTCCTGTTAAAAGCACAGAGCTTGGCTTTTGGCATAAAATTAGGTCAAATCTCAGAAGCAGAAGGTCAAAGCAAGGAAAGGTGACAGGTGAAGAGCCGTCCTGGCAGGAGACCTAGTAGTAGACTCCAACACCATATGTACTTCTGGAAGCTTTTTTTTTTTATGGGTTTCTCTTTCTTTTTGAGCTTCTGGTACATCATTTAGGTGAACTGATCAGCAGAGTGAGGCTGAAACCCAGGACTCCTCAATTTCCTACACAGCATTGTTGATTACCCTCATGCTCCAAGCCCAGTGGCCTTCAATGAGTGCAGCTTGCCTTATATTGGGAGAGAAGGGTCTCTGTGTTTGACATGTCTCTCAGACACTCCTTCCTATTAAATCTGATCATTTTTGTTGATGCATGACACATACAGCATCTGGTTTCTCTGTGCAGCTGTCCTCACTGTGTAGTGAAGCAAGACCAGTACACAGCAGGGTGATATCTTAAGGGATGCATCAAAGAAGGAAGCAACTGGGCAAACTTCTGAGCAGGGAATCTGGGACCTAGCTATAACCAAAGACTTTTCTCCAACCTTACAGCCATTTTAACAGGGACAGGGGCTAACAGGGTAGAAATCCCATGTTCGTCTCTGCACCATGTTCTGTCTGTCTTTCTATCTCTAAGTCAGTGTAGAAATGTAACATATATCCTAGAGAAGGGATGCCAGAAATGGGATTTTCTCTTTGTGGTTCAGCTGGACCTCAGCTCCTTCAGATTAAAGGAAGATTAGAGAGCTTTTGCCTATATAGGGTGTCATGTAGAGAAAAGATGCAGTAGCTTGCTGCTCTGTGAGACACCCCAAGGAGAAGCAAAGGGAAGATATCCTGGATCATCCCAAATGACACTGGATAAAGGCCCACATGGACTACTGAAATGAGCCCATTGTGCCTCAGGATCCCACTGTTGTCCATGGATGTGCAGTCAGTGAAGCTGATGTAGCTCAGAGAGTAATTCAGCTCAGCCTGGAGCGGGCAGCTGGAGTCACTCCTCAGGCCCCATCAGCTGGATTGACTAAAGGTCTTTGATGCAATAAGTGTTTAAAATAACCAGCATTTAAACAGGTATCTACAAGGACAAATGTGTTTCTTTACTCTTGAACTGTCTTCCACCCAAGACAGCATTGACTTTTTTCCAGGGTAAAGTTTGAGTTTGAGTTCCAGGTTTGAGTTCAAATCATGGGCAAAATTTCAGCTATAGGCCCAAAATGAAAAAAAAAAAAAATCCATGCCAAGAACTTAGTTTTCTGTATAGGACAGGTGTTTATACTGCTTTATCCCATCTATAATATAAAAAAAAGAACAAAACTCAACTTCCCTCACTCAACACATTTTTGTGCTGGATTCTCATTTGATTTTAGTGCAAGCACCTTATTTGGGAGCATAATTCTTCTTTTGGAAGTGTTAAGTCAAGGAATAAGGACTTTTTGTTGACTAGGTGAGACAGTAAAACCAACCCAAAGATGCACTCAAAAGACTTAACAGCCCACATCAAAAACAAACAACAGAAGGAAAGGAAATATGGTGTTGGGAAATCAGTCTGGCAAAATGGGAAACTGAAGGCAGTGTTTCAATAGGATCTAGGTAGGGTATGGATTAACAAGAGAGCTTAGATGAACCTGGAGGGAAAGAAATGTTTTGATTTTCAGAACAAGGCACAGCACCTCTCTCAAGCTACTGGTATAACAGAATAATGCGAGATCTAGAGATAACTGATTTGAGGAAAACTGCTTGAACACCTCTTCATAACAGCCTGGAGAAACCTACAAAAATGGTTTATTATGAATGGAAGTCTGCACTGGCCTGTCTGGCCCGTTATAATTTTCACTGAAACCCTAGAGAACGGAATAGGAAACCTACTTAGGCAGTTTTCAGGTACCACCACGTGGGGTCTGATTAAAGATGCTCATAGGTGGGAGTCATTCAACAGAAGTTACATGAGAACCTTTTAAGAAAACGGAGAAATTACAGTGCAGCAAAGGTTTCAGACATAGCCCTTGGGCAGAGAGTCTCAATTATACAAATAAAAGTGGGAGAAAACACTCTGCAGGAGAAGTTCAGGAAATTGCAGTGGGTGAGAAGCTGGCCTTGACTTAAGTAACCAAAGTCATGCTCCTACAGGAAAAGCAGCCACAGGAGGACAATAATCATCATCACTATGAGTAAAACTTCAGTCTGAGGTTTTGTGAGCACCACGTGTAAACAGAATTTGGGCTAGCTGGGGAAAGCCCAGGGAAGAACTGTGTGTCAGCTAGAGACATTGTGCTAATGCCATGCATTGGAAGGTGGACAGGACTGGGATTGCTCAGTCTGGGGAAGAATGACAGATGTCAAGAAACAGTGGTCAATATACAACAGATTGCTACAAAAATCTTCTGTTCTCCATGCTCATTCCATGTGGGACAGGATGCAGTGAGGAAATATCTTAAAGAGAAGACTTAATTTGGAATTTAGAAGAATGTTTTTAGCAGTGAATCTAGCTAAATAAGCAAAAAGAATGTGGGTGGCAAAGAAATGTATTTTCCAGGAGGTGTAGCATTTGACAGCTGTCTATCCAGAATAGATTCCAGCTTGGGACTGCCAGCTGTGTGCCCCTTCCAGCCTTACTTCACTCTGATTCCACAGTGCTGTAATACAGGGATGGCAGAACAGCTTGATGCATGTTCATCAGTACAACCTGACAGCCCACTAATGTGGCACAATATCACAGGCAGCCCAAGGATTTGCCTGTATACAGGAAATTCAGTAGGTAATTCTGAAAAGAGCCTAAAGCTTTAAGGAATGTCCATTTGTTTTCCTTTAAATTTCATTTTCTATTTCCTTTTGGTTTACTTGTAAGCAGGATGCTCCATGAAGTGCAGTTCTCTTGTGTCCCACAGGATTGTTTCCCACTGGTTATTCACCCTCCGCTTTCTTGTGACTGTCAAGTTAGTCCTTTCCAAGAGAGTTGAGGGCATACAACTGCAGGTGTTGCCTGCACTCTGCCTTGACTGAGGAAAATCTTGTTATCAGTGGGGCAGCACAGGGGCTGGATGAGGCTGTGTAGGGAACCAGTCTATGCTCAAGTGTTTGGTGTCTCACCTGATGTTGGCTCTGCTGGGCATTGCCATGGGATGGCTGACAACACAAGCCAGGCACCCACTGCCAGACAGTTTAATTTAATGTACCTAAACTAACACATGTTTGAGTATTGGCCAAATTAACGACCTGAGGAACAGGTTCTAGTTCAAGCAGGCCATAGAATTTAATTATCTTGCTGTCTCTTCTCACTCCTGCAGTTTCATTAGAAGCTGTGTACATGGATCTGCCTCTTACTCACTTCCTAATGGGAAGAGACAGAAAGGCGAAAAACCAAATAAGTATCAAAAAACCTTTTAATAATTTCCCCAGATCTGCTTTATCTTCAGTTTTAACTGTGTTGAACAGACAGTCTCTGAATAATACAAGAATAATACACCCATAATCTTGAGCTCAGGCCAGTAATAGAGCTTTTTAGTAATAAAGCTTTGGTGAATTGATTTCCAGCTGTTTGCACTATCTTTTAGGGGTTCTTGCCTGGGCTACATTTAGCTCTCATTTAAAAAACATAAGGTAGGTAAAGTTGTCATGGGTCAGGAACTGAACTTGGACAGGTGTTTATGAGCTCCTGCCATGTATCTTAAGCCTACCCCAGCTGAAGAGCTATCTGAGAGTCCATCTATGTTTTCTTTGTGGTCTTTGCCAGAGTGTGAAGGGTGCCCTTGGAGCTAAAGCCAAGTCAAATGGATGTTATGGGCTGATAAGAGAGCCTAAAGAGACAAGATGTTTATTTCACATTATGCAGATGGGTGCTTAAAGCTGCCCAGGTTGAGTCCTGGCCCAGATCTGTTCCCGTGCTGGTGTGAGCCTTTCCCTCTCCAGGGTGACTGAGTCTTGCAGCGCCCACACACAGCCACGATGACTAACCCTGCTGGGAATGCCACTCAGGCTTTTGGATCTCAACAGAGATCAAGTGGAATCCCAACTCATCCCAAGTGGGATCCTAAGAGAAATCTAATCCCTGAGGAGGAACTGAGGACATCAGATTGCCCTGGGAGCAGAGATTTCCTCCATGACAGGGAGATGGAGTCAGACGCAGTGAATATCTGCCCAGATCTCAACAATAACCCAGGAGGAGGGAAATGCTTCACCTCAAAGGGAGACTTTTCTTCTATGAGTAGGAAACTGCCTCTGGCATCCATACAGAGGAGGGCTATTGCAGCCTGGATTGCTGTAGGACTGATCCCTGTCTGCTGCCCATGGGCATGACAGGCAGTGGAGGCATGACTGTATATATGTTTTTCTTTCATTCTCAGCTCTCATTTTTGGCTTCCCTGTACACAGCAGATAGCACCAGTTATAAATACATTTCTTGAGCACTACATAAGGGGAATCATGCACTAGAACATGAAATTATTACACATCTTAAATTTTGGTCAGTCGTTTTTGCAATTTTTCATTCCAACAAAATAACACAGTCTTTAACAAAAGAAGATAGGTAATGTGCCTCAGCTTGTCAGAAAATAGTTTGGAAACTGTCAGGTCCTGCCTGTGACCTGAAAGAGTAAAAAAAACTGATGATGTGTTTTAAAATTGGCATAGTTGGTCATTAAGACAAGAGCTAAATAAAATTTACTTCAGTCCTAGTCTGCCCTTGTGTTTACTGGGTAAATTTGGAGTCACCCCAGGCAGCTTATGCACTTATTATATCAGTGACTAGAGGGGAGGGAATAAACCCTTATCTTGGTAGGCAACTAAGGAAAAGGGTTAGCAGCTGCATGATTTTTTTGACTGTTTTTTGTTAATCTGTATGATCCCTAGTCTGTTAAAAATTGAATCTTCCTAACAATATCTTTTCTCAATTAGTCTTTGCTACAACAAGCGGTGCTGTTACCAAAAAAAAAACAAACAAAAAAAAAAAAAAGGAAAAAAGAAAAAGGAAAAAGGAAAAAAAAAATACTGTTAAAAATCTTGGCTTCAGTGTTTACAGGGCTCTGCACGTATAAGACACCTATGAAATCATTGCCCAGGATAAAGCTCATGAAATGGTAGCATTTTATAGAGCACTGGACAATTAAAACTCAAAAGTAAACACAACCTTTCTAAGCAGGCTGAAATTGCAGTGGGCAGTCTCATTTCTCTTCCACTGATAATAAACAAGAGTGAAATTCACTTGAGTAAGGTGGTTATCTACAACACCTATACCTGAGCAAATATCCCTGCTCCCCATTTTATCTAGGGAAAGAGCTGGTCAGTGACATCAGCAGAGTTTAGGATGTAATTTGTCTTGTCCTAAGCCTCCTACGCTTGGTCCCTGTTGACTCCACTGATTTGGGTTCTGATTCAGTGCTGGAGATCTGGGAAATAGCTCAGGAGTAACAGAGCTGGGAGATCTTGTGTCTGGATTTGCTGTGTTTGTATTTCCCAGCAGCAGGGCAGTAGGAATTTTGAACATATTAAGTGGAGAGATGGCACCTATGTTTACCTGACCTCAGGAATAAACCTGACATTGTCAGCCTGTTCCAGAGCAGTCTGTAGCTCTCATAGATGTGGGGAGAAGCTTCTGTGTGTGCCAGCTGCATTGCACAATGACCCCCCACAAATCTGCTGTAAGAGCAAAGACATTTCAGAAATAATTAGAAAGTCCTGCAATGGGCTAAGGCAGGTTTATTTCCCTTTGCACCAAGAGTTTATTGGCTTCAGGGTGAGCTGTGGGTGTAATTCTGAAAAGGTCAGCAGCGTAGCAGAGAAAGTGAATCACTTTTATAGCTAAATAAAGGCTGACAATGACTATGGAACCGTGCTTCCCAGCCATGAAGGAGTGTGGTGGCCCTAGATGTATTGCTTTGGTGGGGATTGATTGTGAATCCATCCTTGCAATAGTGGAGGGTGGCTGTGACTTTGCTTGCAGGGAAGGAAGGTGGAATGTGCAGGGAGGAGATAGTGTGTTGTAGAGAGGACCATAACGTTGTAGAGGCAGGTGGAAATAATGTCTTGGACTACCTTTGAGGGACCACAGATGTAAACAAGCAAAGGCAAACTGAAAAGTTCATCAGAGAATTAATAACCAGTGTCTGCTTCAGCTGCCCTTCTTCCTGACACACCAGACCAGTACATCACTGGTGTAGCTCTGGCCTCTGGACTTTGTCTGTGGCTAGAAGTGAATGGCAAAAGTCCAAAAACATTGTACCTTTACAGCAGATCCAACAGGATGCAATAGTTTTTTCTTTTTCTCTTTTTCTTTTTCTTTTTCTTTTTCTTTTTCTTTTTCTTTTTCTTTTTCTTTTTCTTTTTCTCTTTCTCTTTTTCTTTTTCTTTTTCTTTTTCTCTTTCTCTTTTTATTTTTATTTTTATTTTTATTTTTTTTCTTTTCTTTTTCTTTCTCTTTTTTTTAAAAAATATTTATCTATCGATTTATTTATTAATTTTATATATATATATATTTAAATTAATAATCTGTCCATCTTTATAAACAACTGGGAAAGGTTAAATTAAAAAAAAAAAAAAGAGGTGTTAAAAGCATATTGGTAACAGAAGTAGCCATATTTTATACATGGTACAGTCCCATCACATTAGCAAACCTGTCAACCACTCAGATTCTTGCCTGTCATAACCACTGACCAACCATTTATGGACAGTCATTACACATTTATTATCTCTGCTTGAATTGTTTCTAAATGCTTCCGTAATATAAATTTTTCTTTCAAAATTCAGTAACACAGCTGAACCTTACCTGCAGTACTTCCTTTGCCCAGCATTTAATATGTTTTAAATCCCCTCTGAGTAAAAATTTCAGTAGAAAGTCATTAGAAGGAGAGTGTTCTTTACCACAATAATCCCCCATGCATGTATCTCTGCCAGTTGATCTACTTTTCTAGACAAAGTGCTAATTATAGCTCATTGAAGAGCATCAAAGAGCTTCACTGTTATTTTACCCTGACATTTTTCCCATTGGTGTGAGGTCTCACCAGCATAATAGGGGGCTTCTTCCTTTAATCACAGGGCACAGGTGGGAACTGTGTTGTTTTGTCAGTGTTGGGAGACGGTGCCATAGGCACAGGCGCTTTTTGCGTAAGATCATTTTGCACAATCCCTTCCACACATACAGACACAGCCCAGACAGACCACAGTGAATTCTGTGGTTGCAGGGCACCTGCCTTGGACAGAATTCTGTGTATCAAAATAACCAAATAGGTGAAAATAATAATTCTTACTGTTTTATCTTATGATATTTTAAGATCAGAGATATGTAATTGTAAAATGTATGTAAAATCCCAGACTGGGATTTCTTATGTTGTGAGGCTGACTGTATAGTCTGGGTTTGCTTTTCTTGTAACACAAATCCAACCAGGATGTCTTTGTTCCTGCTGAGGGCAGTGGTTGGACCCCCATTGTTTTGGCTAGTGACTGTACAGGGAATCAGATTTAGCAAGTGCTTCCTGAGCTTGGGGTGTTCTGCTTCACAGCTCAGAGCTGCCACAGATGAACATCAGCAAAACATGAAAATCAGCTTCATCAGAGTACAGAAACAGGATATGGGAACAAGACTTCATGTTGAGTTTTCAGAAATGTTTAACAAGTGAGTGGGCTTTTGTGGTGATTAGTTTTCCAGTTCTCATAATTTACTTGATCATTTAATCTGTTTCTCCTCCAAAGTTATGTAATTCTGGATCTAACTTCTGGAGAAAAGCCATCTGTTTGCTTATTACTCAATAGTCACCACTTAACTTATCAATATTGAGTACTTATTAAAACATATTTGAGTAATTTACATGCATGGAGGAAGGTTTAAGTATATATTGGATGAGAGTTTTGAGGGAAAGAATAGATAAAGTCAAGTAATAACAAAATAATTTTCAAAGTTAATTAGGTAGGGGCCACAAAAGTAGTCACTATTTATCAGCATCACTTCAAAACACATCTCTAGTAACTCGTGCTTCTCCCATTACCACAAAGAAAATAATCCAGAGAACTCCAAACTCCAGCAGGGAACTGGAGCCTGATTAAGGAAGTGTGGCTAAAGGTGGCTGTTTTCTAATGGACTGTGTGGCACATATTGAGCTGGATCCAAAATGCTGGTATTAAGCACATGATGTAGTTGGTAGTGTTAGTGAACCATAAATCCAGATGAACATAAAGAAGAATTTTTGGATCTGGATGTTGGCCTGAACCATTGTGAATGTCTGGCAAAGCTCTCTGGAACCTGACAATCCCCTCAGCAAAGTGAGGGACTGAGCAAGATCCCCATTAGAGCTGATGGTTCTAACACCAGGTTTTTCTTAGCGTGAGGAGCCTGTGCTATGCCTACACACCCTGCTAGTGCCCATCCTGTGCCTTTCACTGTTTGCTTTGGCAACACTGACTGCCAGCTCTTTGTCCTTGGAGGAATGCTGCAGTTCCTCAGAGACAGGGAGCCCCAAATCCCATAGAGCCCAAATGAATTGTTTTGTGATCCAGTGGGTAAGCTTGCAGAGCTATCATCCTGTTAGATGAGCCAGAACTCATACAGCTGCTATTGCTTTGTAAACTGGGAGCTCTCAGCCCCACAGTAATTAGATACTGCTTTAAATTGCTTTGGAGAGGCTCTCAAGATGTTGTCATCAAGGTTGTCATCTTAAGGGACAAGCTCAGACACAAGAGAAATAAGCTCAAGAGAATCAGACGATGGTGGTGGCTGAGTTCATTTCATTGAGCTTGTGCAGGCATCTTGACCTCCATAAAAGTTCTCCATTTCAATTTCTGTCTGCTGAGGAAAAAGCCACAGTCTTCCCTTTCTGAACTTTAAGTGGAGGAAAAGTAGGGAAGACTCTTTTTCCTCTTAACCAGAAACAAGACAAGCCCATAAATGCTTTGACAATAAAATCTCACTTAGAAATTTTTGTTGTTACCTGCCAGGTCATAAATCTAATTTCAGCTTGCCACTCATTTCATCACAGAGCTGGCAACTTTTACCCATTCCTCTATTACACATGTGAAGAGCAGTATAGAGATGTGAAATTTACTGCAGAAATTTTTAATGTGGAAGTAAGCATGATTTAATTTTTTGCTGTCTGCTGCCCTTTTAAGCTGCATCATGGACTGGATGCTGTTCAAATGCCCTTATGAATTCTATTTTGTAACTCCTGATCTCTAAACAATAATGTGCATAGAATTGAGATCTGTCAGGAAAGTTGTAATGGTGCATAGCAATGGTAAACAGCCTTTAAAAAATGTATTTTCTAATGAGATACTAAGACAAGGAACAAAAATAGTATTCTGAGTGTCTGATGGTCTTGTAATTGTAACATTTTAGCTCAGAAATGAGACAAAAATGAAATTGTTTTGCTCCATTATACTTGCTAATTTGGCCTTTGCAATTAGAAAAATCTGGAGTAGTGTATTTTGTACCTTTCTCTTATGAAAGATTATAAAGGCTTCATGAACACGCATAAAAGTAGCACTACAGTGAGTTTCTGCTGCTGAGCATCTCCCTGTATTCAATCTGACAACTGAAATTATAAAGGGCTCTGAGGCTGCCATTATGCTCCATCATATCAATGATCCGTGGATAAGGAACTGGCACAAGCACACTGAAGAGCTCTAAAGGAGCTGTAATAGCCTATCTTGTCAGCAGCCAGGGGCTGTGGATTAAAGTAGCAGAGCACTGAACCACATAGACTGCCTTCCTTGTCCCATGCTCTTCACTTCTTAAGGTGGGAAGCTCGTCCACTTTTGGAAATATGATAATCAACAACTGTTGGTGAAAACTGGATGCCTTTTTATCATAAAAAACAACTGTGGGCCAGCTAGGGAGAAAACTGTTGCTAAGAGTGATGGTGGTGATGGTTTGACCATTACAAATGAGTTTGTGATTACTGAATCATTCTGTTGCTGTCATGTGGCCAAGTGCTCCTTCCATGGTCACATCCCTGGGCTGTTCTCCCACGATGTTGCCAGTGAGAGTCCCTTGCCAGGCCCCTCAGCCTGCCCAAGGACAGCCACGCTCCTTGCAGGGTCTGCTGCAGGCACCTGCACACCTGAGGGACAACAAGACAATCTCCAGTGCTCCATCCAGGCTGGGTTTGGAGCAGGTCAAATGCTGAGCAGCAGTGGTCCTTCTGCACTGCCCTCCCAGTGCTTCTTCCTCTGGGAAAGCAGGAGAGGAACAGGCTCTGTACATTGGTACAGTGGTACACATCCCCTTTCACCATTCTTTGGGACTGCAAGGGGCTGAGAGACCAGCAGCTTTCCAAGGAATAATCCAAAACTTGCAGAGTTGCAGCTGAGAGCTAAGGAGTCCTGCAGGACCCAGACCAACTATACAGAGCCAGAAGCATGCCTTTGCAACTTGTATCCATATCACCAGTTCCTTCTGTTAGTGCAATTATCTAAACCCACCATTACCCTGGATAAATGAGGGTTGGTCTTTAAGATATTAACCTCTGTGTCATGGCATTGTCAAGACATTTTAGACTTAACATTAGAAATTGGGTGAAATAGTAATTGCTCATTAAAAGTTTTATTGGGATCCAGTTTAGATTTTTGTAATGAAACAACATTCACCTTTGGCCACTACTGACCTGGAGCAGATCCAGCTCAATGACCTACATGGGAAAACATCTATATCTATTGCTGAGCATGAGCCAAACTTTCCCTACTGCAGCGGATTTACAGTCCTTAATCCTGGAAATAAATTCAGAGAAGCAGAGTTTTATGACAAGGCTGATACCTGTTGAAGGTTGTGAGGTTTCTCTGAGAAGAAGCAGGAACCACAGTCAGGGCTTTCAGGAAGAGTAGCATATCTGTGTCAGATAAATTCAGGATACTGCAGAACACTGTATGATCCAAATCTCAGGGTTTTCAGACACACAAAGTCAGAACTATGCACTGCTGTATCAAAGTTTGATCATTTATATCTTAGTGAAGACTTGAATCTGCCCTAGTTCACAAACTAATTTTGGTTTCTAGTTACATCTACCTGCTCCATCTGCCTGTATGGATTAGGTAACTGAGCCATGATCTCCTTCTTATCCTTTCTGCAGAGGGAAATCCAGTCCTCCTGTATTAGTGACCTATGCCACTCCTTCATGTTGTTTGTGTATTATTTCCAGTCAAAACTTTCTGCTTTCAGCTTTAGAACCCCTCTTTTATTTTTCTGATTATTGTTTTCTGTTTCTTCTTTCTTTCTTTAGTTCTTATGGCCCTCAGTTAATTCCACTATGCCTTGGAAACCAGTGCACATTTACTCCCCTTCACTTCTCTCAATCATATTGCAGTTACGTAAGAGATGTAACTATGGTTATAAAATGTCCTTTACTCTGAAAGAAGGAGTTTCAGTACAATGGCACTGAATGAAACCTCATTTTTTGTATCAAATCATTTGATGCTGCACTTTTTGCACTCCAAATCATAAGCATGCCCCATGTTTTTGTCTCTATCATCCCTTCTGTAAGACTCTGTGAGAGGTGCTGTCATATCATTGTTAGGTATTCTGTAGCCTAAAATTTTCATGGCCAAAATTTACTTCTTTTTTTTTTTTTTTTTTTTTTTCACAGTCATTTGGAGACGATGATCTCTCACCCCAAACAGCTTCTTTTTCTTATCATTGTTTCTAGCTGAATCATTGTTTTCATCTCCATTGTTCAGGGAGGCTGATGGTTTCTTGTATCAAACAATGCAGGTTCCATCATGTTGGCATTTCTGAAATGCCAGGACTGCAGTGTCAATGCAAGGAAATAGTTCTGAAATACAGTGTTTCATGTGTTAGGTACACACCCCTGCCTCTGTGCAGTCCAAAGATTCACTGTTTTCAGTGTCTTCATCCCCACACAGTCCTTCTGTCCCCACGATAGCGACCAAGTGCATTGTCCACTTTGCAGTGGGAAAGGAAGGTGAAGTCTGGAGTCACAGAGGGAGTTCCCCATGGACCAGACAGCCTCGGCACACAGGACTGCTGGAATATCCTCCCTCCCTTCTGAAGTTTTCCTAGTCACTTAAGGGATTTGATTCTCAGTGCTCATTAAATTGAATGGGATGAGGGCATTCAGACATCTGAAGTTTGGTCTGAAAATCTCAGCTGTAAAAGACAGCCTATTAGGCCGTTTTCCCCCATATCTTACAAGCAGAAAAAGAAGATCCATTCTGAGTGAAAGAGACCAGTACATCATAATAAATAAGAGAAATAGCTACTATTTTGCAATTCAATTGTAACTTCCTTTTAAATTTAATAATGCATACACTTTAACTTAATTTCTTTCTTATTAAGAGGAAAGAAATTGGTCCAGGCAAGTAAGCAAATAATTAAACAGAAATATTAAAAAAATGCATGAAGACTATAGAGCTTAAACATATATTACTTTTACAGCAGAGGACATGATTTAGAATCTGACTCCCTAAAAATTAAACATTCTTCAAGCTTTTCAAACCTCTCCAGGAATTCTAGCATCAGAAATAAGTTTTCACAATGCCAGTATCTCTAGACACATAAGGTTGCTTATTCTTCCATGGTGCCCTGCATGGGCTTTACTAAACACAGGAACACCAAGGGAAAGTCCACACTAAATGAAAGAAAAGGCTACAGCATGGTACTGAAAATACCTGAGCTGCCTTTGAATTACCTGGGGTATTGGCAGCCTGCTTCTGAGTAGACTGGTGGAAGAAATGTTGTTTTACAATGCAACTTTTAAACACAACAAAAATCACTACAGTGCCCTGCAGTGATTGCCTGATGGACCAGCCAAACCCAAGCAGATCACAACATTTAGAGTCTGAAAATAGGGACACTAAAAAAGCCACCAAGCAAAATTCCAGCGTTCTCTAAGGGGCTTCATGCTACGAGAAATTTGCCTGAAGAGTTTGAAGTGAAACCAATGGAGCTGATTTCAGCCAATTTTATTTTTATAAACACATCTGAATCTGACCTTTTTTAGGTCTACTCACATTCACTGCCAAAGGATTTTCCAAACGTTACAGATCTCTTTTTTCACATATATTTCTTCTTCAGGCAGAAAGCTTTCTGTCCCTAAACATGACAGAAAGAACAAGCAAAAAGAAAGGCAAAAAAGGGACAGGAACATTTAAATACACAGACAGAAATGCCTACTTGATTTGACTGGCCTCTCACTCCTACACCTGTTGCAAACTTCCTTATTCTTTCAATGGTAGATAAACATTATCTGGATGCTCCAGATCAAATCACTGCCAAAAAGAAATCAAGTCTTGACATTGAAATAACCAGAATTATCCTGTTAAGGAGAATTGAACATTAATTCCATAATAGGCCTAGATCATCTTTTATATGCAGAGTACAAGAAATGCTGTTGTAAGGCCAAACAGAAAGGCAAGATACAGCAGAGGGAATCTTTGCTTCTTCAGTGCTGTCTCTGCAATAACTGTTCACCTTGATGGTTGAAATAAACTTTATAGTATCAATATTCCTCTTTATTCCCTTTCCTCTGGTGGGGAACATTACACTACATCCCCATTCTACCTGCTGATTTCAAGTCCCTGCGGGAATGGATGAAAACCTATGATTCTTTCTGCTTTAAAATAATTTCTGTTCTTCTGCCAGTGGCCCTGTATGTTATACAAGCACTTGGGCTGAGCTGTGTAAGCTTTGCCTTTGAGTCTTGTTTTCCTAAGGAATTTGTGGTAAAGGCAGGGGTCAGCCTCTTCTCTCAGGGAACTGGGAATGGGATAAAGGGAAATGGCCTTAAATTGCACCAGGGGAGGTTCAGGCTGGATATAGGGAGAATTTCTTCACTGTAAGAGTGGTTAAGCATTGAAACAGGCTGCCCAGGGCAGTGGCAGAGTTGCCATCCCTGGAAGTGCTCTGAGAATGAGTAGACATGGCGCTTTGCAATGCGATGGGCATTGTGGTGTTGGTCAAAGGTTGGACTGAATGATCTCAGAGGTCTTTCTAATCTTAGTGGTTCTCTGACTGTTTGTAGACATGTCTGTGATAATTTGGGGCTGGAGGCCAAATCCCTCTGCAGTGTAGAAAGTCTAGGAAGTTTTATTTTAAAAGCCAGGAAACGGAAGCACCGGAAATTAGTGACAACTACTACTGGCGTTTAGTGTAAGGGTAAGATGGACACATTAAAAGCAGCTAATATAAGTGCCATAAGTAGGTCAGGCAAAACAAATATCCAAGAAAACCAAACTATCCTGATGCTTTTAGGGAACCTCCATAGCAGACAGGGAAGAGTGGAAGTATTGATGAAATTTAATACTGCATAAAAAGGAAGAAAAGTGGTGTGAGGTCAGAGCATTGAAAGCGAGATATGTGGCTGTGTAAAGATTTGCTCAGCAGTGGAGCAAGGGGTCTGGATGTGGTGTAGGTGTCTTTTAACAAGGAAGGATCTGAGGAGCTGCACAGGCAGAGCCAGGTGTACTGTACATTGCACTGTACATCTGGAAGACAGATTGGGTTTCAAAAGAAAATCTGTCATATTTTCTAAGACAGGAAGAGCAGCAGGTTGACCGCTGACAAAGGGGAGAGTCTAATTTTGAGGTGTCAAGGCAGAAGCAGCAGGACAGGCCAGAAAAATTATTTGTGAGATTGTTGTAACTAGGGGTGAAGTTAAAAGCCTTCTCACCCCTTTGCTCTGCTGTATTATTTCTCTCAGAGACACTGTGCTTTAATGCTGTAGGATGCCCAGTTTTTACAGCTATTTCCTAGTGAGCACAGAGGTTCTGCTAATAAAAAATAGTCCTTGATTTAGGGCCAAAATCCACAAATCACTTTGAATTTCCAAACAGGTGAACATTATTCATGGCAATACATGGCCTGAGCCTGAAAAGCATGACATGACTTTGTTCCTTGTCTTGCAGTGGGGACAAACCACATGAGAAGGACACAATCAGAGGTGAAAACCAAAAACATAAAGCCATGGCTCCAGCATTTCACAGCCTGGAAAGCAGATCCAGGGAAATCCTTTTTAACCATCACAGCAGGAACAATATTTCCCTGTATTTTAACAACCCAGTGAGAAAATCAGGACAACCTCTTTGCATTGGCAACATGACTTGCCACCACCTAGGGCTGTGGTTGGCTCAGAATATCAGCATGTTGGAAGCACTCTGCAGAAAAGCCAATTTTTAAATGACAGGGGGTCAGGCTCAAAGCGCCCTAGAATATATGGAACTCTTACCATATATTTGAGTTTTAGATTAAGACAAAGGGAACTAATTAATTTATCCCAGAACCTTCAGAAACCTCCGTTTAGAAAAGGTTTATCAATGAAAGTTGACTGATAAAAAGGACCCAGAGAACTGGACTGATGGTTGAATATATTTCCTTATATACTGTGAGGCTGTTGGTAGAACAATGTCTGGTCTTTTCAGGCCACATTCAGGTATTTATTTACTAAAGAAACTGGCAGTTTTATTATTAAGAATTATTTTTTTTTCTGTAGTCTGTGTCATTATGAATCCAAGGTACTCCATTAATGTTGCAATATACATTTTAAAATAGGGCAATATTTAAAAATATTAGTTTCTTAACATTGAATAATATTTTAGTAAGAGACACAAATGTATATCTCTATGGGAGAATTAAAATCATAATCATACGCTATTTTTGCTGTGTATTCTAGAGTTAGAATGAGGAACACACAGATTACAGTTTCAGGTGCAAAATTTATGCATCAGCATGTTAAGTTACTGTGCTGTGAAAAATGCTCTCATTAAAAAATAAACTGGAAACAAAATTTCTGGGTTATTTTAGAAGGTATTTGTTTTAATTTTAATAAGAACAACTAAAAATTGAACCTTTTTAAGATAAAAGTATCAATAATCACCTATGACTTAAAAAAAAGATATTTCCTTTCCCCATGATGCAGAGAAGCCTGTGATGACGTTGGTTGTCTCTGCAGTTCTGGAAGCAGCAAGATCTGGAGTCAGTATGTCTGGTACCTATGCCAGTTCATAGGGACATAAATCAACATCTTGCTGACCTCAAAATTGTCTGTCCTTTGGCCATTTCACAGATTTATTCCTTACTATATTTTATCTGGTCCAGACTAATTACCTGTTCTGAGTACACTGGTTAAATATGAGTCTGATTCACAGCCTAGCAGATCTTGGTTTTCCTGATTTTCATTCCATATTTTCTGTCTCATATATGTAGTTTTCTTTGGCTTTTCCTTCACTCACCATGCTATTTGTTTTCTCTGGTAACATGACAGCATGTTTATGCACTTTATAAAAGTGCAGCTTTATAGTTAAATCCTGGCTAGATTCACACTGGATTTTGTCAATGCAAGCCAGGAGCAGGACTGAGAGTCTGACCTACTTAAGGATTTAATACTTTTTCCCACTGAGTCCCTGCCCCAGTGGAACAAGGCAGTAAACAAGTGTGTTTTAACAGTGAGTTCTGATCCTCCTCTTTGTGCTTATCCAACAATTGCAGACTCTGATTTCCCAGGCTGGAGGATAGGGGCAGCCTCTTTCATCCCTACAAACTCATGGGACTGCCACAGTCCTGTCTGCTTCTCTGCAATGAATGCTGAAGGAGCTCATTTTAGTTTTTTCAGCTATTTTATTAACTTTCTTGATTTAAAACTACGTTCATGCTGGGCCTAACAGAAGAGACAGATCTGGAGGTCTTAGGTTGTGCTATAACTTGCCTCTTTTCTCTAAGAAGGGGTGAAAAAAGACAGTAGTGCAGAGTCCTTAAATAGCATAAAGAATTATTATGATTTCTGATTTAGATGTTAAAGGGAATTACCACCAGTGAACTACCTGTGCTTCTGAAAGAACAATTCAGTATAGCAGCTTTAAAAAGTCTGAGATTGCAGAATTTACAGTAGCGATTTTTAGATAAACACTTTATCTTCCTCCTCACACATTGCTAGATCCACAGCCCTTTTTACACCCATAATACTGGCTAAGCTTTGTTAATCCTTATCATTGCTCCCAAATAAGACTCCGGTGAAAACTACCTGGCATTTTGGTATTTAGGAAAAGATATCCAAGAATTAAACATATACAAAAGTCTGCAAGATTTGTATTTTAAATGAGGGATTTTATAAGGAAAGCTTGGTGATTGTAGAAATTGCAAACTCTGCTGCCAGCAGATTATTAAATCTTCCATTGCTTTGCTCTATTCAAGGCAGACTCAGACAAGGAATTATTCTAGTTATGAGTAGATGGATATTGCCTCATCCCTTCTATCAGAATGGGGTTACCAAGACAAATCAAAACAGAGAGTTCCTGGTGGGGATCAGAAATACTGAGTATTAACATCTGTGCAGTTTTAAGAAAGTGAAAATCATTTCAGGTCCAAATGTGAAAAGAATGAGATGATCAAAAAATTGCAAATATCAGTGTTATATTCTTCATTTTCTATAAAGCAGGAAAAACATTTTGCATTCAACTCTATTAAATAGGTTTCACCACTTTCAGCTTTTGACAGCTTATGTTCCAATGTAATGTAGTTTAGATTAAAACAGAAATGTTTGACAGATTCATTCCAGTACTCGGATGTACAGTGAAAAGTCTTTGCATATGGTGGGGTTTGGAAGAAATAATTTATACAGAAAGCAATTGAATCTAGAAATATCTGCATTAAACTGAAGAAATAATTTATACTGAAAGCAATTGAAACTAGAAATATCTGCATTAAACTGGTAAATTAAACAAGGTCTGAATACTGCCAAAAGCAAGTCCTGTACAGGCTTATACTTCAGGATGATATAAAGGGCAGGGGTTTTGTGTTTCATTTCTGGTTTATGGTTGTATGTCACTGTGGGAGCTGGACTAAGTATCCTGATGGACATTGTGCCTTCCATGCAGAACAGAGGGTGCTCAGGTCCTACATCTGTTGAGAAAAGGATTGGAAGTTGATTACAGTGGATTTTACCAGGGATATAGGATCTGCTCTGACTTGTTTTTCACTACTTAACTGCACTGAGCAATTGAACCAAAGTGTCAATTTAAATTTTCCATTTTATGGGGCTT
This sequence comes from Pseudopodoces humilis, assembly GCF_049639895.1. Lineage (NCBI taxonomy): Eukaryota > Metazoa > Chordata > Aves > Passeriformes > Paridae > Pseudopodoces > Pseudopodoces humilis. Next base: position 8,076,193 of record NC_142200.1, read on the forward strand.
TGAGGGAGATTTACTCTGGAAATGAGCACACAAACAAACGCACAAAAAACCCCCACGGTGATAGTTGCAAAAATCTACCCATACTCAAACAATCACCCAAGTGGAAATCAAAGCTCTTAGAGAAGCCAATGGAGTCCTTTACCACGATATGATGTAAAATCCCAGCTGTTCATGTGAAGAGCTTTCTAAGACAGATGTTATGATTCTCATTCTTGACAAGTGTTTCTGGAGTTCACCATTTGAATGACAACAGATTTGTGCTCTAAAAACCCATTAGCATGAGCTAACTTAGAATTAAAAGTGTGTTCTTCCAAAAAATATTTATTATGGAAAAGAAAAAATAGGCAAAGAAGGGAAGGCAGAGATGGTATGAAATTTCATCAATGTATTTTGAAAGGCGGTAATCTAAAGGTGAAATATTACAGACTTGTATCTATAATTCAAATGACCCTGCTGTGACATTGGCATCCTTCCAATTTAGCTCTAAAACTAAAATTTCAGAGCCATTGTTGAGTAAAGGAAGATGAACTATTAGTCATTACCTCATGGGTTTATTTATAACTGCGTTCAGTTTTCCAAAAATATGGCAGGCAAAAGGGCAAACCCCATCCTGAGCTGCATCAAAGGCAGCACGACCAGCCAGGCAGCAGAGGTGATTCCCTCACTGTGCTGTCTTGGAGCCCTGTGTGCAGGGCTGGCCCCAACAGTTAAGAAGGATGTGAAGGTCCTTGAATGTGTCCCAAGGAGGGACAAAGCCAGTGAGAGGACTAGAAATCATGTCCTGTGAGGAGCAGCTGAGGGCTCTGGGCTTGCCTGGTTTGGAGAGGAGGAGGCTGAGGGGGTGACCTCATGGTCCTCTACAGGGAATGGGAGGTGCTGAGGTCTTCCCTGTGGTGTTCAGCGATAATACATGTGGGAATGATCCAAAGCTGCATCAACAGAGGCTCACTTGGTATTGGAAAACATTTCTTTACTGGGAGGGTGGTCAAACAGTGGAACAAACTTCCTAGAGCAGTGGTCAGTACCCCAAGCCTGCCACTGTTTAAGAGGCATTTGGACAATAGAGTTAATAGAATATTTTAACTTCTGGTCAGCTCTGCAGGGCTCAGCCAGTTGGACTAGTTGGTTATTTCAAGTCCCCTTTCAACTGAACCATTCTACTCCATTCCATTCCATTCCATTCCATTCCATTCCATTCCATTCTGTCACAAAGAATTTCAGTTACATAGGAAAACCTCACAACTGGACAGCCAAAGTGAACACTTTTCTTACATTTCTAAATTTGCTTCTTCTTTCAACTGCTTTTCATGTGAATGCCTTTCCACCTGGAAAGCACTAGCTTAGGGTTTGCAAGCTCCAAACCTGCAAGAAAGACTGTTTTTTTAAGGTGGAGCAGCATTTGAATTTAAATTGCTCACAGTCGCTGGAGTTAATAGCCTCATTCACAATGTAACCATTTTGGCTGTGGCATCAGAGACATTACAATATGATGCATAACTCTGAGACTGCAATACTAATGGGCACCAATATACTGCCCAAGTCATACTTCTCTTTTGCAGCAATTGTAATAAAGCAACTATGGAAGCTATAAACTGCTAGAAGGAGAAAGTTACAACTGTGCAATGTTTCAGTGAGGAATTTGAGATGGCCATAACAGTTCCACAATCTATCAGTCATTTCTGTAAACAGGAAAAAAACCCAAAATCATGATGATATGTTCTGAAGGTTAAAAAAACCTCTCAGTCTTGGGAGTGAGCAGTAACCTTTGAGTTACTGCTAATTTGTCTACCTGGCAAGTTCATCAACCTGCTGAGGCTGACAACTGAGACAAGCAGATCTTTAAGGAAAGGTTTTAACATATTTTGAGTGTTTATTGCTTTATTGACAGAAATTTCCCATCTTTCTAGGGCAGAGAGAGACAAGGCTGAGGCTCAGTTTGGGCTCTAGAGCTGCTGAGCTCTGGCTGGGGCTGGCTCTTCCTTGTGAGTTACTGCATCCAGATAACCTGCAGCTCCTGCCTTGCTCTGCAGTAGTGTTGCTAGGCAGTTGCTAAGGATGTTTTTGCTCCAGGCTAGATGATCTACCTGTTTGCTGCACTAAACTGTGGGATTTAGGGATGGAATATTATCCCAAGCATGAGTAGTGAGCCTTGACTACTCCTTGTGGATATGCAGAAGGATACCTGGTTGCTGTGCCCTGGCAAAAGTCTCAATAGCTCTAACACCTCACACCCTGGTTAAGAGCCAGGCTTAAGAGCTGGAGACTCCCAGGGCCACAAGGAGGGATTTTCAACTCCTCAGGATGAAGACTGGCAATTCTTCCTCTGAGAGTAGCTGGCACAGGTCAGCACCTGAGTGCAAACACTGGTGTCATGTCACATGGTGTTCTGCCTGAGTTTTCCTGGGAGTTATGGCCGATAATGCTGCTCTAATGTTTTATCCAGTTGTTCTAGTCATACCCAAAGCAGTTCTCACTTAAATAAGCAGAAGTCTTTTATGCCTTAGAGAGTATCTTATATTCCTTTAGTGATTAACAACATTTTCTGAAAAGATTTTAGAGCAGGGCCAGGCTGGTCAGATCTACATTCAACCACTGATGACAGTACTCATTTTTCTATTGCCAAGGCATTGCCCTGGACTTGCATCTGCCTTACAGACAGATAAATGGAATGTGACTGTCCCTCAGTCCTGAAGTCTCAGTAGAAGTTTAGATAAAATTTAATCTGGTAAATTGGATTCAAGACATCTGGGATTAATTCTCTGGGATTAATTCTCAGTTCAGGTTTTTCTGGGTATCTATCAAATGAGCCTATCAGACAAAGTTCTGTGCACTCTCAGGTAGCTCACAATCCACTTTATGCTTTGGTTCCTCCTCAGTGAAATAAGGCTAGTGCCTTTTAACTACCTTAGCAGAGGAGTCAAAAAGCATTACTGAATATGAACTGTTCAGATGTTGGAGAGCTGTGAGACAGAGAGAAGAGTAACAGCATTTTTTTTCTTATTTAGTATGGTGATATTTTCTAAGGGAGTGTTCAGTTATCAAATTTTATTCCAGAAGAAATATTTCACATGGCCAAATCATTCTTTATCAAATCACTTCTTTATAGTCCCTTTCTATGAAGGCTTATTTACAGAGATTTCTCTGTTCCATCTCTTAAAGTAGTTGATGTCCCACTTGGTGCTTCACTTCTCCCCACTGCAAGTTTTCAAATAGTTTTCATTTCCCTAGTGAATTATCAGGATCACTGGTGATAGCTGAGAAGATGCAACAAAGCAGAGATACTTCCTCTTTACCTCAAGCCATGAGTTTGCATTTTTTTCCTTTCTATGTGATTGCTACAAAAGTTGATTCAATTAGAAGTAGAGAGAAAGATCAAGCACTTATGTGAAAGGAAGTGAAATGAATGTTCACAAAATCAGTACTTTAGGGGCTTTTGACAGATTCATGTAGGCTCTTTGCATCTGGGCATTGTCCACTTCAGTTTCAAAATGTTTCTTTTACAGAACCCATTGCAGTTGCTTTACTGAGCTTTTTATAGGCTTGTGAAAAGAGCTGGCTGTCAGAGCTCCAGCTTGCATCCTCCTGTCCCAAAAACAGGTATAAGTTCAGCCCAGAAGGGATGCAGAGATGTTGCCTTGGCAGTGTTATGCCGGAAGGAAAGCTTAGCATCACAGAAACTATTTTTGACTTAGCCTCAGCAGGCTTCAAGCGATGGAGATGGGCACTGGCTGTGAAGCAGATTAGTACCAGTATATTCCTGGTATTGGACATCTCTGCTGATGGGCAGATGTTGTTTGCTGTCATTCTCTCTGTCATAACACCATCCACGTATCTCTACCAAAATTACTTTTAGGGTTATGCAGGAAAGAAATTACTCTTTTGAGAATCAGGCCAATGGCCTTTGTGCTCTGACAGCTAAGAATAACACTAATTAGCTTCAAAGAGGACAGCAGTAGCCTTAATTTATAGGATTATTAGCCAGTAACAGCTCTTTAGCATTTGCTGCCCTTGCTGGTGCCAAGCAGTCAGACAAGAGGGAATGGGCAGAAACTGATGCACAGAAAATTCCATTTGAATATGAGTAATAACATGTTTACTGTGTGGATGACCGTGCACTGCAACAGATTGTCCAGAGAGAATTTGGAGTTTCCCTCACTGGAGATATTCCACAGCTGTCTGGACACAATCCTGTGCCATGTGGTTTGAGCAGTGAGGTTGGACCAGATGTGGTCCCTTCCAACCTGACCCATTCTGTGTTTGTGAAACATCAAAGAGATACATCTTTGGGAATTGTTGTATTGCTGGATACACACCAGGTAAGCCTAATGTAGAACTGTTCCTGATGTTGGACCCAGGATCAGATCACCAGATAATGACAGAGGTTTCTTTGCTCATGGCTTACAGGTGACAATTATTCCTTCTGCCAACTCTCTTTCTTCTCAAATGCTCTCCACAGACCTTACAAAGCTTTTTCTCAAGTGGAAGTTTTCTCTTCTTGGTTTTGTCCCCCCATCCCAGTCACATCTCTCTTGAAAGATACACTGATTGCTCCTGTTCCAGATTCCATGTTCATCTTACAGATGCATTCTTTCCTCATTTATTTTAGTGGGGTTGTCTTTGGAGTAAACTACTTGCATTGGAATTGCTTTTGCATATTACAGAAGTTGGTCTGAAAAAGAGTTCCTGTTTACTCACTTGTGAAATTATGGGTAAGTGAGGAAAAAGCTATAAAAATACATGTACGTATGGAAAGCCTGAAGAAAGGGAGTGATTTGGTGGGCGGGAGAGGGGGCAAATTAGGGAGTAATCAAGCGCCAGTAAGAAATAAGGAATTTAAACTGGCTGTTGATTATACTAGAGTAGTTCAACAAAAGAAGCTATAGGAAGTCTGCTAACCACAAGCAGATCATATCTGACGAAATGAGAGACAGTGAATAAATTTGTTTATCTCCTTACTGGTTCAGCCAGAATTTATTCTCTCTAAATTAAAGCATAGATGTGTGGGTATGGCAAGAACTATTTTGCTTTGGACTTCTTATATTAGTCAAAGGAGAGATAAAGACACTTGTAGAGTCTGCAAGAAAGAGCAAAAAGAGTGGGCAGGTTCCCAGTAAATGGGCAGATATATCCCACAAAGCACTTTTTGTCTCTTCATTCACTGTTTGAAGATCCTAGAAAAATTAGTCATTTTGAGGCAACCTACCAGATTAGGGCCAGTTTACTGGTATAACCCAGCACCACTATACCTCAAATCCTTACCCATCACATGTGCCTTTTCCTCATGAGAGTGAAAAATTTTGTTAAAGCTCTTTTCCAGCAAGGTAATTTGAACGTGTTAGGGATGATTCAGCAAAGCACTTAATTGCATGTCTCAGCCTATTCCTAATTAGCAGAGATCTTAAATTCTTGTACAATCCTAAGCATATCCCTGATGTTAACTCAGGCACATCCCCAAACTGCTGAGTATGCCTGGGGGAAAACAGGTAAGTTGAGCCAGTGTTTAGGGAGCAGACCATGTAAATGGCCAAAGATAAATGATATCTTTGGTAAAAACTACAGCTGAACCCATAGCAGCAGAATTTCTTCTTTATTCTATAATCACAAAATTGCCATTCCTAAATACTTCCTAAAACTTCACCCCCTTTCAGTCTTCTACTGTATGGATGTGAGTTTTCTCCATCTTCCTGATACTGGAGCATTGTCTGCATATTCCTGGGTGTTTTGTTCTCAAGATGTTTTGAAATACAGAAGTTTAAAATGTCTTTGAGAATCTGTTTCTTTTCACTGCACTTTATTGAATTTGACTGCCTTGTGTTGCACCCTGAGAATGACTGACTCTCTTTTTCCCAGGCTTGTGGAGTTCACATTTCCAGGGTTGGGAGGTCACTAGCATTGGCTTTTTTCCACCTCAGAGTACCTGAATTTCTGCAGAAGAGTACAAAAGCTTTAATAGTGAAAATTGCTCAATATTGTCTGGTGTTCTGATGGATGGCAGTATCCTTGCTCTGTGTCTCTTGGTACAGCAAAACACTTCAGCTGAAGAGGGTTTAAAAATCTATTTTAGCTGCTTGAATACAAGAATTCTGTGGTAATGAACAGCTTTCTTACCAAGGTCAAATCAGACTAATTGCCACTAAGCAAATTTGTTAGTAAAAACAAGGCTGTATCATTTGATAAGAGAGTAAGGATTTGGGTTATCCTGCATCTTGCTTGTTTTGGTAGACATTGAGAATTCACTGGAAACTGGGAGGTTTATTCCTTTTTCTTTTGCCCTTCCCACTGCCCAGTGTGGGCACAGTCTGCATCTTGTACTGGCAAAGGTCCTGCCATCTCCAATCTACATTTATACAAATCATAGTCAGGATGCAGGATTCAGTGCTATGAATGGTCCTTAGACACCTGAGTCTCTACCAGCTTTTGTTTTATTTATGACATTTATTTTGTTCCATACCCATACTCTGGCTGGTTGCCTGTGACAATTATGGACAGACTTCATCCTCGGTCTCCCAAACCTGGCATGTCATTTGCCTTCATTGAAAAAATTAATTGTTACCTTTATGTGAAACTGCAGAAATTAGCTATGGCAAGAGATGGGATGATGGCCAGAACCACACTGCTGCTCCTACAGGTGCTAGATGTCTTGTTTCAGAGTTTTATTCGTTCAACATGAGTTAAAAATGACTATCAGATATACCATTTAGAGGATTTTTTCCCCCATTTTGGATGATTAAAACCTAGGATGTTTATTTTTTCTCTTTTGTTGTTTTTGTAGCTTAGAGTGTAATCCACATGCTGGAAGGAGAGGGCATTTTCACTTGTGTGCTTTTGCAATTGAAGGAATGATCTCCTCGACCTCTCCTGTTCTCTTCCCCTCCATTGTGTAGTTCTGGTCATTTTTGATCCTGTGTACATTGTGTTACATTGCTGTGGTCTGCAAAGATGACTTGAGCTGAGGTTTTGTGGGCACTTCCAGATGAAATATATCCAGAATTATGTGCAGTTGCAAAGACTGAGTACAGGCCCAGCTGATCTCATCCACCCTGTGTGCCCAGTGTACCTACATACCCACCCTACAAGCAGAGAATCAGAGTTATTTTCAGAAGTTCCTTTGAGCATCCTTGCTTAAACTCTGCCAGTTCAGCCTCAACCTTCATTTCTGACTGGGGATGTTGTTCTGGCACTGTGCACTATTGCTTTCACTGCCCTTCATTATGTGTTGTACAAGGGAATTCCTTACACATTTTTAAACAGTAGAGCCCTTTGACCAGGACAGGAAAGTGACTGCAGCCTAATTCTTGGAGTATTTGTAGAAAATCACTACATAATTGTCACAGTTTCAGTTTCCCAGCCATCCAAGGTGAGTTGTTTTAACGACATGGTTTTAAGCCTTGGATGTTTCTGAAAAAATTTTATTAATGAAATGAGACAATCTGCTCAGAAGGCTAAAGGCACCACTCCACTGCTCCTGAGATCCATGTGGCATGAGCGTTTGCTTTTGAAATAGGTCCTAATCAGCTGGCATGACCAGAAAATGTTTATAACTCTGGTTTTCATGGGTGGCAGGGTGAGGGTCCATGTGTTTGTGCAGATCTAACGCAATGGAACACTTCGGTGATAATCTCTATTGGCTTCTCTCCTTGAACTGTAGTGAGGCTCCTGGCAAGGAAAGCTCTCTCAATATACTCCTGTCTTTCCTGCCTTTCCTCGCAGGTGGGAAAGAAAGAATGTCTGTCTTGCAGAAACCTGTGCTGCAGGCTTATTCTTCCATTCTGATTTTCTCCTTTTTAACTTGTTTGGGTTTTTTTTAGTAGAGACAATTCAGAATTGCTTCAAAGCAGAACCAGACTCACAAGGGTGGGGTAGGAGGTTACAAAGGCACAGTAAGAACTTACCCAGAGAAAATTAACTTGAGGATCTACCTCAAATGAAGTAAATTAACCTCAGAAGTAGTATGGAATTAAATTACTGCAAAATTTCTTCAGCCTTAATCATTAATGGTCTAATTGAAAGAACATTACTTGCAAGTATAGTGTCCCACTACCCTGTAAAATATATTAGACTGGGACTTCCTTCCTTCCTTCCTTCCTTCCTTCCTTCCTTCCTTCCTTCCTTCCTTCCTTCCTTCCTTCCTTCCTTCCTTCCTTCCTTCCTTCCTTCCTTCCTTCCTTCCTTCCTTCCTTCCTTCCTTCCTTCCTTCCTTCCTTCCTTCCTTCCTTCCTTCCTTCCTTCCTTCCTTCCGCCACTTCCTTCCTTCCTTCCTTCCGCCACTTCCTTCCGCCACTTCCTTCCTTCCTTCCTTCCGCCACTTCCTTCCGCCACTTCCTTCCGCCACTTCCTTCCGCCACTTCCTTCCTTCCGCCACTTCCTTCCTTCCTTCCGCCACTTCCTTCCTTCCTTCCTTCCGCCACTTCCTTCCTTCCTTCCGCCACTTCCTTCCTTCCTTCCGCCACTTCCTTCCTTCCTTCCTTCCTTCCGCCACTTCCTTCCTTCCTTCCGCCACTTCCTTCCTTCCTTCCTTCCTTCCGCCACTTCCTTCCTTCCTTCCTTCCGCCACTTCCTTCCTTCCTTCCTTCCTTCCTTCCTTCCTTCCTTCCTTCCTTCCTTCCTTCCTTCCTTCCTTCCTTCCTTCCTTCCTTCCTTCCTTCCTTCCTTCCTTCCTTCCTTCCTTCCTTCCTTCCTTCCTTCCTTCCTTCCTTCCTTCCTTCCTTCCTTCCTTCCTTCCTTCCTTCCTTCCTTCCTTCCGCCACTTCCTTCCGCCACTTCCTTCCTTCCTTCCTTCCGCCACTTCCTTCCGCCACTTCCTTCCTTCCTTCCGCCACTTCCTTCCTTCCTTCCGCCACTTCCTTCCTTCCTTCCTTCCTTCCTTCCTCCCTTCCCTCCCTCCCTCCCTTCCTTCCTCCCTCCCTTCCCTCCCTCCCTCCCTTCCCTCCCTCCCTCCCTTCCCTCCCCTACCTCCCCTTCCCTCCCCTTCCCTCCCCTCCCCTCCCCTCCCTCTCCTCCCTCTCCTCCCTTTCCCTTCTCCTCATCCCTTTCCTCCCATTTCTTATTCCCCAAGTCCTTCCCTCCCTTAGTGTCCCTCAGCAGCCTGTGAAAAAAGAAAAATTGTTTTATTTTGAACACAGAACTGCAGTTTCCAGCCTGGGGTTTGCAGACCCTCAGGGTTACTTGTAAGAAGGGGAAAGTATGAAAAGGAACTAGGAAAAGCAAATTGAGGTACTAAATCCCTGTACGATAGCTATGCCCCTGAAAATAAAATTACCTTCAAAAGGTAAAATAGTTGGAAGCTACCATGAAAGAAGGAATTATTACAAGAAAAAAACATCAGGAGGTTTGGAAGGTCATTATGGTCAAATATATGGTGTAGTAAACTTCAGAGGAAATCTGTTCAGTGTTAATACAATTTTAGATCAAAGGAATAACATAGCACCTGAGCTGTAGACAGTTAGTGGAATTAAACTTTTGAACCTCCCTTAGACTTTCCTGTCATTGTATATAGCCAGTAAAATAAAAATAATAATAATAAAAAAAATCCTAGTTCCTTCCCAGCAGTAAATTGACAGAAGTTCATTAATTCATTTGAACTCAAATATTAAAGTGCTGAAACATCAGCTTTTGCTTTTACAGGAACTTTTATTCCAATTGAGCTTAAAATGATTTATGGACATGCATTTCATAGGGCACAGGTGGCATCAGAAGCCACATTTCACACAGCTGTATCTGTTGCAGCCATAAATAACTTAGGAAAAATATTTAGGCTGACTTTTTAGGAGCTTTACAAACAAGTGATTTGTTTACAAAACACAGAAAAACTGCATGAATATGCCAGGTCTGGAAGTGACAAATTCTTTATCAGGTAAAGGCACAAGGATGCAGAATAAAAATTATTTGCAATTCAAACACAGAAGCATTATATAATTAAAGCACACAGGTTTTAGTCAGGGAAATCTTTGTATGCCTGTGCATGCGAAACTGTCCAGCACTTCTCGGATCAGGGCACCAGGATCCCAACTGTTTGTCCAAGGCTCTGCAATTGAATAGTATTTGCTCTTGAGAAAAGGTCATAGACAGGTTTAAAGGAATACCACCTCCCCAAAAATAAAAAAAATTACCCCAGAACAAAACCCCAGATCATTTCACTGTGGATGTTTGCCACACCAGGGCATGGCAGAATCATGGCTTACTTCCTCCTCCCCTTACCCCTAGGAGTGGGTAAAATCCATGATTGCTTTAGGGCTACAGATTCAAAATAATTTTGGATTTAAAATCTAAGCCCAAGCAAAGTTACCAGCTTTCTGAAATCAGAGTTTTTGTGTCTGATTCTCTCAGACTTTTTTTGTATAGCTGTCACATCAACAGATCTCTCTTTTTTTTTTTTTCTTTATTTTACCCAAAGCAGAGATTCTTGTGTAATCATATAACTCAAGGAGCTGGGGCTTTAGAGAAATGCTGAATATTATGTTATACTGTTGCAATTTCTCAGAAGAATTGCTTCTCCAAGCTATTGAGATCCACAAGGTTCAGTTTAGATTATCCAGAATAAATTGTCCTTTGACTGACAAACCAAAAGAATAGCTCCATGATTAGTGTTTTGGGACAACCTTAAAGTAGGATTTCCCTTCCTTTGCCCTTGCCCCTGCATGCAGCCTTCCTCAGCTCTCTCCAGCAAGCAGTTAATTTATTTACAAGGATTCTTCCCAGCCATGAGCTGGGTTTCACAGGGGTTGTAGGAGCACAGTTGCCTGCAGCAGTTGAAATGTGTGCAACAAAATAAATACTGTGTTTTCTGGAGTCTCAGTAGCTGTACAGAGTTATCACTTTTGGCTCTTTGCTATACCCTCAATATCCATGCTAGGCAGAGCCTAAATTTGGAACGTGGGAGCAGTTGCAGAGGGGTGCACTGAAGCCAAACCTTTGACACTGCAGTGCCACAGAACATTACTCAGGGCCTCTTCCACTCTGTGTTAACCATCTTTTATCCTGTCAGAGCAGTGGAAAAACCCTTCATGTAATAGAAAATCAGCCTCTTTCTGTGCAATCCCAGCACTGTTTCCATCTGCACAGCTGAGGACTTGGTCCATCCTCGCCACCCAGATCCCCACTGACCAGATAGAGAGAGTCCAGTGAGTCCCTACTGCCATCATGGGCAGCCTCACCAATCTGCAGACACTCGTTTAATTGCCTGCCAGGACTTTTGTGTTTCCAAATTCCAGGATTTATATCCCAAGAGTGTTCCCATCACTGCAGTGGGCAGTGCCAAGTCTTGTCAAATCTGTTGCTGGCTGCTGGTGACTCACAAGATGTCCAAGACAAGCAGCTTAACTTTCTTTTTCCTCTGTTTCTGTTTTCAAAGAAACCACTTCTCAGCTGCACACCAGGGGGCTGTTGTGAGTTTGAATTAATTTGAGGCTTCCAAATTAAAATTGCTGCAATACAGCAATTCATTTCACCCTGTGAGGAACATCTCAGATCCGCTGACTCTTCCTGTGGAGGCACCTGTTTCTCTCCAAAGCCAGCTCAGCTAACAAGCTTAGGCATTTCACTGACTCTGGTGGGCTCTCTCTGAGTGTTAACTCTTCTCTTTGCAGGTCTTAGGACCCCACAGGCAGGAAACAGAATTCTAACTTGCAACACATGGGCAGTTAACTGAATGTTGTGAGCAAACCCTATTTCCAGCAAGCACAGGCCTGCTGCTGTTATATTTATGCTCTGGTTTAAAAACATTCAATTGAGGATGTCATTAGGGGGTTAATGGAAGCATTGTACTTAGAAAGTCTCTCTGTAAGCTAGGCTAGCCTCCTTACCTTACTGTGTGATCAAACTCATTATTTTCCAGCTCCTGCTGGGATTGTAAACAGTCAGATTTGAGCAAATGAGCTGTGGATGAATTTATGTCAGGACAATAACGTGAGGGGGGGTCAGAATGGCATGCTATGGCCTGCTCAAGAAATAATGTAATTAAATTATTGTTTACAGAAAGAAAACTGGCACTTCTGAGTAGATTATATTTTTAAGATTTCTGGAAAAGAAACTTGAGCCTGAAGCATCCTTTAAAAGCAGAAATAAGAGGTCAAACACTGGATGAGAAAGCAAGAATAGAGGAATTTCATCTCCAGAACTTGATTAACAGCACATACACATCACACACATACAATTATAGCTTGTGTTTGTGTAGATCTTCAGCAGAATGAGACCAGCTCTACTTTCAAGGCATCCATCACTTAAGGTTGTGTGTGCAACTACTAAACACATAATTCCCCAACCTTCAGGAGACTGAGTTTTTCAGAACTTGACATAAAAAATGGGTGCAAAATGTCAAAATAGTGCCTTCATTTTATGAATGAGGGAAGGCATTGCTCAAGGACTTTTTGGTTTTGTTTTTCTTTCATATGGGGAGGACTGGAGTGGGGCAGGCGGCACAGGACTTTAGGGGAAGAATTTTATTTCAATTTATTGTCTATATATAAACAATATATATGGTGACATTTGAGATGATCCAAAGTATCAGTACAGGATGCTAAGTAGGACACAGAGAAAATCTCCCATTACAGCACCATGTCTGTGCAAATAAGCCAAGCCCCAGATCTCCAGTAATGATAAGGGGAAATGTAAGCACCTTGCCTACACATAGGTGCCTACACATGAGCACAACCTGTGTTAAGTCTCAGAGTTAACCCTGCCTTGATGTTTGTATTTTGTTTGGGATTATTATTTCAAAGAAAGGTTGATCATTTTCATACTCACAACTCTAGTAACAGCTGGGTTTCTACTGTGAACAGGTAAATAGTGCCCAGTGACTTCCATGGGCTCCTCCTCCTCACTGCCAGTTCTCCTGTTTTAGTGCTGTCACGACACGGGAGAGGTGTGCTGTGACCACATTTGAACATTGTGCAACTGCTCCATTTTTCTATTTTAGCTGCTGTACAACATCCTAGACAATCTCTCCAACCGTGGATGCCAACCCCCAAACACTTGACAGCTTTATCTGATGGCATTTAGACTGAATTGAAACATGTGCAAAGCTTGGCCTCTCTCCAGAGGCAAAGTAGAGCCACCTCCACCACCACAGGCTGTTTGCATCTTGTTCCTGTTTCAGGAGAAACTTGAATGCCAGGAAAAACACGTAGTCTACAGTGCAATCTCCATGCCACAGCTTATGCAGCCCAAACCACTCATCCCTGTTGTGCCTGTAGCAGCTGGGATTGTAAATCCTTGTTTCCTCATCAGACTTCATCAGCACCTTGGCCCAAAACATGAGTCTCTGCTGTAGGTCACCTCCTATCTCCATTGACATTACAACATTGCCCCTACTATCTGTTGACCTTTTTCTCTCCTCAGAAAACATTTGGATGTGCCACTTTTTTTTCTTCCCAATCTCAGTCTGATCAACCCTCAGTTTTCATGCTCAGATTGTGTTTTACTCCTTAGAGTGGAGGGATCCAACACTGCTAATACAGCAGTTGTGTGTGTTGGAAGACTGTAGAGAGCAGACACGGTACACTCTTAGTATTGCTCCTACACATCTCCTGTATCTGGAAAAGAGCACCTGGATGGACCACTAGCTAGCAGGAGCTAGAAGGACACTTCTCTGATATCTCATTTCCACACTATTGTGTATTCCGATAGGTCATGCAGCTTATCTGAAAAATAGTAGGGGAAAAAGTTTTTGACTTCTCAAATTGCAGACAACATGCATTGTAAGGAGATGTATCAGATAAGGAGGTTAATGGCTTTTCTTCCCACCTCAGTTGAATTCCTACCTCCCTTCTTGAGCTGGAAATTACCACCCCTGCAGGGCTGGTGGAAAAGATGTAAGATAAACTCCTGTCCCTTTTCTGTCAAAATGCCTCACACTAGAAAAGACATTCCAGTTACCCTGAACAATCTAACACCTTTCAGTTTTCCTTCCCAAAATGAAAGCAGATATTATCAATTGGATAAATCGCAGCAGCAATTGAGAATACTGTGGGCAGGTTCAGAGGTGTGGTTTGATCCTCAAGTCTGCACAGAAGTCTGTTCCCATTAAGGAAAGAGGTGGGAAGAAGACTGAGAAGTTGTTGTGGTCTAACCCAGCCAACAACCCTGCCCCACGCAGCCATTCGCTAACTCCCCCACCAGCAGGACTGGGGAGAGAGTCAGAATGGTAAAAACTCGTGGGTTTGATAAGGACAGTTTAAAAGGGAAAGCAAAAGCCAAGCACAGAAGCAAAAAAAAACAAGGAATGAATTCTCTCCTTCCCACGGGCAGGCAGCTGTTCAGCCATCTCCAGGAGAGCAGGGCCCCATCACATGTAATGGTGATTTGGGAAGACAAATGTCATCACTCTAAATGTCCCCTCTTCCTCCTCCTTCCCCCCACTTTATATACTGAGCATGATGTCATGTGGTGTGGAATATCCCTTTGGTCAGTTTGGGTCACTTGTTCTGGCTGTGTCTCTTCCCAGCCTTCCCCACACCCCCAATTTCCTCCCCAGTGTGGCCGTACAGAAAGCAGAAAAGGCCTTGGCTCTGTGTAGGCCCTGCTCAGCAATAACAAAAACATCTCTGTATTATCAACACAAATCCAAAACACAGCCCCACACCAGCCACTGGGAAGAAAATTAACTCCACCCCAGCCAAAACCAGCACAGAAGGCAAAATGGGAGCATTTCCCAATGAAATGCTCCCACCTGTGGGAGGTGTGTACACTGCATTTCAAAGGTATGTCAACAACTATAAAACATTTTGGTTAAACAGAGACATTTCATTCCTCAGCTAGAGCAGAGCTGCCCTGTATGTACTGGGGAAGACATGAAAATCAGCTTTTAGGTTTTTGCTCTTTTTGAACACTGCTCGAGAGGTTTCACAGAACGGTATTGAATGTGTCAAAATGGAGTAGTATATTCCATTTCTGGTTCACCCTTCAATGGAAATTCACATGTTCTCATATTTGAATTCCTTCATTTTTAAGTGAAGAAAGGATCCTTTGGACCAGTAGTATGATCAGTTCGTGTAATGACAAGAAGGCTCACAATGTCATTCTGCATCCATGGAAGAATTCTGTGAATTTTGGCTTTTTCAGAGTATCTTTTTTAAAAAGAATAATTTTTATTTTTCACTAAATTCTTTGAAGGAATATCCAGCATAGTACTCCTAGTATAAAAGAAGCAAGCAGGAAAGCAATCTGTCTTGTCCTTTGTAACCAAAATGAATTTAATAATTTGAATACCTTAGATAATTAATTTTGTTTCTAAATTGATACTTTGGGCTCACTAAGTTTTCAGAGAATGCTTGATTGACTATGAGAAACTGAAACAGGGATCACAAGTCCTCAGCCCCATCTTAGATCCAAGGGAACCAGAGCTATCCCTGAGGAAAAGTTAAATTAAAATTAATTTCTAATGCACTCCAAAGGCCACAGTTCTGTGGCTCTCTTCATCAGTGGATTATTACTGATGATCTATTCCAATTTGGAACAGAGACAATTATGCTTCCCAACAAGTCTTGAAATAACCCATCAGCTTTGAGGTACTACAAGAAAATTCTCTTTTCACATATTATTATTGGCTGAGAACACCAGGTTCTAATGCCATTTGCTTGCAAGTATCTCTTTGCACCAAATTCCAATTTCTTACTTAATTAGTGAGCACAAAGCCACAAAAAGCCAAACAAAAATACAAAATAAATACATAATAGAGGAAGCTATCAGATCCAATATGGAAACAAAATTCAAAGAACGCTAAGAGAGACATCTAGGAGAACATCATATTTTTTGTCCCAGAATCCTGAAAAAACTGGTGATTGTCATATGTGTTTTCAGTAAACCTATCAACCTGATGGAGGAACAGCCAGCATGTTACCTGTAGTTCTGGTATGACTACATGGTGAGAAATGGTCAAATGGTCAGTGCAGATACCCTGGCCCCAGGAGCAGACAGAGCTGTAAATTTCTTTCTTTTAAAAGACAGAGGTAAACAGGAAATGTAATGTGACTATGAAAGAGTAAATGGACTTTTAGGATTGTCCTAGTTTAGGGCAAATTAGGGAGGAAAACTCTAAATGGGAATTTCCTCAGAGAAATGCCCCTCCTCACCAACTGGTCTGGGAAAGGGAAAAAAAAAATTCTTTGGAGAGAAGTGGAAAAAGCTGTTTATTTAACAGAAATTGAATAATATTAAATAATAAAACCTCTTGCTGTTCGATGGGATGGCAAGTCTAGGAAGAAAAGTCCTTTTCATGTGGTGTAGCTCGGCTCGCTCAGGTTCTTATCAGTCCCTCCGGCGCTGGAAAGTGCCGAGGCCCAGGCCCCGGTGGGCCCCAGTCGTGAGCTCCCGGGGTTTGGCTGGGTGTTCAGTCCAGAGCAGGCTTGCACAGATCCAAGGAAAAAAAACCAAACAAAGGTCCAGGGAACTCCTCTGCCTCAGCTAGCTAAAACTAACTAAAAGCCAGAGAGAAGCTCTGTCCCGCTGTCTGTCCGTGCTGCAGACACCACAGTCCAGGAGCGGGATGTGTGGGAGTGATGTTTTTCTTTAACACAAACTGCGCGCTTCTTCTTCCCCCTCTCTTGCTCTCAAAGCCAGTCTTAAAGGTGCAGAACTTAATATATAACATAAACCAGACGATTGGGGATACCAGTATCATAAAGTCACCCCAAGACATTGATACATCAGAAGATTTTTTTCCTGGAAAGGGGAAGTATTGCCAAGATACTAAGATCTAAAACACTGCAAATGTGTGTTTTCATTTCAGGTCCATGGAGAACTTGTAGAAATTGAATAAAAGGCAGGTCAGAAAATCAGTTTTTCTTTCCAGAGACCTGCAGGCATTTGGAAAGGATACCCAACCTCATTCAAAAATTTCCAGAAAGAGACTGAGAAAGCTACAGTCCATATGTATGTACGAATCTAGCCATATTCGGAGCAGAGAAATTCAAACTAGATCAGGCGCAGAGGTGGACCACGGCATAATGACAAAACCGAGAGATTATTTTCTTTTGAGGAGAGACACACTGAGTCAGCTTGTTTAACTTCAGCAAAGTGGAGGCTGCAGAAATATATGTTGTCTGTCAATACATCAGTGTGTGATCACTGGGGAGGCAAACACAATTGTTAGCAGACAGGACAGTGCTGGCAGAACCCAGTGTGAATATATCGCTCATGATTATTTTAGGCTGAAAACAAGAAGGGTTAAGACTAGTTGAGGAGTAAGAGGAGAGATGATCGCTGCAATGGAGATGCAGTCTGACCTGCTTTTGCACAGGATTATGTGACATCCTGTGATAGGAGGGATGTAATAACCCAAAGGATTTATTTCCCTCAGTTGTTTTGTTTTTCTGTAATTTGCTTCTTTGCTCATTGTTTTTTTAATCCCATAACCTGTCAGATTGAATAATCCCAGTACCATCAAGGTTAAGAAATATCCTAATCATTTTAGAAGCAAGAATACAGGGTTAAACCATGTCACTCTAGAATGCCTTGGATATTGGTAGATGCCACAGACTGTGTAGGTGAGGCCTCCCAAGATTGTTAGACCTGTTATATATTCAAGCCACCAGAAATCCTAAAAAGATTTATAGTTATTCAGCCAGTACCACCAGACTTGCCTTCCATCATTGAAAAGGAGTTACGTTTGGTGCAGGGCCAGAATAAAAAGCAGACTAGATAATGGGCAGTTCACCAGTCTCCTTCCCTGTATTTTTTTAATTATGCTGACAACATCAAAGATCCCTTGTCATGAGTATAGCAGAATTATAATATTAAAGTAAGTGTTCATTAATACAGTGGGACAGCTTAATGCTAGAAAGATAACAATGACAGAACATACAACTTAGTTGAATATGTGTTTTTAAAATCTCGTCAGTATCTCTTCACTTGAAAAATTAATTAATTAATTAGACCTGTCAAATTTTGAAACATTAGGGAAAATGAGTAAGAATTTTACAAGCTTTCAGGAGACAAACAACAAGCTTTTATTCGCCATGTTGTGACCTAATCTGTTAATGAATCAAAGAGTGTTGCTGTGTGGCCCCTTGTAATAAATAAAATAACATTCTGCAGTCCTCCACACTCCTCCTTTGTGTGGGGTGTTTGCTTTTAGGGGTCTGATTTGCAAAACAGCTATATGGGGACATATCATTTTGTTCACAAGATACATTCCCTTCTTATTACCATAAATTCTGTGAATTTTCTGGGATAAAAATAGATATTGGTCTTGCTTTACAAGATCTTCTAGAATCATACAGAGTCAGGTAGCTCTGGGTGAATTCTCTGCAGGTTTCCTCTCTCTAAGGGTCAGCAGTAGAATTTATATGGGTGTTAATTTGAAGCCATTCATTATGTCAGGTCTCTTTCAATTGCCTCTTTTCATATTTTGTTGCCTTGTCCTTTTCTAATTCAGCCTGACACCATCCTTGTGGTTGCCCAGCACAGAGCACTGAACAGATGTTTTCTTTGAGCTGTGCTCAGCCATATCTAGGCCCTTTCCCTCAGTAATTACAGTTAATTCTAGGAATCCTTAGTGAATGCTAATAGTGGAAATGGTTCTATCAAATATCAATAACATTACACTGAATGCTCTTTCACAATGCAGTGCTCAGTTACGCAGATGCATTACATCATCCTAAAGTTGCACGTCCTTTTCTTTATGCTTAATTAGATTGAAAAAGAGTGCCTGGAGGAATGGGGGAACAGGCTCTAGCTTTCCATAAATCCCTAAAACACTTCATACCCCACACTCAGAAATGTCTTTCTCTCTCGTGTTCCCCTCTAATTTTTCAGTATTTTCAACATTTATCATCTAACATGATATAAAGGAGCTGGTTGCCTTAAAATATATAAAGGGTTTCCCTCCTGTACCCTGATCAGCTTTTCCTGTTTATTCCTGCAGTAAAAATGCAGATCTGCCATCATTACAGTCAGACCAAAATACTGCCTGTAACTATGTCATTGACTGTCATCATCACAGGCTTAGCCTGTGACTTCATCCCCGGGCCAGAGAGGGGAGTGGAATGGGAAGCAAAGGAGAATGGCTGTGATTAAGTACAAATCAACAGAGCAATTGGAGAATGTGACCAGACTGTTAAAAGCACATGGAGACATCTCTCAGTCTGATGAGTTCACTGGTTTTTTTCCTACTTACAAAAGCCTATTTTCAGTGTTTGCCACCTTCATTTCTCCTACTCTGTTTAGGGAAGGTTGGCTGGGCATAAAGGAAAGCTACAAAGGCAGATAGCCTGGTCTTTGTACCCAGCAGCTGTAGGACTGCGCCCATGGTGGAGGGCAGAGGGACAGTTCTCTAAAGCACATAGTGCTCCCTGAAGCCAACAGGAGCATAGCTCTCTGCCTGTCCTCTGACTCAGGCAAGCAGCTCTTACAGATCTCTTTTTATTGACTGATTTATTGAAAGAAATCCCAGATACTTTCCTGTTGGCTTCTGTTATCAAGAGAGGCACTCAAGAAGACATGGTTCTCCTGCAGTCATGTAGAAATTTGCCCTACAAAGCTGGAATCGTAATGTACATAATTAGCCCTCTAGGTAATTGTTCATACCTTGCACTCAGTCATTAAACAGGACTGAACACTGCACAAAGTCTTGTGAAAATAGGACTTTTCTTAACACGATAAAAATTTGACTAATGGTGTTTCAGATCAAAGAAGGAAAGACCTACTGGAAAGGATGGGAAAGAAGCTAAGGAATTACATATTGCAAGCATGTCAAGCTGTCCAGGTACCAGTCCAAAATGTTGCATGCAGCAATTTGGGCAACATTTGGGGTACCATGAACATCAAGGTAATCATTTCTTTTTGTGAAAAATGCAACCAGTGCTGAGTATTGTCCTCATTAAATGACATAACCACTCAAGGATGCTGTTGCAATGATGCTCCTGTAAAAAGAGAAGATAAATAAGCCCAGTGCTGTCCAGCAAAGTGCATGCAGCTGCATTCAACTTGCACGCATTATGTTATAGGTTTGGCTTTCTCATAAATATTAATATTGATAGTTTAGCTGCCTTTGTTTAAGGATCCCAAAGAAGTTGACAAGTACGAATTACCAAAGCTTGCAACACCCAGAAGAGGGGGAGTAACTGCTGCATTCTTTTAACACTGAAGCATAAAATGGCAAAGTGAGTTTAACTTGTCTGGGGTCAGGCAGTGAGTCAGAATGGGAGTTGAAAAGTGGTACCCAGGGCTTACTGTTCTGCTGCTGCTGCTGAATATACACAAGAGGAAATTTGGGAGCTGCCTGAACAGTGTTTGCTACAGCTGGTGCTGAGTCTCACTGCCCCTTTTCTCTGTGCATGGTGCCCTCAGGAGCTGAAGCACAAACACACTCTCAGCCCATAGGCTTACCTGCTGGGAGTACCCCAGAGAGCTCCTACAGGTGCTGTGAAGAGGATTCCTCTGGGCTGATGAATCTAGAGAATGATTTTAGAGTGTGTGTGTTCAGAATGGAAGGGAAATAGGAAAGACTCCTTTTTCTAGCAACTTCTTAATTTCTGCTGCCACAGTCCTCCAGTTAGAAGGTGTAAGGATTTTTGTTTGTTTGTTTTGTTTTTGTTTTTATCCTGCATTGCTAACAACAACAATAATATTGTTATGTTTCCTGATTTGAAGTTGCTGAAATTGGAATAATTTCACTAGTCTGAAATGTTAAATCATAGAATTTCCATTTCATAGATGAGTAAATGGAGACTAAGGAAGTGCATCTGTAGTAGAATTAAGAACCAGAAATCCTTTATTGGCACTGGACAGCTTTCCTTTGGTGGCTACAGGGAAGTTTTATATACATACATGTTAAACATTTAGATTAATCTGCTGAGATATTACCCTGTAGACTGTCTAGCACTGTCTAACCCAGAGAACAATAAAGATCATTACCCTAATTTCCAGCCTTGAAAAAGCTATTACCAAAGCCAAAGCTATGGCTGAAATCACTAATGGTACCATGGTTCAGGAGTTCCTGCTCTAAGCTAGAATGTTTTATTTCACAGCTGCAGAGTGAAATAACTTACCATGCCCAGCATATACCTGTTACACAATGATGCACTGATTGCTTTGGCTTAAGCAATTGTTTAGATCTCTGGACTGAGTTTTGGCTAGATTAAAATAACCTTCATCTACCAGTTTTTTTCAGTGTAAGTGGAGTTTTTCCTGTCCCACATAAGCACTAGGCAGTGGCTGCTTTCCTCTCCTGTAAGATGGCCACTGGCAATGGATCTTCCACTCAGTGTCATCCCAAAATAAATTCTGCCTGAGTGAGCTATAAATCAGTAGATGGTCTCTGAGGCACAGTGGCTCTGTGTTGCTCAGCCTACACTGATACAATGCAGGGCACAGTGCCACGATCCAGCTGTTGAGATATGAATAAATGACAAGGAATTATGTGCAGACAAATTTAAATACTGCTGACTTAGGTGAAATAAAATCACTGAAGCACTGAACGATGCTGGCAGGCTTAAAGCCAAAATCACATTTGCTTTTGTTCTGCTCTGACATGGGGTGTAATTGGGTTACAGTGACAACATTGAAATAATCTTTTTTTTTTCAAGGTGGAGAACACAGAAACACTTTTGACAGTGGTCAGTAGCATGTGAGCAACACAAACTTTTCATCAAGAATCAGACAGAATCACAGAATCATTGAATATGCTGACTTGGAAGGGACCCATCAGCATCATAGAATCCAGCTCCTGGACCTGCACAGGACACCCCAAGAATCACACCATGTGCCTGAGAGCATTGTCCAAACACTTCTTGAACTCTCTCAGGCTTGGTGCTGTGACCTCTTCCCTCAGGATTCTGTTCCAGTGTCCAACCACCCTCTGGGTGAAGAACATTTTGCTAATATCCAACCTAAACCTTTTCTGACACAGCTTAAGGCCATTTTCTTGGGTCCTGTCACTGTTCACCAGAGAGAAGAGATCAGTGCCTGCCTCTCCTTTTCCCCTCACGAGGAAGTTTTAACGAGGTCTCCCCTCAGTCTCCTCTCCTTCAGGCAGAACAATCCAAGCGATCTCAGCTGCTCCTCATACAGCTTCCCCTCCACATCTTTCACATGGTCCCTCCTTCACCATCTTCATAACTCCCCTTTGGGTACTCTCTCAATAAAGAAGATAGCTCAATATCTTCATATTGTGGTGCCCAGCACTCGAGGTGAGGCTGCCCCAGCCCAGAGCAGAGCAGGACAATCCCCTCCCTTGCCTGGCTGGCGATGCTGGGCTGATGCCCCCAGGACAGGGCTGGCCCTCCTGGCTGCCAGGGCACTGCTGGCTCTGTTCAACTGCAACCAGACCAGGAGCCCTGGTCCCTTTTCATGGCTCTGCTTTCCAGCCTCTCATTCCCCAGTCTGGCTGTACATCCAGGGTATCCCCTGACTCTGGCTGTGACTCTGACTGGCCTTACAGACACTCAGCCACTGGCCATTACAGTCAAGGTCATTACAGTTTACTCCAGTAAAATACTAAAAACAACAAAAACAAATCCTCTAGAATGGGTGTCCAGATTTATTTTTTTTTTTTCATTTTTTTCCCTCTTTATCTTTTTTAACTTTGGATTATGTAACAAATAAAATAGGAAAACATCCAGAATGTTTTTTTTATGGTTTACAAATGGTGGCTGCCCCAGACTTTCTAAAGGGAAATATGGATTGAAAGCACTTCTCCCCACCTTGAGGATGGGGCTGTGGTTGGTCTCACAGCCCCTCTGGGCTGCTCCTCCTGCCTCTCCCTTCTCCCTGCCCCAGCACAGGCCATTTTCTGGGCTGCAGCCCTTCAGTGGGGAGCTGTGCAGCACAAGCAGCTGGCACAGCTCCCTGGGATAAGCAGGAGAGCAACAGATGGTTGAGACAGAAAATAGTGCTGAGACTGGAAAGGAGTTTGATAATTTCAAAGCCTTTGGCCTTGCTAGGAATGGGTTTGGAAGATAGTTGCAATTCTATTTTTGGTTGTCTGGTTTGGGGACTCTTGGTTTTGCCAATCTCACACAGCACCAGGCAATGTCTGCAGGAGCCAAGGCAGGTCCAGCTGTATCACTCTTGGAGCCAATCCACCACTGCAAGTGACAACTTCCAAGTACTTCACTTTGACATTTACTTGGCTCACGCTATCTTACCATTAACACACTTCTGGAGACTCCTTGAGAGATACACAGGACAACAAAAATGCCTTTAAAACACCTGTTTCAGCCTTAAAATTTCATTAACTACAGATGAGTTTCTGTCATCAGGCAACACTGGTCATTTCTTCATGCCTACACAGTGCCCTTGGCTCTGCAGCCTGTCAGACTGAGCGGCTCATCCTGGGCTGCCTCATCCTGGTGGCACTGCTTTTACCCTTGTGAGTACTTGCAGATGGTGTTGGATTCCTACCTTCCTCTGCACAGCTATTATTTATTAATGTGTTAGACCTCCACTCACTATATACTCTTGGATTTAGCTTTCAGTGAGATACACAGATATTCAGCCTGTTCAGCTAACCACCAAAAGTCAATAAAATGCTGCAACCTGAGGAGGGAGAGAAGTTGCACATTCAAGGATCTGAATCAGTCCACCCAAAACCACAGTGGTGTATCTTTCCCAGTAGGATTGGAATGGTGATTATCCCAAGAGAACTGGCAGGTGATGGCAGACTTCATTCTTTTAAGTGTTTAATCTCTTAAAGCCAGAAGGCTGTATATTAAAATGAAAGGTAAGTAGATAAATATTTAAAGAAGACTAGGAAGGATTCATTTAGATGCTTTGAAAGTGGTAGCAATGTTTTGCTAAGATGAGAAAGGAGTTGCTGGAGAGATACCTTGTTGGTTTGGGTTTTTTTCCCCCAGCAAAATGTTTTGTTTTGTTTTGGTTGGAGTTGTTTGGGATTTTTTCCCTAGGACAAACTCTGTGTTTCTTTGTAGTGTACAGTGTGTCCTCAGGGTGGGATGGCACAAGCAAGAGATTAAAAAAAAAAATAAAATAAAGCAGTGGGCAGTTACAAGATAAATTTCAATGTCTTTTGGCATTGAAAATCCTTAGAGGCGAAAAAACCATTAAACTGTCTTTTGTGTACATCCCAGGAGAATGTTTTCTCCTTTGGTGTGTTGAATCCGTGTGTTTACTCGTGTATTAAAATTTCTGCTTGGTCTGCAGTGTAAAGATAACATAAAATGAATCCTAAATGCTAGATATAGGTTTACAGGCTGAGATGCTCTCTAGAGATGTCATCACTCCTGGGTTGTGGTTGTGATGGGATGTAATGTTTTATGCTCTGCATCTTATGGACAAAGCCAAAGCCAAAGGGATTTAGAGAAACCGACCAACAGATTCAGGCTAGGAGACTGCTAGAGAAACACACAGCAAGTAATGAGGAATTGCCAAGGAAGAGAAAAAGTCCAGAGGAACAAGATTAAAAATGTAGGCTATCACCTTGCAAAGTTCATCCTGCCTTGCTGTGTTAAAACTTTGGCTATGCTCATGGGGACTTGGGGACCAACACGAGTGGGTCCCAGACTGTCATGGAGAAGAGGAGGGGGAGCAAGTCACAGCTCTCAGGGAGGCAGAAACTGATTTCATTCCCCCAGCAAGGTCACAGCAGCCACTGTACACTAGATGAAGTTGTTTTACCTCTGCATTCATAGTGCCAAAATCGCTTTGGTGGGGTGGAGAAAGGTCAGTCTTAGAACATAAAGGCACCCAAGGGTGGCTGTCTTTGATGTGGTCCTACATAACCAAAAGTAACTCAGCTTTCCTTGTGATGAAATTACCTGTGAAGCTGTTGCCAGTGTGCCCCTTTGCATACTGATAGCCTGGCAGTCTGCAGCAGTGGAGAAATGAAATTCTGCCCAAGGGGATCCTTCTGCTTTGTCTGACATGACATGTCACATGGTCCAGAGATGAATTTTACCCCATTTCTTGGGAGGATAAGTGCTCCTGGAAGTGGGACAGGAGCTGTGGTCATCAAAATGGGCTGTGTTGGTGAAGACCATTTGGGCCATGTGACATTTGGGGAGGGAGCAGGAGGGAAGAGGGGTTATTTCCCTTTCTGTGCATACACTTCCTCCTGGTGCTGTGAGCCAGTGGCTGCTTTATGGCAGGGTTTCATTTGTGATTAATGAGCTATTATCAGCATCGTTAGAAAATCCACCACGGTCGTCACCAAATAACATTCATCTCCTACTCAATTCCTGTTTTTGGCTATCAGACTTTGGCTGAAATCAGACACTAAGGTAGAAACATGGGAGAGCAATGGATGGCTTCAGTTTAGGTTGCATAAAGAGACCAGTTGCTCTGTGAAAGCCAACCAGTGTGTGTTTGGTATTGATAGCATTAGTGCAAGGTAATTAATATTCCAAGATTGTAAACCTGCTCCAGATTCAATAAAATGCCCTGCAAAGGAAATTACCAAGGCATTGTTTCTTGATAACACTGAACAGGCATTAATTTTCTTAATGAATTTTTAGTACTAGCCTCACAGTTCAGCACTGTCTCAACAAGCCTCCCTTAATTAAAGTTTTGTTAGCACAAGGGGTCCTTGAAATTTCCAGAAATATTGGACGTGTAACCTTTGTAAATTTGTACTTCCTGAAGTCTCCTTCAGCCAAACTGGATTTGTGCTGCATGCTGTGGTTACCTGTGTAACTCAGGGGAAAACAGCTCTAGGTGTGGTCTGACCTCAGTCAGGAGAATTGTGAAGATAGAGTTAATTTACTGGGTTACTGTCAACACAGCTCCAATAGAAACCTCATCACAGAAATGTTTCCTCCCTTGTTTTGGATCCTGCCTCTGTGGACTATTTCAGAATTATGGGAGTCACAAGACCACTGCCAGACTGCACTGAGAAGCTGTACATGAAGTTATCCCTCAACTCTCTGTCTGCTAGAATAAATTACTGAGGCACAGTCCTTTAAGTGTGCTTGCAGTCAGACACCAGACTGTTACCAGAAGGCAAAAAAAAAAAAAAAAAAAAATCATAATTTTATGAAATGTGATGAAAGTCAAGTGACTTCTTTGAATTATTTTATATTCAATTGTGTGGGCAATATCTCATACTCATTAGATAGGAAAGTAACTGTAAAGCTTCTGGCCTGTATTTGTGTGGGATGACAATTTCAATTCCTGCTTGAGGTCTCTTCCTTGCCATCAGCAAGCAAACATCAGGTGGGTGAAGTAACCTTCTGTCAGTCTGTGGAAAGCAGCAGGGCCTGCAACACACAGAGTTCACCAGCAGTAGGGTTTAGATGTTTTGAACGTGGACATGCTGAATAAATGAATAAAGAGTTTCATTTTGGCACCATGCTCTGTAGAGCAGGTGCCTCACTCTGAATGTTAGCTTATCTGCTGGCTGTACACAACTCTTCTGTTCTGCTCTTCCTCTCTTCCATCATTACCTGCAAGAGAGTAGAGATCTTATTCAGCTTGAACATTCTCACCACAAATATTTGCATTAAAGAGGATTGACCAGACAGCATAAGACTGAGCTTGCATAAGGATGCCTGTCACTTTCTAGCTTTAAATAGTTTTCAGGTCCCCTTAGCAACTGGGCTTTGCATGAAAAGTAAAGTGCTTTTCATGAGTGCTAATCATCAGATGCTAGTGCCCATGCTGGAGAGTTAACACTGATGCCCTCTTCATGATGCAGCTGTTATTCAGAGATTTGCTCACATTATATAATTAGATCAAATGATCCTCTCCTTAACATTTCCTTGAGGGTGAAAGGAAGGTTTTACTTATGAAATATTTTTTTTGTTTATTTTTCCCTTAATTTGCTCTAGCTTTGAAAACAGACACAATTTCAAATCAGCACTCATACTGATGACAAACTTTACTCCAGTAGTTTGCAGTGGGATGCCATCCCACAAACCCATGAAATGATCCCATTGTTTATTGAATCACCACATTTTAAATTAACATAAAGCTTCATCCACTTATAAGTAGCTCTTTTCAGCAGCTAGGGGTCTCCTTTGTTGTTACTTCATGGTAAAATCTCCACTGTGTTGCCAGATAATTTGATCCAGAGCTTGATTTTGCCAAAAATAGCCTGAAACCTCTTATTTTTCTAATGCTTTTCTCTCTCCAGTTTAAGGTAAAATATTCTTTCTAGTCTTGAACTGTCAGTTGCCTCCTAGAACAACAACTGCTGATTTTTTTTTAGAGAATTAGTTAATGGAGGCAGGGAGGAAATCATGCAATGCTATTTCACATTCTCCTACAAAGAGGCTATGAAGCATCTCAGGTTTTTAGCCTTGACTTTGAAATGGCTTTGTAATTATGCCTTCTTAAGACAGTAGGCTTTAAAGTCTGCTCATCACTGGCTGAGTGGGAGAAGGAATCTTGTCATTCATGATGGCTGATAACTCGCTTGCCAGATCAAAATTAAGAATAACCTTTCACCAGCAGCTCTGCACAGATATCATCCTTTCTGACTTCTCAGTGGGTACCAATGAGATTACAGACAGATTGCACATGACAAACCAAAAATATCCCCAGCAGTCTGTTAGAATTTAACTCCCCCAAAAGATTACATCCTCACAAGCTCTGCAGATTGGTGTAGTTCAGCTGATCAATGGGAGCTGAATCATATGCTTTATTTTTTCCAAAGTTTTCAGAAATCTCAATCAGAAAAGAATTTGTGCTGCAAACAGGGAATGATGTATCATGATGCAACATCCTGCACAGATTGCACAGGAAACTCTTTGCAGGATTAAAGCCCCAGGCCTTCAGAACTGACACTGTAAAATTCAAAACTAATTCTTCAAATAAAACCCTAGCTAAATCCTGTCTGCTCACTTTCTCTGAGCCTTTCATTGCTCTAGTAGGTTTCTCCTGTTCTGTTGGAAAACACATAAAACTACAGCATTAGCTAAAGGCACCTCAATTTATCCCCTATATTCCAAGCCATTACAATGAAAAATGTTTTTTTGCAGTTGTAGGATCTCTCTTTAAGACTTCCCCCAATCACCAGAGACCATAGGTACTCAGAATTGGTGGGGTAAAAATTCCTGAGCTGACAGCAGATAGGCTGAAAAAAAAAAAAAGAAAGAGAAAACTTCAAATAGGAATAATCATCAACTTTGAACATCTTGAGTTCAGTGTACAGTGACAGTAGGTTTAGGGCCATCTTCCCCAAAGAGGGAAATTACCAGACATCAGAAGTGCTTAGGTCATTGAAGTGTGGAGATTTTCACATGAAAGAGTTTGGCTTTGGGCTTTGCTCTCTGTCACCATTTCTCTATGCCTGCTGTCTTTCATCATTGCCCTGTTCTTTTCTTCCCTTCTTGGGCTCATGCTTTGAGCTCTGGTCTTTTCACTATTAAAGTCACCAAGAGTTTTGCCAGTAGTTTTTATAAGCATAAGATCAAGTTCTTAATTTTCTTTCATACTCCTTCTTGAGTTTCCCAAATGTTTCTTTCTAGGCTTCATTCCCCAAAGTGCAGGTGTTCATTCTGTCTCTCTTTTGCCTTTTTCTGGGATTTTTCTCCCTTTCTCTTTTGTTTTTGTTTGCTTGGTTTTTGTTTTTGTTTTGGCAAAAGACTAAAAACACTTCAAAAAAATCAATTAATAATTTGATTTGCCAGATTTCCTCAAGCATTCTGGGAAATTCTCTTTAGAATAGGGTGAGGATCAAGGTAGTTTAGATTTCATCTCTCCTTGAAATAGCAAACCAATGTCTGTAGGATGTTTAGTTGCCAGAAAATAAATTCAGAATACACATGCACATGCTCACTCCTACATACAAACTTTCCCAAAAGTAATTTGGTATTCATGTTTAAAAATTAAATAATTTCTGGTTGCTTGCATCTAAGTCCTGTGAACAATGTATGCAGTTAAAGCTGCTAAATTAAACCTTCCTGACTCCATAGTGCTGGTACATCAAGCAGATGTGTTCCGGAGTACTACCCACTGCCTCGATATCTCCTGAACAGCTGCACACAAAGACAGAACATTCATATAACACTGCCTATAAATACAGCAACCAGAATACACTCCAGAGATGTTGTGAGGGCTCCAATGTTAAGTTTAGTTTGAGGTTTTGAGCTCAAATCAGAGCTAAAACTGATGTTATAATGATTGAATACGCTTTCCAGATTTAACATCTTCAGAACCCTATTTAATTTCCTGCAATATTTTTAGCTCACATGAAAAGATGTTCTCCCTATTCATCAAAAATTATTTTAAACCTGACAGGAGGAAAATGAAGTTACTCATGTCTGCTTCCTTTATTTAGTACTTTTCACTTGCATCCTGTGCTCTCACATCAGTTTCTTACATTGGTTCTGGGAACCAGGGAGAAGAGCTGGTCAGCAAAATTGTAGGAAGTATATGAAGATAGAATAAGGAGACAGATGTGCATCTTGGACCTTAAATCATACTGAGTAAGTTTGGTGATGATACTCAAGTGGAAGGTGGTGATGATACTAAAGTTGACTCCCTTGAGGGCAAAGACACCTCCACAAATCAGACATGATCAATCACCAATGAAATGAAGTTTAGCAAGGGCAGCTTCTGGATTCTGCACCTGGACGAGGCACCCCTGGTTGTGTGGACAGACTGGGGAATGAGAGGCTGGAAAGCAGAACTGTGGGAAGGGACCTGGGGGTCCAGGAAGGGACTTGTTTGACAGAAAGTTGAGTGTGAGCCAGCAGTGCTCTGGCAGCCAGGAGAGACAAGCACAGCATCACCAGCGGGGCAAGGGAGGGGATTGTTCTGCTCTGCTCTGCACTGGGGCCGCCTCACCTTGAGTGCTGGAGGAAGTTTTGGCCACCATAATAAAAAAAAACCATATTAATCTATTAGAGAGCATCCAGAGGAGGCCATGAGATGCTGAAGGGCCTTGAGATGAAGCCATAAAAGATGAGCTGAGGTCACTTGTGTTACACCTGGAGGAGAGGAGTCTGAGGGGAGAGCTCATTGCAATTACACCTTCCTCATGAGGGGAAAAGGAGGGGCAGGCACCAACCACTTCTCTCTGGTGACCAGTGACAGGACCTGAGGGAATGGCCTCAAGCTGTGCCAGGGGAGGTTTAGGCTGGATAACAGGAAAAGATTCTTCACCCAGAGGGTGGTTGGGCACTGAATCCTCAGGGAAGTGATAACAGTACCAAACCTGGGAGAGTTCAAGAAGCACTTGGACAGTGTTCTCAGGCACATGGTGTGATTCTCATGGTGCCCTGTGCAAGGCCAGAAGCCAGATTCTGCGATGCTGATCCCTTCCAACTCAGCATATTCTAGGATTATCTGATCCTTCTGGATTTATTTCAATTTCCCCTGCATGTGCAGGAGTTACAATCTTTTCTGTACCTCTGACCCTTCATAGTCAGGCTCCAAGATATGAGGATGGGGTCCTCTGTTTCGTTGCAAAGGCTACAAGGGCCAACAGCTTCAGTCAGATGCAGTTATATAAAATTAAGTATTTTCTGAAGATTATATCAGAGTCAATCTACTTATGCACTGCATTCACCAGAACAATGACAGTTACCTCTACAATGAGCCTGAATCATCGAAAAAAGAAAAAGGCCTATAGTGAAGACCAAGCCTTTCAAGAGTGAGGCAGTAATTATTTCCTGCTATAATAAAATAACTCCCAGATTAGCCTAAGAAATAGATGATGCCTTATGTTCTAGGAAAAAGCAAATAAAATGTCCAGGCCTAAGCCAATGCTCGATGCCAGAGTGAAATAAAGAGATATCCTTCCTTGATGCCAAATTTGGTGCTTGGCTTAAATCAGACTGTGGAAGTAAGATATAAGAAGCATGTCATCCTGTGCATCAAGGACTTCCTGGATTTTATTGCACTTCTGCTAAAGCTGTCATTACTTTCCTTAAGTGGTAGCCTTTGTATATGTACTGCTTCTAAGAAGCAAAATATACAAATATGGATCAGGTTTCAGTGGGATGTAGAAATACATGAGCCTTCTTTAACCAGGCTAGACTGATAATGGGAGCAAATTAACTGTGAAAATACAAGATTTTGTGCCCTCATATTAATTAATTGCTTCTTAGTATGAAAAATTAACCCATTCCACTTCAGCTATATTTGTCTTAATGCTCTTGATAGACTCATTAATTCTGACACTCATACTAAAACGCTGTACAATTAAGTTAGAGGTACTAACGAGTAACTCTAATAGTATGGCTTGCTGTTTTCCCAGATCTGGTTCTCCAGCTTTAAGGTGAGGTTTTAAGGGTGTGTGTACACAAACTTGTTCTCTGGGATCACAGTTAATTAACTTTTTACTCATTGGGATTGAAATCCCATCACAGAGTAAGCAGAGGGATGTCAATGTAAATTTGACTGGGAAATAGATTCACTTGACCTTAACTCCCCCTAAACCCAGTGTTGCCAAGGTGATGAGATCCAGCCCACAAGGCTGAGGGTAGGGTAAAGATTATCTGAATCTTTCCCATTTCATATTTCAAGTTTTCTCAGTTCTCATTGGGCACCAAACAGTGACAGAGAGGAAGTTGTTGTCTTGCAGGTAGAGTGGATGAAGGGGAGAGGAGAACTGGAGGGGAGAGGCAGAAGCACACAAACCACACCAATGTATACTGACTCTAAAATAGGAACTGGTAGCTCCCAAAAGCATAGGGATATGTTTCATATGTACTTAGGAAATAAATGTGGATTTTTAGGAGTGAATCCTAGAAAACTAATCTATACTTTATTTGTTCCCAGCTGAATGGAGGTAATTATGGAAATTCATGCATGCAAAAAATGTCTGATCTGATGCACTGCTACCTTATCAATTAGGAGCATTGTGTGATTCCAATCTAGCTAACTTGCTGTACCATAAAAGCAAGTGGAGAGGAGCCAATAACCCCTGAATTCAATCTGGTTTTAGCTGTTACTTCTTGTTTCTTCTTTTATCATCTAACTCATGAAGTTTGGATCTGTGGGCCATCAACTGACTGATTGGGATTGCTGCTAAATTAGCCGATGAAGTCATTGCTGGATCTAATGGTTGCAATTTAAACCCTGCTTTTGAACAGATAATGGAAAGGTTAATGCTGTAATAAAGGATGAAGAGATAGACATGTGCAATTTATTCCCTACTCTGTAAACCAGGGCACTAATAAAAAACGGTGCTGGAAATAAATAGACAGATTTAAATAAATAAATAAACAATCAAACAAATAAATAAAATAGAAAAACAAAACCTACTTCCAGGAGGTGAGAAAGGATTTCTCTATGACTGTATCCTACAACATAAAGGTCTTCCACATATTAAATAATTACAGAAAAGATAAAACTGATGTGAGTTTAAGCAGGTTGAAAGATGCAACAGAATGCACAAAATGACAACTGAATTATTAATTTCTACTGTGCAGGCTCAAGGGAAAAGCTGCTCCTGCTTTTGTGACATTTCTTTCATAAAGACAGTAACTCAAAATTCCTGGCAAAACAATATTTGTGTTTAAAACATTTCACACACTTTTGTACTCTTCTGTCCTGTGAAGGAAAGAACATAATGATCCATGCTGGAAAAAGGAGAAAAAATTCCCTTAAGAGTCTGAAGAGTGAAATATTTCTTAGCCTGCCCCATAACTCCAGTAATGGTGTGCGCAGAACTTAATTACATGCTTCCTATTGTGGGCATGGTGAATCACTTGTGTTAGATAAACAGCGTCCACAGCCACATTACATCTGTTTAGTGCACACCTAAAGCAGGCACCTTGAGATGTATCTAATATCCTTACAAGCAAGCTGAGTACAACCATGTGCATTTTTTTAAAATGTCACAGTGACCAAAATAGTGCCACTAATTTAATGTGAAGCATTCACCGTGAAACCCTTTCAAATTTTGTTCTTGTGAGTAATTAGCTTTATCATTAGACTTACCACAGCATCCCTAGAATTCAAATGACTTGAAAACTAGTAGTTACCAGGTCTTATAATTTTGCTGGCACTTTTTTTTTTTTTTTTTTTTTTCCCTAGCTGTAACTCTCTTTCACAGGAGAAACTAAGGGTTTTTTCTTTGGAAACTCTTGCTTTTATAGTTGTCCTGTCTGTGGAAAAAACATAGAAGTCATCCACATTTGAGTGTAAAAATGGTACAGGGAGGTATTTCTAAGAACAACTCATTATTATTTTTTGATTCCCAAATGAACTGCTTGGGACTGGCACCTTAATTTCCTGTTTAAAATTAATATGGACTACTTTGAGTATAGACCAGAATCCTGAAACATTTTGGGACTACTGCTGCTGGTAAGCAATAGAGCAATCAATGTACAATCAGTCATGAGCATCTTTATCTACTCAGAAAACACCCCTGAAACAGTTAGAGCCTATGAGATAAATAATTAATTAGTGCTGAGAATAACTTCAAGCCACGTAATACCAAATACAAATGTATAGCCAGTGCTGTAGATAGCCAAGGCTAAGATCCCTATTTAATCACAGAATTGAGGTACTGGAGGGATTGTCTGATTCAGTAGTCTTTCACCCAGGAAAACCCAGCCTGGTGCTCACTTACTAATGTTTTGTTTGCCACATGACAAGTGTATGTCCTTGTCCCTGGACTTGACCTGGTGGGATGTAAAGGGAGAAAAATCTGACTTTTCACATCCTTTAGATACCTGTGTCAACCATTTAGATTGTCTCGGAGGTCAATAAAAACCTAGGCCTGAAATTCATCCTTCTGCAAGTCTTAATTTTACAGATAAAGGGAAAACCTTTGAGGTTGTCTCATGCAAACCTTCCCCATCACCCCAGTATTCAGAACTGGCAGAGGTACTGCAAGCTGTGAGCAGAACACCAGTACTGTTACTTTCTGCTCCAGACTTTCTGTTCACCTGCATGCAATGAGATTCAAGGCATGATTTGGATATTCAATTCAGGCACCCAAATATCTCTGTGTGTACAGATGATTTAAGTGTCCGCTGTCCCACTAATGCAGCTGGTACTGCCTGTGGGGCTCAGAGGGCTGTTCAGCTCACTGAGTGAGCTTTACTGGCTGGCTGGTCAGATCTGTCACAATATACCTGAAAATGGATTTAACTCTCCACCCTTATTGATTCATTATTGTGCTGAAATTCCAGCCACTCTCTGCACTGATACCACACCAGGAGAAGGTGGCAAAGCTTGAATTAATTAACAGGAATTCCTGTTTCCATGGATGGCAAGTAAGAACAAGAAAGTTATGTCAAGACTGTTTCACTGTGCCCAGTATTCCTCTGTTACAGACAACTTTCCTTCTGTAAAACCAGCTGTTCCATCTAGGAGCACACAAAGATTCATGGGTTTTGAGGGTACAAACATGTTAGTCCTTACAGAGTTTCTTAGCACAGACTTAACTACTTTGCTGGATTGTATTCTGCATGCAGGACTTCTCATTGCTGCATTTTTTTTCCATTTTTCTGAATGTCCTTTGCATATGCTGAAATCTTTACGATTTCAATTTGCTTATTCAACTCAATAGATTTCTTTCTTCAAATAAAAAGAAAAATATCTCCTTCCATATTGAGATTTTTCCCTGAGGGTTTGATAGAATTGTCACTGTTGAATCTGTCAGGTTAAACAGGGATAATACAATCTGAGACATTAACAAGTCAGTTGAGCAAAAGGGCCATCATACATTGTGTTGAGAAGCATTGTTGCAGATTCTGGTGAAACATTTCAGGAATAAAACTGGACAGATCTGGAAAAGACTGATAACCTCCTCCAAAGACTTCAACTTCAGGCATCAAATGAAATGTTACATGCTTACAGATGATCGTTCTGAATTTTGAATGTTGATTAATCATTTATGGTAATGCAAACCAGCAGAAATACTTTAAAACAGCATCAGATTTACATAGGTACAAATACTGCGTGCTAATGATACCGTTCCGTTGCGTAAATCAGAGCCCTGATGAGACAGTGACCTCCAAAGAGCTTATCCAAAGTTCACCTCCAGTGAGGCTGTGATTCATTTGCCATGCTAACACAACTCATCATTTGCTAATGAATGTGAACTGGAGATGGGAAAGGAGCACAAATAACTTATCTTAACCCCACACTTCAGCTGTTGCTGTGTTGGCCTCCCTGCTCCATCAGCACCGTCTCTTTCTGATGGAGATGCAGATCTTACAGAAATTCCACATAACACAGCCTCTGTAAGTACCTTTGCTGAAACACTTGAAAGTTACTAACATATTCTCATCACTTTAAAGGCAAGATGTTGAAAAAAATACTATTATAAAGGGATTTTCCTTTTAACAACTGATCTTTCCCCTCACATTTCTTTCCAGACCACATATCTTGTCATGCATTAAACCATCAATGTAGCAGCTGACATTTTAGGGTCAAAATCCACTTTTTGTCCCTCTTTTATCTTCCCAAAAAATAGATATTAAAAAAAAAATTCCCAAAGTTCATATAGAACTATCAGAGAAGAGAAGCCCTCAAATATATTTTGAAAGGCAGGTGTTAAAAGACAACAGACCTGTGGCAATGGTTTGATTGGTCTGAGGCTGAATTACAGGTTGTGGTTTCATTTCTGCACTGAGAGAGAAAGCCTGGAATCTGGCCATCTAGGGAAGGTATGATTGGGACACCATGCTCAGGTTCCCATCCCAAAGGGATTTCCATCCATGTGTCACTGTGCTCAGGGCCAGGACTTTGACACTACTCTTGGTTGGTATAATGGAGCCATCCTCCAAAAACACAAAAAATCTGGGGCTTGGGTCACGTCCAGCCTGCATTCAGGGCTGGAAGGATGCAACAGAACCTAGAGGAGGAACATCTATTTCCCCATGGAGAAGCAGCATGAGAGTGGAGTTGCATCGTGGTGTCCATCACTACTGGATAAAAGCTCATCCCTTGGGATCAGACTGAGATATGGCTCCTACACTGATATGATTAAAAATGGCTATTTTATCTGAGATAATCTAAAGCTGCTGAGACATTCCCAGTTCTTTTCTAGGGAGATACTTAAGAATATTCTGCATTCAATTGCCTTCCCCTGGCTTCCAGCTAATGCCATTTTCTAAGGTATTATTCTGGAAATGAGCCAGGGCTGTGAGTCTTTGTCATTTTAGTGATCATGAATGCCAAACTACAACCTGCTATGGAGCACAAAGCAAAGGTGAAGAGTCTGGTGTAAGAAAATGTTTATAGGAACAGCATCAAGTCAAACTGGATTAAAAATTTAGTTTAATTTCCAGTGAATTTGGTATATTAACACAGTATTTTGCCTGTGTCAATTTGTATATTCCAAGAAAAATCATTCCTCTACACCATCACTGCTCTTTTTATCCACAGCTCCTGTGACATGAAGTTTAGCCCTTGTATCTTTTAGCACAGATCAAACTCACTGATGTTTGTTTTGTAGCACCACTGGATCTGTGAATGGGTCATAGTCCACAGACCAGATTGTTAAGAAAAGCTGACGTGCAGTCTAAGTTTCAGTAATGACTCTGAACTCTTCACTTAATGGAAAAAATTCAGAAAGTCTTCCTGGACTAAAAAAACCCCAACAACTGGATAGTTCAAAGAAAAGATCTTTGTCTGATTTTCTCTAGGTCAGGCAGTGATTAAACACTATGTGAAAAAGTTCCATCTTCTGTTGCAATACTTCATGCTTTTAGCTGGAAAACCCTGAATCAAGTGCCCTGTGTCACAGGCACAACTGTGACCGCCTCAGGTGCAAAATGAAAGAGCTCTCTGTGGAGTTAATGCCAGAAAATCCAGAGTTCCTACCTAATCTGAAAGAACTGAGCCATATGTCTGGCTCCACAGGAGCTGCATTATCAGGACACCCCTCATTGCCCATAATGGAAAACTCACTGAACTGTTACCTGGAGCTGGAGTGTTCTAGCAGTGATGTTGTGGGGTGCAGGTCATGTGCAGCCATGCACCTCTTCCCTACACAGCTGCAAATCTTTGACCAGGCTAAAAAGCCCATTGGGAATGGCACTATGCAGCTTTTCTTCTGAATGCCCCAGTCCAAGTGAGAACTGTGATCCTTGCAGAAAGTGCTCATGTTCTCACATAAGCGTGACTGTGTGATGAGTTTGAGAAGGCACAGACAAAGAAGATACAGTCCCAGCTGGAAATTGTTTTTTCAATTGGCAATCCCACATGGCTGAAGTGCTACATTGGATTGGTATTATTGACATCTTTGAAAATATTAAGTTTGCAATGTATGGTCAAAAATAGAAAAAAAACCAAAAAACTATCAATACTTCCAAATGGGTTGAAATCTTGCATAAGATTGCAAAGAATATATTTTCAATTCATTGTAAGAATTTGTCTGACCACCAAATTATTATTATCAATTTCCTACCTAGTAACTCTAATAGAGACTACAGAAGCCTTTTCTGGACAGTGCTGCCTTCATATTAGAAATTCAGTTTCAGTTATGCACCTTTGGAGGACCTAATATATTTGAGTGTATGTGCCTGAGAGAAAAGGGAGTTTGGCCAGGTGGAAGAAAGATAGGGTGGGCTCTTTGTGTTTTTCTGTTTGTTTTCTCTGTCTGCTATAGTCTTTTAATCTTTATTGATTTCAAATAGGAAGATAGAAAATACCACAACACTGTATTCAATCAAGGCAGAAGTTACAACTGTGGGTTCAGAACTTACTCTCATTTGCATTTTTCTTGAGATTTCTAAAACTTTATTCCAAAGGTATAACTCATTCCTCTCCTTTCTAAAGAAACAAGGGAAGGTTTGTGGGGGAGATCAGTGTATGTCCCTGTGAGACATCCTAAATCTTGTGTACCCCTGAGATTTTGTCATGTTTGGAATTAGACTCCTGTCGCCCTGAGAATCAGGCCTTTGATATTGTTTCCTACAAATCTTAGCCAGTTTCCCAGGAAAGTAACTATAAACATAGGTGTTTATACATGCTATTAAAGATATGCCTTTTGATGGATATCTCTCACAGCCAGTGTGGTTGGGAAGGTGTTAACCTGACTATCCAAACCCTGGTTGTGGTCAGAAACCTATAAATACTGAAAGAACAAATAAACGATTCTCTTTCTTTCACCACACCTGGAGCTGCGTCTGTGTGACTCATTTAGTGTCCAACAGTGACAGACTCCTAGAACTTTTGTCCCTCTGTATCCAGTACTCTTGGTGAAATTTAAAAAGGTGTCTTCCTAGAAATTTTTCTCCAGATGTTTAAGCATTGTTAAGGATGATTGTTAGCCTTATGTTAGGCTCTTTCTATCATCTAAATCTACTTCTTTACAGTTTGCTGAAGTCTGGGCACTTGACTACTTAATTACATGCCGGCTTTCAAAGGTCCAGCACTTTTATTTTGCAAAGTTTAGCAGAAATCAATGTAGGATTCTTAAGGTTTACCTTCAAATGCCTTTACGCAAGTTTTTTAATGTCTTTTGGAGAGTGCCCTGTCAGAAGCATTTCTGCAACTCATTTGATTTGGGGTTTTTGCAGCTGGAGCTGCTGGGTGATGTGGTTTGGCTCCGTGCTCTCCCTGCTCTGCTGTGCTGCATGGCTCACCGTGTTCCCAAATCTGTGTGTCTCAACTCAATTAGCAACTTGCTGCCAGCCAGAGATAAGCCCATGGATAGGTATTCTGGTCATGGCAGATAAAAGCCCCAAACAATAGTTTAGTCTGATGTCCTTCACTTAATACAAAAATAGAATTTAAAACCATTAACAAAGCAATTCAGGATATTTAGTTGCAAGTCAGAAGCTTTCCCATCCTTATTCAAGCTGCAGGGGACTAGGAGGCATCTAACCCCTTGGTAGCTAATGCTGTCATTGCCTCTCCTTTGCTTCTGCCATCTGTTCCCCACTCAAGCACCCATGTCAGAAGCTGCCTTGGTTTCTCCCATGTGCCAGGAATTTTGGAGCACTTTTAACTCTTGTCCCAGGAGGGAAATAGGATCTTGGTATATGACTCTTGTCTTCTAAGTTGAGAAAAAACAGGCAGGGAAATGTAGTGCTATGGGCTGTTTTGCAGTCTCATACCAGCAAACCTGGGAAATGTGTCAGGCCATTCTTCTGAAATGTCCCCTTAAGCAGAAAATACAGATTGATGGTGTCTGTGCTGTCTGACATTGCTGACCCAAAAAGTACCAGCATGCCAGCCCGAGAAAGATGACAATGGTGGTCAACAGGGCTCAGAAGAAAAAGGTTTTTAGGACTGGGGCTGAAAAAAAGAGATAAGGAACCTTTAACTTGGTTTGGCTAGTACACGGAGGAGAGGAAAGAGGAACTATCTAATATAAAAGCTGTTCTTTTTCACCCTAAATGCCCTGCTGTGAAACACAGCTTTCCTCTCCCAAGTCTTGATTTTAAAGGCTTTCCAGACTCATGGAAACAGCAGTGAAGCCCATTCAGAGGCATTCCTGCCAGTGAAAGCCCAAAGTCGTCAAAAACCTGGCATGAGTAAGGATTTGGGCTTTTCTGCTTCCTGGTGTGCCAGGGACAATGTCTGTCACTTCTGTCAGCAATGGGTAATTGTCATTCTGGGCTGCCACCCCATCACCTGCCAGGTCAGCTTGTGTGCCAGTTAGACTAGAGCTCTTTTGGGGATCTTTCCTTACTTCCTAGGGTTTCCCTCAGCATCATGTGGAGGACTTTTTTCCGCCTCTGCCATTGCAGCAGAGCAAGAGTGCAATACAGCTTACTCAGAGTGGCATTTCTACCCTGTCCTTGCTGTATAATGGCACTGGGACAGGGATTTCTACACAGGGCTCTGTGTGTGCACTCAGGGAAATCTGTGGGTGCAAAGAAAGAGGAACCTTAGAACACCCCTTCTGCAGGACTTGTTTTTTCTCTTCTCTTCCAGGACCTCCACTAAGTTTCTCAGTGCTTTGCTCTGCATCCCCTGCCCTTTTGTAGCCTCACATAGTGTTTGAATTTTTCCTGTCACTCTTATCTCAGTACTGATCTCTGGCCTATTGCTTGGAAGTGCAGAGATTCAAGAATCTAAATATTAAATAGTGAGTATTCCTGAGTCTGTGGAAATCAGGCATGCATTCCCTTCTCTCTGAAGAGCTGTTCTCAAATATTTGGTAATGTCATTTTTTTTCAGTGTTAAAAACCCTGACTCAAGTTTCTCATTAGCAACCATAGAGCGATCAGTGCAAGATACTGCAGATGTTCTGTGAAAAATGAAGTTTGGAAGAAGAGAAAAAGTTGGTGGGTAGGAATATAGAGTAACTGAAAGAACTGTGAGAAAAGATGAATTTTTAATCCTTATGGGCAAAAGCCAATAGCTGAAGAAAATAAGGTTGTTCCAATATGAAATTTGGGAAACTGTGTGGGAATCATGGTTTAGAACCATATTGCTTTGGATACCCGAAACCAAAAATTTAGCAGAACACTGCCAGATTTTCCTTATATATCACAATCTTAGAGAATTCCATTAGCATTTACCAGGTGGCAGAGCATAATGAAACCAGAGCACAAGCTTTAAGGGAAGAAAATAAAATACCAAATGAAGCAAAGCAGAAAAAAATCTAAGATTTATAAGAACTTTTGAAGACAGAAAAGTCCCAATGTCTTGCAAGAAGTGGTACTGAAGATGAGAGAGGAAAAGGAAATATGTGCACTGTTGGACTGGGGTGATTTCTTACTCGTAATTGTTCAGTTAGAGGCTAGGGGCTTTCTTACCCAAAGCCTGGATTATAATTTTGTAACCAGAATCCTTGACCGCATGTAGACATGATACCTAAATTTACAGCAAGGAATTTCAGAAAAACCTGATCATGCAGGACTGCTGTGGCTGTCTAGATAGTTATTTCAGTAGCAAAAATACATAAACATTATGAAGAGGTGGTGTTTATAATTATATCCAAACCAGGGGTAAACATAAGGGGTGGCATTCAGCTAATTTACACAGTAAACCTCTCCATAGGAGCTCATCATCAGTCTGTCCTTACAGATAAAGAGAAAAATATCCTTTGTAGGTGCTCCTGACCAGCTTGAGCTATTTGCTTTAAATCAATCTGAGCTGAATGCTAGAAGCACACAATCCTCTCTGTTAACTAAACCTCACAGAGACTTAATATTTTTTCCCACAGCACAAAAATTTGTCAAAATGATACCAGATGCAAATGTACTTTTGCCTGCCTATGGTGTTCAAAACATGCTCAAATTCCTACAGGATCTGCTCCTACAATTTTTAAGGTAGGGATGGTGAACAGGAAACATGATGAGCAGATATATATATGTAAAACACATAAAGGTTCTCAGCTAGATCTGCATTCTATTGGCTTCAAAAGAAAAGAGATATAGAAGAAAAACTCAAAGAATGGGTAATATTAAAATAAGTAGAAATTTCTCAAACAAAACAGTCTGTGATGTTCATACAAGAAACATGAGATTAATGATCATGCATAGTCATAAATTACTTATTTTCTGGGAAAGATTTTTTTTTTTAATACTCTTTTTAACAGAGAAAAATAGTGCAGTTAAAAAATGTTTGTATTAAACATGTAATTTCTAAAACTAAGAAAATATATTGACCTGAATAATATTTGTGACAGTGACAAACAAGCACTGCCATTTGGTGGTCTGGAAATTATGCATACAACAAACTAATCAAATTTTTAAGGCATAATGCTGCAAATAGGAACCATGCAATGCACTGTGAAAAATTATGTAAAATAATGGTAAGGATGATTCTAAAAAGCTGAAGAACACATTCAGATCATCATTTGGCATATGTGATGCACATTCTTAAAGTCTGGACTGCCACCTGCTGAAACACTGTTTAATAGGAAGCTTTGACTTAATAGGACTCAGTTTTCATATTAAACCTTGATTTTCACCCTCTTTCTTTCTCCTAACCCTTAATGCTCTATATCCCATGAATCATTATATCTGAGAGTAAATTTCAGATTTCCTCCCCTTCTGTGCCTTGATTCCCAGGGTCAGTGTCAGTCTTCTTCCTGCTCATCCTCTGTGATTTCAGCAGTTTCTTACACTGTGATTTTCCTGTTAGGATTTTACAGCCAGACTCAGCCGCTCAGCCAACACTGCTGCCTCCACAAAATGAAATTAGGCAGCGTGGAGTCAGGCATTGTCCTGTTGCCAACTCTCTTTATGTTTGCATGGTCACCATGTGGGCAAAGGTGTGCTCACCATATGGGCAGCAGCAGCAAGGGGAAGATGAACCCTTCTTGTCGTCTTTGCTGAGCAAGGGGGACTGATGCAAGAAGGGTGGAATGTGAGTGAAATCTTCCATAGAAAGAGGACACAAGAAGACTTGCAGGCTTCAAAACCACCAAGATCCAGACCAGAAGAGGCTGGGTTGCATAGCATCAATGCAGATTAAAATTGACGGCATGCTCTGAGCTGCAGTCATAATTATTGCAGATGCTGAGGAGGACTGCTGAGATGTGAGTTATTAACTTTGTGGGTGTTTGCAGGTGGTGCTTATCCTTCAGATACGGTGCAGCAGCAGGAGAGCCGAGCCTTCCCATGGTTATGGGTACTAACACAGGCTTCCCATCCTTCATACCCCTGCAGGAAGGGGAATGCAGGATGGAGCCCGGAGTGTGGCTCTGTGGGCTCCGTGGTTTTGGGATCACAGCTTCCATTCAGCAATGTCAGCCCTGGGTGCTTCCACACTCTTCCTGCAGTGGGGGGCTCAGGCCACAGTCTCCTCTGAGATTTGCCATCAAGATTATTCACCATGACTTGTGACCTCCAGTATGACCCTCTCACCCTGCTTTTAGTGGGTGTTTTGTCCTGCACGATCTCTTGTTCTCATGGGTGAGCTCTCAGTTGGAGCTGGGACCGAAGAGGCAGCACCCGCAACAGCCCCGAGCAATTGTCCCTTGGTGCCAACATCTGGAGTTTTCACTGACCAAACTCTTTCATCACTGTAAGACCCCTCCCCTTATATCAAATACGATCTGCGATCACCTGAACATCCCCTGCTTTGAGTGTTTCAAAACGAGGGAGCTGTAACCCTGGCTCTGTGGAGCACCGCTACCCTCTAGTGGTAAAACCGCCGGCATTTTTTAGGTTAAAAAGATGATATTTTCGCTACTAACTTATCTCT
Source organism: Pseudopodoces humilis (assembly GCF_049639895.1). Taxonomy (NCBI): domain Eukaryota; kingdom Metazoa; phylum Chordata; class Aves; order Passeriformes; family Paridae; genus Pseudopodoces; species Pseudopodoces humilis. Next base: position 8,119,102 of record NC_142200.1, read on the forward strand.
TCCTTTTGGACAAAAATCTGTACTTCATCTTTAATTGACAGCGGTGTTTTTTTTTTTTAAAAAAAATGATATCATAAACTCATGCCTTTAGTTTAAGTAGCCTATGATGTAATGCAATGATGTAATTTCCTTGGACTGCTTTTAGTGTGTTTCACCTCTCATTAAATCATTAAAATTATACTTGTGAGCTGATGGGTGACCGAATTTTCACGTGGTATAAGAAAGTGGCTGTAATGGAGAGTGGCAAGCAGCAGCTGCTCAAGGCTTTAAATGTGGTGTTGGTGAGGGTAGCACGCTAAAGGCTGTAATGTGGCAGAGCATAGGTGGCTTATGGCTAATCAAAGGCATCATTGTCTTTGTTTAGTTTCATCAGTTTGCTCTTGGAGGTTTAGAACAGCTGGATCATGGGTCTTGGGAAGCCAGGGAGCCACTGGCTTTATAACTTCAAGGTGGGGACAAGAAGATACTGCGTGACAAAGCTCAAGGGAGCAGGAGCACCACAAAATTGCTAAATAAACTGCCATATGTCTTGATTAGCAGGAGTGTGGTTATAGGTAGATGGCAAAAGACACTCTAGAGCAGGGCTGGGGCGTGGGAAAAGGTAAAACTTGTCAAAGAAATCCAAAATTATTTAGCATGAGCAAATACATTTACTTCTGTTTTCACCTTGCTCAAAATGGCTGATCTGAAATTTTCCTGGCATAAGAAGAGTGAATTTCAGAAAAGCCACAGCAAAGTAATCCTTCAGGGTTTGCCATGAAGCATTTCACTGTTGTCTTTTCCTTGCATGTCGGGTGCTAGTGGACTCTGCTTGGAGGAAAGTCCCCCCAAAAGCCAGCAGGAGCTATCAGGAGCTCACCTCTGTCTTTTCTCTCCAACTGCAAATAAACTGCAGGATTTAGAAATATTCTCAGAATACCATTCTTTAGCCCTAGGTTTTCTCAGCCATGAAGGAAATGAAAACCCAAGGCAGGTCAGAAGACACATGTTGCTGAGCTGAGCTGGGTCCCTTGTCACTGCTTCCTCTGCAGGCTCTGGCTCTGCTTAATTCACTCAGTAAAACAAAGTGGAGTTTTACTCAGCAAGAGATGGAATCACAGTACAGGAACCATATTGAAATTCAAAACAGGTAGTACACACAAACACAGCTTGATTCTTCACAAGCTTTTTTCCCTGGATGATTTCAGTACTTAATGCCTATCATTTCTTTGATGTACCCTAGCTATGAAAGCAGGGGATCCAGTGCTTTTACAAAGACATCTTTCTAATTTATTCATTAAACTCAAAATATTTTCATGGCCACCTGCCCCTCTGTTCCTGTGGATCAAGTTTAGGAAACACATTAAAATGCCCATGATCTAGGTACGTACATGAAGTACCAGAATATGAGATTGCCCCTTTTGCTTCAACGTAATCACTTCTATAAAAGATTTTGAATAGCTTGAACCTGGGAATAGTTTTGCAAAACAGCTCAATTAGTCCAAATTGGATTTGCCAGCAGTGGGAGTTAAATTTTTACTCAAATCTCTGTGTTCTGGAGCCTCACAGACAGAAAATAATACAGGGACAGTGATTTATCACACAGTTTGTTTACTGGAGAGAAGAAATTTACCCTCTCTTGTTACTCTTTCAAACCTTTTCGTCTTTTCATCTACATAAAATGAGTGGGGGAAAAAAAAAAAAAAAGGAAATATGCAATGCAGTTTTCAAGGGTGGGTTTGTCCCAGTGCTGTCTTGTAGTGAAGCATTTATGGTTTCCCAGGCCCCAGGATGTGCCAGGCAGATCCATGGCACTGTAGCTGCAGTGCCCTTCTGGGCAGCACTCAGTTGGGAACAGCCCTCCTCTGCCATGCCACACAATCCCTCCCGAAATGCACTGTCACCCATTCCACTCTTGAGGACTGTCAGTTGATTAAAGCACGTCTGTCCCAGGAACATTCTGACTCTGGATCCTGCCATGACTGCCAGTTCCCCCTGCTCTAACCTGGTTTAAATCTTCTGATCTTCATATAAACTCACCTCATTCTCGCCAACAGGGAGCAGCCATCCCATGGAAGTCTCTACTGATGATTTTATAGGCAATATCTCCAGTGCAAATCCAGAGAGGATTAAAAATACTGTGCTTTTTTATTTTTTTTTCTTTTATTTCATTCCAGGTTTCTGATTGTCTTGGGGTGTTTGATCTTAGCTGTCTTGACAACTTTCAAGGAGTATGAAACAGTTTCTGGAGACTGGCTCCTCTTGCTGGTAAGTAAACTGTGGCTGCTGCATCACCCTGGTAAGGCCCTGGAATTGAAACCAGCCCCATCAGCAGGGATGGAAATTCACTCCCAGCTCTGCATGCAGTGAGGTTTCTGCTCTTGGTCCTGGAACAGTGACTGTACACTTACATATTGGAGAGTTCCCAGTCCATTGTCAACACCAACTGAGGAAAAAGTATATGAGGTTCCTGAGACAAAATGAGAGGGAAGATCCTAGCCTGAGGCTTTTACATAATGGCTTTTCAGCATTTGTCTAACAGTCCATATTATCAGTAAATTTCCTATTGACCATGCCAGACCTGAGCACACTTCAAAACTATTTTTCTTTCAACAGTTTTAATTCATTCTATAGTATTCTACTAATCCTAGTATTTCTTTCAAGGAAGGTCATCAGAGTTGGACTCATACTTGTGTCCAATAGCAGTGTAACAGAAATTACTGCAGGCAGTGCCTTTGAGAGAAAATGTATTCACAGCAAATACATTCCAGATTGCTTGTTCTATAAATGCTGAAGTTCATGCTCAAGACTTTATTTTAGTAAGGCCTCCCATTTAGCAGAAGAATTAAAAAATAGAAAAAACCTCTCTCTATATATAAAATGGCAAATTCAACATTTTATGAAAATTACCCTAAAAATGAACTTCCTGTGCTCCCATAGCTATCATAAAATATATGTCTCACTTAACCTGGCCTTGTTTAAAGTATCCCTAGGGAAACTGCACAGTAAAATTAGTTCCAGGATCTCAATTTCCATTTCCCCTTGTACCTCCAGAGACATATAGATCCGAGCAAGAGCTAAATGCCAAAAGGAATGAAAGGTGAATTCCCCTTGCATGTTCTTTCTCAAAAAGTGCCTGTATGAAAACACCTTCATCCCTCAGGGAATGTGAAACTTGCTTTTGGTCTCTGTTACCCTGCTTAGGCCCATCTTTCACATTTGGAAAAGCCTGAGGTTATCTTTCCTTCTCCTGTGCTTGTTTCTGTGTGGCTCTCAGCAGTTTTTAGATGCTGTGGTTAATGAGCATGAGGAAAGGTCCCATTTTCCCTCTTGCCAGCAATTCACAGAGAGGAAAAGTAACCACGTGCCCCAGGCTGCCTTTGGCCACTCTCTGCTGAGCACCTCAAAGAAGCTCTTTGCTCCCCATTCCCTCCCCATGCTTAGAAAGGTTCTGGAGCCAGGTGGAAAATCCCATTCTTTTGTCCACCAGAAATTTAAGGGAACAATATATGCCTTAAATTTGTCTTATATATGTCTTTATCATTGCTTTAAACTTATGAGCACATGAGTATCCTGTATCCTGCCCCTCTCGACAGATATGGCTGCATGAACGAGCTGCTGGTGGGAGCCCCTGGGGGTGGGTACAGAGTGCCCTGGGGACTTTGCAGTCACCCCTCACACACATCTGCTCATTTTGTGTGGAGCAGGAGGTCTTTCTGTGAAGTAATTGTCCTTCCATTAAGGCAGGGTAAGCACTTCACATTTACCCAACAGCAGGGGCAAGTCCTTCCTGCACGGTACTTAGGCTGGAAAATTATGTCCCACTTTGCCTTGCCTCTGTCATCAATCTCGATTCTCCTCCACTTTTTTCATCTCTCTTACACATATCCTAACACTTGCACTTCATTTGTTTCCTTCAGCTGTATCCTCGTGTCCAGAATTACTGTAAAACTTGTTGAGACTAACAATGTAGTTTGTGTCTTGATACAGGAAACTTTTGCCATTTTCATCTTTGGAGCAGAGTTTGCCTTAAGAATCTGGGCTGCTGGCTGTTGCTGCCGCTACAAAGGATGGAGGGGGAGACTCAAATTTGCCAGGAAGCCTTTGTGCATGCTGGGTAGGCACATGCTCTTTACTACTGTTTTCCTCATTAATGTCCTTCTTCCCTTTAAGCCAGTTTGAGGGGATGTCAAAGAACTGGTGACTGGCAGTGCAAAGAGCACTGAAATCAGATCTGCCCTTTATGCCAGGACCTGTGCTCTGCTTGGAGTAATTATTTGAAGTAGCCAGCAATAATCTGTAATTAAGAGACACTTGGCTACCTAGTCAGTGAGGAAAAAAATGAATCCTTCTACTCTTGAAATACATTTTCCTTGTCCTGAGCCCCACTGCACTTTTCTTAAACTCATCCTCAGGAAAACTCTCTCTGCCTTCAATTTCAAACCACTTGAGAACCCAACTCTATACCACCTTCCCCAGCTCCCTTTCATATTTGTGTTTTGTTTTACAATTGTATTGTTGGTCTGTATTTGCAAACAAGTGTCTTTGTGATTTCACCCATGTTACCTTTCAGGCTTGGATGGCACTGCTTGTAATTATCCATAAAATTACTCATTATTCATGTTTGAATACCCTCCTGCAACTACTCATTATATCCACAAACCAACCAGACAACATTTAGGGGATCACTCTGCCCTGAACACCTGTCATCCCCATTCAGTCACTGATTTTAGGATACTCTCCTTTGTTTCAATTTTCTTCAGGACAAACACGGGGTTTTTTTCTTTTTTTGTACTCTGGGAGCCATGGTGCTGCATGAGTACAAGCCTCTCTTTCCTCTCCCTCCTTTTGTTTATCTCATGGATCGAAATGGTAGACAAAATTATGACAAATTTTCTTTGTGCATCTGTACTATCCTCAATTTAGTACTGCTTCTTTGGGTGCTACTGTTGTACAGATACTTCTGTACTTCTAGTAGGTTTGTGAATGCAGCAGAGTGTGGGAAAGTGGGATTGATACTGTCTTAGTTCTTCTCAGTAGAATTGTCATCTCACTTGAGTCTGAATCTTCACTGGTATCTGGGTAAAAGAAGATATCCTGGATTTATTAAAATCATCTCTCATTTGTCACTGGTACAATTTTGTTTTGAGAATGATTGGAAGTGAATAAATCTGAAATCCACTCTTTTTGTCTGGAAAGAGAATATAAAGACAATTCAAAGACTGAGTGCTCAGAGAATGAAGCTGTTTGGTACCACTTTCTTCTTGTATGTGCATAAAGGATCAAAAAGCAAGGGGAAACGAGGAAAATAAAAAAAACCAAAAAAATAATTTATTTACATTTCAAGCCTCTTCAGTTATCAGCAAATTGGTCCTGTGAGCACTTACAAAAAAATAGTAGTACTGACTTCTTTTAGTGGGAAAACTCAGCCAAAATAATAAAATGGTAAGTGTACCATCAAACCTGAATTTCTCATCTGCTGACCTGTTCACTATGTTGTTCCAGTGGTACAGATGAAGTTCATGTTGATTTTCTGTCAGCATTAGGACACTGTTTCTGTGCGCCCCTAAGGGAGCTCGGTGTCTCAGGTCCAGTGCATTGATCCATAAATAGATCCCAAGGCTTTCCAGAAGGTTCTGTGCCTGATGCTGACTGTGTGGCAGGTGCAGATAACTGATTAATTGGCAAGAGAAGGCATTTTCAGGCAGCTTTGAAGCTCGCCTAGGGAAATTTGCAGCACGACTAGATGGGATTAAGGAGCAGGTGATGAGGCCACTTTTGTTGGCAGGCTTTGTTCTTTTTGCCTTGCAGATATCTTTGTGCTGATTGCTTCCGTGCCAGTGGTTGCTGTTGGGAACCAGGGCAATGTTCTGGCTACGTCTCTCAGAAGCCTCCGCTTCCTTCAGATCCTGCGGATGCTCCGCATGGACAGGCGGGGTGGCACCTGGAAACTTTTAGGATCAGCTATTTGTGCACACAGCAAAGTAAGTGAGGAGCTTGCAGGGCTCAGTTGGGGCTTGGGGAGAAAGATTAAAAGGAAAGAGAGGGGATGCACGTGTACAGCAGTGCCTTGGGGTTATGTTTAGCAGTTCAAAGTACAGTTTTGTTCTTTCAGCTTTATTTCCTTTTCCATTCTCTGCACCATTTCTGCTCCTTGTTTTACCTTCCTGTGCTCAACAGTGGTGCTGGAAAGTGAGAGCACGTTCATTCCCACACGTTACAACAGGAATTTTGCCTTTGCTCTCAGTGGAAACAGGGACATCACTTTTATAGTGAAGGATGCTGAAAACCTTGACAAAAATGCCTGTGAAGTTGCAACATATTTGCAATGGCTTCTCAGACTTGTCTGATCAACAGATGGAGCAGGACTCTGAAGGGATGGGAAGAGGCTGATTAGCCTGAGAAATGTGTTCAGAAATGTGGTTTCTGAGGGAGCTATGGATAAAATTTCTCTTTGGAAGCTTAGGTCAGGCAATACAGAGATGGACACTGTGGGAACCCAGACAGGCAAAGATATCTAAAGTCGTCCTTGCTTGGTCCTACCTTGGTGCTGTAGTCACACACACCCTGTCTTGCACCAGACAGGTACCTGTGCTCTTGCATTTTCACAAAACATTATTACAAGTGAAAAACTATCTGTTTAAAAATCCTCTAGATAAGATTTCTCATCTGCACAGGATGTAGAAAAATTACATATACTCCAATATATACTGCTTTTTCTTACTCATGAATGACATTCCTGACATTTTAGGGGGTTTTGATAGTTAAAATGCCAGCTGGCATAGCATATTTAGACTTTGCTTCTGTTTAGGGCCTGATGGGGATGCCCACCATGCTTCATTTCTTATCAATGTCTGCTTCTTCTTCATATAAACTTGATACAAGACAGGTGGCAGATAAACACTTATGTCAAATTTTTTTTTCAGGAAACAGATCATGGAAGAAGTCTACATATCAAAAACATTGTTTGGAAATTGTTAAAGGCTTCATTGTATGGGATTTCATTTAAATATTATTTGTTTGGTTTCCCACCATGCACTTTGAGACCTCAGCCTGGCTGAGGGAGATAAGAAAGGGTTGTGAGAACTTTGCTTTACTGGAGACAATGGTGAAACAATTTTGCTAACAATTTCTTTCTGTGACTACACACCAGAAATTAGCTAAGAAAGTTGATCACTTGTCTCAAGATTCAATCACAAAGTTCTCAGCTACAACATTTTTCTTTTTTTGTCCTAATAAAGTTCACATAAAATGAATTGGAATATTGATTTTTTTTTTCTTTACCCACTTTTGAAGACCTTAAAAAAAGTGTTTCTGCCTTGTTTCAGACATTGCTGGGATTTTACCTTGGGTGGCTGCATGCCGCACCTCAGTGGGATTAGACACACGCTCCACTTTAGTTATTCTCTCTAAAATGGCAAAGTTAGGGGTTTGTTTGCACACAGAATATTTTCAAGGTCTGTTCTTATTGCATTAATTCATATTGAAGACATCATTCATGATGGGATCTGCTTTGATATGGCTGAAGAGATGGAAGTGCATCCTGCAGTCTTGGCTCTCTGGAGGTAGGGGAAGGGCAAAGCTGTTGATTTGCTTGCCAAGACTGACCAAGCCCAGGGGCAGAAGGAGAGAGTCAAGGTCAGGGTCAGAGCCCCACAGTCCTCTGTGCCATGGGTGCAGCTAAGCCCTGAACCCAGCTTTATTCAGAGCTACAACTGCAGATTCCTCCAGGCTTCTCCTAAGGAAGATTCTGTGTAAGAGCAAATTCTTGTAAATCTCTGCACTATTTCCCACTAAGTGCTGAGCTGGGCTGGTCATGGATATGACCAAAGCCAGCAGTGACAGCTCTGCTGTGCCCTCTGTGCTTCTCTCTCCTGATGTTAACTTTGCCACTGTGGATACTGAGGCTCTTTTCAACCCCTCCATGTTCATCTGTTCCTTTTGCAGGAACTCATCACTGCTTGGTACATCGGATTCCTGACGCTCATCTTATCCTCATTTCTTGTTTATCTGGTTGAAAAAGATGTTCCTGAAAAAGATGCTAATGGGGTGGAGATGAAAGAGGAGTTTGAAACCTATGCAGATGCACTGTGGTGGGGGCTGGTAAGTGACTCCAAAAATACCTTATACCCTTCTTAAAAACTTCATGTCCCAGAAGAGATAAAGTTTTAGGGATTACAGTGCAAGTGCTGCTATATTTGGCTTAAAGGCACATTACCCAGTAACATTACCAAAGTAGGAGTGCCCCCTACAACCAGTTAACAGAACCTACAACCCTGTTGATTGAACTTCAGACAAAGGCCATTAGGTGTTTATACCTCCTTCAGAAATCAAACTGTGTTCTTGGTGTCTGGAAAACCTCTCTTTTAGAGGAGCACCTCTTCAGGTGTAACTGCACTATGGGAGACTGAGGTCCCATGCCAGCAGGGTCCTGCCTGTGAGAGCTGCATCTTACAGAAAATGCAGAACCAGGGCTGGCCAATGGATGGTTTTGTTGGGCTATCAAAGAGCACCAAACATTTGGGCAGTTGAGACAGACACTCATGGTGGTTTGGTTCTTACAGTGTCAGTGACTGAAGATGCCTCTGGGTTCAGATGGAGGAAGTAAAAAAAATATTTCTGGAAAGAAAAACTTAACAATTCTCCTGTGTTACATGCATTCCCCAAAGATTAGGGAATGCATGTATCATCAGGTAGGATGCTGGACAAGAGGGACCTTTGATACATCTGTTCTTGTCTCTTCTGATGAAGTGAGGAGTACTGGTTTGCATCACTACTCATTCAATCACAGAATATTCCTGCTGTTCCAGAACTCATGTTGCTTTGTTACTAATAGTCAAGGAAGTCTGTGTCATGCTGTGACTTAAATTCAGCAGTGTATTTTTTATTTAATGTAGTTCATTCATAAATATAAAATACTCCCCTCCCCCATTATTAGTCAAAAGATATCAAGAGTTGCATAGACCACCTGGATCTTTCCATATCATTTTATATCCAGGACATTTAGGTATAGTCTCAGTGGTGAGAAAATGTACACAGTTGGAAATCAACAATTGTGCCAGAAAGGAGAAAGTTTTCACAAAGACATCTTTGTTTCAAGAAGACCAGGACTTCTTCAGCTAGAGCTAATTCTGACTAGTTTTTAAAGGGTCTGCAAGCTGTTTACTGGCAAATCCCATTCCTGACTGTATACAGGTGGGCAGGAGATTCATGTGGAGTTCACTTGCAGCAAATGCGTCTGAAAGAGGCAGCTGCTTTGAGACTAAAGCCATCCTCCATGCAGTGCCCTGGGACTGTGGTTGGTGGCCCATCCTCAAGGTCCTATTTCACAAAGCTGTGCATGAGCACCCATAGGGCTAAGAGAGTTACACAGCTTTCATGGTGACTTTTACACAGAGCTCTTGGCTTTGTTTTTCTTACATCAAGTCCTGGTCCTTCTGCCCTCAGATCACCCTTGCTACAATTGGATACGGCGACAAGACCCCCAAAACATGGGAGGGACGGCTGATTGCAGCCACATTCTCTCTCATTGGAGTGTCTTTCTTTGCTCTTCCTGCAGTAAGTACCTTCCCCTCCCCTGTTAGACACAGCCCAGTGCTGTGCACTCACAAAAAGAAGGTAAAGTTAATAAAATTACCAGTGGAACCAAATCCCTTTTAAAGAAGTACTCCAGAGACTTGAGTGGGTCTGTATCAGTAAATAGAACTTGTTTTTTCCCAACTTTGCACAGAACCTATTAGGAATAATATATCACCCCAATACTCCCCAAATCACACTGCTAGTTGGCACAGGACAAAACTAATCCAGCAAGTGAACAATCTGTGAAACCACAAGGCAGTTCATGAGACTGTACACTGGCACATGGTAATTTACTGGTATTAATATAACCCCCACAAGACATATTTTCAAAGGATTTGGGGACTATTATAATAATTAGAATTTGACCCATCTTACCCAGACTTTTATCTTCTTTGTCTACAATGTCCTCAGATAATAATGTGACAAAATCTGACTGGCCAGGCTAAATAGCTACAGAAAATATTCCAAGCCCAGATTTTAGGATATTTTTCCTCTAGATCCAGACTTGGAAAGAATTTCACAGAAGATGACAAGTCCTGCACTCCCAGATCCAAAGTATGGTTTAGCACAGCCCTTGTATAATGCAAGCAGAGTTTCAGTGGAAGTAGAAAGTAACACAACACCTGGACACCTCCAGCTTGGAAAGGCAGTAGACATTCAAGAAGCCTGTTGAGGACCTTGAAATGATTTGGTGTGGCCTGTGGTCCTTGAGAGGACCATGACAACCTCCTGTCCCATGAGTGGAGCATCAGGAAAGGCATGGGAACTGCACAAGGATTCCGTATAGCCATCTCCACCCACAGACCTGCATCCTCTCATCATTAATCCCTTTTGTTCTGAGTAAGAAATGTCTAAAATCTTCCATCACTCTATGCTTTCAGGGCATTTTGGGGTCAGGGCTGGCACTGAAGGTCCAGGAGCAGCATCGTCAAAAACATTTTGAGAAAAGAAGAAAGCCAGCAGCTGAGCTCATCCAGGTTTGCAGCCGCTTTCCTATTCCTTGAAAAAGTGTTTTGTGTGAAGACTGCTGCATCATGTTAACAAGGGCCACCACTCCTCCCCTGTCCAAATTCTCACTTCCCATTGCAGGAGGTGAGAATTTGTGTTTGTCAGTTTTTCAGACTGAGCTAGATAATCCAGAGGCCCTTGCAGTTTTGAGGAATCTTTCAACTCCCAGAATATCTTTCAGAAGAACAGTGTCTTTCGAAGAAAGGATCTCATCTGCTAACTTCTGTAAACCAACTGCATCACTGCCACAAAATCACAGAAAACAAGCTGTTAAAAACACATTCTGTACAAAATACAGATTTTTTTTCAGTTCCTTGAGAAAATGCTTTTCTGTGCAATCAGTTATGTTTTATCGATGTGAAAACAGTAACAGAAGTAGCACAATAGACAGTGACAATTTCAATCAAGGAAAATAACATAAATAGTATATATGGGTTTTAAAAACTAAAACACACCCTGTATCCTCTGTTAGGTTACTGGATCATCCAAAAATTCAATGGAAAGAGAGCTCTTACCTCTCTTGGACATAATTTATGGACTTTGTTATGAATTCAGGATATTAACCTTAAAATCATTAGTCTGTGTGCTGAAAAAATTTATTACTAGGTATGGAGCACATCCTGATAACAGTTAAGTACATGACAGCATTTTCACTGAGAAAGTTTCTGTGATAACAAATGGAAGCATTGGTGCTCAGGATCAAACCAATCCTCAGGAGAAATAGTCTGAGTGGCATTAAAATTCATGGCTGTTCTCATTAAAAACACACTTAAGCAAACAGAGGGGGCTACAGGCAGGAGTTGTGAATGGAATTTAATCGAATTTAATTTTAAATTAATGCATCTCCATGATCAGCTGGCTTATTTAGTTAGTGGGTTTTAGGTTTGAGAAATTTTTTTGGGGAGGAATTTTAATTTGAACTAAATGCTGAAGTATAACATTGCTCAGCAAAATTTATTCTGATGATACATTAGGAGACAAATTATCTTAAGTACTTCCAGAGATACTGGACAAGTCCAGCAGTGCTTGAAGGTCTTTTAGACATACCGGACAGGACAATAAAACCAGTTTAGTCTAATGTAACATCATGTTCTGTTAGGTTTTCTCCATGTCCTGTCTTCTTAACAGCCCTCCCAGATCAAATTTCAGTGTCAATAGCTTTTCCATATAGTGGCACTCATTTGGTATGGCTGATTGGTAATTCATTTCCAGATAGTCACTCAGGTGCATCGTTGTGTTCTTTGAAAGAGTCTGGCAGCAGTCAGCTGGGAAATAACTTCAACTAACAATAATTATTTTCTCTCCCTTGTAATTTAGGCTGCCTGGAGGTACTATGCTACTAACCCCAACAGGATTGATTTAGTTGCTACCTGGAGATTTTATGAGTCAATTGTATCATTTCCATTTTTCAGGTAAGTTCATTGTCCACCTCTCCATCATAATTTTCTGTGAAGAATCAAGACAGGGAACACAGACTTTATATGTATATATCAATGAGGATTTTTTAGGTTACAGATGGTTTCCAGAAAACTCTTCTGAAGAAGAGGAATCTTTGTTGAGGTAGTGGTTTAATTTCAGTCACCACTTCTGAGTTCAGTAAAAGTATACCATACATAAGACATTCAAATAAAATGGAAACTTATATGTTTGTGGCTATTAGATTTATCCTCACTCTCCTTGCCTGTCAAATAGGCATCTTTCTCACATTTAGATCTTAATTTTTTAAATGTTTTTCTTTTTAAAAAAACCCCACGTATATAGCCCTATGAAAAGCCAAGACTTTTAGCTACGGATTGTCAGCTGCTAATAAAGGTCATTACATATCCAAGCTAGTGCTTAAACTTTCCTCTAGTCTTGTTGTTGTGGCTCATTCTGAAAGAAAAAGTGCCCTTACACTACTGATCAGCTCAGAGATCTTCACATGTAGTTGTGCTCACTGCACTGACACTGAAGCTCCAGCTGTTGCTCAAGACTGACTTGAAATATTTCTGCTTTCACAAAGGGCAAATTACAAATACTCACCCTTTCGTTGTTTTAGTCACAATACATTTTTAGAATCAATTTGACATGCTTCAAAAAGGAAACCTCTGCAAAAAAACCCACCAGAAGTGTTTAATTAAGGCTCAGTTAATTTCTTGCCTTTATCTCTTCTCACTCTCTGTCTATTCCCACATTTTCCATTACAGAACAATTTCTTCAGGATTTCTTGACTGCAGGGTTTTTCAAAGAATAATTCTCAGACTCAAAAGAAGTCTGGGCTCATTACTGTGACTTCAAGCTTGCTCATTGTGTGTAGGTTCTTCTGTGATTCAAGTACAACCTGAAATTTAATAGGTGTTTTGTAAACAAGATCCTTGGAGAGAGGGCAAGGGAGATCACTTCTCACCAAAGACTGGATTGCCAATCTAAGCAGCATAGATTGGTTTCAGGAATCTATGTAATTTTCTTTTTTCTTTTTTTTTTTTTTCTTTATGACTAGTGGAGAATGTAGCTTTTATTTTGCTTTTTCTGTCAGTTATGGTCACAGAACAAAAGAGATATAAGATATTAGCAGTAGATTATCAATTTATATTTTAAAAATATGCTGAATTTATGATGTGATTCTTCTCTCCTTGCTTTCTTGTAATGCATCCTCTCTTCTATAAAAGGAAAGAGCAATTGGATGGTACTACCAGGTATGTAGCTGTCATTATTATATATATATGTTTTAATACAGCTGTTGGAGGATGCAAGCTAAATAGTTCTTTGTGGATTCATGAGCTGTTAACTAAATCATGCTACTAACACCACAGGTAATCATTAAAAATTATTAACAAACCCATTTCCTAACTGCTTGCTTTCTTTCCTAGTTTAACAACACAGCTAAAATGCTAATTGTACAAAGGCAGTGTTGCTTGCTGATTGTCTGTAAACAGCTGTATTGTCTGTTATGACTAGTCATGGTCTAGATTTCTCCTGATCCATGCTGCAGAGGCAGGGTTGAGCATCCAGGCTGTTCTGGGGGAATTTAAAGCTCTGGTTGCTGCTGTTGCTCCACAGTCTCACACAGAGCAATGTTGTGGTGTGAGTCAGAGACAGTTCACCATGTGCAAAGATTTGCTGGCAATAAATACAGAGATGTGTGTCTAAGATGGAACAGCAGGATAGTCAATCTCTCTGGCAGCACTGTAAAAGCTACATTAGGTTTGAGCCCTGGTGCCACCTGTGCTGAAAAAAAATGGGAAAGCTCCCCACCACCCCAGGGTATTTATGAGCAAAGAAAATGAAGGAATCACCAGTCCCAGTACTGGTCAGTCACTGAAGACTACAGCAGAGCAGCTACTGCCAGTCAACCTGCAAAGTCTCAAATGGAAATGATACATTTATAACCCTCTTCAGAGAAGTAGAAGAGTCAAATGCACATACAATAATCCTAAATCAAAACTTAATGTTAACCCTGTATCAATGGGTCACCCACAGTGAAATTCAATAACAATTAAAGGATAAACAGTTTCACAGACTCCTGCTGAAGCTACTTCAGTTTGCATCCCCATTTACAGCACAGAGAAAAGGAGCAAGAATTGTAGCTATATTTGAAAACTATAAGCCAGAGGTCAGGTCTGAGTTCTGCTCCCTGGCCTGATGAGAAATTATGGTTTTCTTTTTGTTTCTTAAACATTTTGTGCAACACATGACAACTTCAATAAAGTTCCTTCAATAAAGGAAGTTGACCAAAAAAAAATAAAGATTAACTCTTGCTGTTTTCCTGGGAATATTTGAGGCTTAAGCTTCTTTTAGCAGAGATGAAAAACCTATCTCAAGTTTTCTTACAATACAAGCAAGTGCTCTAGTGACAAAATACTGAGAAAGGATGTCTTCCTCCTTTTGCCACCAAAATCATGAGCTCACCTGCCCCTCCTCAAAGACATCTGGGTGGGAGGTACCCAGTTTGTGAACCCCCATGGACTTTAAGTACTTTACAACCATGGCACTCCCCAGGATAAGCAGTCATGAGTAAGCTCAGTTGCATTAATGCAGAAGTCTGGAGATTTCAGCCATCTCCAGAGTTGGTAACAGTTGAATTTTGGTCTTTAGTATGTAGGGAAGAGCTTAGGAGCTGAAATCCTTTTGAGTATGTAATTCCATATCTTGAGTCAAAATGTTCTGGCTGAGATGCAGCAGCAGATTTAAATTAGGTAAGAGAATGACTGCTGCAGTTCACTGTTGGTGGCAGACCCCTAGAGAAGCTCCTGCACCTGCAGCAGTTCTGAGTTACTGTGGCTTTCAGGCCAGTAAAAATCAATTTATGTTGATACATTGAATTAAAAATTGAAAAGTATGACTCACAGCTCAAAATCTTTAAAACTATAATCCCAAGGCCCCTCATTCTAGCTGGATATAATCTGGTTTTATTTTATTATATATATAATAACCCTCAGCAAAATCATCAGTACACCTGCATGGGAGCCTTCCTGCTAGCAGAAATGTGTTTATGGAATGAAGCATTCAATTAAAGGGATTGGAAACCATCCAGGTAAACAGACATATGATGGTACTTGTGGGAACATCCTCTGACTTCAGTAGAAATGGGATTGAGCCATAAAATCTGGTTGTTTTGACAGGACCACATCCCATCTCTCATAAAACTCTTGTTTACAAACCAGATAATTAAAAAAAAAAAAAACTTCTTTCTCCTGCAGTGATTTAGTATAGAAATTATTACTTGTACTCCACTGAAGTTTGTGCTTTGACTGTATTGAAATAAATGAGCAATAAGGGAATGTGGTCCTAATGGGGAGAACAGCCCTTAAGTGTTCTCAGTCTCCAGGTTCTGCCGTCAGTTAAGTACTTGATGAGAAAGCAAGTAAGTGGTAATGCTGCTGTAGTAATCAATTGCATTGTCTGTTCCATGGTTGACAAAGGAGAGAGAAGAATTGGTCCAAAGTTTTCTCAGAAGCTTTTAATAAACTAAAAACAAGGCCTGGCTGTGTCAAAATTTGAGGACAGGAAGTGCTTTAAGTGGCAGAGTTTCTACTGAGTAGTGTGAAAGCTCTTTGGGAACTCCACAGTTCTAGTGTTGAACTCTGTGACAGATCCTTCCAGGATCTCCCCTAGATCAGGAGAGAAGTGGAGTTGGCATCACAATGCAGTCACAGATAGATACAGGACTTGTTCTTAGACCATTTGGGAAGAGCACAGTGGTCACAAATGAGTAGAAAGTCCATTTCAGAAGTTAGATTCCAAGGCAAGGCTGCAGAGAACGACTTTTCATAGTGGAAAATCAAGTAAATTTTTGGCAGCAATCCAAGGCTTCATTGAAGCTCCCTTTAAAATAAAACTGTGAAGATATAAGATATGATGAAGAGGACATTGGAATGGAGCTTGACTCTGTCCTGTAAACAGTGAAGGGAAATGGCAGACATGATGCTGCTCTTTAAGAACAGCATCTTCCCATAGGCCCTGTAAAGCCCCCCAGCCCAGGAGGAGCTAGGGCTGTGCTCTCTGTGGCTCACTGATGGTGAGTTTCCTGACTCCATGCCAGAGGTGCCTCTACCTTTTTCTTCCTTAATCAATGCCTAAGCCTCACAGCCCCATGAAATCTCAGACAGCAATTGCTTTTTTCCCTGTATTCATCTGTTCAGCTCTCAAGAAGGGAGATTTATGAGGAAGAGATATTAATGCTCATTTCTGCTGGTGTGCAGAGAATCGTTCAGCAAATGTTTGGGAGCCTGACCTATATTTAGGGTGGGCATTTGCTTGCTGGATGTATTTTTATTTTGAGCCAACTTTTTATGTCTGTGTTTGGGGAATGAATTCTGGGGCCTGATTTCTCAGTGCTGTCATTAGTAGCTGTTCTACTGACTTTGACCAGTGCTGAAACTTGCATGTACAGGCACTTTAGAGAAGAATTTTGAACTTTCTCTTAGGGTTTTGTTCCTGATCCTCATTGTCCATCTTTAGAACTAGACATCAGGAGAGCACGTTCATTCCTAGACCTATTATTATGTGATTGCAGAAAAGTAACTTATCCCTGTTTCTTTATCTCTACAAGATAAATAGTATTTCTGTGCCTTTGGAAAGTTGATTTGATTTTTTCAAGTAGCATAATCAGTACCTGTCCTTCCTATTACATGAGTATGAAAAATTCATGAAATGTGGTGCATTTTTGTATTTCCAATGCTGACAGCAAAATGAAAATAAAACCCTATTTTGCAAGATGTAAAATTTCACTGTGAGCATTTAATCCTAATACATCTGCCCAAAACAGGAAGGAGAAAAAGCCACTCTGATCTTCACACTACATTAACTACAAATGAAAGGCTCCCATTCTTTTTCATAGAGCTTTTCATGGGTAATCATTAACGTCTCATCTTAATAACTTTTCTTCACTTTACAGTAATGTCATGTTTAGTAGGGAGTCATTCTTTGGATCGAGCCTCACAAGAAAACTTAGGTATATACATTCAAGTAACAGTTGAGCCTTATTCTTTTCATATTTCTTGCATGCCATTCTCTGCCTGCACTTTCTTTTTTTTTACTATAGCAGTTCACCTAACAACCATCAAAAGTAAGGGAAAGACTGAAGAGTTATTAAGCATAAAAAGAAAGTTGCATGGCCTTGCAAATAATTAATTGCTCTGCTGTTCAGAAAACATGGGATATTATCCTGGCTCTCCCAATGATCTGCTTAGAAACAGGTGTTTTTCTCTGTTTCCATAGAATGCAAATTAAACTAGCCTAGTCTGCAAATAATTTTGAAATTTGCTGTGAGAAAAAGATAAGAGAAAAACATATCCTTATGCAGTCCCAATCCTGCCAACACAATTCATGCAAATTACTTTGAATTTGAGTTCAGTGGAACAACATTTTTGCATGTGTATTTGCAGGTTCTGGTTCAGCAAATGGAAAACAAGTGGATGCTTTTGACCATCTGAATAAAGTTAGTGACGTGCTTAAACATCTTGCTGAACTGTGACCTAAGATGTGGGACAAGAACTTTACCTTCCTGCAAAGAGACATAGAAATAGTTTATGGCATTTCAGGAATATGAAAGACACATCATTAGAAATAATATTTTGACTGAATTGCAAAATATTTTAATCTATCCCACACCTTGCTGTCTTTCAGCTTCAGTTGATTGTTCTCATTCCAACTTCATTCCACAAACATGAAATCATCAACATGCAACTCAGCTTTTCTAGCTGGAGCTCTTCAGGTTTTAGAGAGCAGCAAGTAAAGCACTTCATTTTTCCATTTGATGATTGGCCCATGCAAAATAGTCAAGAGATTTTGATTTTGCAGTTCAATTTGCTTTCTAGTGTTTGATACATGATATGTTCACTTTGAAGCAAAAAGTGGGTCAGCATCCATATGATTTCTACCTACAATGGCTGCATCCATTGGTGAAAAATATTCATTCTGTTTTCACAATGAATTCGATTTGGATTATTCTTTCCATAGATTTATGTGACATTGTTAATTTTCATCCATCTCCAATCCTTTTAAAAAGTGTAGAAAAGAGAAGGGGCTAAGCAAAGGCCTTTAGTGTATGTAAAGGCTTTTTCTTTCCCTGAAAGGTGTCAAAGTTGAGCTGAAGTTGTGACTTGTGCTCATGTTTACGGGCAGATAATCTGGATGGTGAGTCTGGATTTTGAGTCATATCCACCCCTAAATACCAGTGAGGATGTACAATAGCAAGGAGCATGGAAATTTGTTGACTTAGAGGGGATATTTCCTTCTCACACATTGGAAACTTGTAAATTCAGACCTCGAGATTCAGGGTGCAAAATCAAATCTTTAGTTTTCAGGAAGCTGTAGTCAAATATTTTGAGAACATTCTTGTGAGATCCTCTCTGAAGGAAATAATGTTACTCATGGAAAGTTGATTGGCTGAAGTGTAGAACTACCTCAGAAGTGTGGAATGTTCTTTGTTTTATCTTAAGAAATCTCATGGACTGTCTGAAATCAGTTGAACAGCTTCACTGCAGAATTCATGTCTGTCATAACATTAGTTTGGTGCTAATTTCTGTTAGGAAGTGTTCAAAGCAGAGTACAGAATACTTCTGGAAACCTCATTCAGAATGTTTGATTTTCCAACACTAAGTTCACTCATATAAGTTCAGCTGGTAAGGTACAAAAATGCTGTAGTAAACATGACTTCCTTCTGCTTCCAGTTACCTGAGACTAATTACATCTAATGTACATCTAGACTGTGAAAAATATGAAAATATTTCCTTATTATCATTTGTCCTTGTTAGGTGAAAGTGGTAAATCCATGGCAGAGGGCTGTTTGATTCACTCTTAGAATTAATTCCCTATTTTTCTCTTCATACACGTACCATTTGTTTATGAAAGTCCAATACTAGAAAAAGGATAGAGAGGAGAGTATCTGGCTTGCATGATGGGATGTAAATGCATTATTTCTTTGCATGACTGTTTCTGGAAAATATTTCTAGTTCAGTGGTTCCCACCCTTTATTCTGAGCAAGGGTAAAGCATGTGCTGCAGAAGGCAGCCATCTCTTGTATATCAAGCCACCAAAATAATCTTTCATGTGGTCCAAAATAATTCCCACTGCTCTCAGTGAGCAAAATTTTAAGAGCTGAATTTTTCTTTAGGTAGAAAAAAAATGCACTTCTTTCACCTTCCTCCCTTTCTGGTGATCTGTATCTGCCACAGAGTTAAGGAGTTCTCATCCTGGGTCCCATTTCAAAGACACAGGGTTTGGAACCCATGAGAGAGAGGATGCAATAGCATGTAAGACAAGAAATTATGATTTATCCAAGCTAGTCAGAGAAACTACCCTGCATTTTTGTCAGGATGTTTGGGATGGATTTCTATCTCCCCAGTTTCTGGAACACTGCTGGCAGTTGAGAATCATGTTTTATTGAGCGTAAGGAAGCCATATGAAGTGGGACCACTGTTCCCAGGGGAGGAAGAATAGCTAACACCAGAAGGGGGAGTCTGAAAGATGAGCAGCAGCACATGACCCTGTGGTGGGAACCACTGTCCTAGCCTCTCTCATGAAGGATGGTGTGATCTGCGCATGCTTCGTGCCCTGGGACTGAGCCATGCGCATGCTGCTTCAATGGAGGAGATTGCGTCATGAGAAAAAATGTTTCCTCAGTAGTTGTTTTTTTAAAAAGATCAATGAAAACTAAAACCCCAGCAGATCCAGATTTCATTCCCTGGAAATAAGAATAAAGTCCATTTCTTCTCCTGATGACAGATAACCATTATCTGGAAAGATGCTTGGGTTTTGTTTTGGGTTCTTTTGTATACAACACATGGTTGTATATTTTAATATGAAGCTGATGAATTATTTTCTGATGATTTTACTGCTCTGGCTGCCAGATATGAACACAATTGTTTATATTTGTTGCATAAAGATACTGTTATGATTCTGAATGTTACTTCAAGGGTTAATCTTCAGGATTCAATTAATGAGGAAGGCTTCAGCTCAGGTAACTTTAACTTAGACTAGAGAACTGCTTTTTAGAAGACTTCTCATCTAGATCTTTCCACAGTCAATAACAAGAGCCAAGTTCCTCTAGTGTAAAGTCATCCCAACCTGAACCACACTCTCTCCACTCACTGGTTAGACTTGAAGACTTCCCACTGTTTATAGAAATGGTCTAAAGAGTAGTCTTAGACAGGAAATTTAATTTTTTGACAGCTTAAAAGAGATGAGTTCTAGCTCATAAACCTAAGATGCTCAAGCAACAGTCATTGGAGAATAATTTCTTCCTAAACAGACACTTGTCAGCTGGGATAGCTGATAATTCTCTGAAAAGAAAATGTGGGAATGTTTTCAGTTTGTATTACCTACTTTAAGTCACACCCCACTGGAAAAAAAGACATCAAAAAAACCCCCACCCCACAAATGAGCGTGCCAACGTATGCAGTTTGTCACTGCAAATAAGTAGGGTTTTGTGCTGAATGTAGAGGAATATTTTGTTCTGATTTTATCTATGAGGAGGATATCAAATCTTGTTCAGTCCCAGTCTTGCATAGCTCTATGACAGATTTCTGCATATCTTGCATATATGGCTATCCTGTACTTAAAATCACTAGAATAATATTTTGGATACTTTGCATCATCTACTGACCCTTTTCCTTCTGGTCTGATCCCTACAGATTTTCACCTCATTTTATGCCTTCTTTTTTTCTGGTATGGAAGGCAGTTATCACAGGAGTTTTAAGAAGCAAACTTTGGGACAGCTGGATATGTATTTTGAAGAACTAAGCAAGTTTCTGGAGAGAGAGTCAGAGGCCATGTGTAACGACAACTATTGTTGTTTTAATGTAGTGCTAAATAGCTTTTTATAAACAACAGCAGTCTTTTGCCACATCTGTTTTTCTGCTTCTGTGCATTTCAGGTTCTGTTCCTTAAAGATCTTTTTCTCTTGAGAGCTTCTCTGTAGTGTTGCTAACTCAGATCTTGTGACCTGTAGCACATTGCCTGAAGGCAGTGTATGACCATTGGACTCTTCCTTTCATTTGAGATTCATCTATCAATCATCTATTGTCAGTGACCTGTAATTCCCCCACCTGGACAAAGCTGATCTCCATAACAAGCCTGTTGCACAACTTTTTCAGACCCAGAAACAAACTTTGTCATTTTATTATCACAGAACAGATCTCCTCATCCTAAAACTGCTTTGGTTTCTCCCTTCTTGTATCTTATTCCACACTCTCCTTCAGACTGCAAACATCACCACCAGGGTGTCCATGCCTCATTGCTCTTTTTTCTTTATATTGAAGAAATTCTCACTCTCACAAGCTCACTCTCTATTACCTTCAGGCCCATCAGTTTATATTGCTTGGCTGACTCTGTTATTAGTTAGATTTTTTGAGCATTTCTTCACATTAAAATTCTTTTCAGTGATGGGCCATGATTCTAGACTGTTCTTGATTTCTTGTACTTCTCAAAATGAATTCCTCCTTCAAACATTGGTTTTATTATTAATGTGACATGAGAATTTATTTTCCCTATTTCACCCACCCAAAAATCCCACATGCAAATCATTCCATTGACTTTTACTTCCTCACCTTTGTATGTCATGCCCTTTTCAAACTTGCTCATTAATTATCTTCTCCTGTATATGTTTGCCCCATGTATGGTAGCTGAGTGCTTGAAGAATCCAAATTTCACAGAGAATTGAAAAATGTCTGGTAAAGCAGTAGTGCTCTCAAACATGGTCGAACAGAGAGCTATGCACAAGAGGGTGCAGGATTTCCCTGAGTTAGCAGAACACAAATCACTTGCTGGGACTCTGCACCCACCATCAGTTCAGAACCTTGGTGGGCAGAGCAGATTTTACAGCAAAAGCAAGAGCTATGGAAATAATTTTCAAAGCAGGTTCTTAAGCCCAAATGTGAGACTTCCCAAAACATACTTTTTCACAGATGTCAAGCAATATCTCATATTTTTCTACAAAGAAGGAAGTCATCCCCAATTTTTACTCCATACATTTGTCTGCACTTTGTGCATCTTTCCCATATGCCATGAATTCTTCAGGAAATGACATTAGGGCAAAATCTGAGTAATATAGATATAATTCATTTAGACTGTTCTAATTCTTCACGCAAATACATGCTTTTATGTCCTGGAAATGCTAAATGTGTTTCTCCATACCCAAGTCCTCCTTAGCTGCCACTTCAGTACTCACACACACAGGTGCACTTCATACATGCAATGACAGGGCAAGTGGCTGGACTTCCCAGGCTGCAGAAATTACATTCACAAGTATTTTCATATCAAAAAGAAAAAATCAGAAGGGTTGGAAAAGCTTCCTACACCCAAAGGTTTAGTGCTTGCATTTTTTCTGATGGGGAAGCCTGTAATTCATTACTCCCTGGGTAAAAGATCTATTAATCAGAAACAGACAGTAGAGATGAGAACCCCAGTAATTCATTAAAAAAAGCAAAAACCAAAACAAAAACAAAACCACAAAACAACTTCCAACAGCTGTGATGCTCCATGCTCAGATAACATCCATTGTGGTTGGATACCACAACAGACAGAGCTCTGAGATAGAAATGGGTTCTTCTTTCACCCTTGCAAAGTCTGCACACACATCTCCATCTTCGTCCACTATGTCCTTGAGACAGTGGACCCTCCCCACGCTTGCCTCTCATGCCAGCAGGTTTAGTGGCTGCAGTTGAGCCTCCTGCAATGATGCCTCACTGAATACCTGTTAACTCTCTTCTGGTAACCGTGGCTGTTCATCCTTCAGCTCTGCTCTCATCTGTGGCTCTCAGAATCCTGCCAGCTCTAACAGCTTCTTCCCTCCCCACACTCAGCTTACTTGATCTGGTTCCCCCACAGAGCTGCCTCTTGTTCATGTGTGCACAATTCACCTCTCCCTAGAGCTGACCCAGGAATGTGTTAAAGGCTTTCTTCCCATGGCTTAGCCCTCCTTTTTTGCTTTTTTTAAAAAAATTTATTTTGGTTTATTTTTTACAAAATGTGCAATTAATAAATATTTGAGCAGCAAAATGAACAAGCAAATCAAATATTTATACCATCACCTACAAAGTATTCATAACATATATAAGCTGATAAACTCACTAGCAAATTCTTGTTGCATTATTAGTGATTACCTTTAAGATCTTTGCAGTCATCAGGCTGTCAGGAGGGTTAGTGATGCTGATTAAATGGCAGGTAGATGAAATTCTGTCATCTCTGTGTAGTCACTTTTGAAGGACGTTTGAAGGACAAATATATTTGGACAGTAAATCTCTAAGAGGACAGACAGTGAAAGGAATCATAAGAGGAATAAAATTTGTCACTTCACTGCAACTCCTGTAGGTCATGGTGGAGAGAAAGCAGCATATCCCGCCCTACCATGTCCCTGATCAGTGCTTGGCAAAGCCTTGCCAGAGATTTGCTGGTGATTTATTTGGTTCACAGCACATCTGACTTGACTTTATTCCTGGCTGAGAAAGTTGAGGTTGTTATGTTTGGAAAGAGAAGGCTCCGGGGAGACTTTAAAGAAGCTTCTAGTACCTAAAGGGAAACTGCAAGGAACCAGGAGAGGTACTTTTAACAAAGGTGTGTAGTGACAGGATGAGGAGGAATGGCCTCAAACTGAAAGAGTGCAGGTTTAGATTAGACATAAGGAAGAAATTCCTCACTGGAACCGCTGGAACAGGTTGCACAGAGATGTTGTGGATGCATCCTTGGAAGTGTGTTAAGGCAAATCTGAATGGGGCTCTGAGCAACTTGGTCTAGTGAATGACACCCCTGCCCATGGCAGTAGTGTTGTTTCATGTCTTAATAATAAAACTCCTGCTTCAGGTGTGCTACGTGAGCTGAAGCACTGTGATACCTTGCATGGAGAGGATACACCCTCTGGTAACATTTTCAACACTGATACCAAAAAAATGCTCATAAAAAGCAGTTAATTATCTGTGGAGCTTAATTGTTGTTTACAAAGACATTCATTAATTATGGTAGCCCCAGCAGTGTCCTTGTATACAAAACAATTATTTAGCCCATTATATACTTAAAGCATCATGAAAACAAGTTAATAGTGTACAAAGGAGGAAAATGATTACTTTTGCTTATTTTGTAGCCAAAAGCTGGGTCTCTTGGATCGGGTTCGTGGTACCAATACTAAAGGAAAGCTATTTACCCCTCTGAATGTAGATGCCATTGAAGAAAGTCCTTCAAAAGAGCCTAAGAATGTTGTCTTGAATAATAAGGAGCGTTTTCGCACTGCATTCCGAATGAAAGCATACGCTTTTTGGCAAAGCTCAGAAGGTAGCCCATCTGTGTTGATTTCTTTCCATGCATCCCTTGTTCTCCCCATTTTACTTTGTTCTTCTGCATATTCTGTTGAAGATTTGGGACAAGCATGTCTGGTACGTGGTTTATGTAATATGTTTGGGGAAGCCCAAGAAAAAGAGTCCTGGAGTCCAGGCAACACAGTGCTCGACATCAAACAGCAGCCCTTCTCAAAAACAGCAGTTAATACAGGATAAAGCCGGTGCTGGATTCAGCCTATTTGATCTGGAAGAGGTGGGCACACTGGGCAGTCAGTCCATATTCCCCAAATAGCCCATGCCATCATGGCTTGGTTTCTGAGCAAGGATGCTATGCTGAGGTAGCTCCCTCCTGGACTGCATCCAGCCCTGCAATAGCCTGTGTCCAGGCATCTTAAATACACCCTCACTGCCATCTCATTAAACCTTGTTTATAGAGTTGATGATACCTTCTTCCTTCCCCCTCTCCCCCCGCACCTGCTTCCCCTCAGAAGTTTCCACTGGGCCTCCATGCAACATTATAGGGCATTATTCCTCTCAGCTTCCCTGAGAACACATTTTCCTCTTCTTGCCCATAACATCTAAATGGTTTTTAAATAACAGTTTCCCCTCTCTTGTGCCAGCTGGCACCAGTGCATGCTGGACATGCTGCCATGGATGGAGCCTGGGTGTCCACACCAGGAACTTGATTTTCTCCTTCATGAAGGTACATGAGCTCCAGGCAGTGCCAGTGAGAGGAGAACTTGGCCTGTGGCTTCTACAACCTGTTTTAGCCTTTATGTGAAATAATTTTGACAATGATCCTTTGGAAAGGAAGAACAGTTCCCAGTGTTTCAGAAACACTGGAATCTGAAAAGGAGACCCTTCAATGATGTGTCTTACAGCTGTCCCAAAATAATTAAATCCCTTTCAAGACCTGACCAGTGAAAGAAGCTGTAAGAGATAATTTTTATTAAATTGCACTTGCTTTATATAGTGTTTTATTCAGCCAGACATCCCCCTAAATATTGTGTGGTGAGATGTTCACACATCTGGTTTTCTGACCTGCTTTGCAGATGCAGGAACAGGGGAACCCATGGCAGAAGACAGAGGTGACAGTAGTGATTTCCCTATGGAAGATATGATCCCCACATTCAAGACAGCCATCCGAGCTGTCAGGTAAATGTCTTTTTGAAGGATTATGCTTCAGAAAATAAGACTAACATGTTACTACACGTTGATTCACTGTTTCTGTGATTGCTTTCTTTCAATGCAATAGATGAGATAATTCTAATGTTTTCATAAACATGAGACAGACCTTATTCAGCCTGTTAAAAGTATGCAGGAGGGAGAAAGTTTTTCAGTAACATTGAACATGTCATTTTGTGAGATATTCCACAGTGTTTTTATTATAAAATTATACTGTGTACTGTTCCTTGTTAAAATGGTACATAAATACATCTTTCTCGATTTAGTGACTAATACTTATATGAAACTGGAACTTTGGCTTAACAGAAAACTCTGAGCTGATTTGACTCTTTATTCACAATTGTATGAGTGTGCAACCTACTTTTCAGCTGTCATATATTAATACAAGCTGAGGTCTCAATTTCAGCAGTTTTTGGCTTGTGACATGTGTCACCTCTATTTTCATGTCACAAGAGATATTCCCTAGGATTAGAAAACTGCAAGCAAGCCATGGTCATGTGTTTAGCACATCAAGCAAATAGAATTCATTCACTGATCCTCTGTTACTCCTTTACACAGTACTTTTTACTCTCCTCCCTTGAAAAATGCTCCCATGGGAAAATATTCTGCTTTCATTCCAGAAGTGGTTAATTTTTGGGCCAGGGACTTACCTCCTTCCAGGTGAAGTACTGCAAGTCTGGAGTGTCTCACATTTATCTTAGAAAAACTTCAGGGAAGATAGTAATAAAAATATAATCACATATTTATGTGTATATAACCATGATATGTACCCTCCTGGTCCTTTTTAAATTGGGTGCAGGAGAATCAGTTTCTGCAAATTCCAAGTTTTCTTAAGGCTGCTGAAAGCCAAGTGACACAGGCTTTGCTCATGTTACCTAGGACTTCTCCCCTCCCACTGGAAGCTTCTCCATCCCTGTCCTTCATAGCTTTCCCTTTTTTCCCTGATATCTGCTTGCTTTCAAACATGTTAATGTTACTTTTGAAAAACTTCTTCCCCACATCCTGTCCAAATCTAATTGATTCATGCAATTTCCATTTAAACTCAATCGGGAACCAAGATTTTTTTTTTTTTTCTTGAGTAGTGTTCCCAGATCCTGAACATTAGTTGGGAGTAATTCTTTCAGACAAAACAACTTTTAATGGGTTTCAGGGTCATGATCAAGGAGATTTAAAATTAGAATTGCTAACATTGTGATCCCTATTTTTCATTTAAGTCATTGAATGTGTAGTTTTGCTGTTACCATATATAATTTGGCTAAAATAGGCACAGGTATAATTTTGAAACCTTGAAATATTTATATGCAACAGAGTTTAAGAACCAGCAGCCCTTAAAAAGTTGTAATAGAATTATCTTTGCTAAATGAAAGTTTATACAGACTTTAAAAAACCCACCTACCTTAAATAAAAAACAAATTAGTATCTTAGCAGAGAACAGCAATTTCCCAGTTCAGACCAACAAGTACTTGGAGACTCTACTGAGAAAGCAAACATCCAGAACCCAGGTCTAAGCCAGATGAAGATTTCATTATTTAAATAAGTTTATTCTCTTGGTTTAATCTACCAAGATATATGCATTTAAAGCAATGTATAAACAGAAAAAGATGAAAAAAAGAATACCAAACATTTTTTAAGTGCTCTGGCCAGCAGTGGTCCTTGTTGTAAGAATTCTGTTACTAATTACTAGGTCATTTTCTAACAATAGCAATAGTAACAACAATCATATTATTATCATTACAACAACAATAATGTGATACTGCTGTTTTCTTCAAGGATACTTTAGGCAGTTCTAAAAAGTTTTCACCTCTTGACAACCTGAACTGCTGCTAACTTTTCAACTTCCATGTTTATATCTAATTAGCATTTCCTATCCAAAACTTTCCCAGGTGAAGAATTAAAACCAATATGGAAATGATTCAGCATTGCATATACTATAAATTTGCTTTATAATAGGCTGAAGCATAAAATAAACAGCTTCAACTTCACAGCTTCAAAATCTCCTGTGACTTGTGTTGTTCAAAGTCAAGCTCCAACTGTGATTCTGAAGCTTTAAACCATTTCTTTTAGACTATTAATTATGCAAAGCCAACTATTATAAATTTTCAAATATGGTATAATGTTATAAATTCTTTGTATTTTATTGCCTTGTTTAGAAATAACACACTCAATTTACAAACACTCAGAGAATTCACCCATATTTTTGATAAAACTGGAAATTTTCGAAGTGGAATTATACAAGAAATTAATATTTTTTCTGTTTATTATGCAGAATACTACAGTTTCGTCTCTATAAAAAAAAATTCAAGGAGACTTTGAGGCCTTATGATGTAAAGGATGTGATAGAGCAATACTCAGCAGGGCATCTTGATATGCTTTCCAGAATAAAATACCTTCAGGCAAGGTAAGAATCTTCTGGTAAGTGGGGGAAATGTATAGCTTTGCTGGCAAAATAAAAAATTGGCCTATTTGTGTACAAGGCCACCCAGAAACTACACCTTTGCACAATGTAGCTAGTCCATGAGAAAACCTTTTCCCAAAGACAGAAGGCAAGTGAGTACCTAGCAGGGATAGCTGGAGGGAGAGACCACTGGCTCAGATTTAGAACAAGGACATGAGAGTTAAAAAATCCTGTGAATTTTCTTGATGGTTGCCTTATTTGATCAGGATCAAATTTCTCTCCTTCTCCCCATTTTACAGATGATAAATAAAAGCAATAGTTGCTCTCCATGAACTTTTCTTTGGGTTGGATTCTCTGATGACCTGTGCCTAGTGAAACATCCCATAAAAGTATAAAAATACATCAGCACAGAAAGTTTCACTCAGGTGTAATTGACCTCTGAAAAAAAGCCGGAATTTCAAGCTTCTGTGATTGTTCAGGTGCAATCTGCATCCACAGCTGTTTCCTCACACAAGTGGTTCATTGCAATGTGCTTAGGAGGCACATCTACAAAACTTCGTGCTGCTCATCCCCTGAGCCATGAGCCCAGGTCAGAGCTCGGGGCTGTAAACGTGTGTGGGCCTGAGTGCAGGTGTGTGTGCAGATGTGTGTGCAGATGTGTGAAGCTGTCTGTGCTCACACCTTCCCTGAGGCCCTCAGTGACTCTGAACAACAAAATACCACACGAACACCTTCATTTCTCTCAAGAATGGGCTGAGGGAGGGCGTCTCTTGCTGCACATTTGGGCCTTTTCTGGAATTACCTTGGCTTTGAAAGGCTGCTCTGATCTTTCTGCTGAACTTTGTAATTTCTTATTTCAAAGTGTTTTTCAATTCACTGGGCTATCTCTTTTTCAAGTATATAACATGTCTGTCAGCAGTGCCTGGGGATCAAGCCAATATCTAGCTAGCTTTGTGAGGCTTGCCTGGAGCTTTTTCAACTTCCATTTACAAAACTCCATGGGGCACTGTGAAACCACGCAAAGTATCTGCATGGATTGTCCAATAATAGAGATAACTGCTCTGTGGACTGGTGCTGATTGATATGTGGACATTTTGGGGGGGGTGGGCTGAATAAACAGAGACTCACTTGCACCTGAGCAGTTGGACATGACAAATGAAAGAATATTGGATATAGTAAAAGAGCATACTTGCATGTGTTGGAGTATTCCAAACCATCTTTCTGCTTTTGTGCCAAATAAAATATCAAGTAGACTTCCTTGTGCAACTTCATTTAAAGTTTTTATGTTTTTCAAGCCAAAAGAATAATTAGTAAGGACTAAAATATTGCTGACAATTAGAAACAACAACAACTGAGAGAATGTTATTGGTTTATTAGGAATGTCAGAAATTCTGCCTTTTGCCAAGTTCTGATTTTCATTACCCTGCACAAAATCTGATGGGTCTTTTGATGTTTTTAAGAGCAGCTGCAGTTGGATATTTTTTTGACAATCATGCTGTTTGGTTCTTTTGAAGGAAAAAAGTTGTGTTTCAAATGTTGAAGTCTGGAAGAGCTAGAGCATTATTTAATTATCGTTAAATTGCCAGGTAATTGCAATTCAGTGCATTGATTATGACCCAAAAGAGAGCAGACCCATCACAACCCTCAATATATTCCCACATCAACACGTGCTGCTTTTTTGAATCTTTGCTTCAGAGATGCACAGCATATTCTGTCATGTGTTAGCATTTGGAGATGGACTTACACAGTTGCTCTTTTCTTCTTTTCAGAGTAGATATGATTTTTACACCTGGACCTCCATCTACTCCCAAGCATAAGAAATCCCAAAAGGGAGGAGCTTTTTCTTATCCTTCACAACAGTCTCCCAGGTGAATTCTTTTATACCTAGTATTTAGCACAGCCCAACACAGAAATAAAAAGTTAATTCATTTCAATAAGTTTTTTTCATCCACTGTTACAGTAATGATAGTGAGAGGGTATGTTGCTGTGAGATACATGTGGATAAACATTGAACCAGAAAGTCACTGGCTTCCCTAAAAACATTGTGGGACAGAAATTTAAACAATGGCTTCTTAATTGTCCAGCTCAGCTTCTCCATAGTTTGAAAATATGGTTTTAAATTAAATACATACATTTGAGTGCTGATGTGCTAATTTTCTAACATTTAACTTGTATACCCCACTTAAAAGCTCAATAAAAATCACTTACAGTTTGAAAGTAAATTAGTTATCTCCCTGAAGTGCCCACCAAATGGCAAGCAGAGATTTTTAATTCTGCTGCTTTTAAACCAGTGATTGATGAGAGATACTCAAAATAAAAATAAATTGTAATAACAGATTTCTGGGTGTGCAAGTTGCACTACATTATTGTATTGCTGCATTCCACAGAGGAAAAAATCAATAATAAAATGACATTTCCCCTGTTGTTTACAACTATCAATCTGTCAATAAATATCCATCAAGAACTACACAAGACCATCAACAATCTGTCCCCAAAGCTGTTGTGGTTGCTCAGAACAAAAGCAATCTTACAGAAAATAAATTATCCCACAATGGGAAGAATCTGAAACCACATAAATGTGAAGACAGAGACCTAAGTATAGGGAAGAACCAGTGATCATGTGGGGAGGAAAGCAGATTGCAAAAACTGCATGGGTCCATATCACCAGCAACCCAATGTGGAAAACCCAAAATGTTTTAGGTATAGATTTTGCTCTAGTACAATTTGTTCACAGCTAGATTTTGGATTTTATCAGGAAAGAGAAGAACAGGCCATGTTAAAAGTTTTAGAGTATATTTTTTCCAAATCATGTTAAAGAGCACACTTATTGTTTTTCTAGACTTTGGCATAGGTTATGGGAAGATACTGATTCCTTTGGCATAGGTTTAAAACCATTTGATAAAGCTTTAACTTGATCATGAGCATCCAAGATCCCATGAAGTTCTAAATCAAGCTCTTTATTTAGAGATCATCTTCTTACCTAATGAATTTCATCCATCTGATGGACAGGCAGGAGGAAATTATATAATTGAAAACCTGTTCTGGAATCAGCTTTAAATCTCCAGACCAGACTGTCTCTTTTCAGCATTTCCAATCTCAGACTCTTACTATTTGATATAATGAAATTGAGAAAAAAACACACTCATCCTTGAAACTCAGATTCAGTCTCCAAAGAAATTAATTATAAATAATTAGATTTAAAAACACATGGCCATCTGTAGACCCACTAACGGCACAATCTCAATAATTTTCACAAACCTGAAAGTATTCCAACAAAGTAGAGATTATTTTAAATTTTTTGAACTTCTGAGGCTTTTTAATCTTTATCTTAAATTTGAAAAACAAAACAAATTTAAAAATCTAGATTATATATTTTAGGAATGCATTAGCATCACCTAGAATAGACTTTCACTCCTGTTTGTATAAAAATCTAAAAAGGCTCCAAAGATCTATATGAATAAAGCAACAAGATGGCAATTCTGTTTTCTGATATAAATTTCTTATTGTGCTGCAAAGAAATACTGAACACTAATAGAGTTATTAATTCATTATAGAAATGAACCATATGTAGCCAAAGCATCTACAGCCGATACTGAAGACCAAAGTATGATGGGAAAATTTGTTAAAGTTGAGAGGCAGGTAAGTAAATTTCATGACAATGACAGAGGCTGAGGTGCTTGTTCAGAAATGACAGAGCTGACATGAATTCTGCATGACTCTGGCTGACCCAGGCAGAATTGTGCTGGTGCTGGTGGAGACTTACAGATGATCACAAAACTGTTAAGTTTTTCATGGAAGAATTTACTTACCTGGGAAGTGTGCCTTTTGAAACTTGTTAAATCAGTATCACTGTGTATGGCAGAAGATCCTAACCATGATGTTGAAGTTGGACTTTTTAATTCCTGTAACTTCAGTACTCATAATATCTGGTGTTTCATGAGAGCAAGTCCTTTTCCTGCAGGGTCTGGACTCAAAATGATTGTCTGTTCTTGGGACCTATCCAAAAGAGAAAGGAAAATAGTCCTGATATGTAACCCTGGTGTTGTGGGACTATTAGGTTGTGTTATGTCATAGGTTGGACTCAATGATCTCAGAGGTCTTTTCCAAACTAGATGATTCTGTGATTAACAGTTAGAAAACAGGTCTGTAGGCAAAGGTAATTCCATATATTGTATTTTGGTAATAGCTATTTATCACTGGTATCAAGACTTTGTCACATTATAGAGTCCTGTTGGATAATGTACTGTTAAATATCCAGCAAGTCTAATAAGTTTTTGGCACAGTTCATAGGGATG
This sequence comes from Pseudopodoces humilis, assembly GCF_049639895.1. Lineage (NCBI taxonomy): Eukaryota > Metazoa > Chordata > Aves > Passeriformes > Paridae > Pseudopodoces > Pseudopodoces humilis. The sequence goes on from NC_142200.1 coordinate 8,151,294, forward strand.
GGTCTTCTTGTTCTGGGGCAGTTGGAGGACAAGCTGTCATCCATCTCAGCCCAGCTTCTGAGGGAAGGTCATGGTTATCATATGTACCTCCATGACCAATAACCATGGCAGCACACCATTGCTAGGGGCAGTGCACGTATGGAGGTGTGGACTTTGTTTGAACGACTGACTTGAGGCAATATCATGACATTGGTATTTTTCAGGTAAATGACATGGGGAAGAAACTGGATTTTCTTGTTGATATGCATATGCATCATATGGAACAGCTGCAGATACAAGTTGCTGAGATAAGTCCATTGAAAGAAACCGCTTCTCCTGCAAGGGAGAAGAGAGAAGAAAACAAATATTCTGAATTAAAAACAATAATATATAAATACACTGAGCAGTGTTCTCGTGAAACTCCTTACAGCTTCCAGCAGGTTCCAGTCAACAAAGTCAGCCCCTATGGTTTCTCAGCACGGGGTCACATGGCTCACTCACAACCTTTATCAATAGGTGGGCAAAACTCTGGCAAATTGCAAGCCACACCTTCCTCAACTTCATATGCAGAAAGGCCAACAGTTTTGCCTATATTTACATTAATGGACTCCCAGGTTAGCTACCACTCTCAAGGGGACCTGCAAAGCCCTTACTCAGATAAGGTGTCTCCGAGGCAGAGAAGGAGCCTAACGAGAGACAGCGATACTCCACTGTCCCTGCTCTCCGTCAACCATGAGGAACTGGAGCGCTCCCCGAGTGGCTTCAGCATCTCCCAGGAGAGAGACGACTTCCCGTTCGGCCCCAACGGGGGATCGGCGTGGATGAGAGAGAAACGCTACCTAGCAGAGGGGGAGACAGACACAGACACAGACCCTTTCACACCGAGTGGCTCCATGCCTTTGTCCTCCACAGGAGATGGGATTTCAGATTCAATATGGACCCCGTCAAACAAGCCAGTTTAAAAGTGCGTGTGGGGGCAGTCACTGGTTGACTTCTCCTTGTAATGTAAGCATACTTTGTATATCTCACTTATTCTACACCCAAAGCTTACTAGTTCAAAACACCAATGGCTGCATAAGATGCATGTGATATTAGTGGTAGTCATTCTGCACCATTTCATACAATTTACTAATGCAGTTTTTTTCATGCTACCAAAACTAAGGAGCTTAGTTTTGAGCATGGTTTGCATGACTTTGCCCTATATAAATGGTACAGCTGATTTCTTCCATGATACATATCTAGCTGGTACTCTTCAGTACAACAATGGTGAATTGATAACAGACAAGATACAGTGGTCCTTGCAACATTTTGTAAACAGAGCAGCAAAATAAAAAGATTTTCAGGAACAATATCCCTTTGTGGAAACATAACTTCTGAATCATTTTCCAGTATAAACAAATCGATCTCTAATCAACCAAGCCAAGAATCTCTAATATCAAGAGCAGGGAAAAAGCTGGGTTAAAGGATGACCTTATTGAAATGTTTTTTTGAATTAAATGTTTCTGATGTGATCTCTTATATAATTACCCCTGAAATACAGTGTTGAAATTAAATTAAGGGTAGGATTTTAAATCATCAAAGCCACCTCCTGGGATTGATCATAGGTATTTATTTATTGTAAAATGTAAATAGAAATCCCTCAAACTACTTTTAAAATCTTCACTAGTGTTTATAAAATTGCTCAAAGTAAGATTATAGTGCTTTTTTTTAGAAAAAATTTTGCTAAGTCTGTTTGCTATTAATGGGGCCAGATTTTCTTTGTTACAAAAATAAGGTTGCTCAGTATAGGAAACTCCAGGTTTATACACTCCAATCTTCTATTGACTTAGGTGCTGTTAAGTAAGATGCATAATGTAACTTAAAAAGTTTCCCAATCTGTTAATCAGGAGTTAGGCTTCCACACATGCTCACAGGCTGAAAGGCTCAATTCTCTCATATTTGCCAAGTGCTTTGAGCTCCTCAGATGTGCAGAAAATTGCTATTTACTTCCCTGCAAGTCCTACAGTGTGAGATGCTGCTGGGATCTGTTTCTCTCTGTTTACCTTTTCTCTTGGAAATGGAGTGTTCCAAATCCATGGATGTGTGATATATTTAAGATTAATGTATGAATAAATAATCATAATTTTTGTCACGTGTCCCTGAGCAACAGAGAGATAAGTATGCTCCCTAGGCCTCAGCCAAATATTTTTTAATGTAAGCTGGAAATTATTGAGAAGGAGGAGACCAGGAAAATCATTGGATTACTGGAAAGAAATTAATCAAAGAGCTCACCGCAACAGTGGGAATGTAGTACCTATAAAGCTAGTGAAACCAATATATCCAAATATCCTATACAAGTCTTACCTGGTGTCCATGAAATGTCCAGCATCCATGTGATGTCCAGCTTGATGGCTGTACACTCTTTACAGCTGGTGGGAAATGAAGGAGTACAGTCAGTGAGCACAGGGTGCAGGAACCAAGGCACACACCAACTTTAGGATGAGATTAATCTCACCTTTAACTCTTTACCTTAACCAAGTTATCTACAATGACCAAATGTCTACCAATTTCAAAGAAAGCAGAGAGTGACTTGCTTAGATATCAGGTGATCAGAGTCCACACAATCAGTGTGAAGGCTCTCACATCTCCCACACTGAACCAAGGTGCAGCCTCTCTGCCATGGCTCAGCCCCACCTCATGTCCAGAACAACCCCTGTCACCCCACACAACGACTTCCCCACTGTGGCCAGGGCCCTGACCAGCAAAGATGCAAGGATTTGGCCCAAACAAGATGTTAGAAAAGGGATTTTCTGTAGAGACTGCTTGTATTACACTGCAACTGCACAACTTAGCATCCTTGGCATATCCAGTTAGAGCCAAGAACACACGCTGGGCTTCCCAGTGCTTACTGGGAATTGCACAGCTCTGGATAGAAAGCACTCCAGTGGGCAATATTTTGTTGGTTTTTTTCCAACCATAGCAAACTTTTGGTTTAATTCCTCAGTATTGTGAACATCTCATAACAGTCATTCCATCCAGGGAGCTTCTGTTCTTTCCCAAATGTGGGCATTGCCTTCATCTTCACTCTTTGTTCTCTATTGGAAGAGACATCTAAAGGATTAGGATCTTCTTAATCTGATTCTTCAGCTAAATCATGATTCATCCTTCTGGGGTGGATCTTCAGGGAGAACAAATAGCTGTTGTTACTGGATTAAATACTGCAGACCAGTTACATCCTTTGAGCCTGGGCTGAGTCCATGGAGCTGTTCTGAAGCCAGTAACTATGATGGTATGAGGCACAATTTTGGTAATTACTTAATTGACAAAATAACATTGACCTGAAAGATAATCTGTGTTTGGCACAGTTTTGTGGCTAAATTTGCAAAGAATAAAACTAAATTACCAAAGTGTAATTTTTATAATTTGGCACATTCAGAATTTGGCCTTTGTGATTTTTGGAAATACCTGTATTGTACCTGTTGCAGGCTTTCTAAAATAGCAATAGATATCTGTGGCAACTTGTGAGATTTAACCCTCACATGACAAGAGAATGGAAAAAATGAGAAATTATTTTAACGTTGCTACAGCTCTGAAGTTGATGTAAGTATGTGCTAGACAGGCTTGCTTCAGTTTTCCTGTATGTCAAGGGCCTGTCATCCCTACTGATTTCCTCTGAGTCTGGTCCTTCTTTAAATGCTTTCTATATCTAAGCAATCAAAAATCAAGGCAGCCAAAAAGCAGGTGCAGTCTGATCAATTTGTTTGTGACTGTCCTTGACAGTGGCTATGCCATGCAGTTCCCTGTCCAATTCCCACTGAAATTCTTCAGTTCAAGTTTCTGTTCTCTTCCATGACATATAAAAGGATTCTTTTATCAGTATAAACCCAGTTGAAAATCCATAAATAGCCTCCTTATAAAGGTATCTTCTTTCCAAGAGAAAATCCAAGCAAGGGCAGAGACTTGGATAAATATTCACCTGCTCACGGAGTACAGCCCCAGAGAAGGCAGGATTTGGGCTGCCCTGCACTCTGCACACTTAGCAGCTGAATTGTCTTGAGGTTAGTATTTTCTCTGGCCTGCAGTCACCAATGTGCAATGTGCATCTTAATGGTGTCAGGTCAGGTATTTGTAGCCACATCATGAAATACTTAATGATTCCAGAAAAGATCTGCCTCTTCTTAAAAAGCACTGGCAATAAACTCAGCAAGATCCTCTGCAGTAGATATCTGCGGGTCCTGTGAGGGAGATCCAAGAAATGAGACAATCAGATCTGATTAGCTTATTTTCATATTTATTTTTATTTCTTAGCACTGAAACCTGTCACTGCCCTGTTCATGAGGGTGCTGTTCTTAGCAGCTCTCTGCCCTTTACCTCATCAGGATTAAAAATACAGCATCCATCAGTTCTGCTGTCTGTGCTGACAACAGATACAAGTCGAGGTGTCACCAGCAAGGTGAGATCTGGAGACCATCCCTGATCTTGGATGTGCACACAAACTTCATCAGACTCCAGTCAGGGTGAGTCCAGGGGGTGCATCCACCCTGGAACTGCAGTTTGTGTGCTGACCATAGATACCGGGCAAAGCAAAATAAACTATGCATGATCCCAGCAACATTAGGAAGGTCAAGACCTGTTTCCACACACAAGGAGTCTCTATTCACAATTTGAGAAAGGCATCTGGGTCAATAATAGTCTTCTTAATAGGAATTAATTAGATTTATACTTTCTTCTGCATGATGTTTCAGTTTAAGAGTTATCAATCCTCTTAGGGTCAGATCTTTCTAGCATCTCTACTGACACTAGTACTTTGTTTGTATGCACATAACATTAAAAAGTATTAATGACTTTGATGACTCTCATCTCATTTCAGGCCTTGAGGTATTTTTTTGTAATTTGAAATTGTGGAGCTTTTCTCTGCTCTCCTTGAAGTAAATTAGAAACCTTCTCGTAGTGAGGCACTGGGAGCAGGGCTGGGTTCTAATCTCCCTTTATTTATAAATTTCCTTCTGAAGGACAGCACTGATCTGGAGACATTTTTCTTGGCTACATTCTGAGAGTGATTTTCAGTCCCGAACCGGTGCCACATGTCTGGAAGTTTTGAAAAAGGTGAATCTGTGTTTATATTGTGTGCCTCTCTTTGTAGCATTATTATCAATTAAACTCCCTAAATTTAGATGCAGACTGGGGCTATTAGATTAAGGCAAAAGTGAATGTTTAGTTGAAATATGAAGGAATGATAAATGTGGCTTATGCTCTACTTAAGGAGTTGACACTTCAAAAAAAATAATAAAATCTAGTCAGGTAATGGCTGTTGTCCTTGCCTTGGCTTTTCCCTGCCCTGAATTTATCAGTCTGGCTCCTAACAAAATAAAAGGGAATTCAACCCATGGAGAGATTGATTAAAAAGTCCCTAAACAGACTTTGGCTGTATTTGCTCTGTTTTTATCTGTAACATTGCTGCATTATTATGGTCCAGAGTGGAAATTTCTTAAATTTTTTCTGCTTCAACTGGTGGCCCATGAGCGCTGCAAACTAAAGCCCCCCTGAGCCTGGGGGTAGTGGGGCCGCTGCCTTGTGGCCTCCAGGGGAGCACTGAGGTCCAAGCAGTTTGCAAGATCACAGCCTAAAGCAATCAGAAAATGCAGTGAGGAGTACTCATCCCTGCTGGGAGCCCAGCTGCTGCAGAGGTGTCACATCTGCTTAGGTAAGAACGAAATCTGTCCTGCTCACTGCAGAGCATGTGAGGAAAGAGCTGGATCTGGATTCCTTGCACCCCACAGCCCCCTGCACTAAGCTCTAGGTGCCTAAGAGCTGCAAACCTAAACTGCCTACAGCACCTCATGAATTTGGTGGGATGTCACTTTTTCAGGAGCACAGCTGGATGTGAGTGTTCAGTTTGAAGATAATTGTAAGAGGTGCAGAGGAAAAAGGGGAATTTTCAAGTGTTTTTAGCTGGGCACTCTGGGAATGAAGATCCTGGGTATCACTTTTCCTTCTGGTTTTTAGGCTGAAAGATTTGACCCTCCCCAGTTCAGCTTTGGGTATCTTCCCTCTGAAGTTAACTGAAGCAAAATACTGAAAGTGGGATCCTATTCCCATCATGAAGAACACTCTGAGACTGAAGGTTACATAGCCTACTGCATTTTGTTTTCTAGTTATAGCATCTTATTATTACTAGTATTTGTGCCTTGCTCACTGAAATCTCCATGCTACAAAGATGCTTTCCAGATTCTGGCTGACAAGGGAACACAACTTTTATACAAGTGGCCTTTAGTGCTCTTTATAATATTATTTATTGTAATTTTTAAACTGTATGTGTAATTTCTATTCTGGCACAATCCAATATTTGAACAAATTTAATATGTTTATTTCAATATATTATGCAAACAATACTTCTTAACTGATTTTTTTTATGTTCTGTCTTTAAAAACTGCACCACTTATTAATAAATAGAAATTTCAATTATGATGTGGATGGATTTATTTTCATTTAAATTTCAATACCTTCACACATATTTAAAGAATACATTGTCTAATGTACCCTCAGCAGAGACATTGGCAAAGACATTTTTGACTTCATCTAGGCAGGACTAAACTCAGATAGAAGTAGGTTTTATGTGGCTTCCACAGCCAGCCCTGCCAACACAGAGTAGATTCCATTATTTGTGACATTTTTTGATTTAGTGGCTATGTAATTTATATGGCTATGAGCATATGTATCAGGGAAAATGAGAAGTGGGGGGAAATGCATTCATAATGGAGATATTCATGTGCTCAAATATTATGAAATTGCAAACAAAATATAGAGAGAACACAGTAATGGCACAAGCATGATCAGAATATCCCCTGCAGGGAATTTGCTTGAATTCTGCCCCTGGTTCTGTTGGTGCATTTCTTTGTGGTCCTGTGTCTGAATGAGACAGGAAGAGAAATATGTGAAACATCAACTCTTCCCAAAAATTTAGCTGGACACAGGGAGGTATTTTTAAGGCATTCTCTGTGGCTTCAGTTTCCTGGCTGTCACCAAGGAATCAGCTCTGCTGAGCATTTGAAACACAACCTAAAATGGTTTTTAAATTTTTTGTGGTAGGTAAAAAAATACTCAACATTTATGCCATGTCTTATCCCACTTCTAAATCACTGTAAAGTAGGAATAATTAAAAGATCCTTTAGTACTGCAGCATTAAGTTGTAGTGCTTTTGAGTCTATTTTTTTGTTTTAAATGATTCATTTTAAATAAAAGTAATAACTAAATAAGAAATAGGGTGAATGTCAGGCTCTCACAACCAAGTTCTTTTTTTCCCAAAGACTGACAGTTTGTGTTTTTTAAAACTAATGCACCAGAATGTGGAATTCTGAACATTTTGGGGTTCAGGGGTTTTTCAAGTGTTTTCTTTTTTATAGATAACTATATGCTTATCATTACTGCCTTAGCACTGAATGTCCCAGCCCGAACTGAAGGGCTTGAGCTGCTCACTGCAGCTGCCAGGCACAGCAATGACATTTACCTGAGGATTTCACAGGCACAACAGGTGAACCATTCAGCTTTTGTTCACCTGCACTGTAAGGTATTGCATTAAAATTTCCCCTTGGCTGTCACCCAAATACTGGAGCCTGACAAATCACTGGATTTCAGTAAAGCACTAGGTCTGACCTTTTAAGAAATGGACTCTAAAACGGGAAGAAGGTGTGATACCTGTTCTCAGGCAAAGCCCTGCTTATATCCAGGGATGCAGTCTGTGCTTACCTTTATATTGGACTTTGGGGATCCTATAAAATTGTCTCCCACCTAATCAAATTAAGAATTAGGGTCAGCAGTTTAGAAAGGGTAAAAATTTAGTCTAGTGTGGCTCAAGAAACAGTGTCAGGAATGGAATTTTCTCTGTGTATGCTTCTGTTTCTTTGCAGGATGCTTTGATTTTTAAGATTCACCAGGGTAAAATGGTTGTTTGATTAACAGAGAGCATTCTCTTGGAACAGAGAGCATCCTCTTGGACTACAGAGAAGGGATGGAGTCAGGAAAGCCAAGTCCCATGGCAGAAAGCAGCAGGAGAGCTAGACATTATTTAAAGAAATTGCCCTCTAAGATAATGGCCGGCAGCCCAGCGGGTTTGGGAAGCTTTTCTCCTGCTTCTTTGTTTCAGGTGCAGATGGACAGCAGAATACAGACCAGAGATCATGAAAAAAGGTGTAATATGTGCTATGAATGTTTTGGCAGATTTGACTGATCAGTTACTTCTCTGACACATATCCTATCAGAAATAAAATCATTGGATAAGTCATTAAATATTTTTCTAAGTTCTGGACTGCTGAAATTTCTTGGTATCTAATCAAGACTTTATGAGCATCTGTGTTTAAAAATGCCAAGTGACTGATCACAAACTAACATCTTTGGAAATCCCCAAGGAGTAGTGCACACTCTTGTGTAAAAATCTCATTTATTGAAACTCACACACAGATAATAAAACCACTAGGATTTCTTGCCTCCCCACTAGACATTTTTACACTCTCCATGGCTCCGTTTTTTACTTTCTCTCCTTTTAGTCCCTCAAGAGCATACTTGAGTTAAAAAAAAGTTTCACAATATCAGATGCTTCAAAAGAAAGTGTTTCCTATTTTAGCCTAGTAAATATACAAAAGATTCTTACTGAAAACAGTTTGTAGAGTTTAATGTGCATTCTGTTCAGGAGCTTTTGGGGTGTTAGTACCAATCTTAGCAAAACATTCATAAGAAAAATTAAAGAAAAAAATTATAGAAATGAAAGAAACCATTTGCAGTTCTAAATATATGTTCTGAAATGGGAAAGAAATTCTATGAATGGGAATAAATACATCTTTATATCACTATACATTAGGGGTACTACAAAGCAAAGTGCTTGGTTTTGAACTTGAGTCAGAACAGCCCCCTGCAGGGCTCCAGGCCGGGGCCTGAGTGACTGAAAAGCTCCCTGAGGGGAGGCCCTGGGCCGCTGGCCAACAGCAGCTGAACATGAGCCAGAGTGTGCCCAGGTGGCCAAGGAGGCCAGTGGCACCTGGCCTGTGCCAGCACTGGTGTGGCCAGCAGGGCCAGGGCAGGGATTGTCCCTCTGTGCTGGGCACTGGGGAGGCCACACCTCAAATCAGTTTCGGGCCCCTCACTGCGAGAAAGACGTGGAGGGGCTGGAGTGAGTCCAGAGAGGAGCAGCAGAGCTGGGGAAGGGTCTGGAGCACAAGTCTGAGGAGCAGCTGAGAGAGCTGGGGGTGCTCAGCCTGGAGAAAAGGAGGCTCAGGGGAGACCTCATCACTCTACAACTCCCTGAAAGGAGGCTGAGCCAGGTGGGGTCAGGCTCTTCTCCCAGGTAACAAGAGACAGGAAAAGAGGAAATGGCCTCAAGTTGTGCCAGGGAAGGTTTAGATTGGATATCAGGAACAATTTCTTCAATGGAAGGGTTGTCAAGCACTGGAACAGGCTGTTCAGGAGGTGTCCAGGGAATCACCATCCCTAGAGGTAAGTAAAAAATGTGTAGATGTGGCACTTGGGGATGTGGTTCACTGGTGGACTTGGCAATGCTGGGTTAATGGTTGGACTCAATCATCTTAGAGGTCTTTTCCAAACATAATAATTCTGTGTTTCTTTATATAATTTGTCTTTTAGGAGATGAAATGTTATTCTTCTGAAAAAGATTGAGAAAGAAACAGTAATACATTTAGACAATTGTCCTTAATAAAAATATTTTTGTGCCAAAAATATAATTGAAGTACATTGGTAAAATCTGAAATTAAAACTTTATAGAGCTAGTACATTTCTTAATAAAACAACAGAAATACTTTGTAAAAATCAAATGGTAGAGGGCTAACAGAGAAGTGTTGAAGTGCAATCAGATTTTTTCAGAACAAATAAAATTTACTCAACTGATACTTTTCTAAAGAAAATTTTTTAAACAGCCACTCAAAGATGCTTTCATGGAAACATTTGCCACAGTAAAATAAAGCATAACTGAAAATAAAACTTCAATTCTCTGGAGTAAACTTGGGTTAAGCTTGCTTCGTTGCACTCTATTTAAAAACAGCATTTCCTTCTCTCTTGCAAGCCACAATCTGGTGAGAGAGAGGCACAGCTGGATTTGTGTTTTCTAACTGGGTAAACCAGACAGGTTTGCCAGGTGCTTTAGGAACTATGGTGCTCCAGGTGCCACAGCTCATCTTTTAGGGCAGAGATGGTTCATGGCCCAGCCAGGGAGGAGGGTGGTCACACCTGAGGACATTGTCACACCAGGATAGAGCAGGTGGGAGGGGAAGCTGGCTCATGCCACTGGCTGAGCTCCCAGGAATGTATGGCTGGAGCTCTTGCAGTCACTTACACAAATTGCAATTTCTGTAGAGAAATGTGTGCTTTTAATCTCACCTAATGCCCCAAGAATATGCCAGAAGGAAGAAGTAATGCACTGCTTTCCCTCTGTGCTCTCAGCCCACAGAGAGACAGAGCTCCAACAGCCAGATTTCATTTTCTCCCTCCTAACAGAACATCACACCACACTGTCTCTTACAGATAAGTCACAGGCATTTCCTTGAATTTGTGTTTATTTAAATTGGATTAGCAGGGCCTTACCCTGTGCAACCTTCAGCAAATTGATGCATTTACTAGGTAATTTATATGAATTGTGTGTCTATACTGTGTTTCTAAGAGACACTAAAAATGTCTTCTTTTCCTGTTCTGGATTTTGGGATGCTAGTTATGGACACAGTGCTGCCACACAAAGGGATGCTGGAAAAAGGAGTCATGTAAAGACTATACTCCTGAGAAAGCTACTTGCTCAGAGGGATGTTCTGAGTGAGAACACAGCATTGTCCCCAAGAGTCAAAGTTGGGGCTGAACAAAAGCCCCCTCCCAGGTCACCTGAGCATTGCTCAGCAGCTGAGGAAAGTTAAAATTACAGAGTCCCAGGGTAAAACACAGCATGAGGCAAAACCTGCTGAAAGTCTAATTATCCTCACAGGCAAACATCAAACGGCTGGAACTGATCCCAGCACACACATTTTCCTGGCTATACCTGGTTTTGTCAGCTGTTACAGAGAGGACTTTCATCCCAGCCTTCTTGATGTGATATTGAGCAACTGGCAATTAAGTCAGTAAAAGTAAGTCTTGTCAATGAAAAGGTGCTTCCATATTCCTCCAGCTGCAGCATTCAGTCACGAGTCTCAAAAATTTTCCTTTTTTCACAACAGTACATTCCATATAGAATTAAATAATACTAGATGCAGTGATGCCCACCACATAATGGATTTTTTTTTGAAAGGCAGAGTGAATGAAAACAAGAAAAAAATGTGCTTGCATGTGCACAGATGTGTGGGCATTTTATTGACCAGCTACAGCTCTGTTAAATGTGGCTGCAGTTGCCTTGCAGCACCTGAAGTTCTTAGTGAAGGCAGAATTGTTAGACAAATAGAGACACAGCTCAATCACGCACATAAGATGGTCACTAAACCACTTTTTGTTTCATAAACCGCCTGTGAATCCATTTAGATTTCCTTTATTAGTTGCTGCAACCTTTTGAGTGTTTTCACAAGTTGAAATGTTTGGTGGATTGTGATAAAATTACTGAATGGATGATCGTTGGCTTTTAACCGTGCTGTATCTAAACTCACTGATTTCAGAGGAATTCTTTCCAGCCTGCTGGAGTAAATGGGAGCAGAATCTTGCTGGCTGTTTCCAACAGTGATCTTCCCTTGGATGCTACTAAACGTCACTCAGCATCACTGAAATTGCCCTATGCCATTGCTGTGACCAGACTTCTCTTCCTTCCTCACCACTTAACCATGATTCCAGGCAATTTTTCCTGTTTAAACTGACATTTTATTCCTTTTGAGGTGCCACACTTAAGATACACTTCAGGTGTCATCTCTGCCCCCTTGACACTGTCCCTTGTTTGAACTGAAGGATGTCTAAAGCTTTTCCAGAGGTGCTCACCCTTGCCTACTTCTCAACATCAAAGGTGGCATCGGTCTAATTGCAGTAAGCAGAGCTGCTCCTTTAAAAGGGAAAAAAAATCCTCCACAATACAATTCCACTGCCAAAAGGAGCTTCCAATCCCCACCTGACCTGCCACAGAGCCTTTCCATGAGGGATTCAACGGGCACTTTGTGTGCTTACGATTGTGTTACCTCTGGTTAGTCCTTCAGGGATTAGGATAACGATTTTCACAGGATTTTAAGGAAAGATTATCAAGCCTGTCTACTCAAAGTTTTTCACAAAGTGTTTATTAAGACCTGGCAATAACTTCCAGTTTTATATAGACTCTGAAGATAATAACATTTGTCATGAGAAATCAGGTAAGTTGATATTAAGTATTCCAGATCTTGGTGGTTTTGCTTGTACTTGTAGGAAACCATTTCAGCTGTGCTATTAATGCTCGGTGGAAATGTAGCAAATTCAATTATTTTTTTATTAAATGTATATTTATCACATTTTATTTTATTCTCACACAAATAAATCTGAACTTAAAAAGTAATTGTATCAATGTAATGAAGCGCGCAGTTGTAACACGGGCATATTTTCACATTAACTTTAAATATTTCTTTAGACTTGGTGGATGATGGTGTGCTTAAAATGAGACATGACCTTTAGATGTTCCAGCTGAATGAAGGTAAGGAAATTCATAGTCAAGGGCTTTTCCCTTTTATTTCTTTGTTCTCTTAATTTCTGTTCTGCTCTGTTAAGCATGAAGACATGAGAAAAGTGCTTGATATTGGAGTGCACTACATCTGTACAGGAAAAATGAAAACAATTCAAACTTCATTGTTACCTGCCACATTTAAAGGAGTTCTACTGAAGCATAGCTAATAAACACATTGGTTTAAGATTGCTGTTAACCTAGAGTAACAGAGAGGGATTTGGTCTTCATACGTGTATAAAAGTAATTTGAACTGGATTAAAATCTCCAATTCAGCAGTTCAGGGAACTCTGGATCAACAGTTCTAAATAAAAGAGATCCTACTAATATCATTCAGCTTAAAATAAACAGAGGATGACTGTTACATCCAGCAGAGGCGAAGGAGAATTTGTAACCAAAGGCTTGACCCTCAGCCTTTATCAGATAAAGGTTTGGAAGGAAAACTTTCTCTGAGTCAGTTTATGGGATTTGTCTGCCTGCTCGAGGCTGTGGGGCACCTGTGCCTTCAGCACCTGTGAATCTCAGTATAGACTGAAATGGAAATGGTGATTTTGATCTGGAGGACAATGAGGGTTTCATATTTGCAATCTGGACATGTATTTCAGTCATCACAGTGGAGTCACTTCAAGAGAGATACAGTTGCAAAGTAATAAAGACTTGCCCCTGATAAATAAAAATTTGATATCAAATAACCAGAGTAACGCAAAAGTGACGTGTATTGCAAGAGTTAATATTACTAATATTCACATTGCTGAGAGATAAGATATTTCAGGCAACAGCTCCAGGAATAGTTGTCAAACATGGTTTTGAAATTTAGTTGGATAGCTTAAATTTCAGAGTTAATGCTGGAAAAAGACTTCAAGAAGCAGCTAAAAACTAATGCTTCAAATTTAAATCAAAGTCCCTACGAAATAAGGAGCAAGGGTAATCCATTTTGGAGTGATATTCCTAGCATTAAGATTTATCTGCAATTTCTTTTTGAGCATTTTGTGCTTGTTAGGGAACACACCAGTGCTAAATTGTCATTCAGGCAAAACAAGCAGTCTCATGAATGGAGGACTTTGCACCATTTTATACCAACAATACTCAATATTTCTTTGCTAGTTGAACAGGATTTGTCTTACTGTGATCCATCCTTCCAGGTTATGTTTGCCTGTTGTCCCTATAATTAGATGTTTTGCTTGGTTGAGTCTGTAGTGTGACATGGCCAGGTTAATGCCTTCTCTGAATTCCTGCTGGAAATCAGCATTTGTGTGGAGAAAACTGTGTGTTGATTAGCACAGAGGAGCAGCTCAGTGGGGAGGACAGCAGGGAACTGACAATTCAGGTGAGCAAGAAAACTTCACTCAGTGTGTGGGGAATACTATTTTGTTTGTACTTTTACAGCTTTTCTCTCTCTCCTAAAATAGGTGATCCCTTCATGTGTGAAACCTCTTGCCTCTTTTAGGGCTGTGGTCTGTCTAGACCCTGCTCTTACCTGCTACACCAAGTCTTATGTCAAATGATTTTCCCTTGTTCTGCTGCCATGAGCAACTCTGGCCAGTTTAAATAAATCACTACTAAGTTAGATCTCTGATAGGAAATTATCTGCTATCTACCCTTTTACTTATGAACCTTTGTAAAACAGTTGTGCTTTCACATCAGTCTGTGAAATGCTCTTACCAAGGATTTCAGTGTTAGTGTGATTTTCTGGTGAGCCAGAAGAGCACATATTCCTCAAAGCAGGTCCTGGAAATCAAGTTTCCTCATGGTGGAAGAACACTGGCCATTGATCTGTGGGGACAGACTGAAAATGGGGCAGGGTGTGACCTCTTTCCCCACCTCCCAGGTCTGGGTCTTTCACCCTCCTGGCAGCCAGAATCCTTGGGAAGGGCAGAGGTGTGGGGTCTTTCCCCAGTCAGGGCTGCAGAGATCCTCCAGCTGACCGGCCTTGAACCACAGGGACAGCTCAGTGGAAGCACTTGTGTTTCCTGCTGATGTCCCTTGGGTTGGTGTGCACAGGGACAGCACTGGCTGTGCAGCCTGGTCACTCCTGTGTGCATGGAGTGCACAGGTCATGGGGAACATTCTCAGAGCCCATAAACACTGAGCCATCATCACAAAGTGCAACTCATCCTAATGCAGATTTTGCAGAGCTAAGGGTACACTTATAGTGCAATCAAAATTCATGAAGTTCTACTAGAATTCATAAAGTTCTACTAAAAAAGCAGCAAACCACCTCACTTCCCACCTCAAACAAAGACACAACCCAATAGTTCCCCTTTAATAGGAGGCTTGATTATCCAGATGCACCAGCCACCACAGATCCCTGCTCCAAGTCACATGTAATTACAAAGCTCCCTTTACATGATCACCCAACTCTTCACCTCCCTAACAGCCACCTTCTTGCAGCTTTGCAAAGCACCAGTTCCTCATACTCTGCTCCACTGAGAAGCCTCTCTCACTAACTCCTCTCTACTTCATTGAACCAGACCAAAGATGACAAAAAAATGACCAGAATCCAGAGATGTGAGTTGATTTTACATCTATCTCCATGCATACTACTCCTCCACTGCTTCCACCACATCAGCCTTGAGCAGGCTTGAGATAACACACTGGTCTCCCCTAATTACAGACTCCACAGGTCCATAAAAAACTAGTTGTTACAAGTCCCAGGAAGCTTCCTAACACCAGAGAGTGGAAGCAGGGATAGCCTTGCCAGGGAGTCAGGCCCTGTGATTTTCTTGACAGCAACATTTTCATGGTCTGTAGTCTAGCAGTTTGCCAGATCCCAAATACTGTTGCAAGAAAAGCCAGGTTTAGGATTTTTGGTGCTAGACTTGTCCATAGGATACTGGACTCTGTCCATGCATAATTACTCCATAGAAAAGTCATGGAATATGAAGTCTGGGAATGAGATTTGGCCAACACTTTCTGCCTCAGTTCTTTTCTTCTGCACATGCTGTGCAGAAACTGTGGATGAGTCCAGGCTTGGGACTGAGTAAAAAGGATTGGGCAGATGGACTGAATAGGTAGGATGAACTGCTTGAAAGCTCTCAGAGCTTTGCTTGAATTAGCAGAGCTGGCACACACTTTTGACTCATCAGACCAGCAAACACAGACATTTCCAACAAAGAAATATTTAGTGTTGTTTCACCATCTCAAGGAAGAGTCTCTTTACAGCCACTAAATACAAATAAGCCATTTTTTGAATGTGTTAATTCTCTAGTGACTTCAACATGAAAAATATTTTAAATATGACGATCTAATCTAATCAAGTTTTCTAATCAAGCTGTATTATCTTCAAGATAATGATTTGCTGCATACTTGCAAGATTAGCTGCTCCAAGAGGATATTAAAAAATTTTGGACCTTTTTTTTGCTGATTTTCATATCATTCCTCATTTTCAACTACAGAGTTATTTGACATGTTCTGATATTGCAAAAACAGGGCAAACTTTAAAAGAAACCTTTTTTTTTCCCCTCCCTAACCACATCTAATTAAATCTTTGTAACCTGGAAAGCAGGCCATGGTCTGAAAGGCAGCACACTTAATCCTTACTGAGCAGCTAGGCAAGGCAGCACAGGACACAACCTGGTGATAGAAACTACAGAAAAACAAGAATGATCAGAAAAGCAACATTCCTGTGGAAGGGAACCTCAGTTGACATTTCTGGTTTGAAACTAAACCTAAGCAAATTTTATCTTGTTTTAACAGAAAGGCTATAGGCACTTGATGTGTCAGGTGCCTTTTAGGCACAGCTCATCCTGCCAGAGAAGAGGGTTGTGTTGATAACCTTACCAAGTCCCCAGAAAAGCCAGCCAGGTAGGACTCAAAAATCAAGAGGCACACGCTGAACTCACAGCACCCACAGGCACAGAGGAAATACTGATGGTGGGATCTCTGTTTCTTTGTCATTTCCAGCATCAATCTTTCTCTGCATCACGGAGTTATTTATTCTGTGGTCAAATCATTATGGGACAAGGGCTGGACAAAATCGCTCAATGCTAAAAATTTTAGCACCACCGAAAGAGCATTTCTCTCTCCTAGACCAGCCAAACCTGCTGGAAGTCAGCATCCATAATGCAGGGGTTCTGCTGGCATGTGGTGGTGAAGATGAGCCTGGGATTTCTATGTCTCTTTCTGGTTTTCAGCACAGGTAAGGACAATGGTCTGGTGCTCCCCAGGGAATAATCCAGGTGCCTCTTTCTGCTCCCACACCCCACTCCCACATCTGTGGCAGGCTTGGTTCTTTCACCCTGTGAGAGCAAGACTGATGGGCTGGAGCTCCAGGGCTGGTGCCATTTAGCAGAGCAGACCAGGCAATGCCTATTCCTGGATCCTGTGCCAAGAGTCTGGAATCAGAGAGTTTATAAGGAAAGAAGGGTTAGAAGAGCTCCTACTGCCTAGATTGTCAATCCAAATTTAGCTCTGACTAATTGAGAGTTGTTAATACAGCTGATTAACACCACATCACCATTTATAAGCCCTGGATTATACACTGTCTACTGGGTATTTCTCCTTTATAAACAAATATAAAGGGGAACTTGGATGGGCTGAGAAGCTGAGGCCTCATAGGAACCTGGCAGATTAACATTTTCTAGCACTGACTCCTTTGGAGAGCCTTTTAGATTACTCTTAGGAGGCATTCAGCTCTCCTCTGGTGGAATAGGAAACCTAAATCTCAAACACATATCTTCAACCTGATCTGCAATCTCTCATTTACTGCTGTGCACCTCAGCTGGTCACCAAGGGAATCCCAGAAACCCAGTCCAATCTCCTGAGCCCAGTTTCAGCCCATTCCTCCTGCAACATAGCTCTTGAGGACAGTCCTCAATTTCATGACTGCGCTGAATAACAAACGTGCACAGAGAAGGGAAGATTTGTTTGGATTTGGCCTTATTTTTCTCTGTACCTTGCAACAAATTCTGTGTGCAAAGCTAGTGAAGGTCTCAACATATATTTATTATCATACTTTTATTTTGATTATTGAGGGGCAAACTCAACAAGGGAAACTGTTTCTCAGTCTCTTTCTTCACTTTTCAGCTTTGTGCATAACAAAAGAAAATAAGAAAGAGAAGCAAGTGGCAGTGCTGGCTACTGCAGGTAACAGCACATCGGAGCCCCAGTGTTGGGGTGTCAGTGGGAGTGGGAGGTGCTGTGTTGGGTGTGGAGGTGGCAGCAGATGGGCCCTGCTCCTGCAGAGTCTGTGAGCCCCAGCCCACCCCTGCTGTAAGGCCACCCCACCCAGTGCTGTCCCTGGCCAGGTTAACAACTGTCCTTCCCAAAATCTGCTCTTCTCTTTTTCCTTTCTCTCCTTCCCAGCTCTTCATTCCCTTTTGTTTTAACTTTTCTCTCTTCTGTGCTGTGGACAAGCACTGCTTTTAGCTCTGGGGTGCAGCTTGGCTTCAAATTGGTTATAAATAATACTGACGTCATTGGAAAATTGCATTTCTTACCAAATTCAATCTTGTTCTCATCTCAGCTTTCTGTGCTTCTTTTTCCATCCTGCTCTGTTCTTCCTCTCTCTGTCATGATCACACACACCTTCCTCCCTCACACAGACACTGTACTGCTCTGCTTCAGCATGATTTTGTGGGAGGGAAGCAAAAAAAAATATCTTTGAAAATTTTGACTTGGGAAAAACAAATAAGCAACATCAACAGAAATTAAACATGTTAAGATAAAAAGTGTGATTCGGCTACAGCAAAATTATTCTGTTGTAGCAAGCAGTATAGCCATCCCTGTAGCTGGAAAACAAAAATCTGTGGTTTCATGTAGGTTTGGGGAAGGGGGAACATTTCCTAGACACTTTCTCTGCCTTTTATGACCTGCATGGTGAACTCTGCTGCTCTCTTGGCAGCAAACACCCACCACCCAGCAGGAGAGGGCACCAGCACCCCAGGGCTGGCTGGGTCCTACAGCTCCTCAAGGGCATGGTCGAGGGTACAGCTGGCAGACCTGAATTTTGGCCCACCATGCTTCTGCTTCTATATCTTGCTATTTTCTAGACTCATCTCCGTGGTCCTGGAATTTTATTTCCCATCAGTGGTTTTTTGGTGTGCCTCAGTACTTAATCTGCTCATTTTGGTTTTCCCATTCTGGAAGATGTCTAGCACATAGAAGCAGTGGATGCACAGCTGTTTTCTTGTGCCCTCATGCATTCCTTTTCTTTCAGAGCTGCCTGCAAAGTCGCTGGACCTGGCTGCTATTAACCTGACAGAGCTGGTGAATGGGATGCTGAGCTCTGCACTCAGAGGTAAGGGCTTGTGGCTGGGCAGGTCACAGCTGCCAGCCCAGCAATGCAGGAGAAAAGGCACTACAAGTGTTAGCAGGAGAAGCTGTAAACATGTGCTGTCGGCCTCCAGAATTGCTTCTAGGAGCATATCACCTTCATGCATTTATAGTGCAGATGGCTGTCTGCCCCAGAGATCTTGGAAATTAGCGTGGGTTTATATATAGACACAATATAATTACTTGTGGGAAGCCTTTCAAAAGCACTTTTTAATCCAGTGTACATTTCAATTAAAAGAAAAACAAAACAAAAAGGAAGAAGCAATACAAAGTATTCCCTTCAGTGGAAATGAGAACAGACTGAGTGTGAGGCAGCTGTATCATACTGCAACCTCGGGAATTCTTTAGACACTAAATGAGCAGAGTCAAAACATGCTGTTCTCACAATTTGTTCCAAGCACTAATAGCATGGATCTGTGTTTCTGCAGGTACCAAGAAACTCTTCTCTTTGCTGAGTGTCACCACTTACAGCTCATTTGCCTTCCACAAAGTGTCAGTCACCATTTACAACAGTAAGTGTTGGTGCTTTGCTCGGCTCAGGAGCAGTTTCTCCCCCACAACCTGTGCAACGAGACACTGATTTTTTTTTCTCTGTCTCTTCCTGCAGTCTCTAACATAAAAAATATTGACCCTGGCAAGTTCCCTATGCACTACTGCTACTGTTTGAATAATGTGACAAATGACTTGACAGGTGGGTACACAAAAAGGGTTGGCAATTGCATGTGCTTAAGTTGAATTATTTCCTTTGGAGCTGAAGTAGTCTGAATTCTGCAGACTTCATCCTTATGATTGCCACCACCACAGTGAGATCAACAGCCATAACTCACGACAAGTGGCTGCTCTAACTGCATGACCTCAGTCTCAGCTGGCTGCACCCAGCCAGCCAGTCTGGGATGGAGCCATCAGTCAAGTGACTGGCGTGGTTTGACTGGCAAAAGGCCTCCCTTTCCTCCTTGGAATACTAATTGCAGCACAGGAGAGACAAACAGCAGTATATGATACTTCACTGTGGGTACTTTTTCTCTCCTGAGGTGACCACAGGAGATGAACAAGGGCTTCTCTGCACCAATGGACTCCAGCAACTTCAGTGAGCCCAAGGGAAGTAAAAAGCAAGGACTAACATCTTCATAGAACTGTTGAATGGACTACAAAATGCTGTCAGAAACACCCTTCACCTGAAATCCTCATTCACACCCCTGATTTCACAGAATTTAATATTTCAGGATGCATCTGTGTTTGGATTCTAGGGCTGGTTAATGTAAGGCATCAAGGGTAGGTCAGCAGCTACAGACCAGACTCCTCTGCCACACGTGGTGACCCTGCACGAACCACAGTGGCTTTCACGGCTTTCTCTGGACCCACACATCCCACAAAGCCTTTATGGACAATTACCCAGTGTGCCTTGGAGAATAACAGAGAAACTTGAATCTTTCTGCTGCAACTCCAGAACACCTTGGGGATTGGAGCATTCTCCAAATCAGTAAAAATTCAGGGCACAGGTCCATCACTCCCTAAGTGAGAACAGTGACCTGTTACTGCTAGAAAATACCATCGCTACACCACCAGCCATTGCTTGGGCTGGTATCTGAATCATCAGTTTGTCTGAAGCAAAACCCAGAGGAAAAGTCCAATGCCTATTGGAAGGTCCCACACAGCAGACAGGCAAAGCCTGCAGGCTTTAGATCTCCTACATTTAAGCAGACTAAGTAGAGCATTACTTTAAAATGTTCTCTTGAACAGATAAAGTCCATGTAAGTTTGTTTTTAGACACACTGATGTTGTTTTGGATATCATCTTTGAAATATACTTCTGAAAGGATTCTCATGGTTTCTTCAGTCCACTACATCCAGCAAAATATTTTAACCTTTAAAATATTTTAAACTTTGTCATGTATGAGCATATATCTAAAATAACATAACATATAAAAGTGAATTTTTGACTTGGCATACAGGATAGGATATTTTCAATAATAAACTTTCTGTATTTGTTGTCTAGATTTTACAGCTCTACTTGTTGATATCATTGGAAACACCACCAGTTATCTCACAGAAATTTTCAAATCCACATCCATTCTCTCAGGTTTGCATTTCCCCTTTGAATAGTTATCATTGTCTTATCTGTCTCATTTACTCCTGGCATGAAAACAACCATAAAAATGTGGATAAAAAGCCTATTGCTCTTACTCAACAGCATTTTTCTTGCAACACATGGAAAAAGATACACACATAATGTGTATATGTGTAATATAGAGATGTGCATGTTTCTATGAGCAGTTATGTCATTTGAATGTTTTATAATTAATTAGTAAAAATTGATGGGTTTGAAAATTATTTTTACATACTGATATTTTGAGCAATTTTGATTCACTGAGAATAAGTATGGGCTATTTTATCTGAAGATTTTTTTTTCTATATAAAAATACTTGTAATTTAGAATTTTAATTAGATTGAAACCTTTTCCCTGAAGAACCTAACATTTGGATTTGATGGTGGTTTGAGGTTTTTGTCAAAAATTAGATCAGAAAGAACATACTTGGTTAGATGCCATAGCCACATGCCATTTATTGTTTGTGTTTTCAACTGTATAAAATAATTCCACGTAAGGAAAACTGGTAATGATGATCTCTTTTATGTTTCTTTGCCTTTCAGTGCGTCAAAGCAATGACTCTGATTGTATCTACATCTGTGTGATGGCAGGGCAGACAGGTAAAAGTTAAAATCATTCCACCCAAAAATATTGCCCTGGTTTTCCTCAGTGATGATTTATACTGGAAACAGGCCTTTCTTGATAATTGCAAGCATTTCTATTTGCAGGGAAAAATCTGTCTGATTTTTTGGAAATACTAGAAAAGTCTCCTGTTATTAATTACACATTTTCCAGTAACACATCATCTGATCAAGGTAAGTACATCCTGGGGAATAAAAGGAAACAGGAGCCAGAGTGAAATCATGTCCAGATAGCTCTTGCAATGAGTACTCCATCCTCATTACTACAACTATAAATATTATTTTATTTTTTATTATTGCTTATGTATTTGCATAGTATTATGTATTTGTTTATAGTTAGAATAATATTTTATATTGTTGAAAATTTAAACCAATGATTATATAATAAATGCAAGTAAATTTTATTTTTAAACTTTACTTTTAAATTTTACTTTAAAACTTTTAAATTATTTTAAATTATTTGTTACAAGGTCTTCTGGTGGAGGAACAAACAAAAGCTGCTGGCATGAGAGCTTTTACAGAATTCAGCATTGGGCTGGGGAGGGTCTCTAGTGCTCTTAAATCTAACTGGGTGCCTTCCATAGCTCTCAGCACAAATGACCTCCTACCTTTACATGAGTTTCCTTCAGAGTGGAGGTGAACACATTCAGTTGTCCTGCGTGGTTCCTCCATCCAAAACTGCTTTGCCAGTTTGAGCTGCACTTCAGGTGCACCCCCTTCACTGTTGCCCATCATTATCTCCCATTTTCAATGACAGATTAATGCAGGCAGACTGAAATCGGTGGCAAGTTGTGTGTGCTGAAAGCTGTGGGATGCTCCTCTCCTTTTAAAAACAAACAAAAAAGATGACGCTTGGCCAAAACACCCTTTAATTAGAAACAACTACTGCCTCTATGGTAGCAGAATCTGATTTCTTTCCTTTTTCTCACACAATATGCAGTGGATAATGAGTGCTCTAACCTTGTTTTCTCATACCTCAAAATCTAGATTCAATTTTATCAGGTTTTGTGAAATTGCAAGAAGACCCAAACAAGACACTGGATTCATCAGCAGAATATGTGTGGAGATTTAAATGTGAGCAAATATTGTCAGACAAATTTTTGTTCCCCTGATTAATGTATTGATAAATTATCATGTATGTTTGCTGTGCAGTTACTGTGATGTTAACTCCAGATAAAGCATAAAATTTCTCTGAATCAGCAGATGATGTCAGTAAAGCATTGAAGAGCTGGAGGATAGAAACACTCTTGTGAAAAGCCATTTTACCAGAAAAAATGTTTTCTAAAGAGGCAGAGAAGAACAGAAAAAGTGGTTATTGATTTCAATCCAAAACACAAGATTATTTAAACTATTTCCTCTAATTTTCTATAGTAATTTTTTTCCTGTATTATTCTCTATCTATTTCTTTGTATGACATTGTTTCACTTGAGCATTTCATAAACTTTAGTACATTTAACTTTGCTACAGGGCTACAAGATAGAAAAGTGCTGCTCTGCCCCATTTTAGAAGCCAAAAAGCAAAAAGCAAAAAGCCTGCTGGCTTGTAATAGAAATTAATAGAAATTCTGACCTTGACTTCATACCTCCTTATCTTCACAGCTGCATCTCTGTCCTACAAAATGCCTGCATTTCCTGTAGTCAGTCTGCTGTCTTTTATAAATTTTTTTTAATTTCCTTAACCGCATGCCAACCTTTGTTGTCTGTTGTCAGTTCCCAAACTGCAGCATCTGCCCTCCAGTACCTGCCTGCTCACCTTCAAACACACAAGACCTTTCTCTCTTTCTGCTGTAGTGAAGCAGTATAGGAAATTAAGCACAAATTATATGAAGAAGAAAACAAAACCCTACAACCCTACAGGAACATTCCAGTTCCTTTTCTTTTTTTTTTTTTTTTTTGTTTATGAAAACTCACACATTAAAATGTTCTCAGTTAAAATTTCAAACATTATTGGAGCTTCCTGTCTTTACATATTTAAAATGAAAAGGAGGTGTGGCTGCTCGAGTGCCAGAGAAGCACTCAAGGAGTAGATTTTCTGGGTGTATTTTAGATATTATTCTCCCACAGTCTGTTGCAGTGGCTGCTGCTGTGGGGCACCAGCACCCCCAGTGTGCTGGTGCCCGGTGCCCTCTGTGTGTCTCTCTTGCTTCTCCAGCTACCAGGACCCCTCTCACCCAGAAAGGAGTGGAAATCCCCACCACAGAGCTCCCACCATGGCCAAGGACAGCTGCAGCCAAAGGGTTTCCATCACCCCATGTGGATGCTCCCTGGCCCCAAGGCACGGCCAGACCCTCTCTGAGCCCTGGGGGGAGGTTGGCCCCGTCTCCAGCCCTGCAGCCCAGCCCCAGTGAGTATGGCCAGGCACCCTGGAACCTGCCCTGCCCCTCTGCTGGGGGCTCTGGACAAGTGTCTCTGAGGTGGAGCCTGGAGGAACCCTCAGGGAGACCCACTGTGGTTACCAGTGAGTTGGTTATTGCAGAAATGTCAAAATCAGCTGTAGGTTCCATCCTGTAGTTTCCTGTCTTTAGGGGAATAACTTTATCTTGCTTCCCACAAACACTTCTGCCACTTGGATATCCCCTCATATTTTGCTCCATATTTGGTGAGCAGACCTGTGAAAAAGCAATTTAGAGATGCTCCTTTTGGTGTTCCCTTAACATGCCTTCTTGAAATCCTGCCCTTCCCTAGTCCACAGGCTTTTCAACTTCTAGTCAAGTACTATTTCAAGTACTCAAGTACCTATTTCATCCTGACATTTTTATATGTCACTGTACTGGGTGAGGGACTCTGGCTGTTGAGCTGTCTCATACATTGCAATTCTTCTCAGCAGGCAGATAAATAATGAATAACAGGAAGTCTGTCTCTGTTCCCACAGCTGACATGTTTTGGATGCAGACTGTGTCTCCACAAGAAGCCAGCAAGCTGATGCAAACAGAGCCAGGTAAGACTGATCTGGGGTAGCAACAAAGTGTGTCAGTTGGCATATTTATGAATTATAAAGTAATATATAGATGACTGATATTTATTTATACATCACTGTCTATGTAAGTGTTTATTAATGAACTGTGAGTTCAGGGTTAGTTTTTCTTTCTTTTCTGCTGCTCCTTTGATCAACCTGCCTTTTTTTTTGAGTGTCAAAGCAAGTTCTGTTCTTTTCCCTGCCCTTAGATTTGTCTTCCACAGTACTGTCTATGCCACCTTCCTACCGACCTGGTGTGACACTGAAACTTTACTCAGCTACCAGTAAGTGAATGCACCTCATGCAGCAGAAATAGCAGAATGTTTGAAAGCAATGCAAGATTGAAATGTTCCCATGCAGAAAAAACATATATGGTTAATTTGCTTGTGATAGTTTATGTATGTAAACACCCAAAATGTCCAAGGGACTGCTTTCCCATTTGTTTGTGAATTGTACACAGCTGCAAATTCAAAACAGATGATACTGGGGTGATAGAATTAACATAGATAATCTGTGTGGCAATTTTAGCATTGATTGGTTATCAGAGAACTTGTTCTTAAAAGTCATTCCAAAAGAAAATACCATGTTTTAAATCTCATCATAAATAAGATGATGTAAGCAGTTCATGCCACATGAAACCCCCAGGACTGTTCTGAATTTACAATACTTCAAACTACTTCCTCAGCTAAAAAAGGATCATCATCAACTAGATTTTCATGAAAACTCAGTTCTCGTCTGCTTGTGTTTCTCTGTGGTGACTGTCTAAGAGAAGCATAGATGCTGGGTAGTGCAAAGGAAACATATCAGCCTAACTTGCAGGGCTCTTCAATATCCTTTAGGCTTGGTATTTTAGACAAAACCAGAGGAGTCTAAGAAAATAAAATGCTGGGCAAATAACTTTGGTTTTCATGGTCATCTTTTTAGATTTTATAATGCTATTTGATTCTGAAATGAGATTTAGTTTTCACCCATCTTACTTCTGTTTTAAGAGCTCCAAATACCAGAGTCCTCCTCTGGTGTGCAGCACTACAGGCCCTGGAGAACCTAGGATGTTTTGAAAAGGCTGGGAAACATGGATTTTAGTGAGATGGGAAAATTGGAGTCACCAAATGCCTCTGTGAGAAACCATGCTGGCAGGGGCGCCTGCCTGATTCTAACAATCATATGTTTGGAGAAATAAGTCCAACAGTGGGATTCCAAAGTCAGAAAGAGCATCTGCATTGTTCTGACAGATTATTCCAATTATTCATTTTTTAATTCACAGAAGTGGGTGCCAACTAATAAGACATGTAAATGTCCATGTTAGTGTGCAGGGAGGGATATTTTGAGTCTGAATCACTCACTATAACTGTAACATTGCTCTTCACTGGCAGAAAAATTTAATCTCAGTGTCACAGGGATGTGATACTGAATTAATAGAATAACTGTCTGTTTACTGGAAAAGTTGGTCACTGCACTGCCCCTGACAATAATGAGGCAATTTGAAACACATGAGAGGAAATCTCTGCACAGGAACTGTGATTCTTGCCTTTTCTGGTCTCCTGACTAATTCAATTCCTTAGAGAAGTCTTAGAAAAGAAAGTTCTGAAATAAATTCCTACTTTTAATTATCTTTATGAACTTATATACTGAACACAAAAAAATATATTTCACAGTAGAAATTTATTACAGAAGAGGTGTAAAGCATTACTATGAATGGGTGAAAATTTAAATTTGAATGATATGATGTGAATATACTATGCAATCAAAAATTAAATTGAAAATTAATTGAAAAATAATTTCATCATTTAACAAATATAGTATTATGCAAATACAGTGTTAATTTAAAGTGATTGTCAAAAATTAAAACCAAATTAATTCCTTAGCTTTTAGCATTTTTGTTTGACTTTTCTTTCCCACATAGATGACTCCAAATTGAAATTGCCATCATTCAATTTGCAGCTAAATAAAATTGAATTTCTGCTGGCAAAACACATAGCTTGAGTAAAGCATTTAACACCTGGTTATCCTGGTTGGCAGGATAGAAGGACCCACTTCTGAAGAGGCTGAAACTTGTAGGAAGAAGTTTTAATTATTCATCACCTTTATTATTTCTCATCAATTTTAACATTACTTTTCAGGGACAGCTTAAATTAAAACCTCATTGCCCCATGCTCTGATGTTTGGTTATTAACATGAAGTGTGTTTACTTAAGCAAGGGATCAATAATTTTTAATTTACTCCATGTAGGAAAATATCAAGGTATGTCAAATGCTATTAAGTGGACAAAGCCTAATGACATTTATGTGCAATTGCTGAGGTGAAGAGAAATGGGTCTCCCTCTTGCCCATGTCTGGCTAATTACACCTGATATTTGTGTACATACTCCTGCTATCTTGGTCGAGCACTGCCAGGAGAGAAATAGTTTCATAGCAATTTCTTTCAGGCTGGCAGAGCCTTGATTTTCCTCCTGCCCAGGAATGCCTCTTTATATTAAATTTCTTGTCAGGATGAGATGACTCAAGCTTATTTCAACAGAACTTCATTAGTCCAAATTTAACCTTCATAACCTCTGCTATCACATAACATAGCATTGCCCAGATCTATAAAGTGTGTGAGACATGTGAACCTGGAAATGCAATTACACTGTCTGAGGGGATTATGCTCAGCAGGTAAGAAAGTTTATCCACACATGGCCAGAGCCTGCTGCTAGCTACACAAATGGAAAAAATAGCTGACAGATCCTTCCTTCCTTCCTTCCTTCCTTCCTTCCTTCCTTCCTTCCTTCCTTCCTTCCTTCCTTCCTTCCTTCCTTCCTTCCTTCCTTCCTTCCTTCCTTCCTTCCTTCCTTCCTTCCTTCCGCCACTTCCTTCCGCCACTACCTTCCGCCCCTTCCTTCCTTCCGCCACTTCCTTCCTTCCGCCACTTCCTTCCTTCCGCCACTTCCTTCCTTCCGCCACTTCCTTCCGCCACTTCCTTCCGCCACTTCCTTCCGCCACTTCCTTCCTTCCTTCCTTCCGCCACTTCCTTCTGCCACTTCCTTCCGCCACTTCCTTCCGCCACTTCCTTCCGCCACTTCCTTCCGCCACTTCCGCCACTTCCGCCACTTCCTTCCGCCACTTCCGCCACTTCCTTCCGCCACTTCCTTCCGCCACTTCCTTCCGCCACTTCCTTCCGCCACTTCCTTCCGCCACTTCCTTCCGCCACTTCCTTCCGCCACTTCCTTCCGCCACTTCCTTCCTTCCTTCCTTCCGCCACTTCCTTCCTTCCTTCCTTCCTTCCGCCACTTCCTTCCTTCCTTCCTTCCTTCCTTCCGCCACTTCCTTCCTTCCGCCACTTCCTTCCTTCCTTCCGCCACTTCCTTCCTTCCTTCCGCCACTTCCTTCCTTCCTTCCGCCACTTCCTTCCTTCCTTCCGCCACTTCCTTCCTTCCGCCACTTCCTTCCGCCACTTCCTTCCGCCACTTCCTTCCGCCACTTCCTTCCGCCACTTCCTTCCGCCACTTCCTTCCGCCACTTCCTTCCTTCCGCCACTTCCTTCCTTCCGCCACTTCCTTCCTTCCTTCCGCCACTTCCTTCCGCCACTTCCTTCCGCCACTTCCTTCCTTCCTTCCGCCACTTCCTTCCTTCCTTCCTTCCGCCACTTCCTTCCTTCCTTCCTTCCGCCACTTCCTTCCTTCCTTCCTTCCTTCCTTCCTTCCTTCCTTCCTTCCTTCCTTCCTTCCTTCCTTCCTTCCTTCCTTCCTTCCTTCCTTCCTTCCTTCCTTCCTTCCTTCCTTCCTTCCTTCCTTCCTTCCTTCCTTCCTTCCTTCCTTCCTTCCTTCCTTCCTTCCTTCCATACTTCCTTCCATACTTCCTGCCTTCCTGCCTTCCTGCCTGCCTTCCTCCCTGCCTGCCTTCCTTCCTGCCTTCCTTCCGTCCTTCCTGCCTTCCTGCCTTCCTTCCATCCTTCCTTCCTTCCTTCCTTCCTGCCTTCCTGCCTTCCTGCCTTCCTGCCTTCCTGCCTTCCTTCCTGCCTTCCTTCCTGCCTTCCTGCCTTCCTTCTTTCCTGCCTTCCTGCCTTCCTTCCTGCCTGCCTTCCTGCCTTCCTCCCTTCACCTCCCTCCCTCCCTCCCCATTGCTTTGTACAGTAAGATATTCAGTGGGACAGGTATTTGGGGTATTTCAGGGTTGTGTGTTCCCCCAGGGTGCCCACAGGCGATGCTCAGAGAGCCCCGTGTGACCTCACCTCCCGTCACTCTCGTAGTGCAGAAGATCAAGCCCTGTGTGATGGAGCTCTGTAGGTTCTTTCAGCTGTGCCTCTGTGTTGGTCAGAGAAGATATTCCAGAAAGGAAGCCATGAGGTAAAACCTGGCACAAGTTTTTCTTTCTCTGTCTGCTTAAAATAATCCTTCAGGCTTTTTTTTCCCCCAAATGACAATTTTCAATCACCAATGATTATTTTGGAGAGTCTGTGGCCACAGACTAAGACCCAAATATGTCCCAGTGCACCTGTTCTGGCTTCAGTATTTCAGCTAAGTGTAAAAAGCCCAGATGCATTTTTCCAAGCATCTAATGACATCACTGGGGTTGGAATCTAGCTTTTTATTTCCATATTTAGCATTATTTAGATATACCATGCTTATCATGGAATCATAGATTAGTTTGAGTGGGAAGGGATTTAAAGACCATTTAGTTCCTACTGTGCTGCCATGGGCAGGGACACCTTCCACTGGATCAGGCTGCTCCAAGCCCCATCCAACCTGACCTTGAACACTTCCAGGGATGGGGCATCCACAGCTTCTCTGGGCAACCTGTGCCACTGCCTCACCACCCTCACAGTAAAGAATTTTTGTCTAATATTTAATCTAAACCTGCCATCTTTCAGCCTGAAGCCATTCCTCCTTATCAATACATGTCCTTGTCCAAAGTCCCTCTCCTTATGAAAGATAACAAGCCTCTTATCTTTAACTGCATCTCCTATCTGCAACTCCATCTTCAGGTACTGTGTTGAATACTATTCCTGGTTTGTGAAAAATGCAAGTTATGTCTGTGAAAGAGTCAAAAGAGTTGCTTACTCCCACAGTAAGTACATTTTCACTTTACATCTCTATAGCTCTACATACCTTATTATGAAGATAGAAGATTTTTCTATATCCACAGAATAATTGCTGTATTTCATCAGATAACTATTTTATCTGATAATGATTTTTAAATGATTAAAAAAAAAGTATTATTTTACCTTCATGCATGTTTTAATATTTCCTTGTAAAATATCTTCTAACTAATATTTTCTTGTGTTCTTCCAGCATTAAAGCAAAAATGCCTTAAAAACATCTGTACATCAGTTTAGAGCACTGGGAAATTTTACTGCAAGTTCGAAGACTGGTGGCAGTTTTAGTTTTCTTTTTGATTTCTCAGTGTAAAAATCAGAAAGCAACATGTTATTTGCAAATATTTGAAATCAGGCAAGCTATTAACCAGATGTTAACCTAGAAATGTCTCCTCCTCCAAGGCATTGTAAAAATAATGTGTAAAAAACAGAGATATTTTATACAAGTGATGTAACCGCAATAAAAGAACTGAAAGGCTTTTAAAAATCTTATTTTATAAAGGATATTTACATGGTTGGGTAGTGAATGGAAACAGTTTATTTTATTGACATTTGAGACATTGTAATCAAAATTAACAAATGAGAAGTAATTTAAAACCAACCTGAAATACTGAAGACAAGAAGGACTCTCTGGTGTTAAACACATGCAGATTATCTTCTGAACAAAATCTTCCATTACTTCAGCAATGCCTGTTATGCAGTGTCAACCCAGGAAGTGACAGGATCTCTTGTACTTTGAGTTATATTTGTGTGAACTCACCAGGATTTGTAGAAACATGGAATTATAGAATGGTTTGGGTTGGAAGGGGCATTAAAGATGATCTGTTTCCAACCCTACTGAATCAAGTTTCTCAGAGACTCTTCCAGCCTGGTCTTCATGTCCTTTATATGCAAGTCTGGTGAACTAAAATCCAGTTCTAAAAAATGAAAGAATAACCAAATCAATTGCATGATCCCATATTTTTCTATGCTGCAGCAACATTATGCTACTATTTACCCAGAGTATGTTCTCAAGCCATTAATATTGTTTTTAAAGGAGTTTATTTGCACTATAGCTGTTACACATTGACATTTCACTGAAGAAAGAGGTGTTCAAAGGCAGAGCCAAGGAGAAAAGTGGCAATATAAGCAATGCTGACCCCAGGGAGAGGTGGGATGCAGTAACTCACTTCCAAATTATATTTCACTGTTGTGCTCAATAGTGTGAGAGAAAAACTTCTGCCATGTCAAAGAGCAGGATAGATTGGAGAAGTACCAATTACAGCAGATATTGAAAGTTAGGCCAATGGAATAAATAGGAATGTTGATACAGGGAGTATATACTGGGAATAAGACATGCTGCTATCAATAGGCTGAAGAAATGGGCCACCAGAAACTTCATGAAGTTCAAGAAGTGCTGTAACATGTCCATGATTCTGCTATGCTGTGGAAGATCTTGGTCTGTTGCAGCAGCTCTCAGTCTGTGCCCATTGCCTCTTGCCATGTCACTGGGCACCACTGGACAGAGACTGGCTCTATCCCCTGGCACCCTCCCCTCAAGTGTTCCCTGGATTGATGAGACCCCCCAAGACTCCTCCAATGAAGAGTTACAGATCTCTTGTCCCCTCCTCATGAGAGATATTCTTGTCCCTTCATCATCTCTGTGTCCCTTCCCTGAACTGTCTCAAGCTTTTCCATGTCTGTCCTGTTCTGAGGAGCGCAGAACTGGACACAGCCCTGCAGGTGTGGCCTCACCAGTGCAGAGTAGGGGGGCAGGACCCCTTCCTTCAGTCTGCAGGCAGCACTTTGCCCATTGCAGCCAAGGACATCCTGAGCCCTCTCTGCTGCAAGGGCACACCTCTTACTCTGTTCAAGCCTGTGTCCACCAGGACCCCAGGTCCTCCTCTACTGAGCTGCTTCCCAGCTGGGTGTTCCCCAGCACAAACTGAGGCTGCACCTCTCCAGGTGCAGGACTTGGCACTTGTTGTTGAACTTCATGGAGTTCCTTTTGAGGTCCTTCTGGATGGCAGAAATGCCACTCACTCATCCCAGCTGAGTGTCACCTGCCAGCCCTCTGAAGGTCCATTCTGCCCCATCATCCAGATCATTAATGGAGAGTCTAAGCAGGGCTGGACCCAGCACTGACTGCTGGAATGCACCACCAGTCACTGGCCTCCAAATAGACTTTGTGCCACTGGCCACCACCCTTGGGGCCCCACCAGGCCATTTCCAACCCTCCTCCCCAGGCACATCCAGCTCAGATATCAACAGCTTCTCCATGAGGATCTTAAGGGTGACCATGTCAAAGGCCTCCCTGAAAGCCTTGTAGGTCACAGAGTCAAAGGGCCTTTTGCTCATGTAAATATTTTTACAATTCCCAGTTGTCAGACTTCTCACTTCTCCATGCTACAATTCAGTGGACAGTTTGTCTCTGTTGATGGACTCCATGGAGGGTAGCTGTGCCTGGCCCTGGCAGAAAGCACACCTTGCTGATGAAAAGCAGCCTTCCCAAAGCTCACTGAATCAACTTCTCCTGGATTTCACTCAGCCTTGGATCAGAGCCACAGTGGATAGATTAAAGAAGACTTCCCAACCCTGAGGAATGCCTGTGTTTAAAGCTGTGTAAACTCTCACTCATCTTTCATCACCGAACTCTACCTCTTGCTAAGCTATTAAAGCCATTTTCACATGCCCAAGAGATTTTGTGAGTGATTAATAACAATGGGATGACTGTTATTTAATTACAGCCAAGAGTATTAGGGAAAGTTATTATATGGTGAAGGCACCTGCAGAGCAGACTTCTCGGTATAGATCCTTTACATGGCTGGAGCCATATTGCCAGATACACTGTGGGATAATGGCTCTCAGGAATCTCATGGAAGAATTAATTAATAAATGTTGAAGGCGGTTTGATAAAGGAAGTGATCACATGGGTGAGGTCTATATCCAAGTGGGTATAAATAACTTAGTACTGCCTTTGCTGATATTCATTTGTCTTCCACCCAGCTGCTTTGGGATAATATCCCTCAAGGTAAGTCTTTCTGGATATTCTCTATAATAAGGGAAGCAGGAAGAAACAATGTAGAATAAGCTATTTGTGACTGAGGAGTAATAGACAAAAATATAGGCAAGAGGTTTGGGAAAATAGTCTATAAATATTTAGGGATGTTAGATTTATAATCTCACTTCCTGATGACATATTACAAGATTTTCTAATATAAATTAATTCCATATTTGAGTTCAGAAAATCAGATAATAATCACTTGATACATATTTGAAAACTGATATATATATATGTTCATTTATTTGGCTGTAAAAAGCTCAATGCCTGACTTACTTGTAAAATTGTTCTAAATTTAAAGTAATATGTGACCGTAGTTAAAAAGCAATCTATCATCTTCCATTTAATGAATACTAGTGAAACACATTTAGAAGAATTTTTACACACATTTCCTAAAGATCTCCAAATAACATCGTATTTCTTACTAGGAAAATTTATGATATATTAGATCAGTCTTAACACAGATTAAAATAAATATTTAATTACAAATTCTTGTGATAGGAAACAAATACAATAGATTGCAGATAAACTGGAATCCATAGATGTAATATCAGAATAAATCTTCATTTACACAGTGTTTCACAATATCTTCATTTAAGCATAAGAATTGTTTGAACATTTTGTGAGATGAAAGAAGATGTGAAAACTGCTTGGAAAACAAAAGAAACTGCAAGTGCATGATTTTATTGCAATATGGCAGTTTCACAGAGTCTGTTGATTCAAAGCAATACCAAAATAAAGACTGTCAGTCAGACTTTTAGAGAACATTGCTAAAATAAGGATATATAAGGCTATACATTCCTGTGATATGTGCATTTACTGTGATAAGGGTAAAAACTGAATTTTATCAAGTAGAAATATATCCAGGCTACAAAAGAATGATTTCCCAAGATGGTGTCTTCCCACTCCCAGACTGAAGAGATAACATTCTGTCTGATATTTTACTTAACTCACCAGGCACACCAGTCTGCTGTGTGAATTTTCCCTTGTTTTTGGATTAAACAAAAAATGATTGTAATTCTGCTGGTGTCTATGTCCATGGTGGTGTACAGTGGTAAGTGGAAATATATTTTTATGATTATTTGACATTATGTCCAAATACTATTTTAAGTATGAGCATTTGGAAACAATCCCTTAGAAACACACCTTTTCTCTCCTCAAATTTTGGTGTTCAACACCCAAATGCACCTGAAGATCTTTCTTTATGAAGTACTTATAAAATATTTCTCTCAGGACTTGTACTGAAGCAACATGTTCTGGGGTTAAAAGTACAACTAAAAATATTGCAACTTCTTTTTGCTAGCATTTTTTATTATTTAAGTAATTAAAACTCCATATTTATAAGTTTCATATAAAGAGATTCTACTCATTAAATTAATTTGTATAGTCTTAATTCTCAAAACCATTCAATGCATCCTGAAATGTAACTCATGTCCAGCTAAAGCTCCTCTTTTGAATTTTAGTATGAATAGGGTTTTTTTCTTTATATACTCATAATTTATTCTTCATAGCTCTTTAGATTTTGTTGTCATGAGTGAATGAACTTCCCAGAGTGAGGGTTGGGCAAACATCTCAAATTTCTGCACTGTGTAGGAATGCCAGTAAGTGGAAGGGAAGAGAAGGACTCTTAGAAGGTCTATCACCATTTCTGGTCAATCCATGGGGATGTTTCTAAACGGAAGAGAAAAATCAGGGCCCCAGCACAGAAAAATTCTGCACTGACCTTCATCAACTTCACCAGTTGTTTCTCTTCTGAGAAGGGAATTGCATTGCAATTCAGAAAAGAAACAGGTCTAACATGAGACACATAGGCTAAAATGATGCAGCTGAACCTTAAGACTACTACTATATAGAGAGAAATCAGAGAGAATATTCACATTTCCCACTGCAGCGGCAGCAAATGCCAAAATACCTGTGCTATTTATTTATTTTAAAAAATAATAATTATATTGATGGTCCACTCAAAAATATCTGGACATTCATACATTTTTCTGACAAAATATTTGAAGAAAATTTCCCTCAAATCTTAAAAGGCTGCGCAACATTGTTTATATTCTTTCCCCCTAGCGAAATATAATCATAACATGAAGACTTAAAGAGTTACTACATTTAGGTTTAGGGAGGATCATTGATTTATATTTCTGTGGGATTTATTCTGCTGATTTCTGCTTTGAGACTGAAGCAAATATCTGTGCATGAAATAGCATCTTTGAGACGAATTAATGTAATTTACCTTGAATAAACCAAATCATTTGTGTTTGCTGCACCCTGACTTTTTCCGGCATAGTTGAGGTTTTTGCTTCCCATGGGTTATGATACCCTATATTAGGACATTTTAGTGAGCTATGGCTGAAAAAGACAACTGGAGGTGCAATGATGTTTTCAGATGGGCTTTTTTTAGGCAACATTTCAGAAAAGTGTTGTTATGTAGGAAAATCACAGATATAGTCCAGAAAAAAATTTATATATAACTGAACATTAAAAGAATTCCATGGATAAAGTCCAAGAGCTGATGTATCATACAAGTCTCCTCAAAACTTACTGAATCTTAACAGGTTTTAGAGAGAGGTAAGACAAGTTGGAAACCCCAGGGTCTTCTGAGATTTAAAGGATTGATTTTTTGTAGTGAAATCTTTCACTGCCTCTACAAGGAATGACATAGGGCCAATAGTTCCAAACACATGATACCAAAAGAGAAAAAGAGAATAATTACTACAGAAAGTATTTTCCCCTTGTTCCTCCCCCAATTTAAAAAAGTAAGCAATCTTGTTAGCAAACATTGGTTCATTGATCTTGACTTGCTCTCTTTGTAATGAGCTTACTTTGTAATGAGAGGATTAGAAGAGCCAATGATTTACCAAACTGCTGAGCAGACATTCCTCTCCGGGGGAACTTCAAACATTTGTTAATTGCATATGTGTTAATTGGGTGTACACAGCTCAGTCTGCTCAGAACTAACTGCAGGTGAAGGATAGTGGAGCAATCACAGTTTTCAGTACCTCTGGAATATGCTTTTTGTCAATTTTCTCCTCCGATGCATTTCAACTCTATGGGATTTCCATGTTTTCTAAACATTTTGCTGTAAGGACCAAATGATTAATGGCTGTTCATCAACACTTTGAGCTGTGGTGTTATGCAGTGTGTCAAACCTTGCTCCAGTTGCACTTGACAGAACCTGGTGATGTTTGTCATTGCAGAAGAAATGCAGGCTTTAAGCCAGAAAATAAGTGTTACTTTTTCCTTAACAAACATTTGTACAAATATAGCATTCAGTGCTGATTTTTTTGCAAGGCAGGCCATTATTTTGCCTGAAGCTGAATTCCTTGTGGCTATGAAGCTTTCAACAGATTTATTCCAGTTCTGTAAAAAGACCAGCCTTTATTGGAAGACTTTTTCTGGTTTGTGGAAAGCAATTTTCTCCCCTTAGTCCTGATGCAGAGAAGGGTGCTTTGGATGGATTACTGTTTATCTAAAAGCAAGAATTTCAGGAAAAAGAATAACACGAGAGGAAGTACCTCTTCCTGACTCACTCAGTCCTGTATCCATATTCTGCAACTGAACTTGAGAAAATAATTGCTGGGAGCATATAACTGTTACCATTAAAATCTTGTTCATACCACAAAAGTTGTGGACATCTGAGAAAGCACTTATATATGATCTTAAAAAAATTAAAAACAAAATTAAAAATTTCTTATTTTTTCCTAATCCTTTCTTATAACATATAGTTAAGCCTCCTATCTAAAAACACCACTACTCTGCTTTACTCTTTTACATGTATATTTATTGCAGGAAAATGTAGCAGATGAGCAAGATGACTGTCAACCCTTTCCCAGAATTTTTATGGAGAAAAAGGACAGCTTTCCTAATACCAGTTATTCTGAAATATAAATTATGCCATGAATTTAATATTGTGGGCTTTTTCAGTTTTAAATATCCAAGTTTCTTGAGACAGTAAATACCCTTTACTTACCATGTTTTTTAAAAAAACTAAGGTTAAATAAATCTGAAGAAATACACTGTCTTCTGAAATCATGCAGACGGAAAGAACAGGTTAAAAAATGGGATGAGAGAACAAATATTAGATTTTACTCTAAGCTGGGACTTGGCCAACAGAAAAAATGAAATTGTTGAAAATACTCCAAATCTACCACATCATCTTCAAAACAAAGATAATTAACTTAAAATATAAAGTTATAGGGAGACAATGAGGCAATAAGGCAATAGCCGAGATGGACCAGGAAAAACAAATCACTTCAAATAACCCTGCTTGACATTATAGCACAGGGTTACAGAGTATTTGGGACATAGGTGGGCCCAAACCTATATTATATAATTCTTCTGATAGTCCCAGTAAGGGCTACTGCTCAGATGAGAACAGGAAGACAAGGGTTAGCTCATCCTCAGCAGCAATACCTGTTTAACAGTGCCTGGGCTTCGAGCTGCAGTGGATGGAATTACCAGTCCACACCAGTCCTCACCAGCACAATTCTGGGCTTCCCAGGGTGGGTGTGGAGCTGAGCAAGTACTTCATGTCTTTGATAAATCAGCTTACTGGTGTAGGAAGGTATTCAGAATGCCTGCAGGGTGTCATAATGAAATACATGCTGCTGTTTTATTGTGATCTTTTGGGGATTTGGATTTTGTTGGGTATTCTTTGTTTTTTTTTTACTTTTAAATTTTTTTCTTTTCAAATTTATTTGCTGAGGTAGGTGGCCAAGAACTGGAGCCTCCAGCATTCCTGCCAGATCTGCTTAACACACCTGAAAGAATCTTGAGTAAGAAAGGTTTAAGCTTTTCTTTCTGCAATATTGCATGGCTCTGGGAATCCTTGTACTCCAGAAGCATCACAGGGAATTGTGAGCAAATAGCTAGGACCTCATCTCAAAATGTTTTAACAACTGAAGTGAGACCAGGGGAAGTCTGGGGACAGTTATTTTCTTTTTTTTTATTATTTTTAAGTAAGCATGGTTTGTTTGTTTATTTTTTCATTTAGACAATGCCACACTCTTCAATGGAGTCTTTCAAAATGTGGAAAGCGTTGCATTATTTTTTGGTACGTACCTGTTCCAGTTGTACTTGATCACTGAATAGAAGTCCTGTGGGGTTTGTTCTTTATATTTACTAAGATGAAATGGGGATTTTTGCAGATCTCCCCAAAGACCACAGTATCACAACACTGCTGAGTGTCAAGCACTGCCCAGTGTCACTGCCCTGCAAATGTCATCCGTGTGTAACCCTGCCTCACCTCCACTTACCAGGTGTTCTATGGCTGTTCTCTTTCCAGACTGCCTGGGTTCTCACTTCACCTGGTTACAGTCCATCTTCACTAACTTTCCTGCCCTTCTCAACTTTGTGAACAAAATGAAGTGTGTTACTGGGTTTTGTCCCAGGGATTTTGAAGACTACGGTTGCTCTTGCCGGTTTGAGATGGAAGGGTTCCCCGTGGATGAAGCTGATGAGTAAGTCATACCCATGAGAGGTCCTTTTCTGCCCTGACTGCCAATAAATACCCTCATGCTCTGATTATCCAAAGCATAACTCC
Organism: Pseudopodoces humilis; assembly: GCF_049639895.1. Taxonomy (NCBI): domain Eukaryota; kingdom Metazoa; phylum Chordata; class Aves; order Passeriformes; family Paridae; genus Pseudopodoces; species Pseudopodoces humilis. The sequence continues at coordinate 8,189,507 of NC_142200.1, forward strand.
TGTATAAATAATTTAAAAACAGTAATAAAAAGATAGATTTATTTAGGGGTAAGACCCATATCATCCGGCTCTAGTGAGAGAAAATGTAATCTCAGACCAGGACAATCAAATACTTGTTCAATTATATCAGCAGGAGATGTGAAAGGAAATTCAAAGAGAATCAAGATATATCTATGTCTGTGAAGAAAATGGGTTTTCCAACAATGTAATGTATTAATTCCCTGAGTGAAGACAGCAACGACTCAGAAAGGGCTAAGCCTATAGAGAGGTGGAAATTAATCCATCCACTCTGCAGCATGGGATGGCTGGGAAAATGGAGATCTGACCCTGCTACTGGAAAAAAGCCATGGAGTTTCTCTGTGAAAGGTTTTCTGAACAATTGTGATGACATCCTGAAATGGGAGCTCGAGTCAGTTTAATGGATTGATACCCAAGAGCTGAGCACCTGGGCTTTTGCTTCACTCAGCTTCATTTTAATGTAGAGCAGCACAAACCCAGAAACTGCAGAAACATCCATCAGCAGGTTTGTCCTGAGAATCACCCACACAGCCAGTTTGTATTTACAAATTGTTTTGCAGCCCTGGGGTGAGGTTTCCTTATCAGCACAGAATTCCTACTGCCATGTGCAGCAAACAGAGATTGATTATTGCTTTGCCACTGACAGAGATGTGCTTTTGGTTCAAGGGAGCCTCCAAACCAGTGGCTTGTGTGTCTTTCCCAGAGACAGTTCCCACAGTGTTGCAATTTTTTTCACTGATTTTATTTCTTAGAAACTATTTTTGCAAACCTTGGGGCTTGTCTGTGCTATTTCTGTTCCACAGAAAAGGGCTCAATGCCTCACAGCAGGTTTTTAAGGCATTGGAAAGTACTAATGCCTTTAAGACCAACCTTTTCCCATTTTCCAGAGTAGCTGATTGTCTTATCTAAATTAGGAGCCAAGTTTATCTCCACAGACCTTGTGAAAGAGAGGCAGGCTCAGAAGACAAATCGTATCTTACAATATCCTGCTTGCAAAGGGAAACGAAGCAAATTTTTGGATTAACTGTTGCAGCAAATGTTGATGCAATTATGAATCTCTAAACAAACCAGAGAGGTTTTTTTGTTAGATTTCTTATGCAGTTAGAGGAGCTTTTAGATGCTAACACCTCACTAGACCTGAGGTAGAGTCAGGAGAGTGTTGAGACATCACCAGTTATGTGTTGAAAACCTGTTCCTGATAGAGATTTCTGCCTCATCTCTGGAAAAAGGCACAGTAGAATTTGTGGTGCAAAGGAGCCATCGGGCCTTTCTGCTGAATGCTATTTGCCCTCAAGTTTTTTAGATACATTCCTTGCACTCCTTCTCTGCTAATGAAGACAAATGAAATATTGTGATCATTATTTATTAATACAGTCAGTGATTCAATGTGAAATTATTTCTAAATATAGGAGATGAAAAAGTGTATGTGTAGCCTAAATGGGCTCCCTAGAAGGGAGCCTGGCAAGGAGCAGCTGCCAGCCTTCCTGGCAGCAGATACTGGGTTTGGATGTTCATGTTGTCCTTGCCTTCAGCATTGCCCAGGCTAATTACAACTCAATAAGTGTTTTGAGTCCATTTCTCTGAAATGAGGGTATTTCAATCTGAATCTAACAGCAATACCCTTTAATATATGTAACAATTTTACCTGGATAAATAATGACTCTTTTACTGGCGTTTCATTTAAAGCTGATGTCAGTGCACAGAGATGTTGTGTACAAAGAGCTTGTTGGTTTAATTGACTTTTTATTTCTATTCAAAACTTAAGTGGCCCTGTAAGCAATTTGAGATTGGCAGGACAGCAGTGGTGCAGGAAAACACAAGGTTTCTGACTGTTTGTGTTGTATAGTGGCAGGAGAAAACTGGTTTACTCTAGTGAGAGAAAAATATTTCATGGCCCTTTCCCATGGCTAAATGGTGCATTTCAATTGTGATTGTTACATACAAGTACAAGAAATAGAGGAGAAAACTGTATGTATTTATATAGTCCCCACAGACCCAGGAATTCACATTGCAGAGCCATTAACCCTCCATGAGTGCCAGGTTCAGTCAGTGTAGTTCTCCAAATCTGCAGTGAGAAAGGTTGGGACAGGACTAGCTCCAAGATGTCTGGAGCTGACTTGTGGGGCTTTGCTTGTCAGTGATCTGACAGTGCTGAGGGGAAGTATTTGTGCACTGGCAGTGGATTTTTTATTTAAAATGCCTGTAAAGTCCTTGCAAGGGTACCACAGCAGGACAGAAATGTTTGGTCATCCACAGTGGGCAGACCTGGTCCCAGAACTCAGCTTGGCATGCACATATGGTTATCCCAGCACTCTGACTTCGGGAAAGGCAGCACTCGGCCTTTCTTTTGTCTGGGGATCACACATGGACCCTCTTTTCTCCTTTGGCATCTCTTGTGGTTCTGCATAAGAGCCACATGTCATCACTGCAGTCTGACCATGAACTGAAATGAAATGGTTTGACTTCTCTGCTCTTTCCTTTTAAAGATGCTGTTTTCAGCACCGCAAATGCTACGAGGAAGCGCTGGAGATGGAGTGCACATGGGACCCATCCAAGATTTCTGCAGATTTCAGCTGCTCTACTAAAAACTTGACCTGTGGTGAGATTGACCTGTCAAAAAAGCTTAAAACTGGAGCTTCACTGCAGCCAGAAGTTCATTCTGGTCTACCTACCAAAAGTCATAGGCAAATTAATCAGAAACCACCTTCACTTCCCAGGGTTCCTCCAACAGGCAGCCTCTTCCTGGGGTTTCCCTTACTTTGCAGGACCACTAAACATTGCTTGAGATGTCTCCACACATCAGAAATGCAGCAGATGCTGAGGAGAGACCTGAAAAACAATCTCCTTCTGAGGCATCAAGGCCTGATTTTTCTGCACATTGAGGGATCAGATTCTTTGTTCAGAGGGTCACACACACTCCTCCGCTACAGCTGAGGCAGAGAATGTGTGTTGTAACAGGAACTATTCTGTGCAATGCTGGTACAGACCTGACAGGAATGCAGTGGGGTTCTTTAATGCCTAATAACATGTAATATAATTTTTCATCAAGTATTGGCTCTCAGAAAAGACTATATGTAAAGAACATGGTTTGAGGATACCAGCAAAGAAGAACATCATTCCCAGACTAATATCCTTACATCCTATTTATGCAACAATCTGACCCAAGTTCCATTTCTTGTTTCAAATTAAAACCATTTTTGCTATTTAGGCCAATCTCTAATGGTCCAAGTGCATTTAAACATTAACAATGCTTTTTAAGCTTTTTCTGTATTGTCTCCATCACAAATACGAAATAGAAGTGTGACAGCTATGAAAAGTCAATGTGTTTTTAAACTCTGACAAGTTTAATATAGTAAATATAGTATTGAAAGAAGAAATTAAGAAGAGGGAAAATAGTATTTCCTGGGAAACGGTTTAATATCCTTTATGTTAGGAAGAAATTTTTAACTTTGAGGGTGGTGGAGCACTGGTACAGGCTTCCCAGAGAACTTGTAGATGCCTTATCCCTGGAAGTGTTCAAGGCCAGGCTGGATGGGCCTTTGATCAACCTGTTCTAGTGGAAGGTGTCCCTGTCCATGGCAGGGAGTGGAATGACATGAGGTTTAACACACCTTTGAATCCAAGCCGTTCCAGGGTTCTCTGATTCTTTAAAAGGAGCAAATCACACTTCACATGGAAGGCCTGGATTGTGGACTGTGACTTCTTGGAGTTAGGAGGAATATTTAATGAAGTCTGTGAAATGTTAAATGCAGTATCAGCTGGATTAAGGTTTCCATGGAAAAACTAGAGCATTGCTCTGTAGTCCTCAATACTCTGCAGACACAACAAATGAGGCAATAACTTATTGACAGCCATGCCAGGCTGCATCAGCTGGTGTTTAAAACAAGAGCTGGACTATGAAACTTAACCATGCTTTGTATGGGAAATACAGTATAAATAAGTTTGCACTGACAAAATACAGACACAAACCTTAAAGGGAGGAAAAAGAAGAAGGTGGAAAAGGTTTTTCAATAGCGCCTTGTCTGGATTTTTGTTTTATTTCCAGAGTCTGTGGATCCCTGTGAACAGTTCCTCTGCACCTGTGACAAAGATGCCATTGAATGCTTTGTGAATGCAGAGATTAACTCCTCCTTGAATGGGCTGGATGTCTCTTCCTGCCCATCTCCAGTTACAGGTAATAAATAATAGGGATCTGATCGACTGTCCCCTCCTGCTAGATTTTCTGCTGGCATCAAATGTAACCCAAGAATGAAGCAGGAGCTGGGTGCCTTCCTGACACAAATCTGGTCTGTGTTTCACGTGTCCTGTACATTTATTGCTATTTGGGTGAATACCAGGGGAGAAGGTGGTGGCAGACTGATTGCTATCCTGGAGCAGGGCCAGGAGAGGCTTCTGAGATGGGGAAGGGAGCTGGAGCCCATATGGAAAGAGGAGAAGGCTTGGGGGAGATCTTTCTGCTGTTCTCAGTTCTGAGTGGGCTGTGGAGAGAAGATGAAACAAGACACTTCCTGGAGGTGCACAGGGACAGGACAAGAGGCAAGGAACACAACTGCAACAGGGAAATTCCAGTTAGATGTGAAGAATTTTTTTTCTTCAGGGAGCGTCTGCCACCTGGAATGAATGAATGATACTTGTGATGAGGTCACTAGCAGGAAATGCTGAAAATGTTGCTAACCCAAATCTTCCCTTAAACCATTCAAAAACTGACTGGAAAAGCAAAAAGAGGCTTACTCTGTTCAGTTACTTGGTTTCTATTCTGTAAGGAAAAAATGCCTGCTAAGGATGGAGGGGATGTTTATTCCCATGGTCCCACACTGACCTGTGCTCTGTAGCTGAAATTACAGCCTCACAAGACCAAATGCCTGCCCCGTGGGAGCAGGCCTGGATTAAAAACTTCATATGGATTGCAATCAGAGCATGGCAGAGACAGGACCTCTGGGCTCCCAAGCTGAGGGAGATGTGAAAAAGCAGCATTAGCTTTTCCAGCACTTTGGCTCACAGTCACATCCTCCAGTGCTAAGGACAGACAGACACACACCTGTGTCACAGCCTGGATGTGTGCATACCCTCCTGAGTGCATCAAGAGAGAAGAAAATGCCCCAGGAAGGTTTGCATCAAAGCCAGGTAGTTGGTTTTTTTAAAGATGGTAATCTTTAATCACTGAGATCAGATGGCGGTAATATACAGTATGGTAGACCAAACACACTAAAAATAAAAGGGGAAATTGTTTGGTGCTAACAGGAAAATCATGTTGATTTTATCACTGCTGATAAAGACAGATTCAATTTTAGTTCACTAGATGCCTCTTCTAATTTTAGGTGCCTGATTAGATTTCAGTAGAATTTCGTATCAGCAAGGTGTAAATACCAAAGCAATATTTTAATACTGCTACTGTAATTATAATAATATTTAGAAATAAATTCCCTTCTGATGACTCTTATATTATGCCATGATGCAGTCTAAGGAGCACACTAAGCCATGAGTTTCTGGAGTAATTTTTTTTTTTTTGCAGAGGTGGTTCACCAAGGGACTGATGAAACACGGGTTGTGACTGCATCTGTGGAAGAAGGTTTGCATCTTAGAGAGAAAAAAGCCCTGCTTTCAGCTTCCAAAAGCTGAGAGAATAGATGTTTGCTTCCTTTCTGCCCTTCTAAAAGGACTGATGTAAAAGTAGATGTAGTGTTTTGGTGGTGGATTCAAGACTGAATGGGAAGGTGCAATTTATCAATTTGTGCATCTAATGTGTTTAACCAGTGTTCATAGTAAGTTTCCCAAGGGCTGAGAATGAACACTGCAACAAAACCTGTTTTCATCAAAACAGCCTTTTTTCCCTGGGAACACCGGTTGGAGCAGGTGAGCTGCTTGGCAGAGATGCCCTCTGTGCCAACCACTGGACCCACAGACAATTGCATATTTCTTGTCTTTAAAAAATATTGAATTAATTAAGATCAAGCAGCAGCACGAGGAAATGCTGAGCATGGTCTGTGCCAATGAGGCACCACTTTGGTGGTTTATTTACGTGTCATGAAGAGATCCAGGCTGAAACCTCCTCACCCCAGAGTCTCCTTGGCGAGTCTCTAAACCACAAGACCCAGAAGTTCTCATGACAGTCTTTTGCTACAATCAATGTCTGTCTTATGAGGAGTGGATACTCACAAAACCTCACTGCTGCAGTGTGAGAATCAGTTCTGCTCTTGCCTGCGTGGTGATCACTGCAACACGAGAGGCCAGGGACAGAAGAACCCAAAGCCCTTCGTGGCTCTGGGAGGGGACACCTTGCAAGAGAGGGCCAAGATATGAAGTAGAGAGGAAGACCAGTCTTGGACTGTTACCCAGTTTAGCTGCTGCACTCTTGTTTGTGGCTCCATCACAAGGAAAGCCACACTGCTCTTAAGGGAGGAGTGGCATCAGAGCTTTTTGGAAAATGGACTGAGTGCTGGTCCACAGTTGCCTCAATAGGAGCCAGTGTATGCCCAGGTGGCCCAGAAGGCCAATGGCACCTTGGCCTATGCCAGCAATAGTTTGACCAGCAGGACCAGGGCAGTAACCACTCCTCAGCATCATGAGGCTGCACTTTGAGTGCTGTGCTCATTTCTAGGTCCCTCATTTTAATAAAGGACATTGAGGTGCTGGAGTGTGTCCAGAGAAGGGCAACAAGTCTCATGAGAGGACTAGAGAACATTTCTTATCAGGAGTGGCTGAGGCAGATGGGTTTGTTTGGCCTCGAGAAGAGCAGGCTCAGAGGGACCTCACTGCTCCCTGCAGCCACCTGACAGGAGGTATAGTGAGGTGGGGGTCAGTCTTCTTTACCATACCTGCAGGGAAACAATCAGAGGAAATGTCCTTAAGAGGAGACAGGGGAGATTCAGATTAGATATTAGAAAGAATTTTTTCACTGTTCAGGTGCTGAGACATTGGAATGGGCTGCTCAGGGAGGTGGTCACCAGCCCTGGAGGTGTTTAAGAGGTGCTGGGTGATGTGTTTAATGGTTTAGGGGTTACGGGGGCAGTGCAGGGCTGATGGTTGGACTGGGTGATCTGAAGGTCTCTTTCCTGTCTTGAGGATTCTGTGACTCTGTTCATGGACCCGATATCTGCCAAGCACACAAGCACCATGCACTGGGTATGTGCAGTCAGGCCATGGCTTAACCCAGAAAATCACAGAGTTGTGTTGGAAGGGGTCTTAAAGATCATCTCATTCCAAACCCCGTGCTGTGGGCAGGGACACTCCACTAGACCAGCTTGCATGGGAGACATGGAGAGCTGGATTTTTTCTGAGAACCTAAGAACCTGATTTCAAGCTTTAGTGTGCTCCTCTGTGTGTGCCATTGCCCTAAGTGTGAATCTGGAATAATGAAAACCACATGGATTTTTTTTTTCTTTTTAAAAAACAATGTTTCTGATACTTAAAGGTTTGTGGGTTTATTTGTTTTTATTTTTTTTAAATAGCAGCACATGCTATTTTGTGTAGGTACCTGAAAAGGCTTTATGCTGAATATAAGTATTGCCTGTTTCTTCTCTCCTGTATTATCAAAGTAGTTTTTTACCATATTTTTCATTCTCGCCTAGCAGCAGCTCCAGTGTTGGTTCATGTTTTTCTATCTGCTTCTGGGACACTCTGTGATAGAAAACAGAACTCCTGAAACAATGACAGCACCTGTATTTGCACTTCTGTAGCAATCTTCTACTTCCTGAAAAAACTGCTCCTGCTCCCTAATGAGGCACAGTCCATCACAAGGCTCCAAGTATTACCAAGGAATAAAACCTGTATCAGGAATTTTAGAAAGCTGAAAACAGCACAGATAAGATTTCTAATCAGTCTTTGAAGGAAGCATTTGGAGAACCACTTACTATTTAACCAGTTGTCTCCCTGTTTAAGCCCAAAGAAGCTTCAACATTGACAACTGTGGAAGCTGCATTAAACCAAAGCTAAATATCACTGCAAAACTCATTCAAGGCAAAGGAATTCTTCACATGACAACGTCCTAACACAGAAAATAACGTGGAGATTGTTTTTTAGATAATTTGATAGCTATGTTTATAATTTATCAAAAGGCAACTGACAAATGAAAATCATTTTATCAGGTAAAGAAATAAATTAGAGGCTGGGGAGCTATTTGGACTTATGGCTGCCCATCCATACCTGACTTTTAGTGCAAGCAAACACAAGGTGTTCCCAAGGAATGCAGCATCCTTCTGTGCACAACACTGGGATGCCAGACCAGCTCCTTTTTAGTCTATTTGCCTGTCAAATGGGCTTAATATTGAATTTCCCAATTCAGCCATATTTATGCTGCTTCTTTTACAGAATCATAGAATCCTGTGTCAGTGCTATGTTCGTTATTTTTATGCAATAAGATTAATTTATCAGTATCACTTTGTCTATAATCATTAACATACCACTGAGAAAAACAGGCAAATATCAACCCATGATATGTCTGGATCTTGTTGTTTTCAGTAAAAACTCTTCTCAGCAACCTGACTGATCATAACTGTGCTGGCAATGTGTTTCCTGAGTTTATATTTTTTATTTTCAACAGTTGTTTCTTTTGAGCCTCGTGACACAGTCTTGGCAACTTCTAAAGCCAGAGGTAAGAGTCATTAAACTTTTGTTTACAAATTTGGCACTCTTGACTCCAGGTGAAGATAGATTTTCATTTATGAAGCTCTGTGGTGTCACAGTCAAAAATCTTCAGCACAGGATTTCAGGATAATATTTCTTCTTCTGACTTGCACATCCTTTAGCAAAACACTTTGCTTCTCCTAATTGCCACCTTTATAAATCCAGGCTGTTTGGTTAAGCTTTATAATGCTTTAAGTCATCTCAGAAATGCATGGCAGAAATTCAGCTGGCAGGTCACTACCACGATGCCTCTGTTTTTTGTACAGTTACCTCAAGGAACCACAGAGGCACAGCTCCTGCTCCCCCCATCCTCTCGATTAAAGGTCAGTGACAGTGATCCTCTTTCTTTGACTGACACAGCAATTCTTCATCTAAAAACATCACAGTTAGAAATCTGTGCATGGCAGCAACAGGGCTGCGGGAGAATCAAATTTAGATCAGGGTCAGGTAGCAGATACACAAACAATAAAACCTGGCTGAGAAGCATTAGCTGTTCCTTGCCTCCAGCCACTCATTTGCACTCCTCATCCAAGTATTTCTGAAAGCCTCTTCACATGAGGTTTTATGATATCATGGCTGTTTCTGTAAATTACAGTCACAGCATCTGCTGCCAGAAGCGTTCATTTTGATTTTGCCTCCTCCTTTATTATAGATAATTTCAGGTAACTCTCTCTCAGTCTAAAAGCTGTTCCAGCTTTCACAGGTGTCTGTGCTTTGGGCACAGCCTCACCAGTGGGTACAGCTGAAAATGGAGCACCTTGGTAGATCGGGAAGCTTCCTGTGCCCCCTTTTGTGTAGAAGGGATTATCCAGGCAGACTGAAATCCACCAGAAAAATGTCAGAGAAAACTGCATATGGAGAGTAGAAAGCAGTCATTTTTTGACTAATTACACTGTCTGAACAATATCTCTGCCTCCCACCCCAATGAACTCGGCATTGCTGTACTAAGCACTGGTCAAAATCACTAAATTCTCTCCCACATTAACTTGAATGTATCAGAAAAATCAGTGTATTGTGCTGCAGGTCTGCATGGCTCCCAAGAGATTATTTGTGATATCTCTTCTTAGCTAAGTGTAGGATTTCTCACACTCTGGTTTAGTTTTCTACATCCAGCAGAAATCACTTTCATGTCAACATTCCACTGCCAAACAAAGTGGCATAAAACATGCACCTTAATAAAACCAGTGTGTGACTATTGATCCCTTTCTGCCACCCTTCATGGGCTTTGCTGTGTTCTTAGCAGTACTTTTATTTCTTTTAAACTATTCTCTTATCCTGTGACAGGTTATTTTCAATACATACTAAAACCAGAACATCAGAGGGACAAGTTTAATGAATTTGAGTTTAGACTAATTAAGAAATTCAGCCAAATTCAAAAGGGAAGCTTTAAAAGTATGAAAATAAATTCCCATTACAATTTTCAAAGTATTTATTTTGTGAAATGCCACATTGTTCACACTGACATATAGAAAAAATGAAACCATTTGATAAGTATTTTCATTTACAAATTAGTTTATATGAAAAAAAGTTTAGAAAATAAGAAAAAAATATTTTAAGTACTTCCAAATTCACCAAAACATTCCTGATCAACAATAGAGTGTCAGATAATCTAAAAACAAATACCAATTTAATTGTTAGGATAAAGAAACTCATGAAAACAATTATTTGTCAACTTATTTTCCCCTCACTATTTCCTTGTGGTTACAAGCAAGCAAACCCTTCAGTTACCCAGCTCTGCATCAGTCAAATAATTTCCTCCTTTCACTGATGTTACTCTCAGTTTTAGAAACTTCAGGTGAACAGACACTTTTTAAAGCAATTTACTCAGCAAATGACATCTCACCTGTACTTTATCTCTCAGTACAGCTGACTTAGCAGCAAACAAAATGATTTTCAGCACCTGGCAAAGCTCTTTGTCTCAGTAGATAGAGAATTAAAAAAAACCCCAATCAGCAGTTAAACTGATCATATTTAACCACAGTCCTTTCTTCTGAAAGACAAGAGGTGTGAATAAATGACCAGTGTGGATACTCTGCTTTTCCTGTTTTCCTCTTAGATATTCCTTCTCTATGACCAACAATTCACACTCATTCTGCCTGAGGATATTGCTCTCACCAGCTATCTAAAATTAAAATCATGCTGTTTATTTTCTATTTCTTCTTCTGCTTTCTTTTTTCTGTTTATTCAGAAGCAGATGGATTTATGGAAGCTTTGGTCTCAGTGGAAGAGATAACCACATCCCCAGCCTCATTCCCAGGAGATAGTAACTCAATGCAAGTCAAAATTGTTCCCACCAGCAAGAGTCATGCAGGCACACCTGCAAGGACAAAAGGAAAAGGCAAGTGAAAAATGAATTACATATTTTCTAATTTAGAGGACTCCCCTATTCCTGTTCACAGCTATCTGAGCAGTCAGCATTTTTCATGGATATGTGGAATGAAACTAATTGGTTATTTAAATTTGGAGGCTACATACAATAGAGGATGTATAACACTGACTAGAAAGGGCAGCTCATTGACACCTGACCAGGAAAACTGAACTAACCATTAATAAACAGCCTCCCACAAAGAATTAACAAATTTTAGAAGACTGCAGTCGATAATAGTTTAGAATATTCAATTTTGGACACACTCCTGAAGGAAGAGTTCATTCTGACTTCACAAGTCTAATCTATGCCTTTGTCTTCTCTAGAAACAAGCTCTGCCAGGGGTGGCCTGAGCACAGCTGCCTCTGGAATAGCTCTGGACCTGGGACTGTCTGAGAGAGGACCTGAAGGAAAAGGTAAATAAAGGGTTTTTTCCCCATTACATCTGATGAAATATTCAGCAACTTCTGTATTAAAAGCAGGTATGCATTATATATAAAGATTATAATTATTTTAAATGTTAGATAAGCACACATGTATTGGTATACAGAAGAACAGGAGGTGGAGACATCTGCAAAGCTTCCATCACTCTTCTGCCAATATGCTGTCAGAAACACTTATAAAAACTACTTATTATTAGCTTGTAAGTACATTTTTCATATAGTACAATATCTATAATGAGCTCAGGAACTGTTTCTCCCTGCTTTTGTTTGTTTTAAGTAATTTAATCACAATTTTAAGTTACTTTGTTTTATAAGCAGTAGCAGCAGCAATAATAGGAACTTTCCTGCTTTTCATTCTGAACTTTTGCCACAGTCTTGCTAGTCAGACTTTTTCTTATCATTTCTGATTCTGTTCCAATTCCTGCTCAGAGATCCCACTGATCCTAAGAGCTTTCAGACCTGTCACAGCTGTAAGTCCACACTCAGGACTGTCCCATCCATCTTTTTAGGCTTCCCAATGGAGAGAAGTAACCCTGGAACAGGAAAAGAGCAGAAGAATCTACCCCACCTTTCACCAAACTGGAAAATTTGATTTTAAAATACCAGCTTTTAGAGAGCAGAGATCAATTCCCTGAACCTGTGGTTTATTCTGTAAATTAACATGGATGAGTCAAGACCCAAGAAGGCACATGGGCAGAACTTCCTGTTGGAGACAGTAACCCAGGATTGACTCTCTCAGGAGCAGGGAAACAGTCTAGAGCTGCAGAGGGGAAGATGGAACTACTCATGGGAAAAAGGAGGATGCAGAGGGAACAGAAGCCCTCCCTTCCTCCTTCCCTCCCTCCTTCTCCTTCCATTCAGCCCTTCCATCCTTTCCCCAGCGAAGTCCCAGATGTCTTTTTCCTGATATGGAACCCTGTGTTCTTTCAAATCTTATTAATAATTCTCACAATATCAGTTCTTCCTGAGGAGAGGGAGGCACAGAGACATTAGGGTTGGGATTTGGTGATGCCAAAACATCAGCAGTAAAATAGCCATTACAACAGATCACTCCTGCATTTGGTCTTGGGGCACCACAGCTGAAATTGGACTGTTTCAAATGAGGAAAAAAAAAAAAAAAAAAAAAATTATTTCCTTCAGCAAAACATGGTCATTGCCCAGCTGTCACTGGAAGAACAAGAGGTTAGAACTGTATTTTCTGAATTACCAAGACAGAAACCACTGAATACTAAGCTGAGTTCAAATATTCCAAAAGAAAAATTTACTTATGAAAGATTACAAAGGACTGCTAAGTGTTCTCATTTCAGTCCAGTTTGACTTGTATGCTCTATCTTCATAGGGATCTCTCTCCCCTTTAAATATTGCCTTGCCCTTTTGCTGTCTTCCTCAGTCAGCAGTATTCTAAGAGCCATAATTCATGGACTGAAGCAATAATTTAGAGGTGGTAAAATGTTGTCCTTCAAAGTTTCTGATAGCTCTGGAAACACTTCTGTCTTCACAAGAGAGCCCTCAACCAGTCAGAACATGATGTGTCAAATAACAACTTTGCTTTGCAGTGTGTGAGCGATTGACCTTTCTGCAAGAGACAGGACGTGGAAGAGTGAAGAGGGAGCTGCCCCAGCTTGGAGAAATGCTGTTCTGTTTGACTGGGAGATGCCCAGAGGAATTTGAATCTTATGGCTGCTACTGTGGCCAAGAGGGAAGAGGTGATCCCACCGATGCACTGGACAGGTGTGGGCTCCTCTGTATGTGTCATTAACTGTGAGTGCTACTGTGGTGCCCAGGGATCAAGGAAGATCAGTACATAATTTTTTGGGCATTGGATAGCTATGTAGCAGTAGTCAAGTCACAGTTTGTGGAAAAAAAATCCACTTAAATAAATAAAACACTAAATAGTCTAATGTGACTAAACCACTTTCTATTGTTGCATCAATGCTTTGGAGAGGACTTAATTAAAGTAAGAAAGGAGAACAATAGGAGGTAAGCAGAGCAGGAGTTAATCAAATGGATAAGGGTCACAGTAAAACTTGGTTAAGAGGTGGCTTGGAAGGTGACTTATGAAGAGAACTGATATCCACCCAGGTCCCACTGTCCTTCAGAAGGCAGCAGAGCTGGAGCAAAGTTCTGTCAGAGCTGTGGCCAAGAGCCAGCATGGCTGATGATAAGGGACAATGCAGAGAATTCCACAAATAAAAGCACCTCTGGGAGCATTGTATTTACAGCTCTAATTTAAGAGATTAAAAATCTCTTCCTTTGTGGAAGTTCATAACAGGTGGGGCACATCAGGTCTAAGCAGAGCACGCACCCCTTTTCCTGCACTCACACACAAACAAGACAGCCCACACAGGAAAAATTGGATTAGATGATGGCAAGATGTGGGTATCATGATGCAGTTTTCAGATTTCCAGCCAAGATTTGAACACTGGAAGACACTTCTCATGGCAGATTAGGTCACAGTTACAATTGTAATTTTGTGTCTTAAAACACACTCCTGTTAAACGCATGATACGAAAGTAATCAGGAAAGTAGGAACAAGTATAGGAAGAAAGTAGGAACAGCTTGGGTTGTTTTCTGTTCTTCACAGAAAAAAATTCCAGGGTATGAAAACTAAAATTTTTAGTTTTAATGGGCATTGAAAATAAAGAGACAAATAATTATGAGCATTCTGGGGTTCAGGAAGATTAAGTATTTTCCATTTACTTCTACTGTTTATTTTAGATGCTGCTTCTCTCATCACTGCTGTATGGAGCAAGTTAAGAAACTTGGATGTCATGCAGAAAGAAATTTGAGATCTGAAGTTGTATGTTTGGATCATACTCCAAAATGTAAGCTTGTGTGAGAGGAAATGACAGTGTATCAACATGATAGACTGAATGACACTATGACAGAGCTGCTAGAGCTGAGTACAGAGACAGAAATATTTAGCCTACAAAGAAATAGCAATATTTACTATAAACTTGAACTTTTTCCCTAGTTGAGAAAAAGGTTATTACACTGCTGCGCATGTGACCAGGTCAGGCTGAGAAAATTTCATTTGGACACTTCATAATTGCGGACAGAAGTCAGCTATTTGTGTATTTAGATTCACAAATTCAACTAAAGCCAATAGAAATTTCCACTGCCCAGCACCTTGCTGTCAGGCTTTTGTTTAGGTAATTAATGGTGACTTTGGAGACAAAAATTCATGGCAGATTTGAAAATTTTATTTTCAAAAGCCCATCTGCCCATGGCAAATTATACATTAAGTAAGTTTAACAGCTTTCAAACATTAATTGTGAAACTTCTCTTTCAGGCGTTGGATGGAGCACGTGTGAGAAGCTCCTCTGTGCCTGTGACAAGGCCGCGGCCGAGTGCATGGCTTCTGCCTTCTTCAACGAGAGCCTGAAGCTTCCCCACAGGCACGAGTGCCAGGAGGAGAAGGTCTCCTGCCCAGGGGACCCTGCTGAAAGGCCTCCAGCAGGCACAGAAACAGGCACAGGGGGTTCCAGCTCCGAGGAGAGCAGTGAGGAGGAAGGAGCCCTGCGGAGCGGATTCCGAAGAGCCAAGAGAGGGACACGGCATCGCATTGGGATCTCCAGCACTGTGGGACACGAGGGCAGATAGCCACCCACCTCCATGGGCTTGGGAAGGGGCATGACAGCAGCCAGCCTCTGAGCACCTGCCTCCTTATCCTTTACACGCTGCCTCACGCTCTCCAGCACACAAATGATGTAATCATAGACTAGGACTAGGTGTTAGGCTGTATTAACTCCTTACTCTAGCAAGGTCAGCAATATGGACCATCTATCTAGGTCAGGTATTACCTTAAATAATTATTTGACAGTGTTCTATATAATTTCACTTGATTTTTTTATGTAAAAACTGTTATGGTCAGACTGACTTTTGTTAACTGTGCACTTGCTTCAGACTGGATCTTGCTGATGGTGGCCAAGTACTCCAGATTTTTTATTAAACCAACCTGCAACTACTCCAACTCCTTTTGCAGACATTCTTCCTTTACTGAGCTTAGCAGGAAACACCCAGAAGCAAAGCTCAAGCAATTACATGAAAATGAGTTTCTTTTTTAATTCCTGTCTATAGCTGTGTGTGACTCCCTTCTGAAGGCAACAGAAGGTCCAAAATGCTAGACAGACCCTTCTCCTAAGGAAGCCTCTTCCCTCCCTGGGGCCCAAGTTAATGGCATAAGCAGGAAATTTCCCAGCCTGGTACAGCCCTTGGACTGCTACTACTTTTATTGCTCTTCCATGTTGGAGGTGATGAAGTCACAGTGTTCAGTCCAAGGGTGATCAAAAGAGATTTGAGCACCTTGGAATGGCTGATCAGGAAATGTGGAGCACAGGTCATTTTATCCCCCATCCCTGCAGGGTCAGACCCAGTCTATCAATAGCTGGCTCCATGGCTGGGGTCACAGCCAGAATTTGGGTTTTTTTAGTAATGAGATGATTAGCACAACCCCAGACATGTTTGTGTCAGATGGGATTCACATTTCTCACATGGGCAAGAGGGTCTTTGCTCATGGGCTATCAGGGCTGATTGACAGGCTTTAAAACAAACTTGAAGGGAGAGAGGTGTAATATCAGGCCATGACAAACTACTAAAGATCCCTTCCAACTCAACCCATTCTATGATTCTATAACTCAGCAACACTTCCTGGAACAAAAAAATGTTGCTACAAACTTCCCAGTGATTCAGCTGTTCTGAAAGGTCTGGATTTCTTCTCCATCATCCTGGAGATCTACATCTACGGGGCTGAACTTTCACCAAAGTATTCCTACAAATCAATGACTGTATCCTCATGCTGGGTGCACAGATGTTGCCTGTGTTCTTCCAGATCCTGCAGCAGTTCACTAAACCCCAGCATCTGATCCTGTGTGAACTGAACAGTGTGAGAACAGCAGGTGAAAATTCCTGTGAATGTTCTTAGATGAGCAGTTTATATTCTATATAAAATTCCGGCTGGTGATATGCCCCCTTCAGTATTTTTCCTACATTAAAAGTGCAAAGGATTACTACAGTGCAAAAACTCCCCAAACAAACAAAACCCTAAACAAACAAACAAAGTCACACACTACCATCCCACCCACCCTCCCCACCCCCCCACAAAGTGCAAATAAACATGTAAAAGACTTGTTTAAACAGAAACCCAAAATAAACCTCAAAGGTTTTAGTAACGTGAATTCCTCTGGATCCCAGAGGCTACACCATCAGCACTAGTGAAAAAACCGACAGAACAAAACCACTTTCTTTAAGAGAAGGCAGAGAGGTCAGATAAGTGATCTGAGAAATTCTATTTGCAGCCAAGATTTTAATTAAGTTCCCCTTTATGTAGTAGAAAAAGGACATCTCAGTACTGAAACAAAATGCTAAAACTGCAAAATGCCCATTTTTGTCCTATGCTGAGGATGATATCTGCATTACATAGCAACTTTTATCAACTTTTATTAGAGGGATGAAAAATTATTTTACGTTTCACACAGAATTTATAAATAAATATTGCAATGAGAAAGTGAGACAAATAATGAGGTGAAATGTAGAAAACTGGTTGATAAACAGGTAAATTAATTGCACTGCAGAGTAACAATAACATCAGTTCATCTCTTTGACAAGAGTGGTGCTGCTGTTTTGAACACTGCACCTTAAAATAAACTCCCATTCCTCTCTGCTAATTATTACTAACTTCATGGTTATGCAAACATTCACTCAGTGATGCTGAATTTTCTGACTGCAGAGAAAGGGACAGATCATTTAATCAATCAGGTAAAAGAAATAATGAAATAAATATGCTGTTGTTCAGGCAATGTTGTCATTAACTCCTTTGAGCTTTTTACCCCCATATCTCTTATTTCAGGAAGAGTATAACACCCAAGTTGTGCCCTAATTACAACCACATGAATTGTGTTGACCAAGTGAAGTCTTAAATAATCTAGTCATGATTAGCTACATTTATTTGTAATCAGAGATCAGTGCTAATAATAAAAAAAGACAAGCAGATCAAAAAGAAACATTTAGCGTAACTTTTTTCTTTCTTCTCTCATTCTCAGTCACTTTACACCGTATTTTTCATAGATTTGGGGCACAACTGGCCAAAACCTAGCTGTTTCCCAAAATCAAACAACTAATTAATTAACTACTCATCTACAAATATTTCCTTCTTCATTATTAACTTTTTAAGCATTTGGTTCTTTGCCTGTCTGTTGCTCAAAGGCCCTTCCAACCTGGCCATGAACACTTCCAGGGATAGAGCATCCACAGCTTCTGTGGGCAGCCTGTTCCAGTGCCTCACCACCTGCACAGGAAAGAACTTCTTCCTAATATCTAATCTAAACCAACTCTTTCACTTTGAAGCCACTCCTCCTTGTCTTATCACTGCATGCCCTTGCCCAAAGTCCCT
Source organism: Pseudopodoces humilis (assembly GCF_049639895.1). Taxonomy (NCBI): domain Eukaryota; kingdom Metazoa; phylum Chordata; class Aves; order Passeriformes; family Paridae; genus Pseudopodoces; species Pseudopodoces humilis. Next base: position 8,207,346 of record NC_142200.1, read on the forward strand.
CTTCAGCTCTCCTGAATCCCCTTTAGGTACTACAAACTCCTGTAAGGTCTCCCCAGAGCCAGGGGAAATCATGTTCCTCCAAGATGAACAGCCCCAGCTCAGTTTGTCTCCACAGCAGAGATGCTCCAGCCCCTGATCAACTTTGTGGCCTCCTCTGGACAAGTCAACATCTTTTTTGTTGGGGGCTCAGAGCTGGATGCAGGACCTCAGGTGGGGTCTAACAAGGGCAGCGTAGAGAGGGACAGTCCCCTCCCTTGCCCTGCTGCCCAAGGGGCACTGGGTGCAGCCCAGGACATGTTTGGTTTCTGGGCCGCCAAAGCACATTGCTGGCACATGTTGAGCTTCTCACCCACCAACACCCCCAAATCCTCCTCAGGGCTGCTCTCAATCCATTTTTCTCCTGGCCTGTGTTTGTGCTTGGGAATGCCCTGACCCCAAGTGCAGGACCTTGCACTTGGCCTTGTTGAACCTCATAAGGTTCTCACAGCCCTACCTCTCAAGCCTGTCCAGGTTTAATAATAAATAGATGCAGTAGTTTAATAACAATGCAATGTTGTAATATCTGCAAGAAAAAAAAAAAGTGTGTAAACTGAGGGCTATTTTAAATGCTAAAAAATTAGCAATTGACATATAAATTGTGAGCAATAAAAATTAACAGACACCTTAGAAAGGATTAATTTTTAAATTTTGGTTTATTTTATTGCTTAAATATAGATTGCACAGTGTGTTCTTACATTTATTGAAACTGGTTCATTACGTACAGTACAGAATATATGATCATTGGAACAACAGACAAATTAGCCCTACTCTGATTTTGGACAACAGGCTATTTCTACCTTTTAAAATTACCATGAATTTAATTTATCTTAAAGTGACTCACTACCAAAAACTATACTTTTTTCAAGATAACATAATAGGAAAGAGAACCCCAAGCAACAGCTGAAATACATTTAAACCGGGTACCAAATATAACCATTAAGACAGTGCTTAGTGACAGGGCCAGTTTGCATAAGGAGCTTTTAAGTTCTGCAGCTTCTCTGAAGAACATAAAGAGATAAGTGAAACAAAGCAGCTTTGTACTGTACAACAAACAGCATTCTTAATTCTTTTGGTTTCATTCATTGGCTCATACAACAGTAACTACCAACACAATACATTTTACAGTCACTCCCGTCTCCCACGTGTCTAAAAAGGCCAGAGTGAACCAATTATCAACTTACAGACTCCCTGAATTTCCATAAAGAAAGAAATTAAATATCACATGTACACACAAGGTGTTACAAGCTCTTCACTCCCTGAACTACACCTGCACAACACCTGCATTTCCCAAACTGAACACTGGAAACACGGAAACCTACCATCACCATAAAGGAAAAATACTTCATCAACAGAACAGAAAATGAAATGCCGAATACAGTTTTTCCACATGCAGCATTCATGCAACAGAATTCAATCACAGAAACAATCCTGTATTTACAGCACAGTGTCCATACTGCACGAGTGCAAACAGAAGTACATTCTTTATTACTTAAGACTCCTTCTTTTTGTACAAAAGTGCTGAGTGATATTCTAAAAAAAAAGGACAAAATGGGTAGGTGTTTTACATTGTATCCCTATGTTGGATTTACTTTTTAAAAAATTACACTCTTTATACAGGCCAAAAAAACTATTAGTCTTACCTTAAAAAAAAAAAAGAAAAAAAAAAGTGAAAACTAAAAGCTAGAGTCCTATTTATGTGTAGACTGTGGTCTGATCAGGCTGATACGCTGCAGCAGTAAAAATCACAACGGAATGCTGTAGATAAGGGGCTGTTTCGTCATCCACTAACAGCTGTGATTGCACTGTTAAACTGAAAAGAAGGTCTCAATTACCTTTTGAGCTTTGTGAATGCCTTCTGAAAGTCTCAGCATGTCATCTCATAGGTTTAAGTAGCTGTTATTTCTCTGATGTCATGCCACATCAAGCTTTTAAATGTAGTCCAGTAAAATACTGGACTACAGTTCAAGAAACTTAAAATCCTTTTTACAGTTGGTTTGCTAATGCTCCAGTCAGCAAATTAGCAGGACTAATAATCCTTCAGATCTTGAGTTATGCAATCAAAGGTTAATTTAGGTTGGGACCAGAAGGTTATTTAAACCAAGCTCCTGCTCAAAGCAGGGCTAACTGAAGTTAGGTTACTTTGTTCATGTTCACTGTTCATCCAAAACACTCAATTAAATGTATACATTTACTATAGATATTTGAGAGCATTCATTTATATTTGCACTGCCTCAGTCATATTCAGCTAATGTCAAACTTACTATTCATGGCATCAATGAATGCTGCTTTTCTTTCTTTGCCTGCAGGATTCAGTGAGTCATAAAGACGGCCTTGACAATTATCATCAAATGTCCATGATTTACTCTATCAGTTTTACTTTATTTACATTTGAATAGTACATGCTCAGATACGTAAACCTATGAAAGTTACCTTAAAGGTTTGAGAAATGAAACAAAAATCAACACAGAGATGCATCTCTAAAAATGCTTTTGCTTGAAAATATATGTAATAAATTCTTGATCTTTAAATGGTTTCATTGACTTTTCTTTCAATTTCTAAAATATCACTAAAAAGCTGTTATAAACTACAGAGAAACGTCTTATAGAATATAGTTTCAGTATTTATGATTCAAAATGCCCTCAGTTTATTTTCTGCTATACTAAATATATCTCTCCTGTATTTATACTAAAGCAGACAGTAAATACTACAGTGTTTTCAGAAGTACAGTCTGTAAACCATACATCTTAAGACATGAAATATATTGCACAATTTCGTGCTTCAAGAGGAAATTTCTCCTCTCTTATGCAAAGCTTAAGGTTTAACTTTTATCAAGAAACACAGGACATATACTAGATGTATCTATCTAAAAAGCACGTTATGTGATGCATCAAATATACTTAACAAGTGTCCATAAATTCATTCACTGTATTTGAACACATGTAAGGTATTGGTTTTTTTCCATCTATTTCAAACCAAACAGTAGCTATGACAGCATGAACAAGAGGGAGCTCAGGTAGTGCTCCACTGGTTACACTGAATGGGGTGAAGCAAGCCAAAAGCATTCAAGTTCAACACAGAATTGAGGAGGAGAGGAGTAAAAAAAACCAAAACCAACCAAACAAAAAAAACCCCAAACCAAACCAAACCAAACCAAACCTTTAATAGGTTTTCCAGTTACAACATCTCAAATTAAAGGAATTTGAAGCAATTCAAATTCCTGGAGTAACTGAAATATTTACCTATATGGCAAAACAAGTTTTAAATTTGACTTTCACATGTACTCAAATATGAAAATGAAGAAACACGGTCTGTGAAAAACCTAACTCAAAATATATTACAGAATAAAACAATTCAAGACAGTGTCATGAATTTGGCTAAAGTAATCCGTATTTGGCTCATATCCATCATTATAATAAAGTTAGATACAATAAACAATAAAATTTGAAAACTCATCTTGGTCTTTCTATTGTACTCTACTCTAAATAATGTCCAGCAGACTTCAGAAGACACTTAATACACACAAAGATCTGGAAACTTCATCTCATAGACTGGAACAGAATGGTAATGAGCATGTCCAGCAGTAATGGTCATCGTTCCTGAGGGGCTAGGCGGAGGACTGTATGAGAAGCACAACCAATACACAGAATTTATAGTTATATGGATTGCTTTTTTATAACTTTACACACTTAGAGGCAAGAAGCAAGAATAAACTACCCCCCAATATATATACCAACAGTATAAAAAAATATTAAAATACCAACAGCATTTTATCCTAGTCTTGAAATTTTAATGAAATTATCATGCCCCGAGGATTTTTATATTCTCGTCTGTATCATCAATTTCACTGATATTACAGAACTATCAAAATGCATCTTACTGCTAATAAGTACTATTTATCCTGCATAATGATGTGCACAACTCTCTATAATAACACCATGTACTACTTGGGGTGCTCAATATCTAATTACTTTCTCAACCAGATGCAGCAATGGGAAAACAACAGCATCCTGCAGTACACTACTGATAGACACAGAGATACTGTAAGACACAATGACATGGTTTCTGGATATCCTCCACTATCAGGAAGATACAAAGTAGTAAGAAAATCAAAGTGACGAAAAGTATTATTTTTCAGTGTGCTGGTTTTGGCTTGGATAACTTTTTTTACAGTAGCTGGTATACAGTAGCTGGGCTGTGTTTTGGATTTGTGCTGGAAACAGTATTGATAACATAGGGATGTCTTTGTTACTGGTGAGCAGAGCTTACACAGAGTCAAGGTCTTTTCTGCTCCTCACACTGCTGTGCCAGGGTGTAGGCTGCAGGTGGGGCAGGAAGCTGGGAAGGGACACAGATGGGACAGCAGACCCCAACTGACCCATGGGATACCCCATATCATACAGTGTCATGGTCAGCAATAACAGCTTTAAGGAAAGAAGCAGGAAGAAAAGGACATTTAAAGTGATGGCATTTGCCTTCCCAAAAAGTCCTGCTTAACTGGAGATGGCTGAACACCTGCCTGCCCATGGGAAGTGAATTAATTACTTATTTTGCTTTGCTAGCATGTGTGGCTTTTGTTTTACCTATTAAATTATTCTTATGTCAACCCACGGGTTTTCTCACTTTTACCCTTCCAATTCTCTTCCTCATCCTGCTGAGGAAGGTTAAGCCAGTGGCTACCTGGGGCTACATGAGGCCTATCAGGGGTAAACCACAGCATTCAGTTAAGGCAATTATTTTCTCCCTATTACAGGTGTTTGAGAACACTAAGACATAACCATCTGAAAATAGCCACAATTGTTTTCTAAGTCATTTTTCAGTTATGATATTCTTCTCACATAAAGCCTTACCGGATGGTGAGTTCCAGTATCTGTGCCAGTCTATCGTGAAGCAAGTTTGCCTAGGGAAAAGAAGAATTAAAACTGAATTATTAACTCCTAGATATTGAATTGAGCTACAATGGGTGCCAGACCATACTCAGGTGTGTTCCACACCGCCACATGTAAATCTAGGGCACATTTCTTAATTTCCTTTCTCACTGCTGCAAAGATTCTGAGTCTTAAAGATGCATTTGGGATTGAGTGAGCCTGTCCTGGAGTGCCAAGAACTAAATAGCAAATTCTGCTGTTGCAGACAGTTTAACAAACCTGAAATACATTTAGTTATTTAAAATACATAGTGGTTTAAATGTTGCTCCAGTTATCCCAGAATGAAATAGGAATGAACTGTGAACGTGGATTTCAAAGATAACAAGGAAAATATTATGGTAAAGAATGCACAAGTTACCCATTACCTTCCAAATGGTCTAGGAACAAAAAAACCACTTCAAATTACTGGGATCTCCCAACATTGACAGCAGTAGAGACAAAAAAAACCCTGAACTTCTAAAGAAGTAACTGCAGCAGTGACAAGACAACTTAAAACACCTTCAGTCAGAAGGTGCCCACTATTGCCTACACTGATATCCTCAGGGCTAACATTTTGCAGAAACTCACTTTGGTTTCACACTGAGCTGCGATTTCTTCAAATGGTGCTTTTTGGAACTTTTCAATCACGAGACGCCTTTTTTCCTTTTCCTGTTCTTCAAGTCCATTGTTATCTTAAAAGAATAATGAAAAAAAAAAATAAAGACAAATGCAGTCTTTGCCTGTGAAGTACAAGAGATATCAAATGTGCACTGCAGAAGTGAACAAGGGTTGAAGTGATGTAACCATTCTCAAGTGAGTTGTCATCTGGCATTGCTCATAAAGTGAAATGCAGATAAAATTTCAGGGAGATGGTTTGAGGACCCAATTTTCTCCCTTTCTTACTAAGTCTTTATAAGTAACATCTAGGCTCCCTTTTGCTTTATGGCCTGCACTTTTCACTTGCTGTACCCAGGTTCAGATTCAAGAGGAAACAAGAATCTCTGAGTACCATGCTGACAGGTGGCCAGAGTTTTCTATCAGAATTTGGGAAAAGCCGGTTCAATCTCCATAAGCTAACTGAACCTATACGTTCCAGCATCTGATGAATTTAAGTACCTCAGGGATTAGTCACAGTTGGAATACTAGCAGATTAAATTACTGTTTAGAATGCCTCTACTGTTCTAAACATCAATGCTTAATCCATATTTTAAACATGATTTTGGCAGACTGCAAAGCTTTAATTAGCAATTACTTACAGTAATATGAAATAAGGAATCTGGATAATTCTGTATTCCCATAGCTAGGTCACTTGTCAGAAAAATATTATTTTAAAAAATTGGAACACTTTGAAATCCATGACGTGTAATTTACAACCTATTTTTTAATTCACTGAAGACCCAAAATCTTAATACATAAAAAATATTCAAATTACTTCATAAGTAATCACTCAATGTAACTTAATATTTCATATTTATGGCTTTGTACCGCAAATGTAATAGATGACAGGCATTTCCAGATGCTTTTCATTTAGTCCCATTAACTTCAGAAAATTAATTCACTAACATTATCAACATGTAATTTCAGAGATTTAGAAATAAATAACTTGTGTTCTTAATAAATTTACTAGCTGAAAAGAAACAAAAGTAGTTTTTATATTCAAAGTAGTATTTTATGTTATTTTGGCTTCTCCTTTTTCTTAAGCAACTCCATAGTAATTGAGAACTATGCTGCACAAACACAAGTGCAATAAATCTTACCAATTGCTTTCTTCAAAGCTTCAAAGGTGATTTCTTCAGTATTATCAACCTATACACATAGCAACAAAATTCCTTAATCATCACATACAACATATAAGCTTATAAAAAACAAAGAATATGATAAACACATCAGGCCAAAACAGCCAGCACTTTTTGGCATTCCAAGTCTCTAATGACCTTTTTTGAACCTTCTTGACAGCCAACAGATCACTAATTCACATTTTTAAGCCACTGAAATTAGTGAGGAAATTTTTATCAAATGAGATCAAGGAAAACTTTCCAAATTGTAGTCAAGTTGCTCTATGGAAACTATTTTATAAATGGATTTGGATTTTGGCAGAAGAGTCCTTTAGGTAAGGAATAAGCTGTAGTGTTTCTATACTGTAAAATCTCAGGGCTGCTTCTTAGACAGCTGTTGCCAATCATGTTACCAGCAATGTGATGCTAAAATAGGAGATGACAGTGGAGTGCAGAGTGGAAAATGGTTGCTGCTTTAGGCTAACCTTGTACCATGATGGATCCTAATAATTTGGTTCTTATAGCATAAGCACTGGAGTTAAAGGGCTCTTCATAATAAACTATGTCTGATGCACTGTGAAAATTCGTTCATCTACTAATATGAATATCCATTTGCTGCTGCAGATGTACTTCACCAGGAATTGCTTGGGGTACGAAACTACCAAAGTGTTCCAATTCATTATAGATATAGCTTCTATACCAGTAAATATATTTACAGTGAAGCCTCCCTTGTGGCATTATGTTCAGATGGCAGAACAGTCTTCACCTGAATATAACATGGTTTCTTGGCTTGAACTTCCGCACTTCAATCCTCCTAACATGTGAACAGGCAGTACTTTTATTTTTCCTGATAAACACTAACTGTCTAGAATGGTCCAATATGATTTAAGGTAAGAGCAAAAAGGTAGCAAAAAGTTTCTTTATTCCATTCAGAAGATTGTGAATTCTTTCAATTTTTGAATTCACTGGCTTCAACTACTGTTAAGGGAAAAGGAAGTAGCTGTTTCCTTTTTACATGTTATTTCATGAGCTGTAATTGTAAATTATATTTTTCTAACAGGTTTTACTTACTCAGCATGTATTCCCTACCTCTGAATAAGTAAAAATTAATAAATAAACAGTGAAACACCTTTTCTTTCCTCAAATATTTGTGGATATGGCTACAGATCAAGATTATTCAGGTTTTGAAATCACCTTTTATATAACTCACATTTGGCAAATGTTAGTTGTTTATGGGTGCCTTTCATAGTGCTAGTCAATACATTATTTGCTGATATTACTCAGCATTATACTTGGTTATTAATATCACAGAAGCACTACCTGCATTTACAAGTGCTTTCACCTTATAAATGGAGATAATAATGGAATAACTCACCTTCCTGAACAGGATTCACTAATAGACTTGGCAACACAAAAAGCTTATGTTGAGAGAATTGCATTTGTAGTTTTTTGGATATTTGCATTTTATGGATAAAATGTCTTCTACCTCAGTGCAGAAATGATACCATACATCATTATGTCCTAAAGTTTCCATTAATTAAGTAGGTTATCCTCTCAATCAAAGATTTATGCTTGTTTTTTCACAGTTTATTTCTGCTAATGATTATGGATTGCTATACTCACTAATCTACACAGCAAGAAAACCAGATTTCATATATAGGTATGAAGGTGCAGTCAGCTAACTAAAAAATACTGTTTTCACCTTTGCCTTGTAAACAAACCTCATAAAGCAAGTAAAGGAGGAATACTTTGCTTTCTGTGTTCCTGATTAATAAAATTCTTGTTTTTAAGAGATAACAAGTAATTCATTATCCAAGACATTGGACAACATTAAGATCACACTAAGCTGAGAACTCATAAAACTATTTTATCCACAACCACTACATCCACTTCAAAAAGGTCTGTGTATCAATGCTTGACATAACACCAGCATAACTTGAAATGTGAAATGGAAGCTTCTCTCATTTAATTCTACTTTCAAGGGAGTTGTTCAATTACATGTAACCACATATAATGCGTGATTTTAAAAAAGAATACTAATGTCAAACAGCCTCAGTCCTTTGAGAAGCATTTACTTGCTTCAGAAAGGTAAAGATCTGATTGTCTCACTTATTTTTCAAATACCCTTTTATTCTTGCTCATGAACTTTTATCTGTATCCTTGCTAAAGCACAAAAGCAAGAAGTGAACACAAAAGATCATCTGAGTTATCATGAGCACAAAGCAGAAAGGAATAATAAAGGTAATAATAGTAATAATAATAATAATAATAATTATAATGCAAAAACTATCACTTCTGCCTAATGTAAAGCTTGCTTCTTTGCTACAGTTTAATACTGAATTTTGAACTAACACTTATATTAACTCAGTCCACACATTTTGCTTCATGTCTCCAGTTTGTGCTTGAAGATGTCCAAAGTAGGAATCATCTGCTCCTCATTTGAGTTACAAACACCTCAATTTTAACAGCTAATTTCTACTCCAGCCAGCACAAATCTAGTTAATAAAAATCAGCAGAACCTTGAAAAATATTCAGTAGAAGTAGAAATTTATTTTAGGAAATACTTCAAATCGAGTGTCAAACGATGTGGGATAATTTTAGTTATAATGTAGTCTTCCTAAGGGATGATTAGCATCAGCTCCTGCACCCCAGATATTAACTTTTTGTTACCATATCCTTCCTGTGATTTAAGCACTGCATGCCAAACTCTTCTGGAGGGGAACTGTGACACTGGTGCAGCGGTGCAGCCTGCACAGCCTGACCTGTCTCTACCTGTCCCACTCAGAGACCGCAGGTCTCCCACCAGGCTTCTGCTTCTCTAGGCTTGTATCTCACAGCCCCAGGTTGTTGAACAAGCCTCTCAAATACTTCAAATGATACAGGGATACAGATACTGAAATTTATTGTATTGCTCAAAAAGCAAAGAAAACATTTTAGAATATTTACTCATAAAATACCAGTTGTTCAGCATGTAAATAAATTTATTGCTGTACCATAACTGCACTGCTACCTGTAAAAAACAGTAGTGACAAAATACTCGACTCTTTTATATAATAAGATCAGCAGAGTGTCTTTGACAACACATTTCTGCAAACATAGAACTTAAAAAAACCAATCCCCCGAATATTTAACATTTCTAGAATAATCAGATATTTGACTTCCTGGGAAAACTTCTTTTGCATTCCCCACTCTTTCCACTCAAGATGCTGCTTTAAAATAATCTCTGATTTTCATACCTTATCCTCTGTGCCGGTGCCAGACAGAATATCCACCTGAATAGACACTGTGTCCACAATACTTTTCCTCCTGGAGAGTCTGTCCTCATCTAGCACAAGAAGAAATTATCTCACTTTTTGCATAACACTCTTGAAACAAGATCAGTCAAATTTCTACCCATCAGATGCAGTTTTATTTCCATATGCCTGTTTAGCCCAAGATCATCTATTTTATCATTTGAACTGTGAAAAATGATACATTTAGAGTTACTCCCCTAAATTACTAAATATGAAGAAAAATAACCTTTTTACAGCCCCTCCCTCTTCTCATTACAGATATTTTCAACTTTCCCTTGAAAATCTATACTTTTTAAAATTGAGATCTTATTCAAATGCATAATAAATAACATAGCACATATGATGATACATAGCTGCAAAATCCTTTTTTTTTTCTTTTGTTGTGAAACTGAAAATGTCTTAATTTTAAGATACTCTGAAACAAAAAAGGACTTCTTGGAAGATGATTCACTGACAGAAGAAACAAAGATTTCTGAATGGAAATGAACAACAATCCTTCCTTATTCTTGTTGCTACAAGTACCGTATTCAGCAAGTCTAAAAATCAACCGGGTGAAAAAAATTCTCTCCATTCTCACTTCCTACAAATATTTTAGCAGGTCCAGCTGGCCTCAAAAGTTGTCGGAATCAGACCAACTGTGCTGATACTAAAAGAAGTACAACAATTTAATTAATGCATAAGGAGATTATGAGCAAATGATCCATCGTTCATGGAATCTCCTTCTGTGACTGCAGTCCTAGGACAATGCACCACTACTGTTTCCTCATTTTTGACATTTACTATATTAACAAAAGATTTTAATGAACAGTAAAAATACATTTTAAGACTTGTCACAAGGATCCTCTTACAAACAGAGTGGTCTGACTTTTATGTATCTCATTTACATTTTGTGTATCTCATTATTACATTTACAAAAACATGAATTGCAGTGTCATGTTTTAGATTTTAGCCAAGATCAAGCCATTAGGACCTTGCTATTATTTTTTTATGACTTGCACTGCACAGTTAGAAGCAGCTACAGGCACCTCATATTAAAAAAGGAGGACTGTAAAACTCCTCCATGACAAGATAATTTATGCTGGTTCTTCTGCAACTTTTGTTTAAACCACTTCTAGCCAAGCAAAGTGCTTCTGCAGTGCAAATATTGAGGATGAACAAACAGAATTCATTCCAGCAGAGCTGAACATGCTCAGCTTTTAAAAACCGAGAAATAACTTTCAGAAGTCACACAAATGAAATGTCATTTTAAGATCAAGAGGCAGTGAAAGAACAAGATTAGTGAAAATCACTTGAATTCTACTAATATTTGCCAGGTTCTCAGAGACCCTGAGCATTTGAAATGGCATTCTGAAGGATTTACTGAATTTTTAATCCCTGATGGCTCACTGGTACATGACCCAATATATTCCAAATCTGAAGAATGCACCTCAGCCCCCAGGAGAAAAATCCGATAAAACCACATCTCTGCTGCCATCTTGCTGCTCTCTCTGTAACTGACTGTACACAAACACCAGAAGATACATTTTAGGGACTATGGATAGAATTCATTTTTGTAATGGATGCCTCACTAAACTTGCATATGAAATATGCCCATTTATCTCTAATTTCAGCATATTAAGTGGGAATAAATATGGTGCAAAATACCATTTTTTCCTCTTATAAGATACAGTGTTCATCCACACACATGAAGGAGTGCAGAGGCTCGAGGACAGTGATGGAGCCCCAACAGCCACTGCCCCAGCCCCTGCCAAGGCTGTCCCAGAGGCCTTGGCCCCACTGCCCAGGGGCAATGGCAGCACCTCTGTGCATCACCTCACTGACTGAGGCAGGATCAATCACTCTTGACAAGGGACAATGGCTTTAAACTAAAAGAGGATAGATTTAGATTAGATAATAGGAAGAAATTCTTTCCCATGAGGGTGGTGAGGCAGTGGCACAGGTTGCCCAAAGAAGCTGTGGCTGCCCCATTCCTGGCAGTGCTCAAGGCCAGGTTGGATGGGGCTTTGAACAATCTAGGATAGTGGAAGGTGTTCCTGCCCATGGCAGGGGGCTTGGAACAAGATGATCTTTAAGATACCTCCTTTCCTGGGTGAGGGACTCTGTTCTTTGTGCAGTCACTATCCTGAATGGTCAGTGACTAAGATGAATCATCATTCTTTGAACAACTGAGAGCTTCTTCCAACTTTCTACAGGTTTTTGTAATGTCACTCAAAGAGGTAATTAGTACCATCACAAAAATGATACCTATGGCTCTACTACCTGCTCAGGGAAACAAAACAGCAAACTACCATTTGGCAGAGTACCAAACCATGAGTAAACACAACAGCAAACCCCACAGCAGCTAATGTTGCTACATTGCTACAGGCATGTCAAGGAGAGAAACAAAAAAAAGCGTAAGGAAACACTAAGTACAACACAATTTCTGGCCTAAAGGTCTTTAGGCCTTCTAAAAGCATTTCTTGACTGCATATCCAATAGAGACACACCACAGGCAGGAGAGCAGGCTGACCTACAGATCAGTTTTACCTTTGGACTTGTGTTTGCATTTATGAGGTTTTTTGCCTGATGGAAATAGAGTTGAATTAAAAAAAAAATAAAAAAATAATAATAATAATAAATATATATACATGACAAAAAATCCTTGAACGTATTTTAAATTATTAGCTTTCTCCCTCCCTCAAGTAAGAAAGAGAAACAGGTATAAAAATTTGCAAATATGAATGTCTTTCTAGTTGTTAAGAAGTATCAAGACACGAAACAAAGACAAGATGACAAAATTATGCCTATAAGTTATTGTTAAGCATCGTATCACTGATATTTGGAAACAGCAGAAATAATTAGGATGAAATATTTAGTGGGTTTTTGGGGTCAACCCTAGGTTTCACAGGAACACACAAAAAAATGAATCTTTTTTTTACAATTTATGATCCCTTTTGAAACACTACATTCTAGCATTACAATATTAATAGCAGAAATGTAGCATTTCATTGCAGTAAAAAAAGATAAAAGCTTAGGAATTCCAAAATATTCACTTGGTCCTGATTTAGTTAAATGAAAGGCTTGGGAAGCTCAATATTCCACAGGATCAGAGATTAATGAACTTAACTAGCTATAGCAACAGTCAAGGAACAAATTTTGGTTGCTGCTCTTTATAAAAAATTATGAAAGCCCTGAACCCATCTGATTCACATATGCTAAGACTTAGTATTAAATATGGCAATTTCTCATCACCTCCAGAGGCAGTTAATCACACACTTTCAGCTAAACTCAATTGATGTTGACGTCAGAACTTACGTGTCTTCCTGTGTGGGAATGCATTTTTAGCAAAGTATACAAGAAAACCTTAGTGAGGTCATTTGGGTACAAATATATCTGAGTTTCTAGAAGAGGTTTAACATAAATTTCAAACCAGGCTACCTTCCTCACTCCATTCTCATTCACTCAAAGCCTGTAACACTTGCTGCCCACCTCTTCTGCCAATACTAAAATATAACGTTAACTGGTTTTTTAGATGCCAGAAGAAATAAGTATAGGAACATTATCCTTTTTAGAAGATGACAACCAGCAACAGAAAACACACTGTGGCTGTGCTGGAACATATCACTAACGTGCCTGCTTGGATTTGGGACAAAACCACACCTGCTGTCTGGAGAACTTGATTCCTCACACAGTAACTATCCAAAAGAGAAATTCAAGAGCAGTGAATGTCTCTGAATCAGACTGCAAGAGCCAACACATCTGGAATTCACTGTCTATATGTACTTTGGTTCTTTCTATGTGTGAGCTAGAGAATACAGAAATCACATTTTACTGCTAGGTACTTTAAAAAAGCCATGCTTTGGGTTGGGGTATTCCTTAGCCTATTACAAGAGACCAGTCATATACAGCTACAAAACACACATGGAGATTTAATCAATTTTTTTTCAGTAAGTTGCTCAAGTGGCTGTTGAAAATATGTTAAAAGCCAAAAGCACACAAATGTCACGTACTAGCTAGTCCTTCTCACATTATTCACTCGGCCTATACAGCACAAACTCCCACAAACCTTCCACAGGCAACGCTTTATTTCCACTGTTACCTGGCACTAAGCTTGCACAGGGTATCTGATGGAGGAAAACATCTCATTCTTGCTTAAATTAACATCAGCTCATTGAGAATTTAACTAAGGCAAATAAATCAAAACAAGACCATATGGCAAAAAGATGGAGTATCTTTCATCCAATGTTTAGAGGAAAAGGATAAAGAAAGCTGACTTATACAGTCCTTCCTAATTTTCTAGATCAAGTTAGCACAGGTATTCTTTTGAAGCAAAGACTTCATTAAATAAAGTCAAAGTGTGTTCTAGGACTTTCTGCCTCACTTCCATTCTTTAAGCTTAAAAAAACTTAACTTCAACTATTTTCTCCTAAAAGGAGAAATAGCTGAAATGTCTTAGCAATAATACAGTGGCTAATGAGACAAAAAAAAACAAAACCAAACCACCACCTTGAGAAGACAAAATGATCTGATTAGGTTTTGTTGCCAAGCAGTCATATTACATTTCATTGGCACACAATACATTAGGAAAACATTCTTAATAACTGGTACTAAATGGTGTCACCACTTACCTGTTACCTGGGGCACGTATGGAACTGACAATCTTTCCACGTTGTATCCACTGCCTCCTAATGATTCTGCAATCTTGTTCGTCAGGAAATATAAATCTTTTTCATCCTTCTCTAAGGATTTTGGAAGACTGTCAAAACATGTATTTGAAGTAATTGTCTACCAATAGATACTTATTGGATAAGTAAAATATTTTTCTAATGTCTGAGCAACCAAGAAGGGTCAATGCTAATGATTTGATGGAAATAAAGCTTGGTCAGATTTTTAGGAATGAATACACACCTAAAATTAATCCATTGAAAACCTCTGCAGTATTTTAAATTACTTTAACACTTCTTGTTTATCTGAAAAACGTTCTTCACCTACTCTGCTACATCTTGAGAGAATATGATCTCTTTTAAATAAAAAAAAAAGACAAACCTACACAGCAATAGTAACACTAATAGTAATTAATTAATTGTAATATTTGTCATTTGCCAGAAGTGTGCCCTTGTTACAAAAACCACTGAGGGTATCCTGGGCTTCATCAGGAGGAGCACATCAGGAGGTTGAGGGAGGAGATCCTTTTTTCAGCTCTGGTAAGGCCACAGCTGGAGTGCTGAGTCAGGAGCTGGGTTAGCCATGGAGGGAGCCCACCATGGTCACTAAGGTGGATTGCTGGGCTGGGGCATCTCTCTAATGGAGACTGAGAGAGCTGGGCCAGTTCAGCATGGAGAGAAGGTGGATCTCATCAGTGTGTACAGCTCCCTTAAGGGAGGGAGGGTGGAAAGGCCTCAGGCACCTCTGAGTGCTGCTCTGGGACAGAACCAAAGGCAGTGGGCACAAACTGACACAAAGAGTTCAGTTTCAACATCAGAAAACACTTTTCTGTGCAAATGTGACCAAGCCCTGGCACAAGTTACCCAGAGAGGTTGTGAAGTCTCCATCCTTGGAGCATTCCAAAGCATCTGGATGTGGTCCTGCACAGTCTGCTCTAGGTGACCCTACTTAAGCAGGGGACTTGGACCTGATGACCTCGAGATCCCTTCCAGCCTCACCCATTCTGTGTTTATTTTGCTGTGTTAGCACATTGAGCATCCTATTTTGCATAAAAGTCTCTGACTACAATAAAAAAGTCTGAAACCCACCTTTTTCCCTTGTAAGTATACATGCTTTTAATGCTTAAATTTCTTCTGCCTGTCCAGAACACCATAAAACGTCTGGTTTTTCTCACATATGGAACATTTTTCAATGATGTATGATTTTTAATAGCAAAATAGGGACTTCACTGTCTACTCATTCCCATTTTGTATCTACTCACTTGCATTTGTCTTTGAAAACTGTTTCTGGTAGAAAATAAGCTGCTTCCACACTTCTGGTTTCAATGACCTGAAAAAAAACCCCAAGTCAAATAGTACACATGGAGTAGTTCCATAGTTGTTTTCTTCAATACCTAACTGTCACTAACATCCACCTCAACACAAATTAGACATTTGGGATTTCTTTTAACTGGGGAAAGGGACTGTGGCTCTCATCCTTTAGACTAAAAATCTGGTTCTCATGGTCTTGTGCATGTCAATACAGTTTTACCAAAGACAGTGGGGTTGCAAAGTCTTATACCAGATGGAGATTTGGCCGTTTGTATGTGGTACCATAAGCAAAATAAAATGCTATACCTTGAGAGAAGCTTATTTTGTTTATAATTTTAAGAGTCAGCAAGTAATGCCATGAGAGACTGAAGATCACAACAATGTTAGTGGACACAAATACGGGAGATCAACACCACAAACAAGTACCTGACACAAGTTATTTACTGATTTTACAGTAGACCGTGTATTTTTCTAAAGTGACCTAAATTATTTAACCATGTGTTACCTTGCTGACATGCTGACAAAAGGCAGGAACTGCAATCATCTGACTCAGGAAGTTTAGATATGCTGCAACCAGTGCCATGACACCACAACGATTAAACACTGGCAGATTATCCTCATTGATGATGGCAATGTCCTGAAATGTAAAGGGTAGCATTATGTTTTCCAAAGTTAACAGACTGTCCTGAATATATGGAAGTCAAAATTATCAGTGGTAACACTACCTGACATATGTTTATCTGATGTTACTTAACATTTGGTATCTCTCATATTAAAATTCTAGTCTTTTAGCTCCCTCCTGAAGTAGGAATATATTGATCTGAAATTAGAGAGCTTAAAAGATTCAACCATTATGGGGAGAAATAAAGTTACTTAACTCAAAATTCTGTTTCTCAGACAGGAAGTACAGGTTAATGACTGGTAGTCTTTTATCCTGACCACCTCTTGATCATAACATTTTCTCAGGAAAATTAGAGCAGTTTGATAATAAAGATCACCAGTGTGAACCACAGATACAGCACAATAGAGGGAATTATTTAATGCATATTAGCACCTCTGTGTTTATTCAGATTGCACTATTTTTGCTCTAGTAAAACTCCTAATGTCATTTCAATAAAGTAAGGATTTGGTTTAATGACATATTTTAAAATTAAGGATGCACACTGCATTTCAGATGTTTTATAACATAGCTGCACATCTGGGAGTAAGGTTAATGACAGACTGAACTGGGAATACAGGCCCTGATTTCATCAAATTTCCAGGGCACATGTTAGCACTACTTTATTATTGATTTCAATACAGATAAACTTAGTAAGTCATCCAGTTTCCCTGAGGACTGTAGGTAAGTATGAGTTAATATTTGAACCTATTAAGGATGTTTTAAGGAATAAAGCCTAAGACACTGACAGAATTTTACTCTAAGGTAAGATTAAATAGCCTGGTTTAGTAACTATTCCCAACCAATGAATTATACAGAAGTTTTCACCCTGGATGCAGACAGTCCATAGATTTTATACAGAACACAAGCTCATAGTTTGAGAGACCACCTTGTCAATCTGCTAATGAGTATCAGTGATTCTAAGAAATGTTTCAACAAATTTCCACATCTGCTGTTTTTCCTGAACAGCACATGCTGTGGAAATTTGTTACAAAACTGATTAGATGAAATTCCCCCATTATTAAATGGTGCATACAAAGTGCACTTCCTTAGTGATCAATCAAGTTCAGACTAATGATGAGATTTCCAACTTGAAGATCAATATACAAAATTTCTTCAAGTTCTTTGCATCTCCAATTAAATGATAATAAATTATCAGTCAATGAACCCAACATAGACTCATACCTGCAAGGCAATAGCTAATCGAATGAGGTCAATAACCACTTCTTCATTGGCCAGTTCAATTGTGGTAAGAGCTAGAGATGTAAACAGGAGTTCAAAGTTTTTTTGGACATTGTCTTCCTCTTTGCAGCCTAAGTAGATGTGTCTGTACAACTGCTGACCGTGCTATGAAAGACATAAAGGGGAAAGTGGGTATTAAATAATAGAATAATTTATGTTAGAAAGGATATTTGAAGGTCTTCTAGTCCAACTCTCTACTCCAAACAGGGCCAACTTTGATGTTAGATTAATTAAGATAATTAAAAAAATAAAAAAGGATAAAATACATCTCTACATGTACATACACAAACAAGTACATGATTAATCATGTAGACTTCAAGTTTCTAACAAAAGCTTCTTTATGAACATTGTACTGTTCTATTTTATGCACAAATGTACAGATAGAGAAGATGATACAGAGAATTGCATGATTACTGCACAGTATCAGATGTTGGAATTAATTTCCTGTTGAAATATTAGAAAAAATATTTGCCCATTTATGAAAAGGAGAAACCAAAAAGTAATCTTGAAATATTCTTAAGAACATTTGAGTAACTGATGAGCTCCAAGTGTTATCCTTGTGAAGACATCAAATTTGTTCATTAAGCAACTCCCCTCAAACAACAAACCAAGAAAAAATTCTGATAGAAGATGTTTCAGAAGGTGAGCAGGGCTCATTTACCAACGTGTGCAGGGAGGCTGCAGCTCTAGTGAAGAACACAGGTCATTTAATGAAAGACTCCACTTCAAAAGTGACTTTCTTCTTCTCGTAACATTGTGCCCAACCAAATCTCTGTAAAGAAACTATTACCTCAACTCCAAAGAAAAATGCAAACACAAGAAACACAGGAAAAGCAGCAGGTGGTGTATGGAATGCAGAGCTCAGTACCACCCCAGCATTCTTAATCTGTGGGGAGGTACAAGTCGGTATCAGCTGACACAATTAATTTTCAAGATGTATTATACCTCTAGATGTATTAATTCAGCTCTAAAAGGAGGAAGAAAAGTGATATTCAACCTCTCTTTTCCAAACAGAACATATTTACTTAAGAAATAATGATGACATTGTTTGTCCTTTCATTACTTCTAAAATCAAAGAGTTGTTCAAATACACATTGTATTTAGAAGAGAGGGAAACAGAACTATTAACAAAGCATAGAAGCTACTACAAAATAAAGGTTAGCTGTTTAAAGACCCACTATATTCAGAAAATAAAAATAATGAAAGGTTTTATCCCAGCGATGAAGAATTGCTCTCAAATAGGAAAATAAATGATTATGTGGATTTTCTCAGTATGTACCTTTCTAGAACACTGGAAAATGCAAGAAGTTAAATGCTTTCCTTCAAATAAAGGATAGCTATAAACTGAGCAGTGGTCTGAGATAAGGGGTTTTGTGCCTATGTTTGGCTCCATTCCACTTGGGTATGATACACATTTGCCTCAGGATCCCCATGTAACATCAAACAAGCCTAAATGGTTGTCCAGGTATTAATGAACTTCTGGAGATGCCTCATCCCTCTCCTTTGATTATGCAGAGCATCTGGGAAGAGCAGGCTGCTAACATGCACACCTACACCAGGTGAATAACATTACACTTATGATATGCACCTGAAACAGTACCACACACATAATCATTGGCTGACTTCATTTCCCAGGGTTAATATATTTTTTTAAGCATGTATGATCTTTTCTTGACCTGTGAAGAATCTCTCCATCTTCTGCCCTTTTTTTCAGATCAATATTAACAATTCGAATTTTGTTTGACAGCTACAGCTTTCATCTAGAAAAATACATCTTACCCAAACTGCTTTAAATCTTAGATATTAAATTAATAAATTAAATTTTAATTCACTTTTTAGAAGACATATTACTAATAACTGCCAATGTTGGACTGTTTTTGATATTTGGATTATTCCAGTTGTACATGTACTAACTTAGCAAGAATATTTATCTTGCAATGTTACATGAATGCTGTACAACTCTAGTTTGCATATTATTACATATGCAATATTTTGGCCTACTTCAGTATTTTCTGGTTTTTGCTTACATACCTACACAGATAAACCAGAGTCAGGAATGACAGAACACAGTAACAGCTTTATGAATTTTTCCCCCATAAAACCCAAGGTGTCTACTGTAAGCAATTCACTCCATGTAAGTAATCATCTAAAAAAACTGGTTTTTTTTTTAGAACCAAATATACTGAGAAGTCATCTGGTACAAAGTCCCATGAAAACAATCTTTTAAGAAGACAGATTTTTTTTGCACAAAGTTAACTTTCTTTGACATCTTTACCTAAAACAAGATGTTAGTCCCTATACCACAGCTATAAAAAGATTTCTAAATACAGAATTATCTAAAAATACAGCAAAATAAAAGCCAGAAAAGTGAAAAACTACTACTGAACAAAAAATTAAATACTGCACAGGGATCTAACAACAGGGAGACCTTTTTGGAATCATGGTTTTGACATATGCTGTTCTAATTTCATGCATATAAAGGTTTTAACTGAAGATATAAATTAAGATTTTATTGCATGGAATCATCTTTCAAGTACCTAGAACACTTCAACACTGAAATCACTGTAACTTGATTAAGATAATTTGAAACTGAGCTTTGCAAAACTACAGCTGTAGAAGAAAACCAAAACCACTTGTTATTTAAGAGTTACTTATTTCTAAATAGAAAAGTGATGTTTCATTCTGTTACCTTCTTCATGAAGCTCACATCTTGCCTTGAAATCTTCTCTCGTTTTATCTTTAGATCAGAAACATCTGGTATTATTCTACAAATGAAAGAAATGTGTTACTTCAGAAAAAAAAAAAAAAAGTTGGAAGAGAATGTGGAATACAGGAACTATTCAAACAGATCTTGACCCAACTCCCATTTAAGTTTCATCTATGCTTAAAAAGGATATTCAAATTTCAGTTGAAGAGAGACCACCAGAAAGAGAATTGTGACAATCACATAATTTTATCTCCATAAAATAAAAATAAAATTCTGGCTTCTACACAGCTAAATTGTGATATTTGTAGTGGTTAGTTAAGGTACTGTGCTCTGAGGCTTACCTATAAAACCCTTTCCATAAATAAATGACACTGAGCACTGTGCATTTACCAAAACAGTACATTAATAATTGATATTAGAAAAAACATTTAAAAATCAACAGTACCTGCCTGTCATTCAGGTAATGAACTGGAATTCCAAGTAGGTAATAAATAAAAAGCACTACCTTATCCCCCTGAGCTTGGCTCTGTTGTCATGCCGATCAATGAGGTTGTGCAGGACTTCCAGGACCAGCTGCCTCAGCTCAGAGTCTTCCATGAGTGAAGGAGACAGCAATGGGTCCAGAAAGGGGGGAGGAAGTGCGTTACTTATTGTTGTGGCTTTGTATCCTGAAGTCACCTGTTCATTGTTGGATATAAAATTAATGTGTCATTACTGCATTACAGGAATTAACTGCAGCTGTCTCTCTCTTTTTAGTGGGTTTGCTTTGGCATCCACAAGGTAGATTCAAATTGAAGTGTTATATTAATTTTGAAAATTCCTGACCTCAGTATGAATTTGGAAGGACTTTAGCACACATTTTTCAAATTAAGTCCCTCATGTTGAAAGTCTTTTTCAGGATCCTCTCTTTACAAACACACCCCAAATCAAAAAATAAAGGTAAGATTTACTATTTTTTTTTTTCAATATGCCTATGAAAAGTTTCAGGGCATAAAATGAGGATGATAGTATTTCCAGTCGATAATTACAACAGAGATTTTTCCATTTCAGGTTATGAGCTGTTCACATATGGAAGAGTAAGCTCACATGAAATAAAAAAATGAGAAATCAGGGCCGACATGTACAACTTAAAGATTTACCGATACTACTTTATTGCAAAACATGAAGTAAGCAAATATCACTTTCTTAGAAATGTGGTACCATAGTGTTATTTTAAAAATTAATACTACCTCTGACTTGTCTCATTCAATTACCTTTAATTGAAGGAAACACTGCAGGTACACTAAGAAAAGTAAACTTCTTCCTAACTACTAATTCAAATTTTAATTAGCTGAACATTTATAGTAGTCAGAAATATTTAAAATTTACCATCCCTTAAAATGGAGGTTACTAGAATATTACAATCTCAAAATATATTACTGGCTACATATAAACAGTTGAGGATGAGGGGAGAAAAAGAATTCCAAATTTAATTATAATAAATGCAGTAATATTTTCATCTAAGACTTACATCTTCTTTATATATATTCCATACCCTTGCAGCTTTTACATGTGAACTCTGTTGTACTGGTTTTGGCTGGCAGAGATCATTTCCTTGATAGTGCTGCTGTGTTCTGGATTTGTGACCAAACCAGTGCTGGTAACACAGAGATGATCTGGCTACTGCTGAGCAGGGCTTACACACCTCCAGAGGGATATTCCGTATTAAAATGTGTCATGTTCAGCAGCAGAACAGGAGGCAGTTTGTGAGGGCTGCCACTGCTCAGAGCCTGGCTGGCCATCAGTTGGCTTGTGGTGAGCAATTAGGATTGTTTTAGGTGGGGGTTTTGTTTCATGTTATTATTAATTCTTTTTCTTGTTTCTTGGTTTTGTTTTTCTTGGTTTCTTTTTTTTACTTACTGAACTGTCTTCATCTCAACCCACTTTTCTCACTGTTACTGCTCTGGTTCTCTCCCCATCACCCTGGGGCAGAATGAGTGAGTGACTGGGTTATCCCTGGTGCCTCTGGGCATGACATAAACCATGACACTGAGTGAGCACGGTGCCTACAGCTTAACTGAGGGGTTCACAGGGACGTGGCTGACAGGAGCACCAGGGGACAGGAAGTATCTGATCAATCACTCTGAAAATGGAAAATGATTGATATTACAAAAGCAAAAAGGCTGCAAATCTAAGTGCAAACTTTTGAAGTGCCAGATTTCAACTGCCTATACAACATTAAATTGTCTGCCTGTGCAGATGTGTATGCATGACAACAGACTAATTATGTTATGAAATATTATTCCTTTGTAAAGAATATGAATGACATACAATGCTGGATTTTTTCCACAATATTTATCAATGACTAATTTACTAAGCATCAGAACAATGGTTTTCACATTTTTGTGCCATGATGGAAGTTTTCTTCGTTATTTTAAAAGAGATGCAAACCAAAATTCAGTGTCCAAAATGTTAAATCCCTTCCATGTGTACACTCTGACTCCCTTAAAGTATATTTACAGGCTATGTAGCACCCAAAATCATTAGAACAATTCTTACCTGCTTTAATGGAATTTTAATATTGGTGAGATGAATATTGTCAGAACAGTTTAGACATACCTGAGTCTACGTTCAATGAAGACAATGTGCAAAATGACTACCTGAGGTCCTTCTTAACAAGTTTTCTATCCTTGAATTGCAGCTCTGAATGCCCAGATCTTTTGCACATTAGAGTCTAACATTTCAGATTTGGACAAGCCAAGAATGGTTTAACCTATTTGCCTAACACACAAGTTTCATGTCAAAGCAGGGACAGAAACTAATTTTCCAGAAGGATATTCTTCTGCTTTAGTTTGCAAAATCATTCCCCTATTTGAGTCACTAAACAGTTTTCAGCTTCTGCAACAAAACAAGCTAGGATTCTACTGGCAAGAGCCTCATTTACTACCCACTTTCTGATTTTTACCATCTGGGTCTATTTCCAGAAATACCTTTTGAAGATTTACAGTTGAAAAATGTATTTGTGATAAAAAGTTCAATTACACCTTACAAGAAACTTAGGAAACATTAGGAAGGAACAACAGTGTCTGAGGTATCCATTTCTATGATTTTAAAAATATTGGCCATTCTATTAATTACCACTTTTCCATGCTCAGAGATGAAAGTGATTTCACTGTGATGTTGCCAGCATTGCTGGCAGTACTCAACCTATTCTAGGATGTTCTTTTGGATCTGCAGATCCAATTATAACTGACATTCACTCAAGTGCTCTTAAGAGGTGGAGGCGTATTTCTTGTGCTGCTTGTAATGTAAGTTGGAAAAACGCTTTCACAATATTACACAATAGAATTACAGGTCTATGCAATAAGAATATATGTTTTCATAATCCAGTGCTGTTATACTGTACTTTTATATGTAAACAGATACATAAAGTGAAACATTGTGTGTTTATAACATAGTATACTGATCACAGAAGGCTTACCATAAGTAAAGATCTCAATAACATGATTTGAATCCTCCTGGTTCCCAAATCTCTACAATTGGGAAAAAAAAAAACCCACAAATTAGGTTTTCTTGCATGTCTTTAAAATACTATTCTACTCTAGACATTATTCTCATTTTTGACAAGTGAACCTTGAAAGGGATGCTGGATCATATATAATGGAAAATATCTCCAACTGAGCTGCAATAACTAAATGTTTTCAAAAAACACATTTACAGGAAGGCTTAAAAATTGGAGCACATCAGTTGAAGAAAAAATTAAATTGCATATATGAAGCAGATATAGATCTTTATGTTCTACTCAGAAATCTCTACGAGTTTGATGTTATTTTCACTGCATCAGCACTGAAAATTTCTTCCAGATTAAAATGCAATTGAGTCTTTTAAGAAACGTGGACACTTCTTTAAGTCAGACCCCAAAACTTTGAGACTGGAAAAAACTTATTGGCAAAATCAGTAAGAAAAACTAAGAGACTCCTCAGCTTTCGTATCACAGGTAGGTACATGAAACACTACTTAACCTGTTCATCTGTTTTCATTTCCCTCCTGCAGGTACTAAAAACAGTCAAACAGCTAGTGGTATACAGACCCTATTCTTGCAAGATCTTAGGAGATAAAAGTGCACTTGGAATAAATTGCTCCATTCAAAGAGATGCTTTCAGGAAAGTTAAAAAGGGTACAAGTAATTTTGGCCATTAGTGTAAAGGAAGATAGACCCTCTTCACAAAAGTTGGCCTCTATGTAACATTGGAAGCTTCTACCTTAATAAGCTACAATCCTGGCTGTTTGTATCATTCAAATGCCTTGGGTAGCTGAAACCAAAATTCTAAGTAATGCAAGACTATCAGCAATCAGAAAGCCTTTGCTCAAAGTGACATATGCACTTCATACTAACACACTGCTCAGGCACATGCTCACATAGAATCTCAAAAATGGAAAACTAAACTGTTAAAAAACATCAACCACCACCCCCAACTGTTAATCCAAGCAGAGAATTTCATATGGACTCATTCTTGAAATACCTCCATAGTGAATGACAACTGGCACAGATTTGTATCTTCCATGGAATAGCATCCCATGCTGCAGGGATACTGTAAGAAAAGCTATCAAGAAGCTGGAGAATGACAATGACTTCCTACTTAATCTAGTAGGGGATCACTTAATCTAGCAGGGGGATTATGTGGTGCAAAGTGTCCGTGCACATCTGGAAAGAACAGCTTGTGACTTCCCGATACTGAGGAAATGCAGTCTTCTAAACAAAATTATTCCTGATACAGGGAAAAGCATTCAGTGTAGGGAAACTTTTAAATTGTGGGTTTATTAAATCAGCCCACTTATAGCTTTTTTCCTATTTCTAAATACATAGGGAAAATCCAAAACTCACTGGCATTTATGCAATTATTTCTTAATCTGAAGTCAACTTGTATAGAATTAAAAAAAAAACAAAAATAGTTTGTATATTTTGCAGCTATTTGAAAAAAATGTATTTATAATTGAATTCCTCACATTCTCAAAACTCATATAGAAAAAGCTATGAAATTAACAACCATAAAGTACATAATTTCACAAAAAAATTGTACAGATGCAGAGAGAAAGAGAGTTTTAGTGAAAAACAAACTGCCTTCCAATCAGGTAATTCCTATCAGTAACACGTCTGTAGGGTGATTACATATTGCTGATACTGAGCTTGGTTCTGCATAGTATTTAATACAGCCCATAAGGAGAGAGAATTTGCA
Organism: Pseudopodoces humilis; assembly: GCF_049639895.1. Taxonomy (NCBI): domain Eukaryota; kingdom Metazoa; phylum Chordata; class Aves; order Passeriformes; family Paridae; genus Pseudopodoces; species Pseudopodoces humilis. Next base: position 8,233,134 of record NC_142200.1, read on the forward strand.
TTTCACTTTTCTTAATGTTTTTCACTTCTTGATTATCAGGATTCTAAAATTTAGATTTTTAATTTGAAATTTTAAAATGTAGGATATACAAACCCAAGGTTACTGGGATCCAGCGATGAAGTTGTCCCCAAAACAGGTACTTTGCTCATAATGAACATCATGATCTCTGATCTCTGGTAATCTGGGAGATTGCTTCCAAAAAATCCTAAATAAAACCAGAAGAGAATCACAGAAGAAAAAGAGATACAGGGCCATTCTCTTTATAAGAAAAGCCTTTAAATACAAGGACTATATTAACGGTAGTCAAAACAGATGAAGAATAAACATATGATTTATTTTAGGGCATAATCTCATACTTATTTTTGCTGAATGATTTTATCGAGTCTTTTTCATGATACTTTCATACTAAAGTGACTATTAAACACTCACTTTAATACTCATAGTTTGGAATACTAAAACCTTCTAATTTTATCCTCCCCTAAATATACAATTTAAGAATTAAGTATCTGGAGTTTACTAACTTGTATAGTTATTTCTGTCTGTTAAGTCTCCAATAAATATTACAAGTGAGGGGGCTGAAATCCCAGAGACATACAAGTATTTTATGACTGTTGCTGTTTTTGGGGAGTGATGAGGTGAACAGCTTCCATGCCAGCACTATGGGAAGAAGAGCACTCCAGCACAGGGTACAGGGAGGGTTCCTGGACCAGGGGAACCTCATGGCAGCAGAAAGAGCCACAATGGCTGAGGGAGCCTGGGCAGGGCAGGAGAAATGTCAGGCACACACACATCTTCCCTGACTTAGAAGTATCTCTTAGGGAGTGCTAGCATCAGCTGGCAGGAAGGGCACTGCAGCTCTGCCAGCTCAGCCAGGGAGAGATGGTTTTCACTTGCAGAAGTCCCTGTCCTCTCTCTGTCCTCTCTACAGCCACCACAACTGAAGCAGCTGCCCAGACACAGCTCCTCCAATGGGAACAGCTGCCATCCCAGTGCCTGGGCCCTGCTCTTGTGGCAGCACAGCCACAGCAGTGGGTACAGCACAGTGCACCCAGGGAACTGAGATAATACTGTCATTCCCAACACTCCCCATGGAAAGAGATCAGGGGGGGTTGGGTTAATGGCAAGTCCAGTGTGACTCAAGTGCTTCCTGGCAGCCAAAAGAGCCAACTGTGCCCTGTGGTGTACCAAGCACAGTATCACCAGCTGGCTGAGGACATGACTGTCCCATCTGCACTGCACTGCTGCAGCCCTTCCTCAAGTCCATGCTTCGGGTGCCTCCATCTAAGAACATCAAACATCTTCAAGGGGAGCAGTGAAACAGGAGCTGCTGATCTCTCTTTGGTGGCCAGGGACAAGACATGAGCAAATGGGATGGAATTGCATCAGAGGAAGTTCAGATGGGACATTAGGAAAAGGTTCTTCACTGAAAGGAAGGCTGACCACTAGATCAGGCTCCCCAGGGAAATGGTCAGAGCACCAAGCCTGACAGAGCTCAAGCAGTATCTGGACAATGCTCCCAGGCACATGGTTTAGTTGAAGCAGTCCTGGGAGGAGCAGAGAGTTGGACTTAATGATCCTTATGTGTCCCTTCCAACTCCATATATTCTATTTTATTACTGTGCAATAGTATAACATTAACTTCAGTAGAAAGAAGCTTCACTTTTAAAGGTTGGTTTGTGGGGTTTCTGGGATTTTTTTTTTTTGATGGGGGTTTAGCATTTTAACTTGGGAGTTTTACTGAAATGGTGAGAAATACTCTACTATATACTTGTTACTGCTTTAGAAAGCTTCAAAGCAAGTGAAGGTACAGATCAATGAACAACATTTAAGTTACATCCCCCTTCTTCTTTAAGAAAAGGAATATACATCACAAATGCACCCCAATATACAACATTGCTATCATAAAGGGAAAAACTGAGAAAGGGGAAGAAAATAATTTCCAGTGCTATGCATTAAAGTACTTCAGTTAAGTCAGGGTAGCACAACTGGCCATTAGGTGTCATTGTTGCTACTATGTTTAACACTCATTTCTATCAATTTTAAAGTAGTACCTACTAAAATATGTATTGCTGTATACAACTGTTTGCACTGATTTTCATAAAATGACTAACAGAAGTTTGGTACTGAAGGTAGAGATTTCTACATTTCAAGGGGCACATAATAATATAACTAAAATTAATTTTAAGTTCATCTTGCCTATGTGCCAAGATTTCTTGGCTATATGCCAACATTTAAAAGAAAAACTTTTCAGAAATCAAACACATAAAACAAGCCTGAGAATGAGAGACAAACACAATCAGAGAAACCACGCCCAGTAATATTCCTTCATGATTCAAGCTGGCCCAATACTATCTCAATGGGGAAGGGGAAAAAGGGGAGGAATTTTAAGTGAGCCTGTGTCATCTGTAATACTCACCAATTGTTTGAATAATTGCATTCTGGACAATCCTCTCATCACTCTCCTTGGAGCTTGTGCTTAAAGTGACACTTTCTGCTGAACTGCGCCTGTCACCCAGCTCAAAGTCAACGCTGATGCGCAGGTGCTTCAACAAGGTATTGAAAACCTCCAGAACTGTTGGGCCTGGAAACAAGAAGTCACAGTGATTGCACCTGTCAAGGGGAGATGTCTGAAGAAAATTAAAATTGGGCTTTTCAATCCATTTTCACAAGTAATGAGAGTAGGATGATACAGAGAACCAAGTGAAATAAAGTGTTTGAGGCATCACGACTAGAGATAAACTTCTGAGGTCTGCCTACACCTTGATATTTTAGAAATTAACCTGGAATCAGGAAATACAATTAGGTAAGTATGCATAATCCATTATGAGCCACTACTGGGTCTGGCCAGGATGGAGGTAACCTGATTTTCCTTTTGTATGCAGCTTTTGCTCCACCCATCAAACTGTCTTTATCTTGATTCATGAAACTTCTCACATTCTTTCTACATCGTCCCTGTCCTGTGGGAAAGGCAAGTGCAAATGGGCACCATGCAAGTTTCAGATACAAAATAAGAGTGGTTGCTGAAATTAAGCATCAATAATTGATTAAATTGCAGGTACTTGCCCCTGAACTTCTGTACATTGGATCAAATAATGAGCTCTTTTGATCATATGGTAAAAGATTTCACAAGTTTGTGCATGCAAGAGGGGCTCATATTAAGAAGAAGGACAGGTTCAGGCTCAAGCTAATGAAGCAAAATAATATTTCAGCAGGACACCAAAGAACATCAGAAACAGAGCACTAGAGTGTGTATCTCCTCATAACTACTCTTATTTCAAGGAACTATCCTAATTTTAAATTATATATTTCACCTAATTTCAGCTGCTTTACAGTCAAATAAGGTAAAATTTCTCAAATATCATTCTACTCCTGCAATACTCAGGTCACAGCTGTATCACAAAGCGACAGTGCTCTTGACATTTTGTGGTGATGCACAGCTCTCTCAGCCTTCATGATTTCTTTCCAAACAGAAATACCTGCTTTTCACAATTTTTTCACTCGTTTTTCAATGCAAAGGATTATATGAGTCAAACAAGCAAGTACATATGCTTGAAGTAACTGTAAACCAAGTAAGATTTCACGCATTTTATCAGCACAAAGGAAAAAAAAACAAACAACATAAAACCTTCTCAAAATGTTTCCAATTAATCTGAAACCAAAGTGAAAATGAGCAAATTTATCCTTTGCCCTGATGCTTTTAATTTAATACAACTTACCTATTGATCCTTTAGCTGCTATTGCAACTGCTTCCAGAAGAACCTGAATAATGCCAGCACGAACTCGTGGTGAATCCTTTTTGCGGACATCAAGGTGTCCAAGGATTTCTTGTATTACATGATGGGAATATTGTGCCTATTAAAAAAACAGGCATGTTTTTTTGAAATCAAACAGAAAATCTTCATCTGTGACTTTAACAAGAATAAGCTTATACACCACTCAGCTATGGTCATGGCCATATTCCCATTCTGCAACATTTTCATTCAGAAATTTATCAAAATTACAATGAATTCATGACTAAATATGGATTCAAGAAACTGCCATGAGAAATGAAGCTATATAGGTTCATTCAGCCAGCCCACTGTACAAAAGCTCAGAGTCTTAAAATATCTAAGAACATCTACACGCACTTGGAATAGAAGCATGAAGTGGTCCTTCACTCAGCTATCTGCAGTTCAAAGAATTCAGCATCATTGATGTAATTTCTGAGAAAACTCAAGCTTTCTCCCACAAACCTGGAATTTTACACTTTTACCTTCTGGGCATCTGTGTTTGATGCAATCAAAGAACATTACCTTGATGTTTACAACAGACAATCACAGAGTCATAGAATGGCTTGAGTTAGGAGAGACCTTAAACACCATCTTGTTGCAAGCCCCCTCCCCTGGGTAGGGACACCTTCCACTAGACCAGGATGCTCAAAGCCCCATCCAACCTGGCTGTGAACACTTCCAGGGATGGGGCAGCCACAACCTGTTGCAGTGCCTCACTACTCTCCTGGTAAAGAATTTCTTCCTAATATCCAATCTCTCTACCTTCCCTCCTTCAGCTTAAGGCCACAACACAGGCTGTCCACTATTAAAAATCCTCAGCACAACAGCTGCAAGTGAAGTTGGTTTCTTGGGTTGAAAAAGCAGCACAGTTGTATTGGCACGGAGAAATAACCAACCTGAGAGACTTCTTTGTCAAGCACAGTGTCACAGCAGCATGGTTATCCTGCTCCTTGTTCTGGAGAAGGACCACCCCTCTACCCTCCCTCAGATCTTTTGGATTCTTTGACTTCATCTGTCTACCACTAGCATGGTGAGATGAGCATTGAAACCTCTCTCATGTGCTTGGAACATGTATGCATGGAAAAAAAATCCAGGAGGAAATACTACCTGTATCGAATACATGATGATTTTAAAGCAGGAAACAGCAAATTCATTAGGATCCCACAGCCTATGATGGTCTAAATGCCTGTAAGCAAAAATGAAGACATAATGAAATAATTACATTCTGCAGGTATAATAAATGGTATCTTGAGAATTTTCTCAAAATTCACCTCAAAGGGATTTTTTACTTACATAAAACTTCTATACAATGATTTATGAACTAGGTGAGAAATTTAGAACTTCAGAAAAGCACTTGTTTTCTAGGTTTAGGATGGGATCACTAAACATTTCAAGGCTGAACAGAAATTCCTGTTCCAGAAATTTATGGAACCTAGTTACACCAAACATATATAGTTAAGAATATACTGTTTCCACACAGAGTGCTGTGACATTAGATGCTTATTTACATGAAAGGGATCTGCTGAAGGTTGTAATGCCTTGAAAATTCCTACTCTACTGAAGATAAGCTGTTTTGAATTACAAGTTGCAGAACAATTAGGGCTGAATGCTCCATCCATAAAAGGAAGTCTAAGAAATATTTTTGTCTTCAAGGTGGCTTCATAAATAAAATATATGGAAAACAAAAAATGAGCTTCTCTTCATGTGTATATGCCTTTATGCTCTGGAGCATTTTAACACTTACTGCAAGAAATATCAAAACAAAATCCAAATAATAAATGCATCAGTTTCTCTTTAAATGGAATAGGAACCACAAATGATAAAAATAATTACCAGAGTTTCAAGCAAATACAAAAAATTCTGCTTAAGCAGAAACGTGGAAAGCTATGACTAGGGCACACAGATTTTTGCAAAAAGGATATCTGCATCACTGAAAAAGCATAAAAAAAATAGTTGGTTTTCAGTCTAGAAGGTTGAATAAAAGGTAATTTTGGATGCATTTTAATTGGTATGATTTAGTTTTTAAAAAAATCAAAATAAATCCACAAACAAATTCGCCAATGAACAGCAAACATGTCAAATCAACAAAATCTTTACAATGGAAACTGAATTTGTGTTCCTAAGCAGCTATCTCAGCTACAGAATCATTACTGCTCTCCCTTTCCTCCAAGAACTTAGGAAACATATAAAGTTGCTTGAAACGGCAACCTCAAAAGCCCTAGAGGTGAAAGAAGTCAGCACTGTGAATACAGGAGGACTGGCTGGATGGTGTAACTTACTCTGGCTAGAATCCGGAGATCTCAATTCCCTCACTAGGCAGCCGCTCCCAGCCCAGTCACCTGAGTACACAGGTCTCCTTCAAGGCTGATTAAACCAGATGACACAAAGCAACTCCTGTACCCTAAATTATCTTGCACTCCATTGCAGAGATTAAAAAAAAGTTCTGCCATTTTGACACATCACATACCTTTAACAGAAATCCCTAGAGGAAAGGATGTCAGGAATTTTAAAGGTATTTGCTGGCCAAGACAACAGCAGATTTGCATTACTAAATATCTAACTCCAGTACCTGTTGGGGATAGCTGCCTTTCTTGTGCACAGGTATATTTAATCCTGCCTTTGGATAGAAAACCAAACAAAATTACTCCTTTAAATTCTACAAGGCTTAGTGGTCCTTGTGTCTTCATGTCTTCTTCGTCTCTTAATATCATTCCAGTACAGTCCATCATATCTTGTACATGATAGCTTATTTTAGCTAATGTATTTTATTTGCCTCATCAAATGGAAAATCATACTCCCCACTATCTTCTGATTGGAACTGATCCTTTAATCTTTCAGGGCAGCATGTGTTCTCCTTTATCCTTGACAGTTCCTACTCATCTGCCCCAAAGATCCATTCAGGCAGATTATGTTCAACTGCATCCCACATCATGTTACCAACAACAACAACAAATTCCTCTCTAAACAAGACATACAGTTTTATTTTGTCAGGAAGGCCAAGTATTAGCTGCTTCACATAGATGAACTGCTGGGAAGAAGCCAGGGGGAAGATGACGATCACAGTCTTGGTTAAAGCTGTGTCTAACAGCTCAATGGGCAGCATGCTTTGTATACTGGAATTTTCTTCCTAAGGACAGCAGGATTAGATTCCTGTAGGTGAAGTATTTTACTGATCATAAGAAGTGTATTCAATGTAGTTTTGTTTTTGCAAAAGATAGTAAAGGGTATTTTTAGTATGGTGTATTTACTTCAGTTAAAACTGTCACACTTTAACTCTTATTTTATTTTTTTTTTTCAAATTACATTTCTTTCAAAAAAGAATATCTAATAATGATTTAAAGACATCCTATTGCTGGATTAACAAATGACAAACTCTGCCTTCCATTGATATCTGGTGCATATATATAGCAAATGTGCACAATTAGTTCTCTCAGTTTCAAAGGAACAGAAGAACCAATAATACAAGTTTCTGGGGAGAGAGACACTGAATTCTTTCTCAGTGCACACATGCAAGTAACCCTTAAAGTAATACATAACAAATTGATACTGAGGATCAGAAAGCATAACTGAGGCTTGCATGTATGGGAATCTATAAAATATTCTGCTCATGCATCATGTTTGCTGAAAGAATATTGAACACCAGTCTGTTCATATTGCAAACCTCTGCACATGTTATGTGGCAACAGACAAGAATGGAAATGCAGTTGTTACACTTGGGAAGTTTCACCAGATTTCTGGATCTTCCTGAATCTGTCTGATCTATTCACCTTTGCAAATCCATGCTAAGTATACCTCAATAGCTTCTGACTGTTGACACAACATAAAAATTTTTTTCAGGTAATGTTAATGTAATATTTTTTGACTTTCATCAAGCAATTAGTGAGATTGATATGTAAGATTTTATTACAAATTATTATTTGAGAGTTTCTAGCTACTGCATGTAGACACTTATAACTTATGGAGATTTTCTAAGGCAAGGAGAACTAACGTCAATCCAAACCCATACCAGGAGACTGACTTCCGATTTCTACTATCTTCATTATATTTAAACCCCTCAATCACTGAATAAACCCTGCCTCATGATGCAAGCAGCTCTGCTTTCTCAATTGTGTAAAGAAGTGGCAGCATGTTGCCTGATACTGCAGCACCACATGAAGCAAGCCCTCAGGTGAGGAACTGAACCTGCACCTTCATGTTAACATTGTAATAAGAGACCTTATCTATATTTCCAGAGTTTCCCTAAAAGCTGTGAAATAGCTGAACATTGTTAGAAGAAACGGTTTTGTAATTAGAAGCTAAGTCAGGTTTTTCAATCCGATAAAGTGCAACAGACCATCTCAAACTTTCATTCTAACTGTTCTGTCATTCACAAAGTGAAGCTGATTAGATCAAGCTCTCCCTTTTTGTTAAGAGAAATAGCTTGAAATTGCATTTTCTGCATCATGCTCTTCAAAAATACTAAACCTTTACAGCAGTCATTTCTAAAAAGAAACATTTGGCAATTTCTCTTTAAAGTGAAACACAAAAATAGTGACTACAAAAACTATTAATAGAACAGACAACATATTCTGAGTAACTGGTCATTATCTACTCATTCTGGTGATAAATGCAGCATGTGGCATGTTGAGGCACACACGGAGTCAACTGGCTCCTTACAGTCATAGCATGTAAGAAACGAAAACAGGCTGGAAATAATACTTTAGAGATGTAGATTTAGATTAGCCACAGGAAAAGCAGCTATGATGCCTTCTCAAATCCCAAACCAAGCACTACCTCTAGTCTGTGGAATCAGGAATTATTCGTAGGAAACTTCCCCGATACTAAAATGATTCAAAAGACTGAAATCACTGCAAATGATGATAAAGTTTTGAGATAAACCCACAAAAAAAAATGAGATGTGGAAAGAAAGCAGCTGCAGTACAGTACCAAGTAGTCCATCCATACTGTTTAGTACCTAAGTGTTCACTGTGATCACAGGTATTTTGGAGGAATGCAAATTTTAAATGTAGGAAAGAATGAGTGTTTTTTAATAAAACACTCAACTTTGCAACAGGAACTTCCATCAGGTTGGTATAACAGATACATACAGAAAGTAAGGGAATGGTACAGCTCTTTGCCGTCAATGTTTTTTCAGGATAAACAAGGGGTTACAAATGTTTTCTGCCTTTCACACCAACCCTATCTTCATTTCCAACTTCTGTTCTAAACACTAGTAACTTGAAAATGGCTTTTGCTAACTTGAAGGTCTTTCAGTGTACAAATAAAATACTTAATCTTGGTGGGAAGAACTAGGCCATTTAAGAGAATGTATTCCTGTACCTGGGATGTACCTTGAAAAATCTACAAGAAGAAGCAAGAAAGTCTCCTCATCACCAGGAAAAGTCAAGGTTTGAAAGTGGTATCACTGAGTGTTAATACATCAGGCATAATTTGTACTGTGTGTTCTTGTGCACAAGGCGCATACTGTATGCATAGGTGCCACTCATTCCTAAATGAGCTGTCAAATACATTCCTAAAAGAATATTGAAACAGGTTCTGGAAGAAAATGTCAGGAAATCACAAATTGTAACTTTACAGGGCATAGTATTCCTTTGTGCTTCTTCTATTTTACTTGGTTTGTCTCTCCAAGGATTGTAACACTTATCTATGTGGCATTAATAACTTGGATAAAGTTTCACATTGAAAAAAAACCAAAAGGCCAGCTGAAGCAACAACTCATGTAAATTACTGGATTTCACTTCTAAAAATCAGTAAAGCATTCCTCCATAATTGCCTTCAAGTTTACACACAAGCAGCAAAGAGATTAAAAGAGGGACAACTTTTCTAAGAAATGTGAATGGAAACCTTTGAGCTGAAAAGTAGATAGAAATTTAATGCAACACAATTGAGGATGAAATAAAGAAAACCTCTTAAGATCTTCCACAAATTTCCAACTTACGCAAAAACTGGTCTGACAGCATTATTCATATTTCCGTAGGTTGCTCGTCCCAGTAGTTCCCTGAAACAATTCTCAGCCAGCACAGAAGGATTTTCTTCTTTCACTCCTGCTGTAGGAGAGGATGGGGGGCCTATTCTGCTGAAATAAGACAAAATGCATTGATTATATTACTAATATTCACCTTTTCTTTACTGTATCCACCACCTTAGGTATTAAAACAGTCATGAATCAGACTCTTGAAGTAGGCAAAAACTGTATTTCAAATATGCATCAAACCAAAATTCTGAATAAAGTATTTTATTCTCTTATAGCAGAACCATAGGTCATCATCTGTTCACTCAGTACTGACCACTGTATTAGTAAATATTTATATGGCAAACACAAAAGTTGATAATATTCAGTTAACTTGTTACCTACCACATTTCGACAAAACACTGTATTGCTAATAATGAATGAAGGCTGTGAAACCACTAAAAGAATTTAGACAGAATCTTAGTGATATTGTTCAGATTAATGATCTCATTCATCCACCCACTACTGAGTCCACACTGTGTGGGTGAGCATTAAATGAAAACTCCAATACTTCTGCACAAACAGATGGCTTGTGAGTTGAAAAAAAAAGTCTGAGTGAACTAATTAGAACATTATCACCCACACAGTTACCTCTAAACAGTGTAGATGTTGCTCAGCTTCTACCTGAGTGTCTTCCATCATTGCTATGGACAGGGCACTGCTGAGCCCCTCGCTGTGGGCACCGTGGGGAACACAGGTTTCAGAAAGAAAGCAAACAGCTCCCCCTGGGGTACCTCCATTACTTACCAGGAGTCACTGGACCTACAAGTGGCAACCTTTTCTCTCCTCTCACCAAACACATTATAGGAACTTAAGAGAGGATTCATTCACTTACATTAACATTTTGCATCTTTTAGACTGCAGAAACCAGTACCCTAAACCCTTGAACACAATTTCAGTTCTGCAGTGCAAGCTTGTGTGTTAAATACGTTTGAAAGTGTCAACCAAGAACATTCAGTTTAGTTAAGCATCATAAAAGCTTTAGAGCATTACAGAAAGTTGCAAATTGAAATGTCACTAGTCAAATGAACATGTTAATGTATCTTTTGACGGCAAAAGGTTTTCTAGTGTTTCGATACTACTGAAACCTAAATTTGGCCATATGAACATCCTGTTGCCTCTGGAAACATCAGTGTTTCAGAAGTTACCACAACAGCACTAGCTTGTCAGATTTTAATAACAGAAGAGTCTCAGGAAGCCTGTTAGATATGAAGAAATAGTTTTACAAGTGCAGCATGATAATCATTTTAAAAGGTATGACAATTTGTATATAATCCACCACAAGTACCACAAAACTCCAGCTTTATCTAACTGCTGTGCCACCCAACCTCTCTTTCCTTCCCCTGTACTTCCTGGACTCTGATCTAAGGAGATGGGCACCCTTCTCAGCAAGCAGAAGTTATAAGAGATAGTGTAGGACTAAAATTTCCATTGCTGTTTTGACACAGATTCCCTAAAATACAACAGCATTGCAAAGGTGGGTGTGTGGGGAAGAAAGAAAAAAGCAGGCTTCATAGCACTCAGCTAAGTCTGTCTGAAAGAATTCCAGTTAAAATGACGTAAAATAAGTTATTTTTTAAGTGCTTGTATATGCAAACCTATAGAAGCACTCCAGCACTGCTTGGGAGTCTTTAGATGAATCTTCCTAGTATAAAATGTTACTCTTTGACTGCATCAGAATGTCTAAAATTACCTTGTGTTGTCTGTAGGAATAACATTTTATTTGAACTTTAACAGCACCTACCTCAAAGTATTTGTCAGTAAGTGTTCCTTGACATTGTCAGATAATAGACAATGAATATCGAATGCTCTCTTCAGTTTTATAAAAAATCTTTGTACAGCCTCTTAAATTTCTAGATTCAAATGAGGAATTCATACTCATTTTTTTCTGACTTGGGTTTTCACAGAAAAATCAGAAATCCTCTGAGAAATCCAACTGCAACGGTTAAGAAAAGAACAGTAGTATTCCTCTGAATCTAGATCTTTTGTACTACCACAAGAGGGCTGAAAATGTGCTTTACAATGAAATGGGCAAGGCAAATGTCCTTTAGCTGCTCTACTGGCTTTTTTCATGGGTAAGCTCTATCACAAGTGGCAACAAGGACCTGTGTCACCCTGAAAATTAAAACTTCTGATCTTGTTTTCATAGTTTCTAGCCACTTTCTCAGGAAAGTAACTATAAGCATAGATATTTATACATTCCATTAAAGAAATGTCTTTTGAGGGATGTTTCTCACGACCAGTGTGGTTGGGAAGGTGGTAACCTAACCATCCAATCCCTGGTTGTTGTTGAGAATTTATAAATACCAGAATCATGGAATAAATCGCTCTCTTTTTCCTGTCATACACTGAGCTGCGTCCGTGTGAATCATTTAACGTCCAACAGCTACAGACCTGGAAGGAGGATGTATTCAAGTACAGCAGTTTCCATAGCAAACTCCTAATCACAGACTTAAACCAGCTCACAGCAACTCAGCAACTTAAGCATGAGACTTCTTAAATGCCACAAAATCAGGATTGGCCAAAGATACGACATGACCTGTGAAGGAAGACTTAACCACCACTTATGAGCAGAGCAGGTACAGGAATGTTTATGATTCACTCACACTGAGAAAGAAATAAATTCTAACCTTCCTCTAAAACAGAATTTGTATGAACATTACAGATATATCAGAAGGATTTGAAGTCAAGTTTACATTAAGTGCTAGAGTGCTCCTCTGCCTGCAATAAGGCTGGCAGGTTTAGCTCCACAGACATGAAGAACACGTCACAAAATAAAGAAATTACCAATTTCATACATCCCTTCCCTAGTATGGAGATGCATATAAATAGACAGACACATAACATAATGTCTGATAGGCACTTAAGTAGAATGTGCACTCAGATATATGAACAAATAATGACATCCACAAATACAATTGTATTTTTAAAAAGTTACTTAAATAGTAAATTCTTAACTCCAAGAAGTGTCTCATCTGGTATGCACTCAAATTAATCTTGAATTAAGCTGTAAAGTTCAACCAGCTAAAATTACATTGACTGTTAAGGTAAGTACATATATGTACTTCAGCTTTAACAAAAATAGGTTTTTCTTCTATGGATTTAAGTTGGGGGTATTTTCTGGAATTTGTGCCCTTTCTCAAATAATGCTTTGACTCCATCTGCCAGAACAGTATGTACCTTACTCCTACTCTTCAAGATGTCTCTGTGCTACACAAACATGAAGTCACATATAAAATAAAATGAGAAATTGTCTGTAACATCATTTTAAGACCAGCAGGTAACAATTTATGAACACTGTTTTCAGCTTTTCTGTCATATGCACATCATAAAAGGCCCCTACATACCACTTCACTTGGAAAATCATTAGTCTTTTTTTTTCATGTTCAATGCACATTATAGGACAAGTTTCAAGCATAGCACTTCAAAAACTTAAGTTGCTTTTTGAGAGATTTGTTTTTCTACCACTACTATTGCCTTGCTCCACAGATGATAAAAATCACTCCTGCAGTACATATAAAACTGATCCACTTGAAGTGGTTAATCCAAATCCTACTTCAGTCAGTTTTTCCATCAGTAGTTAATTTACTTCTGCTATAAAAAGGAAAGTGTATGCCCGAGGGAACTGTAAAGAGTACCAAAGGAAAGGTACAGCTAGAAGCCTTGCAAGAGTAAGCAAAGGCAAACCAGGCTCTCCTTGCTCAAACAGCAGCTTCAGAAACCTTTCTCTCTTACTCAGATCACCCTTCAGATGAAAAATTCAAGTGGGTATTTCTTAGATATTGTGTGGGCCCTTAGTTATATGCAGTAAATAGGTAAGGCATGGACAGACAGCCAACTATTGATTTTAGTTATTTAGTCTGAAAATTTGTTTTAGAGATAACACAGGTACTGGCAGTCAGAAATAACAGAACAAAAATAAAGCTGAGGAATTGAAAAATAAATGCCAAAATTCAAACGAAAAAAAGAGAAACTGACAGATCTTGAAAGCTGAGTGAAAGCATGAAAAGCTTGTTGTAATAGAAAGGCTGCTGAGCCTCTTAGCAGGCAAGTTTTGAAGCAGCCAGAGTTGGACATGGAATGAATATTTAATTTGCTTGCACCACTGAAGTTGGTTTATGGAAATTTCCCAGTCCTAACAATAAACAGATTTTACACCTAAATAATGTTTAACCAGGGACCAAAAAAAAGGAGACTTTTCAATTGTAAGGTGACTAGCATCTCTTCACCTTAACTGTCATAGAGATATTTTTTAATAGCTTTTTGCAAATGTGGCAAGTAATATGCCTAGGAGTCACTGAAAGTGACTCAAGAGAAAAAAAAAAGGGTGTATACATATAAACAAAACTCTAATTCCTTGCTCCAAGTACTGTTTCAGCCACAACAAGCAGTTCTTACTAATGGTTAAAGGAATTGAACCCTCAAGTTTTAACAAATCTAAGTAACAAAATCATTTGAGTCACCTAAAAGCCTTTGCTTACTCATCTCTGCATCTGATCCAATAAAACAGAGTTTACAATTTTTTCCAAGTCAAAATATGAACACATAATTTCTGGTATAACTTTTAGGCCTACAGAATCTCAAACAAGTGAAAAATAGTGGTTGAAAAGATATTGAGACAAGAAACATTAAGAACCATTATGCAGACCTATACTATCAATTTCAAGGAGCCTCAGCTAGTAAAGGTGAGTTGTTGCTTCTACTAAAAAAAAATAGAAGGATATTGATCATAAAAACTTAGCCTAGAGATTGCTTAAATAACCACGCCAGTGACAATTACCTGTCAATATCTTCTATTTTCTGCATGTTGAACAGCAATGATGGCACTATCTTGTCCATGTGCTGAGGCTCCCATATAGTTGCTCGAAGTTCATCATTAACTGTTTTTCGAACCACTCCCTGAATGCCCCTGATTCCAGCAATTCGGATCCTGAGGAAGGGAAAGAGGAATTACTCAGCACCTTGCAGCACCTTGCAGTAGGGCTCTGTACCTACTGGAGAGCAGCAGTGAAGTAGCATGGAATTCCAGTAGGTTCTCACAAGCAGCAACTGGGAAAAGTGGCCAATCATTATGGTTGCCCATGTTTTCTCTGAACACCTTTAAAACCAGTAAGGAAGCTGACAAATTAAACAATTCAACAGAATATGGCCTGTAAGGATAAAGCTGACACTACTCAACGAAGACTCAAACTTTGTACATCACCTCTGACAAAAGTCCCACGGATAAAACCCACCAACTCTACCCAGTTTACCACCCATCTGTTGAAACTTTGCACAATCTCAGCCTATTCTAGAGCTGAAGAAAAATGGGAAGTTACCACAACAGAGCTGAAGTAATATCTAGCACAGCCATGTGACTGTGTCATTAGATGCTGTAATTAATGCTATGGATTAGTCAGAAAAGGTCTTTAAAGATTTCTGAAAGATCCACAAGATCTGAAAGATCACAAGATCAAGCAAAGGATAATTCTGTCAGCTTAAGCCTAATGGACAAAAGAAACCACCATTTCCATTCTAAAACCATTTGAATGAAATCAACTGAGAACTAATCAACAACAATGAAATAATAAAAAGAAAAAAAATAAGTTCAAAAAAAGACTTGGTCTAGCTGCTAGCTATTGTAATTTTATTAAACAAAAGTAGCTCGCAGGAGAATCTGTGCAATGACATGAACAGCAAAATATTATTTTTTGAAGTGAAAACAGCAAATTATCCATGATAATAAATGCTAGGAAGAGAATTTACTTCCTAAAAACAAGTGGAAGCTGATACAGTTATCAAATGAAATAAGCAGAATCCTCACTAAAAATTTTAATTATTTGTATTAAAATCCATCCCTCATTTTTTAAATCTTGATTCAGGTATGGACAACAGTTAATTGCTGTCAGTCAAATTTGCTGAATTAAAACATTCCTAAAATGAACTACAGAGAAAACCAAGTTCTATAATTATTTTTGTTTAGACTTCAATTTATAAATACCTAAATCAGTAGCTGCTTGTATTTTAGCTATTTCTGAACAAAGTCTTTTGCACTCAATATGAATCCAGTTTCATTCTAGATATTTTGAGATAGTTTCAGTAGGATTACACACAAAGCAGGAGAGAAGAGTGATGCACAAACAACTAGAAAAGCTGTTCTGGGGAAGGACACATCCTCCAGGGGAGAGCCACAGGAAAACAAATTGCAGCACTTGCGTAAGAATGAGAAAAAAAAAATTTCCATGCACGGAGGCTCTTGAGTTTCACACACATGAGCATACCTCAGACATCTAAGGAAACACAGTTCTAATGAGTAATTCTCAAAGAGAAGACTTAATATATGGTTTTTGCTTTTCATATAAGTACCCTCATTAATATCTCAAGTAAGTTATGAACTTGTGCATTTACAATAATAAGTGGTGCCTTTCTGGTGAGGATCCACACAAGCTACCATGTATTATTAAGGTAAAATTACCTCTAAATATCCTGGGAGTTCTACCTACCTAAGATTTGCAATATTTGGTGCTACTCAGAAAGTCAGACTCTCATTTTCTTCATATGGAATGAACTACTCCACTAAATACCTTAATAAAAGCTGTACTACAGACAATATTAGTGTGTCAACAGGTTTCAGTAATTCCTGCAGAATGACACTTACTCATTTTGTATTTCTGGATCAGGGTCACAGGAATGACACATGGCACTGAACCGGGACACAAAGAAGTCGTAGCGTCTGTGATATGAAGGTGTGTCCTCTTCAATGTTGGCAAATTTGACAAACTGGAAAATTAAATACATTTAAAAAAAGCTTTTAATAACAATTTCCTAAAATAGAATAATGAGTAATAAGCTTCATTTAACATGTAACTTAATGTAACTGCATAAAGGTAAGAAGTCAATCCTGACAACACTTCAGAATTTCAGAGAAGAGAAATCTGCAAAGGAGGGTTTTCTTTATAAAATCTTTCCACAAGAACTTCATTTAGATAGCTATGGATGGGTGAAACTGCATGAAATACAACATACTATGCAATATGGAAACATCTAACACTTGAACAGTGATTATCATCAACTGGCAGAATCATTTAGGTTGGGAAAGACCCTTAGGATCATCAGGTCCAACCATTTCCCTAACACTGCCAAGTCTACCACTAAACCTTGTTTTACATAACTCCAGAGATGGTGACTCAGCCACTTCCCCAGGCAGCTTCCTCAATGCCAATAACTCCTGCAGAGAAGAAATTTTCCTGAATATCCAGTCTAAACCTCCCTTGACACAACCTGAGGCCACTTCCTCTTGTCCTATCTCTTTCAGCTTGGGAGGAGAGCCTGACACCCACCCTGCTACACCCTCTCAGGCAGTTGTAGAGAGCAGCCCAACCATTCAAATGCAACCCTGTCATTACCAGGTTACCTAGCAACATTCTGATGTACCAAAATTCAAGGGAAATAAACTTGGAGGCATTCTATCAATTCTATTTTGACAGAAGGGAAAAGGAGGAGTCAGGGAATTATAATCCAGTCAACTTTAGTCCATTTACAGAAAAATACTGGAAAAAAATGCCAATTTGTCAACATCTACGAAGTCTCAAAGGTGTAAGTAACAGTCAACATGGATTTGTCAAGAACAAATCACATCAATCTATCTTATTCCTATGACAAGTAAATAACTTTTGTGAATCCAGATGAAGCAGCATCTGTCAAAACTTCAGTGATGCTTTTGACAAAAAAATAGACATAATTCTCAAAGGGAAGCTAGAAAAACACTGTCAGAAGAACATTCCCCATAAGAGAGATGTACAAGAGTTTGGAAAAAATAAGGAAACACTTGTAAATCATCAGAGTACAAAAATATGATTTGAGCTTCACTAGAGACTTAGATGATCAGACTGGGTTCATTAAATCTGCAAAGAACACTAAACTGGCCAGAGCTGTAGGCACACTTGATGCCTGGTTTTGAAGCAATTTGAAATAGGACCTAAAAAAATCCAAGGAAGCAATTTGGGCATGGCAACTGCAAAACAGCATTTTAAGCCAGAAACAGCTGAATATGCAGAATGATATATCTGCATTACTCATGACACCTATGAAGAAACTTTTGCCATCTAATTGGGCCAAATAGGCCTTTAAATGCAGTGGTGCATCCATCTGAAACATCATAGCCTAAAATGGTGAATAACTGATACAGTTCCCAAATTATTCAAGAGATGGACAAAGCTTTAGATAAGCATCTGTAAAAGAAGAATGAAATACACTAAATTACCTAGACTACAGATGCCTAAAAGGTATCAGTCTTAAAAGGTACAGAAGACAGCTACAGAAAGTGAATAAATAAATAGTTTTCTTTGTCCAATGGTAATAGGCAAAGCAATAATAGGTTTATATTGAAGCAAAACCTAAGTTAGACATTACAACCCCTTTTTTCTCAAGTGAGCAGACTCCCTAATGACCTTTTGGATTCTCCATCACTGACAGTTCTAAGAACAGACTACAGAGGGAAATAATAAGCAAAACAAAACACTGTCAGGAAAGGTTGAACACTGTGCTGGTTCTGCCCTGAAGCAGAGTGATGTCCTATCAAGACCCCTCTGCTTTTACTCACATCATTTTTACCAATTCTTAGGCACAGGCTGAAAAATAAACTTCCTTTGTACTTCTCATGATGCAAAACCTGCTTTCATCAGCATGTTACCCATAGACATCCAGAAAAGCCCAAAGCACTTTAGTGTAATCTACAACACTGATTTGTGGAGTGTTTGAGGTTTTCAAGCTGGAAGTAAAAGCTGTGTATTTCAGAAAAAAAACCTACTATTTTTTTCTACTCTTTTGTTTAGTCTTTTTTTATGTTTTATCTAGAACACTTATCCTTTTCAGCTGCACTACCAGTTCACCTTCTAAAAGCTACAGAAACAGCTGAAAATGATACAGTTCATAAAACTACATTCTCAGCTGTTACTGAAAATGGTGGAAAATTGTATAGTATGGGTCCATTTTACAAGTCTTTCTGTTAGGAATGTCCTGTATTTCAGGTGGTAAAAGTGAGAGAAGTCAAAAATCTAATTCGGTAAAGGACCTGGAAGGAGGATGTGTCTTTCAGTCTGTGGTCCACTGCCACAGATTGAAAGACAATCTACAAACAGCACCCATATGTTTTCTCCGATAGAGTAAGTTACAAAAATGATAATTTCCTTCCCAAGAGACCCTGGCAAACGCTTCATACATACTATGGCTCCCTAGTTTGTTTCATGGAACTGTTACTAGCAAAACAGAAATTGATTTTTTTTTTCATTTTGCAAAGAAGAATTTCATTAGTCCTTACATCTCAATAAGGCATGAAGACCAAGGATTTAATAAACCCCCAAACAGTATTATCTTAATATTTTCCAGACATTCAACTGCTCAAGTCTACAAATGATTCACCCAGAAAACTTCCATAAAGGCATGGAAAAGAATGGAAACAAAAAGTCTGAAGAACACAGAGCACTGTGGGAGTGGCTGTGAGAATGAGAGTATTAATTCATGTTGCATTTATGATCAGCCTTTAATATTATTATCTGAAATACTAATTATTTGACTGACAGGATCTTCCAACAGGAAAGGTTAATACAGTCTAATTGCTAGCAGAAAGATTTATTGTACCAAGAAACAGCTTTGTAAGAACAAATGATGAATTTGGGCCAAGCAAATGTCAGAACTCCCTTGCTCTGAGTACCTCTCCTGTATCAGTGTGCAGCTTTACAGCAGGGACACAAACACATGAAGGTCACACCTTTCAAAACAGCATGAACAGAAGGAGACCCAGAAAGGGCAAGGGTTTTTTATGTCCTTGTGTATAACAAAACTATTTCACCCACTGAGCATACAGCATTTCTGAAGCACAATCCAGGATTAGCATTCAGACGACTGAGCATTCAGGCCACAGGAAAAGCTGTCTGTGGAAAGAGTTTTGAGTTGTGCACTGTCATCCTGTAAAGTGTAAAATTCCATTCTATCATAGAAATTTTATGTTTTTACAGCAGGTATCAGTCTATACATTGCAGTGGTGGTCTTGTCCTTGTTGTTAAAGAATACTTTTAAGCACATATTTTCAAACAAACTTCAAATATAACAACTATTCAATCTAAAAATTGATAAAACTCTTATTAAAAAGTCCAAGCACTTGCATAAGATTTATTTACAAAGTTTTTATAGATGTAAACATGTCATTCAGTCATAGTAAATGGTTGCAAGCATCCAATGCTAACTTATGGAAGTTTAATCAGTACAAGCATCTTCTGTATTTTACAATACAGAAGGTACAGAAAGGAATATACACTGGTAGTACCTTATTTACATTTATTTTGAAACCAATAAAATTCAATCAGTACAAAAACATATGAATCTATCACGAAGTAAAGATGTTTGCTCCAGACTGAATTGAGAAATTTAGTTCATATTACCAGGGAGAGAAAGAGATTGTGCAAGCCCTGTAAGTAAATCATGTAAGTTCTCTAGGACAAAATTTCTTCTATGCATTTATGCTGTTTTATCACTGTTATGTAGCAAATATATTAGGAGAAAAACCGTAATTTTTAATGGTCCCTGGATGTCTTTAAAGAAGGTCAGTTTTATTCAAGAATAATCACCATGCATTGTATTTCAGTTTGAGTTGTGTTACTTAAAGTATCTCCCTGTAAGAACACTAGGCTCAACCTGAGCATTATTTTTTTCATATCTGAGCTCCCCCATCTGTCTTCTGCAGCCAGCAATTTTCTCTTGTTTCCAGTAGGGAAAGAGGATGCTGATACTGGCAGTTACCACCTTTTATAGGCCAAGGTACTGTATTTCATGATTATGAAACTCTCACATGGGAAGTTATGATCTCCTATAAACATAAGACTCTTACAAACCATAAACAAACAGCATACAAACAAAGAATAGCCTTAATGGGAAGCGTGAATTATGTATGCACTTCAACACACACATGCCAGAAGGACAAACACTTCAGCTTCAAACACTGGATGCATTAACTTTACAAAGACAGTATGAAAATGATCACAAGGTTCTCAGCAATGAAAATTGGTGATTTAGTCTATTTATTAATACCTAGGGTCACCTGACACTTGCACTTCTATCGGAATAGGATGGATAACTTCACATTCTATTTTACTTTGTGCCCCTTGGATAAAAATTCTCCAGCACATGTACAGTTGTGTAACAAAATCAGCAATAGAATGTTGGCATACAGGGCCACAGAAGTGCAAAACCAGAAGAGCACAAGTACGAGTGGGGGAAGCAACACTTAACTCTGAGTGACCCTAAAGGACTTACTCAAATTCTAGCAGATGCAGACACATAATTTCTAAGATAATTTAATAACCCACAGGAAAAGAAAGAGTGCTGTGTGTTAATCTGTCTCCCGGAGATTTAAGTCCTATTAAAAAGATGGAAGAGGCATACTAGAGATGGAATTGTTCCACTGTGTATTAAATCACCACCAGCACATAATTCTGGATTGGTACATGGAATGAAAGAAGCATCTTGCAGTAAGGGTAAGTTTCCATTGCATACTTCCAGATTTGCACACTGCAGACTGGGAAACAAGTAATACCCTGCTGGGAATACAAATTCTGACATAGCTTAATTTCAAAGTGTTGACGTTTTATACTATTTTTACCTACATATGCACTCAATTCTCCCCAAAACGACAGCTTCTATAAGCCAACACTAACAAATATGAAAATCTTGTCTCAGGCACTGGTTGATCACTTTTCCACTTGGGAGTCTGCTTATCTTCCTTTAAATAACAAATGGTGACAACCAGCAATAACAGCCACCTTCTCATGCACAGGAAGCTCAACACTGTCACTGATCAGATCATTATTTCACTGCTCCTACAAAGAAACTGCCTTTATAAAAGGAAGCATCCTATCAACTAAAGAAGCATTTGTGGTAAATAGTTAAATGTGGTGATACTGGGTTCCACATATTATCTGCTATTTTTCACATGAAACCCCAATATCTTAGTGGCAAAATATAAAGAATTCATCCCATCAGCATTCCAAATTACCTTAAAATGTTTTGTTTTGCTCAGTCTTGTAAATATGGATTAGGATGAAAGTTCTACTTAATTATGCATCTAATTGTTCTTGACCAGCTGCCCACTAAAGAAATTTTCTGAAACTTCTTTAAAAACTTCATAAATAGACATAAATTGGATATAGATTAACACATATAAATTGCATCTCTACTTCCAAAAAAAATCTGATCACAAGGTCAAAGATTTTAAAGCTTGTCACTTCTATCCTAGTAATAAACATTATGGACCTAGGCAGTACATTTAATTATTTGTGCATGAGCATGCTTTACATGCTACTCAGTTACTGAAATTCTGCAAGAAAATTAGAGAGATAAATAAAGTATTGTCATAAATTTCTAAGGAAAAGCTTATTGCAATCAGCCTTCAGATCCTCTAACACATAAGCCACGGAGATACCACTTTTTCCCACCACATTTTTTTCAGCTTCCTCACCAGCATATGCTACCTTAGCACGTGATCTATAAAAATACGTTCCATGCTAGAAAAAGCCATTTTGAACCTCACAGACATTATCAATTTTAAATTTTGTCTACATTAAAGAAACTCCAACACCTATTTATTATATCCACTATCAAATTTTATAATTTTTATATAAATAGATTTACAATTGCGTTATTAAAAAATAAACAGATCACTGCTGCTGTAGGAAATAAGCTAATTTATAAATGCAATATATAAAAGGTCACAGGAACTAATTATATGTAACCTGAAGATCAGGCTTAAAAGTACATGAATAAAACCCAAACAATTACTTATTTAAAATAGCCATCTTCAGGTCTGATTTTCCAAAATAAATCAACTTACAAGTTAATTATTTAATTTATAAATTAATTAATTTATATTATATATTAAATTAAATTTCAATTTAAATTAAATTTGAATTTAAGTTGACAACTATGTGATAGTTTAATTTTTTTCCTAAAATATAGAGCACCAAATAGTGTAAGTTCTGTGCCCAAAAGCAAATATTTGGAAGTCAGCAAAACACACTCAGAAGACAGTAGGAACTTCCAAATTTTTTCCAGCCTTTAAACTATTCAGAGATTTGCTTCCTTTGAGACCTTTTTAAGCAATCACAATAGTCCCCACAGCTGAAGCAAAATCTGTGAGCCTGAAAAAAACCCCTACAGCTCAAGTAAAGAGGTTTGAATTTTACTTCAAAGACATCATTGCTTTTCTACCTCAATGAAGTTTTGGGCAGAAAATAATCAAAACCTAGTTAGAGCCACAATCATACTCCACATATTTTAAATGTAAGCAGACTATAAATTTGTAGGGGCCTTAAACTGAGTTTCCTAAAAATACTATGTAAAATTTTCCAAAGGTTGCCTAACTTTTCACCAGGTTAAAGATATTTACTTCATATACAACCCAGTCTTCTCTTCTAGACAATACCAGTTTGTACTCCAAAGTGGTACATCAGCTAAAGAACACGAAGCATTATTTAGCCACTGTACCATTTCCTCTTGTTTTTTGGTTTTCATTTGTTTGTTTATTTCCTTGTGGAGGAAAGAAAAAAGGCTGAATATGGCAGTAAACTTTCTTTGTTAATCTAACAAAATTTATTTAAGAACACAGTAGGGCAGTGCCCTTGGTAACAGACAAGCTGTTACCCTTCGTTCCTCTTAAATCAATACAAATAGACTTGCATCCTTTGTCTTCATTAACTCTAGAAGGCACCTAGGGAAATTAGCAGTTAGGCTAAAATAAGGTTTTGGAATAC
The DNA here is from genome assembly GCF_049639895.1 of Pseudopodoces humilis. NCBI lineage: Eukaryota > Metazoa > Chordata > Aves > Passeriformes > Paridae > Pseudopodoces > Pseudopodoces humilis. The sequence goes on from NC_142200.1 coordinate 8,256,695, forward strand.
TGTTGAAGAGCCATAAAAATTCTCTCTCCTCACAGACTTTCACCTCTTATTTAGGGAAACTTTTTTTCCCCCCTGAGTTTCACAGAAAACAAACAAAAATTATCTCCTAATTCGGGAAGTCCACTAATCTCCTTTACTCACGAAAGATTTAGGAACCAACAGGAATATCAGATTACCCTAAGGTAGAGTCCTGTTCAGTAACATGCATTCTGCGCATGTGACACGCCTTGTACATCAGAGTGGAGGTTGGTAGTAGCCAAGGATTTTAAACAACTGGGAAGTGATGTACACCTTGTCACTTGGCAGCCCATGAAACAAGTTCCAGAACCATTTCCCTGAGAGGACCTGCCCAGGCATTATTACACAAATAAATCAAAAGAAACAGGGTGGCCTGGCTCAATGATACTTAAATAACTAAATAAAATTTTACATGTATAATGAGATATACATCTCACTATCCTCTGTAAAGCTTCTGTGCTAGTTGGGGAACAGGGGGACACTTCTACTCTACATTACAGCAAAACTCTCCGTATTCCATCATAACAAGAAATTCTGCTCTGAGGTGGCATCACTTTACTACACCCTCCTGTCTTCCACAACTGCAGCTCCATTTAATTTTATCAGCTGGGCAGCAAGCCCAACAGACCAACAGCTTTACTGATTCCACAAAGAAACCTCCCACTGTTAACAATGGCAATAATTTACATGAAATGCAAGCAATTACTCTATACTCAAGTAAAAGCAATCACTCTAAGTGAAAAGTCCACATCACAATCCTGGAATTTATGGGATTCCCATTTTACCAGCTGGAAAATACAGTGGTTAGAAAGGAAGTATGACAGAGCTATATCCCTGATTGTACCCATCACTCTAATTAGAAAACTAGATCTCTAAATCTTCATTTTGACTCTTTGGTTTTGCCCTTCAAACCTGGATCTGAATCCTGAAATATTTAAGCTAATAAAATCACCTTTTTATGGTTGCAATACTCAAAGCTACTTTTCAGAATCTTTCTGATAGCTTAAGCTTCCTGAAAACAAAACACTGTCTTACCTATATACTGGCTCCAGGAGGGCTGCTTAAAAATTCAAAATATGAACTCACAGCAGAGTTTTCCTGTCCTTACAGAAGATATTTTCAGAAGGAATGAGTCCAGACATCAAAATAATTGGACACTGAAGTTTATCTGCCTCCAGCTGGCACCTGCTCTGTGTTTAGGCCCAAAGGATTGCTACAGACAGCATCTTTCAATTCATGTCAACTGGCAGAACCTTTAAGACTTCTCAAACTACTTTCCCAAGCAAACATTTACTTTGATTTGATTTAGCACCTGAGCTTACTCACAGAATTAGTCCCAAGGACTTGCAGCTTTGGTTCGCCTGATTCCAGAAGCTTGGCCACCATATGAAGGAAACTTTCCACAAATGGCTTTATGCTTTGAGAATGGCAAGCCATTAGAAGTTGGTCCAGTGCCTCCATGGCAATTAAAACATAACTGAAAATTAATTAGAGAGACTCAGATAAAGATGTATTGCATTTATCATTAACTCAGTTCAAGTCAAGATGTTACCACAAAAATAGAAAAGAAAGAATGGAAGGAGTGTGTTTCCCACTGCATAAAAATGACACTAAGGGCTAGTTACTACACCCATATCTTCTTTTTTTTTTTCCTTTTTTTGGGGGAGACAGGGTGGTGTAGGAGGGAGGGAAGTATAGAATTGAGTGTTGGCCATTTGCCCCTTTCAATAAAGTTATACAAACAGCTTCAGGTGTCATGAAGATCAAAAACTGGTGGTCTATGACAGACGTTGCTTTTCTTCGCCAATTTCTGCCACATCTTACAATTAATATTTTCACTTAAATATTTGATTCAGCCAAAAGGGCTGGAAAGAAAGATAATCCCGTTTCCCTATATCCTGATGGACATTCAAGAGTTTACTTGCCTTACACAGCCAGGTTTCGGCAGAAAGGAACTGCAGGGGTGGTTTCTGAGAAAGCAGGCTCTGCCCCCATGACAGACACAGCCAGCTCCAGCCAGCTCCAACATGGGACCCACCATTTCCCAAACCTGAGCCCCTCAGGGACATTGGAAGTGCTCACAGGTAAGCAGATACCCACAGTGCAGACCATGGAGGAGCCCCTGCTGGAGCACGTGGATGTGCCTTGAAGGAAACTGCTGCCCACAGAAAGGCCCTGCTGGAACAGGCTTCTGGCAGGCCCCATGGAGAGAAGCCCATGCAGGAGCTTTTCTGGCAGGATCTGTGATCCCATGGGGGACCCATGCTGGAGCAGCCTGTTCCTGAATGACTGACCCTGAGGAAGTTCTTGAAGGACTGTCTACAAGGACAGACCCAAGGGTAGAGAAGGTAAGAGTGTGAGGAAGAAGGGGACACAGGATGGTATGAACTAAACACAGCCCCAAGTCCTAATCTCCACTGCTTGGTAGGGGTGGAGGTAAAGGACTTGGGAGTGAAGTTGAGCCTGGGAAAAAAAGATAGCTGGAGGAAAGATGTTCTTAAGCTTTGCTTTAGTTCTCACTGTCCTACTCTGTCATTAATTGGCAATAATTAAATCAATCCTTGCCAAGTTAAGTATCTTTTTCCCCATGACAGAATGGAGTCATCTCCCTGTCCTTATCTCAACCCATCAGCTTTCCATTTTATTTTTGTCTCCATCTGGCTGAGCAGTAGGAGTGAGAGCAGATGGATGGGCACCTGGCACCCAGACAAGGTTAACTGACCACAAAGGGCCTGGGTCTGTCTTGCCTTCCAGACTCGATCAGAACAAACATGATGAAATTCCATGTCTTGTTAACATCTATTTTTAATGACTTCTCACCCATAGCGATGTCTGACCACATCCCTGCTCAGTCTCTCTGCCAGGTAAGCCCCAATTCGATCCAGCTTCTCTGGTGCAGAAACTGCATAGAAAGTCAGTTTCTCCATGTCAGCTTTAACAAGACCATCCTAGAAACAGAAATACAAAATAGAAAATTAAAGAGTTCATAGGAAACATAAAGCTTTCCAAGTGCTTTTCCTTTTTTTCTAGTTGACATTTAAAGATCAAAGCCTTGCAGACGGAAATAAGCTACTGAAAAAACCCCAAACTATTGAGCAAAACTGCCATAACCTTAGCTGCAAAAATCAGCAATATGAAACAACTAAAACATTTTTAAAAGAAATGAAGCAACTAGCTTGTTCCACTGTTTTTGTGAGGGAAGGGGTATTCTGAAGAGAAGGTATGCAGTGAGGTAGGTGACCAGTTCTAAGACATGCTTCTTTCCTACTAGCACAGTGTAATTTTCTATCTCTTTCTATCCCCACCAAGTATATTCAATGCATAATTTTGATAAAATATACAAACAAGATTGTAGTTTAAGTATTTTATTTCTTCAGAGATCTTGAAAAAGGCTGACCTCCAGGCATCTGAGGACTAATTGTCAGAATAAGATCAAAGATTAACATATTAGTTTCAACATGAACATGTACATGAAACATGGATCTGCTCAGATGAGGTTATAATCATAATCATCAAGTAAGCAGGATAAGCCTTTTTTAGCTTTGTTTTTTTTCTGGAAGTTCATAAAAACACTTATTTTTCAGATAAATTACTTAAAAGCTTTTAAGATATTCATTATTGATTAATGAATTTTATCAAGAAAATCTTCTCATACTTTAGAGAAGGTCTGCAACTGAAGGAAAAGATCATGGACTGGCCTGTGTCACTGACCCAATGAATACCAACCATAGCAGAGACTAAGAAGTGCCAACTCAGAGCTACTGACTCAGATTTAAACTAAAACACCACAATTCTAGCATTTCCAAGTGTTTCTACACCTGTGTCAAAAACTAGATTAGAACAAATAAACCTATAAAACCATACTGTTCCATGCACTCAATATACTGTATACGCAGAAAACATTTCGTTTTAAAACCAGTAATATGCACTTACATAATCCCTGTAACAACACAATTGAAAAAAAAGCTGACATACTTTGTAACATATAAGCCAAATATTATGCAAATACTGACTGTGCTGCTTACTTTTACTGTAACAAAAGATATAAAAATTTGGTAACACATTTTAAAAAATAGAGCAGCAGAAACATAAGCTCTTGATCAGTCTGAACTGTCGAATGATTATGTGTAGACACAGGCGTTCCTCAATGGTACACAGAAGTTATTTATTTTCACAGAGAGTACGAGTTAGGCTCTAATATAGCTCCAAGACTATACAGTGAAATGAAGAAATTAAATTGTAGAAGAGTACCTGGGAAAATTTTGAAAAAAACACCATAAAAACCTTTTTGGGTCACAACAGTCTACCAGAACTATAAAAACGTTTGCAGTCAGTAAGTTGAAAGTTAAAAAATTAAAATCCTGTAGAAAACCAGAAAATGTTCACACCTCCAATCACAAGAAAACAAGTATTTGTGGTTCTAAAAAGTGATAAGTTAAGTGCTATCTCTACAGCAGAATACCTTGTTTAATGAAATTTCTGTTTCTCTAAGCAAAACATACTAATTTTATTCTTCAGTGCGCAGCCCTGCTTTGGAAGCAGAATTAGACCAGACGATCTCTATGGATCCCTCTCCAGATAAATTATTCTACTAACCTCTCTTTAAGCTATTAAGTGCTAAAGCAGATTTTAGGGTAAAATGTTTGAAGAGAAAAGGAAAAAGAAAATTTTAAAACATTGCTAAGGCACAAGCTATAGCCACAGATTTTCAAACACCAATCCCTTAAAATTTTAAAGTCATGACTCACTTTTGGATCTTCAGGAAATATGTTGTCTACCAGACGTTTGTAGCGCGGTCGCAGCGCAGCACAGCAGCAGCAAACTCCTGCGGAGAGATTTACCCAACGGGATTTAGGATGCAGTTCTAGGGACTCACTTGAAGGGACAAGCTGACAAGCATGGAGGAAGAAGATAACACTGAATTCAGCTTGCTATCAGCAATAAAGTAAAACCAAGGGAATTGAAAGTAAGTACAAGTCAAGTAAGTACAAGTCAAATAAGCAAAACGACTATCACACTACAATACATGAGAAAATATGCAAGGATCTCAGGTACCAGAAATGTACCTGCCATCCACACTTAAAGACATGCAGAAAAGTCAAGGCATTTTAAAATCAAGTCATATTAAAACCAAAGCTACTTTATTTGCAGGTTTATCTTCATTCTGAATGACTGTTTCAAAACACCCAAATGTGCATTATGTGCATTATTCTAAAAAAAACCAAAAATGAGATCTGTTTTAAAGGCACCCATATAAACCAATAGAAACCATAATTTACAAAACAAGCTCTGCCTTCTTTATTCCTTATCCTTCCTTTTAATGGGCACTGGTGGAATGACAGCCACTGGAAGCAGAGAAGTTAATTTTTTTGATCTCATTTCTAGTCTACTACTAATCCATACAATCAGAACAATGCATGTCATTTCAAATTTATTAATTATAGAAGTCATACTGCCTGCTTTAAAAAGGAAACATACCTGCAAAGAATTGTTTGGTCTTTTTTCCTGGCACTAAAAACTACTAGAACTTTGAAGTTAGGTTAAAACTCAGCACAAAAAACAGAACAAAAGAAAAAAAAGCTTCTGGGTATCTGTCCAACTGTTTATCAGAGTAGACTTACTCCCTTGGCTTTTTTCACAAATCAGGTTTTAAATGTTTTAGTGGGTATATTATCAGATTAACTTATTAGTCAGGCCTGAGATCAACACCAAAGGAGCTCTAATGCACAAGAGTCACTGAGTAAACAATAAGACTCAATAATGTATCAAGCATACATGCAGGTCATGTCTTTCAAGTCTCAATACCTGATGGATTCAGAGTAGCTAAATATCTTACAAATGTCTTATTAAAGATATCCATTTACATACTCAAAAAAAACCTCATAACACTTTGCTAAAAATAGTAAAAAATGCAAAACAATAAAGGGTATCTTGGCAGCAATTTTAATGATTACAATTTCTCTGCAAAAGCATCAAGACTTGTGATACTTATCAAGATATCTAAGTAGTCTTAGAGGTTTTTAGCCATACTTATCAGAACATCTGTGAGATTCATGACAAAGATTTCACTTGCTGAACTTACTTTTAATTACAAGACTCTACAGGAATAGACATTCTTCCTCAATTACATCTGTTTTCTGATACTATTGTCTCTTGGACAAAAAATGTATTCTGCTCATATTTTGTCAAGTTAATTATTGTAATTTATTTAATCAAAAACAATTATTGAAGACAGATCCATGATTTTAAAATTGAGCACTGTTAACTCCAAGTTCTCCCCAATGGATTTGAATTCTGCCCAGCTCATGAATTAAAGTCCTGTATCAGCAGCAACATCAAGACTGACTCATGACTTCAATACATAATTATGAAAATAAAAAGCGCTCAAGGAATAAACAATTGGACTATTGAGAATATTTTTGTTAAACAGTACTTGGTTACTACTATCAAGGTCATACCACTCCTGCTGATGTCTTACTCATGGTGGTAAAACCCTATGTTTACATAAAAGCTGCAGGGATGAAATAAATAAAATCAATGTTCTTTAATATGCCACTGGAAAATGTAGGTATGAAAAGCGGTTAAAATCCTACTTGACTTAAAACAGAAATAATTTAGACAGTTCTACAGAAATATTCTATTGAGAACAATGCTCTGCAACATCTCAAAAGTAAGTAAAATCATAATAAGAAAGGAGTACTGTGTAAGTGTCTTGCATACCATTCTGTATTGGGAAACTCAAAGTAAGACCATCAAAATCCACCAAAAACCACAGTATTGGTAAATATTTACTGAGCTAGGTATGCAACTTTGCAACACTCTTTGGCTCAGCTGTTCATACTTGGTTTACTACCTTATGGTTGACCATTAACTTTGGTCCATGGTAAACAGTATGTTTGATTACCACTGAATATAACAAAATATTCTAATAATAACTGTACAAATTATTTTGATGCAACTATCTAAAATGTAACAAGAACAGGAAAACATTCTAAAATATTGCAAGAGAGGCAATTAAAAATACTTTTTACAATTACTTTCTCCCTCTTTAAATGACAGAAGAAGAAATTTTTGAAAAGAACTGCAATTTAAATCTTAAAATGGTGTTTCAAACCTGTGTTAATTGCATAAATTTAACATAAAATCTGGATACAGTTACTTCTTTGAGATGCATAAAAAAGATCAGGTAACAGTACCAACTCATTCTGGCAGCCTTACCAGATGGTTTCATTTAATGGAAACATAATATTGCTCTATTGAAATACTGTTCTTCCAATTTATGGAACATAGTGAATTTTGACACCAAAAAAAGGCCTAACAGTACATATGCATAAGATTTTAAATTTTCTCCTCATCTTGGATTTTGGTAGTATCTTAACATTGCTAAGTATTTAATTATGGAACTGTTTACATGGAAAAAAACCCATAAATCCTTATCACTAAAGTATAAACATAAAATTATGATGTTAATGTCATCCTGCGTTAAACAGAACATTCAAGTATCAGAAAGTGAGATTTAATCTGTCAAAGCTTTCAACCTCCAAGCAGAGCACTGTTAGAAATAAAACTGACAGGCACTCCAAACAGCACAGAAATAAATGACAAAAACCAAACCAAAAGCAAAAACTAGAACAGTTAACAGTCATGACACAGATTTTATGCAAAAACTACTAATCATTGCTCAGTTAGATCATTTTGCTATAACCATGAAAGATTAAAAAAAAAAACATAGTAATAGGTTTAAAGAATGTATGAATATAAAAAAGACAAAAACAACAACAATAACAACAAAATCCCCAAAAGATTAAGTCAACAAACTACATTAAAAGTAACCAATAAAATTTAGGAACATTTTACAACATAGACCAAAAAGATGGATCTTGTCAAAGATGGATAGAAGCTGAGTAAATGAAAATGGATTCCCTATTTCTTGGATACCAGTTTAACACAGATAAAAATTTATCCAAATAAACACATTCATTTCACTTAAATAAACTGTTTTGTAGGTCTGTAGAACACAGGTAAAAAAAACCCTGTTCTGTTTTATGCACATTTATTAAAGAAAAATCCTATGACAATTCCTTTTTAGTTTCAGACAAAATTTGCATTTTAATGGCCTTCCCTTTGCACACATCTTTGCATCATTTTATGCAAGTAAATATAAAGCTTAAAGCAGTATCTACAAAGAATTCCACACTGCAACATGATAGTTAAAATAGAAGGTTTAAAAAATATTGTTTGTTTCTCCAATGGTGGAATTTTTATAAAGCTCAAACATGCACATTCTTTTACTAAAGAAGTCCTATAATCTGCATTTTACATGTTATAACTGTACACATTTACCAGTTGCAGGGGTACTTCTTTTTACCTATATTTATTCTACACAACAGCAGCAAGACACAGCCCCCACCATCAGAAAATGGTAATTTCACCTACCCAAACACATACACGGCCTCGGTTCAAAAGCAGAATTATAATCATAGGCTTTTTCTTGCTCAACAGTTGGAACTTGCACATACTGCCTCATTCTGGATATGAATTCACTCTCGGGGAACTGTCTCCTTTCCCAGAAATTTGCTCTCTCACAGTGGCATAGCTGCGGTTACTTCCCGCGAGGGCTCTGCAACACTGTAAGCTTATCTGATCAGCTCAGTGACATCTGCATAAAGCCACCAAACACGTGAAAAACTTCAGTATCAAATTCTGTTAACAAGGCCAGGCACAAGAAAAGAGAAAAGAATAAAAGCTATATTGTCAATGTGTGATTCACAGCTCCTCCAATGAAACTGCACAGACAGTTTCATTACTTCAACTTGCCTGGAACACACAGTTCATTATTTCTCTGACCAGAAGTAAAAAATCCATATAGTTTCAGGAAAAACTATCCTCAGACAGCTGCCACATACCACTGGTAGAGTGATAAATATTTTAGCAAAACCTACTCACTTGGTCTTCCTGGACAACAGACAGAAAGAAATATATTTAAGGCAGACTGACCAAAAAAACTTTTTTAAACAGAAAGGTTTACATCTATCATTAAAGAAACAATCTAAAATTAATGAAATTAACATTATCTCTAATAATACTTCCTAGTTTAGGGAGCAAGGATTACAGAATTTAAATCACTGACATGATTGTGATACATTAGGTAGAAAATCAAATTTCAGTTAAGCAATTCTGAAGTTACTTTCAAGCTTCCCATAAATTCCCAGCATTTTATTTTTTCGTTTTCTACATTACATCCACTTGGGATAAAGAAATACAGGATTTTCATAGAGACATTTTTATAAACCCTGGAAATCATAAGTACTGTTTTTAGTAAAAACATAGCTAATTATTTCCACTATATAAAAATTCAAGACTTAAGAGATTAGTGCTAATAAACTCATAGAAAACACTGAGCTGCACAGAAACAGTCCCCACATAGTTTACTACAGGAAACCCTACGTTGTAAATCAGAAAATTTGCATTACAATAAGGCAGTATTTCAAAATAGTGTGTCTGAATATTTGTGCTGTATCTTATTCATACAAAATTACAGAAAAACAAAAGCTTCAAGGTGGGTTTAAACATGAAAGACTAAGTTCTGCCAATGGAGTTTAAAACTGACACATTTTCTTCTTTATCAAAACTTAGTAAAATAAATAATTTGTTTCATCTAAAGCTGGAATTTCTTCCAAAGTTTTGTCATGTTGTCTAATATTGCTGTCAACTGCTTACAGAGCATTAGTAAACTGAAGCAAGATTTCATGTTCACTCACTGAGTATTTTTATTATGTCCCAAACTTGGATCTGGTCATCCCTAAGTATATTTGCAGTCGTCCAAGCAGTTTTTAAAAAAATCTTATTCTATCAAAAAATGTGTAATAACATAGAAGTTCCAATCTACAGAAAAATGCATGTTTTGCTAATATCAAGAAACAGAGCAACATTAAAATTACATTTGGTTGCTCAATGTACTTAAATATAACTAAAAATTTGACTGTATTACATCTAACTTTCATTTTACTTATTTTTCTGTATCTGAGATGAGAGATATAAATAAAATAAATGTATTTCAAATATCCTGACAAAAGTGTATAAAATAACACTTTAACCATAACCACTTACTATACCTGGTTATTTCTGAACTGTTAATATCAGTTGATGCATTTAATTCAGAACGAAAATGACTTTCAAGGGCATTTGCATTCCACTAAGAAAAAGAGATCAGACATTTTATAACAAGGAAATTATTCCAGCCATATAAGGGAGTTAATTAAAAATATTCTTCAACCTGCTATAAAAAGAGCAACTGCTGTAAGGACGCGCGGATCAGCCATTGTGATGTCCCTGGAATGCACTCCCAGAGGGCACAGTGGACTCATCATTTACACAGGATGAAGTCCCATCCCCCAGATGAGCCTCTCCTTCCCTCAACCAAATGCTAGCTGACTTCTAAGTGCCTGGATTCTAGCCTCTCTCCACTGAAATGCACTGAAGAAAATGTCCAACATTTCATGCACATGAAATTTTTGTTTTGAGAACAGGATATTCATCTTGTGATGTGAACTTCTGACCCCCACAACAGCAAACCCTCAGTAACACCTAACAGGGAAAATTCCATCCATACCTAGGTTTGACAATTTGAAATTTATTTTAAAAAATCTTTCAGTGCTCAGTTTACTTGAAACAAATGGAAACGGCTTTCGAAACAAAAGGACAGCTTTATCCTTAGAATTTCTCACAGTAATCTAAAGAGTTAATTTTGCTGTGATATGACTTCAAGAAGAGTTCTTCTAAACTAGAATCATATAATCATTAAGGTTGAAAGAGACCTCTAAGATTATGAAATTCAATCATCAACCCAGCACCAACACCATGTTCACCATTAAACCACATCCTGAAGTGCCATATCCACATGGTTTTTGAGCACTTCCAGGGATGGTGACTCCACCACTCCCCTGGGCAGCCCATCCCACTGCCTAACCACCTTTTCTGTGAAGATTACTTTCTTAATATCCAACCTAAACTTCCCATGGCACAACTTGAGGCCATTTCCTCTTGTCCTCTCTCTTGCTACCTGGGAGAAGAGGCTGACCCTCATCTGAGTACAACCTCCTTTCAGGCAGTTGTAGAGAGTGATAAGATTCCCCCCAGCCTCCTTTTCTCCAGGCTGAGCACCCCCAGCTCCCTCAGCTGCTCCTCAGACTTGTGCTCCAGACCATTTACCAGCTCTGTTGTCCTCTGAACATGTTCCAGACCCTTAATGTCTTTCTTGGCAGCCCAGAACTGAGCACAGGATTCGAGGTGTGGCATCACCAGTGCTGAGTACAGGGGGAGAGTGAGCGCCCTGGTCCTGCTGGTGATGCTGTTGCTGATAAAGACCATTGGTACCATTGACCTTCTTGGCCACCTGGGCACACACTGGCTCATGTTCAGCCACTGCTGACCAACAGCCCCACATCCCTTCCTGCCAGCTTTCCAGCCACTCTTTAAACCCGCAGCATTGCATGCTAGAATCAGCATGGAGAGATGCACATTTAGCTATGGTGAAAGCATGTAAAAATAATTTGAATATAAACTTTTTGTGAAAGCAAGAAATGACAATGCATGTGAAGTTACTAACAAGAAGTATGAAAAAGCCCCAAACTAGTCAAATAATGCTCACCACAAAGCTTTGTCAATGAAGTATTCTTTTCAGAGCCAGTAGCATTTAGAACAAATCCCCTGGGAAGATAGTATCTTTGGGACTATGTTTTAAAGACTTCAAATTCATTGTAAGAAAGTTTTCCATTACATTAGGTTCTCCAGTTGCGTTCCTTAAGTTCCACCACTGTCAGTGTTTCCATACTGTCTTTCCTTTCTCACACCTTTGTTGGTTTCACATAGTAACTTTGCTTTACTTGCTCATTTCTGTTCTCCTCAACACCTCCTCCTCCTTTCCTGCTTTGAGATAGTACTGTCACTCTCTATTTTTAATACAGCATTAAAATTATCTAAAACTAATCTGGTTCCAGTGGAAGAAGCTCTATGACATGAGTTTTGCTTCTTATTTCCCGTCCTTACTTATATTCCCATTAAGCTGGTCAATGTCATTTACTTCTCTGACTATTATCACTGAAGCAATACAAGAAAGGGACTTTAGGAGACTTGAAAGACACATTTACATAAATCCCTCTGACCCCTCTTCATCAGCTGGCACTGAAAATCTGTTCAGGGAAAAAAATGAACAGGCAAATTCCAATTTTCATTCCTGCTTTCAGTATTTGGCTTGCAATTGGGAAATAAGTTCTAGGTGACAAATCCAACTGACAGAAAAAAACCCACAGAGATTTTGTTTTATTGTACCCTTATTTCTAAACAAATACTGATTTCATAACAAGGTGTTTCATAAATCAGTGGAAAATGTGATGTAAATAAACTACTGGACTAAAAGAGAGAGCAAAAGAGAGGCTCATAGTGCTTTGTGTGTTCTCTGAAGCACATGAACTGCTATTATTCCTCCAACCAGGGAAAGAGCAGAGCATGGAGCGGACTCCTAACACTAACAAAACACCCACTGTGCACATTCACTAACACACTAAGCCAAGAGGACATTCTTTACCTACTACTTAATTCTGAATAAAAGAAGTAAAGAAGCATAAGTATTATCACAGCAACCTTGTTCTACTCCTGCAACTTAACACACATATCTCTGCTTGTCCAAATGCTTGGCTCCTCCCAACACCCATGGGCACCAGAGAATGGAAAATCCCCAGCACAGTGATGATCCTGGCATATAAGTAGCCTCTGAGTTCCAGACAATCCTCATTCTTACCCAGATGAGCCACTTTCAGAATGCTGCATCCTTGAACAATTCCCAGAATTTGTGCAGAAGACAGATGCAGATGACAGAAGAGTACTGTAAATGTCCAGTGTGTTCAAAGGTCAAGCCACCTAATTTTCTTAACACTCCACTGAGAAGAGGGGCAGCAACACCTGCACCTTTCCTACCACCCTGTTCCTGCTAACACAGAAGACCAGAAGAGGTTGGTGCAGCTGTGGATTGAGATGGACACTGTAGGAGAGGAAAGATGCATGGTTGAATGGCAACAGGCCAAGCAGCGACAGCCTATTTCCTGGGTGGCCAGAGGCAAAATTATTCCAAAAGGGTCACTGTCTGCCTCTGGAGCCTTCAAACTATACTTCTGATCAGCAGGTTGGCAAACTATTGGTAAAAATACATATACTTGTCTCAAAGTCTCAGTACTTTGGTGACTAAATCCAGGCTACAGAATCCCTCCCAGATGCTTGAGCATAGGCCGTACTTTTTCTTCCCAGTCCCAACCCCAGGCAGCACAGCAGACTGCTGACAGGGACTTTCTTTGTGTAACTCAGCCCATGACCAGTTTTAGTTTCAAAATTTCTAATCTAGATGTTCACATTTCTCATTCCATCGCATTTCCTCATACTCCTAGACACAACCCTCTTTTCCCAGCAAAGAAAACAGTTATTTTGTTGCTTTAACACTCGCTGCTCACTTCTGTTTTGCTACAGGAACTCATGCGGATTAAGTTACTTTAGATGAACACCTCTTTGTATACCTGAGCATGAGAGGCGCATCAACAGGAATCTGGACAAGAGTGCAAGTCTGGATACAGCTCTAAAAGTTATAATTCATGGAACCTTTAAGTTCCCAATTTAGGGCAGTAGCATATAGGGATTACTTGGCATCTCAGCCACTTAATCATGAACAGTTCTGCTTTTCAGATGTTTTAATTTCAGGGTCAGCATCACAAAAGAAACTGGAATGGCTCCTAACACATGGGAAACCTGTCAAGATGTCTAAAGTTTTATCTTCTTGGTCAACTGAAATCTGCATTACATAATAGCCTCTTCTGCTTTGGAAGCTGTTGCTTCCCTACACCAAGAAACTGATGGAAAAGTGTCAAACACTCTCTACTTTTAGAATTTTATTAAGATTTTTTATTTTATTAAGATCTTTATTAAGATCTTTATTATTTGATGAGAGCTATAAGGATAGCACTGGTAAACTATCACTGGCCCTACAGACAACAAGCCCACTTCAAACCAATGAATAACTGGTCAGCAAGTGCCCAGGGTTTCAAGTCTTAGAGGGAAAGCACCTGAAACTTTGTGCACTGAAAGACCTGAATGTAAAGCCACATGAAGAATTTTTCTGACGATTGCTATTTTTTCCATTTTCTTAAGTTGATGCAGTTTCCTTTCTTAATCCAATGCCCAGGGAAAGAACACAGCTGCAGCGGTACTCCCAGAATCTTATGCTGCTATCCATCTTTTTCCTTAGAAAAAAGGATGCTCAGAACCATTGCATGACCTCTTCATCACAGGTATCCTATGACTGCAGTAGGTAGGCTGAGAGGCCCAGTGGCTCCTTGCAGTTCACACTGCCCAGACACATGGGGCTGAAACAGACCAGGGCAGTAGGTACCACATTGTCACTTGAGAAACAAGGCATGAGAAGGTTTTTTGAGTGAAAAAAGGCATATATGCCATGATTAAAAGTCCTGATGATGAGGAAGCAAAGGTTCACAGGCCTTCTCTCTGGAACCGTCAAAGCTAACGGAGAGGGTAAGTTAGCTCAGGAAACTAGATTTTAACTAGCTCAGCATAAATCACTGACCTGCTTACAGGACATGTAAGAGAATGTTGCTCTATAGCTCCTTTCTTCGATTAAAACATCCTAATTACCAACATAAGCACGGCCAAAGCTTCAAAAACAAGTTTTACCTTCATCTGAGGAAAGCCAGCTACAGGCTTCAATACATTTGCACAGATTTTGAAAAACATTTCCTAATTAAAAATGTTCTATTCACAAGCAGTCCAACACCACATTGCATACAGTTTATTTCCTGCAGAAATATACTGTGTACAGAGAAAGTTACATAACAGTAGATGAAAGTGTTTCTTTGAATCTAGAACCATACTGTGCTATTTATGCTGAGCAAACAGAGTACTACAATTCTTCTGAAGCACATACACAGAGCTCTAAACATGACAAAGCATCTGCTCCTGTTCAGTAATGAAAGGGTTTAAACTGTACTGACATTAATGAAAAACAAAATGCTACACAAAAATATTGTAATGTTACTTTGAAAAGCAGAGTCATAGAGGATAATAAGGTTTTAGAATTCAAATTCTTCTTTAACTATCACTGATCTTCAATTCAAGGCACTGCTTGTGTCTATTCCTAGCTGTTTTGATTTTCCTGGAAAGCATTTACAAAATGAGATATTGCCATTTGGACATGGAAACATACATGTTTCCATTAAAAGAACAAGAAAAAGAACATTAAAAGAATAGGGAATATTATCAAGAATAGGTCTTTGGAGCTGCCAATACACTCCATTTTACATGTTTTCCTGTCTCTGCAGTTTTACCTAGCTCATCCTGCCCTCACAGAAGAGCAGTTTTTGAACAAACTAGCAAACAGAAATCCATGCAACAACTTTTCAATTATTCGAAGTTTTAAACATAGACATGAAAGACGTAAGTTTCACCGAAAAAAAAAATCCCTCCTTCTAAGTCAATATGAATTATGAAATACCCTCACGGTTGTTATCTTTTGCATTCTATCCTAAAGAGCACTTCATCTTGAATTCTGGTTTCCCCCCAAGAACTGAAAACTAGCTCTTCTCCCAAACAGAGGGATATAAGGTTACAACATATCCCTATCTAGAACCATATATCCCAGCTAATGAAAAAGCATTTTCTCCCCTCCTGTAAAGCCGAATGAGTTATTGAGGAACACAGACACAGTAGATTTGCTCTCCTGGATTTGCACCTTCAGTACCTAAAGACTGCGTACATCCCTTTTCTACCACACCTTCTGTTTCCTACCAAACTGAACCAGTCTACAAGATGGCCAGTGCAGGAGAAGGACAGCTTCATATTTATACACAAAAAAGTAGGTTTATAAATACATCTTGTTAACCAGTAAATCTTGAGTGTCTCAACTTTCTGCAGAAACCAGACAGGACATCTGTGGGCACACAGGCTCAGTGATTTCTGCAGCAATTCAGCAGTTCTTGCCCACAAACATAACTTCTAACCACACTGCAATTCCAACATCAGATTCAATTTGCAAAAATTAGGTTTTGTCAGTTCTGAGGAACTTCAAGCTCATGTCTAAACCAATGTCAATAACAAATCACAAACTCATTTAATAAAAAAACCACAAGCACTTAGAAAGTCTTGAAAACAGCTTGTACTGCATTTATTACAAGAGAACACTGCTAGTTCAATCATGTCAGACAGATCAATTATAACTATTCATATTTCATTACATATAAAGTTCGTAAGTAAGGTACCATCATCCTAAAGTCCCTTCCTAATCATTACACAGTTACATTCTAGTTTAATGAATACAGGAAAATTTGTTTTAATAGCATGAATGATTGGGTATTTGTTGGTGCAAAATATCCATGAAGCTTTATCTTCACCGATTTCCTTACCTATTAACAGCTTTACAAAAGTATCAGGAAGGAGCACTGATTTAGCATAATTATATACCTAAGTGCTAGACTGGAATTCCTTACTCATTCTCTTACTGAGGAATGAGTAAGCCTTTTCAAACCACAATTAAAGACTTAGGGTGTCCATTTCCAGCCAAAGTACAGACTGCTATCAACAAAATACTGTAACAGGTCCAAGTACAATTCAGAATCACTACTGGGCTGTTCTTGAAAAATGAAAGGACTGAGACCTTTAACAGATCTCCAGCTGGACATGAGTCATACAGTGACAACTAATTTTGAAGTCTTGGGGTCTGTAACTTGTTAGATGAAGATTCATAGACTTGTAGAATATTCTGACTACAAAGGGATGCAACAAAGATCATCAAATCCAACTCCTAGCCCTGTGCAGGACAGCCCCAAGAATCACACCGTGTGCCTGAGAGCACTGTCCAAATGCTTCCTGAACTCTTGGCTGACTTGGAAGAGCTCCATTCATCTACCTAACCCACCTTTTATTAACTTCTGTCTAATTCCTGCATGAATTAATCTTGAATTATGTAACCTTCTAGAAACAAAACAGCATTCTCCAAAAACCAAGAGTCATGTACACAGCTAACTTTCATCTTCAGCAATCCACAAGGAACCTGTGATTACCTAGAGAGCCACTGAGGTTCATAGTGGGCAATGGTGGGAAGGAAATCCATGTATCAAGGAAAGGGGAAGCCAAAATACTTTTAAAAGGAGTTCGCCCTGGCTTTTCCAGAGACATGCATTTAATCACATAATGGAAATCTTACCCCCGCTCCCCAAAATCAATTTTGCTTTGTTGTCATGCACAAAAAAAATAGGACACTTGCATGCACAATCAGCATGAGCCTTCTTACCCTTTCGTCCCATGATTCAGAAATCAATAGCAAACAAGGCTGCACATGAAGATTAATCGACTGATAGGTGCAAAGCGATTTCTGTAAATAACAATGACAGCCGTATTTTAATAAAGCCCAAAAAATTAACTAAGCTACATTTTAATATTTGGGGAAACGTCCACATACAGTTTAAAAGCACACAAAGGCTTTGATGGGCACATCAAAGAATGAAGTTCTTATCCAAAGCATTTGATTTTTCATGTTAGATGCCCAGCCTGTGCATACATAAGTAACAACAACTGAAAAAATAAATTCTACAGGTTTTAACAAGGAACGGATGAAACACAATTGTTTGTTTCTTGGCTATATTGAAGTGTGTTCCAGAACAAATGGGAAAAATGTAAGGATGAATGATGATAATCACTCATCATGTCTTATCTTAATACGAGTGGTTTTGACTCTCTATGAAACTGCTCCTTAACACTAACTTTCCCAAATGGGGCTAGGATGATGTGTACATAGAAATGACAGCTAACAGAAAACAACAAAAGGAACACTTGTTCCAAATTAACAAGTCTTAAAGAAATCTATGCACATTCATCAATAAATATGGAAGTACCAATTTGATGGCACACAGTCTCTTAAGGTACCATGAGTTAAATAAACAGATGTACAAAGAGTTTTCCAGCTGCAAGTTCCTGTTTTGTTTCTTTTCTTAGCTTAATTAAGGATCCATTTGGAGAAGTCACTACTTTGTCAATGTAGAAAATACAGTTACCTAAAAATTAGCTGAAAATTACCTGTGTCTGTTTTCACATTAAAAACATTTCTTTCATATTATGCAAAGAATCCATTATATATTCTGTGATCACAGTATTATAATAGTTACAGACATTCTGAAATACAGTTATTTTCCTTTTCTGGCCTTGTCCCAGCAAGTGGCAAACTGCTGAAGGAACGCCAAACCACAACCTTCCCCTGGCAGCTGTTTTCCAAGTTCCCATGGTCCCTTAGTAGCTGAAAAGGACATGATAGAGGACTTCTGATGTTTCTCATCCTAAGATCAAGAACCAAGCAGCAAACAATAATTTCAGACACCTCTGATGTAATTCTTCTGTAATAGCTGAAATATGAAAATGTTACAGAAATATAACCTATTTAACACTGGTTTAAGTAGTCAACAATGCTGTCATAAAATGAAGAGGGTTTCTCCCCCCATAAAATAAACTAAGCAATTACAAAAAATGCTTTATTAAGTAGCTGGTCCCATTGTAAAGTGTGAAGGCTGCATGAGAAACATATTCCAGAGGAGGAAAAAAGTATGCTTTTATGGATGGAAAGAGTGGAGACAGTAATTAGTAAGAACTATGGTTTGATTTTCACTAAAAACATTAGAAAGCCTAGTCCTTGAAATATTTATATAGACACATTTAGGAACACATCTCCAGCCACTGATATTTCAGAACTTTATTTCACAGGGAGATAAATCTTCCCTTCCCATTACCAATCTTGTTAACACTTACTTATTATATAGATATAATAAAAACTAGAATCATAAAACTCAAATAAATGGATTTTCCAAAATTGTTGGGAGGGGAGAAACCAAAATGAGGAAGTTATCTGCCTCTTAAAATGTGTTAAAAATGTGAAATGCCAGTAAAGAATTCACTCATTTCAAATTCCATTTCAAGTGCTGTTTTCCTTCCTACACTTGGCAAGAAAGCTCTATTCACATAGAAAATTATAATTTTAAAAGTTTGATGGGTATTTTTGGGTTGGGGGGGGTAGGTAATTTATTTCTTTAAAGACTATGAAATAACACAAGGAAAGCTGTAGCATGCATGAATACAGAAATTAACAAGCACTACTCAGTTGTTCCATCTTCTGCTTGTTTTCACCTTGCACAAAGCAGGGAAGCCACCAGCACGCTCCACCTGTGGTCAGAGGAGCAGCCTCTGCACAGACAAGTGGCAAAAAGTCACACAGTTTGGGAGGCTGAGGAAACAAAATGTTGTGTAGTTTAATGAGCATGCTTGGAGCCATCCTGAAGTCACCAAAACTGCCTCTTCACTGCAACGAAGAACAGGATAAATCATGGACTATTTTCCACATAACCAATATATGTACCTCTTAAATCAGAACGGTCCCTTTCCAACTGGCAAATATTTGACAGAAGAGTGTGGGAGGTGTTCATATTACTAAATTTCACAGCCATAATTCAAAGGAAGAAAGTGGGAAAATTACATTTGGAAAAATCCTAATTTTTACTTATTTGTTCTCTTAATTTAGATGTTACAGTTAGTCATAAGGACCTGCTAATCAGCAGCTAAAAACAATTTAACTAAGAATTATTATTAACAAAACCTTGAAAACCAAAGATATAATTATGTTAATGGCGTAAGCCAAAGGAGAAAAGAATAAGCTAAGAAAAAGTTTTAAAAAGTCACAGACAGAGCTACTACAGGTAAAATGTATTTTTATAGTCAACAGGTGCTCTCACCTGTGCCACATATAATTCTTCTAGTCCAAGCGATTTCATTTTAATATAAAAGCTGCCTTTAAGTTAAACATTTAATTGATGTCAGGGAATTCATCCCCAGAAAGTAGGTTAGCTGCTTCTAGAAAAGAAAAATACCACTATCTACCAAGCTGTGTTTCAAACATCGGATTAAGTGTGAATATCCAGAACATAATGTTCAAAAAGAAGACAATCTTCAACAAATATTTTGGTATGACTTAGCTATAGCTTTTTCTCCTTAGCAGAAGCATTTATAACATTTCAATTTGAATGCAGCCAACAAAAAACCTACCAAAACCACGCATGTTCCATAACAGAAGTATGCTAAATAAAATTATCTGCACAAATTATTCAACAGGAAAATTGAGAACACATGAGGCAAGCGTGAAACACATACTGCCTGTACTGCAGAGGCTTTCTAGTCATAAGTTCTTTGGGTGTGCTTTTAAATAATAACACTATTTAATCTTTTACTCTACAGTTTCTTTGTAATAAAGCACATCTTAGACAATTAATAAAATGTGTAGTTCAAACCTACTTCTACTGTACTCTAACAGAAATAAGAAAACATTTGCTTTCTCAACATTTCAGAATTTGCATTTCAACTTCAGCTGAAGACACCATCCATGTCTGTAACCACTCACATCAACGCTCGTGTCACGTGCACAAGACAAACCCATAACATAAAGCTAAACATAAAAATTACAGGGAGAAGTTACACATTGCAAAGGTTGATCCAAGTGTCACAGCAATGACAGAGCATCACACCTCCACTACAGATATCAATACAAATGTCATGTCATGGCTGGTCAAAGCCAGGAACTTTTAGATCCCAAGATTAAGAGAGCAGACTGAAAATCTTCTATTTGGGCTATGACAACTGCATTGAGACCAAATTCTTAACATATTTTAGGACTCATTGTAGCACTAAATCCCCACATTCGTAAGTGGGGTAGCTAAGCAGAAACATCAATAGAAAATGTGATAATCCCAATATGCAATGAACAACTTATGCACAGCCCAGCAGCCATGGCTGAGCTGAGGTTCAATGAGAAGAGCATCCATCACCTCTGGCTAATTTTAATTAATTTAAGATGACCTTTGCTCATCTCTCCCCCTCTCAGTAACACAGCCCAGTTCTGCCTTGTGCCTATTTTTCCAGTTAATACTGAAGGAGTTAAAAAGCATCTTGCCCTGTGAATGTTTCATGCACAGTAATATCAATACCAACTTCTAAAGTGTCACCAGGAACAGCTGAAGTCCCCAGAAGGACCAAATAAGCTCTTACTCAGTCTTTATGTAATACCAGTTATCTGGACTGCTCATGATATTCCAGAACACTGCCTTTAGACCCATACAATTTCCTGTTAACTAGATATTATTTTTCTACTTCATTTGTAAAGAACTCATTGCAACATAACAGAAAATACTTTAGGAAAATATCTTCTTGTAACAGCCTTTTCTAAGTTTTATTCCTAAAGATGGTCAATGCACTTCTTGACAAGTAGTATGAGAGAACTCCATGTGAAAATAAAATTAAAAAAACCACACAAACCTCCACAGCCTTTGGAAACAATTAAGATTTTCAGATTTCTAGGACAAATACTTTAAGATTTCAAAGTAACACTGTAGCAGCAGCCTGTTTCATCTATATGCTCTGAAAAGAATCCAATGCAACCTTTACAGAAGGCTAAATTAGCAGGCAGATTTCCTTTCCACATGTATCCTTGAACTCCTGAAGGCTCTACTTCTATTGATTAACCAGAAAAAGATGCTTGCCTGCCTTAAAATTCCATTCTACTTCTTCACTGTCATAACTTTTGGAAGTAAAATATTAAGAAAATACTGTTATTTCACAGGAATTGCAATACACACATCTGTTAGGTTCCCTTCCCTTCACCCATACACTTACACTCATTAATACAGGCAAAGATAAATAAATGGCTGTGTAGTTCTGAGTGTCTCGCTGCAGATAAACACTGCAATCAGTTCTTCTCATCTCCTTTAACTCCCACCTGACTGCAGTAATGCAAACTCTACATGCATTGGTATTAAGGACCCCAAACATAAGCACATCTGGTTTAAAAGGAAAAAAAAATTACTTTTCCAGTTTAATTTGTTAAAAAAAGTCCCCACACTCCTTCACATGACAGGTGTGACATATCTTTCAGTAAGGTATTTTACATGACAGGCATTGAGACAACACAACACAGAACTACTGTAAGGCAGAGTCAGAGCTTACAGTCAGAGCTTATTATGAATCACAGCAAACAACAAATGCTCAAAGACTTCCTCATGAAATTAAGCATGCATGAAATTTACTACAAACCTATATAATTATAATGCACTAAGTATAACTGGTACTGTACTTTATGAATACTTCTTTATTTTTGGATAAAGCAGATTGCTTTATCCAAAGGCTGGTGTTAGCAATCTTACTAGAGATCATGCAGAATGATTTCTAAATAGAAAAAATAATTAAAGGAATAGTTACATTTATACTTTCATAACACATTTTATAAATTGATCCCTTGTGTTAGAAAAACTTGCTACTCTTGAAGGTAAATAATTTCATTCTCAGAAATAATTGCCTCAAAAATCTTACTTAACATTGAATGTCAAAAATTTTAAGTCTTATCACTTTTTATCCTCAATAGTGATCCTATCTTCTATAAACACTAGTTGTAATTTTCCAAAGATAGGATTTTAGCTATATCAAAATATAGCTTTTTATATCAAAAATATATTTTTTATTTTTGAATACGAGTATTTCAGAACATAGTCTAAACCACAAAATCCAATTTTATACTGTCAAATTGTAATAAAAAAGGCAAATGCAGAGCCCATATTATTATTTGAAAAATATATGGAGATTTACAAAGGCAGAGACCAGACACTATTGGCATCTTAAAATTCTTAAAAATGACAGCAAGTATAATGTTGGTTTCTTTCCTTTTTTTTTTTTTTTTTAAATTTTTAAACCCCCCAAAAAATAACAGTAAACACCCCTAAATATTGCCTTAATTTTCTTAAGAGAAGAATACTTACTGGCAGGCATTGTTAATCAGGGATCTGTCTTCAATTTTGCAAACACATAAGAAACTATGAAGAAAACAAATAAACAAAGTCAAGACTATAGCTTTAGATAATTTCCATGCAAATATGCTCAGTTACTTATGCAGAATGAGCCAAAGTCACATTCTTCAATACCAAAGGGGCTGTTACCACAAAAATCCAGATATCTCTTAGCTGACCAGACTAGATGTAGATTTCACCAGCTCCTGAAATGCAGTTATTCTGTTCTTGCCTTTGACGCTGGAGTAAACATTTTTCTGTCGTGTATTGTGACCTTCCCAAGTGCCACCGTTTGGGATGCGAAATTCTGCACAGTCTCACACGATGTTTCTACTTCAGATGTAAACCACTGCACTTTCCTGAAAGACGTTTCTGTTCAACACTATGAAAAACAACTGAAAAACCTGTGTAGCACTTTCTAGGGCATTTTTCTCCCAGTATCAAAAAAGGCAGATTTTACATCAGAGTGCAACCTCCAATACACAATAGCTGCTCGAAGGATTTTTGATGCAATTAAACATATTCATAAAATGGACTCATCTGAAGTTACAACAATGTATTTTGGACATAAAAGTAGCCAAATCTAATGTTCAGTTAATTAGCACTAAAATGCAAATAATTTGAAGATTTTTCTGTATTAAAGCAGTGCATTTGGGTTTTACTAATAGCCAAATGCAAACTCTCCACAAATGTACCTTTCTACAAATAAGAACAAAAATCTCAGTTAAAGACACTGAGTGTTGCTGTCTTCAAAAATAAAATAAAATTTTAAATAAAAAATATTTAGCTAATAATTGCATGTATACATACACCAAAAATTTGTAATTCCACAGATGGATAATATGCGAATAAACACTTCATTTGGTCAGCATATGTTTCAATGACCACATATTAAAGCAACACTTATAGTTGCTAAAAATAAACTTTATTCACATCTATGCATTTCAATCAAAGGTTCCAACTTGCTGACAACAACTGGCATTAAAAATAGTACTTCAAAGTAAGTTATTTAAAACATCCCATCTATTAGAAAGCTGTATGTCCCTCTCCAAGGGCAGCATGAGAAGCAGCCTAATTTTATAAAAGGAAATGTGCTGTGGATCATCATGTCCAACAGACACATGGAAAAGCAAAGTCTCTGGCTCAGAATGTAGTTATGGACCTAGCTGAAACATTGCAGAAAACAGATTTACTGACATATAAGAAAATAAAAATGCAGAGGCAGAGAGCCTGGTGAGAGTTTTAGGGAGTCAAGTGCCAGAGACTCAAGAGTGTTTTACTGACCATCTCTGGCAATCAGGAATTCAATACATTTTCCTAAAACATAACCACTGTTGTTGTCAGCAAAGTCAACTCACTTTTAGAAGATTTTTTTTAAAGAGTTTTCTGCAGGAATTACTAGAAAAGTTGTATAATCAACTAAGACATATAGAAAATAACTGTTTTTAAATAATTCACTGGGTTTTACAGTCATTTTATGATCTATAACAGGACCAAAAATTCCATATGGAGATGGCTTGGCCTCTACACGCAGAGCAGACCACACTATTTCCTCTCCATAAAGTCTTCAATCATTGTCTCACTTGTCCTAGGACAAAGTTTAATCCACAGATGCTGTCACCTGTTACCGCAGAACAGAACTGAACGAAACCAAGAAGCTTCCCACTATGAATCTGCTCAGCTATTTGTCACTAAGCTAAAATTCTACATAACAAAAGAGGGAAACCTCCTCCCCACCCCCCACCCCCCCCAAATCCAATGAAGTAGAACTTAGCTCATTAAAAGAGAGGTATGGAAAATCATGTGATACTATCTGGTTTCCTAGTCTAACACTGTTTAACATATTCCATGTCAATTTGTGACATTTGACAGCTCATCAGATGCAACTTACGGATGTTAGTACTACACAAAGGTTTCTTCATTAAAGCAACTGACTCCTGGATATTAAAAAGGTAAACAAAATAATATCTACTTTTCTGTGGAGGACTAAAAGTTACTGTGTTTTTCCTAAGGATAAAACAATAGTTCTAAACATAATTATAATCAAAGTGGAAAGACAGTGAATGTACCTTAAAAGACAGATGAACAATTGCATGAAACATAAAAGTTGTTCTTCTGAAGAAAGACTTCCACTTTTGTTTCGAGATTTTACACCATTTGGCTAGGAAACCCAATCCATTGCTCATCAGAACAAGGATAAAAATACAGTTAGCTTGACCTTTTTCTTTTTTTTTCATTAACTAACTGGGATCTGAAATTAAAGGATAGTTTATAAGCACAAATATTTCTTATTATCACAAGATTCCAAAAATGGCATTGATAGCTGAACAGAAAAGCAGAGATCATTTTCCTGTATGCTCTAAAAACAATGGACCTCTCTAAAATACTTAAACTGGAAAAAATTATATAACCTTGTGCTACAGATAAAGAAACAGAAGTTGTAATACCGAAGGTTTTGTATTTTCTTCCAGTAAGCCCTTTGTTATGTTATTATGTAACACCATAAATGTTTAAATTGATTTTGAGTCTTCAAAATGAAATTGCTAGCTGGGCTCCTATTCATTCCTCCATCTTAAGCCAAATAAAAGCAGAGGCCTAAGCACCCCTCACAGCCACACAGGCATGAACTGAAAAATTAAAAATCTACTGTACATTTGCTTCTTAGATCACGTAGTTCCCAATTCATATTTCCTCTTAAAATTAAAAATTAATCAATGCCTTTAGCTTTGAATGTGGGCAAATGGCCAGTGCAATGCAAGATTAATAAATCACATGTCCAATCCTAAATATAGACAGTTAAGCTCCAATTAGGATTCCCAGAACAAAAAAAATGCAATATAAAATGGATTTACATACCACAGTGTAATTCTGGGAAAGTACCTTACTTTAATCTGAATTACCTTTCTCTGGCAGAGAGGCAATGCCATGTATGAAGCTAGCTGAATTAATGAGACTGCCTTGCTCTCTTACCCAAGAGAATGCACTAACAGAAAACATGATTTGATTTCATTTTTAAAAACTAAGTTTTAAAAACTGTGTGGTAACTTTACAAGGATTGCTTCCTTACAGGTAGGCTGGGCAGCTAAAAGTCACAAACATCAACCAAAACTGTTTCTAACCCATACTCTTTATAATTTAGATTTTATAATTAGAAGTGCAATCTCTTTCCATTATACTTGAATTGCCAGCTCTGGTGAGTATTCTCATACCTCCTTCAGCTTGCAGGCAATATAAAATTTGTTCATTGTTTTCTACTGCATGAGTTTGGATCAGAAGTAGAGAGAAGGTATTGTCCAAACCATAAATATTTGCATATTTAAAACAGTGGTTTAATCACAAACTGTATTTTCATTACATTTTTGTGACATTTTATCCTGAATCAGAAAATAATCTCATTCTAGCAGCCTTTTTTAGGCAAATATTGTTATTTAAAAATTGTTATTAAAAGCCTTAAATAAAACCGATGGATAAGCCTTTAGGCCTATCAGGGCACTACAATCAAGATTTCAACTCCAAACCAGCAACTTCTCAAAGAAATTTTAGCATATGAGTAAGAGCAATAACACCAAGTCCTCAAGCAAGATGTCCCGAAGCTACTTGAGAAAATATTTCAAGTTATTTACAATTAATTACAAATGCTTTAGGAAGTAACTACCTATAAAATCCCAAAGCCTTGGCCGTTAACTCTGGGTTTAGCTTACTCAGTTTGCACAGCAAACACTGATGTTGCTTTGCACAGTGTAACATATGGGCTAGCAAACTGAGTTTTGATATAGCAACTAAAACGATGGTTAAAAGTTATAGGCTTTCCCCCAAGTCCTACAACAGCATAGAGCCAATCCACCCCAAGATCTTTCCTTCCTTGTATCTCAGCTCAAAGGACCACGGGATACCGTTCCAGATGTAACCAAAAAGAGACGTTCTATACAGTTTTCAGTAACAGGATTTGTGAACCCACACCTTAATTATCTAAAGCATAGCTCCGTGATGCACAATTAACTTTAAACACGAAGCCAAGAAAGCTCACAGCGTCGTCCTCCTGTCAATTTGCATTGTGTTCGGTTAACATCTCGCTGTCTTAAGGTCCATTTGAGGAAAACCTTCTGAGGGAACTCCCAAAGCCACAGCCCTAGCCGGTAAAAGCGGGGGTTCCGCTCGCTGTCCTTAGCCTCGCTATCCCCACAGCTCCAGTGGCGAGCAGACCCGTCCGGAGGCGGAGAGCCAACCCGCCAGCCTTTCCTTCCTCCCAGCGCCCACAGGGACACCCCGAGCCGCTGCCACGGCGGCTCCGGGCTCAGGCGATGCCCTGAGACCTCGCTCGCGCCAGCCGGGCGGCCCCAGCCTCCCGCCACTCCCTCGGCGCCCACCCCTCTGGCGCGTTCCCAAGCGTGAAGAAGGGGAAAGAAGCGAGAGATCGCGACGAGGAGGCGACTGTCAGGGTGAGCACAAGTACCGGGAGCACTGCTCGGTTGCCCCAAACTCACCTCAGCCTCCCCTCCAGCTCCGTCTAGCAGCCGCCATCTTCACCCACCCCCCCCCCGTCCCGCTGAGTTCTCCGTGGCGCAGCGCACGCCGGGAGCTGTAGTTCTATCAGGACTCGTTCCGCGCCCTTTTCTACCCATCCCTCCCACACAGAAGGCCCGCCATGCCGAGGGGTCGTGGCAGATGAAGAAGCGCCCCGACACGGCACGGGGAGACCAGTCCAGGGCATGAGGCCGGCTGAGCCCCGCCAGGCGAGGGCCGGGCGGGCGGAGGCCACCGGGGAGGACCACAACTCCCAGAGGCCTTTGCACGTGGGCTCGCCGGCTCCCGGGGGCGGCGCTCCCCGTGTGCCGTGGCCGGCGCCGCGCCGTGAGGGCGGCTCGGTGCCGCGGGCGGGAGTCGGTGCCGGTGTCCGCTGGGTCCAGCCCGGGCGCGGCGCTGGGCTCCTCTCAGCCATGCACTGAAGGGAGGGGCAGGGGAGGGCGAGCGGTGCTGGACGCTCCCCTCTGAGACCGGAGTTGAAACGCAGCTACACAGACCGTGATGCCAAACCCCGGTGAAAATCAGTGAAACCCAAGGCAGCACAATTTCCTAATCTCTTAGTCTGTTTTCCTTGAAATAATACTGCCAGCTTCCAAATCTGATGCCTTTGATGCCAAATTTTCCAGACAGGCAAGGGGAAATCGGAAGCGTTTCATAGAATCGTTAAGGTTGGAAAAGACCTCGAAGATCATTGAACCCGAGCCATAACGCGACACCACCTTGTCAAGCAGACCATGGCACTGGGTGCCATGTCCGGCGCTTGAACACCATCACCTCTCTGGGCACCCTTTTCCAATGTTTAACCACACTTCCAGTAAGGAAAGTTTTCCTGATGTCCAAACGGAACCTCCCCTGGTGTAACTTGAGGCCATTTCCTCTTGTTCTGTTGCTTTTTGCCTGGAAAAAAGTGACTGACTCCCACCTGGATACAACCCACTTTCAGAACAAGAAGGTCCCTCTGAGCCTCCCTTTCTCCAGGCTAAAATCTCTGAGCTCCCTCAGCTGTTCCTCATGAGACCTGTGCCCCAGCCCCTTCCCTAACACTGTTGTCCTTTTCTGAACATACTGCAGGGGACCTCAATGTCATTTTTGTCATGAGGAGCCCAAAACTGAACACACAGGAGTTGAGGTGTGGCCTCACCAGTGTTGAGTACAGGGGGACAGTGCTCTCACACTATTGCTGATACAAGCCAGATGCTATTGACTTTCTTGGCAACCTGAGCAAACACTGGTTCATGTTCAGCCACTGTTGACCAGCACCCCCAAGGCCTTTTCCAACAACATCTTTCCAGCCACTCTCCTCCAAACCCAAGCCTGCAGTGCTGCATGGTGCTGTTGTGACCCAAGTGCAGGACCTGGCACTTTGCCTTGTTGAACTTCATACAATTGGTCTTGGCCCATCAGTCCAGCCCAGAGCCCTAAAAGCCCATTTCCTGTTGGAGTAGTTCCATCTAAAGGAGGACACATCAATCCATTTGAGTTTATATCTTTCACTGACTTCAGTTCTGCTTATGTTGCATCTGTTAAAAAGCAGCATTACATTTTCTTACACTTTTGATATCACTTGAAACTTTCCCTCCATCCTGTTGAAACAGGATCAGTGTTTCACTTGTGTTTCTTGAAAATAAACCCTAAAATGTGAAACTGCGGAAGTGAGATGTCTACACGTCTCACAGTTTTCAGCGGTATCCAAAACATGTTAATTCGCGAAAATTGGACAGACTGTCACATGTGGGTGCAACTGAGCAAGTTAAAGGAGCAAACTGTAGTCCTTCTTATTCATTTACATGATTTCTGAAATACAGCTTATGGCTTTGAACTCTTGGGGCCAAACATAATGAAAGTGATGAAACACAGTGAACAGTCAGCCTTCCATCTATATGTGTATTGAGTCACTGCCTGCAAAGCAGAACATGTTGGCATTAGCAGCCAATTTATTAAGGTTTCTGCCAACAACAGTCAGAACTACATAGATCTACATTTGCCCTTTGTCCTTTAATTACAGCTGGTGATAATAATCCTCCTTATTTTCTGAAACCTAGAGGAAAGTTTTAATTTTTTTTCATCAGCCAAAAATTCAAATGCATTATTATGGTCTTAACTCATGTCAGACTCAGCTTTAGCTCAAAGATTGTCCTTCTAACCATCAGCTACAGGCAGTCTGCTCTCTTTACTGATGTGTTTAATTCCAGCTATTTCTCTCATTTTTCTTTTATCTCTGCATAAGGGCATGCAGGCTCCAACATTCTCATCATGCCATATGGTTTCAGCAGAATTCTGGCAAGTAGTGCAATTGCTAGATCTTACTAGTTGTCTAAACAAAACAAGCAGCAAGCCAGGTTGGAGCTATTACTCACAGATATTAAATGTAACACTCTGAGTAACATCCTGATTTCTCTAGAACAGTTTTAAAACAGTTTCAGTTGCCTGACATTATAGTTCCCATTTCCATGATGAATATTCTTTATTCTCTGAGGGTTTTCAAAATGTTTTCCCCCATTTTTATTGTTTTAAATACATCTGTGCATATGGAGTAGCCTTACAAAGCTCAGATAACAGAATAAATACAGGGATTGTGATTTGTTTGAAGACAGCTGATATGTTTTAAAGCAGGCCTCTTTTATTACATTATTACATAAACCATGTGGTATGTAGTACTCAATAAAAGTCAATAAAGCCCTTAGCATAATGGTAGTGATGTTGTTTTAAACAACTGTTTTCCTAATTTAGTTTCAAAACAGAGGAAACAGCTGTAGTCTATGAATATGTATGAGTTGATCTCTTTGAGCTTCCTTATGTGTTATGTAATGGGTAGCAAATTTAGGTGTGAATGACAAGAATTTTCCCTTTTAGTGAGGACATCAGAAGAGTATCCAGACACCTTTTTGTCCAACACCAATTTTTCATTTACTATCAACAAAAGATGGACCTTCTCCTTTGACCACATCTAGGCTCACAATCAAACTACTCAGTAAGATTAATAAAAAGTTGAATTGCATGCATAAAATATTGTTGCATGGCTAATTTTCAGGCAAACTATCTGGTTTTACGACCGCTCATCCCAAGCCCATCTAAATGGACTGGCCAGTTTTACTTGAATAGCTCCTAAATCTCCTGGAGCAACCGTTTATACACTTGCTGGTCCACATATGCACAAAATTCCATGGCCCAAGTGACCTGATTTTACAATTATTTAAAAAGTGATGGTCATCATTTTGGAGCAGGTCCAGTGGATGGCAGCAGAGGTAAATGGAGGGAGCTGGGTCTGTTCAGCCTTGAGAGGAGGCAACTAGAGGAGACCTCATCAATGTCTGTCAGTGTCTGTAGGGAGATGTCAGAAGATGGACCAGGCTCTGCTCAGTGGTGCCCAGCAACAGGACAAGAGGCAATGGGCAGAAACTGATGTACAGGAAGTTCCACCCGAATATGAGGAAGGGTTTTACTGTGTGTGTGACTGCACACTGGAACAGATTGTCCAGAGAGTTCATGGAGTATCCCTTACTGGAGATATTCAAGAGCCATCTGAATACAATCTTGTACCATGTGCTGTGGGATGGGATGACCCTGCCTGTGTTGGACCACATAACCCACAGTGGTCCTTTCCAGCCTTATCCATTCTGTGATTCTATGATTATTATATTAGCAGAGCTTTAGAGCTTTCACTTGAGTAGTATCTAAAGTGTGAGACAGAAACATCTTGTTCAGCAGCCAACAATAAAATGTGAATTGCATGAGTAATTTTGCAGCAGCAGTTCTATGTTTTCTGATTGGATTACTAAATCACCTTAGGCTGCAATCAAATGCTCAGTATTTGCAGCAACCAGCAAAAAGTACTTCAGTTTGAAATGCTCATAGAGGTTCAAGGGGTATCAGGAATGATTAGTTAGCCTTAGATGGTCTAAGAGAATGAGTTCTTCAAGGATTTTTAAAGAAAAAAAATAAAAGGAAAAAATCCCATGGAAATTAATGTACCTCAACAACAATATAGTACAGGAATGATAGAAAGTTGATAATGCTTTTATACCTGTGTAAGAACAGTACTGTTAAGTTTAAAATGTTGCAGATAGAGAAAAAACAGAAATGTTCAGTACTCAATAACAGAAACGAGTGATGGCTGGATTAGTGAACATTAATAATCCAGTTGCTAAATAGTTACAATCCATTATAACATTAATTTCAGCTTTCAATAGTGAAAAAACAATTTTCATAGCAATGAGTCCATTGCTTGATTAGCCACCACTAAAGAAAGCTGCTCACAGGCATTTCATGAAATGAAAATGAAATGTTATAACTATATAATAAGACACCAAATAATAATTTTGTTAATATGTTTCTTGGTGTATTTCTCCAACTTTTCATTTTTATGGTTAATTATATAAATGGGTGGCAACTACAACATTTTATTACCATCCAAATGTAGTTGATGATAGAAGATGTTTCTACCAGCCCCATGTAGTGCAAAAGTCTGTGGGGAATAGAGGCTGATGGTGGACTACCATGGCCTTAATGAAGTCACGCTGCCTCTGAGTGCCGCTGTGCTGGATGTGTTGGAATTCCAATATGAGCTGGAGTCAAAGGCAGCCAAATGGTGCCACAATTGATATCACTAATGCATTTTTCCAGTCCCTCTGGCAGCAGAGTTCAGACCACAGTTTGCTTTCACTTGTAGGGGTGGAATCAACTGCCTCATGGGAAACACAGCCCAACCATCTGCCAGGGACTGATCCCGACTGCACAGGAAAAGGATGGAGCTCTGGAACACCTGCAATACATCAATGATATCATTGTGTGGGGCAATACAGCAGAAGAAACTTTTGAGAAAGTAAAGATTAATTCAAATTCATCTGTAAGCTGCTTTTGCCATAAAGCAATGTAGGTTAAAGGGACCTGCATAGGTGTGGTAGGAGCTCTCCCCCCTACCACAGAAGAGCTTATCTGTTCTATCAGCTGGTGTGACAGCTCTGGGCATTCTTCCCGTTGCATGAATTGTCCAGGCTGGACATTTGTCCAGTAGGGAGTTACCTCTGGTGCCAGAGGTGGAATTCCCAGCTGACAATAAACATTGGCCTTGAGAACAAGATGTAGGGAGATAAACTGGAATTTCTGACTGACAGACACTTCACTTTACAAGCTATAAAAGCTACACAAAACTTTCACAAAATCAGAAATCTCCTACACACACCCTGGAAATGTGCAGGGATTTTCCCCAAAGTTTGAATGCACACTTTGTGGTTACTTCCCTGGGAGTCAAGTGAAAGGATTCTATGTGTACTAGTAGTTGTTTTCTATCTTATTTTTCTCTCTCTTGCCCTACTGGGGAGTGATAGAGCAGCGTGGTGAGCACCTGGCATCCAGCCAAGGTCAACCCATTACAGCATTGTTAAACTGCAGAGATAAAATCCCCAGGGCCTGTGTTAGGACTTTCACTCTGTCACTGTTAATTTTGTCAGGAGCCATGGTGGATGCAAACTGACGATATTAACCAGCCATGAAAAGCAAAGCAGAGAGTTCATGCCAGTTCTGCATCCAGTAGTTCCTGGTTTATACCAGTTTTTTTCTCCAGTCTCATCTCGAGTTCTCAGTGACAGCTCTGCTCACTGGGATGACAGCTGTCAGAGGGACAGCAAAAATAGATTGGAAACACTACACTTTTTAGAAATTCCCAGGAAGTTCTGAGCAGCCACTGACAGAAAAGTCTTGAAAATGTCTCAGAGCAAAAATCTTAAAATTGCAGCCCAAATCCCCACATACCTTTCAAAATCATGGCCATATATACTTAGAGAGTAAATTCCACATCATGTCAGTATTAGAGTAATACTTTCTAACTCAAGGGAGTAAGAAAGATTCTCATATGACATATATCTACACACATATGTATTTGGTAACACATAATACTTTATGATTCACAGAGGTTTTATTCTTAAGTCATTAATGGCCTTTTGCAACAAAATTATTCAGAGGAAACATTCTTATTCCATTGTGTTATGTATTTTCCACCCTTTATGTCATCAGGTTTGTCTATGATTTTTCTGGCAGATTGAAGCAATCTTGATAGATTTTATTTTTAGAATAGGCAGTGTTTCTATAAAGTAAATAGGATTATAGTACTGTATTAAAGTGAGGTATGATTAAAATTTAACTTGTCCAACTGAGGGCAGAAAGAGTACAGCTTTTGAGTGAAGAGCTTTTCTCAAACATTCCATGTGGAACTCAGATTTCCTGAAATGCTATCTGTAAGGAGAGCTAGCCACGTGCACAGGTGGTCACACTGCAGTATTTTATGCATCAAAATCAGTAACTTTATGTATTAGTCAAGTTCTCACTGCATTCTACTGAGCTGCTGATGTACCTTGGCATATTCTGTGGATCTTCACTTGAAGCGTTCTCTTCATTTTGCTGTAAAATAGGAAAATAGTGTCAACATTTTTGATTACCATAACATTCAAAAATAGAATCTAATTATTCTCTTCCATTTTCAGTCTTGGCTAGATTATATTTTTTTGGGGAACCAATTAAAACCCACTAGTAAAGAATTAATGTGCTCCAAGAATCTTTGCTTTTGCTGCAAAACCTATTTATTCTGTGTCATTTAAAGTACTGACAACAAGTAATGCACATTATGTCCCATAACTTTTTTTCTTTTTTTCTTTTTTTCTTTTTCTAGGTTTCTAAGGCTTTTGCAATCACACTGACCAATCTCTAATAAGCTGGGAAACAACAGATCAATTTTAGCCACATTAGACAATGGTAGAAGTCTCACAGGTAAAATGGTTCTGTAGGTTTTGTGAAAATCTGTAAAATGGTAGGCAAAAGTGAATTGAGTTAATGAGCTTGCTGAGAAAAAAAAGGCTCACATGAACTCAATATTTTTTGTGTTTTTTGGTCTGGCCATGCTGTGCCTAAGAACTACAGGCACAACCAATAGCAGACAGCACAGGTACAACACCAAGCCAGGCCTGACTGTGCTTCTTTCTTCCCAGATGGCTGTGAGGGAATGGGGGGCGGGGGGGGCTACTAAAATATGGAATGAGATAATGATAAAAGTAAGAGAGAATTTGGATTATCACAGTGCAGGTGCAGGTACAGGTATGTAAACCCATGCAAAATCAAGATTTACTGGTTCCACTGTTCACAAAAAAAACAAACAACTGCTTTGCCTCTTTATACCTTTTGGATAAAGATATGTCACATCCATAAAAATAATCAAATAAGTTTCTAAATGACCTGTGGGTGACAGCCTCCACTGAGTAAAAAAAGATCTAATTTCCTATCACAGTGAGCCAGATTCTCTGCCTGTGTGAACTGGCAGGATTAATACAAAATTAATTGAGTTGTGCTGACCCAACGCCAATCTGCCCACTGGTTTAGGATGTTAAAAATACTTCCTAGGAAATACATAAAATAAAAAAATTAGGCAAGAATAGGTCTTGGGAAAATGGACGTAAAATTATGTTAGGGAAGTAATATATTTACTGTTTTAAGAGTATCAAAATTAAATAGGGTATTCGTCCCTTTCTATCCCAAAACATCTGTCAGGTTTCTTTACCCTGTGTCAGGAAATAGGTTCTGTTTGGAGACAAGACCTGAGCTGGCTCAAAAGCTGGAATCTTGGACACAAGGAGGAGACTGGGACAGTGCAGAGGGGTCAGCGATACCAAGAAACACGGAGTGGCACTGGGAGAGCAGAACCTGCAAACCTCTCTTGGGTGAAATGCAGTCTATGCTCACTACAGCATTGTCCCTCCTGTGCTAGGAACAGACATCAAGGCACAGGAATCCCACTGCCCCTCTCCTGATACCTCATCTTTGCAGGAAATGCTGGCTAACTTGAAATACTGAGGTTAAGGGTAGCTGAGAAATGTCTTGGGTCAACTCACATAATTTCATATATTTTAAAATTTAATTCCCCCCTGTTCCAACTGCAAGTAAGTCCGGAAGATTTTTTTCAGCTGTATTGTAATGTCTGACCCACTCTGTCTTTTTAGATAAATTTTGAAATAATGCCACATGGAGCAAAACCTGAAGATTTTGTTTTGAAAATAACAGTGTAGATGTATTTTTTTTTTCCTATTTTTTTTTCAGTCATTATTATTTGGCACATATGTCAGATTTGCATTTTCCTGCAAATTTACAATGTGGGCAATAGATAAATAAGTCACAAGCTCTATTTAAGAAATGCCAGGAGGTGGCGTGTGCCTACCTAATTTCCTCCCTCAGAGTCGAGCACATAGTTTTGTACTGCATGATCATATATATGCATTTACTTCCACTTGGACTTGTGCCACATTTTAGGTACATAGCAATTAGTGTTTACCAAACAAGAAACTCTTCTCTAATTTGTTTGCTCACTGCTGTTCAGTGTGTGCCCCAGTGGAGCATTTGTTACCTCTTCAGATTTTGCTCTGTAACTTAATTTCCTGGTGGACTTTTGCCTTAATGCTCATCAATACTTATTTCCTCACAAAATGTACATGCTAATTTGCTTTTTACAGCACCTTTTTGAGATGAGTAGATAAGACACCTTTACCTCATTTGAATTGAGCCACAGGGAGATTAAGTTTTGGGACATAGAGTTTGTAATGCAGAAAACTTGGGGTTTTCTTTCTAGAATTTTGTCTAGAAGGGCAATTGTGACTGCTCTACCAACTGGCCTCTTGCAGAAAAGCAATCACTGTCTATACCTATCTACTTATTTTCGGTGTCTCCAGAGGTTTCCCCTCTATCCTTGTCTCCTAGATCTAAGGTTCATCTTGTTTTTTAATCCCTCTGCACCACCATGAGTGGAGTGGGTGTTGTTGCTTCTTTCCTTGAAAAATATGCAAAAATGAAAGTAGTTGCCAAGGACGAGATAGGGTTTTTGTGTCACAGGAGAGGTAGGGAGATGCATAGTTCAGGGAAACTAAGGAAGAGGAGAGTAGGTGGGTGCAGAGCCCCCGTGGCCTGCTGTATCTCAAAGCCTTCCAGAGTCATACTGGCATCACTCAGCATTATTCGCCAAAGCACTCCAAAAATACTCCCCAAAAACCCCCAAAAAGCAAGGGAATTCCCCTGCATGCCTCACAGCCCCTTGGTCTTCTCAGCCCCTTAATGAACTTCTCATGGTATTCTTCAGGCAGCCCCTCCATTCCTTCTCCCCTCTTCCTGCCCACATTACCACAGCCATCAAGCTGAATTTTGTCTACAGAACTGAAATACTGATTAAAAGCTGCTGCCACCAAAGACATAAAAAGTATTTCCCTCCCCTCCCCTCCCCTCCCCTTCCCTCCCCTCCCCCCCCCTCCCCTCCCCTCCCCTCCCCTCCCCTCCCCTCCCCTCCCCTCCCCTCCCCTCCCCTCCCCTCCCCTCCCCTCCCCTCCCCTCCCCTCCCCTCCCCTCCCCTCCCCTCCCCTCCCCTCCCCTCCCCTCCCCTCCCCTCCCCTCCCCTTCCCTCCCCTCCCCTCTAGAACTTGCCCAGCCAAGTGTCATATCATGCTGTGTATATCTTAGTTCTCTGAAGCTTATT
Source organism: Pseudopodoces humilis (assembly GCF_049639895.1). NCBI lineage: Eukaryota > Metazoa > Chordata > Aves > Passeriformes > Paridae > Pseudopodoces > Pseudopodoces humilis. Next base: position 8,293,658 of record NC_142200.1, read on the forward strand.
CCTGCTCTCGGAACAAATTCATCTGACATTCCCAAGCTGATTGAGATGCCCAATGAAAGAGTGAAGGACTGAGCACGTGTTTAAATAATGTGGAATCTGACTGAAAAACCCAAACCACACAAAAATTATAAAGAGGACAGTTTTAAAATGCACCTTCTTGATGTTCCTGAACTCTAAAACCACTTCAAGAAATGCTGTTCAAAAAATCACTGACAGGGTTGCTTTCTGACATCATTTTGCCTGACAGAAGAAAATTCAGTGAAGTAAGCAAGATTTGTATACATGTGAACAGACAAAATTTAGCTCTGAGTTGTTCATCTGCTGTGACTGCAGCAGAAAATATTATCTGACCATATTCTGTTCTTTATATTGGTATGATTTTGATAGAAGAAGAGAGATGACATTTATCCTGTATTTAACACGTCTCAGGAAATGCTTTAAAGTTTTAAATAGAAAAATATCTATAGCCCTTTCTAACCAATCCTGCCTCTGTGAATAGGTAATTACTGAGATTAAACAAATGTCTCTAAATTGCTTATATATTCCAATTGCTTCTATTTTCTGCTGGCTTTATGATTTGCCTTCTAAAAAAAGCATGAAAGAGATAGATATTTGCTTTGCTTTTGAAATAGCCTGAAGAAGATATGACTTTCATTTCAGGAATAGCAACAATTCGTTGTTTTGGAGGAATAAAAACTTTATTTTGTGATCTTGAACTGGCTTTCACTTCAGAGTTTCAGAAGCAAGAGTGCTTGTATATATTTTTAATCTTCTAAATTGAAAATCTTGTAGTATTGAAGAAAATAAAAGCAGCAAACAAAAAATTCTAGTTGAGTTAAAATAATAATATAATTCCCTTCTCCAATAAAAGTGTCATTGATGAAAGAAATTGCTGTGCCTGATCCTCAGTGCTAGTTCTCAACACTTTCAGCAAGAGTAGCAGTTAATTTTTTTAGTCATTTAGATTGTACTGTTGGAGATGTTCTGTCCTTAATCTAAGATTGCAAATATGAATAAACCATGATCCTGCTGACATATTCCTCTGACTTTACCAGAACAATGATTACATTCACAAGTCTCTGCAGCCCAGACATGAACAGGACTAAGCACAAACCTTAGGTTTGCTTAGTTCTGTTTCAGAATTTTACTGAATTCTAATTACTGCATTTGCCAAGAAAAAAACTGTTCTTTTTCTTTGTGAACTTTGTGAAAATTATCTTTGTTTCATTCATGAACCAAAAAAAAACATGAATAATTGCTTCATAGTGTTTGTAGCCTATATTTGTGCCTAAATTTTGAGTAGTATATTTAATATACCTGAATATATAAATTTAATATACCTGTTCCTGAAGGGGACTTAAAGAATGGATGAGACAAGACTATTTGCAATAGCATGTAGTGACAGGATGAGGGGAAATGGGTTCAAATTGAAAGAGAGTAGGTTTAGATTAGATATGAGGAAAAGGGTCTTTACTGTCAGGGTGGTGAGGTTGTCCAGGGAAATGGCCTATCCTCGGAAGTGTCCAAGGTCAGGCTGGATAGTGCTTCAAGCAGCCTGGTCTGGTGGAAAGTGTCCCTTGCCCATGGCAAGGGTTGGAACATGATGATCTTCAAGGTCCCTTGCAACTCAAACCATTCTATGCTTTTATGATAATGCCTTTTATCCAAAGAACCTGGACAGATTTTACAGATACAGACTCTGCAAGAATCTCTTCCCTACTACTTTGTCTTCCAAACATTTGTCAGGTGTCTTGCACATAATTAATTACAGTAATTTAAACTGTAAATGGGTCATTGACTAAAAGACAGTTTCATCATGCTCTTTAAGTATCTGATTTTTTTTTTTTTTAGAAGTTATATTCGTATTTCTGTATTGAGACCAGAAAAAGGTGAATAGCTCTTTGCTTCCTTTACAGGGTATTGTTCAAAATCTGTTGATATACGGGGAGGAAAGAAAATAGGTGTGACCATTGGAAGCAGACTTTAATCCCTATGTGATGTTTTGAATCTTCAGAAGGACAAAATGAAGTAAACTAAATATATACTTTTATCTTAAAGGACACCTAGAAGCAGTATATCCTGTTGTAACTATAGCAATATCCTGTAGACTTCTTACTTTTAATTTATGGAAGTATAATTGGTTACTCTAATAGCAGTCATCTCTTTCGTCCCACTAACATTGTTTTGTTGTTCAGATAAGTGCATAGAATCAGCTGACAAAAACGATGCGTGACTTTTGCTGCATGTTGAATTTTTACTGTGATGTGTAGGGGTTTGTATGTGTCACTAAAATGTGTGGTTCAAAGACAAAATATACTTTAACACCAGGAATATTATGCAGCAAAAAATTGTGAAGACAAGTACAGGCCATCTGGAGCTAAAAGGTTCCTTTTCTGGACCTTGTTAAAAGTTTCTGTAATGTTACAGTAAGGCCTGTTTAAAATGCTTCTGTGTCCTAGACACAGGAGTGGGATTCTCATTTACCACATAATCACTCACTTGGTGATTGTGCACAATATAGTCCAAGATGCATCTGATTTTTCACTTGTTAGCCTTTTTCTAACATTATTCAAATCTTCAGGAATTCAAAATAGTTCTGAAGACAGATCTGTCAGATTCACCTCTTTCCCTCCCTCATTCCTTCCCTCCTTCCCTTTTCTATGATGACATTCCCTCTGCAGTTGGAAAGTAATTCCATCATGTGTTGCATTAGTATGACTAATCTTAGATGACAGTGCTATATCCTTATGGTTTTTGAAAACAGAAAAGCTGATTTCACAAGGAATGAAGCTTGACAAAATGGAAGCTCTGTCTTACGCTCGTCTGGTCTTTCATGTTGTGTTGAAAGGATCTTGTTATCTATATTCTAGTGTAAAAGAACATTGCTTATAGGAAGTGTTTCTCACTTAGACCTAAAATTACCTTAGCTTGTAGCATGGAAATAATTATTAGAAATCAGTTATTTAAAATAAACCACAACTATCTGCATGTATATTGGAGAGTAACGCACAGCTACAATAAAAAAAATACTGTGCCCTGGTGTAATTCTCAGCCACTTCAGTCATTTCCTGATCACCTTCAAATGTCTTGCAACTACAAATATACTTGCAAATAAATCTAACCAGGTTTAGCCTCTACAGGCATAGGATAAAGTGTTTTCTTATCAATGCTCATAGCTGATGTGTGTCACACACCAGACCTATTAACAGCATTTGCAGTCTAATCCATCTTCAGTATGATTTACACTGGCAATTCTATTATCTCCAAATGCAGGAGCTCATTTTGGATAGTGTCCAAAGAATTCATTTGAATGTTTGATCTGACTTCTGTCAGGGAATCTAAACATGTTCTGGTGCCACACAAATGGGCTGTGGTCTCAGACATCATCCTACAGCTGCAGTGTTGCTCTTTTTGTATTTTAAAAAGCTACAGAGAACAGGCCTTAGTCTAGAACTACTTTTTGTGCACTTGATTCTTAAGTGAAAGCTGAGTGAAACAGTTTTTCATTGTATTAACAATAACATTTTTAATGACAATATTAAAAGCAAACTGTACTTTTTTTTTCCTGGTTTTGTAGAAAATGCAAAAGATTAACATCTCTTACTGCTTTCAGACAGATACCAGTCATTAATTGTAGACTTCCCATGCAATTACTCAGTCACTTTCATGTTGCCTCTACTTATTGTTGGCTCAGAAGGTACTTCAATATTCCCTGTACTCTTGCACTCTTTCAAAGGGTGGATGGAAAGCATTGCTGTCACATAATCAAAGCCTTTTCGACGGGAAGGCTTATCTCCATATCTGACCTTTTTTAAAAGAACAGTTTTGCATAAACCCCTCTTCCCTCCCAGCTATAGTGCTATAGAAGCCATGTGCTGTAAGAGACTTAATATTTCCTACCCCATTCCACAGAGAAGTGGTCCATAAAATTACACCTTTCCGCTTGGCTGACACCACACTATCATTTTGCTCCCTGTTACGGAGCAAAACTTCATAAAGTGAAAGGCGGAATAAAAATAAATGAAGGAACAGGTTGTTTTTTTTCCCCCAGGAACTCTGTGTAGTGATAAGAAGCAACTTTTCTTACAAGTCAGAAGAATCATAGAATCACAGAATGGTTTGGGTTAGATTGGACCTTAAAGATCATCTTGTTCCGGCACCCTTCCATTAGAGGCAGTATCCTGAATTTGAAGCAAGTTGAAATTGAAAAAAACCCCAACAGTTGCTTGGCATTTATCCTTGACTTCAACCTTCATTTTACTTGTCAAAAAAGACTAAGAAATTTAAAGACTCCAGCAACCTTTCACTTTCAGTCTCTTACGCTTGTGTTAGGGAATTCAATAATGGCTGTTCAAAGCAGATGGAAGTGGTTGGGGTTTGTGGTTCCCTCATCTGAGGTTGCTTTTATTTTCCCATAGCATTCATTAGAAATGTAGTTATGTGATTACCTGTCCAACCTGAAGAATACTTTCCCACAGCTCTCTATGTATTTGAAATTCTTGACAGATTTTGATCAGCCGAGCTTGAAAACGTCCTTTATTTAATTCTGAGGATAGATTACCATGATATCATTAACTAAACTGCAGCTGGGTGAAGCTGTGGCAGGGACAAGGTAGAGGACAGGAGGTGAGGTAAAGGTTGGTGGAGAACTTAAGGACGAGGAATAATTTCTCTGTGCTGCTCCCTGAATGTTCTCTCAGGCACAGCATTTCCTCGAGCCACGTCTTCAGCTGTGCTAGGTGTCTGGAAAGGTGACCTACTTACATTGCCATGTCATTCCTTGCTGAGGAATAACACCCAACAGATCAGGAAACTGCTACAAGAAACGAAAATCTTAGCTGAGCACTCATGCTGTTTGGGTGATGGGGTGGTAGATTTCCTGTGGTGATGAGTGTGGTGAGAAAAGAATTGAGGGCAGTAACTGATGTCACCTAGGTTGCTCTACTGTGACTTTGAATTCAAAATGACAAGCAGTTCAAAAAGGCCACCCATTACAGTTTTTCCCTTAATGTGTGAAGTCTCCTTAAATTTCAAGCTAATTCAGCATTCTATGGGATGTGCTAACAAATCCTGTATTATAGATTTCTACATTTATAAAATAAATTGTTATAGATGCATTGTTACACCTGCAGAAGTGAATGGAACATATTGATGATAAAAGGTAGACAATTCCTCATCTGTAACACACTGACTCACCCTTCAGTGTTACACTGAGTGTTAGAGCACTTCAGATTATTTTGATAACTTCTGTCTCTGGAGAGAATCCAAGAAAGATGAGGCTGGGGTGAGAGAAACATAAAGGATGAAGGGAACATCAGTACCATTCTTTAATCACCCATTTCTACTGATCCTGCAAGCCTGGTTTTGGCCCCATTAACATGTCTCAGGTGCCAGGGAGGCTTAAGACCATTCTCCACAGTACTTCTTGCACCCTTTAGGGACTGCTGTTTGATGGGAATAAGGGAAGGGGACAGGCAGGCTTCAGGACACTGTGCCCGCAGGCTGTGAGGTACAAATAGAACTGGGAGATCAAAAGCAGGAAAGAGTTGCCAGGCTTTGAATATTTGCATTTCACAGAGCAAATCCCCAGGATTTTGCCCATAAGGAAGAACGGAAATTTCAGGAATATTTAAGGGATAACAGTAGCCCTCTTCCAGGCATAGATTCTGCCCTTGCTAGGGCTGACCCAGTTCTGTTCCTTCTTTAGTGAGACAGTATCTCACTAGAATAGCAACATGTCTCAGTTCCTACACCACATCCCTTGCCATTGCTAACATTCAGAATATAATTTAGTTATAAATATAGCTATTAATTTCAGGATCTCTAGAGGTATGCTGAGATACTGATGTCTAGTTCCTGCATTACTCTATGATGTATTTTACACAGTAAGATTGCAGAAACATTTTTATACATTCTATAACTTAGATTAATAAATGTTTTTGCAGGAAATAAACTTTATCTCAGAACATTTTGCCACAAATTTATCCATCCCTTAAACTTGTTGGCTGGCTGAAAAATATAGTTTATATAAAGTATTATCTCATCATAAATAAACATGTTCTCCATGAGCAGGGATTCAGGACTCTGTCCCTTCCCTTCTATGTTCTTAGGGGCATTAGTTCTTAGGTTCCCCATATTTGGGGCAGGACCAGTAATTGCAATATCATGTATAAAGAATATTCTCTTCCACTAATACAAAGAATTTGCACCAGAAAAAGATATTCTGATAATATTGCAAACTGGCCATCCTCTCCCATGCTATCTTGTTATGGTGCACATAGTGTCAGTGATCCAAACACTGAAAATGTATTGATCTGCTATGCTTATTTTACTGCTTCTGCCAAACCATGTGGCTGGCTTAACTATTATCAGATTTAAGCAATAAGAGCTAAAAACTGATTTTTCTTATTTCCTTCAGATATCTGAGACTTTTTTTTACACCTATGTCTTATTTCAAACTTTTATTCATGGCAATCAGAGACAGCTTCTTATGTGGAACTTTATTTCTAAAATCCAGTAGTCAGTGCTTTGCTGCATATGTAAAATTATAGACTCACAGAATGGTTTGGGTTGGAAGGAAACCTGGAAGATCATCTGCTGTGGGAAAGGGACACCTTGCACTAGACCAGGTTGTTCAATCCACTGTCCAGCCTGACCTCGAATTCTTCCAGGGATTGAACAGCCACAACTTCTCTGGGCAATCTGTTCTGGTGTCTCACCATCCTTACAGTAAAGAATTTCTTTCTAATACCCAATCTAAACCTACTTTCTTTCAGTTTGAACCCATTCCCCCTTGTTCTTTCTCTACATGTTCTTGTAAATAGTCTCCATCTTTCTTGTAGACTCCCTTTGGGTACTGGAAGGCCACAACTAGATCACTCCTAAGCCTTCTTTTTTCCAGATTGAAAAATCCCAATTCTCTCCTTTCCTTGTAGAAGTGCTTCAGCCCTCTGATCATCTTGGTGGTCTCCTCTGGACTCACTTCAACAGGCTGAAGTCCTTTGTGTGCTGGGGTCCCCAGAGTTGGATGCAGCACTGCAGGTGAGGTCTCACCAGAGCAGAGCAGAGCGGAGCAGAGCAGCTGAATCCCCTCACCCACCTGCTGCCCATGGTACTCTGGATGCAGCCCAGGGTTTGGGTATGTTTGGGTTCCTGGGCCCCCAGTGCACATGGCTGGGTCTTGTCCAGTCTCTCATCCACTGGCACCCCCAGCTCCTTCTTGGCAGGGCTGCTCAATCTGTCCACTCATCAAATCTATCTCCAATTGAGGGAAGTTGTGCGGGTCTGTTGTGTCAAAGTCTTTACAGAATCCAGATAGAAGATATCTGTAGTCCTTCCCTTTTACACTGATGTAATCACTCCATCAATGAAGGCTACAGGGTTGGTCAGGCAGGACTTAGCTTGGTGACAATGTGCTGGCTGTCCCAAATCACCTCCTTATTTTCCATATACATTAGCACGGCTTCCAGGAGGATCTGTTTATGGTCTTCCCAGTCAGAGAGATGAGGCTGACAGGTCAGTAGTTCCCAGGGACCTCCTTTGTATTTTTAAAGATGGGATCATGTTTTTCTTTCACCAGTCACCCAGGACTTCACCTGACTGCCATGACTTTTCAAATACCATGAAGAGTGACTTGGCAACCACATCAGCCAATTCCCTCCAAACTTATTTCTGGTTTCACTTTCTCAATGATGTCCACCAGCTGCTCGTTGCTCTTCAGCATTCCATCACAAACAGTTTGGTACCCTAAGAGGTCTCTTCACAGTTTTCCAGTTTTACCTTTTCATATCTGGGCCATCTCTAGGCCATCATGGCTGTGAGAAGCATTGGGTCAGTCACTAGGAGGTTCATGACCAAATGAATCTGAGTGAGATCATGGCTATTCAGGATAGGTTCCTTAAGGAATTCGAGTTCTAGCAGCTTTTTTCGTTTGCTATGAGGTCTTCAGCCTCACTCATGATCCACTCCCTGAAGGAGCCCATCTCCAGCTTCACCTCGGATCCACCTTGAGCAGCAGGTTAGCTCTTGAAGCCCATGGTTGCAGTCTTACTATTTCCTCACCTGGTACTGAACTCCAAAATCTCTCAGTCACTGCAGCCAAGGCTGCCCCCAACTTTCACATCTCCAGCAAGGCTTTCTTGGTTAGTATGAGGGAGCAGCACACCATTCCTTACGGGGTCCATCACTTTTAAGTATAATCTCCATTTTTCTTGTGTAATAAAGAGACTTAAATGCCTAAAATCCAACCTTCTGTCTTCAAGTTTTGTAGTTGAAGAACTCCCTATAATGATTAACTATGACAGGATGCTTATGGACTATCATTTCATTAACAGAGGTTCAAATTTGCATCACTGAAAGCAAAAACATGTGCTGCTGAAGCTGTGGAATACCGAAGTTGAAAAGAAGGGTTCAGAGGTCGTTTTGAATTTGTATGAATTACATCAGTATATGAAGTACAAGTGAAAATCAGCTGATGCACACTTCATGCTGCACAGATCTCTCAGGGAAAGTGGGTATAAATTCTGTTGGCTCCAATAGGGAAAATAAATACTGTACTGCTCTTGTGAAGTGGTTTGATTGCAACAACCAAGAAGAAAGCACTTGTCTTCCATCCTCTCTCCTAACCAACACTTAGCAGAAGATAGAACCTCACTCTAAAATGGACGTGCAGCACCACCTCTCGTTGGGATTGTTTTCTGCATGCAATCCTTGCAGTTTCCCTCCCTCTTCTTCCTGCCCCATTGATAAATATATCAACAAACTGGGACAAGTAGCACAGTATTTTGCTTTTATGAATCTGTGAATAGTATAATTATTCTGCCTTCCTTGAAGACTACAGGATCAATGTGCTTGCACATCTCCTGTAGAGTGTAATCACTTACATCCCTCAGATGAGATAGAAAGCCCACTTGGGCAAACTGCCTGTCAGAAACCTTTGCATGTTGGCTTTCCAAGAGTACTCCAGATATGCCAAGGTGTATGCCATATAACCTTTGCCATGGTTTAACCCTGGCCAGCAACTAATCCCCACACAGCCATCTGCTCTCTTGCCCAGCTGGGTGGTGGACAGAATTGGAAGAGTGGAAGTGAGAAGACATAAAGACAGTTTAATAGGTAAAGCAGAATCTTAGCAAACAAGCAAAGTGAACCAAGGAATTCATTCACCGCTTCCCATGGGCAGGCAGGGGTGAGTTATCCCTAGGAAAGCAGGGCTCCCTTGTGCATAACAGTGACTTGAGAAGACAAACACCATCACTGTGAAAGTCTCCCCTTCCTTCTTCTTCCCCAGCCTTATATGCTGAGTACAGCACCATATGGCCTGGAATATACCTGTGGTCAGCTGGGGTCACCTCTCCTGGCTGTGTCCCCTCCCATCTCCTTTTGCATTTGTTTCTGTGAGGAGAGGAAAAGGCCTTGGCTCTGTGTAAGCCCTGCTCAGCAATAATTAAAACACCCCTGTGTTATCAATGCTGTTTCCAGAACAAATCCAAAATTCAAGCCTATATCAGCTGTAACCTTTATCCTAGCCAAAGCAGCACCATATCTTAAATGAAACTAGGACTGGGAAACTGAGCCATTTCCTCTATTGAGAGGTAAGAATGCACATTTAGCTACTTTGCCAGGGAGGTAGATGTAGCAGGGAAAGAAACCTATTAAATTTGATCTGTTAACATCAAAAAAGTGATATGGGTAGCAGGTTTGTTTGGAAAAGTATTTTTCATATAATTCAGCCATCCTGATGATGTTAACTCACTGTAATTTTAAATTATTTTTTTCTTGAAAGTCACTATTTTGGTATAAAGATAGATCCTTGTTTTGGGCTGGACTTTTCCTTAACAAAAATTAAAGAGGTGTTTTTCTTACAAAGCACTTAAAACATGTTACCATATAAACAGTAAAAAACTTCAACATGGATCCATGGTAGCTCAGGCACATACAAACATAAATAATTAAAAATCCTAGAAAAAATTAGAAATTTCTAGAGACTATGTGAGAATCTCTTTTAACTTTTGTCTACTTTTGTGTAATATTGTCAAGAACTAGTTCTGTTTTCACAGCAAAGGTTGACAGGTATCATCACAGACTGACTGGCATAAATTGATATTTTTAGGCAATTTCTTCTCTTAAATTAGTTAGTGGTCTTTAACAAAATTAAAAACAAAAACAAAAACAAGCTCTTAATGATGAGGAAGTATCTATAAATAATCCAAAACGTGCAGATTCAGAAGAAAATTGATTGTCTATATGGCTCATTCCTTTCACAAACAATCATGAGCTTAGAACTTCGATGGCTGGATGCTTAACTACTCAACCTGGCTGCCTAGATCCTCATAAAAGCATTATTTTTCTGAAAAAGTCCTAGTGGCAAAGATTTTTTAGAGCATTAAACTCCATGCTGACTTTCACTTACAGAACAGAATAAAATAATATTTTCTCTTAACACAGAGCCTGCTGTGGGAAGAGGTAAATAGGTGCTTTTAAGTAGCATGAATGGTACTGGATAATGATATAATCATAATTTTATTCTGCTAACAAAACATATGACACTGTAGGAATTCAAACTTTTCATGTTATCTGTCACAATCCAGTCTTGTGCAGATGAAAGTGCCACAGACCGATTTACACTTTAGAGGAAAACAGTTTAGAGTATATGTACCAAACTTGATTGTGGGTTCAGAAAAATAAATCACTTGTCATTTTTATTTTATAGGCTATTAAAAATGTGATGATTAATTAGAATGAAAAAATGAAGCTTCATTATTGATTGAACTGAACTGCATAATAATGCACTATCAAAAAGATTTGGGAAGAAAATATGCATTAAATTAGTAACACCAAACTTGAAAGTTTCTAAAAAGCACTTATAAATAATTAATCTCAGAGATTATAAAAAATTAAAAATAACTCAAATTTTGTGAACATGTGTGGTCCTTATGCAATCAAAAATCCTCACCAAACAAGAAGTTTGCCTATGAACAGGAAAAGGCTTAGGAAATGAAATCAAATGGAGGAAGAAATGAGCATTTTATTAAAAATGATCCAATCTGAAAAACCATGTGAAGCTGTAGTCTAATCCTTCCTCATAGATATTATTATTTTCTAATCCTGTTGTTTGCACCTGATACTTTGAAACAATAACAATGTTTTACAAATCAAGGTGATACCATAAAAGCTTGCCATTCTAACTCCTCTAAATTTGTTTAATTTGAAAACAAATTTCCAATAAAAAATCTCCTGTAAAATGGATCCATTCCCATGACTTTATAATCTGTGTTTTGTTTCCATGAAGCAATGAGATAGGAGGGAAGTATGAACTATGTAGTGATTTTTCCTCCATTGCCCAGCTGCAGGGAAGAGAGAAATTCACATCTGTCCAAAGTTGATGGGCTGAAGGACCACTCACTTGGGTGTTTTGCAGGGCTGGTAACTGCAGATGATTTGTGTGCTTGAGAGACACCACAGACCCCTACTACTCACTTATTTCTAGCTGTGCTTTGTGCTGTGGCTCATGCCTTCAACACTTAAGTTACAACTGCCTTCTATTTTCCCAGAACAGCTCTAACATGTCCAGCAGGAGAAAAAGTTCAATTGAAGGAAGAAAGCTTAAAGTGCTGAAGATAAACTTGGTTAGCAGAGAAAAAAGACTACAGAACCTGTGATTCTCCCCATCAATAGCAGCTTGCAGCAGGGCTTGAAACAGAGAAATCTGTCAACAGCTGCTATGTGAGCTTCAAACAAGTGTTGAAGTGTTCAGCTTCTCTTGAATCCCCTGCCACTGCTGTAATATTCCTCAGTCATTCTCCTGCTTATTTATGGACTTGAAAATTTCCTGGTGACCTCTTGCTGAAATGCCCATGTAATGAGATTCTGCCAGCTCTGCTCTGTTCCTTGTCCCTCAGATGAGGATAATGCCATCCTCTGGAGCAACCAGGTCCAATCAGTCACCAGAAAACACTGAAGTAAGAAAACAATTTTGAAAAAAAACCCCAAAAAACAACACTCTCATACATACATAGAACTGTATTAAGAGAAAGTATAGCTTTTAATTGTATTATACATGCTCAATGACTTTGCAAAAAAAGCAAAAATCCTCATCATGTCCAGTTGTTGCAGACATATGCAGCCACCTTTAGTGCCAGTTCACTGAGAGGGGCAGGAGGATGGAGTGTAACTGGTTTGTAACAAGCTTGTGCTCAGATGTGCACAGAGGAGAAATGCTTCCTCACTCCTGTAGCTGTACCTTTCTCTTGGACCTTTTCCAGGTTGGTTTTCCTTTGTTTGCCATGGGGGTAGAGGAGCACAGTCTCACTGGTACTTCTGAAATCCTCCAGATTTAAGGCAGAAGCAATAGGATTCACAAAAGTACACAAGTAAGGCTCAGTTCAAGCAAAAATCACAACTATTTTTAAAGAGGAACTATAAAATTATTTCCTTTTACTGTTTTGGGTGATGATATAGAAATCTATGCAGATATGGCCTTAAAAATCACTAGAAGCATCATCTAGTTATTGTCTCATAAATCATGCTCTTCTTCATTGCTACCTGAGATTTTAGAAATACCTTTGAAGACTTCTCTACTTCGAAGTGCAAAATAAATTGGATTGTATAAAGCATCAGCAGTCTTGGGCAAAATTAAGCTTTCAGGAAGGCTTAATGGAAGAAAACATAATGGTATCTAAATTACAGGGCCATAAAGGATAGAGCTATCAACAAGTGAACAAAAAACAGAACCCATGAAGAAAACTCCCAGAGCAAAGTACAGTTATTTCATCCCATTAAGGGATTTAGCTTCTTCTCTAATTTTTGAAACAGATGGTATGACAAGATTGGCAATCTGAGCATCATCTAACTCATTCAGAGCTGAGCTGAAAATAACAAAATGAAACTCAGCATGGAAAAAGACTCAAGCTAACCAATGCGTGGGGAAAGAAATGCAAAACAAAGAGATGGAAACAAGAGGAAACCTGGAAAACAAGTGTGCTAAAGAAGGCTGAGGAATGGGTGGTCCACAGATGATGTCCACTTAACCAGGCAAGGGGTTTCAAGTGTTCAGACTGGAATTATTCAAACTGGAACATGACTGGCAAGTTGTGACTTGAACTTTTGCATTTAGCTAAAAAATTAGTTATTGCACAGCTTTTAATGATGAGAACTCACTGGAGCTTGAGTTTCTGTGCCTTTACTGAAGTTCTCCATACCTTCCTGACCTTCTCCATGGCAGACATGAAGCACCATATTTTATGGTTTATGTAAATTTTGTCAGAGTTGCAGATTGCTCTTTTTTCCTCTCTCCTTCCCCCCAGAAGGTCTGATCCAGTTCCACAGTGCTGCCTTTGGAAGCACCAGCACTGAACACTGTGTGTTTGTGTGTTTATCATGAGCAAATAAATATTCATCTGGTCCATCTGTGTGACCAGACAATGTGACAGAACCCTCCTTCTCTATCCAAAGTGTTTGGAGGAATTTGTGTCTTTCCTGATGATTTTTTTAAAAAATTTTAGTAATATTCCAGCACTCACTATACTATTACCTCAACACATTCAGGTATAAATGGTTATGTGTAGTAGTTGAACATATCTTTTAGTAATTTTCATGTGGGTGGAAAATGGAGCTAATTATAGCTCATGCAGATATTTGATTGCTGTAACTCCAAGTTTTAACTTTCAGGACTAGTGGGTTTTGTCCTTTTACTGTTTGCTTTCTTAACAAGTGACCTTCATACTGAGACCAGCCAAAGTAAAATCAACAACAAAATGAAGGAAAAGTATTTAAGCCAAAAAGCACCATCCCATGGGAACTGTCAACCTTTAGGAAATTTGCTCTGGATATTTAGTAGATTTAATTTTGTTTTGAAAGAAGGATTATAAACATACACAATAAAGAATCTGAGTGAAAATTTTGTCCCTTTTCAATTCAAAATATAAGAATAACAATGATTACCATGGGGTAGGGTTTACATTTTCCATTAACACAGCAGTTACCAAGGAAAAGCTTTGTACTAGGTTTGTAAAGAATCATTACATGAGTAACAGATATTTGATACTTTCTGAAAAATACCTCATGTTCCAAATTAAAAGTAGCCTTTTACAGAAAGTTTCTCTTTCTGACTTGGTTTCAAGTCATTACAGCGACTCATTAAAATACATTGGTTTTGAAAACTCCCTAGAGCAGCAAAGGCAGTGTCATTCAGACAGAACATCACGCATAAGGTACTGCTTTGCAATTTATATGACTTCTATAACACAAATCTGTTTTTTGTTTTTAAACTGACAATGTGTCCCAAACTTCTATTTTTTTTGCAGCATTAAAGGCAAATTTGAAGTGCTAGGAGTTGCTCTGGGTACGTGAAAAGGAATGATCATGGGGATACATCCCATCATTGCCTCTCACGGTGTCAATGCTGCATGTCTGTTTTTGTCAGCACAAAGGTTCACCAAGGGAACTCGTGTGTACAAATGTAAGAAACTGCTAGCAAACCCTCATGGTGAATTTAACAGAATGTAGAATATGTAATACACTGGTTGGCTGCACAGGTCCTCGGTGCATAAATGCCTGTGCTGAGGCAGACGTCCTGGGCAAAGATATCAGAAGGTTGCAATGCTGTAACTGCAACAGCAGTGCAGAATGGAGAGGAATATCAGGTTAGTTTTCACCTGGTGCTTGAGGAGACTTTGGTCCAGCTGTATCCCATGCAGGAGTATGTCCTTCTACCTTCCTAGAAAGGCCAGAGCCTTTCATCTGTCCTGCTCATGCTTTTAAATACTCATTATATCCCTGGACATAGATGTAGATTAGTGTCCTGACCACAGTCACTGGAGAATGTTTTATATGGTGCAAAGTATAAAAAGGTCAAACTGGTATCATGCTAAATGAGGATATTAGGAGTATTTGCTACAGCCAAACATAGCATTTGCCTAACAAATCCAAAACTGTTCAAATACTTCTGTCATGCAGATCATTTTATTAAGAAGAAAAATATATTGATTTGTTTTTCCCAACTGCCACGTTTTCCTGATCTGTTTGTTCAGTTGATCAGCTGCAATATCAGATGGGGCATTCATCAAGGGTGAACGAACCAGTCTGTGCTGAGGATGAGTCCTCCAGATGCCCTGAGCAGCCCCTGGGAGTGCCACTGTCCCTGCTGCCTCCCTCCCCAGGCAGGGGGAAGCAGCCTGCTGGAGCAGGGCTCAGAGCAGGCAGGGCAGCAGGCTGCACACAGCCTTCCCTCGCTGCAGTCCGTGCCCTGGTGGGGCTGGGATCCCCAGGGAGTGAAACCATGCCTATAACCAGTGAAGCAATGTATCAGAGCTCACCTATGATCTTCTCTCCCACCTGGAGACCATCTTGGACCATCTGAAGCACTGCTGGCACTGTTAGACCTCTGCTTGCAAAGAGAGCTATTATCTGGCAGGTTTGCTTGACTGAAAAAAAAAAGTTAGTTGCTTGACTTTTTTTTATTCCTGCTGCTTTGAAAGCCTGTTTGTTCTGACACCATTACCAAGGAGTGATGAAATACCCTCAGTAAACAATGATTTCAGAACAGAGGGGAAATTCACATCATGGTGGATGGACTGTGATCTTTCCACTTCTTGCTGACTGCCTGGCTGCTTTCTTCCTCCTCCCTCCTTCCCTCTCAGTCCCCAACTCTCTTTCCCTTATGGAAGAATAAATGAAAGGAGGCTCATCCTCCTTTCCCTTATGAAAGGATAAATATTCCCTCTCCAATTCTTTCTAAACTAAGGGGAGATATTGCATACTAAGTTACATTTAGTATTTTGGCTCTAATCTAACCAAAACACAACCAAGGAGAGTTTTATCCTCCTCTGGAGATCTTTATGTGACTCCAGGGACTAATAATGAATATGCAGCAGCTCAATTATGTACTATGGAAACAGAGGTGGATAACCCAGGGGAAAGAGAAATAAAAGGCCTAGTCAAGGGAAAGCGATAACTTGAAGATAAATAAATGTGATAGAACCATGAAACAGAGAATTACAAAAGGCTCTTCCAGATTGCAGAGGTGTGGAGGAGAAAGATTTTCCCTGAAAAAAATAAAACACTGTGAAAATAAGTCAGGAAAAAATATTCCTGTTGTTATAGGTATGGCCCTCTAATTAAATGATACTTTGAGGTTTGTCCCACTGGGATGGAGACATTCAGCTGCTGCCCTGCTCCCTAGATCTGGCTTATCCATCTCACCTAGGGCAGCTATTTAGCAATCAGAAGGTGCCCTAATCCTTGAGCACTTCCTTTCAAACCCAGGCAGTCCCTGTACAGAGCATGCCCTGAGCTGGTCCTGCCTATGCTTCTCTGAGAGTGAAAAAAGGAGCAGACACCTGCCTGCACAAACAGCTGGATCTCTCCTAGCTGAAATGGCTGGTGCTCTCACATCTATGTTATCTGCAAGGAAAATGAGTATGCCCTGCCCTGCAAATCTGACCCCACAAATAACATATTTGACCCACTTTTTAAAGCTGTTGAGCTAGATTAAATGGATTGTCCATAACAAAACCAGCAGCAATGAGTGAAATGCTTTCCCAGCTGAAAACCAGGTCTCTGTGCTGTTCTGTAAGGTGTCTGATTTGAATTCTATTTCCTTAACACATTAATAACAGGCCACAGCCCCAGATAATTACTCTTCCTTTTCTGCTGGAAATTAAACTGGAACATTTTGAGCCTTCTGTGCCTGTGAAAGGTTTCCTTGCTGGGTCTTGGGGGACTACACTGAAATTACTTTGCAAATACTTCTTCCTCAGTTTGGAATTTGTGAATGAGCAGCAGATGGTTTTCGGACATCAATCAGGAGCTGTTCTTTAACTGAATTATTTAGATGAGAGACCCAAATCATGGTCTCAATTTCTCTTAAGGAAAACTCATAGAAGCTGCTTTCAGATTGAAATATGATGTTTCAGTTTTTGGGATTGCACCTGAATAGTCTTGCAGCACACATTCACCAATCAGCTACACATCTGGGGAGCATGCCCCCCAGAGCCTCTCTGAATTTAGAAATTAAAAATCAAAATCCATTTACTCAAGCAAAGCAATTTGGACTTTGATTTCTTGTAGCATCTTTTGGCTGATTTATGCTATGATTAAAATTTTTGTTGCTGATGATGCATTATGCATGCAGTAGCTGATGAAATAACATCACAGTAAAATCTAAAAATAGAGTCATTCAAATATTCTTTAAAGAAAACCTGACATGAATACTAGCTCACACATCAATGAAGCTGAGCTGCAAAGGCACATTCCTCCTACCCACACTTCATGCAGAATGGAAAGCCCAGACAGATCCCTGTTGTGCACATTTCTACCATCTAAACCTCAGAGGTGATTTGATTTAGTTTAATTTAATGAGACAGGAAGTGTGGTGAGGTGTACACTGAGCTCTTCTATACAGCACAGGTTGAAAGTTTTACCCATTTTGTCCTTTCCAGTTGATGTGTTGCAGTTAGCTGGCCATGACTGCTCCTCAGCAGACCTGTGGGTACCACCTCAAGACAGGGGTAGCATTTCAAGACAGCTTTTATTTTCCCTCAAATAAGAGAATGAAGTGACTCAGCCTTATTGATATCAGCAGAGGAAAATATCTCTCTCTTTCAAGCTATAAGTAGCCACAGCCTAAACATCTGCTCTCTGCCTCAATCATTTATTTTCTCCTTGATTTGTAAATGTGTGTAGGAGGGCTCAGGACTTGAGGCTGATACCTATAACCTCCTTATTGGTGTCCTAGCAGAAGGACTGCCTGCCTTTTTGAGTCATTGGGGACCCTAAAATCCATTGTTGTGTCCCCTTCCATGGAATAGACATCTGAGAAGGGGGGAACTTCATTCAGTCTCTTTCAGGATGATGAGGAAGGTAGTGAGTATGTGTGTGATCAGCTAAAAGGACCTGCACACATTTTAAATTTGTGTATTCACTGCTTGAACGTACCCTGTGGGTGTGACAGTTGTGCAGAAGATCCACTCATCCTCATCCTCCGCAGCACATCACTTCAATTGTGCCCCCTTCATGTGGCTTGAAAGGGGAAGAGAGATGTTAAAAATTATGGAAAATGTATTCATCGAGTTCAGGCACAGAATAATAGAGGTGAAACACAGGAAACATGAATTACAACTAGGCAAATTAATATTGTCTGGAAAGAGAAGAGTGATGGAAAAATCAGTGTGACTTCTGGACTCTTCCTCTTCCAGAGCCCAAGCAATCTTCAAAGCTTTTCCAGAGTGTGTTTTAAAGTTTGACTCCATTCTGACATTACTTTCCTCTTCTATGCAGTTAACCCTGAAGGATGCAGGTCTCCTTTTGAAGAATGCTTGGTGAGATTTATTATTTTGGCTTCAGTGTGAGAGTAACTGCTGTCAGCACGTGGGGATCAACAGTGGGTTTTGATTTTGAACACAGCAGCTGTAAACAGACCCACCTGTAGAGAGCAGGGAGTTGACCTTGCAAACATTGTGCACTGTATTGAGTTCAGCTTGCTCCTTAGTGACACGATTTATTTGTTTTACTTCTCTACCTTCAGCAGTGAAGGACTCTGACAGAATATCAATGCAATGGGTTATTTCTCAGGCATTTCAAGACAGCCTTCCCTTGCAATCAAGATTTCATCACTTTGAGACTTACAAAAAGGAACTTTTTTTGCTTTTCCCCTCTGCAGCACGTAGTGTCTAGCTGGATTATTTGAGGCACATCTGCAGCATTTAAGTAAGCTTTCACTACTTCACGCTCAGAAAAGGTACAGGCTTTCATTAGGTGTCTGTAGGACAATTAGCCTATTAACATTCAGCAAAGCAGAGCTGACTTTAATTATTTCATTTGCAGTTGCTGCTTCCAGTGTGGTTTGTTTGGAATTATGCAGCCAAGGTAGTTAATGACAGCCAGGGAGTGCAGCAATGAGGCAGATGTGCTTGCAAGGAAAGCCACGAGCAACCTCTCTTCATGCCATGCCTGATTCCTGCCCCTTAAAGCGGATCAAGAGAGGGCTCCACAGTCTCTGCTGGCACCTCCACGTTTAATATTATAAACAGTGTTTAATGCATGCAGATTCACCCTCCCGATGGTGAGTACCAGCGGCTGCAGCAGCCTGTTATTTAATAGAATGTGACAGAGCTGCTTCTTTTGCTCAGATTGTGTGGGTCTGTACTTGCCCAGCTGAAAGCTCCAGGTTTATTCCCAGTTAATGACAGCAGCACTAGTGCCTGCACATATGCATTATTTACATAGAAACAAAATTAAAACTTTGACAGAGGAGAATATTTTAGGTAGATGGTTTCTGCTTTCAGAGAGCAGTGGGAAGCAGTGATGCCATAACTGAGAGAATAACGCGGTTAAATCCTTCTTTGATACACCCAGAAGTGACAATGCAATTTTGCCAAGGGTCAAAGTATTCTAGACCTGTTCCTAACTAATGAGCTAGAGATCCATCTCCCATCAAATAAGATACTTCCACACTATGAAATTTTGAAAATTACATGAAATCCATAAAATGTAATTGCATCCTGATAATCCTTTTCAAATTATTCACATCTATAAAGAAGATAAATCCATCAACCAGAATGTCATTTATTTTTCTGTGAATCTGACAATTTAAACAGTATGCAGTTGAGATTGCAGTAAGTTGGATTGCTTGCTGGTTTTGTCCTAAATTTATAGAAACCAGATAACAGCTCCTTTCTAGCTTCACAAACAAAAGCAGTTCTTCCCCTGATATACATTCTTAAACATTGGAGGAAAATATTTTCTTTAAAGCAGCCAAGACAAGAATATCAAATATCTATTGGGAAAATAATTTGCGCTCCTGAAATGTTAATAGAAACACAAATCCCTCTAGTGTTAAACTCATATAAAATTTTCAGTAGTTTTAGAGGTAAAACTTATGGGCTTATTTATTGGAAAGTCTAGTCTATTATTGGAAAGGTGAAAAAAATATTCACCCATGCTCATACTATCTGCAAATGTGTTTTTATATTTGGACTCAGCTATTAAAGTACAGCTGTTTATGAAGATTTACACTGAAAATCTTTTTCTGCTCTACTTCCATCCCAGAAAATGGATTTTTCAGATCAAATATTTTCATAAGACTATTTCAGGTAAGATGGTATTTCAACTCAATTACATAAGATCCATTCCCCAGCAGTCCTCAGGGACATGACAACCTAAACATTGTTCTTAAGCATACCTGACTCTCACTACTGCCTTATGTTCTGGTTGTTTCTCTCGATTCTCCCTTTCTTCATTCCTTGTACAATTCTTGGCTTTATTATGACCTGAATTGATACAGTACTTCAGTTTCTAAAATAAAACATTTTGCATCCATTTTGATTTTACAAGTTAAATCCCAAACTACTGAGAGCAGCCAGAATTTTACTGTTTTTTTTTTTAAATATGTACTACAGCTTTATGGTATAACCTATGGTCCAGTTCCTTTTCAGGTGTTACGTTTGTGCTTCAACCTCCTTCCACTTAACGATCCTTGTTATGAATACTCTGCCAATTTTGACTATCTGAAAAAACAGAGAGCATAATTTTCTGTTTAAAGGCAAAATATTTGGACTGTTGGAGACACACCTGGAGAGAGGATTCTGATGCCAGCCAGTCCTCAAGGGAGAGCAGTGTCCTCTGGCTCCTTCCATGGGAGGCCAGTATCAGCAGCTCTGTGGGTCTCAGGCAGGAGGACATGCAGGAGATGACAATCCTCTTGGAGAGTGTGTTTCAGTAGTTTGGGGGAACAAACATCCCATCCAACACTTCATCCCACAAACTGCAAATCCCTGACAGCCAGGTCACAGAACCATGGCTTGGTATGGTCCTTTATTAGACTCTTTACCAAGCTCTTAGTTTTTGGTGTAGGTCTAATAATATGTGAGATGCACAGAGGAAGAGAGTGGAACCCCCTGTCCTGCTTTAGGGCACAAAGAGTTTAACTTAAACCACACCAAAATTAGCCTGACTCTGTGAGGTGTTTTAGTACTGCAGAAACACAGTTCTACTAGAATCAAATGAAAGGGAACATTTTCAAAGCTGATCTGGCCAAAAAGATCAGCAGATCACTTGTGTATGGGCATAATTAGCTATTGCCAGCTCAGGAAAGCACCTGTGTGTGTGATTGCACAGGACCAGGTGCTTCAGAGTGGCCCTAAATAGGGACAAATCTGCAGACCTAAGGTCTCTGGGCAACTGGGCTCTGATACAGCACTTAGCTCAGTGTTTATGACAAAAGGCAATCCGGCATGACAAAAAGTAGCAAATTATGTTTATCATGGAAAAGGAAATAAATTCCCTTTTTTTCTGAACAGTGGTTCAGTTTCACTGGATGCTCAGCACAAGTCAGAATTACACTGGAGGGCAGAAGTCTGCTGCTGCTAGATCAACAGAGCCTCTCTAAGTCTGATAGCTGAATAATTAAGAAAGACAGTGCTTCTGTCAAGCCTCTTTTAACCATGAATTGCTTTGGTGCTATATTTACAGCTGTTACATAATCTTAAAGGTTGCTTTTGATAATGAAGAAACCCAGCAGGTTGCCATCTTAAATAATATTTCATGTGTGTGTTAAAATGAGTTATCCATCCCTATTCATTTATGTTGTTACAGTCCTGGGACTTGGGCAATCTTCATTTTGGTTTGTTTACGGTTTTATAATAAATTTTGCCGCAGTATGGAGCTAAATTATTTTTTAAATACTGATGCAGATTTGATTATTACTCAAAAGTAGAACCAAAAATCAACAGATGTAAGAGATATATTTAAACTAATTCCCATCACATCACAGCAGAAGCAGGCACATGGCATGTGGATTCTTTTTCCTGTATCAACCATCTGATCTTTGCCTGTGATCATTAATTTAGCACATACTGAATTGTATTTTCAAATACATCTCAAAACAAATGAACACATGCTTCATTTTTCAGACTTCAATCATTCTGTTGTGGGTAACCTTTATTTATTTTAAGGCTATCTAGACCCTGATAGCCAGCAGCATTATTTATCAGTGAAATGTGTAATGGCCCAGTTCTGCAGATGTTGAAATTACCACATGATGGTTGCACTTTGTCAGCAGTCACTGAATGTCCAGGATGGAATTTAGCAGCTGCTACAAATTGATCTCTATAGTAAGAGGAAGGTGTTGGGACAAAGGGGGTCAGACCATGCCCCTGCCAGTGGATTTGGTGAGCAGTGACTTATGAGTTTTTTTTTTTTAATCTCCCACCAGCTGGACTTCTAGCAAATACCCAGAAAAATTATAACAAATTTTTTGAAATAGGACTTGCACAGATAAAAAACTGTGCTATAGTTTCATTTTAAAATGTTTAATTCTAAAGAACTAGGCACTAACAACTCCTGAACATTGTGAAACAGGGAAAATAAAATATGAACAAATGCAATTCTCTGAGCTGTTCCCTTCACATTAGCAAGATGGCTCTCGGGAGTCTTGTTACTCGCATTAAAAAGATGTGCAGTTTGCAGCTTTTGTTGGAAAGGAAAACTGTCTGTCTTTCACGTGCAGAAATTGCATATTTTTACACTTATTTCAGGTCCTTGCAGAGGAGGTTTCTGAGTCATACAGCTCTTTATTTCATTAGCAACAATATTGCCACAATGAGTGATATTAAAACTACATCAACTGCACAAATATTTGAAACATTATTGGCAGGAAAGAAAGCAAATTTGCTGCTGCCTGGTGCCTGTTCTAGGGCCTGAAAAAGTAGACTGAGCAGCTGCTGCTGAGGGAGTTGCTGACATTTGTATAGAGGCTTGTTAGTAGTTTCTGTTGAGCAGGTAAGGTGAAGCTTTCTAGCAATATTAAATGCTATTCTGTCTTTATAACGTCTCTGAGGTCCTAAGCTTGGAACTCTAATGAAACAGAGCTCTTTATTTTCTCTCTTTAGCTACCACTCAGCTTCTGAGATGGTGGAAAAAGAGTGGACAAAACATGGAATCATAGAGACCAGTGAGATTTTCTAAGGGTTCTTAATGTGCCTGTAGTCAATGATATCATTGACATCGGAAAGGCAAAATAAAACCCCTATAAATAAAATAAAATCCAATCACATATAATAGACCTGTGTCTGTTTTCTAATATCTATATCAGTAGTAGTGTATAATCCAGAAACTTAGACTTTAACAAGTTGATCTTCATAATGAAGGAAGAAAAAAATATCATTATTCCTGCCTTATTTAGAGAAAATTAAGATATATGTTGATATATATAATAATGACATTGAAAATCTCCCAGAAAGCAAGGAATAAGAAGTAGATTACAGGTTGTTCAGGCTGTTTAGAGAGCTGGTGAGATCTTCACAGTGGGACTTACCTATTTCCTGGCAGAAAGGCAACTTCTCCACAGCCCAGCTGATTATTGTGCAAAGAGACCTCTGCCCAAGAGACAGAGCCGTGCCCTCCAGCTTGGGTGGGCACTCTGGAGGGTGCGAGGGATGAGAATGATCCATGAGTTTGCCAACCAAGTTGGGATTATTCCTTCAAGCAGCACCACAGTACAAACCATTTTAAGATCACCTATTACCTACTGCAGCTTTCTTTGGTGGCCTTTGTGAGGCCGTCTCATGACCTCAGCCTTATGAGAGCACAAACCTCACAGTTTCTCCAAACTCTCAGCTTTCCTTAGCCCAGGGGTGCTGCCATTTCCACAGCTCTCCCTCATTTCAGGTTTCCTGGTTCCTCAGCAGGGGAGGGAGGGCACTGTGTGAGGGTCACCTCCACCCATACACAATGTGAATGTTTTAACAGACCCTGCTTATAGCCAGGGTGGACAGCCAGTGGGGAGGAGAAACTCTCACTGCAGATCCATGGTTTTGGGAAAGGATGGATTGCTCTTGCTGCCTGCTCTTCAGGAACATCACTGTGGCCAATTCATCTGCCTCAGCCTGGCATGGAGGGCTTTGGTCTGTGCCCTGCAGCTCCACAGCCCACGTGAATCATGTATGGAAGGGAAAGGGCTGCAGGAGAGGGAAGAGGGATGCTGCAGACCATCCATGGAGCTACTCCTTCCCCTCAGCCCAAGACTGACCCAGCACCAAAATGTGGCAGGAGTGATCACATCCATGCCAGGCTCTGCTCAGCCTCTGCCCCTGTTAGTACAGACCAGTCTGAGAACAGGCAGCAGGGAGGTGGGTGGTAGCTGGGATGGGGAGACTAAGAAACAGCAAGCTGAGGTTTAAGAACAGTTAAGAGAAAATGTGAGGTTTTTGATATTTTAAAGTACAGTTCACAAGGAACCCACAAAACCATAGTTTCCCAGGCAGAGGTAGCATACCATAACCCTGTACAAATACTGTAACCCTCCTGAAAATCAGAGATAATTTAGAAGGAAAGTATATTAAGTGTCCTGGCGTTGCTTTTTTAACAGCTGTGAAAGCCTCTTTGCATCTCTTCAAAGAACTGCTGCTTATGTGGGAAAACTGACTTAAGCTGCTTTTGTTTTCAGATGAGCTTTGCAGTGGATCAGGCTGAGGCAAAATAAACCCAAAACAACCCACCTCCACATGGCTAGGTTAGAAACATGGGAATATGTTAGTATATCCATATTCAAAATTCCATGGTACAATAAAGGCTGTAGACTGCAAGGATGTGACAGCTAAAATCTGTTTTTTCAGTGCCAGAGTCCTCGACTTTCCACCAACAGCCCTAAACATAAACATCCCTTTCCTTCTGTGCATGCCATGCAGACTGACTGCTGGCCAGGAATCATCCTACTGCACGGTGGGCTTTAGCTCCAGGCACCAAGAACTTGCCTCAGTTTTCAGGGAAATTATAACAGGAAATTATAAAGAAAAAGCAGTAGTGGAAAGGTCTGAGGTAAGGAGAGTAATGGCAAGCTTTAAGACAATTTACTGTGCTCTTAATTCCCAATCAACAGGTTTTGTGGCAATGCATACAGCTGGTGCTCAGCTGGTTTTTCATGGCAGCCAAAGTGGGTTTTGAGGTGAGGCTGAGCTGCATACAGGTTGATAGGCTTAAACTTTTAAAATTATATTTATCTCACACATGAAAAAAAATTATGTTAGAAAGGAATTTGGAACAGGAAGAAGGATTTAAATCAACAACTCAGCCACCTAAAGAACAAAGGAAGGAGCCAACCTCGCTGCTAACTGATAAGAAGGACAGGTAGGGCAGAAGTAACGGGAGATCTTTGAAAATTAGGAAGATAAACTGGGATATGCTCTAAGGAGGGAGGATGTGAGAAGAATTGGCAGACCCAGAGCAGCAAAACAGGATGCTTTAGTTATGCTTTAGGCAATACTGGAGATATCATCAGGTCTGGATAAAAAGGAGCAGATCCACAGCAAAGTGTCAGCCCCATTCACAAAGTTCTTCACATTCACCAAGGCCAGCAGTGCCTGACTTGGCCCCAGTGCAGTGTTTGCAATAACTGCATTGCTGATAAAAGCCCATTCTGAGCAAAGTAAACCAACTCAAAATGCCCAGAAAAAAAATGAATCTCATCATCTACTCTTCTCTTCTTCCTGCACTCCTGTTTTGGCACAAGGCAGTGTTTTTCACAGCAAGCTGCAGACAGCTTCCAGCCAGAACCTCCTAAGGTAAGTGCTGTCTAAAGTAAGAGTAAATCATTTAATAAAGTTTCTTTCCAGAACTTGCATGTAAAAAGCTCTTTGGAATTGTTAGGTTGGCACTTAAGGGATTTTTCCTCCATACACACTCCCCAGTCTCTTAACAGACTCCAGTGCTCTCATTTATTAATAGAGAATTAAATTCTGACTTCACTTCACTGGGGTTTTCAATTTTGGAGCTTTATTTTTGTTTTATGGGTTGGATTTGTTTGTTTGGTTTTGGTTTTTTTTTGTTTTATTGTTTTCCTCCTGGTGAGGACAAAGAGCAGTATGTTCAGTATAAAAGAGAGAATAACAAATGCATTTCTTAACTATACAAGAGAAAGGAGAAACTGCCCCCCCAGAGCACATCACTGCCAAGGGAGTTAATACTGCTGATTCATTTTCAGGGCTGTTTCACTAGCGTGGGAGTTATACAAGAAGAAATAAACTGAATAAACACCAAAAAACCCTACCAACCAAACAAAAAAATAAAATTACTCTTGGATACTTTGTACATCATGTTGGGTTTTTTTTTTTTTGCTTATGTGGATGATGATTCTGTCATCTTCTCCCCATTTTTAAAAGTAAACTCTTTAAAGATGCTCTGTGTAATGTGTTAAATAACACTTGTTTTCAGTTGGGTTTCTTTGAGACTATCTACTTACTACTGGGCTTTGTGAGAAAGGACTAATAGCACCTTTCAGACCTTGAAACCATGTAATTTTAGCAGTGTAACTTAATGTCTTAGGAGGAAGGTGTGCTCTGGGAATGACTAAAGGTCCCTCTGCCTGTCAGGGTTTGTCCAGTCCTTGTACTTGATTTCCCTGAGGGCAGCTTCTAATCTGTTTTCAACAATCCAATTTTTTTTTTTCCTTATCCACCTTGATTTGGAAGCAATGTGCACATTTATGAATATGTTTGCCAGCTGGACACTGAAGATTGTTTTCTTTGTTTTCTTTTACTTTCTCTTAGGGAGAAAATCCCAGGGCAAAACCCTTACTACAAAGCACACCCTGAGCTGTGAAAGTGACCTTTCTCTTTACCTTTGTCTTTAATTTTTCTGGAATTTTTTTAACTCATGCAGAGTCATCAGATGCTTGTCTTGACTTCTTGACTCTTCTTTTTTTTCTTCTTTTTTTTTTTTTTTTTTCAGTTTAAAAAGGTAAAAACACATTACTTGTTTCTTCACTTTCCTTTCTCTTGTATGGCTATAGGGTACCCCCTTATAATGGAAATCTTATGGCACTGAGATCCTGACCAGTGCCCAAGGCAGGAACTAACTGGGTGTTGAAAATTTGCTACAACAGGGTAGATTTTTAAAAAAACAAAACAGGAGTATTGAGCTCTGAAGGGGTGAAATGCATTTTTGCTTTTGGGATTTACTACTGCATTAAGTAAGTCATTTGACACTGCCCCTTTATGGCTAGATAGTCTTTTTTTATTTTACTGGTATCTTCTTTTAGGTAGCAGATTTTCCTAAGAAATACTTTAATTAAGAAACAAATAGAAACCAAAGTCTCATTTTATTGAATATGACAGGTCCACAGCACGTAGTCTAATAAAATCCAGACCTCTTGCAGAACGTGTGAGCCCTGCCAGTCTCTGTCTCCCAGAGAATTTAATGAGGTCTCCAACTGTTTTTTGCACCAAAACACATTCCAACTCATCTCCTTCAAGCCAAGCACTTTTACTTGTTCACTTGATTTTTTCAGATTAAAAATACTCATCTGAGAAACTTTCTTCAGTTAAACTGATAAAAGTTCCTTCAGTTCAAACTGATAAAAGCTGTTTTTGCTATTTTTTGTTTTTTTATGTTTTTTGGCTCCCATGTTTAGCATAAATTCCAAACTTTCCCTGCTGAACTCTCTCTGTAATGCAGAGCAGTTGTGCAGACCTGCTGAACAAGCTGGTCAAATACTGAAAGCTGCTCACTGTTTTTTTCTGTAGCATTGGAGGGCTGGTTTATAGACCCTCAGTCCTGCTGATGTCTGCTCATGAGCTTTTCTGGGAGCACTGCTTGGTCCTGTGTCCACTGACACCCCGACCTTGAGCTGTGCTAATTAGGAATGGAACTTTGTGCAGCATTGCTGATTTCACCTTGGGCTTTGACAGCACTTGGAGGGAAGTTAATGGATTTAATCTGGCTGTATAAAACTAGAAATATTTGTACAAACAGCTGTTTATATGAAAAATGAAAACAGCAATGTTTTCAGTAGGGAAAGAAAGAGGTGGCAAATCAGATTTTCCAATTATGGACCTCATTTGCACTGGATGTGTCTCCATGAAAAAGCATTGGACTTACATCAAGCAAGTTTAATTTTGCTTTTGCCATGGCCCAGTGTGTTTCTTTTCCATCCCTTTCTTGATTACTCCCTTGTTCAACATGATTGCTAGTTTTCAATATGCAGCACCCTAGTTGAACTATTTGTATTCATTAACCCTTCAACCTGAATTTTGGATTTTGGTTTGACTTTACAGTTTTGGTTTTATTCTTTCTTTTCTCTTTTTCTGCTAGATTGTTTTCCTTTCTTCCCTACCCCTTCCCTTCCATCTTGAGCTAAAGAGAGTCAGATTTGGCTAAAAGGAGCACAAGTTTTAAAAAGTAACTCTCTGTGCAAATGAACCCCTCAGACAAACCTACTACTGTTTTTTAGTCCATTTATTTCTTGGACATCTTGGATTGTTGTCAAGCAATTCTTTGCCCTGCTATCTGTTCCCTAAGGATTTCCCCTTACAATGTTCCCATATTTTCTTTTCCTGCTGATCCTCTATTTGCCTACTGACTGCAGAATAGAAAGAATTTTATACCACTGCATTTTTCTTCCAATGACCAATACAAAGTGATACGTCTGATTGTGTCTCAGTGCTAATGTTTTAATCATGTTTCCTCATCCAATTGCTGCTATCAGCTCTGTCTGTTCTTGAAGTTGAATGTCTCACTTCAATGAGAGCTGCAGGAACATAATTGTTCTTGTCATCCTGTCTGACTTTGAATGTTTCACTGGCAATAGGGAGCTAAAATTGCATTTGGATGTCATGCAGATACCTAATGATCCTGGTCCTCCCAATCATACCCCTCTTCCCATTCACACATTGGGGTGTTTTTCTTTGTGTATTGTTTCTCACTTTTGTTCAGATGAAATCTCAATCATCTTTGCTGTACCTGCTGTACTGAAAAAGGATTTGATGCAAATCTCAGTTCAGCAGAAGGGTCCTGACTCATGCATTTAGGATAGATCTATCTCACAACTGATAACAGGTAACAACTACACCATTTCTGGCTGTCACCCTGAAAACTCAGCTTCTGAGCTTGCTGACATGGTCTTCTAAAGACTTTCCCAGGACAGTAACTGTAAACATAGGTATGTGTACGTTCTTTCTGTTACATGTCTTGTGATGGGCATCTCTCATGGGCAGTGCAGTGAAAAAGTGTTATCCTGATCATCCAATCCCTGGCCGTGGTAAGAAGCCTATAAATCCTGGGAGGAAAAATAAACTTTCTCTTCTTTTCACCACACCTCGACCTGTGTCCATGTGATCTATTCATCTTCAGTGGCAACATCTGGCAACTGGGTTAGTTCAGGGCACCTCTTCTCTAAAAGCTCCTCTTCTTTAAAAACACCTCTTTTTGTGAGGAAGTGCTGAGGGCTAGCTCCAGGTGGGTACCTCCATTGACTAAATCACATCAGCTCACTAAAATATTCCCCAAGTGTCTTGGATTTCTTCTTCCATTTTATATTCTTTTCCTATTCCCTGATGTATGAGGTCAAGATTCTGAGACTGAGTATTGATGACTGTGATGACTTCTTGGGGATGTTCCTTAAATATGGGGAAGGGCAAGAAAGGAGAAGACCAGTTATGAGAGGATAACTGTTCAAACTGTTCAAACTGTTTGAAAAAAACCTCCACAAACAACAAAACCCCTCAAAGAACCTTTGGAAACCTGAAGGAGGAAATGTGAAGATCAAGTTTTCAATCTGTAGAAACACATTTATACTCTTTATGTCTGTCATTCCGGCACTGAAATTTCCCCCTGGCTGGCACTGCCTGGCCTGGAGTGATTTCAATCCATGGTGAAAAGTCTTTCTTAATTTTCTTCTGCTCACATCTCACTTTTTCTTCACTTCTAATGAGTCATTCCTCTTCCAAGGTAAAAAAAATATCTTTTTTCTGCTGTCTTGTAACAATCTTATCATCTTATCACCTCCTGTGTGACCTTCACTGTAGGAGCTTGTATTTTTTATGTCATTCATAAGTCAATGAGATACTTGCACATGGCAACTTGGCACTTACTCCTTGGAGCAACACACTATCCTTGGAGAAAAATTCCAGGCCAGAGCAAGTGTTAAGAGATATATGTTAAACAGAGATAGAAAAAAAACCCGTGGTAACTCTGTGTTTTTAAGTAGTTTCTAAAACAGGCCTTTTCAAATAATCTTGTGTTGGTAACATGAGAGGAGATGACCCCAGGTCCAGTACATCTGGATTACTGAATTAATTCCTGCTGAATGCAGGATCACAGCAAAACTGAGAACTTTTTGGTGTACAGTAACAGATACTTTCTTCATCTGGAAATCACCTCCACCAGAAAATGACATGTCATGGCAAATCAGAACTGAGCAGTGTCCCTGTTGTTTCTTTTCTGCAGTGAAGAACATGGAAATGAGCATGCTGAAGGTTCAAACCAGCATCAGAAATGCACAATTTCTTACCAAGGAGAAGTAAACCAATTTAAGATAATGAGGCTGAAATAAATAGCTTTTTCCTTTTATCCTTCCATTTTTTTCCTGTTAAATTTTGCAGGTGAAGAAATTAATTTTTAGATGTGTACTTAAATCCCTATGTAATCACACATGGTTGTCACTTCAGAGAGAACAATATGAGTAGCAGGAGGCTGAGGATGGGACTCTGGGTGCCATCAGCATGACGTGGTCAGACTGTTGTGGTGCCCAGGCCAGGTCCACGATGACAGGAGCAGAGCAGCCCTATTGCTACTCTTTGAACATGGAGCCATTCTGCCTCTTGGCTTCCTGGTTTTCTCTTACTCCTGGAGAAGATAGCACCTGCTGCTTGACTTTCAGTAGTTCCCCAAGCCTGCTCTGGGCTTCCTGAGCTCTCACTTTGAGAATATTTTCTGTTTAGTTAAAGAGGAAGTTTTACAGAGTTGTAAAACTCTAGAGAACCAAGTGAAAATAAGCAAATAAAATATATTTCACATTTCTGTTATAGGTTGCTCAGTAGTGGAGCTGTTGCCTGTTATCTGCAGCTCAGAGTACTAGACATTGCAGATGAGTTACTTTTGGATTATTTTTGCAGCCGAATTGAGTAAAATTAGCAAACAGCCCCCCCTCAATTGCTTTGGATGATGAATTTTTTTTTTTTATTTGGGATTTTTTTAGAGAGAGAGAGAGAGAGGGAGAGAAGCATATGCTTTTTAAACTGAAAGAAAATCTGCCTTTCTGCCTGAGGGTGTCAGCAGATATTTGAAATTCTCCTGGAAAAAAAAAAAAAGCCTGTGAGTCTTTCTTAAAAACAATCTGCACTTTCTGCTGTCTTCTGAAGGAGAGAACATTTCTGCACCAGCAAGTATTTATCAACTGCTTTAAAATACTTGGGTGGATATATGAAGGAATAGAAGGTTTTCTGGAGTCTTGTGCCACCTTGATCTGCATTTTCTGACCACCAGTGACTCTCACTTGACTTAAAATCCTTGCACCCTCACTTTACTGATAGCTTGTATATGGTTTTTGCCATCGGTGGTAGTCTCCAAAAGCCCAGGTTGTACGTGAACTCTCAATATTACGGATTATCTCTTTGCATGCCTTTGGTCTTGAAAGGCTTCTGTTCTAAAAGATGATATGATGGCAGTGGCCAGATGTATCAGGGGCTGAGTTTTCCAGGCTCACTCTGCTTGCACCATGAATTTGGAATATATCCTGTTCTTACCATCTTTTCCTGGTGAGAACTGGCTCTGGTCACAGCTGGTGTGTGGCTGTTCCTTCATGTTCAGTGTGCAACATTTATGACCTCCTTGGCTGTGGTGGGACTTCTGGCTCAGCTGTTGCAGTAAAAAGGCCAGCACATAGCTTTGTTTCCTTTGTGGTGGGGATGACTGGGGTTTCAAGACAGATACTCTCACATCAAAGCACAGCTGAGAGCAAAGGTTGTAGTTTCCAAAGGAGGTAGTAAATTTTGAGTAGCCAGGTATCTTCTCTTGTGCTTGGGCAAGAAACTACACAACCTGCTCAACAGAGTATTGGAGTGTATGGATTACCCATCCTGAGGCTCTGGTAAGGCTTTGCTGTGAGTCTTGTTTAAAGGCAGCCACATCTCGCTCGGTGGGGATGCACTCCATTACTCAGGAAGAAATACCTCACACTGGAGATGGTGCTGCTCAAACACCCCCATTCCACCAGCAGGTACTGCAACAGTTGTCACTCATGCAGCCACTGCTATAGACAGGGAGTCTGGCCTTCCTTCCAAGCCTGTTTTGCAGCTCTTGGGGTTGATCCTCACCCCTCAGCTTCACATGTGGGTGACTAGCCACTTTCCCCTGGTGAATGGATTTTGAACACAATCATCTCCTTGGTTCACTCATTCCTACCTGTGCACACAGACAGAAAGAAAAACAGTGACATTAACTGATGCATAGAATCATAGAGTCACAGGATGATTTGGGTTGGAAGGGATCTCAAAGAATTTTAAAGCCTGGACTTTCAAGGTTCCAACCCCGCTGCCGTGGGCAGAGACATGTCCCACTAGACCAGGTGCTCACAGCGCCATCCAACCTGGCCTTGAACACTTCCCATGATGGGACATCCACAGTTTCTCTGGGAAACCTGCTCCAGTATCTCATCTTCCACACAGTAAAGAATTTTTTCCTAATATGTAACTGACATTTCCTCTTTCATTCTCAACCCATAGTTTGTCCTATCACCACAGTTCCTGATGAAGAGTCGTCCTCTGGCTTCCCTATACGTCCCCTTCAGGTACTGAAAGCTTGCCATGAGTTCCCTACACAACCTTCTTGGTCTTCTTCAGACTCAACAGCCCCAACTTTCTCAGTCTATCTTCATAGGGGAGGTGCTCCAGTCCCCTTACCAACTTTGTGGCCTCCTCTGGCTTGCTCCAACAGTTCCATGTCCTTTTTGTGTTAGGGCCCCAGAACTGGATGCAGCACTCTGGGTGGAATCTCACAAATGTAGAGTAGAGGGAGAGAATCAACTGCCTCAGCCTGCTGGGCCCAGATCTTTTTGTTGTAGCCCAGGATTTATTTGGCTTTCTGGGCTGCAGGCTCTCACTGCTGGCTCATGGTGAGTTTTTCATCAACCATCATCCCTGAGCCCTTCTCAACAGGTCTGCTCTCAATCACTTCTCTGCCCAACCTGTAGGTGTGAATGTAAGTCCATGTTGTATTCTCCACGTTTATTCCATCTCATGAATAGGATACTGTAAGTATAGATTTTAGTTAAGGAGGTTTTCTGGCTTAAAGTATTTAGTAACAAAGAGTCACATAGAGAGAAACATCTCCCTTGCATTTATTTTTCATTCAGCAATCTACTGTTAGCTTTCAAATCCATTGATTCTTTCAAGAAATCACCAAAGCTACTGGAAACTTCATCTGCATCCAAAAACCATTTTAGTTATATGTTCCATAAGAACTTAGAAAGAAGTGTGGACAAAATTGACTGCAATTCCTGTAGAAAATCCAAAACACCTTGTGTACCTATACTTTGATTCCCGGAAGGTAACACTGTAAGAAATCGAGCGTCCTTAGGCTCATGATAGCTTTTTTGCCACTGTAGTGCTTTCATTGGTTTTGTAATGGCAGTAGCTGTCACATTTTTTCTGTGAACAAATTTTTTATATTAATATGAGTAATTTATATTATTTTAATCTGAATATTTCTATATTCCCAACTGCACTTTATATCCTTATTTTAAAGTAATATCCTTATTTATTCTCCCGCAAAGTATGTCATTCTACCCAGAAATGGGGTATGATTTTATATAGAAATAATTTCTACTTACATCAAGGCTCAAATTGATTTGTTTTCACAGTATCCAATTTGTATACTTATTCTACAGATGGCTTGCTTAAATTCATGTAAAATTTTTTGTAAGCTGTTCTTTCTTCTCTTCTTCCAGTTAAATGCATGATGAAAATGGAAATAGTGCATCAGGTATATGGTCATAGTTTATTTTTCATGCTCAGTTGCTGGGATTGCTTCCCAGAATGTAGCTCAGCTGCTTCCAGAAATAGTTCTGCAAAATCACACTCAAGCAGCAAATCCCAAAGTGAAATCTGAGAGAAACTAAACCAAATGAGACCAAAAAGAGATTTTCACACACCTCTGTGGATCCAGCTCATCTCATTTCACATAACAGTCATTAATATTTTCTCCTATATTTTCATCTTTTTTATATTCAATATATATTGCTTTTATTCTTTGTTAGACATTTTAATTCATTGTGAAGAAGTTCAACTGGATATTTAAGAGCATTACCTCCCTCCCTTCTCCCCAAAAATGCATTTATTTGGGGGTAAAAGGGTAAATTTCTGTTCTAAATCTATATTGAGGTGTTGAGCTCCTCTCTAGACAATTGTAAACAGTCACATATCTAGAACATTAATCCCCTCAGATAGAAAGCCCTACACCTTATTATTCTTATGCACCTGCTGTACTGTAGCAGAGCACATTCTGGTACCAGTCTGGGCTTTCTGATGCAAGTTGGAAGAGCAAAAATATGAAAAAATCCCCCAAAACCCCCTAGCTGCTGGGTGGGGATGGTGGTTTTGGTCACCTTTAGCTTCTTACCAGTCATTTTCACTCTTTCCCAGCCAGCTGGCGTCCTTGAAAGAAATTCACGTGAGGAACACCAGTGTGGATGTGCCAGTAAAAATGGAGGGACACCCAAGGGGAAGGAGATATTTTGGAGTGTGCCAAGAGGGCCATGAAGGCAGGACTTTGTACAGAATGGGATGCTTCAGTATGTTAAAAACCACTCCAGGTGAAGCATTATCAGCTTTAAATATTGGGAGCACCCTTGCTGTAGTTCCCGTGTCTGTGAATATGGCATTTATTTAACAATGAGGATATATTTGACATTAATCAAGTGCTGCAGCTTTCCACAAAAACAAGCAGGAAAAACTGGCCTCTTGCATCAGGTGAAATAATTTTCCTGCTTAGTTCTCAGGGACAGGATGGGGACTTGTGTTTGGCTATCACTAATAGGGCATCTAACATGAGGCAATTCCGACAGAAAACCTTGGAAACAGGAGAGAAAATCAACATGTGAAACATGAAACATAAATAGCTGGATGTGCAATAAATGTTCTTCAGTGTTGCTAAGTGATGTGCCAGGCGTGGGCAAGAGTGACGCCGTCCTGGGAGTGCTCCAGTTTGCCAGTCCTTAATGGAATAATCTTCTGCCCAAGATGCCCAAAAGCTAAAAATTCATTTGAGAATGAGGGGAGAGCAGTGGAGAGTGCATTAGGAAACCAGTGAAGAGAAATAACAGCTTTTGAAGTGTACATCCATTAATAAAACATGGGGCAAAAGCTTGAAAGACTCAGGTGAAGCCATTTCCAAAGGCACAGGAGAAGTTTGTCCCATTTCTTACCTTAGAAATGTCTCTGTGTCTTCTTCCCTTCAGACAATTTCCTATTTAATCCCAAAACATGGCACAGAAGCCTGTGCATCTGGTGGCTTGGGCACCGAAACCATGAAGCAAGGTTCCCCAATGCTCTGACATCCCAGAGGAAGCTGCAGAGAGGAGGAACTCCGTGAGGTTCTTGACACAGCTTTTTCAAAATTTAATTGGTATCTTCTGGATGAAATCTGCTATAAAAAATTAAATACTCTGCTAGCCCTGGGAATAGAGGGAATTAACAAACACCTGTATGAAGGATATTCATGAAGAAACTTCTCAAAGTGAATGTGAAAAAGGCTGTTCATTATTTTCCGTGGACACTTTGAAGTCTGTCTCTCCTATTGATGGATTTTAAATGTGTGGAGATGTATTTTTGGTCTCTTCAGTCCCAATTAGTTTCCTGGTCACATCCCAGCTGTGTGTAGGGACAGAGGACTGTCCCTTCCCTGACTTTCCTGAGAGTTGTGGTGCATTAGCCCTGGTAACAGCCAAACACCTCCTCAGCTGCTTGTTCCTCAATTCAAATTGATGAGAGAAATGGGGATAAAAAAGTTAATGGATCAAGATGATGAGAGGGAAATCATTTGCCAATTACCACTGCAGACAAACCAGACCTTAGGAAAATTAATTTATTGCTCCTGCTGCTTACATGGGCAGGGTCAGCCCAAGCACAGGACATGCCTTCAGTAGCTACCTGGCACCCCAAAATGTGAGTAATCTGCACTTATTCTCATGGGCTTGGTCTGACTTTTAAAGCTTCTTCTGAAATTGCACTGGGAATCAGGCACCTGACTCCCTCAGAGCCCACAGTTCTTGCAAAAGAGAAGCAGCAAGCTCCTCTTTTCTGTGAAATAACGCAAAGTCCAAGGTAAAATCACATACCTGCTTTTCTACATCATCAGGGAATTCCCAATTACTTCCTTCCTCCTTTAGTAAGGAACTGCTACACTAGGAAAATCAAATATGCAAAGGAAACTGACACCCAAGAGGTTAAACAGGCATTTAGCTTCTGGCCATCAGGAAAAGTTTATGTACAAAAATTCATTCCTGTTGGATTTTCTCAAGTAACTGTACAGGAACAGAATAACACCAGTAACCTCCCAGACTAATCTTTTTGCATGTTTCCTCTGTTCAAAGGGCTTTTCTTCCACAAAGAAGGGATATTACCAGGAGGCACAGATAGGCAGTTCTCTAGGTACTGCACAAAACATAAAATCCCAGTCCCAAAGGCTCCCCTATTTACAATCCCTTATTTCAGTTATAATTTGATTTCAGACTGAGAATACTGAGCATCAGCTCAGTAAGACTGTGAGCATTCACATTTTTGTTTCCATTGTCAGACAGGTTTAAAAAAAAAAAGAAAGAAGTGTTGGATACTTTCACTTGTGAACTATATGAAAAATAATAAAAAAGCACAATCTGCAGTGAAAAGAAGGGTGGAATTCAGTCATAGCTACAAGGAACTGTATATGCATTTTACATTTATGGGACCTGTTTTCATCTTTGCTGGCAACATGGACAGTGGGATTGAGTGTTTGAGTGCACCTTCAGCAAGTTTACCAAACTACAGGAAGTTGTGTGATCTGTTTGATGTGCTGGAGGGAAGGAGTGCAATCCACATGGATCTCAACAGGCTTGAGGAGTGGCCCCATCCTCTCATAAAAGTGATGTGGACCTGTTGGAGCAAGTCCAGAGGAGGCCACAAAGATGATCAGAGCACCTCTCCTATGCAGACAGGATGACAGAGTTGGGGGCTGCTCTGCCTACAGAAGAGAAGGAAGGCTCTGGGAGACCTTCTAGCAGCTTTGCAGTTCTGCAGGACAAAGGTCTGTAATGTGGGTAAGGGACACAAATACAAGGTAAAGGACACAAATACAAGGTAAAGGACAGTTTTGTTCCCAGATCAGATACAGCTCTTTGCAGTTATTTTTATTGCAGATTAACACAAGGCATAGATGGCTGGCTTTTAATGTTCCAAAGTCATTTGGGTGAGAGTTTTTAAGTGTGAAATGGTTCATTGATCTCATATTTTTTCTGGTTCTGTGGCTACCTTTGCTTGTCTTTCTATTTATGTTTTCTTATTATATAATTTAAGAACATGGCAAAGCAGACTAGTTTCTCCTGTGCTGGCACTAGCTGACTTTTTCCATTCCAGGCCATCAAATGTTATTCTATTCATGTGACTTGTTGCCACAGTTGCCTCAATTTAGGTTTACAATTTTGCCTCACATTCTTTGATCCATAGATGTTTGTGTGATCCCTTTAGCAGGAGGTTAATTGGTTGTATTTTGTTCTCTTCAAAAGAAAAATAAAAGAAAGGGGGGGAGAGGTGTGTGTGTGTGTGAATTTTCACAATGGTGACCAAATTTAGCTTAATTTTTAGGTGGCTAAATTCCCATGATGTGGAACAAAACCTGACTGCTGAGGTGTGATGTCTCAAAGCTCCTGGTGTTAGTAAGAATGCAGAAGTTCTGCTCTGAATTCTAAGCAGGCAGAGATGATCCTGCTTCTCTGCACGAGCTCTATAGCATTTTTTTCCTTCTTCCCTACCTCCTGCAGCTGATTTCTCACAGATATTAAACTATCCACAGCCCCAACAAAATACTTCAATTTTCTGCTAAGAAGCAGATGCTTGCCAGCTCACATTTGTTATACAGTAATGGCATTCAGGAGTGAACTGAAAATGGCATTCTGCAAAACTGAAGTTTTTTGCTTTCCATCCCCATTTTCTCTTTCAGCAAGAGTGGTTGTGGAGAAATTCCACTGTGTTTTGCCATCATGTTGTCACATGAATGACACCTGTGTTGGATTTGTTCATGAAGACATGGAGAATGTAGTAATAAAAGTGCCAGTCAGCCTGTTTTTTCACTTAGCAGAGTATATGGTAGAAGGTGGGCTTTTAGATCTTGATTGCTGGTGTAAATCTGGGCTTTTGTTTTTGTGGGACTATTGAAAATCAGATCAGAGTTAAACATCTGGAAAAAGAGAAGTTTCTGCAAAGCTGAATGTTGGGACAGTTCATTGATATGCCTGAGCTCTTACAGCCATTCTTAGTTAGTGGCACAGCCTCACCTGCTTCAGGCCCAGTGGTTGTGAAGATGTGTGGGACCTGTGGGATCATCCTCCCACCCTTTAGCCTGGTGCAGTGCAGAGCACTGGGTGATCATCCAGATCTCTGGGTTTGTATTCTCCCTGGGCTCCTGAGCTGTGGGAACACACTGGCAGGATTGGTATTCCCATCTGGTGGCCTGTTTATTGTTCCTGTATATGTATAAGCAGCAAAAGTCACAATTTTCTGTAGGGTCATAAAGACTTTATGTCCTTCAAGTCAAAAAACAGCAGTAAGGATCTGGAATGCACTTAGGGCCACAATTAAATCTACCCTTGTAATTAATAGTTCCAAGAACTGAGAAAGGCATTCAGAACTAAATGAGAGGGAAGGGTGCAATGGTTATTTGGTATTGTGTATAAGGCTTTCAGAAGAACACAGGCACATGGATTAGCTTTCTCCATACTCAGATGAATTTCAGCCATGGTGTTTGTTTGCAGCCTGCTGGCAGAAGGCAGCAGTGTTTTCCCTGTGAAGCCATTTGGTTCAAATCCAAATGACAGCATTTCTCAGAACAAAGCATGAAGCCATTTACTTTCTTAAGGCCACACAGACCATGCTCATTTCTATGGCATCTTGCTGACAATTGAGTGCTATCTTAAAAAACCCTTTAGTGAGGGCTGAGAACACAATTAAGGTAAGCCAACTTGTTATTTTCCCACAGCCATAATTTGAACAAAAATGTAGTTCTTGGTTGTTTTGTTTTATTCTTGCCTGCTGTGAAATGTATCACAAAACACTTTAAAACCTAAAAAAAAAAAAAAAAAAATTAAAAAATTCTGGGTAGTTCAATGTCCCTGTACTTATCTGGAGTTAATGAAACATTTTACATCAACCAAGATCCCCAGGACAACAGTTAGTGCCAAGATTAAAGAGAATATTTCTATTACCTATAAGAATATGAATATGTATTAATTTTCTTATTCTTAACTAGTGCACATCAAAGAAAGGGAAAGAAAAATGAAGGTAGCTCCTCTTTGCTCTCGATCACCCTCTCTATTGATGGCTGGTTTGGGAGTAGTCAATAAATGATATCATTTCAGTGATTTTGTTTCAGTTCATCTGGACATCCTCAAAACCACCAGGGCCTCACTGAGCCAGGTACAACACATAACAAAGCACATTTCCTCACCTTGGTTGTATTTTCAGAATCAGACTGGGTCAGGCTGGAAGGACCACAGTGGGGTCATCTGCTCCAACCTCCCTGCTCAAGCAGGGTCATCCTGGAGCACATGGAATAGGATTGTGTCCAGATGATTCTGGAACATCTCCAGTGAGGGAGACTCCCCACCCTCTCTGAACAGCCTGTTCCAGTGCACTATTGCCCACACAGTAAAATTCCATTTCCCTCTTGTTAAAATTGCCTCTACCTTCTGCTGGAATTAACCACAGCATGCCAGATTAAAGACCAAAGTATTTCATTAACTTAGTTCATAGTAATTAGTATTCATTCCTGGAAATAGATAATGAGTGGTGGTGACTGCTGCAGGGGAACCCTACTCAATTTAAGAGGTTTATTTCAAATCAGGATCAAGATTGGTTAAAGTTATATTAATGACAGGTAATTAAGAGACAATCAGTCAGCTGTACATTCTGGATCAGTATTAGCAATGCAACAGATACAGCACAGTTCTAGACAACTGCAAAATGTCTGAAGATTTGAACACTCTAATAATCAAAGGGTTACTTTTGGCTGTGCTGAACTGGGTCTGCCTGCAGGTGTTTCATTTCTCTCCCCATGCTACACATATTTTACACTATTTCACTGTATCACACAGACATTGTGCAAAGATTCCCTGGAACTGGCTGACCAGAGAAGCTGTGGCTGCCTCATCCCTGGAAATGTTCAAGGCTGAGTTGGACTGGGATCTGAGCAACTTGGTTTAGTGGAAGGTGTCCCTGCCCATGGCAGGGGAGTTGGAACTAAGTGATCTTCAAAGCCCCTTCCAACTTAAAATATTCTGGGCTTCCATGATTCACTGCTGAGGTTTGTGCTTATGATAATGAGAGAAAATAGTACATAATACAGCAAAACCAATATCAGTTCTCTCCAAGCCTGAAAGCCTTCCTCAATTTTAGTATTGTACACAATCCACTATTATATTATTATATAATATATAATTATATAATACAATACTAAATTAGTATACTATGTACCAGACAAGCCTTCCTAGTAAAGGGATATGTATTTCCAAGTCACCTCATGATTAATTAGTGTTTATTTATCAATGTGACAATATTAGGTGCCTCCCATTTGTGAATTCTGCAGATGAATTGATAGCTGTTGCAGAGAACACAGTAAATAAAATACACAGTAGAATGTTATATAATTGTGGAGCCTGGTGAGTACTCAGGGGAGAGAAAGATTTATGGATTGTGAAGAAAAAAACATTTTTTTCAGTCCTGATGTTCTTTTTTAACTTAGCATGAATATGACTAAACAGTAAGAAATGGATTATTCTTATGGATTTGAGAAATCAGAAGCTAAGGATAGCACAAGATTTATAGATAAATTATCTGGTACTTCTTATTTTTTCTCCTGTTTTACTTCCTCAAAGGAGAGGAAAAACCCCATATCCTGGAATAAAAGCAGACTCTTGTCCCCAGCAGACAGCAGGGTCTCAGAAGCAGCAGAAAATTCCCCAGGTTCTCCAAAAGAACTTTCAGTACACAAAAACCAAAAATATTTATGCTTAATAGTGTAATAATCTGGACTGCAGAAGAAAATGTAATGGAAATCAGGTACCTCTGATATTTGTCATATTGTCAAGGAACAACTGAAATTTGGTAAAAACAAAGATGACATATATCAATATTTTCCTCAGGAGACTTAAGTGCACCGAGACACAAAAATACTGGCACAGCTAGTGAGTAATTAACATAAAAATGCAAAGTGCAAGAGGAAAGAACTCAAAGATGCTCATTCTGTCATGAAAATGCATACAAAAATACTATATTTATTAATTTAGCC
The DNA here is from genome assembly GCF_049639895.1 of Pseudopodoces humilis. Taxonomy (NCBI): domain Eukaryota; kingdom Metazoa; phylum Chordata; class Aves; order Passeriformes; family Paridae; genus Pseudopodoces; species Pseudopodoces humilis. The sequence goes on from NC_142200.1 coordinate 8,334,959, forward strand.
AAGGGTCCTTAGGAACTAAACATCCATGGGAAATGCTAGAAAAAGTTAGCTGCATCTCATGCTACAAAATTGGATATTTCCTTGTGTGAAGGAGTGGCTGAAAAGCCACACTTCTGGACAGAACACTTCACTTTTTATATGCACTTTTATCTCTGACAACAGCAACATTAAGTCACCACAGACCTTTTCTGGACATATCTCTGAAGGATATGCTGAAAAAAGTGTCCCTGTATTGTTCAATTTTTCCTACAGTGGTTTTTATTGTGGTTAAATTTTGTACCATTGTCCCTGAAGAAATGTTCTGGAAAAGAAAACGTAATGAATATGAAACAGTTGTGTAATAAAGAGCAACTACTGTTATAAGCTCCATAACTCTTGGGCAATTTATGGTCTTTCCTGGTGGTCAAAAGATAGGAACAACCACATGTAGAAAATGGAAATAGAGAATTTTACCTTTAATATTTCTGACTTTGTAAAGGAAAAACTGAGAGTTTAAAAACTTTCTTCTTCATTTAAAACTCTTTCTTCTTAATTTTCTTCTGTAATTGGTAAAAAGTAGGTTTTGTCAGCAAAAAAATGGCACCAGTTAGGATGGCAGCAGAGAAGCAAGAAACACAAAAAAGATAAAAGTTTTAGAGGAAAAAAAATTATAAGTGGGGACATGGAGGAAGTTGAACTTTTATCATCTCTTACAATGAAGATTCAGGAAGGGTAGTTTATAATAGCTTCAGAGTAATAATAAATATAAAGAAGATAATTCTCAGTGGATGATGTGATAAGAAGTAGTGGCCTGAAACTACGAAGGGAAAGCTTTAGGTTGCACATTAAGAGATATCTTTTAATGACAAGAATAATCAAGGAGAGTGGCTGAAACAATGTCCTTGTGGAGAATCTCACCTGGATAAGGAAAGATCTTGCCTTTAACAATATTATCACAGAACTGATAGTAAATTGATTGATATTAAACCAAATCCAAGAGCATTTCAGCTTTTGTTAAGAGCAGTAATGAATGTCTTTCTAGAAGAGTCTAGAAGAGTCTTCAGATCACTGAGACTTGTTACAAATTCTCTGATGATTTAATGAGAGGTAACAGGTCTAAATGTTGTGGATCAAGTTCCTGTTTTGGGGTTTTAAAAAATATTTCATTTCCTTTTGCCCTTGAATGGCACTTTTTTCAAGTCTCACAGACAATATGCCAGTTCCCAACTCCCAGGATATGCTGATGTCTCAGGAACTGTCATAAAGCACATGAAAGTAGTGAAGAAATTCCCTTGCAGTGTGTCAAAATACATCAAAATAGTTCATATCACACAATGCACTATTTCTTCAAAGGCTTAATCCTGCACTAAGAAAACAAATATTAGCACCATCTCATCATTGCTACTGGAACAGCATCCAAAAACAACTGAATCAGAAGAGTGCAAGACACAAAGGTGCTGAGGTAGAGGTGAGGACAGTGAGGAGCATCGCATGGGAGACAGCGCTTTCTGATGGATATCCTGGCACAAGAGCATTCAGAGGACCTTGTCCCTGAAGTTTGAAAGAGACTGTAATTATAGACTCTTGGCTGGGATAAAAGGAAGTCTTTGAAAACTTTTGAGAAATTCTTCAAAGCATAGAAAATGGAATAATGTCATTTCTGGGCATATCCTGTGCCTAGTGTATCCCAACATCATGCCACATGTCTAATTTAGCATTGCTTAGAACTTTAAGTCTTCCTCTAAGTCTTCCCTGGGAATGTGGCATTCTTCACTGAAGCTGTGAAGAAGCACAAAGAAGCAAGAACTAACTCCAGCACCAATTTACTTATCGTGGTTTCACCAAAGGAGGACCAAATTCCATGGCTTTGTTACATGCAGGCTTGACTCCTGTGTTGGTCCTATATGTAAATACCAGCAGGTCTTTCTGGGATTCTTGCTATTTGATAGAAATAAAAGATGTAAGGGAGCTTTTTTAGTGTCTTCCTGTGAATTGAGATTATTCTGTGTTGTCTTCATAAACTTTAGCCTGTGCAAACGTTAAAGTATATGTTCAATGATATCACAAGTGAAAAATTATAATGAATCCATTTTGAAAGCAGCATTTAGGTTGCTGAATGATTAATACCTTGACTTTTCACACCTCTTTCCTTCCCCACAGACCTCAGTCACAGAGCATTTCAGAAAGGGGGGTCAAAGTTCTCCCTAGAAGAGAAGCTGAATTTCAAAACTGATAAAGCCTTCACAAAAGCTGAGTTTTGCCCTTTGTTGAAGGTTAATTATTGTTGTCCCTTTCCTCCTTTGCACAGCCCAGGGCTTGGTGAGCTCTGCTGATCTCTGTGGTGCTGGCAGGATGCTGCCTGAATTCCTGTCACACACAGGCCTTGCAGGGCACCAAGTTTTCTAAAACAGACCCTAGTTTTTCAGGCACACAGAAACAGGCTGATAGCTTTCAGTATGAACCATGGGTACCAAAAATACAATAGCTGTGACTAACAGCCTAAACTGCAGGCACAGGAATCAGACCTTAACCTGTTGATGTCTGCCCCAAGCCAGAGATGAATCTGCATTAACCAGTTACTGTGTTTAGACCCATTCAGACCCTTGGTGGCACATGCTCTGAAGGATTTAATTTTATCTGTGGAAGCTAAGTGAAGATAACCAAGAAGCAGTCTCAGATGAGCATTGCTGCTCATACAGGAGCAATGTATGCTTCCCCCAGGAAGGGGGAAGCTGCTCATACTACAACTTCAGACATATTAAAAAAACCCCAAAGTTCATAAATTACATTTCTAGGAAAGACTTGGGAATTAGTTAGACACATTTGAGGTATTTTATCTGAATTTGGGTTATTTTTTGGTAACTTTTCTCACTTAAGCTATCAGCAGAATTTTATTTGGGGCTTTTAAAATCACAAGATCTTGCATTTGAGCTAAAGAACAAGTTTTCTCCACTGAAGTTTTTATTGAACTAATTCATCTTTCATGTGTACCAGACTCCAGAAGGAAAATAAAATGTATAAACTTTTCCTCTGATAAAAATGACAATGCTCAGAACTGATTTGGTTGATGATTTCTCTCTCCTAGCAGAATGTAGGCTATATTTTTTCTAAGATTTGATGTATGTCAGTTAGAAGAAAGTTTTTCTTTCTTATAGAGAATAAAACACTATGGACTGAAAGCAAAGAAAAAGCACAGTCCTATGCTGTGGAATGTGGATCTTTGAAGCTGCATCAACAAACATCTCTGTTCAAAAATTTGAGCTAGGGGTCTCCAAATGAGTATGGAAATTGCTTCTCTTAAATGGCAGAAAATTATTGCAGTGTATTAGCTGGAAAATTTAGGAACACACCACTGAGAGGCAGATTGTTTGTTTTTTTAATTTTAAATTGGAAACAGGCACACCTAATATTAATACTATCTGTTTGCAATTTGTAGTAATTTAATGGATCAGGAATGATCCAGAGCAGTGGCAAAATGAGGGCTATCTAATAACCTGAAAGCTGAGTCTTTCCAAAAATGTGGAATAAAGACTGTGACAAAACAGTGTGGATATTGTGCTGGGTGTTGCACAGGCATCCACAGTTGTGCACTTTTCCTGCAAAAGGGAGCATATGGTGGCTTGCATTAGCCATGCACTAGCTTGGACACTTGTTTTTGTCTTGCTAATGCTAAATTTATAGAAAGTTACATAATTTTATGAAGATAAACAACTCTTATTGAGGATTGCCAACATTTTGCATGTGACAGGAGAGGTAAGCCAAGCAGCAAGGGTAGAAATTAGCTCTTTTTGTGGCATATGGCGTCTGCCTGGGTAGAATTTCCTGAATAATCCATCAATTACCTATGCCTGTCAAGCAGTCAGCGAAGAAGCTCATTCCATGAAGGTGAATAGCTAAAAGGTTTTTAACCACTGTAAATATCACATCTGTTATAATTTCATAGTGGTTTTTATCTGAAGAGGAAATAACTTGCTAAACCATGACAAAATATTGGCTGTGGTCTGACCTGTAAGATCTTTGTTAAAAGTGAATGATGAAACTTTCCTTTGTTTATTTCGTAATCTTTGGATATTGTTGTCATTTTGCACCAAATTTGGACTTAATTTTTTTTCCAAAATGCTTCTACAGTTTACAAAACCTGGTACAAATATATGCCAAAATGTGTCAAATCTCCTGTAATTTATTCCAATAGTTGCATGTATAGATTTCAGTCACTATGATGTTTTTTCTCATGAGGAGCTATTCTGGGATGCCTGTTGTTTTTAGTTTACATACTTCTGCCAGATGACTCATTTCACAATCTAACTTGTGTTTCCATTTTTACTCTGGCGATACTCATCCTAATTTTTTTCTGTACTCCTAATCAAGAATGATTTCATTTAATCATGAAGACTAGCCTGCAAGAGAACTTCTTGCAGCTAAATTTAACTATCTACAAACTTCTGCAGAGGGTGAGGAGAGTGAGTGCGCTTGGGAAATTGATTTAGTTGGTGCAGAGCGCCAGTCTTTTGCCCTATAACAAGAAATTTTGACCTTCTGGTTCAGCCATGCTTTTATAAATGTTTTATTTTTTACCTCCTTTCCCTTTCTTCAGAAGGTGGATATTTAAACTCAAGTGCTGTAACACATGTCACTGATCAAAAGGTGCACCACATCAGTAAATAGGATGCAGCATTCCCTGATAGCCTGGGCTAGACCTGAAGTTCTTGCAGCTATATCCCAGCAAATGAGTTATGCAGAGACTGGGACTGTCTGAAGTGATGGCCAGGAGCTGTCTGTGTTAGATCATTCCCCTTGGTCTGTACCAGCTGCCCCTAATGAGCACTGCCTGGGCGAGGTTCTGGCATGGCCCCACCACAGACCCAAATCAAATGGCACCTCACCTGATGCCACCATCTTTTTCTTCTGGTGGTGATGGAGCGTTTATCCACATGGATGACTGTGGGGCAATGCTGCTTGGCCTTAGGGTCAATGAATGAGCATTGGCCTGTTTCATTTATTTCTGCCTATGTAGAAACTGGGATCTACTTTGTGCATGTCTAGATTACAACGGGAGAGAGTCCTCAAGCTGGTGACACCACTCCTTCTGAGTGATGGTGCCATAAAAGCAGGATTTCATTGCCTACTCCTCTCTGCTGAATGAATCCATGAAGAACATTGATACCAATTTTGAGGCTGGTCTGTACCATTGAAGATGAATTTTATAATCATCTGTAGATGATCACAGAACTGTACAAGGGGCCTCAAGACATTACTCAACATTTCTTGTAATGCACATATAAAGACATCTACACCACCATCTCTGTTGTTACAGCACAGAATAGCAGCATCTCATCCTTGGTTCATTGCTCCAAGGAAAAAGCCTCACAAGTCTCCCAGGACTCAGCTGCATACACAGTTCCCACACCTCACCTAAGTCTGTTGGTACACAGCAAGTAGGCCAGGGAGAAAAACCATGAGAGCAATGATGTGCAATTAACTGCACAAATTAACTGCTCAGATGTATGAGGAGTAGCACACATCAAGATAAGATGTCCTCAAGAGAGGCTGGGGGAGAGCAGGAAAGAATAGATACGCTCTGTACACTCATTCTGTTTCAGAGAAGACTGTCAGAGAGAGGGAAATTCTGGAAGTGTCTGTGAGACACATGTCTGAGTGTTACAGATTCAGTGAGAAATGGAATGTATTGCCTGGGAACAGAAAAGGATTGCCTCAAATTATAGTAAGGGACATTTAGATTAGCCTTTAGGAGAGATATTGCGTAGGATGGTTAAATTCAACGAAAGGTTTTAGGATGAGATAACAAATCTCATCCATCTGTCACGAATTATGTCAGCCTCATGAAACTGCCAGATGCATGGCAGGGCTCTACATGGCTTCTTGATTTCTTCTTGACTTCTGTAGCTCTGTGGTTCTGTGATTCTTCAAGTTGCTTTCAGACCATTTGTTCAGTGATTATCCTGTGCATGAAGGTGGGAGTGGCAAATTTGGTTCAACCATCAGCCTGGAGTTGTTCTGAACACTGCTTTATAAAGGTAGAATCAAGAACAGGGCTTATGCAAAAAATGGTGCCATCATTGAAAGGTCAAAACAGGAATTAAGGCTACTGTAGCTGCATGGAAAGCAAAGTGGTTTGGAAAGGCAGAAGAATGTTAAAGCAAAGCTTCTTAAACCTTCATTCATAACCACCTCCAATATAGGACATATCCTGGCTTCCTGTAATCGTTTATTTTAAATCCTGGTTCTCACAGAAGTCGAAGAAACGTGATTGCCACTGACATAATGTCATGGTGTAGCTCTACCTTTAAGACATCAAATCAATAGCAGAGAGCAGAGCCATGTAAGAGAGCAGCTGGTAATATGGTTAAAACAAGCTTTGGATCAAGCTGCTCACAGGATGCAAGGGCCAATAAGTAGAGCAGATGCAAGCTGCAAAAGGCAGCTCAGAGATGTTGCTCTTTTCACAGCCTTAAAACAGAAGTTCCTTGGCAAAATGTCCCTTCGATTGCATCTGGTTCTGGTCTGAGGTCAGTGGGAAATGACAGGGATGATTATCAGAAGCCTGCAAGATTCAAGGATGAGCTGCAGTGACAAAAGGGGAAAAATTAATTGTGGATCCATCTCCAGCAAACTCAGAAAGGAGATTTTATTGAAAGAATCTGCTTCTGAACATGTCAGAGTTAAAGGCTCAGGAAGGCAGAGAGAAGATGCAGAAATTTTAGCAATGGTTTGCAGAAAGGCTTAGACCTGAAATCTTAATGTTTCTGGATACATGTGTATGGCATTGGAAAAAATGAGAGTGGCCAGTATCTTATATGGCTTTGTCTGAGTGTTCCTCTTTGATGGGTCTATGCAGAAGTATGAAAAGTTATGTAATCCTTTTGGGGAGGCTGTTCTTTTGATTGGCATGGCTACATGGGCAATGGGCTGATTCAGTCAAAAAACAGAGACTACTCACAGCAGTATGATAATGTCATATTATAGAATGAAAGGAGACCCCATAAAAGAAGATTTTGAGATAAAAATGTTAAATATACTATAACTAAAAAAAATTATTACCAAGCTTGTAAATAGACAGATTAACTTTCAACCACTTCATTGACATAATGCCACAACTCTATCAAAATATCCAACAGACACATCTAGTGAGCAATTTTCTTTTGCTTTGGGCCTTTATTTATCCCATTCCAATCACTGACATGGAAAGCTCCTCTATTCATATTGTCTGAGCAAGTCAAGGGAGACACAGCAAGGGTAGAGCAGTCTCTTCCACGGCAAAAAAGACCTGTGTTCATAGAGTTAGGTTTGAACATAGCTGGTCCCCAGGTCAAACAGATGGAACATTGGAAGGGTGGGTGTGTTTCAGGATTGCAGCTTGTCTTCAGAGAGCTGATGGGATCTACTGCTGTATCATGGCAGAGCCCACAGGACTTGCTGGGCTCTGTTGTTCATTGCTGGGGTCTTTCCAGCTTGGAAGCAAAGGCACAAAAGGCATGAAAATTTGGTGTGCCTTTCTTTGGTCTCCATTGTGTGTTGCCCATATCCAGGCAGATAGGGCAGGTAACTTCAGCTAGATGGGAACCATCCACAATGTGCCTTGTGATGGACGGGGATGGAGGAAAAGTTAATCCTCTCTTATCAGAAAGCTTTCAGTCTCCTTTTTATTGCCTGAACTATGCAAAGCTGACAGACAAAACAATCCATCATACTTGATGGCTCCTTGTCAAGATCAAGTAGTGATGTCCAGAATTCCAGAAATGTTCATAGGATTTATGGCTGCTGCAAGTAACCTAGCTGGGATATATGGGATTCAGACAATTGCAGCTCTCAGGAATCCTTCTTACATGCCATACAAGGAGCCACATCCAATCTATATTCTGCACAGCATCCATAGCATCTTCCAGCAGTTTGCCACTGCCAGATTTGGAAATGTCCCACTGTGCTGTGTGTCCTGTGCAGCTCTGGCAGGACCAGCCGTGGCCCTGCTGTCCAGGTTGGACAGCATGATGACACACTTTTCAGAGAGCCTTTCTGACAAAGAACCTGGTGGTGCTCAGTACAGCTGTTTCATCCTGGCATGACTCACTCCTAGTTAAAACAGTATGATTCATGGACAAGTTTTAATCCATGATTCATTCAGGTCCACTTTTTTTTATTAGTGCCCAAAAACATATAATCAGTAGGTGTCTTACCTTATCTAAAAAAAACTAAAAATGAGCAAAAGTTAACAGTTCTTCCAAGAGACAATTACCTTATTTTTCAGAGGTAAGCAACCAACTCCAGGTTGGGAAAGATTAGAAACACCAAAGCTTGGGATATTCACAAAGCAAATTCATTCCAGCCTGAGCAATATAGCAGACTCATGAATATGTGTTATTATTATCAATGTATTTAAACTTAAAAGAGTTGTTAATTCTCCCTGTTCTTTATGTTCCTTCTATACAAGTTGTTTTGCTCTGCAGTTTCCATAGCTTTTCTTCTTAGAAATGCGTGGCATAGAAATTTATTATGTCTGCAATATTGAACAAATGAGAAGTAGGAGCACTGAAGGGAATAGGTTTCTGTACTTTCAGTCTCTCTGAAGGTTTTCATGCTTTCAGTTGTGCTGAATACTGGATCAATACTATGCACCCTTCTACTGAAAAGACAAAAAACTTCACCATGAAAGAGAGAATAAGATAAGGCAGAGGAGGGATGAACTATTTTTAAATGGTGAAAAGAGAAAACAATATTAATCTGCACAGACATTAGCTATAGATTGGATTATAAGCAATAATAGTTCCTTCACAAAAGTACAGAGATAACCAAATTCATTACATCATAGATACACCATTTATTGTCAGATCTGCTGGCAATTCCACAGAGCTGGTTTCTGTCCTTGATGTTAAAGAAGTGTCCAAATGGCCCCATATGAATAAGCATTTTGTGTACTTCAAATAGCATACATTTGAATTGCACACATGTAAACCCATTCTTTGATTCTTGGAAATGCAAATAACAGCACTGCCTTTGCTGTAAAGCATTAGCCACTAGCAAAGAAATAGGGCCAAAATCATTCTTGGGTTGCATGTTCTTGACTGCAAGGATTACACCAAGAATCAATCTGACTGTTCTTTTTAGCTATAAAGGAGTCATAACCATGTGGGATTTGAGGGATCACAAAGGCAATGAATTTGTGTCCAGCTTCTAATCAACTGATTTGTGCGTGTGACCAAATAACCTCTCTAATGCTTCCCTAATGCTCTACAGCCACAGCCTGCTTATGCAGAAATCCCTCAGCTCCAGCTCTCTGGGTTCTTGTGGAGGAAAGGATCACTGTGATGGATGAGATTTACCGAGGTTCATTTGTGGTTTGACATGCCCTGGGCTAGTTCCAAGCCAGGGGCCTTGGCTCCCAGCACTGAGAAATCGCCTCTATTTCAGCTCCCATTACAGTAACTCTGCTGCAGCCTCAGTGGGGACCTCCAGACCGTGAGTGTGCCTGGAGTGAACCCTAAATCAAATCCAGATATCCCTTTGATTGCTTCAGTGGGCTGGAGCTCCAGGGAGAGAAACGAGGTGCCTGAAACAATTGAATGTAGCATGCACTCCCAATTTTCATTTGGGGCAAGAGAAGTCATGGTCAATCAGCCAAAGAGAAATTAAAAGTCAGTTTGATGTCCTTTTGCAGAAGTAACGAGGATAAACTTGCTTTTACACAAAATTTGTACAAGTGAACAACAGAACAAGGGGACTCACAGAGCCATTTTTCTGTAAAGAACAGGGTACAGCAACAATAACATCTCTCCTTATGTAAGCTGAGCTTGGCTTGCAGCCAAACAGAGAAGTGTAGAGATGTGTTTAAAGCTAAGTCAGCTCTATCCAGAGCTGAGCCTGGGCTCAACTTGGGCTGAGAAAGTTTGGAAAGAAGAGCCTGGAAACTGGCAGCAAAGCTACATTTTGCCAAGCACTGTACATGGTATTAATGTGAATGTCCTGACTCTTACAAAACCCGTACTCATAAAGGTCTGTCATAAACCAGAATGAGTTTCCTCCAAGAACCTGGAAAAACAAGCCAAAACATACAAAAAAAAATTCAATTTCTGATACAAACAATTATGAACTGCCAAGAAATCAATTAGATACACAGATTGTGCAATCAGGTCTCTGTCCATAAGGATCTCTGTCAGTCCAGGATACCAGACCAGTACAATGTTCACTAATGTCTTCAGCTTTCTATTTTCATGTTCCATGAAAATGTAGTATGGTGGCTGATGCAAGCCCCATGTAATGAATATCTCTGTTAAGCTCTTCTCTTTCTCAGAATTCAGTTAAAGTCTTTGCTGAACATGTATATTTGTGAAAATTAGTGAGTTAAAAAAACGTGTGATACAGCATTCACTTTCAGGTAAGAAACTTGAGGAAATAGATTTAAAATAACCCTTAAGTGTCACAGATACTGTATATTATAGCATCCACATCAGGAATAGGACCAAACTTTCCCGTCTGTGATTTCCTTACTGTATTCAGATCTGCAAGTCAATGAACAAGGCTCTGAGCTTTCTCCAGGCAGATGGATTCAGAACATGCTTGGCACCTGCACCCAGTAAGAAAAAAATATTTCTGACAGGATGGAAGTGTCTCCTATTGTCCTTTTTCCTCTGCTACAAGAAGGCTGGAAGAGCCAGGGAAAAAGTAGTGGGGTGGCCTGCTGAATAATGTGTACAAATAACAAGTGTCAAGCTGTGATATGGAGATAGTAATCTGAATCAATGGAAGAGGAATGAGTGTGCTCTTTCTGGGTGTCCACTTCCAACTCAGCCAGGAGGTGACACTGAGCCCTACCCCAACTCCCATTGGTGCCAGTGTAAAATCAACAATACACTTTCTTTTCTTTGCTTTTTTTTTTTTTAACTTATTTTTACATCCATAGATGCACATAGTTATTCAATTGAAATCAAATTACCACAAATTTGGAGTAATAAATTCTCTTGTTTACTTGCTACCTCACATTTGGCTCCCTCCACATTTTCTAAGCTGGGAAAAATGAGCAATGAAGGTTGAGCAAACTTCACGACGGAGTCTGAGACAGAAAAATACTGAGCATGGGGCTCTTAAAAACTCCCCCATCAGTATAATCCGTTAGCATGTTGTTGATTTAGTTCTGATTTGTTGTTCTGATCATCAGGGAGACTGCTGAGCACAGAGAGGTTCTCGTGGAGAGAAAGGCAAAGTCAGGATGCACAGAGGGTCTGCCTGAGGGTGGTGGAAGGAGGTGAGCTCTCTGAAGGGCTATTTGGTATTTTCAGCACTTTGTGCTCTTTATTTTTGTGACAGTCTTAGGCTGTCCTGGACTCTTTTAACTGCACCTGCTATCAGGTTTTTGTTTTCTTTTCACTTTACCTTGGGTTGCATTGAAAACACTAAAGAAAACAGTCCACTGTTCCTCTCCTTGAGACAATTTCTGTTGTCACTGTAATGAGACAGTTTTCCCAGGACCAGGAGAGAGTGGCTTTCCTCTGCTCAAGTGACAGCACAGGTCTGGCTTTGCTAATATGTGAACAATGTGATGGCAGGTGGCTCAAAGACCATCTGAGAGCAGCAATCTCACCAGGAGTAGGGGTGTGCATTGTCACCCACTGGCTGTCACAAGCAGAGCAGGGCAGCTCTGTTAGTCAAACAGCTCTGCTTCATTCCCACGTTTGATGCTAGAGGTAAAGGTGCTTGACAAACTTGTTCTTTATTTCAGTTATAACCAAGCTGGCAGGTACTGTGACAATAGAAACAATGGAATAGATGTACACAACGGCAGCTTTTTGTGCTCAGAAGTCCATATGTAACAGAATTGCATTGCTTTGCCTCTGGTTCTTTGTTTTCATTAGGTGGTTTTGGGAATGCTTCTTATGCACATTAGGGCAAAGGTATGCAGCTGTGAATTCAATGACAGAGGAGAGTATTCAGGATTGATAACTGAATATGCAAGTGACATTTACAGGCTCTGACACCCAATTTAGCAAATACATGCACAAGTTAAATTTGCAATCCTATACTTAAACAATATTATAATTGTGCCTTTTAAAAACATGTAAGTTGTTTATAGATTCATCTGACTTTTTTTTTTTTTTCAAGCAAAACAGTATTTTCTATCTCCACTAACCCAGCTGAAAAATGGATTAAGCAAATCCTGTTTAACTTTAAAAAAATAGGAAATAACTTTCTGATTGTAAACAATCATAAAACCTTCATCCTTTAGGTGATCTTTGCTTTACTTTCAAGCACTGTGCAAGTGGAACAGAGTTGCAGGTTCAGATTAATATCTTCACAATGAATTGTACATGCCTGATTTAGTGGGAATATTTGTAGGACAAAGGTATGAGAATCCAAAGGTATGGAATGAAATTGGTAGCCTCAATTACACCTGTAACTATTGCAGTACTCTGTACCATCACCATGGCAACCATGGATGCCACAGAGCTACAAATCAACGATTGCAGTTACACTTGCAAGAGCTAATGGTTCTCTTTTATTTTACTTGTGTATGTCTCGGTTGCACTCTGGAGCTAAGTAGGTCAAACCATGCTCCACACGCTCAAGGCTGCCCAAACACTGAGCTCTGGGTGAAGTGAGCCTGAGAGCGAGGCACATGCCAGGTTTTTCTGCTTATTGCACTCTGGGCAAGTGTTTTGTACATAATTAGGCATCAAATATGCATTGTTGCATATTCAAAAGTCCAAATTTTCCTCTAGAGTATCTTTATGTTTCAAGAACTTCATCAGGATGATAATTCTTAAATACCCAGTTCCTATACAAATCTGCCAGGCCAGGCACTTAAATTACATAACAATCGTGCCTATTCATAGACATTAATCTTACAACTAGACAAATTTTTGCATTTTTTTTCTAAACTTATATTCATAGATGCTGTCCTTTGAAGAGAAGGAGAATTACAGATTTGGCTGGCAAGCGGTGGCAGTTGTTGTTCCAGAATGCACTGAGGTGAATTCAGACATGGGATAACACATCCTAAACCAGAAAGAATTAATTGTTCCCACAGAATCCTCTCCATCACTGTTAGGAGAAGCCTAAAAAAGGAAGCAACTCTTGTGTCTCGATTGGTAGAGCATTAAAGGTAAGACACACCTCACTAATAGGTCTAATAGCATAGACTAGGTTAGGCTCACATAATCCAGACTGAAACACAGCTCCATTGTTTGTGTCACCAGGAATCCCTGAAGGAAAGGTGCTGTGATCAGAAAATGCAGCTTTCTGACATAATTTTCTGCCTGCTCCTGCTGCTGGAGAACGAGTCATGGATCTTTGCTTCACATGCTATCTAATGGTTAGCAAATACGTGTCTGTGGGGATGCCTTCATTCTGTTCCAGCTTTGATAAGCACTTACACAATTGGCTAAAAACGTAAGGAATGGAGCTGAATGGTTTCAGGCTTTTAATAATCTTTACAGTTTGCTTCCTAACAGCCAGTTATGTAATCTATTATAATGAGAACTATTAGTCCAAATATCTATTTAAGGACCACTTGAACACTTTAATTTATATTCATGAGTGATAAAACAGACACACTGAGTGCTTCACATATTTTTTTTCCTTAGTATGGCTGTTAACCTGAGTTTCAGCACGGATCCAAAAGGAAGCTGACTGGTTGTCCCTTATCCCCTCTCCAGCCAGCCCCAAGTCTCAGAAAAGCAACAGTTATTCAGTGCATGACAGGGCATGGATAACTGGGCAGCTCCTTTCACACTTCCTACTGGCATTTTTGTTATCTTGCTGGAGCAGACTATGCAATGGATTCAGTAACCAGAGGACCTGAATCTGTCTTGTCAGCAGGGGATAAATATGTGGCAGTGACAGCTTTTTGTGACGGTGCTTAAGGCTGTCTGGCTGTCAGAGTGCATTTGCATTGGCTGGTGTGACTACACAGGTCCAGAAAGAGTGTGGTCTCGTTTTGTCCTCAGAGGCAGTTCAACTCCAGTTGCTACTGGGCCTGTTTGGTAAAACATACATTTCAGTTTATTCCTGTATTATATAGATCACTAGAAAGCTTTTCTTTGTAATGGCTTTGTCAGAGAGGAAAGGCAATTTAAAAGGTCTGTAAGACTATTCCTGCCCTTTGTCAGAATGCAAAACTTGCTCGTTGTTAACATCATGTCTTGTACATCCTGAGTGTTTTCCTGCCTTCAAATGAATTTGTGATCAGAAGTATTGAGAGAACTTTCTGTTTCTCTGCAATGTGCTGAACTAGCTCAGCAACTCTAACCCTACCCAGCCTTCACCCTTTAGCATTTTTTGCTTCCCTGGAGGTAATACCAGGCTATCATCTGTTTCTATTTCCATCACTGGAGACTGTAAATGAGGAGCATCTCATGTGGCCCTAAGCCTGACTGAAGAGAACTGTGCACACTGCTGGTTTCAGTTAGAAACTTGGGAAGGGCTTCAGCTCATAACTCATGAATTTAGATGCTTAAATTCACATGTCCCTGTGAGTCAGACATTTCAGGTGCCACTACAGTCACTGGGGACCGAAGGCTTTATCCAGCTCTCTCAGGTGTCGGGTAACCACACGGGGCTGGCAGATCCACGGCTGATCTGTGCCCTTCTCCTGGGCATCTTCACTGCTGGGCATCTCAAACAGCCCCAGCGCCTGAATCACATCTCTAGAAGTGGACAGACACCTAAATATAATGTCTAAATGTTGGAGCTGAATCCATTTACCCAGGAGATCAATGACCACCATTCACACTGGATGCTGGAAGCAAACTGCAGACTTCTCAGGTCTGCAATAAAGTTTGCAGAAGTTGATGCAGATTCATTAATGACTTTTGGAATGTGTCCTTAAAGAAAAGTCATGTTTTAAGGTGCGACTCATGAAAACAGCTTCAGCTTCTCTTTTTTTTTCTTTTGGTTTTTTTTTTTTCTTTTTTTTTTCTTTTCTTTTCACATTATTAGATGCACCTAGCTTGCAGAGAAGAGAAGTGAATGATGTTTCTTTTAATTAGCAGTGATATCAACTGGCTCTGGGAATCTTACTTTATTCTTCCCATCTTATCACATTTTTCTGCTAGATTCAACACATATAAATGAGTACACAATGTGCTGGGTTTTTTTCTTTACTGAAAGTAGATGGATGTGGTGGAACTGACTGAAAACAAAATATACAGAACTATCCAGTCTGACCTCAACACACAGCAAAGTTATGATGATTTTGCTGATGACTTTTTAGGAAAGGAAACTGGTCTCTCTCTAGGAAGGATCAGCTGATCAGTAAAGGTGAAGAGGTAACTCACTTATTGCCCTGTCTGCTTACTGCAGGTGGATTGGATAAACATTTATGACTACTCAGAAATTAGGATAAGATGGCAGTTTTTACTAGCAATAATAAATTTTCTTTATTAGCAAATGATTACTTAATTAGATGAGCACTGCAAATGAAAAAGAAATTAATAGCTACAGCTATGGGGGAAAAATATACATCCATTGTACTTGTTTACCATCCACACATTGTTCTTGCAAAAAGCACTGAACAGGTTCTTATGATTTTTTTCTTACACCTTTTTTTACTGATCCCATGCACAAAGGTTAGCATCTGGGCCATTCTGCAGATAAGGCTAAGATTTTCATGGCTGGAATAAGGACACCAATTTGAAGTTTATTTTTAGCTGGAATTTTTTAAGTACCTTGGTGAGAATTTTTTAAAACGTCATCGAATTTCTCACTGAAAATTCACCTTGATGCTTCAGAGCAGACTACCCCCAAACTGTCACTGAACTTTAAAATGTCACAATACCAGAATTATATGTTCTAAAAATAGAGAAATGGCTTAAAGATGAATTAAACTGGCTTAGACAAGTTTAATTAATCAATATGCTGGGGAAAAAAACTAACATGCTTTCCTGTTGAAGTGCAGAGACAGTTCAGACAGAGATTGGGTTGCAGAGACATTATCAGAAGACTTCAGTGTGCTAATCAAGAGCAAGCCCTGTTCTTTTCAGCTCCTGCTTTTGGAAGGCATGACAAGCCATTTCAATACAACACATGTGACCTCAGCCTTCTGAGATCTGCTAGCAGCAAACACCTCCCGGGCTCAGTGGATTGAATCCATAGTCTGGCACGTCCTCATCATGTTCATACACACACTTAACTTCAACAGTCTGACCAAAGGCAAGAGCAGAACAGGTGACCTGGGACAGGAGAGAAAGGAGGAGAAGGTGCTTGGCCATGCTGTTGTGTGTTAATTGGTTAAAGGGGAGATTGGTGGCATTCAAGAGGCAGAAATGAACAGGGGAAAAAGTAATCACCAGCCCCACATCCTGCTACTCCTGACTGTGCTCTGATGGACCCTGGACCTGAGCCTTGCCTGGGGCTGTTGGTTTGGGACAGTGTCAGGAGAGTGTCACTCTGAAGCTGGGGGTTTGTGCCTGCTGCTGAAGGCACAGAAGGGTCTGTGTCTGCCTGTACATGGTCTCCTGCTTGTGTCCCTCCTGCAGCAGCCCCACTCCTACTGCCCCCTGGCACTGGGTAAAGTCAACACATCTCATTTAGCACTGTGGGGACCTGAGGAGTCAAGAGCTGAGCCACCACTGCCCTCAGCTGTGCCCAGAAATTGGGTGTTTTGAAGGGGGATCAGAGCTGGAGCCTCAAGTCTCAGGAGTCCCTTCCCCTGGAGGTCTCCAGATCCCCCAGACACTGCTTAGCCATGCCCCAGTTTAGGCCAATTTGGAGTACACAGACCCATTTTAGAATCATTCAGTGAACCCCAAAGCCCTGAGAACCATTTTTTTCCTCCTAAACTGATTTCATTTCCCCTGTCAATGCCAGTAGAGTGAAGTGTGCGCAGGTGGCTCCATTCCACTGGGAATTCTAAGGCATTCTGTTAACTCTCTGCAAAAGGACTGTTAATACCAGTATATCTTTTCTTCCAAAGAAGAAGTAGAGAGCCCGATCCACCTTCCCCCTATAAACAAAGTCAGTCAGGCACAATGAAGCTGCTTTTGCAGCAGGGGTGCCTCAGCCAACCCCTTCTCCATCCGAGGGTTCTCTCAGCCCTGCATGGATGCTGCTCACCAGTGCCAGGAGCAGGTTCAGACCCGTCTGCTCTCCAATCTACCAGGTGACACAGCCACACCCTCGAGCTGCTCAAATGACTTGGGCAAGGTTGTGTGTGTAGCCTGTGTGAGCAGGAATTGCACAAGCTCTTTGCCAGGCCAAGGCTATCACCCAAATCATAATCTTATCCTCCCCTTCCGAAGGTTAGGCAGAGATGCTCAGCTCAGAGTTTATTCTCCTAGCTGATCTGTAATCCTTTGAGAACCAGAATTCTTGACAGGAAAACCAATAGCCCCTCAAGTCTGTCAGGGCAGTTGAGTGCTACTGTAATAAGGCAGAGTGTTTTCAATGTAAGGACAATGGGTAATGTGGGATTTATAACAAAGCCATAAGTCAATAGGAGGGGGTTCAGATGATGTCCTGAATCTCAGCTGTGAGATGTGACTGATCGATGAGATCATTAAAAAGCTAAAATTGAATTACAGGTCTGGTAATTTATCACTCGAAAGCCTCAGCATTTTCTATGATATTTGGGGAACACTTACATATTTTCCTGCACTGTTTTTTTTCAGGTCCCGAATTATAAATAAGGTGCTGGAGATGCTTTTAATCAGTGGGCAGTCTAGTGCCACTGTCTTACTGTAATCAGAGTTGCAGGCATACAGTGAACTTCCCTTTTGAATTATTCAGGATGTAGATCATTGCAGAATTACAACATAGCTTCTTCTTTCTCAGTGTTCAACACAGCAGTGGAAAATTCCAGTGTAGTAGGTCTGGGACATAAATTTCTTTCATAGTTAACATTTTATTGTACTAATTAAGAAGCAAAACAGAAAAAGATTCTACATGCTATGTTATTGCTGACCGTATTTCATATTAATTAATAAACATAGACCAGTTAGTCTGAGGAGTGAAATTTTTCACCACCTGTTTTTTCAGCTGGTTTAGTAGATTATACTTCCTTCTTTGTGCATGTTATCTGGCTCATTTATTGGGTATATGTTGTACATGCATTGAAGCTGTCTGGAGCCATAACAGTTTGATAAAGTAACAAGGCATTTGCTTGCAAATTGCTTTCTAGAAGATGAAAATTAACAGCCATAGGCAGACTGGCAAAATGGATGGACTCCAGTTAATTTTCTGACTCTGACAGCTACCAACACAGAGCATTACAAAAGAAAATGTCCAGGCTGGCTGACATCTTTGAAAGCAGTCTCTGCAGTCTGCGGAAAAGGTAAGCAAATAGTGAATAGTGAATGGGTGGTATTTCTTGCCCTGGTTCTAAGAAAATGTAAAACAGAGATGCCACTTGTACTTCATGTCGGATCAGTTTGACACTCTCCTTCCTGTAATGGCTGGAGGACAGGGACGTTCTGTCTTGCCTCTTCCTTGCTTCTTCCCACATGTCTCACTGCCAAAATCTCTGCAAAGCACATTCTCTGTACAGTCATCTCCCCTGCCTCTGGCAGCCCAGATTTCACAGTCCTTTCAAGAGTGTTAAGAGTCCTGGAGCTGCAGATCTCTGTCTCTCACTGACATTTGGATCCCTTGTAATGATCTTTTTCATGTAGTAGAACAAGCTTGATGTGACTCCCTTAGACTTTTCTGCAAAAGAAGAAAATTACTCTTTTGAGGTTTTGTTTGTGGTTTATTTTTTAGGGGTTTTTTGGGGGGTTTTTTTTGGGGTTTTTTTTTGGGTTTTTTTGTTGGTTTTGCTTGTTTTTAAATTTGCCTGGAACTGTCTGGCAGAACTGATGGTCAAGCAACATTCCCATTTCTTTGGAAATTTCACCTAAGAAATGAATTAGACTGGAGTGGGCAGCAATGTTCAGAATTTCCTTTGAACAGGAAATTTCAAGCAAAATCTCACACCTGACACACCTGGTTATTGTGTTGATAAAACAAAAGCCTTTCCTTGCAGCTGCACTGAAAAACTGACACTCCTGATTGTTCTCCCTGCGTGGCTGTGAAGATGCTGACAGGAATGGCAATGTCACCGTGGGGTGGGCAGGAGGCTCAGGAGCTGTGATCCACTCACACCCTGCCCTGTGCTGCTCATCTGGGAATAACCAGGGTACAAATGCTCCCCTCCACTGCGGGGACTCTGCCATCCTCTGGTACTGGGAGATCTCTGAGAGCTGGCACTTCTCCCTTGTCCTGCTGAAGAGCCAGGTGTCAATTCTTTACCTGGGCTCTGAAACTTCTTTTCATCATCTTCCACTGCATGGCAAAAGAATGAGCAGCAGCAAAGGCAGTATCTGCCTGCAAGCCAACAAATCCTTGCAAATTTATTTCCAGAGATGCCAGCTTATACCTTACATGGTCAGCAGTTTTGTACACATTCATTTCTCCCCAGTGTAAAACTTGTCTCAGCCAGAATCCTGTAATAAAGATTATTCTGTTCTGTCATTGCTGTGAATTGGCATCATCAGTTCACCAGTTTCAAGGTGGGCTGTTCCCTGTGAGGGTCCCTCATGGCTCTGTTGCTGCAGTCCCTGATATGGTTTCATTAATATAGAAGTTATTTTAATATTCTGCATCAGTCATATTCCTAAATGCCTGGTATCAGCCTTGTGGAAGGAATATCAGTCAAAGCCTGCCCCACTTAGGTTTCTTCAAGATATTTCTGTTGTTCTTTGTTCAATTTACATGAGTAATTCACAAATATTAATGATTTAGTCTGCGTAAACCTTTCTGAAATATTAAGACACAATTCTCTCTGACAGTGAGAAAGCATAGAGAACTGCAGATAAAGGAACACAGGGTAATTCTGAGATATGCAGAGTGACAAGGCTGATCCTTGTTTTTCCATGTGCCTTTGCCCCTCTGTCTGTTTCTGAGCAGCACAGTTCCCACTCACACAAAACCTGCTCTGTGTTTTCAGTTAAGCTGCAATTAATCCATAGCCACCTAAAACATTGCCTAGGCAAAATACCTCTTCTTATGCCACTGTAAAGACATGGAAGTCAAATCCAACTCACTGGGGCAGTTTCCAGCTTCCTCACCACTCTTCCCTTGTCTGCAAATCTGAAGCTGCTTCTCCCCATCCTGCCCTCCACCAAAGGAGGGGATGTTGACAACAAATCACTCCTGACTGGGATCAGGGTCCTGCAGAGAGGTGATCCCTGCATTAAATCCAATCCAGTGCATGTGTCAGCAGGTTGGGGAGTGATTTACAGCCACATAGGGCTGCCTTCCTTCTATTTTGTCCCAGACTTTCACACATCAGTTTCATTAATGTTCTGTTTGTACATGAATGAGTTAGGGAGAGACCTGGCACTGTGAGCAGATGATGCTGCTGTCCCTGGTGAGACAAGGGCCATACCTGC
The DNA here is from genome assembly GCF_049639895.1 of Pseudopodoces humilis. Lineage (NCBI taxonomy): Eukaryota > Metazoa > Chordata > Aves > Passeriformes > Paridae > Pseudopodoces > Pseudopodoces humilis. The sequence continues at coordinate 8,355,307 of NC_142200.1, forward strand.
CCCAGGAGAGCCAGGCATCCTTGCTTGCTCAGGAGACATGTTTTTCTGTCTGGTGAAATGAAGTGCTGGTGAAATGAATCGTGTAATATCTAGCTGAAACAGAAAAACCTGAAATAAGAAGCGTCTCTAAACCAGTCCTCATATATCCTGGTGGTATGGTGGGAAAGGGAATTTTCCAACTTTGGGGTTAAATTATTTGTGCACTCTATTCCCATCTCCAAAGCTGAAGGGATTCTGGCAGTGCCCATTTTAAGGCAGGGTGCTACAAGGCAGCAGCTGGGTGAGTTTCAGTTTCGGTGGATGCAGCTCCTGCCATCTGTGATGTCTCCACCTGCATTAGCGCAGTGTCCACGACTGCGTTACAAACGTGTTACCTCAGCACAGGGATTTCCCAGCAAGACCAAAGCCTTTGTTTCCTCATCCCTATCCAGAGAGTGACAGAAAACCTTCCTTCCCTACATTAACTGCTTACTTTGAAAGGCAGGTAAAGGTGAGAGTGGGCTGAGCTGAAAAATGAAGCATTGTTTCTCTTTCTGCTAGCTCAGCCTGCCTTTTCATTTTAGGTGATTAATCGTAAATTAAGTTGATCATTGGATGCTGATCACGGTTCCTCAGAATAGCTCCCACAAAGAGTGGGACCTCTCCATCGTCCTCTCCATGACAGGAAAAAAGCCAGAAAGGTGGCTGCAGTAACCTCAGCATGGCTGTAACCCACTGCTGCCCAGAGGATTGCCACAGATATTATTATTATTTTCTTCTTTTAAGTAAGTCATATTTTTAATGGGAAATAAACATGAGCATTGTTTTGTGGTGAAGAAATCTCTGTGGTGCTTGTCAGGTTGTTCCAGTGGTAAATCACCTTAGCTACTGAAACATGAAGAAGGTCTGATTTCCTAAGCACAAAAGGGTGTTGACATTTCTGCTGTCTCCCCCAACACATTTTAAGACTCTCCAGGTTACTGGTGTTTAAGACCTCCTTATGCAGGAAAGAGTTCTCTTTGTAATTTCTCTAGAGCTTATTCCAAAAGGTTTGGAGAAAATGCCATTGTCACCATTATTTGCTTCACAACAAAAATTTCTCAACACTCAGATCTCTATAAATGCCTCTGCTTAAATAGATGTTAAGAACTCTAACAAATTGTTCAGAAATTTTATCTCTTTTATATTTTAGAGTGAGCTTTCTAATAGCAGCCTAATGGAGGAAAATTTCTTTTTCTCTTCACACAAATAAGTCCATCTATTATCAAAAGTGTTTGGTAAAATTACTTCTTGCCTATGCTTCCTTTGCCTGCTTTTCTTCCAGATACATTTGCAGCTTTGGACATTTTTGCAAGGTTTTAGTGCAATTTCTTTCTCAATGTATTTTATTTTTCTCCCAAAGTGGAAAAAACTGCAAATATAAATGGACTTAGGGGAACAAAGACAAGAATGCTATAGGAAGAGAGATTTGATTTTAGATGTTATGTCATATCAGATCATGTGGTATGATTTTGAAACACACATCTTTTTCAGAACAATGTAAAAACTTCAGAGGAATTCAGCAAATTTGGGGATATGGAAAAAGTACCTTCACTAATTTGGTGACATTAATAAGATCCAACAGTATTCTGCTAAAAAAAACACACAAAAATCACAACATACGCTACACTCCTCACCTACAAAAAAAACTCCACAAAATTAAAAATTCCCCCCAAACCACTCACCACCAACAACAAAAACAACAACAAAAAAAAGAAACCAAAACCCCCAAAAGACCCAAACCAAAATGAAGAAAAAAAAATAAATGCTGATACTGTATCAGACACTTGAAAGAAACTGCCTGGGAAATTTATTCTCAAGCTCAAATCCCAGGTTTCAGCACCAAGAAAGCAGTGATTAACATGGACTAAATGGTGAAAACCTAGATAAGATAATTAGATATCTGGCAAACATGACTTACAAGGAATAATTGAATAAATGACAACTACTTGGCCTTGAAAGGGGAAGACTGGATGGACATTCTATAACAGTTTTCAAGTGTATAACAGGCCAGCCTGAAGAACAGGCAAGAACCTGCTTGCTGACATGACTGGGATCTACAAAAGGAAGATCTATTGGATTCAAACTCCCAACAAGGGAAATTTCCAGTGTTTAAGATTAGACACTCTTTAAAACTTTAAACTAACACAAAAAGTGAATCACAAAGTACAAAACAGGTTGTCTAAAGAGTTCTGGTGTCTCAATCACTGGATGTTTTTTGGGGGAAAAAATGACAAATGTTTCTTGATTTATATATAATTACATATAATTAACCCTAAGTTGAAGCGAGACGATGGGTAAATTACATCTTTCCTCTTTTCATCTTTTAGGATTCAGAACAGAAATGAGAGATTAATACTATTTGGATTTTAATGGGTATTTTTGTGCTTGGCTTTTAAGTATAAGGTGGGAAGGAGACACTTTCTGAATCATTCTGACAAGCTGTGTATTGCAAAGAGGACTGAGAGTACAAAGGAGATAAGCAAACTGAGCAAGCAGTTCATCACACACAGGAACTGCAGCCAGTTTGGATATCATCAGCAGAAGCAATCGACCCTTAGAAAATGGCTGTGTTGTAGTATTTTGCAGAAATAGATTTTTGAGGAGAAATTCCCTGAGTCAGAATTGAATGCATTTTCCTAACCTTTAATGCTCTGTCCTGATTCTTTCAGAATAGAATGTAGTATTTTTCTTTCACCTAAAATTAATTTATTTCAAATCTATATATGTAATTAAATAAATGGAAGAAATTTTGCTTAGAGCAAAGTATTTCAAGTTTTTTTTTGAAGGAAACATTTTTATTAGTTCTAAATACCAAATTTAGAAGAAGAAGCTTTGGACTCTGCCTCAGATGGAAAATAAATGTCAGAATCATTTAATATGCTCTGGAATGGGTCTTCTATTTTCCTTCAAACTTCAGTACAAATAATCCTAGATTTTTAGTAAAATTAGACCTTGTGTAAATATACATTTGGGGAATCCCTCTTCATTTTGGAGAGCATATATCATAAGAGAAACTGGGCCAGTGGTTATTTGTCCATGTTCAGTTTATAGCTGTAACATTTTTGCTTTATTTCAATTTTGTTATGATTCAGGTTACCTTCAGATTTTCTGAAGGTAAATTATAGGCTTTATAGAAAGACCACTGAAATGTATCTTATGACAAAACTTAAAGTAAGAGAGATATGGTGCATATTCTCTATCCACTGAAAAGCACAAAATATTTGAGCAAAGGCAGTTTTATTTGAAGTATTAGAGTACTCAGAATATTTAATTTCATTTTAGGAAGTTAAGTCATAAAATATTAATATTTTCTCCTTCCCACTCAAGGATGGATTTTTTTAATTATAATGAGATAAAATTTCAAACTCATTACTTCTTCCCTTTTCAGAAATGCCTGTCCTAATGTTTTTTTGATAAGCATGCATTTATTAGTCTTCCTTAAAGTCTATCTAAAGTTTAAAAAGGTAGCATCAGAGTGATATCATTTGACTGTACATGTTGACCTGGAAGAGCTAAAAAGTGTGGCCATTTACCCTCTTTTCTTATTTAAAACTCTCTGTTGTAAATTCACTGTTTGTTTCTCATTAGTGCTGAAATGAGCTTTGAAAGAAAAAAGGCTTAGGAGGAAATTCAAAAAAGATAATTTATCAAAGACATTGCCATCTACAGCAACCTAAAAAAATAAACTGCCAACCAAAGCTTAAACTAGTCAGTTCTGTGAAACCTGGAAAATTTAAAGGTTTGAAATCCAAGTATATCTTTGAAAATTAAAGGGAATCTGTCTGCTATGCTTTGTCCTGTTGGTTGGATTTGGCCATGGGTAATGCATTACTGTGAGTTCATCCACTTTATTTACAGTTGACTGATTTAAGTGAGGAATGAGGTCTCACACTCTCCTCACCCATCCAAACCTCATCCTGTAATTATTCTTGTTTCCACTGTTGATCTGAACCCTCTGTGGACACTGAGAAATAACCAAAGCAATGCAGTGGTTGGATGGTACCTCAGTGCAGCAGGCTGGAGTCATGGCCACAGTATCATGGGGTTGAAATATGAGGTAAACTTATGGCATCCCTTGACAGCTAAATCCAAACTTCTTATTCAGAGAGCCCTTATCAAAGTGCAATGTCTTTACTTTCCTGCAAATAGCCTGAACTGAGAGCATGAATCATCCCTATGTGTTTGCTGCCACTGGATCCCCATCCCCTGGGCCCATGGCTGGGGGCTGTGCATGTTCTTACAGGGATCTTTCAGGTGGGCTCCAGCATGCTCAGCACATCCTGGAGCAGCCTGAAGGTCCTCACTCTCACACCATCCCTCAAACATTTCTGTGCCACCTCGCTAGAGAGGTTTATCTCTAGTGAACCTAATGTTATCTCTTTTCCCCTTCAAATCCAGATTAAAGCTCTTTTGATCAGCCCTGCTCACTTTTGCACTAAGTTCCTTTTCTCCTCTTGGTGTACCACATCTGTTCCAGTGGGCCTGGTGTCACATGGAGAGACCCATGATGAAAAAACCCCAAATTCTGCTGGTGACACCAGGCTCAGAGCCAGGAATTGATCTGCTGGCTCTTCCTGCTGGCACTGGGATGGCAGCGTGTGCCCTCTGAGCTCTGTGCAGCTGCATCAGCTGTGGTGGGCACAGAGCTGAGAGAGGACAGGGGCTTCTGCCTCTGGACACCATTCCTCCCTGGCAGGGCTGGCAGAGCTACAGTGCCCTTCTTGCCTGCCAAGAGCTGCAGTGCTCCTGGTTCCAGCATTCCTAAGGGATTCTTTTATGGGGAGAGCAGTTTGACCACCATCACTCCTGGCCCTGCATGGCTCTCCTGGTGCTGAGCTGTGGGCTCCTGATGAGTCTCTCCACTCCCCTCTTGAGTTTCCCCTGGTTCAGGGACTCCCCCAGTGCATCACTCTGCAGTTCTCCACTCCCTTCACTGGGCAGCTGCTATTGGGGTCATTAAAACTCCAGAGAATACTAAGTCCTGTGACCTCTTTGTTTCTTCCCATTGTCTGAAGGTCTCCTCTGCTTCTTCCTGATCCAGCACTCTGTAGGGGAAACACATTAAAACATTGCTTCCTTCTACTCAGCGCAACAGAATTCACAGTTTGGCAAAATATGCAGAAATATGCTGCCAGTTCCAAAAGAAATTAATGTGTTATCTGCATTACAAACATGCTGTTTTACTGAGCCATCAAGAAGAAATGCAGTTCTCAGATGCAAATATGTTACTTAGATGGTTTCTTTATGGACTTTGTAAGTACTGAAAAAGAGGCAAAGAATATTTTTTTGTAATCAGGTTGCTTATAAAAATTAATCCAAGTTTAACCTTTCTTACTGTAATTGGTGAAATGGAGCTGGAGTTGGGAGGATCAAAAGTTTCCAGATAAGCATGCAAAAGAAGTATCGATTAGCTAAGTAGCTCAGATCAATGTTCCTCACCCTTGCCTAGCAAATGCCTCCAGTCTGAAATAGAATTTTTATTACAATATTTATTACAAAACAAAGCTGAGACACTTTAATGGTAGACTGTGTCTGCTTAGCTGTCCTTGGGAGAGCATCAGAAATCCTTCATCTAAAGACGTCAATGGAACAAGATTTTCTTTCCTCAGACCATAAAGAAACCTTGCATGCTCATTTTCAGTTCCAGGGAGCTTTTAACCACCACCTTAAATAATTTTCAATGTTTATTTGTAAAGAATAAACACTGAAGTCAGTCTAGAGCTCTGTCTTACACTCCAATTTCATTCCAAAGCAGCTGCCATCCGCTAAGCCCTGATGTTTAGGTCTAAGCCCTTAGAAGGGTGGGAATACTGTGCTGTTTTTAACCCATGACAGATGTGTATCCTGCAGCTGGACTGTGCATGGCAGAGACTTGAACCAATGTCATCCCACCCTAAGCAAATACCAGCAGCTGGAAGGCAGAGAACCCAGGAAACACGAATATTACATGACTAAAAGGGACATCTCCTGTGTTGAAGACAATCTGCCTAACATTTGTTTTTCCTTGGAAAGCTTTGTATTTCTCTTGCCCAGCTACCATTAAAATGGCCCTGTGGGACTCTGACAAAACTTATTTCAGACACATGTGCCAGTAATTAAATAAAACCAATAACGTGGTGATTTCTAAATCCTAATTCATGAGATAAATTTCATGGTACTGAGCCTAGTTCAACAAAAAATTAACTGTGTGCAAGCTTTTGTCTAAGAAGATGAATTCATGTGTGTGCCTAAAGATGTTTATGTGCTCATGCATTTGTTTTCTGCATGGGCCCTAATTCCTGAGGCTGTGGGGAAAGCAAAGAAAGCAGTTTCTCACTTTGGTCATGTTGTGACTTGGAAGCTGAGCAAGGTTATTCAAGAAAGAGAGAAAGGGATGTGGCAGGCAGCTGAAAGAAAAGCTTTTTTGTAACAGCAGTTGATAGAAAAAAAAAACATTTTATGAGACTTTCGCCATGTTCTGATCCAGAGCATTGTTAGCAGGAGTGGGCTGAACTGGTGCAGGCCTCTTGAAGTGGATTTAATTATTTAGCTGATTAAGTTTTTCAATTCCTTTATGAGAAGAAGCTGTTACGGAACCTGGAAAAACAGTTCAGAGATTGACCTCAATAATCAAATGTAGCATTTTGTCATTCATCCCAGAGCCCTTTATCAATCATATATGGAAATAACTTCATCCACCACCAAAAGGAAACAGCTGCCTTGCTGGCATGAGCACAGGGGCTGTTATCAGGGAGCAGGTCACTCACAGGGAGCTGGGCTCCTGTGGGAGGCCAGGTGCCCGTGAGGCAGGACCAGCAATTGCTTAGGCTGAAAGGGAAACCAATACTAATGTAATTAGTACAGCAGAGCTGTATAAGTGGTGTGCAGTGCAAGGTTTGTACTCTGTGAGTTCATCTTCTTTGACTGTGTCCAAGATAATGAGATTGGCCTCATTCCCAGAGCCAACAACTATCCTGACTATAAATTTCCCAGCCTCATCTCCTGGGGCCAATCTGGTTTGATCCTGCAAGTTCTGCTGAAGTTCCAATTCTGAGTCTGGCTCCAGCCTTTCACCTTCCAGGTCTAATTTCTCTTCTCACATCTGAGAACTTCAGAGGTGTGACAGGCACCAAGCAAGGGCAGTTTTCCAACAACTTTACAGTTGCCTCCTGTAGAGGTGAATGTTCTCCCTGCAGATACAGACAGCCCAGAGGCAGGGAGGAATCATTAGACTGTTGTCTAGGAAGCTCCTGTTGACAGCTGTGACATTAAGGTATGACAGAGGCAGGGAAGGGTGGGTCCAGGCTGAATGTAGAGGACACTGTGCAGGTACAGTCACACCAAGATTCCTGGGACAGCCTTACCTGTTGGATGAACAGTCCTACAGGCACAGATGTCCATACTGCAGCAGGTCAGAAGCAGGATAGCTGTCATGGTTCTTGTGTTCATAGCAATGTGGTGCTGCCATCTGCCAGGTAATGCCCTCTCACTTCCTATCAACCCACCAGTAGAAAACCTCTCAAAAAGACAGTGCAGCAACACAAAAGAACACTTGACTACAAATAAAACACAGAAGAATGGTGTTGACTATGCTCTGTGTTCAGTATAGAGGTGGGAGGAGTATTCACTGCAGTCCTGAGAAAGGTTCACTTGATCTTATTGGGAGGTTTCTAGTATGAAGTACCCAGAGATTCAAATCTTCCGGAAATACACCAGTCAGCAGTCTGTAGAATTGTGTTGGTGTTGAGACAACTGACAGCTGACCAATGTGAAGAGCATAAATAGTTCTTGAAAGAGGGACATGACCCCAACACCCACTCTGCAGTTATCCACCTCCTGTGGTCTGGCACAGTGACCCAGCTTCAACAGAGGCTTGGTGGTATGATGATCCATTTGATACATCCTGGTGGTTAAATATGTGGGAAATGGGCAATGAATGCTCTTTGCTAGGGAGGGAGTTTGTCTGGGAAGTTGCTGGGTGAATGCCATAAGCACCAAGCTTTATTCAGGAGATGAGCGACAGCAGCAGCAGTGTGAATCCTGCTCAGTAATCTGGACTCAGGAGAAAAATAAATGTACAAGCTCAGTGAAGGAAGAATGTTCAGATTTCTTTGACTAACATTGCCTTGTGATAAGCAGCATTTACTCTCAGCCACTTCTACGTGGCTCTTTGGTCAATCCTTGGGGGCCTGTGCTAGCTGAATAAAATACCTGATTCCACTGGGTTGCTTCATTTGGTTGAGATAAAACAGCTGCTCTTATTGTTTCAAATAAATTCATTCATGGCAAAAAAAATTCAAGATTTGGACCTCATTAAATATTCTTCTATCTGTCATTGACACAATCCTGAGCAAATAATTTAACTTCTTTATGTTTGTGTTTCCCAGCTGTCCTTTAACTTTCTTCTCAAGGCCTTGCAAAGATGGAACATCTCCTTCTCCCTGGGCTGACTAGTATGCAAATAATTTCATAATGGAGAACAAAAGGTTAGGTAAGAGAAGAAACAGTTCCAGAAAAGACTGTGAAAGAAAATATGTCTGTTTCAAGGGAAGGAGTCCCTTCTTCTCATTCCCTAATACTAGGGAATGGGAAAAAATATTCTTAAAAGAAAAAATATATCATACTCCAGTATTCTAGACAGCCTTTAAATCACCCCCACCCACTCAATATTCACCTCAAACAGTCAGTACTGGCAAGTCTTAGCAGAAGAACATAGATAATAGCTGACCATATTAATGGGTCCTTTTGGTCCAATTTGGCAAAGTTTAGAGTCCAATGGGAAAAAGAGACCCTAAGTTAAAAGGCTGTTGAAGAAATGCAAGAGTTTCAACAGAAGATCGTAAGGGAGAACCAGTGAATAAGTAAAAGCTGGAAGAAACTTCACTTGGCACAATAATTCCTCCTTCACTGTTTTGGGGAGATTTTTTCCCTTTGTGTGAATGCATATATAACTTAGACTTCTCTAATTGTTTGCATTTTAGAGAGCCCTTTGTTCTTGAGACGTGTCACTAAGAGTACTTCTTCCATTTTTCTTCTGCTTTTTAATTAAAAAAAAATTTGCAAATGCAAAACACAGCTGGGTGATTTATGAGGAAAAAGGCTTCATTTAAAAAGGGTTTGGTAATGAGGGCTTGGTAGTTAAACTTCAATGTACTTTTTTCCATCTATCCTGACCAAATTTATTTGCTGATGCAAAAACCAATGTAGACTTACGAGTCATCTGTTAAAATTATTTTCAATCACTACATTGTTTTTCATTCACAGGAAGTTCACAGTTTACTTTTTATCAAAGGAGGAAAAAATAATTTACACTTAAATATTTATCATAATACAAATTTAGAAGCAGAAAATGGTAGAAAAGCCTCTCTAAAATCAGTTGCTCTGTTGGCATTTAGTCTGTGGTGGAGGTCTTAACCCTTCTGACAAAAAAACCAACCATGAAACATCTGGCTGCAGGCATCAGAAGAAGGCAGCTGTCTGCATATGGAGCAGCTGGGAGCAGCTAACCAGTACCACTGGTAACTGTGGCCCCAGTTTGGGCTGAACCTGTCCTGCTTGGTGCCTTGACCCTTCCACTCAAGTTCTGGCCAGTGTGGGAGAGCAGGAAAGATGGAGTTGCTCCTTTCTGGAAGAGTAAGAAGGAGCCTACTCCTGGTGAGATTTGGCAGAAGGACAAATGAGTTGACAGATTTTGGCAGCCTGCTTTAGGAAACAGGTCTGTCATCCTTGGAAAAATTAAAATTCAAATGTCTCACAGCCAGAAGAGATATGTGGGTGAGCTAGAAAGAGATGGAAAAAAATTATGGGCACTCTGGTTTTCAAAACATGGGTTACTGGTCATCTGGAATTTGTTTTCCTTTCTTTAGAGTTGCAGCTTATTTGAAGTTTGAGCTGCTAGATGGCAATGAGAAGGAAAAGAGCTGCTTGGGCTGTGAGAACAAGCTCTTTGGTGAGGACCCAGTGGGAACAGGGAACACCCTCAGCGTGCTGTGGGTGCCAGAATTTTAGATGCAGAGTCTGGGCAACTTCATGGAGTCCAGATCTAATGGAGGCTGTCAACAGCAAAGGCAATTTTCCAATAAATCTGTGAGTTATAAGTAATTTGGAGACTGGCAGAGCACCCTGGAGAGGAATCCCTGCATGCCTGCTTTTTCCTTCTGCTCCTTCCTTTGTATCCACTTGCTGATCCTTGCTGGAGACAGAATACTCTGTCAGATAATCTGACCCCAAATACCCTGGTCTAATACAAGCAGATTATCTCATACTTGAGGATCTCAATTGTGCAATGAAATAATGTCCTTAGCACACAGTAAGCAACCAAAAGTCAGAGTTATTATTCTCAGCATGTTGTCATATGCAGGGGTGGTTCTGACTTCAGTGATAGCATAATTCAGCTCACTGGAACCTTGTAAGCCTCACAAAATCTTTCCTTGCTTTCTGCCTTAGCAGTGGCAAGCAGCAGGGCCAAAACACACCAAAGGTTTAGAAGAACATTTTGTATAAAACAGCAATAGCAGATGCCATTCTTGGTGAAGATAATACTAACAGGTTGAGAATATTTAGTGGTTATGTGTGGGGAGGTTTAAAAAGGATCCACATTCTTGTAAAGGACTTTGCAAGTTCATCCTACACATCCTTATTTGAGCTCATTTGTTGTCACATTTCCATCTTCTGTGAACTTGGATGGAGTCAGCAAAATTCCCAAGTAAAGATTTACAACAACTTGATACAACATGAGGCAAATGTCCTTATACCTGCATACTGATGTATCTTTAGTGAAGGTGCTAACATATTGCAGAGATTTTGTGTCTGTCTGCCAGAACAACAACCCTCAGAGGGGAATTTTCCAGCTGGGCTGAGCACAAAAAGGGTTTGCAGGAGGAAGTTATAAGGTCGTTTAGGTAATGGCAATATTCTCAGCTTTCCTGTCTATACCAAAAAGTCTTGGTATTTGTATCTTTTCAAAGGATAACTTTTTCTATTCTTCCTTTAAATGTTCTCAGTCTCTTAATTCTACATTGTGTTATACAGATGCACACAGATTCATATAACTACACAGGTTCAAATAACTACATTATTTTCTTGAGATGCCCACCAGCTAAAAGCATTGAAGCTGTCAGTAGACACATCTGGGGCCAAAACCTCATCCTACAGTCCTGCACAGTGTGGACATGTCATCTAGGGCAGCACAATGGGAGGAATTGTTTCTTGGTTTCATGGCATGAATGTGACTGAGAAAGTTGTGTATTTTGCCCTGTTTCTGTCACTGTGTAATTATTAACACAAGTGTGCTGCCATCAGTACACTGCTCATAGGAGCAGCATAACCTTTGTGCATCTCCTGCTTTTGTTTACCTAATAACCCCTTCAAAACTTGCCTCCTCTTTTTCACAGACAGGTTACAATGTGTGCTTGCAGTGCAGCACAACAGAGACTGATAAAAATTTAATATGATAGAGAAATGATTGCTGTGTCTGAAATACTTCTTACTGGAGTACAAAATGCATCTTACACTTTGTGTCAAAGTGTAAGAAATTTCTATTGGGATGATGGCTAAGGCGGAGAAAAGGAATTTTTTTCATGCTCACCTGAACATTAGAAAAAGGGGGAGGAGTGAAGTAATTTTGGACTTTTTTGAGAAAGAGTATATTAATAATATATGATTTTGGAGCTGATAGGATTTTTTTGAGCAAACCCACTCTTTGTTTCCTTTTTGTGTCACAAAGTGAAGACTGATCACAAGGAAAAGGTATAATTTTGATTTGGGTTTAGTTAGCCTTTTCAGGTTGCTTATTCACTTTTGAAACAAAAATCCTTTTTAAGAAGTAAATGCACCGATGAGCAATATTGTGTCATCTCCACCAAAGGATCATCTCTTCCTTTCACCAATCTGTCCCCTCAGTTAGTGAATAGAGTCAGTCCTCAAAGCTGTATTGCTCAGTCATGACAAAAACTCTTTACCAGAAAATGTTTCCAGGTTCTATTTGCAGTGCAATTATCAACAGCTTTAACATGCCTTTGATTTATTACTTGCAAACTTCATTGTTTTTCTACAACCTCATTACAGAATTATTTGTGAAAGCAGGAAATGTGTCTTATTGCTTCCTAATCATTTCAGATATAAACTGTCTGGATGTTTTCCAGCTAATATATCAAATTATCTCACTCTCTGAAAGGCTTCTACCAAAATTTGGGCACACATAATGGTAGATAATTAATTATATTAATCAGAGCTAGTAATTTCAGATGGCTGTCTGAATGTGACACATACTAATGCATCAGTTTAAAAAGATGCCAAATTCCATTGCTGGGATCTAATAGGAGATAGGTCATCTAGAATATCACTCACACTTCTGAGTATAAATTATGTAGGTCAGTGATTTCATAAAGACAAAATTGTAATGACGTTCCCTGAGCAGTAATATTCTTCTAGAATTACTTTGTCTGTCTTGGGATTTTTAATTTGGTTTTTTGGTATGCCTGTGTAAACTGCTGTCCAGGGAATTCAGCAAGGCAAACAAACTTCCAGGGCCGTGTCAGGCCATGTGTCTTGGTGAAAACAGGTGAGAGGAGCAGAAGAGGTGGCACATTGCTCACCTGTACGCTGGGCACAGCTCCTGCAGAGTCAAACCATAGTGCCTCCCTCACCTTGGATCAAGGAAGTGTGATATTGGATGGCATCTGACTTGCCCCTCATAAATGCCACTGCACTTTACACGAATTCATATTGCAAAGCAATTTTCTCTCCCAAATGCTCCATGCCTTTGATACCAGCGCCTGGGAAAATGTCATTAAAGTGTTGTCCCACACAGTGTGACAGCCCATAAAGTTTAATCTGCCACCTCTTTCTGTACTCGAGGAAGTCAAGTCTGAAACCATGTAATCATTCCCCCAAGAGTGTATTATCTATTCATTCATTAGACTCTCCTGCATAAAAAAGACATGTAAAGAGGGCAGCAATTAGATCGGAAGAGAAGCGCACATGAATAATATGTTAATTTAATGACTTATTTTCTGGGTTTAGAATATAGAAAGACAGATTTTCACTTTCTCCAATGAACTTACTGCAATAGCCTAATTAATGACTATTTTAACTGATATTTAACTTTACAGACTGATTTGGGATATTCAAAGGCTGAGTGTGCTGCTGTCTCAGGAAACTCACATTCCTTTCTCAAGCTGCTCCTGCATGTACACCATCATTGCCAGCACAAATACTGTCATGTAAAAACTGCATCTCTAAATTCACTTTCCATGGACAATAAAAAGCAATTACTTGCATATTTGCAGAAAGGAGAATGAAACTTGCATAAGTACAGATGAAACCAGTTAATTTCAAATTCTTATGGGAAATTCACTGATAATTTGCTCTGTTATTCACCAAGGCCTTCATGAAAAGCAGAGAGAAACAATGTGAATCATCTGGCAATGTTTTGTTATTGCTTTCCATATATGCATTTTAAATGAAGAGAGACATGATTGTAAATGAACATCCTCAGAGTATTAACAGCTATCTGCAAGTAGTTTAACTACTTAACAAGTCAAATAGTGATTTTGGAAAATGTATTTGACACAGTAGGTGGGATAGCATATGAAAATAAATATCAAATTTACTATGATTTGGCAGGTGACTGGGAGCTCATTAAATAGCTGTAACACAATTCCTTGTGATCCCCTGGCCTTTCATGAGTTCTCAGCCTTCTCACTAGAATGTTACTCCAGGAGCAATCATTTTTTTGAGCTCTGAGCCATGAAAAGTTGTGGATGATTTTTGTTTTTTGTTTTTGTGTGTATGTGCTTTTTTGTTTATTTGTTTGTTTGTGGGTTTTTTTATTTACTTTAAACCTGCAAATTTTAGACTCACTTGAGAATTCACAGGCATAACAAGATTAATAATGTGTGTTAAATGAATGCTCAGTGTAAGAGAAATCTGGGCTGAGGGGAATTCAGTGCCCTATGGAAAATGAAGAGAAAACCTCAGATGAGAATGTTTCCCAGACAGATGAGGACAGGAAGGTGATGGTGTCAAAAACAGAAGGATTGGAGATGACAGGTACTTGGAGGTAAATTCAGTGAAAAAATTACATTCTTGTTGTTTTCCCAAAATCAAGGTAAAAACAATTGCATTTTCAGTTTGGAAAGCTGCGCCAAATGCCAAATCAGTCTGCTTTCCTAGTGAAGCAATACTTGTTTCAGCATTTTTTCCTCTATGTTTTTGGCTGCTTACTGCCTTGCCATTGGCATGTCCTCCAGTGAACCTGGGCAAGAAAAATGATGTCTGGTGAGCTCTGGGTTTGTGCTGAGGATGTGTATATGCCCTGTGTGCCCTGTCCCCAGTGCCACCACATTTACCACACATTTACCAGACACTTAGACCATGTTCACACCACGTTTAGCACACTTTGCTGACCCCTGCAGACAGCAGAGACCTTGGGCAGCTGCCAGGTCCCAGGAACAGGTGAGAGTGGACTTTGGCAATGGCTCACTGGCAGTGGGAGAGGAGTGGCTGGAGCTGAGCAGAGGAAATCCTCCTGGGACAGGGTTAATTGCCATGAGATTGTAAAGGCCCTGACAGGCCTTGGTGCAGAGCTTTCACCACCATAATCTGCCTCTGGACCATATCAGTGTGGTGAGAAGCATTTTTCAACAATCATCTCTTTATCCCAGTCATGGAAACAGTGGGCAAAGGATGAAATGGCATGTATAGAGAGAGCAGGCCATTTCCTCAAGGTGTAATCTCTCAGGAAGTACTCAGCCACTTTGTCTGTGATCAGTTTTAATCAGCAAGACATTCTCCTTTCTCTTCTCTGCAGAAAGCAGCTCCCTTTTGTTTCCTGCCTCAGAACACTTTAACTTCTATCTAGCTCCTTCCATAAAATTTCATGGTAGAGCTTTGGACAGCTATGCTGAGCACTCCTTTATGTCTGTAGCTGCTCTAAAACAGCTGGCTGTGACAGGTAGGCTGTCTTCCTATTTGGCACTTACATTTTTTTTTTTCTGCCTAATAAGACTTGTGTTCTCCATTTAATCACAGCCCACTGAAATCCATGGACAGTCTCCTGTTGCTTCAGAAGCAAGTTATGGTGTAAATTTCATTCTTGATTTTATTTAGGACAAGAGTTCATCCCTAGGGTCTAAACGAGTTTGGAGTCACTCTGATTTTGCCATGAGGAGTTTCAGTTCTGAGATGAAAGTGGTATTTTTTTGCTTCATGGTTGTGCACCTCCCAACAGGAGAGGAGATCCTGTTAGTGAGGGCTATTGCAGAACGAGCAATCAGGCGATGAGGAGCTGCTCCTTAGGGATGTTCTGCTCCTCTGATCTTCACGTAACAACACCTGTGGGAGGGAACACTGTTCCAGGAAAGTCTTGATCTTGCAGCTGATGATGATTATGTTAGGAGAAATGCCTACAGTCTCTCTTGATTAGGGAAGTCATTCTTTTCATCTGAATTAAAGTGCCTTTTAAAAGTTTCCACCTGAGATCTGTAACTGTCTTACTGCTGAGTTTGTGTGATAAGGTCTCACTTGGCGATTAAACCTTACCCAGCCCTTGAAAATTGTAACTTCAAGTCACAAAACCATGATGGAACTTAGAACATATCTCTTGTCCAGTGTATTTTATTATACTTACTGTTTTAGCTAAAAGGGAAGCTAAACTAGTTAATGTGAATTCCTCATCCAGGATTTAAAAGTCATGAAGCAGCTGCAGTAGTCTTCAACAGAAAAGCAGTAAGTATTTTATAAAAGGCATAGCTGGGTCTGATAGGGATCTCATACCACAGGAAGTAGATTTGAAGTGGTTTTTCATTGACCATTTGAGACCTGTCAGTATGACTGTCTAT
The DNA here is from genome assembly GCF_049639895.1 of Pseudopodoces humilis. Classification (NCBI taxonomy): domain Eukaryota; kingdom Metazoa; phylum Chordata; class Aves; order Passeriformes; family Paridae; genus Pseudopodoces; species Pseudopodoces humilis. The sequence goes on from NC_142200.1 coordinate 8,371,149, forward strand.
TCTTGGCCTCTTTGAGAGCCACAGACTTACAGAACTTTAGAAATTATGTGTCAAAAGTGGAATGTGATGCTTCTTTTTATTCGTAAAACCTGTCTTCCACAGCTTTTTACATTGTCTATTTCCACACATCATTCCAAAATATGTCACCAGCTTCCTCAAGAAGTTGTCACTGATCTCGATACTATTTTTTTCTCTCCTCTCCTAAGGAAATGAGGCAGGATTTTATTGCATCCAGCCTGTTTTTTCTTCAAATTCATATATATATCCTTTTGGTAATAATGTTTTTGTTTTCTTTTCCAGTTTGAAGGGTCTTTTCCTTAATGGAGGTGTGCTCTGTTTCAGGTGAAGGCATGCTAGAAAGTAGACCCAGCTTGCATTTCTTTACATTCTTTAAGGTGTTTAAAGTAATTAATTTAAATCTTCCTATACAGTCTACCAGGAAATACAGGGGAAGAGATTCTATGCACGTTCCTAGGTAGAAGAAATTATGGGTGGAAAATTTGGAGCCTTCTGTAGGTATGTGAGAAGCAGAGATATTTGGTTTGGTCCCATGTGTTCTCCTGTCCAAAAGCCAGATCCACAGTTGGATTCTCCTGATGCATCTACCTCATAGAAATAAAGCACAGAAAAAGTATTGTGTCACAAAAGAAGCAGCCCCTAAAGAAGCAACACTGTTAAAGCTCAGCATAAATATTTCAAGATTAACAAATTCCTTTAACAGGGAAGCAAACGTAGAGTGACCTCATTCTGGTCAAAGGCTTGGAACCAAAATAACTTCTGGGCACCACTGAATTTAATGAATGTGTTGCTAAACCTCAAGGGCCTCACTTTTTAAAGAAGCGTCATTTCACACGCCTGTGCTGTCCAGTTGGGGTTTTGTAACTGCTGACATTCCCACATAGCCTTTAGGTGAATCACACTTGCTTTTCCTCAATGCCAATCAAGTCCAGCAAGATGCCATACTCAATTAGCCACTTCTGCATCCCTGGTTTCCGGAGGCTGGGAGACAGTGAGGGAAGGATTGCTGTGTTTTATGTTTGTTTGTGCTTAAAGGCAGGGAAGTGACCTGAAAGAGAGGTGGATTGGGGCAGGGGTGAGCAGGAATGGGCTCTTCTGCACCAGGCAGGGCAATCTGATAACCAACAGCAACAAGCAGAAGCTTCCAAGGAGATGTAAGGAGTCAGACACTGACTCTGAGGTGGAGCAGAGTGCTTGGAGGGAAAACGGCCTGAAATGCTAGCTGAAGATACATCTTCTCCAGGGGCCATTAACTGAAACAAGATAAATATAGTCCTGTAAAAAAAATTCCTGTTCCACCTGAAATTAACGTCAAATGTTTGTCAAACTTACACTAATGTCTGTGAAAACCTGTATTTAAAAACATCTGAGTGAGCAAACTACTTCAGTCAATCACTCCTACTTACAGACAGAATGTACTCATGATATTTTCTTGTTCCATGTGTTATGAGAAAAGCGTCTGGATAGCAATTGAAGGGATGCTCCAAACACAGGCTAATCCAACCTCCTTTGCTAGTGCCTTTCCTATAATGAGGCTGTCTCTGACAACCTCCACATCATGAACAGGGCAATAAGAGAGTTTTCAAAATGATCCATTTGTATAACTCAGATAATCTGTATGGGATCCAGTTATAGCTTTTCATGAGCAGAGCCCATCTGTTAGCTTTTGTCCTCTCTGCTTTCTCCACACAAAACAGTGAGAATATATTTGGGGAACAGAGCTGTAACTGCTGGGTCTTTGAGTGACTGTTCAGACAATCTTCTTGTTTAAATATTTTGACCTTGTCTGATGCATTTTTAGAGGCATACAGTGATCGAGACAGCAACTTTGTCACTCCATGTCACCATCCTCATACATGTCATTCGGTAGCTAAAGTAATTCTTCCTACAAATTATTACTGATTTCCTCTTGTTCTTTCACAGAGAACATGAAATACAAGTTTTTTGCATATTTGAGGACTGTTGTATACTTTCCCATAATCTCACTTCTTTCTGATTCTCTCCTAGGTCATGTTTACCACATTCTTGCTACCTCATTTTGGGAGGGTTTTTGTATTTCTTTCACTCTCCCAAATTTTTCAGATATATTTGTAACATGGTGCCCAGTGACAGTGACTGATTTCTAGCTCAGACTCCACTCTTACTAATTATAGTGGAATAATGATGGCTGATGTTTTCAATATGTTATACATGGAAGATAATTTAAAAATAGAAATTGCTTTTTGTAGTAGGAATCAATGTTAGAATCACAGAATGACCTGAATTGGAAGAGACCTTCAAATATCACCTAGTTCCAGTCCTCCCTGTCAGGGACATCTTTCACTAGATCAAGGTCCTCAAAGCCCCATTCAACATGACCTTGAACCATTCCGATGGTGGAACATCCACAATATTCCTGGACAACCTCTTCCAGTGTCTTGCCATCCTCATTATAAAAAAGTTCTTCCTTATGTCCAATCTAAACTGGGTCTCTTTCAGTTTAAAACTGTTTCTGCCCTGTAACTAGAGGCCTTGGTAAAAATCTCTCTTGATCTTTCTTACAAGCCCCCTTTACATACTGAAAAACCAAAATAAGGCCACCCTGGAGCTGTCTGTCCTCCAGGCTGGGCAAGCCCAACTCTCTCTGCCTGGCTTTTCCAGAGAGGTGCTCCACTCCTCTGAGCATCTTCATGGCTTCCTCTGAACTCTCTCCAAAAAATGTTGGAAGTCCTACAGCTGGACACATTACTCCAGGGGGGCTCTCACAAAAATGGAATAAAGATGCAGAATCACCTGTTGTTCATGCTTTATTTTATGCAGCCCAGGACATGGTTGGTTTTCCTGTCTGTGAGTGCACCTTGCCATTGCGTCTCTAATTTTGCATCTACCAGCATCCCCAAGTCCTCCTCTGCAGGGTTGGTCTCAATCCCTTCATCCTCAAGTCTGTTTCTGGATTGCTCCAAGCCAGGTGCAGCACCTGGCACTTGGCCTTTTTGAACTTCATGAGGTTTGCCTGGTCCCACTCCTCAGGGCTGTCCAGGTCCCTCTGGTGAGTCCATTCCCTCAAATGAATATTGCTGCACCACTCAGCTTGGTGGTCTGTAAATTTGCTGATGGTGCACCTGACCCTCCCTCACTATGTCACTGATGAATATATTAATTACTGGTCCCAGTATGCACTTCTGAGGGACACCACTCATTACAGGATGCTGACTATACTGTTGTGTTGAACACACCTATTTCCTGAAAATTCCTTAGTCTGTTTTTTCTTATTCTATATTGGACTCTTATCCTCTTCTTAAAGAATACTCTATTTATTAATCCAGTGTCACATAAGTAGTATTTGAATTCTGAATATTAAATTTTCTTGTTCTTTTGTTATTAGTTCTTTTCAGATAAGAAATACTTACATTTCCCACTGGGTTTGGTCTTTATTTGGCTTGTTTTTCTTTTTTTTTTACTCCTGATGTGTTTGTGCAATCCATCCTGATTGCCTTTCTTTATTCCATGAGAGCAGTATGTGGTTGTGCTGTTTAGCCTTTCTGACTGTAATTTTCATGATTACTTCAGGGAGGAGAAGGGCAAATCAGGCTGCTATTTAATAGATTAGATCTATGTTGCTGGTTTTACTCTTCTAAAAGGATTATGCCATCCAGTCATCTTTTATATAGATGTCAATAAGGTAAAGTTTTATCATTTGACTTTATCACCTCAGATTATCTCATGTCTACAGTATCTTACCTCACCTCTGAGGACATGGAAATTTAACTGTTGCTGAAAATTTTGCCAGGAGAATAAGTGAACAACTTTTTTTTCTTGATACCACAGATTTCAACTGTTATTGATTTATCATATTCGGCTGCCTTGATGAAATACTGTAGCCAAGATTTGTTTTAAGAAATTTGTATAACATCTAGAGGGTAGAAATAATTCTGCACTGATCCATGCTTTTAACAACTGCAATCAGTTATTCCTTCTGACATAGGAAAGCTATAAAACATCAGCCGAAAGTCTGATGAGTTATGAAACATCCTGACTCATTAGATACATGAACATTGCAGAAATTTTGGAAAAAATTGCCTTACTTGCAATGAAAATTAATATTTTTCTCTCTTTTCATCCTGAAATATTTGAAGTTATTTCTTAGGCTTTTGGTAGCCAACACAGAAATGTGACATAAGAATCATCTGTATTTCCTCAGGAGTAAATTAGGGAATCATAGGAAAACAGAGTGACATTAAAGCTGACAATTAGCAATTGTCACAGGAGCTATACACAAAAAAAATCACTATCCCTGCTCAGTTGCTAACGTTTTGCTTTACTCTAGGCAAGTTTTCCAACATCTCTGCCCTAAAGTTCCTATTTACAAAATACCTAATGTTGAAAGCCACGTAGAGACCCTGAAGGGCTGCCAGCATAACCAGAGCTTATGGCTCTCTTGCTGTCTCTATGTAAACAGTATGTCTTCATCAGTATGGGTTAAGTCTATATCGTTAAGGCACAGCTTGTTGGGTATAATATTTCCTCAGCACTGTGCAAACATGAACTCATTATCCTCATCTCTCACAAATTGGGTGGTTGATTGTACAATCTCACTTTTGCAAGTCAAGAAACTAAGGTGGGAGGCAAAGCACGCTAATTAAGCTACCATATGAGACAATGTATGTAAGATGGCAGAAGCATCTTTAGAAGTTGCCTTTGGGTTTCTAGATGACCAATGAAGAGTAGGGTGTGATTTATGTCATCCTAAAGTCGATACCTATGTTTGGTTATATGACTCACCCTGTGCTTCACTGACTCTGTGGACTTGTTTTCTATTAACTATAAGAGGAACACAAGAAACCTGCTCAGATGTCAATGCTTACATTGCTGGATAGCTAATTTAGTTAGGTTACTTTTGGAAAGCTAAGAAATACAAACTCTGACCTAAAAGCCACAGTGACATGCAAATAACACACTCTGAAATAGGGGAAGTGGTCAGAGCACCAAGCCTGAGAGAGTGGAGGGAGCATTTGGGCAGTACTGTCAGGTATGTGATGTGATTCTTGGGTCTGTCCTGTGCAGGGCCAGGAGCTGGCCCTGATGATATTTGTGGGTCCCTTAAAACTCAGGGTATTCTATGATTTAGGATATTTTTTGAATCCCCATTAAGCTGGTGAAAAAATAGACTGCTCTAACCCTTTTGTTAGAATCAAACTGTCAGTAAAGCCTGCATAAAATTGCCCTTCTCCCTGCCATGATCAAATGTTCCTTCCCTCTAAGAATCACCTATAGTCACAAACCCCAGAAACAATTCCTCTGCTTTGAGTACATGTGAGAGAAAACAGTGAGTGAGACCATGGGGCAAATCCAGAAACCTGCAACCTAATGCTGCCAGATTGGAGCTGACTGCATGAATGATGGAAAAGCATAACTAGGATGGCATATTTAGTCATTTATTATGGATTCCAGATTTCAGGGATGTGACTGCTTTTTTTTCATTGACTGCACAGAGAATCAGAGTGTGACAGTCTGTGTTCACTGCTTTCACAAACATCTAAGGAGTGTCAGGAGTCTTAGTGACTCCAACTATTGTCTGGTCATATTGATAATTATTCTGGTGTTTGGATTAAAATAAATATATACCAAAACCACATCTTTAGAGGCTGTACAGCTTAGAGACCAATAAACATGTGAAAGGATGGCTCTTCATTAGAAAGCAGTTGGGTGAAAAACAGGAATAGAAACTCAGGAGAGAAAGCAGTTCACTTTCTTTTCATACAATATATTTTCTTTCTACAAAGAAAAAGGGGTTATGTTTTAAAATGCTGTCCATTTTTAAGGTGCAATGCAGGTGCATTTTGGGGAGTCATTTGAAATGCTTTCAAGGTTTCCTAGGGAGCATATGGTTAATTTAAAATAAAAATTCAGCAAACAATGACACAAAACAGAATGCCAGTGACTAGCACTTATCCCATCCATCAGACACGTGCTGGAGCATAAACTTGGGGGTATATTAGCAGTTATTGATGCCATCTGGTCTTTTTTCTATTGTGATTGTATAACAGTTTCTGCATTTTAACAGAGCCACGTTGGAGGGAATTGCTAGAGAGAAGTAACAGCCATCCAAGCACAGGAAATTTAAACAGTTAATGATGCAGAAAATGCATGAGAAATGAGATTGGAAGTTTGGCATCCCAGCTCATAAACAAAGGTAACAGCAACCACAAGAGCAACAAACAACACATCTGTCAATTTAAGCACTGAAGTTTTTCCACCTAGGAAAAGAAATTACCATCTAGAGATTAGAAACAGTGTAAACCACCATGACCCAGGAGCACATTTAAGAGGAAAGGCAATTTATCCGAGCTTTCAGCTCTTCTGAGGTTTCTGCAGGAGCAGGGAAGATGCAGACTGTATTTGCTGAGGGCTGAGGAGTTAGAAGCTGTACACAGCAAGTACATCTGCAAAATGGGCAGCTCTGAAGTGAGCTGGTAGGACAAAGGGGAAATAGCTTTAAAGTCCAGGAGGGCAGGTTTAAATTGGATATTGAGAAAAAATTCTTCACTGTGAGGATGGTGAGGCACTGGCACAATTGTCCAGAAAAGCTGTGGCTGCCCCATCCCTGGAAGTGTTCAAGGCCAGGTTGGATGGGGTTTTGAACAACCTGGGAAAGTGGGAGGTGTCCCTGCCCATGGCAGGGGGGCTGGATTAGATGATCCTTAAGGTCCCTTCCAACCCAAGCCATTCCACGATTCCATGATCCCATGACATTTCTACTGTGTTCTACAGGGCTTGATTGTAAGATGCAGGAAGCTGAACTTGAAAAATCCATGCACAGTTTTTGTGTCCAATGAAAGTATTTTCTGATAGGATTGTAATTATATTGCTAACACTAGACCTGGGAAGCAATGTAGGATATAGCTGTCTGTATCCTACAGATACCTGTGACTGGAGAAATACTGTTTTAGAGTTGAAAATATGAATGTTCTAGGTAATTTCAGGATGACAATATTTTTTTTGTTGTTCTCATTTAAAGAACAATATTAAGCCAAAACCATAAAAAAAATCTAACTGATCAGCTACAGCAAGCAACAATGAGAGCCCTTCAAGTGGGTCTCTAGCTGGTAGCTAAATGCAAGAATCTGTGATATTAAATCTGCACTCACATCAAATACCCTACCAGGCTGTCCTAGGCTCTCCTGTTACAGCTGTCTCATCCTAAATAGTAGTGGAATATTAATTGAATTAGCTATTTGGTCTGATTTTCCCATATCTGAAGACATTGCAAGACTCTGTCTTCTATCTCTGACTATCTCTGACTTCTATCTTGTTTCTAAACAATCTCTTCTGGCCAAAATTCATGAAAACTCTTGTAGTCATATGAAAAGTTGCAGCAAATGGTCATTTTACAATAGCACGTTACCAGAACATTTTCAAACAGGACTGTGTAGTACCCTGCTTGGTTGTCTGACATTTCTGCTCTGATGTGAACAGGATAGAACTTAGCAACCCTGCAGCATCTCTGCCAGATTTCCTGTTTGGTCTTGCATGAGTCACTTAATCCTTTGTGCTTTGCTTTTGTCCCCTCTCTCATCTCATGATTCCTGCCATTCTTTCTCAGTTGTATGGCAAAAGGCAGAATCATTTTTGGAGGGCGTTGGATGATGATGATATTTATTGTAGTTAAAGAATGTGAAAGAATGCCTTTCTCTCTTTTTAACTGCTCTGTAAACTTTGGTTGCTCTGAAAGTTCTGATGCTTCCATTACTCTTCACCAGCTTATCACAAGATAGACTTGTCATGTCCAAAGAATTTATCTTTTCATTATTTTCTCATTATTTCTACATATATTTCTTCCTAAATGATACATCAGAAGGAGGAAAAAAAAAATAAACACCTGCTGTTCCTGTCTGTGTTCAGCAGCTAGAGAAAATTAGTCATTAGTTCAGTGGCAGCTCCCAGCCCACTTACAGAATCTGTGAAAGCTGACCTTACCCTATTGTGTTCTAGGAAAATGTCCAGCCACAGAGGGTAAGATAAATAACACAGATTTCATTAAAGGGGAAAACTTAGGCTTATTTCTGCTGTTAGTTAAGGTGGGAGTGTTTATAGATCATTACAGATCACTTGTTTTTCACTCATAAAGCCATAACAGTGTTTTGGTGCAGAGCTCTACATAAGGAAGTTGATCCAAATTACAACAAATTTGCTTTTATCAGTTACTTTATATGAACCTTGTGAAGAGATGTCATAGGCTGTCATGTCCCCAGTCCACGGGAACCACAAAATTGTGGTCACTGGTACCTAAGAGGATTGGTAGGAGCATTTACCTTGTGAACAGAAAGGGCTGTGCACAGGGAGGTTTCTGCCCTTTTATCACCTCCTTGCTGGTCAAGCCAGAACAGCCCTGAGTTCAGCCATGGAACCCTGGGATTGCCCAGTGCCCTGCAGAGTCTCATCTCACAGGGGTTATCGAGCACATCAGGGTAATCAGATACCAATCTCTTTATGAGCAAAAGTACTCTGGGATGAGTATCCTGAAACAATTTACATCTCCAATTGCTAAAGCGTTCTTGTTTGTAGGTGAGCTTGGTCTTGCTCACTGTTAACCAGTCTCATTACCAGATTTTTCTCTTTTTGCATGTTTTCTTGTGTTTTGCTTGTTTTTGTTTGGGGTTTTTTTTTATTTGTGGGTTTTTTTTTGAAGACTGACCAAGAATTACCTGGACACAAATCCCACACTGAGCACTACAGCAAGTGCTGTACCTGACCTTGTGCTAGAAAATCCCACCAAAGCTCAATAGACCGAGAAAACCTTGCAGCAGTTTGCTTCAGACCTTGAGGAAAAAGTGACCCACAGAAATAGGCAAAACTGTGAAACTGCATTTATTCAATGTATGAAAATGGAGGAAGAGAAGCAAACATGCTAATTTCCACTTAATCATCTCACAGTATGTCATTACACAGTTAGATCCAGCACAGCAAAATGCCAGAACCAAAGAAATAAACCCTCTTTCCATGCCACCCTCTTTCCTGAATTTTTAGAAGGGCTCAGCACACCTGTTTTCCAGGGAGAAATGCTGCAATTAGTGCTGAGTGACTGTTTCTGTAGCTGAGTGGATGAGGTAGACACCAGCACTTGCTCACCACAGTTAATAAATGTCTGCACCATTCACAAACTGCACATTTGTTCACACTTAACATTCTTTTCATATCACTCCACTGAGAGTTTGACTGTAACAGCAAAAGTATTTTGCAATTTTAAGAGATGTCTCCCCACAGTGCTTCACAGAGCTCCACAGACACAGATTAATTCAGCTTCACAGAGTTCCTGGTTTAAGGCTTTATCCTGTGATTTAAATGGAGGGGAAAATGTTTTCTGTTATATATTAAAAAAAAAAAACAAAACCAAAACAAACAGGTTTGGGACCCTGGAGACTCAGTGACACAGGACAATACGATACTTCAAATAGCAAAAATTGCAGAAGCCATCTGTAGCACAAAATGCAGGTTGTTGCCCATGCTTATATGTGCTGGGAGTCATTCAGCCCTGCACATAGATAGGATTCTTGCTTACATTAGAATTGTGTGGGAAAATGACTATCAGTATGTTTTTTCAATTGCTTAATCTGTTTCTCAGTCATCTCTGCTTGTCTTCTGTTAATATGAGCACTATAGAATCTGTTCAGCTGTGGAATGGTTATGGAAGTTTGATCCTTCTTTTATTCTAAAATGCTTTTATTGATCCTCAGAATTTTCATTTCAATCCTTATTCCTACTGAGTGAAATGATTCAAGAAAGCAGCCACTGACTTCTTTTAGAAAAATGGTCTGGAAAAATTCATTAAGGATACATAGATCTGGTCTACAGCTCTATTTTAAGGTCCAGGTGTGGTACCTTACTGTTTATCATCAGCTGAGATGTGCATGCTGGTTATACTTATATTCTACAACAGTAGGTCAGAATTTCATTTTAATTCACCCCTGTGAGGGATTGAGGCAAAGCCATATGAAACAATAATAGCCCAGGCAGGAAGAGACCTTGGAAGATCACTTGATCCAATCTTTTGTGGAAAAGTGAGCCTAGGTGAGATCATCTAGCACCCCATACAGTCCAATCTTGAAAACCCCCAGTGATATCAACTCAGCACATCCCTGGGGAGATTGTTCCAGTGATTGTTCTCACTGTAAAATGTTCACTTCCTATGTTGAGATTAAACCTCTCTTTGTGCAACTTGTCCTTGTTGCTCTTTGTCCTCTCCTTGTGACTCCCTGTGAACACAGAGCCTTCCCCCTGTTTCTAGGTACCCTTTTAAGTACTGGAATACTGTGATGATGACATGTCTGAGCCAGATCTTCTCAGAGTTAAAAGACTCAACTCCATCAGTCTTTCCTCACAGAGGAGGCTGTCTAGCCCTTTGATCATCTTCATGGCCTGCCTTGGGATGTTCTCCAGTCTGTCAGTGTCTTTGGTGAATTGTGGGGACAAGAGCTGGATGGACACTGTAATCCAAGCCTGACAAGTGTATCTTTATCTCTGTGGATGCAGCCCAGGATCCCATTTATCTTCATTTATCTTCATTTATCTTCATTTATCTTCATTTATCTTCATTTATCTTCATTTATCTTCATTTACCTTCATTTACCTTCATTTACCTTCATTTACCTTCATTTCTGCAGCAGCTTCACTGCTGACACAGTGTTCAGCCACTCGTCCACCAGGCCCCAGGGCCCCTTTTGGCAAGGCTGCTCCCCATCCACACAGAGCCCAGCCTGTCAGGGGCTCTTTGGTTTTGTTATCCCAGGGGCAGGAATCTGCACTTGTCTTTGTTAAACTTCACACAGTTTTCACTCACCCACTTTTCCAGCCTATCCAGGTCTCTGTGAGATCTCCCTTCTGATGTGTGCTCCTCAACACCCAGCTTGGTGTCATTGGAACACTTGAGAGCACTTTCCATCCTGCCCTCCAGATCTTTTGGGAAGGTGGTGTAAAGTGTATCAACCCCTGGGGAACCCCACTTGTGGCAGGCTGCCAGCCTGAGTAAAAACATTGCTCCCCACCTCTATTGGAATTTTCCTGCTCACCAAACAGACCATCTCATGTCTGTGTCTTGCCAATTTGTCTAGAAGAAGACTGTGGGGGTCAATGCTTTGCTTTGCCCTCCATGGTGAAATAGCCACTGCTCTCCCCATCTCACCAGAAGACAAAATTTTGTTGTGGAAGGTGACCAGGTCACTATGGCATAACTTTGGTAAATCTGAGATGGCTGACCATGCTGTACTGCAGTGGGATGGTGGAATTCATCTCATATTATTTTAAGTGTTGTTGAATTCAAGTGAAAATTGCTCCTGTTACTGAAGATTTCTCCTCTGTGTGGATCTATGTGAACAATTATTTTCATCTTTCCTTATGTGGTTGACCATAAAAGATATATTCTTCCCTTTCCAAAGATAACAGAACTAGAAGGTTTATAAGAGGAAGTTGGCATAGGAATGGTATTTTCCTACTAGATGAAAACTGTAAGAATATGGTTTCTTTAAAAATTTATTGGATGAAGTTTAAAAATAAAATCTATGTGTTGTTTAGAAAAAATTAAAATAACATCCTTTTACAGTGTTAAAAGTTATGAAATTCAGTGGGCAGAAAATCTTTCATTATTTAGAGTGTAAAGGAAATACCTTGTTTTCTTAAGCTACTCATATATGTCACTTTTTTAAAGAGGATGAAATTAAGATAGCCTGAATAAACATAGAGAGCTGGACAAATCCAGGCAGAAAATGACATGTGATTATCTTAATGTGACCACTCAGAAAATAAGAATATTACATTTCTCTTTGGTCCTCACCAAAGTAGAAGTATGGAAAAATCTTAGTGCTTCTACCAAACTTTTTAATATTTTTTCTACAAAAAAATGATTTTTTTGAACTCCCAAGGCAAGTCAACACAACAGCTGAATTAAAGCACAGCTTCCAGAAGCCTGATCTAATTGGTCAGCTAGGAATGCAAAGTGTCTCTGAATGAGTCATTATTTTAATAGCAGAATCCTGTTAATGGGACCAGAATATTTTTAGTTGTTTAATAATATAAACAATATTTCTCTTTTCTATTTTCCAGAACATCCTAAGTCATTGGGCTCCTTCTGATCAAAATTATCCAATTCCTATTATTTTTAAAAATTGATGGTGACTTCTGTCACAGAGACTTATAAATTAATTGAGCCAAAAAATGCACTCAAACTAAATTTATTTTATAAAAGCATTTAAAGCTGTGTCTCAGCACTGATGGATTACAGATTCAAGATGTCAAATGCAATTGCTACTACACATATGATTTCAGGTTTCCTAAACTTTGGATAGGAAAGCCTACCCTTTTGGGAAGGGTAACCCAGAATGCACAATCACTTACTCTGTAAGGTGAGGAGGGCTCTCCACCTCCAGGAGTTCCTCTTGGGCAGTGTCCTCAGCCACAGGGAGAGTCAGGAGAGATGGAAGGTTTATCAGTCAATTAAAACTTGGCATTATGCTTATTTCACTACAAAACAAGAACAGAGTAAATCAGTGAAAACTGTAAAGGCAAGATGATAAAGAGTCAAGAAATACAAGGAATACACAATATGGAGAATTAAATCCTGAATTGATGGTTTTGTCAATGGCTCAGTCAGGAATTAGAGATATTCTGTTTTACAGGAGATATTTGTTGATATTTTCTTATGCTATATTGTGCATGATATAAAATCAATGTTTTTCTGTGTGCACAATTGAAAAAATAACCATTAGAAGAAATGTACTCTTGAGAGACTTTAAAGTGACTATGTGCCCTCATCAATTAGCCAAATCCCTCTTACCAAGCCTTTCACTCCCAGGATTCAGAATTAGCCTCCATGTGAAGGCTAATTCTGCTCTCCTTCCAAAACTTGAATAGCTGAAATGTAATAATATTTCATCAAAACTGATGTCCCTAATTCTGCTCACCTCGGCAGCCAGGCCTCTCTCAGTGACTGAGGAGTTCTAGTCGGGTCTCAGGCACCACAGATTCCTATTCAATTAATTAAAAAAACACAGAGCCACATTTTAAGTGGTATGGGGTTAGGTCATCCCAAAGGGACCTTCAGAAGACACCATGCAATAGAAGACACAATTCAGAACCCAAGTATCAGGTGCAGAGGAGGTACATCCTTCTCTGGGGTTTCCAGGGTCACTAGTTTGGTGTGCAAGAGGGACCAAAGAAACAGATGGAAAACTGAATTTCTTTTCTCTCCACCTTACAGGGTATCCAGTGTCTTTGCATATGCTTGCACTGAATTGCCCTTTTATTCTTATATTTATAGGCTGACTGCATAATTTAATTGGATTTTCCTGAAAATGCATTTAGGTTTTCTACTCTTCTCTTGCTCAGGAGCTGTCCAAGGACCTGCCACAAACTTAAGGTGATCATATGGACAATCACAAGATAATTAAAGGAAAAGCACTCAATACAACAATAAAAGCATTTAAAAATATAGTTGCTTTGTAGTTTAGCTAATGTCAACTTGTTTATTTTCCCCCCAGAGACATACCTATTACTGTATGTACTTACAGATCCCTTCCATTAACTACTGTAGGTTTCCTGACAAGTTTGTCTGGGGGTCAGTTTTATTCTTGGTGAACATTTACCACAGAAAGACAAAGCTACCTTATACTGGCACAAGTAGCCCCTCCTGGACTCTTCCATCTGCTCAGGTTTCTGGGAGCAGATGCTAGGATGAATTTCAGAACTGGGATATGCAGCTGAATGAAGGAATGGCTTGTGGCAGCAGCAGCTTCCAAATTAAGAAGAAAATGCTTTAAAAATGGGAAGAAAAATAACCCTTAAACTCAGATACTGTAAAGTGCATTGGAAACAGAATGATGGGCAGATAATGACTCTGTAAAAGGTCTCTTGCAAAGGCAAAAGAAGAGGACATTGCCACACAGGGGAATGGCATCTCTCCTGATAATGGCTTTTGGTTATGTCAGGCAAATTAATATATTGAAAGGAAATGTTTTAAAAAGGGAAAAATATTAAAAGCAAAACTTATTTTTTTATTTAGAAAATAATTGCAAGGTTAAAATGTTGGGATCCAATTAAGGGCTGGAAATAATTTGATAACAGTCCTCAAAACCTTGAAACAGGTTGTTTCTTCACCTGATGACCAGCTCTGTGCATCATGTATTAAATCTTCAGGCAATGAAGCTTCCAGGTCAGAAATACTTTAAAGCTAACTTCTTAAAATTGCATCCTAGTCTTCCACCAAAATTTAAAGCAGATCCCTAAGGGACAGTAAATGACTCAATTATTAGCCTTTAAAATGTGTCCTAGAAGATCCCAACCTGGAGCAGCAAGATTTGTCTCAAAACTTGCAGAAGTCGCTGGATTATTTCATTACACTTCAAATAAAGTTCCATGATGGTTTGGTTTTTTGTTTTGCTTTTCACTTTTTTCCCAAGTCTTGAAATATTAATGAAATTATCCAGTAATATTGTAATGGAAAGTTCTCTTAATTTAAATTCATAATCAGCAAGCTTAATTAGCCACTTTTCAAAGTCAATTGTTATTTACTTAACACAGCATAATTACTCAATTACATTAAAATTAGGTCTTTTTGAATAACCTGGTTCAAATATTTTAAATGTTTTTTATTTTCACTAAGGAATTAATGAGTAATTTTTGTCCTTTCATTGAGGAGTTCATGGCTGATTTGTTTTTTCTTGTAAGCATTTCTATTACTCAGCATTAGTAGTATATTAAATGTATTAAATTGGAGGTATAGGAAATGTAGATTAAAACATAGAAAATATAAACAATTTCAGAGAAAGAATTTAAAACCAAAGCATTAAAAATTCATGAGTCCTTGATTCTCTAGTTATAACAAATATTTGACTGTCATCATGGAATAGATTAATTTTATAATGTTAAGAAGATTTCCACATGTGGCATCATGGATCATTGACTATCTAATTTGAATGTCACAGTGTTTTACTGCTTAAACATTGTGGACTTGATCCATTGCTCACTGAAACTTGCTGAAAGACTTTTACCGACATCTTTGAGATTTGAGTTGAACTCAACATTTCCACAATTTGGTTTTTTTCCCTCCTCTCGATGAAGCTGCAGGTCAGCTGGAGCCAGTGAAAAGTTCATCTGCCAGGAAGAACAGCTTGCCCAATGGACAGAAGTTATATCACTGTCATTGGATGGAAGAGGAAGAAAACCCAGTTAAGAAGAGGACAGAGAAGTTGTTGGACATCAGAGGAGGGCCAAGAGGATGCTCAGAAGACTGGAACATCTCTCCTATGAAGAGAGGCTGAGAGAGATGGGGTTGTTCAGCTTGGAGAAGAGGAGACTCCAGGGAGATCTTATTGCAGCCTTGAGTATTGCAGTACTCAAAGGGGGCTTATAAAGAAGAGAAAGAGTGTTTTCTTTATATGGGCAGATAGTGACAAGACAAAGAGTAATGGTTTCAAACTAAAAGAGAAGAGATTTAAATTAGATATTAAGAAGCAGTTATTTACTCAGAGGGTGGTGAGACACTGGCACAGGCTGCCCAGAGAAGTTGTGGTTGCCCCATCCCTGGAAGTGCTCAAGACCACCCTGGATGGGGCCCTGAGCAACCTGGTCTAAAGGGTGGACCATGACAGGAGGCTGGAATTAGATGGTCCTTAAGGTCCCTTCCAACTCAAACCATTTGATTCTATAATTCTATGGCATCTGTAGGCTCCCAGAGACTGAATTCAGATCTCTGCTATGCCTCAGCCTAACTATATAACCTTAAACAAGCAATTCATTCTCATATTAGATCAGTTGTTTCTTCTTTAAAACTTCCAATGTCATGAAACCAAGGCAGGAAGACCTTATCAAACCTACTTAGGCTCCAGGTAGCCAAAAATGTTCAAGGTTACCCTGATCTGGAGCTGTTGGCAACATTCTTTGTTTTTAAAAACAGAAAATAGAGCATTCTCTCTGTCCCCATCTGTAGCTAGAATGGCATCTCATTATCTTTGAAATTAGCACAGTGAAAAGAATTATACTACAGGTCTGTGACAGGAGTCTTTGGGACCCTCTTATTACACTTGGTGGAGATACAGTGAGTTGGTGAAATCAGGAATGTGATTTCTTTCACCAATTGTACGCACTGGCTTTAAGTTGAATGATCAACCTTGTAAAGACTTTGAATGAGAGTTTAAAATTATTTGGTGTGGATGCCTGCATTGGAAAATTCCACATTGAATCAGAGAACTCAATTTCTAAGATATTCTAATGTTATCAACATTAGAAACTTGGGAAAAGGTGTTCTGCTGTGCTTATTTGTCTGGGACCCTTGTTTGCCAAGCAGAAAATAAGGGTCTTAATGCCTCAGATGTTCAGGAGTACCCATAACTCTCACAAACTGCATTTTATTCATTCCAGAGCAGGTGGTGATTACTCAGTGCCTGTTCTGCTTGCCTTTGTATCTCAGCAGAAATGAGGATTTTACTTACCAAGTACACAGCTCAGGTAGGGTGAACTGAAAGCATTTCCATGTAGGGCCTGTGCCAGTGGGGTGTGAGAAACAACCAGAAGGCAGCCTGGAGCTCACACCTCCACTCTGTAATGGCACTCATCTGTGAAACTCAAAAGAACATTACCTGGTTTGATCCAAATAATATTCATTAACTTAATGCACATATCTCCATCCACTCATGATCAAGCTGAGGGGATCAACCTGTCCCAGTTAAGTGTTTGCATAAATACAAAGTGCAGAAGCATATGACTGATGATGGCTGAGTGAGAAATATTCACCTCAGTATTTTTGAAGTGCACAGTGATATTCTCTAATGGTTTACCAATGTTGTCTTCTCAAAGACTCGTGAAGAGAACCAGGAAGATTTCAGGTGAAGTGTCAGGGCAGCTGTTATCTAGCATTGAGAAGTCTGTTCAAAAGTCCTTTCATTTACCATTCAATGCAAGGAAAACATTCAAATAAACTTGAGTTCAAAGACTCAAAAATCAAACCCTTTTCTGAGTGAGTGAACCTCAGAAGTGGAGCACTGCCAATTTTTTAGTTGACCACTCAGGAGAGTTTTGCTCATGACATTCAGAACTTGGGGTGGCTCATGGGCACTAGTGGCTGAATCACAAGGCTGAGACTGGAAAATGTGAGCTCTGCTGCTGGACCATGGTGGTGGCCACGAAGCCTGAAGTCACTGACCCATTGGTCTGCAGGGTATTTAGACAACACCTCCTCAGGCAGGAGCCTTGCCCCTTGGTTATGTGGGAGCATGAACAGGAACAGATAGAACCCACTGTTGTAAGACAATACTGGAAAAAGTTGATTTTTCAAACTGACTTCTGCACCCAGGTTTTGTTTCAGATATAGTTCACATACTTAAGATAGTAAAAGTACTGGCAAAATTACACAGACTGTGCTTTAGAGGAAATAACACAGCAAGTATATCAGGGGTGCAGGAAATTTAAAGAGAGGAGTGGCACAATTATCTGATCTGATATGGAAATTCTCTTTTTTATATTAATTAATAAAGAGTGTTTTGTTGCATCACGTGTTCAGATCAACTTCTCTTTCCTTTGACCCTTTCAGCAGCAACCTTTTCAGAGCTGGCCAGTATAGCCTTACTTTAGAAATGCCATCCACCACTTGCTCTGGACCAGCGAGGAGAAGCTGTGTCCCCAGCAGACAAGCTGAACTTCAGCAGGCTAGCAGCATTCTTTAACTCATTGATAACATAATCACACCAAGCTCTGACAAGGTTTTATTGCTGATTATTATTCTGCCTTTTCCTCTGCTTTCACCTCACATGCCGTTCACTCCTGGTTGCCATGACAATGCTACACAGTATTAGTCTAACTTTGGATTAGCCTTGTAACCTTGCACACTTTAAAATTCTTTAGGTTTCTTAGCAACTCGACTTGAGTATCTGGATCTCTCAGCTATTCTCTTAGACAGGGATGGAATGGGTTTGCCATCCCTGAACATACTCAGTGCCTCTTAACCTGTGACAAGGGAGAGGATGATGCCTTGCCCACCTGTGCCCTTTTCCATAAACCTTGATGTTCACTGAAGTTACTTCAGCATTAATAGAGTTCTCACACAAATAAGCATTTCCAGGATGAAGTCCTGCAAGGATTTGAACTTCAATAGAATATTTTTTTAACAGGAAAAAAAGCAGAAGATAGAGAGAATATGAATAAATGAAATGCTAAGAATTCTGAAAAAAAGACCCCTTGAAAAAATGGAGGTTGGACAAAAAGATGACATGGATATCTGTTCCCATATGAAAGCAATATTGTGCAACTGAACCTCAAAAAATCTTTCTACTATTAATTTTCTAACCAAGAAATCTGCAAATGTTGTTAGATAGGACACTGGCTGTAAACTATCTTTGATACAACTCTATAGCAGAAAACAGAAGAACCAACTGTAATGATTCAGTGTCACAAAAGTTCCCCATGCAAAGGGAGGAAAGGAGGGGGAATCTCTAGTCAGCAGCATTCAGGCATTCATCTCTTGCTGTACAAATCCCAGCAGTCCTGAGTGGTAAAAAAGAGACCTTTGTAATGGCCAGAACTGCAATAGGAAAACTTTATTAAGTTCTCCAAGCAAGATGTGCCTACACTAATGATTCTGGAGACAATCTCTCACTACTTTCCAACTACCCATTTACAGAAGATGGATATGAAGCTATGTCCATTTAGTTCAGGCTATTTAGGGATGTATGAAACCTCAGATATTTACAGAAATAGTGGCAGTAACAGAATAATGGATGTAAAAATGGAAACCACAAGGGAGTGTTACCTATTTTAACTGTTTATGTTACGCACCCTGTCCAGCTTTCTTGTAGCCCTTTTAGGTACCAGAAAGTACTACAAGTTCTCCCTGGAGCCTTCTCCAGGCTGAACATCCCCAAGTCTCTCAGTCTGTCTTTACAGGAAAGGTGCCCCAACAGGTCCAGGTCCTTTTTATCTTGAGGGCCCCAGATATGGACTCAATGTGGGGTCTCACAAATATGGAGGGAGAGAATCACCTCCTTTGACCTGCTGCTGCCAGGACACATTTGGCTTTCCGGGCTGCACAAGCACATTGCTGGGTCATTTTGAGTTTTTCGTCCACCAACATCTCTGTGTCCTTCTCCTCAGGGCTGCTCTCAATCCTCTGTATTTGTGCTTGCCCTGACACAGGTGCAGGACCTTGCACTTGGCCCTGTTTAATTTCCTGATGTTCACACCACCCCACCTCTTAGAGGGTGTCAAAATTCCTCTGGGTGGTCTCCCTTTCCTCCAGAGTGTCAGCTGAACCACACAGCTGTTGTATTTGTGTATCCATACAAAGATAGACAATTCTTCTCATTCCACTGATTTCCACAGAGTGAAGCTCAGGGCTAATCCACCTTCAAGCTGTGTTACAGGAACACAGACAATAGAAAAAAATAAAGACAAAGCAAAGACTGTATTAGCCAAAAGTAACTGTGCTTGTATAATTAACTGGTAATCCAAGACATGAGAAATTATAACTATACCTCAGAACAGCAAAACTGAATTTGTTTTTCTTATAAATAAAAGCACAGGGGAGTGATTATCAACAGGTTGATTCAAACGCAATATTATTTACTTCTGTTTGAAATAAATTTGAATGTTACTAAACAATACTTTGAGCATGTCTAAATCCTCTTGCAACTGAGAGTGCTGGTAGTATGACCCCAGCTGGCTTAAGCTCAATTTTGTTTTAAGATTGTCTCTGCATCTCAGACATTGAAAACATCCATGTGTTCAAACAGTTTGTGTTGGTCTGTAAAACTTCAGACAAAGCAGACAAAGTAGAGCAAAGCCAAGGCAGAGTTGTTTAATACCTGGGCTGGTTAGTATTCAGTAGTGAGCCACTGCAGCTCCTGTGCTGCAGGATGATGACTATTAGAACTGGTGAAAATTCAGAGCAAGTCCATGGAAATCATTACAAATTGGTGCACAGTGTAACAGGAAGTGGAGCAGGTCCTGCTTGTTCTGTGTCTGGCCAAGTTTTACAGTACCAGAGAACATCTGGGCCATTGTCCATTTTAGAATCTTTTTTCCAACCGGATTAGGCCATGGCAGATAGACATCACTTGAGAAAACAGCTTTCCTTATCAATATTTCCCTTTTGTTAAAAGTGAAATAAAAGAAAATACTTTTCCTTGAACTGTATTCCTGCTGTCAGGAGCACAACCAGCTATTTATCTTCCCAGGAGACCACCTCCTTTTTGCTGACTGCCATTCTATTTATAGAGTCTGCTTGGTAAACAAAAGATTTATTCATTTCTCAGGAAGGAAAGGGTCGGCACTTCTAGGCACAAATTCCATCTGCTATCAGATCCATTATATGAGCTAACAGTCAAAGATAGATGGGAGATGATTTCTTCAGGAAACCAAGTCTGCCTCAGTAGAGGAGAAGAGAATAGTTTATTAATGTCCAGGAGAATTCGCAACTTGTTTCAGATCTCTTTTGAAGGATTCTAGTTCCTAGGTGGGCCTTGTTTTGAAATAGTTTTAGCTTGGAGTGTATTTCAGGTTTTGATCCAAGTTCTGCAAGTCATGACTCTTGGGAGCATATATGGACAGAATTCCTTGTCCAGCTACATCAGGTTCCAGTGGAAGAGTACAACAGCTTGGATTTCCTTACAAACTGAAAGTATACCCAAGATGGGTACCCCTCACGGCCTGGGGCTCCAGAGAGCCTGAAGTTCTCTGCTGTCTGTTCTTAAGGGTTAGCTCATGAAGCTGTTGTGCCACAGTCACATCACAGCACAGATGTTCTGGGGTGCTGCTGCCCAACTCCCTGAGCTCCTGCTGGGGAAATGGAGCTCAAGCCATCCTGGCTGACAGGCTGGAGCAGCACCACAAACACAGACAGGTGCTGGTTTGATCCAATCATTGCACTGGCTATAAATTTTAATGAGCTCCTGTTATATCCTAATGTGAACAGCCTTGGTTGAGCTTGTTTACCTTGAGCACAGTCATTAGAGGCAATGTCTTCATGCAGAGGAAAATGATGTGGAGATGCCAGCAACACCTTTAGGCCAGAAGATGTAGAAACTAAGCAGCCTGTCTGTGTCTGAAGTAATTTGTTCTGCTGAAGGACAAGGCCTGCTGCTTTGTCTATACCACCACGCTGCCCTGATTTGCTCTTAGACCTGAGCCAGTGCTTTCTGTACCTGTACTGCTTATGTATGCTATAGTCTTCTGGGATAATATCTTTTATCAGCAACCACCTTGATGATAATCCCAGTAGCTGCCTTTGTCTTCAGCTGTAACAAATTTCTGTCCAACTGCACCTGCATTTCTGCAGATGCAGAGGTTTAGAGCAAGCATTCCCATTGCACTGGGTCCTGGCTTTGGCAACCTCAAGTGAGGGTGCAGAGGATTTAGCATTTGATCAGGCACAGCTTTAGTCAGAGGCATGTGTGCTCACACACAACACACACACACAAACTGTCACTCACGTGAACGCAGAGGACACTCCTTTCTGACAGAGTGGCTGCCCTCCTCCGCTGTCACAGTCTGAAATTCCTATTAAAATTCTGTGTGAATTAGTCTCAATCCAATTTACGGTACACTTCTTATTAGGATGCCATCATATTTTTCTCATTTTGTTTTGGATGTCACATCCATTGTACTCTTCACTCTCCTCTGTAAACACTCTGCTCTTGCAGACAGGTCAGGACCCCTTAATTGGATACAGTTTTCAACCATTCATTCAGACTTCCTAGAAATAATTCCACTTGGCTTGGTATCAAATTCCATGTATGTCTTTACCATATATTAATACTTAACAAATAACGTCAAGCTTCTCAGCATTTATAAATCTATTTTGTTTTATCTGCTTTAGTCCACTACATCATTGGTATTTATATTCACATCTCAATGATTGATTTCCATTTTATTCTTAATCCTGATAGATCCAAGGCATATTTTTCCTCTGTTATGGTGATGACAGTTTAAAACATGACACTTCATATTTAATTTGTTGTTTCTACACATGATCATGAAGATGTTAGGAGAAAATGCCTGATCTGGAATGCCAACCTGTGTTCTGGGGATGATGTTTTGAGGGTAGAATTTTTGCCAGCTGATGGGTCCAAAAGAATTTGTATTGTTACACAAGGTAGATTGTTTCTAAACCAATAGCTGACCATTGCAATCAGATCCAGTGTGGTCTTGAAACTGAATTTTTAATCTTTATCATACGTACAGATTAATTATTCAATGAGACAGTTGATGTTGTCAGTGGCAAAACTGTATTTTTCTTGTGCTGGGTACCTTAGAAATAGACACAAAACTTCATAATCATAAGAATATAGAAAGGTTTGTGGTGGAAGGGAATTGAAGAATCATCTTGCTCCAACCCCCCTGCCATGGGGAGAGATACCTTCCATGAGACCAGGCTGCTCAGAGCCCCATCCAGCCTGACCTTGAGCCCTGCTAGGGATGGGATGGGGCAGCCACAGCTCCTCTGGGCAACCTGTGCCAGGTCCTCACCACTCTCACAACAAAGAATTTTTTTTCATAATAATGGTCTTGTGAATACATAACCTGTCCCTTGCACACACTTTGCTTTTTAAGTACTAATAGTACCTTACCCACAGAGAACACATGAAGTTCTTGGTGACCTTTTTTGCCTTAGTCACTGGGTCAGGTATAGATAATGCATATTTTCTAAAAACCGTCAATATTAAATCTCTAATGCTCATAGCCTATCCAAAGTCATAAAATCAGGCATTTTGAAAGTTACTAAAAATGCCTCTTACAACTGCCTTTTTCTCTGTTTTGACCTCTAAATCCCAGACACAGTAACAAGAAATATGTAGATTTTTTGGAAGTGTTTATACAACACTAAACCACTTAACAGAATGGATCAATACGGATCAATAATGGAAAACAGTGTAAATAACACTGCAACTAAAAGACAAAAAAAACAAACCCAAACTTGTCCAGAAGATAAATAAGAGGCTGTCACCACTATATATATTTTTAAAAATTTATTTTTACTTTAAATTTCTTTTTCCAGAGTAGATCTAGAACATTTCATTGCTACAACTCTCATAATTGCTAATCATAATAAATGCTACAACTCAATAGGACAATCACTATTGGGCAATTGTGAGAATTATTACTAGTCTCCAAATAGGACATTAAAGAGCTTGATATGTTTAAGGCTTCAAGACTAACAGTTATCTCCTTGTTGATGTAATACACAGAAATGTCATAAAACTTTAATTTCACTAACATTAATGATTTAACTTCTGTCTCACGTTCTCCAGCTAAATTCCAGAAGTTCTTTGTACTCCCTATAAATTGCAAAATGAAAAATGTGAAACTAAAACTGCCTGTCTGAACTCTTACAGAGCTGTAATGCAACTGGGAACACATTGGTCTTCTCTTGTTCCAACCGAAACATCTCATTGTAGGTGATCATAAGGACATTTAACTGAGTTGCCTAAATATGAGCTTCTTGTGTCCTTTGGGATTCTGTGGGTTGTCCCAGCCCCAAGAAAGCATGAGTCACCAATAGGTCTTAGAGAACATCTAATTCCCGTGTGGATATTTTGGCTACCTGGGAGTGGTTTCGATGCCACTCAGTGTTTATTGCTTGAAAGGGAGGAAAAAAAAATTTAAAAAGAGCACTATTTTCCTGTCTATGGTCTAGAGTTCAGGCTCCCATGGAGATCCAGTCCCTGAATCTGGTGGGGCCCAGGAATCTGTTGAGGTCATCTTCAGGGAGAAGTTTGGTGCAGAGTGGCAAGTGTCTGCTGGCAGCTGGAATGCCTGAGGGTGCCAGGCACATCCACAGGGAGATGGCAGATCCATTAGGGAATCTGTAGGAGATTTCCTCAGCCTGCATTTGAGTCTTGGAAGAGAGTGCTCCATGGTGCTATGTTTGGTTTGAGGTGAGGGCTTGTTAATAACACGGGTAATAACTTGTTCTGAGGCAGATCTAAAGAGCCTGAGTCTTTTCCATCTTCTGTTTATATGAGCTAATACTGCAGGTTTAGTATTTGTGCACTGAATTATATGGCACAGCTCCAAATCTCATTGCCTGCAGCAGAAAAACAACTCAAATTGGAGATGTCACTTCAGTGCACTTTGTACTTTCTATTCTTGAACAGCTCTTGATGCATCAAGGAATGTGTGTGTACTCTGCAACTACAGCCTTATTTAACAGAAGGGGGAATGTATCACTTATATTTTCCCTTGCCTTTTTTTTTGGCCTAGGTGGACAATTTACTTTTCTTCTATCTTTTTGCTCCCACTAAAAATCAAAACTGTTTTAAAAGAAAAAACTAAACCAGGCCAGTTTTGTCTCCAGAGATGTTAATTAAATGGAACCACGGTTTATTTTGGCTTACTTCTTTGAGATCTGACCAGAATTTCTGAGTAACATGGTAGCAGTCCTTGTACTCAGCACATTGTTCAGAGACTGAATGTTGGGATATTTGGCCCACACTCCATCTTCCCTCCATGTGTCCCTCAGTGTGTGCTAAGGAAGGTACCCCAGGTGCCCCTGGCTGAGGAAACAAGGCAGACACATGTGATATGGGCAGATCAGAGCTCTATTTCCCTTCCCCAGTGCAGGGATCAGATGCCACACTGCTCAACAGGGACTTCTCAAGTAATCATGACCTCATCACTTTCGCCACCTTATGTTCCACATTTCCCCCCTTTCCCCCTCCCAGGTGAATAGCTCACTGCTGTGTTCCTCCTTCTTATGGAGCCTGGCTTTCCTGATTTAACACTCCTATGACAATCTTGGCCTTCACAAATCACTGCTGGTAAGCCAGTACACTCATTTGAATAGCTTTTGGTATTTTTCACTCACTAAATTTCCTAATACTCATTTAATAACAATTTTACCTCCTAGGTTCTCCATTATTGTTTTATTGGCTTAACTCCACTTTGGCTTAGGCCACCTGTTTTTCCTCTTCCATTGCTTGCAGTGATGAACAATTTCTCACATTTTTACCTTGCAGGATTAACCTCAGATCAGGTCTGGCTATCTGCATGCCAGCTTTAACTTCATTTTTATATGTGTTGCACTTTCTTTCTTTGCAAATAATTAGGGAGAAAATAAGTAAAGGAGAGAGAAATTATGCCATGTTTAACTGAGAAATCTAATGGTATGTAAAAGTAATTGATAATAGCACAGATTCACAAATTAGATTTAATTGCCAGTATCAACCAGAAGTTTTTGCTTCTGGTTTCCTTAAAGCTGTTTCTCTTGTGCGAAGCAGTGCAATTTCCTGAACTTTTCAGGTCCTGTGACAACACAGATGTTTGCTTTTCCAGTTCTGTCATCAGATATTTACCTTACAGTGGCCAACTCACATCTCGAGCACTGACCACCAACGAGGCTTCTGGCTTTGCCTTCAGTTTGGTTTGCTGGCACTGAGACTTCACCCACCTTGATGCTCAGGTACTGGCAGAGGAAGTTGTAAATCTAGCCCACCTTATTTATATGTGACACGCTGACTACTGTTGAATATCAATAATTCAGGCGCTTACTGCTCCTGTTTGCCTTGGTGTCTGTGACCAATCCTTTTGGGAGGATTTTCACAACTGCAAGGAGGCTTTGCAAGGACTGACAGGGATCTTGGTATTGGGCAGGACGACCCCCAAAAGAGACAGAGAAGACAGAAAGCCTGGTTCCTCTGAACCCTGGGTGAGGTGGCCAATTTTAATGAGGCACAGAAAGTCCAGGGCTGTAGTCATGTCCTTTGTAGTTAATCTGTGAGTGCTGAGGAGACCCCATGACAATGCTTGCACTTAGAGATGAATGTGCCTAGGAATATTCCTAGGTACTAAAGCCAACTGGCATGTTTTTAATAAACCCTCTCAGCCTCCAAAGCAGAGTGGCTCCATACACATCATGTCCTGGGAATGGTCCCCAGACTGCATTAATGTGCAGGAAGTGCTCTGGAGCTTTTGCAAGACTGTTAATAACAGGCTGAAATTGCACCAGGGGCTGTTCAAACAGACTCACAGTACAATCTGTCACATTTCCATGACCAAGAAGATTCCCCAGCTCTGTCTAATTTACTGGTGTAATCAGAGTGCCTTATGCAGCCTGTGCAGCAAAGCCATCCTCCTGCAGCACAAAGCACTCTGAGTGCATATACATGCCTGTCCCAAGGCATGGCTAGAAATGGATCCACAAAAGCCAGAGCTTAAGAGGTGCAACCTGGCCATTGAACTCCCTTGGATTTCAGGCTTGACAGGTAATGTAGGCATTGCTTTCACTGTCTGGAAACAGGGAGTGAAAACTTTATCTTCAGTACTGAGAAAAGTAGACAGTCATTAGTCATAAATCTGGGCCACATTCTCAGCATTATGTAGGAATTGGGAGATTTCTTTCAGCACCGTAGAACAGTTAAAAGGTAGCAGGCTGCCACAGTACTGCACATAATTTAAAAAAAATCAGGTTCAAACTAGCAGGGAGAACTCCATCAGGCTAGTGGCAAAGAAACAACCTTGCAGAGTTTCACATGCCATTAAATAAATGAAATATCTGGGTATTATTTTGTCAGTAATTCTTAGTCTGTTCAAAATATTGTTACTGCTGTGACTTGTGAATCATAAGTGGCTCAATCCTGAGTTATAAAAATAATACATTAATCCGGGTCTGTGGGAGTTAAAATGACATCAAAAGCAGCAAAGACATTGAATTCAACTTTACTACTGTAAGGGGAAACATATTTGTAATTGAAAGAAGACATTCTGCAGAGAGGAGCTGTTGAGCTCAGTGATCTGATAACAGCAGAATTTTAGCATGAAATTCGCTGTGACCAACAGAGAGCAGCTTGTGAAAATACAGTTCATTCTTCAATTTATTGTGTTCAGCTTCTTTTTCTGCAAATACAGCCCCCAGGCTAAATCTTTGCTGACAACAAAAAGTCCCCCAAAAAACATTCCTGCAGACTCTCTTTGCCCTGCTGCCACCCACATAGCAACCTGCTGTGTTCTGGGGAAAACACTGAAGTTTTGATTACAGTCATTGCTCAGTTTACACTACAATGATATCAACACCAAGCAGGAGCTGAAAGCAGGTCTTCTACAGAGAAATCATCAGAGAATTGGTCTCTCAAAAGTCTGAAAGGCATTAGAGAGGTGCTGGAATTTTGTGGTTAAGCAACAATTTGGTTTTGCAGAAATATTTGGCTTCAAAGAAAGGACAACAGAAAATAAAACTTCATGAAATGTTCCACAGAAAGTTTGTCTCATTAAGAAAACACCAGGATATGGATATCAAAACACTTAACTGTCATCCTTAAGGAGGAGGAATATTTATGACAAACACGACTGCTACAAGAAGGAAATAAATTGTTTTAACAGCACCACTGTAATTTCACTTATGGGAGTATGAATGTGTCTCTATCAAATACTAAACACAGGGTCAGAAAGACACCTAGTAATAAAAATAATTATAGCAAATACCATGTTCCTCCATTCACATCTCTGTTTTGACATTGCCATGTGTTTGCTTTTGTCTCAGGTTACATGACTGGGTTTAGTCACCTAACTGTTCTATATAGAGTAGAAGAACTGGTAGTTCCCACCCAGGGCCCATGAACCCCTCTCTCAACAGCTTAATAACCAGTGCATTCGAAAGTACCTGCATGTTTGTACAAGTCTGCCAACAACATGAAACAGGGCTGTTTCCTAAGACCCATGAGAGTACCTGGTCAATTCTGGGCACTACTGAGATGCAAAAATATTCATAATATTTATTTAAACTGAAAATAAAATATTGGCTTGTGAGTTTTAGGTCCAGGGTGACTCCATTATTGGGACACAGATCCACTGGTTCTCTCTTATCTATGCTTAGCAGTCATATCTTAGCATAGACACCTCCAGCAAAGGACAATGACTCTGCAATTAGCAGGCTTAGAATTTTATATCCCTAGTTCATAGATCAGCTCTTGCATGGAAAAATAAAGCAGATCTCTCAAAGGATGACATTTTGACTATTTCTATTACTGTTACCATCCAGCACTGACAGCCCCAGAAATCAGAAAAACAGATTATTCTGCCTCCCTGGATTCAGCAGAGCAAAGAACAGTTACACTGGGAGACACTGGAGTGGGATGGAGCAGTTCTGGATCCCATCTAGCTCTGCCCCAATGTGAGCATCAGTAAATCAATTAACTCTGTGAGGTTTTAAATACTCACAATCTTCTCTTCATTTCCTTATGTTATGACTCTGCTGGTTGTCTGGGCTAGGACTCCCACCAGCAGCTTGCAGCAGGCTCAGCTCAGAGTGGCTCTGCTGAAGAGGAGATCACCATCAGACTCGGAGCACAGGTGAAACAATCCCAGATGAGGAGCCCAGGGACCTGGAAGAGAATTCCTGCATTTCTCCTCCTGTTTTTGGCTCAATAAGGGTCACACTTTAATATATGCACATTTCTCAGAGGTGCCAAGAAGCACCCAGAGAGTGGTGATTACCAAGTGACACTAAAATGTTGTGCCCAGGACAGAAAACTCAATCTTCCAGCAGTCACTGACTGTCAGGAAGACAATTTTCAGGAGCTGCCTGATCTCATTCTTCATGTCATGTTGGAAAGGCATGTGGAGGGAATCACTGATACCTGTTCTCCCTTCCCAGAGAGGTCCTATTAGAGGCTGAGAGAATTTGCTGGCTAATCAGAGCTCAATCTACATTGGTCTTTCCTTCCAGCTGATCTTCCTGTGTCTGTAAACATCAGCCCTTCTCTATGTGGCAGTTTTTGTGACAATATGTAATATCATAACAGCAGCGTGCACAGCTTTGTCTGAGTTGTGAAACAGCAGCTCACAAGAGTTCACATCATGGTCAGTCAAGCTTCACAAGAGCTGCCAGGCAGTGCAAGAGCTGCAAAGGTGTGTTTATGATTTTATCCAGCTGGAAGCTGAGCTCTTCTGCTGCAGCCCTCATACTTCCAGGACTGTGCTGGGTTATAACTGGAATTGTGTGCAAAGGAATAGAGGCGACACAAAGGTGACACAAAGCTGAATAAACACAGCCATGGACTGCACAGAATGGCCAGACAGGGCTTCCTCTTGGCTTTGATTTATAATGAGCAGAAAAGCAGTGACCTGAGCAATTATCCATCTCTGACTGCACTGTGCTCTTTCTGCCACATTTTCTTCTGGTTTTTTTTTTTTTTTTTTTTTTTTTGCTAGAAGACACATAGATATTTTTACATTTGACTTTTTTTTATACAGGCAGAGCCTTGCTATGGTGGGTTAAGCAGCCAGCTGTGCCTTCCAGTAAAGCTGGCAACTATGACTTGCAAATATTTCTATTTATGCAGTTAAGCTGCACATTTCAAGGCTGAACAATGTAAATTTCTTGTGTTTCATTCTACAGTTCCCACTGGCATTTAAGAGAATTCAAGACAAGAGAGATATCCAGGGCAGGACTGAGGAGGACTGTGAGGTTTTAAGATACTCCTAGATATCACAGTATATTTGTAGAGAGGAGAGCTGCTTGTTCTATCTGTAGTACAGAACTCCTAATAGATAAATATTCTTCCTGTCCTTCCAAAAATGTGAAAACAAATAAATAAAAAAAAACAGTATCTGAGCTGGCTCTAATTTTAGTTGTGAATGTACAAGCATTTATTCTAGACACTATAGGCACTAGACACACAAACTGAAGGTTAATGCTTGATATTATTCTAAGCACACTTGTGTGCCACTGAGCAGTGCTTGCATACATGGGAAATGCAAATCCCATCATCCAATTAAGTCATGCACTGTGTTAGGTCTCACCTCACTGATGTCAACAGTAATTATGCTCATTTATGCCCACACTGAATTAGGTCTGTAGAATCAAGAACTAAAACCCAGATACCATTACACAACCATGGACAAGAGCATGGCATTTACTTTAAAATATATCAGGGTTTGGCCTAGAGAAAAAGAAAAGAGCTAAGTGATCTCTATCTCTTGTCATATGAGGTGGTTTCCCAGTTTTATTTACTCCTCTTTTCACCAGGTTTTGTGATGAAGCTTCCACTATTGCCCAACTATTTACTCACAGCTCCCTTTTCACCCTCATTGACAGGGAGAACTCCCTGGTAGTCAGTTTTGCTTTTCTTTCACTTGGTTTCCTTACATCATTTCCACTCAGCTTTAATGTGTTACTGAATGCATCTTTCTAAAAAATCTCCCCACTAGAGTAGATGCAGAAAGGGGTTTTTAAAGATTAATATGGGATTTCAAATAAAAAAGACGGGACCTGAAGGTTTTTTATTTAAAAAGTTAATATCAATAAACAT
This sequence comes from Pseudopodoces humilis, assembly GCF_049639895.1. Lineage (NCBI taxonomy): Eukaryota > Metazoa > Chordata > Aves > Passeriformes > Paridae > Pseudopodoces > Pseudopodoces humilis. The sequence goes on from NC_142200.1 coordinate 8,401,427, forward strand.
TGATCAAAAAAATCTCAATTCCAAAATATTTCGGACCTCATCAAGTAGAAATCATTGAGTGGCGTAGTCTGCAGCTCTGCCTAACTATTAATGAGCCTGCTCTTCTCAGGACCCCTTTGTGCCATTCTCCTTTGCAAGCAGCAAATTTAGAAACAATCCTTTGGAAAGCTGATGTGGTGATGTAGAGCAACACTTCAACTTTCAGCCTTTACCTAAAAGATGTTATGAAAGAATTCAGGCTGCCCTAGAAACCTGTGACTATCAATCTGGGGACAGGTTTCACCTGAGGTGCTTGCCTCACCTCAAGTGCTATGTGTAGCTCAGGGAGCCACAATAAATTAATAAAATAAAATTAATATTAATGTAAGCTATTGAAGCTATCCAAAGGGTGGCTGTGAAGATAGTGAGGGGCCTGGAGGGCAGCCAGAGAAGGAGCAGCTGAAGTCACTTGGTGTGTCCAGCCTGGAGGAGACTGAGGGGACACCTCAAGGTGGTCCTCAACATCCTCATGGGTGGAGGAGGAGAGGCAGGCACTGATCTCCTCTCTCTTCTGACCAGGACAGTGCTTGACGGAATGACCTGAAGTTGTGTCAGGGGTGGTTCAGGATGGGTATTAGGAAAAGGTTCTTCACCCAGAGGGTGGCTGGGCACTGGAACAGGCTCTCCAGGGCAGTGGTCACAGAACCAAGCCTGACAGAGTTCAAGAGGTGTTTAGACAATGCTGTAAGGCATATGGTGAGATTCTTGGGGAAGGTCTTGTACAGGGCCAGGAGCTGGTCTTGATGATCCTTGTGGATCCCTTCCAACTCACAATATTCTCTGATTTGAATTATAATTGCATTGCATATTTGTTGACACTTCCTCAGGAGGCAATATAAGATCCTTTGTACTTGCTGAGACTTAGAAGAATTTTTATCTCATTTAGAGAGCAGCAGTCTGAAGATTAAACTGACCTTTATGAAAGTGATGTTCATTTCTTAACTGTATACAAATTGTGTGCAAAGCAAAAAAAAAAATATATATATATATTTTGGGATGTTTGCATGGAGATACCATGCTACCAAGCACTTTCACTTTCTTCCAAAAAATTTTATGATTTAAAGGATCACAGAATCAAATAGGTTGGAAAATACCTCTGAAATCATCAAGTGATTCCCTTGATTGGACACCACCTTGTCAGACATGACACTCAGTGCCTTGTGCAGCTCTTTCTTGAACACCTCCAGGAATGGTGATTCTACCACTTTCCTCAACAGCCAATTTCAATGTTTGAGAACCTTTTCCATGAAGAAATTTTTCCCAGTATCCAATGTAAACCTTCCCTGGTGTAATGTGAAGCCATTTCCTCTTGTCCTGTCTCTTGTTACCTGGGAGAAGAGCCTGACCCCACCTGGCTCAGCCTCCTTTCAGGGAGTTGTAGAGTGATGAGGTCTCTCCTGAGCCTCCTTTTCTCCAGGCTGAGCACCCCCAGCTCCCTCAGCTGCTCCTCAGACTTGTGCTCCAGACCCTTCCCCAGCTCTGTTGCCCTGGGCACACTCCAGCCCCCCAGTCTTTCTTGTCATGGGGGGCCCAAAACTGGACACAGCAGTTCAGATGGGGTGTCACAGTTCTCAGCACAGGGGGACAATCTCTTTCCTGGTCCTGCTGGCCATTCCTGACACAGACCAGGTGCCACAGGAATCTTGGCCACCTGGGCACACTCTGGTTGTGGACCAGCACCCCAAGTTCTTTTCCTCAGGGCAGTTTTCCAGCCCCTCTTCCCCCAGCCTGGAGCGCTGCCAGGGGTTGTTGTGAGTGAAGTGCAGGACCTGGAACTTGGCCCTCTTGAACCTCACACCGTTGGTCTCAAGAAACAGATTTGCTTGGTGGGACTCAGTACAGCACATTAACAGCTTTAAGAGGATCTTGATTTCTTTACTTTGTGTTCCTGCCTCTTCATAGTCAAAAAATGCTAAAACAACTGCACAGTGATGGCCAAAAACCAGAAACTATGCAAAGTGTTTGGTTTGTTTTCCTCAGGAAAAAATACATCTATACCAAAAAAAAAAAAGAGAGAAAAGGAAAAAGTAGCCACTTGCATCATGTTAAGTGAATGGCACCACAAAACTGAAATTAACAGAGATATAGGTAGAAAGTTTCCATGATTTTAAGGGAAAGCATAAGCCTGTGTGTACAAAACAGAATATTAAAGGAAACTCTGGGCAACTTTGGTACAGTTTTAAGGAAAACTTAGCCCTGTCTACATGAAGTGAGATTGTTTTGCTAATAAAAAGTGTTGATAAGCTTTGAAAAATGCAATTTTGAATGTCAATGTAGACATTTTGCTTTGATCATTAAGAAATACAAACTGAATTTCATTTCTCCGTGTCAAGAATCTACCAGAGAATTAAAAAAATAAACAAAGTGTTTTGCTAAGAAGGAACTGAGAAGCCTGACAGTACATTTGATACCTGTGCCTGTGGTTTCTATGAAAATTGAAAAAATCAGTCAGGGTTTTGTTTCTTAATTTTTTGGGCATGAATAAACTGGTATTCTTACTGGTATCTTGGGTAAATGAATTCATTTTGCCCTGCTGAAGACAATAGGGACAAAATCTGGAAACCCAAAAGCAGGGTCTCCCAGGATCACAAGGATGATTTGGCCGCTGATGACTGATTCTGGAACAGAGAACATGAGACATACACAGCTCAGTATTCTTGTAATTACTTAGCAATTTCACAGATTTATTTAGAACTCTGATTATTGAAATATACATAAAAAACAGGGAAGGTTTTAATTCTATTTCCTTGCAAGCCTGAAAATTTGATCTCAGTGTGAGTAATTGCCTAATGCCCAAGTGCAAAAGTCTAAATAGCTATTCCAGTGTTCTAAAAAAGAAAATGAATTATTAAATGCAATTTCTCTTCTGAAGTATAATCTTTGTGACGTATCATATGAAAAGTACAGAATGTTCTAATCATGTAGGCTTGAGATTTTGTAAATATAAATAATTTTGAGAAAAATATAAGATGTGAGAATTTTATTGATAAATATTGAGCAACAATTATAGCAACACAGTGTACCCAAATATAAATTTATTTTTGTCTTTGGATTACAGTAAGAATTACTGTGGAGTTCAACCAATCTAAAGATATGGAAAAATAATTGGAAAATAATTTTTGTATAATTGTTAGAAAATATGGAAAAATGTCAGATAATATAAATATGTTGTTCTATTTGAATTACCACCCTTTCTCTTCCTTCTCCCAAATCTTTTCACTAAACAAAATTTGGACTCACCTGGTGAATAAAAACTCATTTACTTTAGGGCTGTCTCTGAACTTCAGACTTTGAGAATATTTCTGTCTAACATTGGTTTGGATGTCACTGCTTTCAGCTGAGAATAAGGAACTCTGGCAATAGAATTAATGTAAAGCATATTTGGCTCATTAGAGGAAGCATGAATAATAGATCTGTTATCAATTAGCTGGTTTAATGAACTACTCCATATGTCAAGGAACTGAAGAATTTTCTATATTTGTACATCTCTACATCTACCTTCATGTTTGCACTCAGGGTCCAAAATATTTTTAAGCTGGCCCTTTTTCTTTCCTTCAGCCAATCTCCCTGGATTTCTACATTTTTCTTAATTAGTGATAAAGCTGTATTTCTTTAGAATGCCAAAGGACTTAAAGATTTTGCTTTAAATGCTTTGAGATGAATTAATTTTTAGTAGGAGCCCAAGACTTTGAAAAAAATATTAGTAATTTCTGAAGACATAGAAATCATTGACAAAAATCTCAAATACTGTTTTAATTCTAGGGCATTTACATTTTAAAAATGAGGAAATGAGGGACTGAGAGGCTGAGGCCATGAAGCCTACTGAAATAAAATAATTTCAGTACAGGATTGGCTGCTTGGGGGAGAAATAGTTTCAGAGTGTGAAAACTGAATCTTTTAATCATAAAATTAAATTTGTGATAACTCCATGTAGTCTTAATTCATCACGGCAAACCAATTATTTCAAGAAGATATTGCCTGAAATATCTCCTTTAGGTGGCAGAATACTTTCACAAAATGTATCAGAGCTGAAGCAACACACTTTGTGGATCTGGGGCAGCAGGTACCAATATTCAGCAGGATTGACTTTGTTGGTACAATGTGCACATCAGTGTTGTGACTAACATAATAAAAGAGTAATAGTGAACACCTTTTTAAACTTCATTCATGGATTTGATAGCTCTTCAAATAAATTTTATTTGTGCTTATTCATAAACTGAGACCGAAAGGAAACCTTATTTCTTTCTACAGCTCCCTGTTGGGCTGTTGCACTGGAGGTGGAGCCATGTTCTTTCAGGTGCACAGTGATCAGCACAAGAGGCAGGGCAAAGAAATTGCATTTTTCATTATTCCTTCTATGGAGACTCTGAGTCCATATAGAACTGAAAATAGGGCTTTTCCATCTTTGTGGACTTCTCAAAAACAGTCAGTGGATTTCCAAGGAAATGAAGATTGCAGACTGAAAACTGGAACAGGGAGAAAATGGCTTTTCAGTTCTGTACCACAGCTTGTAGCTGCTTCTGTCTAGATAACACAGTTAAAAAAGGCTGATTGCTTCTGAAATAATATATTTATTTTACCGGGAAGTATTTAGGAAACGAGCTCCTAAAGACAATGCTAAAAGTATCTTTTATACCATCAATAAGACATGAATTCTACAGAGGCATACTCAGAAGGAAGTTGTTTACAGGTTTATTTTCACTACTCCATAGAGCAACTGTTTCAGCATTTCTGTCTTCAACAGCCTCCAGTGGTGGCACATGTCTTCATGGACTAATTCAAAAACGCCTCCCTTGCTGTGCTCACACTGTGCTGCTGGTGGCAGCTGTAGATACAGAAGGTTTCAGCCACTCTGACACCCCACAAGTTCAGACAAATCTCACACCCACAGATGGCTGCTAATTTTGCTTTAAGTTAATAATGATTATTTTCAGAAGGAGGGAAAGGGCTTTATATCTGTGTGTGTCATAGGATCCTAACAGCATATGTGTCTTGGATGTTTCAAAATGCTCAGGGGAACTTGTTCATCCAGTCTGAGCAGACTTCTACAATTTATGCAAAATATGACAGTATTTGAAAATTAATTCTGAGCTGACACTTACTTTTCTCAAGCAGGACTAAGAGCTTACCAGCGGAAATCCCTATTCTTTGGATAAACATCTGTATCAGTCTGACTTCTCTGATTATATTTTAGAATGTTACTGCTGCCTACCTCCCTCCATCCCTGTTCTTCCTTCCCATAATAAAAAGGGGAATAAAAAGACCTGCATGACCAAGAACTGCATTACTTAAAACAACTCTGGCTATTAGTGTGATCGCTGTTACTGGAAGAGAAGCATAAAGCCTTTCTGGTATGTGTTTGAAAGCTGGTCCAGCAAAGAAATCACTGATGCTTTTTAAATTTCCAGTCATACATGAAGGTGAATTTATTTTGATAGACAACCTTATTAAAAAGGAAGTGTCCTCTATTCTATTCTGAAGAACCCACTATTTTTTTTTTTTTTGGTCATTAAGGTTCTTCATAAGTCAAGACAGACCCAGCATACTAAAGATTAAGATGGATGATGGCACATCTTGATTAAAAAACTTTCTATGCAACAGTAAAGTCTTCCCCTTGTGCTCAAGAGACTGAGAATGATGAGCCAATCAGCTGACAAGGGGAAGCATCATCAGTCTGTGGAGGTCAGATCCACCTCTGAATGTATTTGAAATATACTGCAGAAAACAACTTCGGGGAATTTTACTGGAAGCCATAAGTCTTTATAAAGCTGCAGCTTAAATATCTCCTTTCCTTGCCCTTTTGTTTGACTGATAGACCCAGCTCAGTGTGATCTGAATGTTTAGTACATCTGCTCTCTAACACTCTCTAACAAAAATGTTGATGGGTTCCTTGATTTCATGGTATTTTATGCTCTTAAATGTAATGAAACAGATATTTCAGATGATGGTACTAGAAGAAATGTCAAACATTATCATGTTGAGCCTGCTGCTATAAAATACATATGATTTTTTTTTTCTCCTTGGTAATTTTCATCTAACCTTGTTCAGCTCATAGTTGGGAAATTTAACAGTCCTCAATTAACATATCTTGCATTTTTTACTATTGAACTTGATCCAATTTCTTTTACACTATTACTTTAGATCATCTCATTTAATAAAATTCTTAACTTACACAGTTGAAAATGTCTCTCATTTTGACCTTCTCAGCATTACCTACTCTCTTCTATTTACTAAATTATAAATGAAGATGTTGTTGAGATATTCAGTGGTGTTGTTGATTCTATGTTCGGACTCCTTTTATTCTGATGCTTCAACATGACTCTCTTTTAAGATCTCACCTTAAGATATCACCTTCTTTTAAGTTCTTAAGAGATCTAACATTTATATCCCTGTCTTTTCTAATGTAGCTAAATCATCTTGCAATAAAACATTAAAAGCTTTTTTACAGAAACTGCAGCTATTCCAAGTGATACATATAATTTTATTAGTATTTTAGATCTTCTCTATAAGTTCCCCAGAAATTCTGAAATGTGTGTGCTCTGATACAAGTGCAGAATACCAATATGGTGTTCCCTCACCCAGTTTAGGATTCTGGGATCTCCCGGTAGCTAATACTTTAGCAGGGGATATAAATAAAGTCAACAAATCCTTCTTTAGGACCAAACAAATAGATCTCTTCTTTTATCAATGGAGCCTGTGTTGCTTTAGATGCCCACTGTTAGAGATACAAATTTATAATCATTCTTATTGCAGTTTCCTAAGAATAAACCTTATTTATTTAGTGTTTCATAATATAAAAGTAATCTAGATTTAAATGTTATTTGCACTCATTGCCAAAAGAAAACCAGCCCACTCCCCACAATCTATGCATTGAACAGACCACATATTAAACTGTTTTTCCCCTTGCTGGTTTGCTCAGACACTGGTGGTTTAGAGTCTAGGAGCATAAGAAGGCAGCAGCTTATCTTTGATCAGGGGATTGACTGAGAGAAAGAGCAGTGATGTGCTTGATTCAGTTAGCAGCATTTGGTGTTAGGTATTTTGTATATTGTAGAGACGTTAGTTGCATAAACCAGAGTGGTGCCTCTTCAGGGTATACAAGAATTTATAATTCTTTTTAAAAAGATCAACAGATAGTTGAAGTTCTGTCACCATGACCATGACAAGGTAGTTGGATCCTCAGCTGTTAGAAGAGGCCTCATTCTCTGTCTTTGCTGTCCCTACTCTGTCTAGAATCAGAACAGTCCTACAAGTGGCACTTGGACTTGAGGAGGATTTCCAGCAGAGGCAGCTCCTATTATGTCCCTGTGCTCTCGGCCTTGATGTAAACAGGACACTGGAGAAAGCACAGACTGCAGGAGGCAGGGATGTGCCAAGCACCAGCTGGATCTGCTCCCTGAAAAAGTCACAGAGGCAGGAGAGCTACCACTTGTAGCTACAAGTGGTAGCTCTCCCTTTGGGAATTTTCAAATAAAGAGCTGGGACCAGTGTGCAGGTAAGGGAGAAACTGTCATTGTTTGAACAAAATAAGAGTAACAGTAGAAAAATTGGGGGATGAAGCCTGAAAAAAAAAGTTCTTTGCAAAGCACATATGCCTCAGTCGCATTCTGCTGTGTTGGAACCTGGAAGACAGAAGTTCTGATAAACTAAGGATATGTGCTGGCTTTGGGCTGAAGTTCAGGACTATCCTCTTTATTGTAACTGCCATGTCAAGAGGATTTTGTATCTGATTGTAAGCATTTCCAGACTTAGAGTCTTCAAATCCCCAAAGATACAAGTAATTAACTGCCATGTGATTAAAAAAATCTTCATGGTAGGCAAAAGTCTCTTCTGAGCAAGTCTGAGCATCTCAATTCTGACACATGACCACTTTGGAGGCTGAAAGTTATTTAATGTTAAGTCTTTATTAATAAAGCTGTTCTACCTGAATAATAAAGGCCTCCAATTTGCATCCTAAGCACATTAGCAAGTATTCACTTGTTGCTCATAATTACATTGAATGATGTGATTACCATGTGAAGTGATGCAGTTTTATGATGCTGATTTGCAATAAATAATCTCCAAGTGCTTTCCAATCCCAGGATTAAAATCTGATCTTTTATAAAACATTAACTCCACTACACTTGCACCATCTCTTTAAGGAACTACACACCAGTTCACAATAGTTAACACACAGGCACTTGAATGGCTTCTACACAATGTAAAATCTGTTGGAGTAATGAGTGATTTCAGTAGAAGTCTGGAGTTCTGTTCTTTTTGCTCTCACATATTTATTAAAATTCTTACATTATGTTTGTCTGCAATCTGAAAAGGGTAAGTAAAATTGTTGGTTGTCTTTTGTTTCTGACATATATAGTTGTTACTCTCTGTCCCAGTAGCACCATTTTTCTCATGCTTAAGAACATGGCAGTCTGTTTAGGGAGGGACAGGGAAGGAATGCATGGGATGAGTAACTCAAAGCTGTTCTGAACCCTTTCATGTTTGTTCACCATAATATTTGAAAATATTCAGAAGCCATTAACTTCAAATGGCACCTTTCACTGGGATCTGAGTCAGTTATGAGTACCTCTGGTTTTATATCAAATGGCATCCTCAATCAGAATCCAAGTCAGTGACTAATATTTTCTCTGCACAAACCCATGTAACACTGTAGCTGGGCTAGAAGCTTTGTAGGTAAAATCCTGTGTCACTGAAATTACACAAGGGATGAATCAAATGAAATGTAGTGATTATCTAACCAAATGTAACAATTTAGTACTTCCACTTTACATTAAGTATTACGAAAACCTTTAATTTAGAATTATTTAGAAAGAACACAATGATTCATAGGTGACACAAAACAGGTGAGTCAAACCTAGAGATGATTGAAAGAAACAACAAAAATTCAAATAAGCTGTTTTAGCAATCAAGAAAATGCTGGATAAAACCAAATCTTGCTAAATGTAAAGCAGTGCATAATGCAATAATAAAATTTAGCTAGTTATATACTAAATTGACACAAAAATTCAGTAGACATCCTTGTTTTACTTTCAATTTCACATTCAGAAAAAAAAAACAAATAAAATGAAAGATTCAAATGAAAGCAATGAATGAGAATCTCATTACTTTGCTATGTAATAAGTGACCTCATTTTGAATGGAGTATGTTGTTCTTCATCTCATTTTAAAGAGGATATTGAAGCACAGCTAGAGGACCTGAGAAGTGCTGACAAAGGTCCAATAACCTGGAATAAATATCAAAATAAAGAAGAAGTAAAAACCACAGGATTATTTACAATGGAATGGAAATAAGTAAATTAAGTCATAAGATAAAATAATAATAATAAACAATAAATAACAATAAAATACAATACACATATTGTATAATCTGGAAGAGGTTAGACAAGGAATTCTGTTTCCCTTTTTTCATAGCAAACATATGTGAGGGTGTTAAATGAAGTTAAAATGTGATGAACTGAAAATTACAAAGAGGGAATAAATTCCATTTAATACTGTAATTATCTGATAGAATCCTTTGCTGCAGAAGGCAGTTTTAAGCTGGAAGTAAAGAGGATTTAGAAAAGGACTGGTAACAATTTTGTCTACAAAAACCATCATTCATTACAATTACAGCACAGACTTAGAGAGAAGTAAATCTCTTACTTCCAGCCCTGAGTTAATCTTTGAATGGTAATCTGATCATTGGGTTATTATGCCATACATTCAGCTGCTGCAAGTTTATCATAAACTTCCCCAAACTTGTGCAGTTTGACACAAGATATCAGAGCAGTGCAATCCTAATACAATTCAGTATACTATTTCTCATGCTTTTAATACCAGTAATGTCTAATGAATCTGAAAGCTGAATCTAGGAAGTAAGTAGCTTTTCCATTACAATTCTCAGCAAAGCAAATTTTTTACACTGAGTTTATAAACATTTAGATAGTAAAGTATCCCTGTGTCTCTATCTGGTTTCTGAAGTATTCAGATTCGTGCTGTATTTTCATTTAAACTCTTGCCTACACCATCTACATCCAATCTGCAACTGCTCAGCCATTCAAAACAAAAACTTTGTTTTATTGCCCAGGATATGCAGTGAATTCTGGTATATATATATATATATATATATATGCTATATATCCTTGAGCACATTTAATTTTAACACAGTAAAAGTCAGTATGAGCATAATCACATATAAAATGACTGTTTTTCTAGGTGGGCTTGATGGACTGTGCTGTTTGAACAAAGACAAACAAGTTTGGTAAAGCATTTTTCAGTGCTATCTCACCAGCAGACAGACGTGACATCACAAGTTTTCTTACAATATGAAACTAACTGGAATCTGTATCTTTGCCATCTTAATGTCTTTTCTCTCCGCCTGTTTCCTTCGGAAAGTGCTCCAGTCCTGACGATCTTTGTGACTCGCTGGACACACTCCTACATGCCCATGTTTTTTTTGTGTTGTGAGCCCTCGAGTAGAATGCAGGACTTCAAGTGGGGTCTCATAAGAGCACAATATAGGAGGAGAATATATATTATATATTCCTCAAGCTGCTGTCTGTGGGGATTTTGAAGCAGCCCAGGACACAGCTGGCTTCCTGGGCTGCAAAAACACAATGCTAGATCATGTTGACCTATTATCTAACAGCTTTTCATAATTATGTTTTTCGCATCCTCAGAGTGGTTGAATTAAATACTAGTTCTTACCAGAGTCCAGTGATCACATAAGTGTATGTTTGGGTACACTATGTTGTTATCACTACAGCGTAAAATCTATTGATATAATGCTCGTTTCTCATATTTTTGTCTATTTTGCATTAATTTGCAAAATCTCAAGCCTATGTGATTAAAACACCTGGATTGTCTAATGTTTTCTTGCAAGGCATTTTAGAGAGGGCAGCTGATAGCAAAGACATTGCAGAGTCTCAAGAGTACCTGAATTTGCCTTGCAGATCCAAGACAGCAGAGTGATAGAAATCCCTCCAAGTCTGTGTGCTGCAAGGGCCTGGACTCTTCAGATAACTCTTCATTTGCTTCAGAAATAATCAAAGAACAAACTCATTTTGTCATTCTGTTCAGTTACCAGGTTTGCACTTTGTTTGTTTGTTTTATAAATAAAATTGTGTTTGTCTTATGTTTTGGAAAGTCCAATCCATATTTATGCACCAGCACAGAGGATTAAGCAGCTGTATTGCTGGAGCAGAGCTGAATTAGACAATCATTGATTCATATGGCTGATTTACAATAGAAATTAATAGGAACAATTCCCTGAATCAAATTATTTCTTGATAAGAGTGCTCAGTCAATAAGTGGCTCTTGCAATATCACTGTAATAACAAACACAGCATTTGCTTTTCCTTAATCCCCTAAGTGTCTGCCCATAGCAGACACCCTTGAAATATCTTACATTGTGATAAGTATAATTTATTTCACTTTAGGATTTAAAATACTGTTTCTTTGAAGTGGAGGTCTAGTCTGACTAGTCAACTTTCAAAAGTGACAACACAGGTTTTAATGAGATGACTCAGTGAGTTCCAGATTGTGCTCACTGCATACTAAATAAATGTCCCTGTGCAAGTGGAATGTGTTACAACTCACACATTGGTGCCTTGCAACGTTGCTGCTGGAGATGGCCAGCTAGTTTTGGGAATTTTCTTATGCAGGAAGGTTTCTTGCATTAGTTCAAGAATATAAATATGAACTTTGTTTCTTTGCCAAAGGCATCCTGGGCTGCATCAGGAAGAGCACTGCCAGCACTTTGAGGAAGGTGATCCTGCCCCTCTGCTCGGCCCTGGCAAGGCCTCACCTGGAGTGATGTGTCCAGATCCTGGCTCCTCATACAAGGCAAACACTCCTGGAGTGAGTCCAGTGGAGGAAAAAAAGATGATTAAGGGACTGGAGAATCTCTCTTATGAGGAAAAGCTGAGGGAGCTGGGTTTGTTCAGTCTCAAAAAAGAGGTCACAGTGAAGGGACCTCATCAATGTCAATCAGTATCTAAGGGGAGGTATCAAAAGATGGACCAAGCTCTGCTCAGTAGCGCCCAGCAACAGGACAAGAGGCAATGAGCAGAAACTGATTAGAAGTCCAGAAAGTTACACTTGAAACTGAGGAAGAACTTTGTTACTGTGCAGTGACCAAGCACTGGCAGAGATTGCCCAGAGAGGGTGTGGAGTCTCCTCACTGGAGATATCCAGGAACTGCCTGGACATGATCCTGTGCCATGTGCTATGGGATGACCCTGCTTGAGCAGGGAGGTTGGACCAGTCAACCCAGTCTGTTCCCTTCCAACCTGACCCAGTCTGTGATTCTACGATTCTGTGACTACTACTGAATGAAGACTATTCTTTCAGGACCTAGCTATAAATTTTGCTAGCTGTTGTCTCCTTTGTTGTAAGAAAACGTGATACGTCTGAACCGAATGCATCCATGGGGTCTCTGGATGCAGTTCATCTCTGATAATCATACAGTGCTAAATTTATTAAAACAGAAATAACCTCACTATTACATTACATCTTGTCATTAAGCAGAAGTACTACTAAAGTTGATTCATGATAGTAGAACTTGCACCTGAAAAGATATTCCAAAAGTAAAGAGCCAGTCAGATATTCATTTTTTCAGTCTTGGGTTAAAGCCAAGGTACCCATCTGCTGGCCTGACAGGGAGTCATGTGGGTTATGCTACATTCCAGGACCTGAGGTCTATGATGTTGCCCAGAAGGTGCCACAGCTTGTCAAGAATGCACACTTCTATCCACTGCTACTCTTTTATATGGGCATGAATGATATTACAAGCCAAAACCTAGGCAGAATCAAGAAAGACTATAAAGCCCTGGAGGTGCAACTAAGAAACAGTGCCCAAATTACCTTTTCTTCCATTGCAGCAGTTAGAGGAAAGGATGCAGCCAGATAGAGATATATAATGGAAATCATCATCTGACTTCTTGAGTGCTGTCATGAGTATTTTGACTTTGATGACAAGTGGGCATTCTTTGATGACTCTAGCCTTTTAGGGCAAAATGGGATCCACCTGCCTAAAAGAGACAAGGCAGTCTTTGACAGCAGGCTAGTTTTGTGAGGTGAGTTTTAAAATGAAGGACTAGGGGGCCAGTGTCTAAAGTGATAATGTCCACACTATTGTGTCCAGCTGGGAATGAGCCAGGCCAACCAGAGCAGCAACAAAATTTTTTAGCTGCCTCCCCACATGAGAATTAGAATGCCAAGCATCTCAAGTGTGTTTATAGCTGTGGTGGATCCTCTTGCACCCCTCCTGGCAAACCTTCATGCTTTATTACCTCTCTGAAGTACCTTTACACCAACACATGCAGCATGAGGAGTGAACAGCAAGAGTTGGGAGATCTGTGTGCAGTATAGACACTTAAAATCATCCATGATGTGATCCTGTGCAAGCTGCTTGATCAGGGGGTCTGGGCTAGATGATCTCTAGAGATCCCTTCTAACTCCAAGCATTCTAACCTCATTAATCTAAGCATACAAAGATTTAGGGGAGTTGTCTTCCTTTAAAAAAAAAAAAATGAAAAAAAAATTACCAAAATCACAGAAGTTCGCTCATTTTTTCAATTGGCTTCAGGTCTATAATGATAAAGATTATCCAGATGGAAGCAAATAATTGTTTCTATGACAACTGAGCCAGACAAGTAACTCATTCTCTTGGAGCTCTAGTCATGCCAAATTCAAGACTATTCAAAACCACTTGTTTTAATAAAGTAAGATTTTATGGCTTTGAGTATATACAAAAACCAGATTTGTGAATTATGCTTCTGGCCTGCTCTGCTACTTTTTGCCATTTTTAGGATTTTTTTTTTTCCCTAAATAAATAAGTTTCCTTAATCACAGCATAGAGACTGTCTGCTCTCTGCCTGAAGCAAATCTCCTTCATTTAGGTTGTATATTTTCTGCTGCTTCATTTTAACATTTCCATTCAAGGACTAACAACTGTTCTTTATATTCAATTTTCCTTGCACATAGTTCAAATCCCTTGTTATGAATATACAGAACTGTTGCTGTGCATGTTTCTTTTAAGTTTGTTAATTTATGATTGTACAGTTAATGGTTTGTTCCTATGTTCCCCCAGAGTTGGTTTGTCCCCACGCTGCCATTGCGACCCAACCCATTATTCCCAAACCTTCCCTGCCTGTCACTGCAACCCTGCCCCTTCTTCCAGACCCTTCCCTGTCAATCCCCAGCTGGGCCAATCCCTGATGGCACCACCCCTCTGGAAATCCCCTAATCCTCGACGTTTCATTGGCCCATGTGATCTATCCTCTCCTCCCCCTTATCCTTATTCGTTCCTGTACTGTAAACCCCGCCTCATACTCCTCCCCTGCATGTTTCTGATTGGTTAAAATTTTGTACCACCCCCCCCGCCTGAATATTCCTTGTATTTAGTTCCAAGCGCAGAGGTACCTGGGACTTTTTGTCCTTGACTTTAGACAATTACCTTACTCCTAAAATCCCATACAGAGAGCTTCCTCCTTGTCCTTTGCCTCTTCCGTGTGCTGACAGCTTAGCATAGAGCTGTAGAGCAGCGGCTTCAAGGTTCAGCTCCTGCTGCTTAATCCAGGAGCTGTTTCCCACACTTGGCCTGGTGCCCTGCACTGAGGTAGCTGAAAGTCCAGCACTGCGTTATGGAGCTGTTTATTGTTCAATAAAACTCTAGTCTTTTTGATTTCTCGCCAAAACATCGCTGATTATTGATTCTGTATTTTAAAGCTCTCACTGTTTGGACTTTCTGGCTGGTACTTGTTAAACTACAGCACTGAAGTTTATTTAATACTGCTCAGCTCAGTCTGTGTATCTGATACCAAAATTTAAATTATGGACACTTGAAGAATACAGCCTTGCTAACACTCGCATAACACACTGTTTTCTATAAAGTAACTTTTTCTGAGTCAGGAGTAGTGTCCTTCAGCATTAGAAGGGTAAATTGGAATTGTGAGAAGATTCATTGGTTATAAAGAAGAATATGGAAAGGGTATATGTGTAAGATACAGAAATGTATTATATTTAAAGAAAAATCTCAGTTGAAGTTAGAGAATCAACTAAAAACACGAATGTATTAATTAACATATTTAATATAATTATATAATTAATATATTAATATATTTATTCAAGTTCTCTCTTGAGGGGAAAGAAAGTGATCCTATGTTTTTTTTAATACTTCTTATGTAAGAGAATACTTAGTCCATGGTGGGTCCTATGAACTTGCAGGACAAAGAAAACAGATTTGTGTTATTTGGCTGTAAGATAAAACGCCTTTATGTTTCTGGAAATAAAAATTCTATCACTAAAATCCCCAGAGAATATAAAAAGAAAAAAAAAAAACAAAAAAAAACCAAACCTTTGGAAGAAATAGTCTGTGTTGTACATTTAGAAAAAATTTGTATTACCTGAGTTTTGAAATGCTGTGACCTGGTAAATGAAACCTGTTGCAAAACCAAGAGGATGACACAATTAAATTCAATACATTGATCAGTTGTTAGGAACAGTCATTTTTTAGTAGAATTTGAGCATAACAAGCTTATATCTAGAGATATTTTGGCATCTTTTTGCTAGCGAAGTTTTTTTTTTTCAATAAAACAAAAAGCCATTGTTGTCTCCAAAATACAAAATACATAAAATACAAAAAAACCACTGTCCTGGTTTAGGGCAAATTTGGGAGAAAACCTCCAATGGGCCCCCCTCCATGAAGCAAACCCACGTGGCCCCTTTCTCCCACCCCCCAGCCAGTTTGGGAAGAGATTTCTCTGAGAGAAGTGGAAAAAACCTGTTTATTTCACAGGCACAGCACTACCCAGCACAAGAATAAACAATATCAAATTACAAAACCTCTCGCTGCTCTGAAGAGATGACAAAATTTAGAGGGTCTCTTACCTGTGGGTGTTCGCTCTGTTTTCAATCCCTCTGGCGCTGGAAAATGCCGCTGCCCAGGCTGGGCTCCTGGTAGTCCATGGGTGCAAGCTCCCGGTGCTCCCCTGAGTCCCCAGTCCCAGAGCAGGTTTGATCTGTTCTAGGAAAAGGGAAAGAAAACAGTCCAGGAAGACCTCTCTGCTCTGGCTAGTTGGAAAGCCAGGGCGATCTGTGTCTTGTCTGTCTGTGCTGTAGTCAAAACCCTGTCCTGGGATGCGGGGGGAGCCAGTACAGTCTCTGATAACAGACTCAGTGCTTCTCCTCCACTCACTTTTACTCTCAGATGAAGTTTTAAGAATACAAAACCTGTGTCTGGGCTAGGTGGACGAATGGGGATACAGTTTAACATCGCAATCGCCCCAGGACATACACAAAACACAAAAATACAAAATTGAATTACTGCCATAATCAATTGGAAATAAATACTTTGTTCACAAAGTTTTTGAAAAAAAATGTTCTTGTATCCACACATCACTAACTCACTTTTCAAACTCAGATTATTTTATTCACAGCCATTTTACAGGAATATGCTACAAACTGAATCACAGACAGAGAAGGTTTTACCTACTTGCTTTGCCTATGTTTTTCTTAATGACATCAATGATAATATTGTGCTGTAAAGTGGAAAAATTCTTTCTGAATAGACTGCAGAACCAGCAGTGAAGAGTTTCATCCTCACCAACTTCAGGCAAGCACGACTTAAGAAACCAACATGTTTCCCAGTTCCTGATTCATTGAAGGTGTCCAGGTTTCTCCTAATAAGACAAAGATTTTTGTGGCTTTTTGTTAGTATGTTACTATTACATTTTACAAGGGAAAAGGAGTTCTCTCTTACTCTTTGATACTTAGATTTAAGAGGAAAAAATCCAAAGGAAAACTTAGTGCTTTTGTTTATTCTACATTTCCTTTTTAGCTTTGAAGGCCAACACAAGGGAAATCAGTTACCCTTTTCCTGGACAGGGAAGGTCACTTTTGAAACCCTGACATTACAAAAAAGTGTTTTAATGCAGAAATTTTGTTCCTGCGTGTCATGATCTGCTAACCCAAGCAGGAGTTGTGAGAGGTTCATTTGATCTCAGAGTGGAAAAAGGACACTGATGGATTTCAGTTTAAATCATAAGAGCAATAATGCATTTTTATTTTAATGCCAGCATCATGGGTTATGCGATAGATGAGGAGAGAGGAATAAAGTAGAGAAAAAGAGAGGGTTATAGCTACCAACGGATGACCTGGGGGCGCCGGTGTCTTCATCCATGGGGAGATCTCTCTTGAAGAAAGTAATTTAGAAAGTCACTTTTATAGTCTGTTTCAAAGTGAGGGGCAGTTGGCCAAGACGTGAGGAGATTCCCAGGCCATTGTGATAAGACGCACTGCTCTGTGAAGCAGGTATGAGGTACAGAACAGGTCTCTGCTCACCAGTCCCTGCTCAGCAGCAGGAACAAAGGCGGCGTACCATGGCAGCACAGCAAACACGTGCAAACAACCGCTATTGTGGTGTAAGTCGAGCACACCTTCAAACAACCACTTGGCAAGCATCCGCCTCAAACGGGCCAGGACCCCTGCACACAGACACCTCTGGGGTCTTCAGGGTCTTGCTCTCTGTTCTTGTGATGGTCGTGAGGCAGATGAGGGAATCTTCAGGCCGTCTCTTACACTGTGAAACACAGTTTGGAGAACTGAAAACACCGTCTGTCTGTCAGTGTACCCTGTAGGAAGGGGAAACGAGTAACAATTTCAGGTAGCACAGTTGTTCAGCTCTGGTCCAAAAGCATTGCCAAAGTTACGCTTCAGCGTAACTACACAGCCAAACATGAATAGATGACATTTAATAGCTCACTACATTTGTAAGTATTTCACTCCAAGCCCCTGTACATACGTCAATACAGAGAGCTTGTCAAATTAAATAGGAAAGATCAGAAGGCAATTTCCTTATTATAAAACATATAAAGTTTTAAACACTGATGTTCCATGTGATGCAACACTCCCAAATTAATTCCATTTATCCAGTCTCTGTTTACTAGACAAGAAGCCTAAACAGGTATGACAAAGATATCGGCACTAGAGATACAGTAAATAGAATGAGATTAATCAGTTTTTTAATGCAATATGGTAAATAATTGATGGGACTTGTATCTAAACTGCAAATGCAATAATAATAATAGGGAAAAAATCAATATAAATGACAAGTATTAGAGTAAATAGCAATTGAATCAGGTTATCTAACCATTTTGCTAGAACAGAAGAACTCGTTATAGCCTCCTTATTTGATGTTTGTTTTTTTTTAAATTATACCAGTGGTGCTTTTGTATCACCACTTGAGATACTAGCTCAGGATTTAATAACCTCCTTGTTGTAATTGCTGATGGATATTAGGATGACATGACTGTGACATTAGGATGATGTGAAAATGACAGAATATAGCTCCTGTATGTAATAAACTGAATCTTATGCATTATCATGTACATTTACACATTGATTTTTATCATCTGCACTTAAGTTCTTCCTTTATCGCCATATTTGCTGGGTTTGATAGGGTTGTTGTGGTTTGGGGTTTGTTTGTTTGCCTTTCTTCTTTGTTTGCTGTGCCCTTAAATAGTTACAGAAAAACAGAGATTGAACAGATACTATTTAAACAAGAATCAGTTAATTGAAATTTTACCCCAGAATGGCTGATAATTTTGGGGGGTTTTGTGCTGGTTTTTTGTTTTTTGTTTTTTGCTGTGAAATATTTTAATTAATAATCTACTTCATAAAAATGCATTAGTGTACTTCCACATTCTCAAGGAAATAAAATCAAGAGCAGAATGTATAGAGATATTAGAGATATACAGAAATACCTGTATGTAGGTTTGTTTTTTTGGTTTTTTTTTTTTTTTTCCTTTCACTGTTATTTTGGTTATATTTCTTCAGTCCTACAAAAAATGTTACATCTCAACTAACATACTTGAAGTTAGTGAGTTATTGCAAAACAAGGGAAGGAAGAGTGAGTGGTGGCAGCATCCCAAATAATGAAATGACAGGTGTTTTACATGATTAGTGTAACTAATTCTAACATTTGCAGGTGCAGCTTATCCTCCTTTCTGAGACAGCTGTGTCCATGATCTGCTGTGGTGGGGTGACCTTGGCCAGCAGCCAGATCCCTGCCTCTCCCTATCTACTCGCCCACCCACCTCACAGTGAGACGGAGCAATATAGGAGGGAAAAGCTCCTGGGTTAAGAGACAGGGAAGTTCACTTGTCATTTACCATCACAGACAAAAAATTTTATTTGGGGAACTTGAGTGTGTGGTTTTGGGAGCCACAGTACAAGAAAGACATAAAGCTGATAGTGTCCAAAGGGGGCCTGTGAAGATGGTGTAGGGTCTGGAGGGGAAGACATAGGAGAAGCAGCTCACTTGGTCTGTTCAACCTCAGGAGGAGGAGATTGAGAGGAGACCTCACTGTGCTCTTCAGCATTCTCATGGTGGGAAGCTAAGGGAAACTGATCTCTCTCATTACCAGTGATAAAACCCAAGGGAATGGCCTGAAGCAGAGTCAGAGGAGGTTTAGGTTAAATGTCAGGAAAAGGTTCTTCACCCAGAGGGTATTTGGGAACTACAACAGGCTCCCCAGGGAGGTGGTCACAGCACCAAGCCTGACAGAGTTCAAGCATTCAGACAATGCTTTCATATCAGTGCTGAGATTTTTGGGGTGTCTTGTACAGGGCCAGAAGTTGGACCTTGATGATATTTGTGGGTCCTTTCTAACTCGGGATATTCTGTTACCCTATGGGAAGTAATTTAATTTATTGTCATTTAAGACAGAACCAAGGAGGGAGAAACAAAGCCAAAATTAAAATGTTTTCCCCTCTTCTCCCCCATCTTCCTCCCCCAGGACAGGCCCTTCCCTGGGCTGTGGCCCTTCAGGGACAGCTGCTCCTGCCCAGGTCTCAATGTCCCCACATCCCACTGCCCTGAGGACAATCAGCTCAAATTTCTCATTTCCTACACAGTCATCATCCCCTCAGTGCCATTCCTGGGCTCTGCGTGTTGTGCACTGTTCCCTGGCTGTAGAGCTGCACGTGGCTGTACAGCTGTGCAAGGGCTCTAGGATATGGCCACCACGTCCTCCCCTGCAGAAGAGACAAAGTCTCAAAAAACCACCCCAAATCTGAGTTCTTTGTCAACTGGGACATAGGAGGTGCCTGGACCAAGAGGGAGTAGGGGGGTGTCTGACTGAGGCTATTTTCAAAGTAGACTTTCATGATGTATTCAATACCAGCTTCATCATTTCAGAGACTCAAAAAAAAAAATTTTAATGAGAAGGGGATGATGATAAAGAGAATCTACTGGTTTGAGTGGGTTTGGGGGTGGGTTTTGTATACTTCTTTTGTATGTTTCTTTTGTATAAGAAAGGCGTTTCAAGCTTCCAGGAACATTTTGTGCCTTCATCTTTATTCCTATGTGGATTTTAAATCTTAAATGTGGATTAAATAGTACCTGTCACATAAAATAAGCTCCTATAAGTTGCATGTGACCAATGCAAGCATAGGTTTAGGACAATCTATTTCTGTGACTATGCAACACAAAATACTCTGAAGTTTAACTAATCTTGTCCAGTTTGCTCTGGAAGCCCTCTATGCCCGTTCCTCTTCACCCATTTCCCCATTTCATCAACGAAAGTTATGTCTTTCCTTGTGTCACTTCTGAAACCATATGACTTTGATGGCCAGTACTACACTCCATAGGAGGCTGGAATCAAACTGCAGCCTTGGGAGTGCTGCATCAAGAGGAAATATTTTGGATTTTTTTATTGCCTATGTAAATCTGAGCTGTTCGGGAAAAATAGTCCTGAGACTTTGAGACACCCTGAGGTTTCTTCTAGGGCTGCCCTTGGACACCTGCCATCTGACCAGCAGTCTGGTCTCTGATCTCAAAAGGATACACAGAACTATCATTTTTAGCTTGAAAACCAATCTGTCTAACCACCGTGGCCCATTACTGCACGTCACATTTCCTATAGCTTGTTGCATTGAGATGTCTTAGCTGTAATTCCTTTCTAAACTCTCTTTCTTGCTTTGAGACTCTTGTCTTCATTGATTTCTGTTAATTTTATTAATCTTTCAGGAATTAATTTTTGTCTTTAGTGTTTGAAGCATCTTTTAGTTTCGAAAAACCTTCAAAATTTAATTAATAAAATTTAATAACTTTTTGCTTTTTATCAGATGAAATAAACCTCATTTTATCCAAAATAAGACTGCCTAATGTGACTAATAATATCTGCTGTGACACTCTGAGGGTTTACATTAATTGCTAGTGCTTGCTGTAAGGATCACATTCTACACTCACTTGCATCCAGTTTGTGAAGATGTTCTTGATCCCCCTTGAAATGTTCATCTTCTGTAAAACTGCAACAGATCAGATTATCTGTGGCAGTGGTGAGATGTGCTATATTAGCAAAGAGGCAATAAGTACTTTCAGTTAATATTAAGTTTTTCATCAGATAAATTGGTTTGGAATAGGTTGGAATCTTTATTTCCAAGTAGCTTACTGTGTACAGCTTGCTGTAGAACTGTTCAATTCAAGAAAGATGTGCAATATAAAAATATCATAAATAAAATACCAGCAGTGGGGAAAACCAGAAGAAAATTTCTACTATCTACACAGCTGTCTCCTATTCAGAGAGAAAGGGGAGGAGAGTCAGAACACAAAAGTAGAGTGCATTTTGAAATAGATACTTCTGTTCTGTTGAATGCAAATACCATTAATATTAGCTGAAAAATGCTGTAGTCTCTGTCTTACTTTATCTACCTATGATTGTAAGAGAACTCTAAGCTAGCTAATGGTTTAATTAAATCTCAGCCTGACTTTATAAATGCAAATATTTACAGGTTTTTCTTAAATACCTCAAATTTCAAGCAATAGATGCATTCACAATCTACTCAGAATTATTCAGTAAACACAAAGGAAATGATATGTTTATCCTGAGCCTTTTTTTTGTCACATTATTTTTAGATTCTTATTCAGAATGACAAACTATTCTTACAGCCCTTCAAGAGGTAGGTATTCTCACCAGAAGCCTTCTTAGACCTTCATGGTATGCACAAAGCCACCAGCCTTTCTTGAAATGGGATTTCACTGTGCTTTGGAAAGCCTCCACAACCACCAGAATCTTCATGTATCATTCCCATATTCTCCCCAAACAAACATGTAGCTACAGAGGTTACCTGCTCAGGTGATCTTCCTGTCACAAGCTGCAATATCCATTTGAACATATTTCTCCAGCAGGTCAACATCTTTGCTAAGGGATTAGAAGATAAATGCATGCTCAGTGTGATATACATGTACATGGGCTTTAATCCATGGTTTCTTACTTGGAGGAAACCTGTAAATCTGAATTTCCAAGATTTCTGCCATGCATGGTAAGACCATAGCAATTTCCAATGCCTAAGCTACTCCTTGTTATTTTCAGCTCTCTGTCATGTAGGGAAGTCAGGATTGTCTCATTTTGTCTTTTGATGTTGACATTCACCTTCTAAGAAATAAAGGCCATGACACGTTTTCTTGTTTCTTACGAATAACACCAAACAGACCAAAAAAACCGCCAACCTATCAAACAAAACCTCCCTGAACAAACTGAAACAACCTTATCTGATGTGACAAAAAAAGCTTCACTTGCTTTGTTAAGTCTGGTTTAAAGCATCTTTTAAACAAAGGCTTCTTTATTACCCTCTGAGCACAATTCCACAAATCATACACCATTTTCCAGATGATGTGTCTGGAGAAAATGAGACAGGTGTCTGGAACCATTTCTTCT
Source organism: Pseudopodoces humilis (assembly GCF_049639895.1). Taxonomy (NCBI): domain Eukaryota; kingdom Metazoa; phylum Chordata; class Aves; order Passeriformes; family Paridae; genus Pseudopodoces; species Pseudopodoces humilis. Next base: position 8,424,165 of record NC_142200.1, read on the forward strand.
TAGCAAGCACAGAAAACAACATTAACATTCTATTTAGTGCACACATTATTCCGTGTAATCAACAAGATGATTTGAATGTTGGCTCCAAAGAGCAAAAAGGCTGGATAGAAAAAAAAAACCCAAAAACATTTACATTGAGAAGCCAATGTTTTGGCCTTTATTTGTGTGAGAAGACTTTAAAATACTTTCCAGCTCTTGGGAAAAAAATGGATTTTTCTCACTTACTGTCCCAAAGTATCCTTAGATAAGTGGTTATATATTTTCTTTTCATGCATATATTATCAATGCTTCTAGCATCATCTCTCTCTAGGAATTCTATTAAAAGTTCCTTCCTAATGGTAGAATTCATTCTTACAGAAGGATAAATTCAGTCATGCCCTTTGAAACATTTGTCTTGGTTTTAAAAGACAGGAACCATTTTTGAAATGGAAAAATGTAAACCCCCTCTCCCCTCTGAATTATTTTAATTTTGAAATTAAGGGGCTCTCAGGCAAAGATAAGGGACTAGGAATAACCGTTCTTTACTAGGAAAATTAAAATAAAAATGTAGTAGTACAAAAAAAAAAAAAATTACTGAGAGAGTCTGAATACAACCTGACCCTGTTGGCCAGGGTGTTGGTAGCAGACTGAGTAAATGGTGGCTGCAGTCGTCCTGGAGTGACAGATGTGGTTCTCTTGAAGCAGTGATCCTGTAGAAGGGTGTAGTTTTCCTCTGAAGGTCCAGTGGTGTTGTAGATGGATGTGGTCTTTTTTTGGTACTCCCAAGTCTCTGATTATATCCAGGCAGGAATGCTTGGCTCCTCCCCTTGGATGGAGTATCTCACAATGGGATGATGTAATTTTATCAGCTATGCAGTGAGACTCAAGGGCAATGACCAGAAGATACCCCCTGGAGGGAGGATGGGTCATGGAGGTGATAAAGAACACTGGCATACCTGGTTTTAACAGCTGGCCCATTAACAGAAGATATCCCCCTGGAGTTATGAGGGATGGGTCATGGAAGAGATGAACGCTGCTCCACCTGGTTTTAACAGATGGTAATTGAATTCATACATTTGGTTACAGCTTGCATTGCAACCTATGACAACACTGCAGTAAAATAGGTTTATTTCTGCTGAAATTGATGTTGATATTCTATAACCAACTTAAGTAAACAGGGTATTGCTGAACATTAGTAAACATCTGAAATGCATCTATACCATGCGCCCATATACTTCTATGCCTATAGTATATGTGCTTTTATATTGCTGCAGTAGAATAGAGAGAAAGGTAAAGTAGCAAAAAAATGCTAAGAACAAAAGTACTAAAGATGGGAGTCAAGAAGGACCATGTTTCAGAGACAAATTTCACACCTTCAGTAGAGCTGGGAGAGCAACCAGTGGCTGAAAGCAGAACCCCTGCCCAGTGACCATAATTCCACTCATGATAATTTCCATTACCCAAATACCAAAGGGTTGTTAGCAAAATTGCTTAATTTTGTAGACAATAAAACCAATGTTGTTTAACTAAAAATTAAAAGGTTGAAAACATAATTTTTCTGGTTGCTATTCAGGTTTCATAATCAGAACTTGTGTTTATTAGTCTGAAAATCCATCAGATGGTAGAGATTGCCTTGTGGAAAGGGCTTGAAGAAAAATGGTGAAAGAAAACGTGCCTGTTACCAGTAAAACTGAATCACCTGACAGGGTCCTACTTTAGTGGATTAGTTTTTATGAGTACAGAAGCTGGAAAATAAAACCAAACACTTCTTTACGATACATACTGTTTTTGCAGCATGTTCCAAATATTTTGTTATCTCTATATTTTTACTACATAAAGGGGGAGGACAAATAGAACATCATGCAACTTCAGTCTCATTTTCTAAACCTGCCACAAAACACAGATCTGTATTTGTCACCTGTGCCAATGAGAAAGTACAGGAGGAGAAAAGAGGCTTTATTTCTAACCTTGTCATATATTCAGGTCTATATCCATGTTTTTCAACATGTCTTTCAGGTCTTAGAACTTCTTTTCCCAATATTTTGAAACTGAAATTCTAAATCAGTCAAAGAAATGTTTTCTTCAGCCATTTTTCTTTAACCATAAACTTTGAGAGGTTTGAACATGATATTCAAGTACAATGCTGATCTTGCTTTCTAGAGTTATTTAAAAGAGCAGAATGTGCTTTTACTTGTCTTTTCTGTGCATATTTCTGCTTTCTGCTGAAGGTACTTTTTACATAATGAGCTCAAACTCTATCAGAATCTTGTGAATAGTCTAAGGAACATTTTATTTGGTGTGTTGACATTTCACATTTTCTTTATTACCCTTTGTGAAATCTCTTTATCACAACAGTGAAATCTCATTTGAATGTTAAAGAGTTCTTTTTTCTTTCAATAATTTTTATGTTGAAGAGGCAATGCCTTCTGTTTCTAGGCAGGCTACTTATTTTTTGAGATGGCATGACATGAAGCATTAATTATATCTATATTTACAGCGCTCTGAAATGGTCTCCAAGACCTCGGTGTAGCTCTGTGTTCATATGTCACCACAATATTAATCTTTCAAATAGATGAATGCCAACAGACATTTATCTAACCCATTTTTAAAAGCCTCTTAGTGAAGCATATTCCACAAATTCCATCCCTATACTTCATCATGTTGTAGAATTAAAAAAAAATTCTAGTAAGTATTACGTCTCTTGCTAAAATAGTGATCCAAACAGGGGGCTTACAGGAAAGCTGGAGAGGGACTTTCCACAGGGGAATGTAATGATAGAACAAGTAGGGGAATGGCTTTAAGCTGAAGATGGGGAGGTTTAGATTGGATATTAGAAAGAAATTCTTGACTGTGAGGGTGGTGAGGCATTGACACAGGTTACCCAAGAAGTTGTGGATGCCCTATCCACAATGTTCAAGGCCAGGTTGGACGGGTCTCTGAGCCACCAGGTCTAGTGGAAAGTGTTCCTGCCCATGGCTATAGGGTTGGAACTAGAAGATTTTTAAGGTCCCTTCCAACCATTCTATGATTCTAGGATTCTGTGAAATATTTGTTGTCCTCCTCTCCTAAATACATAAAATAATTTATCACTGTCCTCCTTATATTAGAAGTTGGTAGATGCTTCTGCTTCTTCAAGCCGCAGATTTCATGTAAATTTTTTAAGAATTTCGTGTGGATGAAATGCAGAAAGAAAGGGAGGTAAGCTCTGGTTGCTAAAACTTGGAAAGAGTTTTGAAATAGGATATTTTTATATGAAGTAGATTTGTAGATATGTGTGGACATGAAAATTTAAAGGTAAATAAGAGAAAATGCTTCTTTGATTTACAGAGTAGAAACTAAGGAAAAAATGGAGACATTCACTTCATTCACAATCACTCATGCAGGCTAAAGTTGTGTCAGATTTCCAAATCTTTACCCATTTGAGGAGACACAATTCTTACATTCTGGTTATATTTTTTGTATTTGGAAGTATATAATAGAAATCTAGTGGTTATAGAAAAATAGAAACTGCTGAAAATATCTGAGTGATTAAGAATGAAGGAGAATATTGTGGCTCATAGGGCAAATCTTGTACAGGACATCAAACTGAAATCTTAGTGGATCAAACTCTTTGAGAGAAACTGGCAAAGTTCTCCAGAAAACAGGGTTTGAAATTATTAAAATCATCAGAATGTCACTCCCTCAGAGTCACTCCTTTTGGAAAAAGAAGTCTGTCCATTCAATCCTTTGAATACTCTGAGATTTGTTTATTTGGTGAGGTGTTTTTGTTGTTTTGGTTTGGTTTGTTGGTTTGTTTTGTTCCGAGTAGAGAAATTTAAAATAGCAGATACCTAGTGGTTTTGTGAGATCTTTTTCTAATAAAGAAGGAAAAATGACTGGAGAATGGAATATATTGTGCAGTAAATGGAATGACAGGTTTTGCAAGCTTGAGGCCATAAATTCATAACAATAAAAAGAGATAGAACAGTAGAGTGCAAGACAGTGCACTTCAATCCAGTCGCAGAAGTGACAAATTAGGGCTTATGAGAGGCCAACGTACACAGAAAGTGTTAAAAGAGAACTGGCAGTTCCTTTAAAGAGATGTATTAAGGAGGATAATAATGGTTGGAAAATGTGCTTAGGGAAGTGGTAGAGAACTCAAAGAAGGAAAATCAAAGGAATTATCAGAGATTTTAAAAAAGCCTACAAGAGAGAAGAAAAAATAATGAAGTTCAACCTAAAAATAAGGGTCCTGAGGAAAAATGCAATATTAAAAAAATACCGAGAGCTGCAATAAACGTCTTGGGAAAGCAGTGGTATCCTTATTAATTTAACCCTTAAGAAACAAAAGGATAGATATAGGCAAAGAAAGATGGGTGGTATCAGCTCTGCATAACTTCCTTTCCTGGAAAAAAAAGCCTGGGTCTGTTAACCTCCCCTCAAAAAATAAACCTCTTTCCTTTTCTCCACTGAGTCTTCCCAGTACTACAGCTGGGACCTCATAAAGTCATGACTCATTGAGTCATGGAGAATATTTACCCCTTTTCTTGCTCCACACTCAGCACAGCTGTGAATGCCACGCTGACATGCACTCAGCCTTTCTGCACCAGTGTGACTTCACTGGCTCATGTCAAATTTGCAATGTAAGGGGTTCTGCAGAGTTTGACTTCATTCCACTGGGAGGCCATCCTAGTATTTCATCACTACGTGCTTGATTCCAGAGTTTATTAATTGAAATGCCACACGAAGAATCAAATGGATTGCAGTACCTCCCAGTAAAATACATGCATTTTTCCAATATAACCAATCACTTGTGCAAATACAGTGATTTAATCTAGAAGTTTTTTCCCATTCTGTTTTACAGGAATATAAAGGGAGACAGTGTCAAACCCTTAAAAATTCAAATTTATAAGTTATCCACAACACAGATTGAATAGACTATCTACACCTCCTTTGTCTTCCTCCCACAACAAAAAATTAGAATAATTTGATTTGACTTGTTTTGAAAATTCCATGCTGGCTGTTTTTTGCCACATTATAATAATAATAGTTTATGTAATAATGATGTGTTAAAGTCTCATTCCAACAGTCTAAGTGATGCTGAGCCATCTGGATTTCTCTGTGAGATTCCTCTCTCTTTTTAGAAATTATCAGAAGTTTTTCTCTCCTCAGTTCTCACTACCACCCATCCCTTATGTGGTACCAAAGATAACAAAAAATGATGAGGTAACTTAGCCAGCTACTCCTGTGTGCACCATGGAGTGAATTGTAGATGAACTGTTGAGCTCTTTATTCCTTAAATACTCCTTAATGCTTTTCCTGTTTCTTCACTCTGTCTTTATTGAACCTCATTCTGACTTTGTGTCATATGCCACTTCTGTAATGAAGCCTTTCAGAGAAGGCAGACTGCACTGTAGCCTATTATGTGTCACTACCTTTTTGGCAGGATTTTCTTTCCCATCTGGAAATGAACTTATGCTTTCCTTGTTTTTGTTTTTTTCTCTTTCTTCAGTATTTATACAGATTTTTCTTTCCTTCACTAAGAATAACTTTGTATATCTCGTTGGTTTTTGTTGTTTTTTTTTTTTCTCTTCTCACAATATGTTATCCATTTATGTTTGTTTTTTGTCACTTCTACAATTCTTTAATAATGTTATTTTCAAACCTTTTAAGGGCTCTTAATTCAGCCACAACCACTATGCCTTGCTTCCTACCTGTCTTTTTCACTTGGGGAGTTCATTCCTAGATATGGTATACAGTCTTCATCAGATCACCTGCCTGCTTTGAATCAGACTGTATTCCCCAAACCTACCTCTTCACATACCAATCAAATCCTTTCTAGCTTTACTCTACATACCCTTTTCACACATCCTAAAAGTAGTGAATGCTATTCTTCATTATCTCAAAAATTACCACTTACCCTTGGACACTTCATCAGTTCCTCCTAATTAGCTGGAAAGAAAACTGAAACAATCATTATTCTAGTTGATTCTCTAACTCCCGAGCAGGGGAAAAAGAAGGAACCTGATCTGCCCAGAGGGCAGCAATGGTGAGTGGAACAGAATTTTTCAAGGACCCTGCTCTTGCTCTGGAAAGTAGATGAAACACCACTGCTGCTCCACTCAGCAGTGTCTTAAAAGAGTCATCTGGCCTGGTCACAGTTATTCCTTTATTTTCCATCACCTGTAACTTGAGTTTGTAACTTGTTATTTGTGCCTATTTTCAGGACTTAATTGTGACTTGCTATTTGTGCCTATTTTCAGAACCCAACTGGAGTTCCAGTTAAGCAAAACTTGGACAGGACTCACCCTCAAGGGCCTAATTTTCTTGAAAAATGAAGCACAACTTAACTTTTCCCTTAACTATTTTTCTTCAACACACAGTGCTCAGGAAACAAGGCATCCAAAATCATTTACAACAATTGTTGGAAATATACAGTGTGGGCTTGTGAATTTTAAGCATATTTTACCTTCCCAGTGATGGAGGTGCTATCTTGTACTTCTCTTTGTCACCATGTTAGTTTTGTTTACCTGAATTATTTTCAGTACAAACATGAATGACAGCCTTTAGCTATGTAAAAACAGACTGTCATCTAGAAAGATGACGTTCTCTTTGTTCTGAGACAGATTCTAAAACTACTTACAGAGTGTATTTTCTGATTCACTTGAGTGGCTGCATGGTTATACCCTTGGTGAGACTTAATTTTCACAAACATCTCCAAGAATAGTGAATTATTCATTATCAAGACCTTTTCATTAGACAGCTGACATATTATCAGCTCTTCTCTTTGCTCTGACGAGAGATAAATAGAAGTTTATTACACCAGGGATGACAAAAGAATAGTTGTTTGGCACCTAAATTCCATTTAATTCCATAAATATTAAGCATAATTCATAACCTATTATTAGAAACGCAAGTTCAAGATTCAGGGCTATACGTTCAGTTCAAGTGATTTAGTTTCCTTTCCAGCTTTAGTCATGATAGTAACTGTTAATTCTACCTAAATGAACAGTATTAAAACAAAACATATCATATCAGAACAAAACATGACTGTTCTTCGTCTATGAACTATTACAAATCAGGAAAAAATTGCTAAAAGCACCAGAATTGTCATCATCTGAATTAGTCCACATGTATTCCAGGTATTATCTTCCTGGAAATGCGTCATTAAGGTGGAAGTTTGCAATACTCAGCAGCACAGAACATGATGTTCATGAGGAAGAGGTTCATTTGTCAAGTGAACATAAGAAGCTGAGAGAAATAAAACGATCTACAAGCAAAATTAATTCCCTTAAATAATCTTGATTTTCCTCTTTTAAACAATAATAACCCCCCAAGAAATCAGTTATTAATAAATTTAAAAGATGTCTTAATTTTTCAGCTTTTTTTGACATACTTCTAAAAATAAAACCAAGCTGCATTTTAAAAATACATGGCTATTTCAAAATAAAAAGTCAAACTGTTTCCACTACTATATGGAGAAATAAATTTAAAATAAATAAATACCTTTTTAGATAAAAAAAATCTGCCTGATTTGAATAGAATTCATGTTTATTCTCTGTTACTCTAAAACTGCCTTTTTCAGCAAATATGTTACTCCTGACAAAAAATTCTGACCTCTATTTCTATTCCCCTGCTTCATATTTCTGTCAAAATTAATGATCATATTCTACATGCTTGTGCTCTCACTGGATTATGGGACTTTCCTAATGAGCTGATCTGATTTATACTGGATTGATCTGATTTATACTGGGGCAGAACATACCAGAAATCCCTTGGGAGTTTGCAAATTGTCAAACAGATGAAGACTGCTTGTAGGTTATGTTTATGACTCCTGTATTATTTTTAGGAACTGTTACTGACAAACCCTCAAAGTCATTAATTATGTCTCTTCCATGTTTACACAAGAATGTAAGTAATTTCTGATTTACAAACGTGTATCTCCTATAACATCTCATATTAAAACACTGTGCATTTTCAGTACTCATCTCTTTGCACTCTCCTTATTCTTCAAGAGCTGGTTTCCCCTGAAGGAAAAATCCAGTGTGGGGAAAAAAAATAGAAAAGCTATTTTCTGTAGATTATGGACCCATTTCATTAAAAAATTAGTTGCATAAACCAGCTGTAGTGAGTTTAGCACTGGCTAAAAGTGCCAGTGTGCCTACTAGAATTATTTACTCATTATCTGCTGTGAGATATGAATTAGGGGGGCAAAGCAGGCTTAATTCTTAAATTGTACAAAGAAAGCTTTTTTAACAGAACTAAAGAATAACAAAAATTAGAGTAAGACCTTCAGATTCACTTTTCCTCCCCTACCTGACTTCTTTCCCAACTGACAATGTAGAGACAAAACCTGGGATTTTTAATCGGTTGCCACCTCTACAAGTTTTTCATTAGTTCTTGCAGGGAGAGGAGTTTTCTCTTGCCAGGCCATTGAGACTTCTCCACAACAAAGGGTTCTCTCTTAATTTCCATGAATAACAACTGCCCAGGAAAAAATCTGCAATCTGCAATCATGAAGTTCCTCCCATTTTCACAGCCTCCTCACAGCTGTGTTTATGGGCCATGTAAACTTAGAGGGTGTTTAAGGATGAGCTGTTCAAAAGCAAAGGTTCTCTTCATCTATCTCTGCGATCATCTTCATCTGTGGGAACAGAGGTGTTCTTTCCCTGGGGGCAAAAGGTCTTCATCACTCATTTCTCTCTCTATTCAAGCTTCTCATGGGATCACAGCTACTTCAACATCTGTTTTGCCTCATTATAGATGCTCACGTCTACAGTTTGAACACTCTATCCCCCCATACTTTCTCATGAATTAAAGGCGATATTCCAGTGTATCATAGTCTATCTCCATGGCCTTACAGAAGAACTTTCAGCCCCAATACTAAGGCATCTGCTCATTCTCCTTCCATCTGGGACTTGACTCCTCATTTACCGACCTTGGTATCTTCATGTTGTCTTCTACGTGTCCTCACTCTGTGCTTTTCTCTCACCCGAGGGAGGATCGAGGTCTGCAGGTCTCATCTGTGCAGTGAAAGAGTTAATATCTGTCCCAGGCCTGCAGGTGTTGGCGGTGGTTTCTGCCGGGCAGTGGCCGAAGCAGTCCGGTGATGGATTTCGGGCCGCACCGGGCCCCTCCCTGTGCCCGGCAGCCATTGGGGCTGTGCGGGGCTGTGGCGGAGGGGCCTGGCCTAGCCCGGCCCGCTCCTGTGGCCGGCCCAGCGGACCCTGGCTTGGTGCAGGCAGGACAGAGTTGGGGGCAGTGAGCTGTCAGCAGCCGTGGCTCGGCCTCGGCCAGGGCCCTGTGGCCTCCTGTCCCCTGCCCTGCCACCTTTGGTGTCCGGCCCGGCCCCACCAGGCCATGCAGGCTGCTGCAGAGCAGGGCCGGCCCGCCCAGCACCCACTTACCTCTTCAAAGCTGGAAGCAAGAGAGAGCTTTCCCAGGGTTGCCTGTCTTTAAAATGTGGAATTCACAGAGGCGGAGCCACCTTCTAAATGGTTTAGTAGGTTACCAATTCTCAGAGCTATCCAGCTATTGGTTTTTTTCCAGGCACAGAGGAAGATCTTAGCAGTTTCTCAGAAACACCATTTTCATGAGTGGCTTCTTCCCTCCTAACCAAGTATCAATTAATGCAAAACCAAAACACCAGCCAAATGTTCCAAAACACTGAAGCAAACTTTGGAGCTTCTAAGAAAGTTTACCCATCCAAATGTTAATTTACGTATTATATTTCCTCAAATAACCTTTCTATATTATTCTCAATAAAGAAATGCCAAAACAAATAAAAAACCAAAACAGATGCACCAAAATAATGAAGTAGGAATTTTAAATCCAGGTTAATCCAGAAGTCTTAGCTTAATTTACTTAATTTGATTATTTTAATGTGAATGAGCCCCCTGAATAGCTTTGCTGAGCAAGGCTTCCTTGTTGAAGTGCGAAAGATTTTGAGTTTTTAAGGAACAGACATTAAAATACAGCAAACGGTAGAGAATAGACATCCAACTCAGTTTCCAGAAGCGGGAATTGGTGAGATATTTCTGATCCATCTCGTAGGATATATTGAGGTAAAGACCTCAGAGAATCTGATCCTTACTGTAAACTTCTCTTTCAAAAAAGGAGACCTATCTTCATGCACTACTTTCAACCTTAAAAAGTACTAACAAAATTAAAAATTATTCTCTTAAACAAAAGTCATTTGAAAGTCATTTGACACATGCAGTTTCCGTCTCACAGTTAGCAGAGCTGCTAACAGCATTTTCAGTGGATTCTGGAAAACACACAGAGTATTTCAAAGCCCACAGCCCAATACCCTCACTAGGCTATCCAAGACAGAACATCTACTGATAGCATCTTGTTATCTGAATCAGATCACAAATTTATAAAATGCTTATATCAAATATATAAAATGCTTATATCAGCCAAAAGAAGAAAACTATTTCAGACTAAGAAATGGAAATATAATGTTCTCCTTTCAGTGCCAAGAAAATACTACAGTAATCACACACAGTTGTTCTCTAGGTGCACAGAGAAAGAGATTTGAAGCACCCAGTCTGTACTAATGCAAAATTGCATTCAGCTACTGACAAATCTAAATATGTCATCCTGGTACCATTCATTGACTTGCCATTGCAAATCTGCGGATGTGAGTGATTATTCACTGCAGATGGACATGGAACTGGTTTGATTTTGTCTAAACTTTATTGCTGATCCTCTGGATTTTCTGAGGGCTTTTTTTTTGTTAGCTTTGGTTTGGGGTATTTTTTGGGGGGTGGCAGTATGTGCATGTGTGATCATTTGTTTAATTTTGGGATAGTTTCTGGTTTTGTTGTCTTAAAAGATTAGAGATGTCTTTCCTAGTTCTTTATTATTAGCTAAATAAAATTCCTTACAAAGAGCTGGCTACAGTAAGAACTGATATTGTCCTGGGTAGTATATATTTTAAAGTGTTCAGACATTTTCAAAATAGACTGGAAGTAATTCAGTTCCAAAAGATTTATAAAACCTTGAAATTCAGTTTAGTCAAGAAGACTTCCAAACACATGTTCATTAGAGCTGCAGCAAGAGTACAGCTTACTGAATGAAGTAAACACAAGAGTTAATGAAGGCTCTTGAATATTGGTGAAATGATTAAGTCTTTATAGGAATTTCAAATTATGAATATTACTGGCAGACCAGCTATGTATTTTTGAAGTTTAAACAATGACAACATTAAAATTTTCATTATTTTGTACACTGACAAAACTCTACAAATAATTTCTGCTGATTAAGTCTATTTTCTCTGACACTTAAACCAAAAATCTTTTATGTACTCAAGAGGCTCTCAAAATGTTATTTCTAGTTGGAAACTGAGATTAAAAATGTCACTCAACAGCAGCAACAACAGAAGCTATTGCATTGTCTGGATGGTACATATTATTGCTAATGGAATACATCAGGCAAACTTTCACAGTATGATCAGTGCATTTTATGCAGTGGAAATGAAAAACAACACTGCTCTTGTTCAATAGCTGTTCTCTTGGAAGGACTTCCCTGTTTATGAAGCAGAAAATTGCCAAGTAGACATACCAGTAATAGTGAGTAGATGACTTTTAAACTTTTATTCCACAGATTTTTACAGACTCATCAGACACAACAGTAGAAGAGAAACACAGAGGAGAAATGAAATTCTCTTCACTGCTGAAATTGCTGCTGTATGATGTATGTCCTGCAACTATCTGTAGTGAGACATATTAGCAATCCATAGTTACCTGCATTTATGACAGGAAAGTTTTCTATTACATAAATTTATTTTTTAATTAGATATAATGCATACCACATGTCTAATATTTTCATGTGGAAATGCATCCAGAGACAGTGTTGCTCTTGATTGGGAGACATATTAATGCCTCCATAGTTTGTGGCTGGTTTGCTGTTGCTTCAATGAAATGCAATATTGCTGGGTGTGGAGTGTGCAAAACTTTATTGGTCTCAGCCAGACCAATAGTGTCAATAAATCTTACGTGCTGGGAATGTGGCCTCGGGAATGTTCTCCTTGAACTCAGCCAAACTTAGAGTGCTGAACTAATCAAAAATTGAGCCCAGCTGCCCCCAGGCCCCATTATCACAGAAACACGGCTTGGCTAGGAAGGCCCTTACAAATTGTCTTGTCCCAACCCTGCTGGCAAGGGCAGGAACACTTCCTGCTAGGCCACATTGCTCCAAGCCCCATCCAACCCAGCGCGGAACTCTGCCAGGGACGGGGCAACAACAGCTCCTGTGGGCAGCGTGGGCCAGGGCCTCACCAGCTCCAGAGGAAAGAATTTCTTCCACACCACCAGCCTAAGCCTGCCCTCTATCAGTGGGAAACCGCTGACCCTGGTGCTGTCCCTGCAGGCCTTGCAAACAGCCCCTGTGCAGGTCTCTGCTGGGCCATGTGCAGGGTGTGAAAGGCCACAGGAAGGTGCCCCAGGAGAAGCCCTCAGAGAGCACTGGGGGCCTGGAGTGCCACTGTTAGGGCAGCAAGCAGGGCCAGGCACGGCCCTCGGGGCAGCAGGACGCAGGGCGGGCATGGAGGCTCTGCTGGCTGGTGCTGGGAGCTCTGGAGTGCGGCCGGCAGAGAGCCGCGGGCTCCCGCAGCTCTGCATCCCTCACGGCTGGGGCGGCTGTCTGGGAACAGCTGTCCGAGGACACGCAGCCAGCCCGGGGCACTCTCAGGGCCATTCCTGCTCTGGGGCCAGCCCTGGCTGCAGCAGGGAGCACCCAATGGAGCCGCACCCAGAGACGGAGCCGCTGTGTCCAGCAGCAGGGCTCTGTGAGCAGTGTAGAATGACCAGGAGTGCTGGGCACAGCCAGAGTGGGAAGCATGGCTGGAGTCACAGCCCTGCTGCCCTGGTGCAGGCCCAACAGGCAGACAGGATGTGGGGCAGGGAGGAGCCCCCCATCCTCTGTGTCCTTCCTGGCCCCAGATCCCTGAGATTCGCATTCCTGGTTCCCCCACTGCCAGCTGCCTCCCTCGCAGCACCACTCAAGGCCTTCTCTCCATCCTTCAGCAGACCATTAATTCCTGGCTTCTCTGGTTCTTGCTCTTGCAAAGCCTTATTCAGTACTCGTGGCTAGTGGGTGATGGTTTGGATGAGGTGACGCACCTGCCACATGGTAGCTGATGCAAAGCTCTGGGAAAAGGAGAGGTGGCTGGAGTGGGAGATGGAGCAGCTCATGCTAAAGCAGAGCGGCACATCCTGGGGAGACCTGCTCTGCTCTGCCTTGCAGTGCTGGCAGGTCTGTGTCTTTGCTGGGCTCCTGGTCCTTCTCTTGGTATGTAGTTTATGTGGAGAAAAAGAAGCTGTCAGGCACAGAGCAGTGGCCTGGAGGAGAAGGAGGAAGAGGACAAGACACGGCAATATGATCTGGAATGGCTTCTAGAGAACCACATCAAGTGACCCATGCAGAACCTGCAGACAGGCTGTAAGAGGACAATGGCCCTGATGGAAAACTTCACAACCGTCCTTGGGCATGTTTTAAGAAGAACTTTCTGACTGGTGCTGCCAAGGATCTGTTGGTTTTAGGGATGCCTTTGAAGGTTGGATTGCCCATGAGGGGGAGGAGGTGATGTACCATGTGCTCATATCCCTGATTCCTCCCTGAGACCATGCTTTCACCTGGAGCATGCCACTGAGGAGCAGAGGCCTGGCAGGAACTTCCGTGTCTATGTGGAGCTGGAGTGCAGCTGCTGAGGGAGCAGCTGGGTGCAAACTGCTGTGCCTCCTGCGCCTCTGTGAGGTGGTTGTAGGAGGAGGACTCGGCCGTTCAACCTCCCAGATACCCTGTGTACCAGCTCCTACCTGGGTGTGAGGAAAACTGCCTGCTGGTTCTGTGCGCTGCTGAGATCAGCCTGGCGGTGTTTGCCCCAGTCACGCAGTTGGCCTTTAGTGCTGCTGCCCTCCAAATTCTCCTGCAAACTCAAGCTGAGCAACGAGGAAGGAAGCTTTTGGGTTAATGTGCTCTTTGGGATACAGCAAGGTGCCTGAGACATTTTTGTGAGCAGCCAGCCTCGAGGGGCCCGCACCCCAAGCACAACGTGGCCTGAGACCTACGCCATGGCAGAGACCAAGTTCTTCATGCACATGGCCAGGGAGGTCCCCCAGGACAGCTCACACCTCTAACGCCTGCAGCTCTTGGCCAGTGTTCTTGCATGCAAGGTCTTTTCCATCTGTTCCATCAAGGCCATCGACATGTGCCTGCTGAACACCGTGCCTGTGTTGTGGTTGCACAGGAGATATTTTGTGCTTCAGCTGGCAGAGATCCTGGAGCAGCTGCACTTATCCCTGGAAGAGAAACTGCTGCAGAATTTTATTATGGGCAACCAGATTCTTCCAGAGAAGAACAATGTCCCCAGATGTACGAACGGCTGAGCCACCCAGCCTCCTCCGTGGCCTGGTGCAGGATTTGGCTTCCCAGCCCCAGGTGACAGAAGCCAACCTTGTTCTGTGCCAGTGCCTGGCAAGAGTGCTGGCCTATGGCCATTGTTAGCGGGGCTTGTGCACACTGTTGTGTTTGTGGGACTGGCAGCCCTCTTATCAGTGGGAAACTGCTAGCCCTGGTGCTGTCCCTGCAGGCCTTGCAAACAGCCCCTGTGCAGGTCTCTGCTGGGCCATGTGCAGGGTGTGAAAGGCCACAGGAAGGTGCCCCAGGAGAAGCCCTCAGAGAGCACTGGGGGCCAGGAGTGCCACTGTTAGGGCAGCAAGCAGGGCCAGGCACGGCCCTCAGGGCAGCAGGACGTGGGGCGGGCATGGAGGCTCTGCTGGCTGGTGCTGGGAGCTCTGGAGTGCGGCCGGCAGAGAGCCGCGGGCTCCCGCAGCTCTGCATCCCTCACGGCTGGGGCGGCTGTCTGGGAACAGCTGTCCGAGGACACGCAGCCAGCCCGGGGCACTCTCAGGGCCATTCCTGCTCTGGGGCCAGCCCTGGCTGCAGCAGGGAGCACCCAATGGAGCCGCACCCAGAGACGGAGCCGCTGTGTCCAGCAGCAGGGCTCTGTGAGCAGTGTAGAATGACCAGGAGTGCTGGGCACAGCCAGAGTGGGAAGCATGGCTGGAGTCACAGCCCTGCTGCCCTGGTGCAGGCCCAACAGGCAGACAGGATGTGGGGCAGGGAGGAGCTCCCCATCCTCTGTGTCCTTCCTGGCCCCAGATCCCTGAGATTTGCATTCCTGGTTCCCCCACTGCCAGCTGCCTCCCTCGCAGCACCACTCAAGGCCTTCTCTCCATCCTTCAGCAGACCATTAATTCCTGGCTTCTCTGGTTCTTGCTCTTGCAAAGCCTTATTCAGTACTCGTGGCTAGTGGGTGATGGTTTGGATGAGGTGACGCACCTGCCACATGGTAGCTGATGCAAAGCTCTGGGAAAAGGAGAGGTGGCTGGAGTGGGAGATGGAGCAGCTCATGCTAAAGCAGAGCGGCGCATCCTGGGGAGACCTGCTCTGCTCTGCCTTGCAGTGCTGGCAGGTCTGTGTCTTTGCTGGGCTCCTGGTCCTTCTCTTGGTATGTAGTTTATGTGGAGAAAAAGAAGCTGTCAGGCACAGAGCAGTGGCCTGGAGGAGAAGGAGGAAGAGGACAAGACACGGCAATATGATCTGGAATGGCTTCTAGAGAACCACATCAAGTGACCCATGCAGAACCTGCAGACAGGCTGTAAGAGGACAATGGCCCTGATGGAAAACTTCACAACCGTCCTTGGGCATGTTTTAAGAAGAACTTTCTGACTGGTGCTGCCAAGGATCTGTTGGTTTTAGGGATGCCTTTGAAGGTTGGATTGCCCATGAGGGGGAGGAGGTGATGTACCATGTGCTCATATCCCTGATTCCTCCCTGAGACCATGCTTTCACCTGGAGCATGCCACTGAGGAGCAGAGGCCTGGCAGGAACTTCCGTGTCTATGTGGAGCTGGAGTGCAGCTGCTGAGGGAGCAGCTGGGTGCAAACTGCTGTGCCTCCTGAACCTCTGTGAGGTGGTTGTAGGAGGAGGACTCGGCTGTTCAACCTCCCAGATACCCTGTGTACCAGCTCCTACTTGGGTGTGAGGAAAACTGCCTGCTGGTTCTGTGCGCTGCTGAGATCAGCCTGGCGGTGTTTGCCCCAGTCACGCAGTTGGCCTTTAGTGCTGCTGCCCTCCAAATTCTCCTGCAAACTCAAGCTGAGCAACGAGGAAGGAAGCTTTTGGGTTAGTGGGCTCTTTGGGATACAGCAAGGTGCCTGAGACATTTTTGTGAGCAGCCAGCCTCGAGGGGCCCGCACCCCAAGCACAACGTGGCCTGAGACCTACGCCATGGCAGAGACCAAGTTCTTCATGCACATGGCCAGGGAGGTCCCCCAGGACAGCTCACACCTCTAACGCCTGCAGCTCTTGGCCAGTGTTCTTGCATGCAAGGTCTTTTCCATCTGTTCCATCAAGGCCATTGACATGTGCCTGCTGAACACCGTGCCTGTGTTGTGGTGGCACAGGAGATATTTTGTGCTTCAGCTGGCAGAGATCCTGGAGCAGCTGCACTTATCCCTGGAAGAGAAACTGCTGCAGAATTTTATTATGGGCAACCAGATTCTTCCAGAGAAGAACAATGTCCCCAGATGTACGAATGGCTGAGCCACCCAGCCTCCTCCGTGGCCTGGTGCAGGATTTGGCTTCCCAGTCCCAGGTGACAGAAGCCAACCTTGTTCTGTGCCAGTGCCTGGCAAGAGTGCTGGCCTATGGCCATTGTTAGCGGGGCTTGTGCACACTGTTGTGTTTGTGGGACTGGCAGCCCTCTTATCAGTGGGAAACTGCTAGCCCTGGTGCTGTCCCTGCAGGCCTTGCAAACAGCCCCTGTGCTGGGCCATGTGCAGGGTGTGAAAGGCCACAGGAAGGTGCCCCAGGAGAAGCCCTCAGAGAGCTCTGGGAACCAGGAGTGCCACCGTTAGGGCAGCAAGCAGGGCCAGGCACGGCCCTCGGGGCATCTGGGCACAGGGCAGGCACAGAGGCAAACATAGATTTTTCATTTCTTGCTTCCCGATGAATTGCTTGCGCCCTGGCAGTCACAGAGCCTGACCTTTGCAGCATGCTCACAACTGCTGAATGTACATCAGCATAGAAAAGTGCTCATGAAGGCAGCTGCAGGATTTGGATGAGGCACTGATGGCTTTTCCTGTCATTGTGTGGAAATATGAACATCGACTCCCCACAAAATGAGGAATAAGAAATAAAATCTAGTTATTGGAAAAGAAAACTTGGAAAACAAAATTTCTGATTGCACTTTCAAGTAAGGCAGGATTTGGTCCCTAGGGATATTTTTACTTTTTGTACTTGCTTTAAAAAGCACATAGTCTGTAAAGGTGTTAATTCAATATAACACATTCTGTCTCATGAAATTTATTTAAGTGAAAATGTCATGCTGGTTACATTCAAAATAAGATTTAATTATAACTTCTATTTTTTTGTAAATTTGTTAGATCATTTTGATGTTGTACCAACTACAGACCCGTTGTAAAATATGTTGCTAGATTTCTGTATTTCTGATTATCACAGGCCATTAGGGTCTCTGCATATGTCCAAACCTACCTCCTTATCATTGCACTGAGAAAAGATGCGTGCAGTAAAGTTGAAGAGAGAAACCAACCATAACCTAAGGATGCTTTGAATTTCAAAATGAAGAGTATTTGTGCTCTGGCCCAGAGGGAAGGGCAATACTGTGATCATGAAGAAAAAAATTTGGGGTGTCTCCTTCTCATACCTGACCCACCAGAAACCCAAAAGAAGTAAGATTTTTTTTTAACTCTGAATAATTTATACTATTTAGGTAGCAGAAGCAGGAAGCTGTGAAGGTTGCTCACTTAGCTCAGACTTTGGGCATTTAGTGAGAAACTTCTCTATTCAGTAATAATCACCTTTCATTCCCCATACAATTAATGGAAAGAAGATGTCAATTCATCCATCAAAAAATACAAATCTGGATGTGCCTATTTTAAGCTGAAAATACATCAAAAGTTTTTTGTTACCTTGCTGTGACTTACATGGACTTTGCAATAAATCACAGGAAAGAAAGGACTTTTCAAATTTTCCATGCATTCTTTTGCTTTAATTTTATATCTTAGGATATAAAAGTAAACTGAAGGTATTTTCTCCCTATCATTGTCAGTGGAAAACAAAGATAAACCCCAATATTTGACTTGTACAAGAGAACTTCAATTTTGGTCATATTGCAAACCAACTGGAAAAGCAGAATGATACCCTCTTCACTTACTATTTGTCTGCTCTTATTAGATCCATCAAAGAAGTGATAATGATTTTTTAGAAGGAGAATAAGTTTTACCTGTGATTTCAGAAGGAAGTATTGTGAAGAAGGAATGAAAACATGTAATAAACCAAATACAAAAAGGCCCAAAACACCCCACAAATCCATCATCTTACCCCATTAGGAGCTCAAGAAGCTCCTACATCTTGTCCTCTATGTGTCTGATCAATGTCCCCCTTTCCTTCAGTGTAAGATGCAGAATAGGGTGGGTTTTTTCTGTAAAAAATGAGCTTGAGCAGATGAATAACTTCACAGATTTGGGTGAGACCATCAAGGACCTTGAGACCTGTCCACACAGCTACATTTCACCTAAGGTCCTTGTGATTCTGGTTACAGGAATTTTTTTTCTAACTTCAGCATGAGAACACTGTTTCACCAGGAACACGTGAGTGAGACAGCAATATTGGAAAGCTTCTGGCTGTCACTGGTGCACCAAACTATTCTGCCCAGGGGACTTTTTACAGTGGCAGCTAATCGCTGACATTTCAGAAGAAAACAAATTTTCTCTGTCTTCCAGAAGCAAAGTTAGATAACAAGCAAGAAAATAATATTTCTTTCCACTGCCTACAGGCAACAGTAGAGCTGGGAAGTATTCAGTGAACTAATTAAATACTGCTATGAACAGAGCATAACAAACTCACCATGTTTTGTCTCCTTTCAGCTCCCTTTTTGGGAAGCCAAACAAATGATCTTATCCTGATAATGTATAGTTTAATTTCAAGCTCCTACCTCACCCTTTTCTTATCTTAAAATCTCTCCTTGAACAAATTATACTCCAGGTTTCCATGATTTAATCTCTTCTAGTAAAATAATTCAACTTTGTAATCTCAGTATCTGGGACCTTCTTACAGAACTTCCCTTGCTGTTAGAGTCATAATTTTCAGCTAAAAAAATATCATTCCAAGAACATAGTTCTCTGTATTTACTGCTTCCTGCTATTAGCCCCCTGATTCAAGCATCTCCCTCTCAGTCACCATTTTTCCAGGTTCCCCAAACTGTCCCATTTTAATCCATTTTAAAATAGATTCCTGATTTCCGTAACAATTTGTCCCTGTTAAATTTGTTTTTTTCTTTTTTTATTATAGGTGAGGAAAAATGCAGGTTTAAAAGTGCCAGATAAGCTTTAGACAGCCCTACCTTATGGAATTAATTGAACCCTAGATGTAACACATGATTCCAGAATAAATGAAAAGGTTGGTGGGTGCACAGAGATTTAAACTTCATGATATTATGGTCTGTACTCTCTGTAAACCAGTACAAAAGAATTATTTCAGCAGGACTTACCTGAAGATTTTTTGCTAGGAAACATATTCTGGAGAGACAGAAGTATTGATGGATTCTAACAGTAAATTCTAGTGCCATCCCATAAGGCTATGTGGCTGTGCCAGGTGTCAGCCAGCCTTCAGACATCCTCCCACTTGGTCTCTGTGGATTTTATGAGATGAAGCTGCTGACATTTATCACTTTGGTTACTTTTGCCATTAAGCTGCTTCTTCTTTTGTTAGTCCCTTAGAAAGAAGAGTGTCCTGGTTTATCCCAGAGTAAGTGAAACAAAAATGCAATCAGTACAGGTTTTTTCTGCTTTCTTGAACCCCACATTGTGTGCCAAAAAGTAGTTGTCCTGGTTTAGGGCAAATCTGGGAGGAAATTTCTGAAGGGATCACTCTACAAAGCAAATTCAAGAACCTCCCCCCACCAATTCAGAGGACATAAATCTCCTTCAAGAAAACGGGAGTTTGTTTATTTAACAAGCAAAGTACTCGCAAACATGGAAAAATGAGTAGTATTAGGCAATAAAACCTCTTGCTGTTCTGAAGAGATGGCAAATTCACAAAGTTCTTGTCATGGGGTGTAGTTTAGCTCACTCAGTCTCTTCTTAGTCCCTCCTGCACTGGAAAATGCCACATCTTGGCCCCAGTGGGCCACAGGTGTGAGCTCCTGGTGTTTTTCTGGGTTTCCAGTCCAGAGCAAGCTGATCAGTTCCAAGAAAAAGAAAAGCCAGGGAGCTTCTCATCCTCGGCTAGCTAAAAAAGACTAACTAAAAACAAAGGATAGCTCTCTCCTGCTGTCCATGCTGCACACACCACAGTCCATGAGAAGGAATACATGGGAGCAAATGCAATTTCTGCAGACACAGTGTGAGCTTCTTTCCCCTTTTTCTCTCAGAACCAGTTTGAAAGGCACAGAACTTAATATCCAGCGTGAGGAGAACAGACAATTGGGGATAGAAGCACCATAAGGGACAAGAGGGAATTAGCTATAGCAGTTGTAGCTGCCCATATTCATCTTTACATTTGAAGGTTTTGAGTATGTCCTACAATTTCCAGCCTGGCATGTTTGCTGGTATGAGATAGCTTAGCTGAAAGGACTTGTAAGAGCTGCTGCTTTGACACCTTAGTGTAACAGTTTGCAAAGATAACTGCTGTCTGCTAATCAGGAAAATTAATACAATTTAATATTTTTTAGGTGGAAGTTCGGCATTGCAAATGCAAATTATCCTTTTCAACAGAAATGTATGGAGAAAGAGTGTCAGGTCTCTTACTAACTACACACATAAAAAACCCAGAAGTTTATTTGCCACAGAAATCCACCACTGATGTCCAAAATGCTGCATGTTATATGGGGTACCTGTTCATTCTGTGCTGGGTGAGGTTATACAGTCAGGAGCACATTCCCAGTGTATCTTAAAGCTTCAAGAGGACAGAAGAGGATCTCTTCACAAGCACTCTTTTGCTGTGTTTGGAAATTGTCTAGTTCCTTTGTACTCCTCCTCATAATTTAATAGATAGTTTCTGGTGACACTAAGCATTTATAGAAGGTTTGTCTGACATTTCTGTTTCATCAAAAAAATACCTTTCTGTTCCCTATCCCATTCACAGTGCTGGCAAAAATGCTTACGAAGAAGAGAGGTTAAAAGTAAACAGGTTTTCCATTAGGTCAAAGCAATAAAAGAAATCTCTAAGATAGTGCTAGTACTTCCTACTTTCAGGATCTTGTGCTTTGCTTCTGGCTGCTAATGGCCACATTTGACAAAGAAGGTGGTGCATGGCAGTAAGTAAGGTATTTTAAGGAAGAATGTCCAACTCTCTACTTTTTCTCTTGCGTTGCTGAAGAAATTGCATCTAACTTCTAACACCTTCCAATTCACACTCCAATTTCTCTGTCTTTGTAATGAAATCAGTGCATGTGGCAGCACTATGCTGTACCTTTGCTGCTCGGGAAGACAGTCTGACCTATCAATGCTCACGGAAGTTAAAGTTTATCCTAAAGAAACCTATTGTAATAGCAGCAGCCTTGCACAGTTGTTTCACACATTTTTTACCAAATTGTCCCTTTTCCCACAGGTTATTTTTTGGTTCCAGCTGTGCAGAACAGAAAGTGCTGCTCTACCCATTAGTGAAGAAAAGGCCATGGGGTGCGAAAACAGCTCACTCTGGAAGTCTGAAGGCTGACAGAAAAGAAAGCCAGTTTCCTATTGTTTCCAGAAATGCCACAAACCCAGAGTGTTACCATTCATACTGGAAGAGTGAGAATGAATAACTGAAATAAAAGAAACGAGAGAGATTTCTTCAACAGAAGTTGCAGGGGAATATTCTGTGTGTCAAAAATTAGTTGCAATAAGGGTGATTGTGCACTTACAGTGTAGCAGCAATAATGTGTAGCATTCCTAGAGCATCTTTCATTGCAAATTACTGAGCAGAACCATTATGCAAGCAAGAGCTAAATGGTGCAGAAATGTGTATTTGTGATCTGCTATATTTTTTTATCCAGGGAAAGCTTTTTTTAATGAAAAAATCTGAATGTTGCAGGTGGTAGTTGGGGGCTGCTTCCTGTAGTCAAGAAATACATTTCTATTATGAAAGCTCCCAGTGATTTTTTTATATTAAATCAGATGAGGAAAGAAATATGGCATTTGATGATAGGCTAAAAGCTGCTGCTCCAAATAGCTCAGTGGATTTGCCTGAATGAAAATAAAATAAAATTAAAAAAAAGCTCCATATTGGCCCCACATTTACATCCTCACTTTATCATATGCTTTTTGTGTGCTTCATTGGAAAGGTGATTTTGGTCTATTTAGTCATTGATCTTACTTAACTGCTTCTTAGCATTATGGTGGATCTCTACCTAGCAGCTACTTTAAAACACTACAAATCAAGCAGTATTCTGTTATTTGTGTGCATTAAGACAGGTCATGCTCAATCTGGGATGCAGTGGAAGAGTAACCAATGACAAATGTGTAATGCAAAGCAGTCTGGCATTAATGGCAGGGGAGAGAAGGGGAGAAACAGAGAACAGATTCCAATCACAGTGGGCTAGAGCCATAATCCATGGTGCTAGATAATCTTTTGGCTACTCTGTCTCATGTGAATGTAGGTAATTTTCTTAGATGACAGGGACATGAAGTGTTTTATAATTAGTTAGATGTCATTACTCAAATGGCCCTATTCCTCAGTCATATGGCTAATGAAGGTAATTACTGCCTTTCCATTTGTACCCAGTTGAGGTGGCAGCAATGATTTCAGCCCAAGGCCTGATGCTGAGACCCTCACACTGAGGCTACCTGACTGATGTGGACTTTACAGGAAAGACAAGTTTTGGAAATAACATCAGAACATTTTAGGTGTCTGTCCTTTTCACAGTTTTTTTTTCAATAATAAATGGTCAAACATTACAGCTGTACTCAGAATCCTATGAATAGGTTGTTGAATAAGCGTATCTGCACAGGTCTAATGGAAAGAATACTGAAACAAAAACAGAGTTTTCCACTTAGACCAGTAGTTCTTTAGATCAAGCACTTCTGTTTTACACAGATCCTCAAAACTACCTTTGAAAAACAAAACAAAGCAAACAAAAAACCAAACAAAAACACCCCCCCCCAAAAAAAAACCTTGGAAAATTTGAACAATTTTTCCTATGAAGTCATTTGAGAGCTGTTAATCAATTTTAAGCAAGCTCAGAGATTATTTTGTCACTGAGATTGAAGTAGAATTTAGATTATCATGTAAAATTTTACTTTTAGTGTCTGCAGTGGATGAAGCTTTGAATACTCACCTGTGCCTCCACATGCCTTTTTTTGTGAAGCTTACATGAAAACAGGTGGGAGATATGCTCCAAGGGGCAAAGGGAAGTAGTAAAGTTGTGACCTTGGTGGTTTTCAGTGGCTAACCCTTGGTGCCCCTGTGTGTTAGAAGTATCAAAGGAAATCAGAGCTGCAGTGATGAGTGAGGTCCCTGTGCTTAGCACCAGGCAGCATGGGCAGCTGGCCCTGCTCTGCAGGGGTGGACATGGATGCCGATCCTTAGGAGTGCAGCAGAAAGTAGCTCCAGATAAGCTAGGAAAAAGACTCTGTGACATAATAATGCTGCCTCCTAATGTGTTTCTTTCTCATTCATCACTGGAGAGAAACACTGAAGCCCTTCAGATATTTTCAGAGGAAGAACTGCTTTCTGAAGCCTGGAGAGAAAAAGAAATTAGATGCAAGACTTGTGGTGGCTGCCTAGGCCTGAGGAATATTTTTCTGATGGTTGTGTTACATTTTGCAGTGAACAGTGCCCTTGTCTCATGCACCTGTTCTCTACCAGTTCATTGCTTTTGGCTGAATCACAGTTAGCACATCCTTGTGGGAATGTTTCCCCCTCAGAGAAGATTGTAAGGTGCAATTCCTTTATGTTTCTGAAGGACTTTGAAATCCCCAAAATGAAAGTTCCAGTAAGAGCAACATTGCTTTCTGCTTGGGGCAAGGTAAAAACAGGGGTCATCTGCAGCTGAGGAAGAATCCCACAGCTTTGAAATGGAGAAGAAATACCAGCACCAAGGAAAGGGTCTGTACTGAGGTCTGCAAAGTTGTCATTCAGCTGCTGTGGTTCCTGATTGTTATTAAGTGGAACAAGTCCACGTGATGAAGTTCATTCTGGGCCAGCATCTTTGTGCTCTCCCATTTATGTCCTAGATTGTATGTCTAGGTTTTACATCTGGCATTGCAATTGTTCCTTGTTGAAATGGAGAGATGCTTGGAAATGCATGCCCTAAGCATCTCTGCTTGGAAGGAGACAGTTAGGCTGCTTGGAACCAGTTCTGCAGCTTGCAAAAATTATGGATGTGCAGTATAAATTAAGACTTCCGGTTCTTAGCTTTTTCAAGATCTCAGATCACTTTGGGATGTGGCCTACATCCTCTGCAGCTATTTATCCTCATTCTTTTGCAGAGAATTTCACTTCACTTTCACAGAGAAGTGGCCTAATGGAATGGTTCCATTAGGAAACTAAGGAACTAGGAAACTAAGGAATCTAGGAACTACAAACATATTCCATTATATCTGTATACATTAAATATAACTTCGAAATCCTCACATGACATTAGTTGCTTCTGCAGCTTCTGGAAGTATTCAGACTCTGGTGGAAGCAGGTTGATCTGCTTCTACCGGTTTCATGTTAGAAGTATGAGTCCTGACATGAGTGCAAAAGGGAGATCAGACCATCTAATTGCTATTGCTGGACCTGCCTGTTCTCCATCTTTGTGCTACTGTCCTAGCAGCACCAGTTAGCTACAACTTTTTTAAATCTCACATTCAGAAAAAAAAAAAAATGGTCTTACTTATGGGAGCTCTTATGAGTAGTTCTGGAAAATATTAATTTAATTATATTTCTGTGGTTTAGACCCAAGTTCCCCTTGTTGTATAACTGATGTAATTTTGCTTTATGACTGTTGTTACTTTTATTATTCACTTTTAGAGTCTGGGCAGCAATAGAAAATTTAATGATAAACATTTTAAAATTCTTCAAACAGCGAGGAAAAGAAAAGAGAACATTATCTTTCTTAAACCATCTCTTTTCAAACTACAAGATCCTTATTTCTCATTTACACTAAAGCCCTTTTATACCTGTCCAGCTGTGTAAACAAGGCGTGAATTGTGTGTGAATTACATTTATATCATTTTTAGTACAAATAAATATAAATGATCAAATTTTCTTCCTTCATTGGGCTTTAGTTTATTGACACATATGCTGTGATTGGTCCAATCTTGAGAGAAATAAGGATACAGACCACATAATTTATCTGCTTTTTAATCTAAAAAAGCTCGCCAGAACTCGGTCATTAAAATACAGTGTGATATGCCCAGCACATTGCTAACTGACAAAATGTTAAACATTTAGTTTCCACAAGAGCAATGAGAACCGTATGTTTTCATCATTAAATAACAGTATTTCCCTTCTGTTTGGGCATCAAGTTACATTTTTCTAGCTTGAACTTCCAGATCCAGTCCCATCCAGAAGTGAACAGATAGATAAAAATGAATGGGCTTTGTTAAAAATCTCAGGCAGAGTTCATTCTTGTTAGAAAAGGGAGGGAGAGCAGATATATATTGATATAAATAATATTTCTCTGTTTCAGTAGTTTTCTAGATGTTGCGATGTCAGAAGTCCATGTAAGACTGCAGGGGTGGGTATATATGAAATAGTGAACTGGACTATTTACCATGTATATTTCTTATTTTGATGAAGGAAGATGGACAACTTACAGAGAGGATGGGTGCCTGTTCTCTTACAAAGCCAACAAAACTGCATAGACTCTGACAAGTCCTTCATAGGTTCACCTTGTTCATTCTAGAGCTAAGAGGAAATGTCTGACCTGCTGGTGGGGGCGGTCACCGTAGAGCCACTTACTTCAGTGTGCTTTAGATGGAAAATACTCTATTAATTCAGACTCAGTAGTCAGGATATGTAACAGAAAGTTGATTTCTCCCAATAATAATCAGATCATTTTCCTAGAAATGGACTATTTACACATGGTCTATTGACAGTGTATTGCACTGATACTTCTGGAGAAGTACAAGAGATGAAGGGAAAGATCTTCTGTTAAATTTTTGTGTGCTATGTTCAGTGGAGGTGAAGAAAGAAGAAAAAAGCTGAAGGCAGCTGCAGTGTCCCAAGACTACAAGAGAAAACTGAGATGAAAGACACATTTGTTTGGATACTGACAAATCTAGATATCCAACTAAATGTGAAATCAGATACGGAGAGAGGACTTCTTTTAAGAAAGATAAGGGTATTTTAACAATTTCATTATTAATAGGAATACTTCTAAAAATAGAGGTACTGCAGTTAGAAAATTTCCCAAGCATCTCTGCATGTCTTTTTCTTTCCCTGTTTTTCTGTATGCAGCTCCTCTGAAGACCTTACTGGCCCTTTGGAGAAGCACATACAAGAGACCATGGAGAAGGGCCATGAGCTCAGGATGACACAGGGTGACTTGGAAGGTTGATAACTCCAGTGACAGCTCCTAGAAAATTGATCTAAGCTTACATACAAGTTCTACTGTCACTGATATCAGAGGCAGCTTGGAAGGACATGATACCCAGAGAACTGGCTCCATTCACACTAATGCACTGGGCACAGAGTAGTTCTTGGCTGGACTGTGACACACACACATTGAGACATTTTTTGGGTCAGGATCAAGGACAATGGCAATTGGAAAAAATAATTGAAGCCTGTAGTCAGTTGATTAAATGTTTAATAGACTGAATACTTTGTTCTGTGCGTTCTAATTCCAATGAACACATTTTAACAATTTTGGAATGAAGCACAGTTTTACTCATGGAGCACAATAATTTTGGATTAAAGTAGTTGAATACATGCCTGCCATTTTGGGTGACTGATCCTTGCTTTTGCTAGTCTTTTCCTACTCAGTAAGTACTTCCTGTATAGAATCTCTCTTCAAATGACTGTGAAAAAGGAAAATTAATGCATTTGTCTGTGTAAGCAGATTAGAGTTTCAATTAAACTTTTAAAGTGAAAAAAGTATTAAGCCTTTTTCTGTTGTTCCCATTCTGAAGCATTATCCAAGTTACTTACGTTCTTTAACTGTACTTTTCAGGAAAATCATGCTTACAGTCAAATAGGACTAATTATTTTTGATAAGGAAGAATCCTTATTGATAATATAAATGCAGTCATGTAGTCCTGAATGCAAATGCAGTTTCTTAGGGAAATCTTCACAACCAGGTTTTATGTCCTGTTTATGTAGTTGACATTTTTGAAGTGTTTCATAAAGCAAGATTTGCATGCAGTCAGTAATGAGCATATTGCCACAACTATTCTCTTGTGTGCTAATTTCTGTCCAAGTACTTGGACATCTTTACAAAGCATGGTAAAATAAAAGAAAAATTATTTAATGAGGAATATAATGATTTCTGGCTGCTAGGTGGCATGATGAAATAATAGTGACTTGACCCAAGAAAACATACTAAATCTTGAAATGACCTAAATAACAAAGCATACTTACTTTTGTTTGCAGTAAGTGCTTGCCCTTTTAGCAGTTTTCCTCAGTGTTATATTTACTGCCATTCTATTCTTGGACCAATGGAAAGTTATTTGCATTGCTTTAATTTCAGAAAAGTGTTTATATATGCAAATTAAAAATAGAACTGTGTGAAAAGGAAGTTCATGTCTCTTTCATATTAAAACAATAACATCTAAACATTAATCATCTCTCTGCTTTTATTACCAAACCAAATTACATGATACTGAATTTCACAGGCCTAAAAATAAATTTAGATCGCTTTCAATGAACATACTCTGCAACAGAACTTTTCAGAACTTCTCACAGTAATCTGGTACTTCCTGATAATCCCCTGAGATTGTAAATCCCAGCCTACCCACCATGCAGAGGCAATAAGGCTGGCAGCAAAACATCCATATCAGTGGTTTTACTCTGAAGACATGAGTTTAGCAGAAGACATAAAAAGAAGTATAATACTGGAGGAATAACTGAAATAGAACATGTAGGTCAGTCTCTCCCTTCTTTGTTTCATATCTTTGGGTTGTACCTTTTTATTTCTGTGTCCAAGGTTTCTTTCTGCTGTTCTCATCTCATTGCTGTGTCCTACATCCTTGGCTCGCTTGGGGTCTTGCAAACATGACCAATTGCCAGATCATATCAGATTAAAGTCTTCATTGATTTCACACTCCAGCAAGAAAGCATTTAGTATGCTTCATCCCTGGATGAAACCCAGTTTCATTTATAGGATGTGTTAGTGTGTAGCCATTACAACTAGCCAGAGCAAAGACACTTAGTAAAATTAATTGCTCAGCTGCATATATTTTCTATATTATTTAGGTGGTAAGGGGTAAGAAAAATGCCCACACAGACAAAAAATGAACCAACTTCTGCAACAACCAACTATTGCAAATAAACTAATTCAATACCATGTTGTTTTCCTAACAAACAAAGACTCCTAATTCCTATAAGACAGATACTCATAAAACTCATCTCTACAGCAAGATTTGGCATGATGTAAAACAGGTGTAGACCCTAAGACTATTTCAGGAGAAAATAGGGTGACATGTTACTGTCACATAATTTTGGCCAACTTGTTTACTTCCAGTGTTTGTGAAGAGTACCTTTTTGTCTTCTAGATCTCTATCTTGGGAAGTGACCTTGGAACCAGAGTCAGGCCAAAAATGGCCTTGATGAATCCATCACCACACTTAGACATGGGTACCAAGGGAGGCAGCAGCTGCCGTGACAACCGCGAATGCTCGCATAAGGCTGTGCTCGTGCTCCTGAAGAAATACCAGAAAAAGCCATTCCAGTGTGATGCTGACCTGGAGCCCCCAGGCCAGAGAGCCAGCAAATGCCAAGTATAATGTCTGCAGTGACTCCAGAATGAGGTAACAGCTCTCTTGAGCTGTTCCTAGTTAACAAAACTGTTCCTAAGTTAATAAAAATCTAAATGGCAACATGAGAGATGTATCACACCCACCTACTTAGCAGTTTCCAAGAATCAGTCATAGCATCTGACCACTGTCAGAAGTCTGAAGTCAGTAAAGAGGTATCAGCACTTATCCTGCAGCCAGCAGCTAAAATGGGTTAGATGTGCCCTAAAAATGCTAATTTTTTCTATTGATTCTGAAGTGCTCCCTGTGTGACAAGCTCAGATGGACCTGCATTTCAAACACTTGCAATCAGGTAAAATGAATCTGACATCAAATTTCTCACTGCAAGAATCTGTAATAATCACAGATGATACTTCCTGTAATTACAAATAAACCCTGGAGCTTTTTGGGTTGTATCTTAGGTGCACATCTAAAGGAGGAACAAAGGCACAGCTGGAGAGAGGTCTTGTACTAATAGCCCACATTAATACCCTATGATTGTCATTTGTCAAGACAATCAACTTTCCACTGAGGTAGTCTATCAGCTGACCTGCCACATTGTCATGTAAAACTTAGGACATAAAGCAAGCATTGCTCACATTAGGCTGAATTAGGGAAAGAATATTTTCATGTCTGGAAACAAAAGAAAAATACCCAGGGTATTTATCATATGTTTTCCAAAGGATCTTCATTCCTTCTGGACAAGTTTATGAGAAATAAAGGTAGACTCCATGTGGCAGATTTTTTTTTTTTTCTGTATCAATACAGAGAATTTTCTGAAGTGTATGAAGGTCAAACATTACCTCTGCTTTATGCAGTGCTATGGTTTGGGATTCTTTCATTCTTCTATGCTTTGTTCTACATAAAATATTTTCTGATGTGGAGGAGGTCTCTGGCACTTCATATTTGCAACAAATCAACCTCATGTGGTTGTTTGGCTGTCACTTACATAAGGGGTTCTCTTCACATGTGCTGGGCTACCTGAGGCACTAGAAGTGCAGGCAACTATGGAATTTGAGATCTTCTGGAAGTTTCCTGATTTATGAGAAAGAAATAAATAATTATTTCATCTATAAATAGTAGTGTTAAATAAATTAAGATAAATTTCATATTTACCTTTTTTAGTGCTTTCAAAAGTATTTACACACTTCTCTCTTATATTGGTTCTTCCTAAAGACAGTTATTACCTGAGATATGGAAATAATGCCTTTTGGCATCCATCCATAATGGACTCAAAGTGATGACGAATAGGTGACCTGATCACAGTGCATAAGTATCTCAGAGTGAAGAGATTTCTGGTGCTACAAAACTCTGGCAATCAAAAATGGCAAGAGGAAATCCCAAGGCAGAAAGACAAAGTGATATAAAATAAGGCAAGAAATCAGGCATAGAAAGACGTTTTGTGTGTGTGTTTAATTGATTGGGTTTTTAAATTAAGCTTTGGAAATGTTTGTTCAGGAAAGGGGTGACCTCTCTATCATTCTGCATTTCTTTAAATCAAGATTGGAAATCTGCCTACAAGAAAGATGAAATTATAACACAGCTTGACAGACATGTTATTTAAAGAACTTCTTGTGTCTGTATTATAACGAAAGTTAGACTAAAATATATCAGTAAGAATGGGTACAAAAAGTGCCCTGCAAAACCAAAATACTCATAGTATGTAACTTGCTTGTGAGTGATATTATACAACTCAATTAACTGCAACGTAGGATCCCACTCTAGGTGGGCATGGGAGGGACAGGTACTTGTGCTTGATGATGTTATTTCTAGTTCTATGTTCTTATGAATATATAATATTTTCTGGTTTCAGAAGTAAAATACCCATGAAGCTGGAAATGTTGTTTTCTCTTGGATCATTCACAGACTGTTGATAGCAAACACCCATGAACAAGTTAAGCAGATGTGGAAAAGCAAATGAGTTTTTCCATCCATTCTTATCTTGATCATAACCCGGTTCCCAAGGTCCAGTTGAATATTTCAGAGCTGATTTTGCTCTCAGTCCTGTCTTCTGAAGCTGGGAAACCCAAATGCTTTTCAGACTTCCTGCAAGTGTTTTATAATGCTGGAGGACTTTACATTACCTATGATTATGGTGAAGGGTTATGACTGCTCTGTGAATGACTCTTGTTAATCCACTTCCCCATTCATTCTCCCACAGATCTTTTGCAAGGAAGCAGTACATAGTAAAGGTGCAAGATAGTCACCTCCAGAATGTGAGGTGAATGTGCTCA
This sequence comes from Pseudopodoces humilis, assembly GCF_049639895.1. Taxonomy (NCBI): domain Eukaryota; kingdom Metazoa; phylum Chordata; class Aves; order Passeriformes; family Paridae; genus Pseudopodoces; species Pseudopodoces humilis. The sequence goes on from NC_142200.1 coordinate 8,455,306, forward strand.
CCCTCTAACATCAGTTTTAAGGATGTTTGCTACTGTTTTTGCAGTAGAGATTCAGAGAATCCATTTGAAGCCTCTTTTCATAACTGTTGAAATAAATACAAAATAAACTTGCTGAAAGACAAAAAAAACAGCAAGAACTCCGAGTTTTTTACTCATTGCCGGTAAATTGGCCAGAGTTTGAACAGTGCTCAAACTTAAGCTGTTTTTTTCATAGAGGTTTGACCACAGAGTCCTTGAGCTGAGCTGTGGTGCAGCACTGGAGCACTCTGGACTCACTTTGCAATTCCTGATTTTGCCATGATCTTGGAGGAACTGAAACATCTCATTATCCTTTTCTCCCTCTCTGTTAGTGGGAAGAATATTCCTCCCTAAGAAGCATTATTAAATCAAATTAACTGAGGTGTGTGGAGTACTTGCATATCAATATGAGTAGGCATAGTGTAGAAACTCTTAATGCAACAGCTCTGAGTGAGCTCTTTAAATTCCATAAAATAAAAAGTTGATCCTCTTCCTCACTGCTGTGGATACCACTGCAGTACCTTCTCCTTTTTGACTATCAAGACTAAGGTCACAATAATAAATAAACTAGATGAAACACTGAAGAGTGTTTTTTGGTAGCTCAGATGGATTCCATCTAGCTGGACCAGTATTAGCCAAAAGTATCCAGGGAAACAGACTACGCCAGTCCCAAGAAATTGCTTCCTGAGACAAACCAAACTTTCAAGAACACTCAGTTCCAAAATCTGATTTGTTCTGACACTCATTTTTATTTAGGTGACTCTGACAGCTATCATCACCCAGTGTTAACCTGTTAAGCCTTTCTTGATTTGAATACTGAAGGTTAAACCCGACAGGATGGATATCATTGTATCACAGACCAGGCTGAGCCAAACACAGATTTTACACTGACACACCCATGTAGTTTGGAGCAGACAGAAGGAAAAAGAGCCTTGAAGGAAAATAAGCAATCGAGAGGGGATCATCCCCTTGCTGAAGTAGAATTGGCATTAACCTCATTCATACTGATTTGGATTTCTTGAACTTTTTCTGGACAGTTTGCTTGGTCTTGACAAGGAAATCATTAAAAAAAAAAAAAAACACAGAAAAAATGTTAAGCACTGAAAAATTCTTCTTTGAAATAGAAGGATTTTTTCAGTGTTTTCCATTTTCAAATCTTGATTAAAAATTACTGCTTTAAAAATACTGTTTGACCTTTTTCCCCACAAGGCTCCTCTCCCTAGTGTTTCATCATGGTGTGAAATTCTTTCCTCTGATCTGAGCACCTGACTCTACCTGACATTTAAGTGAGATGCACACCCACATCTGAAGGCAGGCTCTGGCTCTTTGAATCTGGATTTGTCTTTGTTTTATTTAAAGAGAGTAGATTGCAGAGATGATAAAATAATTCAAAGGGATGGTTTATGGACTGCTCTCGTCTATTTTCTACTAACAAAACAAGCACGTTTTTCTTTGACACAATAAACATATTGGTAAAACCAAAATGTACCTACATAGAATAGTGCAAAAATTCCTGCTTAAATGAAGAAGGTGCTTTTTTATTTGTTTTCTTTTGGAAATCATCTTAATTTTGTTCTTTTAAAAGCTAACAGTTCAATTAAGGTTTGTGTTCAGTGTGTTATGCTAAATTTCTTTAAAGGTATTAGCTGAAATTGAGAGATTATCATGGGTTTATGAAGATTATATTTTATCAAGTGTAAAACTACTCTTGTAAATGAACAAGGTGGTTTATAAGGTGCCTAACTGATAGATTTACAAATGCACCTGGGAGGCTACTCTTCGTATTGCTTTTTCACTTAAAACTCCCGTTTTGTTGTTGGAATCTAATTTTTGGACTCGCATTCAGGTAACAATATACTAATCCTTCTCACTGCAGCAGTCTCCCACAAAGATCTCTGGGAGTGATTTAATAATACCATAGTTTGAACATTTGCTTTCTGCATTTTTTTTTTAAATATGTGGACCCATTCTCAGCTATTTTCCTTGAAGGAGTCCCAACATTTCTTCTTATGACATAAATATTTATAATAGATGCACTGAAATAGTCCCCAGAAAATACAGAGCTAAGCATTAATAGAAAAAATTTACACAGATTACAGCAAAATTTGCTCTTTTATTCTGAGTGCAGAAGAATAAATTCTTATATTTTATTTATAAAAGGAATTTTTGAAAACTCCTTGTTTAACCCTGTTATCCTGTTCCCAGATAAACTTTGGAACTGAGAGCCAATACCACAAACTTCTAAGCACAGTCTGCAGGAAGCTGAGAGCTCTGAACTCTGGTTAACTTGGTGGAAATAAGTTTTAGGAGTGGAAGAAGTTCATTTCTTCCCTCAGATGGATGTTCCAAGAGCCCTTTGAAATCCCTGCAGTCAAGCAGACTCCAGACATTAGCACTGCATGAGCTCTTTTCCTTCAAAAGATATTTTGCATAACATGAAATTAATCAAGAGACTAAAGACTGATGTCTAAGCAAAATGTGTACTTTGATGAAAAGAGCACTTGAGGAAGACTGTCTTGAGTTGCTAATTACATAATATCCTTAATATTTTTGAACCTCAGTGCTGTGGAAGGGAAGGATAGAATGAGTACAGCAAGGTTAAGGGATTAGCCTGTATGGTGAATGGTTATAACTCAGAAAACCTTCTCTTCACAAAGGAAAATCTACCCAAAACCACTGCACCCAGCCTCTCTCAGCTCAGCCCATGACTCAGAGGAGAGTAATTATTGCCTGTTTGCAAGCACAGGAATATACACTTCACTTTGTTGCTAAGCTAGAAAAAAGCAGGAAAAGTCTCGCTTCTTCCCTCACCTGTAGCGTGGGAGTAACAACTTCCCACATCTACTTTATCAATATAACCCAAGAACAGTGGTCCAGAGGCCATTTCCTGCAGTCTGACACTGAAAAAAAAGCTATTAACAGTAGAAAAAGCATGGTGCAAGTTTCAGGGAAGTCACATTACTTTCTGGTAGCTGTGAAGGCAGCTGTGGGCATCCCTGTCATTATCTGCTTGGCTTGCCCACCATTCACCTGTGTTTTCCTGTGATTCATTTGTATCTGTTCTGCTCCCTTTCTGTGACTGGTTGTGAAATGCTTGTGAGAGCAACCATGGCTGAGTGCCTTCGTCTCTGAAAATTGCAATTGCAATTATATATATATATATATATATATATAATCTCTGTTGGATTTTTCTATTTCTAACTCTGCAAGAGCTAAACCTCTCAGTCACCACAAAATGTCCACCCCCTTGCTGCTGGTTTGCTCCCTTGTACACATTGCTGACACAGTGGTCCAGCCTGTCCTCTTTCTAGCAAAGTTGCACTTGTACATTTTTAATGTGTGCTTCCTACGTTCATTTCAAGCTATGCTGGTAAAGGGATAAGGAAGACACATACCTGCTAAATGAAAACTTATTTTTGCTATTTTCTAAGCATATAAGGGTACTTTTTAACATCTGACACATCTGTCATATGTAGTCTTAGCCTTATTTAAGTAAAATATTATATCAGTATTAATATCAATATGTATGAATAAAGATTATATATAAATTTTATATAACTGTATAGCAAGTATATGTGGGTATATATTTATAGATATACATACAAATCTATCTGTATACTTATATATGGAGCATTTGCTTCTCATGTTCTGGGTAGGTTTCCCTTTTGTTTTAACAGTGGTGAATTCACAATTTGTGAATTGTCCCTCTGTAAGGAAGAACAGCCAACACAACAAACCAGGAGCATTTTTGTATGAGGTCAAAAAAGCCATTGAACAATGCACTATAATTTCTGAGAAGGTCATTTCTGCTAAGGAAATTGTATTGTAAAGACGAAAACAAAACTAAGGAGCCTGCAGAGAGCAAAAGACAGTAAATTATAGAGCTCCAGACCCTACCTAAATGCTGTGTCTCCTTTTGGGTAGCCTGGCCCAGTCTCAGAATCCAAAAGGACAAAACCAGAGGATTTTGTTTTAGCTTAGGATTCAAATATCAAGGCAGAAGCTCAGTTAACAACATATTGTGGGTCTGTAATCAAAGCCATCTTTTGCAAAAATGCTAAATATCTATGGCAACCTATCCATATTGTCTTCAAAACATCCATTTCCCCTGATGACATTTTTGTACACTGGGCAAAAAAATGACAGTGAAATAGGAACAGGCAATTAACCTGTGCCCTGAGGCTGGCTGCCTCTGTGGCTTCCTCCTGGACTTGTACCATCCTCCTTCCCTGTCGCAATGAGACAGCAGAATTCCTTGAGGGGGATAGGGGTCTTGCCTCTGCTGATACATGGATGCAACAGAATGGGCTGGTCACTTGTGCAGTGAAAATCTGGAAAAAAAAAAAGACCATCAAACCTCAGTGGGAGGAGCAACCTTTAAAATAGATGTTTTATCCTTGACAATTCAGTTACCTGCTGTGCTGGCACTTTGCATTGTCACCAGTTAGCAAATGTGAATCCTCATATTTATGAACTTTTCTACATGGAAAATCCCTTTTCCATCAGATCTGTCCCTGGCTCATATTACTGGGGAGAAGAGTGCTGTCACTCTGCCTTGTGGCTGCTAAAGGTCAATGGGCTTTGCAGCTCCTTTTGAGGTTCAGTGAACAGATGCTTTTTTTGGGAAGTTGTGACTGAATCACTGCCTTCATTTCAGTTGAGATGAGGGCTAAATGGAGGGAATCCAAATTACATGGAGAGCACTACATGAGAAAATAGCTGAACACAGAATGGTCATTTCTTTCGGCGTTCAGCAAATTTGACAAGCATCACAAAAGTGGTATTACTGAAAAGGGAAGCACTTGTATGTGGCCTGCAGCTTTAGTGCTTTAAAGGAGTACAAAAAGTCCCTGATTAAAGCATGGAGAAAATTTACATTTAAAGATGATTATGATAAGCAGGGCTGAATAAAAACCATTATTGTAAGGACCGTTAATTGTTTCTGCTTCTTCTAATACTTAAGGTTTTAGTTATCATCTGTGCTTTTAGACACACTTAAAGGTACCCCTATCCCATTTCATACAAGCTCTTCACATAGTTTATGCAGAAATAGATGAATACTAGACTTCATTGTGAGTTTGGAGTTTGGCTATTAAAAAATTAATTTGGAGATTTACAATTATTTTGACATACAGAAGATAAATCCCTTCATTAAGGAGCTCATAGTACAGGACCAGCACAGACTTGTTTTTTGTGATCCTAAGAAGATGGAGCAGTCTTTACCTCAGGATGAAAAATAGGAGATTCCAAATCTACTGCAAAAAAATTACCAGGTTGGTGTGGATGTGCAGCTCAACAACAGATGGTGGTGAAGTGGGCTAGTCTCAGCCTGTTGATTACCCTGCTTAGCTACCATGGAGTTCCTGATATTCAGTTAAAAATGTCCTCAAGAAAAACCCAAAAACAATGACAAAACCCCCACAAAAATAAAAAAAACCAAAAACAACAAAACAAAACAAAACAAAAAACCCAAAACAAAGCAGTTATAGTCCTTTTGCATCACTCCTGGCTTTCTCTGTATACTCAAGAGAAAAATTTCTAAGATGTAGACCCGAGCCTAGAAACTGAACTTAAATTGCAGCTTTCCCAGTGGAACTTCCACAGTTTATTTCCACTGGACACATGCCCATGCTATCCAAGCCAGCTACTCAGGTGCTAAATCTGACAGCTCAGCTTTCACTGCAGCTCCTGAAGATGTCTTTTCATTTGTTAGCTCTTGGCTTTCAATACTGCTGCACTCGATTTCTTTTTTGTACAAGCATCACTTATCCCCATCTGTTACCTACCTCCCTTCTCGTCACAGTACATTTAATATGATAGACATTGTCCAAACACGTATGAATACCTCAATTTTGTCCTTTAGAGCTTCATCAAACAAAATGCCAAACAGCAATACAGTCAGATTTTGGAGGATAAGCAGTATTTTCACCCATTTTAAAGTTGCTGCTTACACACAGGTTTGATACAGAGCACTTCAGCAGAGGGCAGGGATGAATAGCCTGACAAATATATTCCTTTGTATGGAAACATCTTCTGTATGGAGGTTTCTTTCTTGAAGGACTTCAGAATTCCAAAACAATGCCAAAGGCAGAGTTTTGCTAATGCTGCAGCGTTGCCACCTTTGAAGTCAAATCAGCAGCCACACATAGGTGTGAAGTAAAACCCTCTGTTCAAATGCCAAGCTCAGTAAGAGTTTAGAGACAGACTCTAGTTTCCAGGGTGGCTCTGAGTCAGGATGATAAGGTTTAAGCTTACATCTTAAGAAAAGTTAGTTTCAGAGCTGACATACAGAGAAGGAGAGGATCTAATCCTCCCTAGCACCAAGGCACAGTCCACACTCCCATTCACCTTTGCTCCTGAATGGGGACTCTACTTCTGTGTACCTCTGGCAATGAAATTCTGTTGCAGCATCACAATTAGTTGACAGTAGATTTATGCATCTGTGTTTTTGACCCTCTTATAACCCCAGTCTCCTTATCTCTCTCCCCCTTGGACAGGGACTTTGGGAAAGTTTCTGCATTCCCAACAAATTGTCAGCATGTCCCTGGCCTGCATTGTGCCTTTCCAGGTCTCACTATCCTTTGGAGAGAGCTCGCTCTCAATTTGTTCTTCATCAGTGCAATCAGTGCAGCCAAATGGAAACAGCTTTGAAATTTACCTTTTCAAATCTCAGCTTTGTATTTTTCCTTTGATGTTTCTTGTCAGGTTTTCCAGTTGTCCTTGCCTCTCTTGCCTCGCCACAGCTTCCTCTCTGCAGGCTGTGCTTTCCCCAGGCTTATGACTCCCTGAGCATTCTAATTTGCAAAGGCATTTCAGTCACAGGGTGGCTGTTGCTGGAGCTCTAATTCACTCTGCTGCCAACAACAGTGTGTGTCATCCTCAGTGGCTGTGTCAGAGTTGGACAGTCACTGGAAAAAAAACACAAAAATGTTCTGTCAAAGGAACTTTGGAGGCTGTAGGAAGTTACAGTTGCTTCAATACTCAGGCAAGGCTGAGGAATTTGTGATGAACCATGTCCCCAGAGGAAGAGCTGGGACAATGTGTTTGGATCTGCAGAGTCCTGCAATGTTCAGGTAGTTCTGAAAGTCTCATTGAAAGCTGTGGCCACATTGGGCAACCAATCGTGGTTCAGGCTCTTCGCTTCATCACTGCCTTTAGAATGCACTGGTTAGAGGAATGGGCCTCAAAGAAGCAGCTCTTTTTGTCACTTTGCCTAATTGGATTCACACTCAGAGGATTCCACACAGACACTTGAAGGAAGTCATTGCTGCAGTGTTTGTAGCTCATCAGTTCAAGAAGAAAATGGATGGTTCCTCAACCTGTTTATAAGACATCAGGCAAGGGGCTCTGATTCACTCACAGTGGCTGACTAGAGTGTTACAGAAAGTATATGTATTAGAGTGTTACAGAAAGTATATGTATGACTGTTCCCTATATATATATTTATAGTATATATTTATATTATATAGTTGTTAAGGAATGTTTTTCTCCAGCCTAGTATGTGATTTTTGCTTTATCCTCTCTTTTTCTGCACACTCAGCTGACACATTTCATTTTTAAAAGGAAGCTCTCCAGGACTCAGGAAGCCAAGCAAGATATCTCCAGAATATTACCTTAATCAAGCTGAAAGAATGTTCTGAGACAACTAAATAAATTATTAACCTTGCTGTTACAAATCAGTTCATATACATTAAAATCTGCTCCAGAACCAGTTGCATAGTCTAACAAATGTTAATATATAAGCAGTCCAAGTAAAGCAATGCAAATCCTTATTCAAAATAAAATAATATCTGAATCGTAATGGAGTGGCTTAAATGTCTTCCATACAGGGCAAAATAAAGATCTTCCAAAATTTCCTTATCTTTCACCTATATACACATATTATCACCAAGCAGAATGTGAGAACTTGCTGAAACAGGTTCCCGTGATGCTGAACTCACCATAGTAAAGTGCTGAAAGCACAAACATGAGTAAATTCCCATTTATCAAAGTCAGTATTTCCTCTCCTGCATGGTCTTGGTGGCAGATTTTTTTCCCCTTTCTTAGACATGTCATTTTGTGCTACAACCTCCACAGCAAAGAGTACATTTGGAACGCAAATCTGGATTGTCTAAATGAAGGCATGGAAAGGGAAGCTATTTTATCCTTGCCTCCTTGCTCAGACTTTTCTCCCTGTACAGTCTGTGGAATTTAAAACTGGGACTGAACATGTGGGCTGGGAATGGGAATATCCTGAATTCTTTTATGTGTTCCCAACTCTTTAATATTACTTAGATTGTACTGATTTTCCACTGATGCAGTAGCAGTAGTGCCAGCAGAGTTGTCTAATACTCGCAATCACTTTTTTCTGTTTCTGTGCCTCCCTGTGAAGCTCCTGTTGACAAAAGCATGCTATCATTTGATAAAGCAACTTTCTGGGAAACATAATGCTTTCCAGCATGTTTGCTGGGGTTTGGGTACGAATAAATGACATATATTGAAGATACTCAGCTGAAGTCTTTGAAACTTGATAACAAGAAGCTCTAATTGATTTGCCTGCAAAGTAGGATTAAATAGGCTTCTAATGCTTTTTTGACCTTCTTCTCTGCCAAGTGTTCCTTGAGGGAAATCTTGGGTTTGCTAAACATACCCTTCTCCTGGTAAAGATGAAAGAAATCTTTATGTTATCCAGGGATTCCTTTCCATCAAAGAAAATACTTGGATTTCACATTTTTGCCTCTGTAGCTTAATAAAAGGTAAAGGTTTTAGATTTCCCAGGTTTCATCCACCTCCTCCAATTTTAGTAGAAATCATATAAAACTGTAAAAAAAAACCCCAAACAATTAAAAAAATTTGCTGTGGGAGAGGAAGTGGTTCCTATACTTTAAAAAGAAGGGGATAGGAAGGGCCAGAAGGAAAAACTACGATGTTTCCTAGTTTTGATTTCTGTTACATATGTTAAATGTAATTGAAAATTTAATGTGAAGCCCACGGGTCTGAAACAAACTGTGGCCCAAAGTGATGCAGTTCATACAGAAAGAAATATCTACCTTGTATAATCCAGTATCAGGTAATCAGTAGGGAAATATTTCATACTGCCACTTAAGGGATAGAAATTCTTGAGTGTATTAAAATAATTGCTGAGTTTGTTCCTGCTGGCTCCTTTCAGTTCCCCTACAGTAATCTCTGCTCAAACACACTTGAGGCAGAGATTATACAGCAGGCTTTTTCCTTCTGAAGTCTAACACTGTAAACAACACAGTCCACTCTAATTAGCTTTTGTAAACATGCATCCAGCAGGCAAGAAAGTGGAGAAATAACCAGTAAGCAATGTAGCTATCCACTGCTCCAGGCACAACACTTGGAATTATTTGCTCAAACAATGTCATTACAATAATCCTGCACAGGATATACTGCATTTGCCCCTTTCCCCCGTACTATAACTGAATGACAAATCCTCCAGGTGACTCACTGGCAGCAGGATGCACACTCATGCACCAAGTCTGCTTTTGGATAGAAACACTCAGAGTGTGGACTTTCCAGCATGACATATCAAGCTGTGAAAATATTTCCAAGCAAACACTTGGATTTCTTGGTTGATGATCAGCCCAGTGTTTCTCAGGCAGGAACAGGCTTCCTCTGTCGATTTTTCCCCTTAGGAGTTTCAGTCCTACACGACTGGCCCAAAACTGCTTTTATATTAATCTTCTTAGTTTTATATTAATCTTCTTAGTGAGGTAGTTTGGCATCAAACTGGGGCTTTAAGCAGGGGCAGTTCTCTTTCCTGAGTTTATGAGTATTTGGTCTTGAATGGAAAAACTGCAGGTACATCCTCATTTGTTAGCTCATAAACCCATTTCCACAATGCAAAATTTCTAGAATTATTTTAGACATGGTAAGCAATGAGAAATCAACTTTTCCAGTATCAAACTACCTCTAAGAAGAATACTCTCCTGTTTGGGAGATATCTGAATGTGTGATGTAACATTTCTCCCCTTCTAAAGTTAACTCCATTTTTATGAACAAATTAAACCTAGCTCTTCTATAATTTCAAAGGTTTTAATGGTCTCCTGATTTCACAGCATTTACCATTCTCCAGGGTGGAACTGCTGCCCAAAGAACCTTGCTGGAGGAGAGCCATCCTGGCCAAAGACCAGAAAGGGCTTGCAGTTTGCCCCTGGTTTGGTCACATTGGAAATTCTCCATATAGCCAAGATTGTTAGAGCCATCTCAGATAAACTGAACTGAGGGAAGAAGAATAGGGAGACAAAATCCAGGAGGTCAGTGAAAGAGTAGATATGTGTAGGAAGGAAACACATGAATTTTGTGTGGGTTTAAATAAAAAAAAAATAAAATTTTAATTGCTGTTTGGGTCTTTCTTGGAAACCTTCCTTTTTTCTGGAAAAGGAAAAAATCTCAGCTCTCTCATTACTAAAACTGTCTTTGTTTTGAAGAGGAGATCCTTGAACCTAGTTTTCTAATAACTGGAAATACTGTTTTTTTCTTAATTTTCAGATATGTTAATAATTTATTAAGTTTCTCATTCCAGTTTCTAAGGTAACTGCACTTCCATTTCCCTTATGATATCCCAGCTTGTCAGCTCTCTTGAGGCAGGAGCTCATAGTGCTGCCTCTCTTAATTGGCCCTTAACCAAACCCCCCTCCAGCCCTTTGCAAGTCTCACTCTGAGTAGCTGCTCTGGCAGTTTTCTCCAGCACCTTCAGCTCTCCCAAGGTTTTGAACTATTTACCAAGAGCAAAATAATTGATCAGGAAATGTGCCTCAAAACAGCAGCCACTCAATGCACCTACTTGGTGGTTACCCAACTTCCAACAATTTTATGGCTCTGAAGCATTTTTTTGTCAGAGTGAGTTATTAGAAGACATCTCCAGTCAGTATTGTTATTTTTATAAATGGTTGAAGCTTCTTTTGGTTTGCGTTTGGGCCTTAGCAATTTGTGTGGTAGACCCCTTGGAGAATGAGCATCAATTATTTCCTACTCAAAGCTGTTGCAAAGTTGAAAACAGTATTAATTACCTCCCTACATCCTCTTCATTTTGAAGGAAGCACCTCATGTCTTATTTATCTGGGAACACAGCTACTGACAAAAACTTGAATTTCGTTAGGAAACATTTCTAACATTGATGAAGTTAATGCAGTCTTCTTTAAATACTCCATAGCTTGAAAGCATCTGTCACAAGTCTTTTTTGGCTTCCTTCATCTTTTTAGCATCAACAGAGTCTGCCACACCCCCAAAGCCATCTGTGTATCTCATGTAAAACTTCTGCAAGGGCTTTTGTTTCTCTTGACCACCTACATCCCACAAATGGAAAGCATCAGTTTTATTTTTCTCTCGTAAATCCCCACAGTATCACCCCCCAGTGTGTGGGAAGAAAGTCAACAAGCCAATCTCAGCCTGCAGAGCAGGGGTGCCCCCCAGCACCCCTGTGCATGGAAATGGGGAAGGTTGTGCAGCTCAAAAGCATCGGTGCACTTGCAGGAGAAGAAATGTATGAGCAGGCTGCTACAGCAGGAAAGAGAAGGGGGCTCATGCCACTGTCCACCATCAGAGCCATGAATGAATCCCTCATGATGCTATTCCATCATGCTTTTGTGGTATTCTAGCACTAAACTGAAGTAACCCTTCAAAAAGTAAAAGTTATCATCAAAAAGTAAACCTAACATTTCCTTCATACAGTGGTTTACTTTCTCTCCGCTCGAAGTATGATCTAGTGATTCATTTGTTTTTGCTGAATCTCAGCTTAATTCTGCTGGAATTTTCTTTTTATTCAGAAAATAATTCTGATCTGCATTGTCACTCAGAATTTGAACCAAATCTTTCTCTGGGGTTTTTAAAGGTTGAAAATCCAATTTCATTAGAAATGTCTGTGAATTATATCTGTATTTTAAGGACACACTTGGCAGTAAATCTACAATTCTAAAATGCACAAAAAACTGTTCCTGGGAAGACCCCATAAAAATTTGCAAACTCCTAAAATTCAGTGATAGAACCAGAAGTATATTTGGCCCCATGGTTCACAGCCTACTGAAGTCAGTGAGGCCTTTCCCACTAACCTCAATAGCTCTTTTCATTGCAATTTTTACATAAGGTTGAGGTGAATAAAAAATTGAATTTTTAGCCACGTTTTTGTCAGTTTCATCATTGTTGACTCCAGATTTCAAATGGAAGGATTATAGTCAGGAAGAGCTGAAATTATTTTAAAAATTTGTATTACTATCACCAAGACATTTATTCTCTGGTTCTTTGAGGTGAGAGATTAAGAGATGTTTTAGGACTGACTAGAATGAAGCCAAAATGACCCTCCAATTTTTTCCTTTTGTGTTCAGGCAGCGGAGCCTCGCAGCATCAGTGCTGCTCCAGATCTGGTCCTCCCTGGAGCATGGCAGCTGCTCAGCAGAGAAGCAGCCACTAGAGAGCATGACGAGACCAACTAACCTCCCTGGGTGTGATCTAGATCAGCTCTTCTGAGGTAGAAAGCTGGAGCTCTGAAGCATCTTCATGGCTGAGTGTTGTAAGCAAAGACAAAAAGCCAACAGAACTGCAAATCTTCAAAGGAAAAATAAAAAGAGCATTGACCTTAACCTCAGTGTATTAAATGAAAGCAAGCATGAAACTTTCTCATCTGTTTTGTGCCGTTCATTTGAAAATTATATATAAATGTCTCCATCATATGTATATTTTGAGTCAATGGAAATTCTTCAGTATGGAGTATATATAAATATTTATGTGTTGCTAGTAAACCTCTGAATATAATTGTTTTATGGTTGTTTCTTCTGTGTAAAGCTGCTTTCAAGGCTACAAAAGAAGAGATATAAATGGAAGAAGTAAGACAAGTTTAGTATATTTGGAGAACAAAAGCAAAGCTAAATAATAAGTAAGTTATAAAAAAAATATTTCAGTCATTCTACAGATGTTTACAATAGTAAAAGGAGAAAAGAGAAGTCTTTGGAATGGCATAAAGGTTTCTTAACTTTTTATCTTTAGCTCTTTGACCGTCTATCAGTCAATACTAGGAAACTATCTTAAGTGAGTTGGGGTTTGCAATTTACTTCCTGTTGGGGGCAGTGATTTGTACTATGAAACAGGAGAAATTGTACATTTGGCACATTATTCAAGGATGGAACAGAGTAGGAAGAAGAGAAAGAAATTTCCTTCACACTGTGAGAAGAGCTGTCTTTTCCAGCAGTGAGGATACAGACTGTGTGATGCTGATATGCTGAGGTTTTCCATGGGCTAGAAACTTGGCAGCTTTTATTCAGGGAAAAAATAGTTTCAAGGATGGCTGTGTTCTGAGCTTGGCACCAGGGAACACCCACCCATGGGTAACAGAGTGGCCCCAAGTCTGTGTCTCATCAGAGCTGGTGCCTCCACAGTGTGTCAGTATTTCATGGCACTGGTCCAACAAACAGTCTCAAGTAGAAACCGGAGTATGCAAAATGCAGAAATAAACAAAAAAACTCAACCCAAAAACCCAACCCCAGTTCCCCAGTAGAATGGGCAAAATTGTACACATGTTAAAATCCATAGTTCATGGTAGACAAGAGGGTGGATTTCCAAAGTAAACTGGCTAGTAGACATCTTTTGCCTTCTTATGAAAAAACAGTGGAAGATATTTCAATAATCTTGCCTAGCAACTAATTTTCCCTCTGAACTCTCATCTATTTCAAATACCCATGTACTCTTTCTGTAAGTTACTAATTTTAAGACCTGTTTTCTCTTTTTTTTTATAATGCCTCCTACTTCATTCCAAAAGCTGGGGACCAGGACATAGGGGTATGTTTTGTAAACCTCTTAATTTCCTTGACATGCCTCAGCTTCTCCCCTGTAGCAGCTTTTAGGTTATTCCTTAAATCACCAAGGCTCTCCAGTCTAAAGAAAGAGAAATCAACTGGTTTGTGTGTATTTGTATTGAATGAAAAAGGTTGGAATTTGATCTAGTTAAAGAATATTGAGACTGGAGACAAGATTCTAATTGACAGGTACAAATGACTTTATTTCTGTTGACCACAATAAATTATAATATAATAGTACAAAACAGTTTTAACCATTAACCACAGTGCCAAGGCAGGACCTTCACTTAAGGATAAAACTTAAGTACTCCCATAACCTCATGTCACATGAGACTCTAGAAATCACTTCTAAAAAATTAACAAGAGATTGAATTTATAAAGTGATTTTTTTTTTTTTTTTTTTTTTTTTTTCAATATGGAGTGTTATCTGCTGATCCAGGCAAATACTGGCTGCCTGGAAGAAAAAGGGAGAGAACACTCTCTGAAGTGAAGGAAGGACAGAGCTACTGCTATCAGAAGTAAATGTGCATCCTTGGGAAAAAAAATGTACTAAATTGTTGGTGCCATCCCAGTTGCACATAGAATCATAGAATGGTACGGGTTGTGAGAGGCTTTGAAGATCATCTGGTTCCAACCCCTCTGATATGGTCAGGGAAACTTCAGCTAAATCAAGTTGCTCAGGGCCCTATCCAACCTGACCTTGAACACTTCCAGGGATGGAGCATCTACCACCTCTCTGGGCAGCCTGTGCTAGTGTTTCTTCATCAGAACAAAATTTCTTCCTTATAGCTAGTCTACATATACTTTCTTTTAATTTAAAGCCGTTACCCCTTGTCCTGTCACTACAGCCATACTTCACTTCATGTACTTTGTTCATGTACTGAAAGGATGCCACAAGGTCTCCCTTCTCTTCTCCAGGCTGAACAAATCCATCTCTCTCAGCCTGTCCTCACAGGACAGATGATCCAGCCCTCTGACCATCTTTGGGGCATTCCTCTGAACGTGGTCCATGTCTTTTCTGTGCTGAGGCTCCAGAGCTGAAGGCAGCATGGCCAATGGGGTCTCACCAGAGCAAAGCAGAGGCGCAGAATCCCATCCCTCCTCTGCTGCCAATGGTGCTTTGGATGCAGCCCAGGACATGTTTGGCTTTCTGGGATGCAAGTGCACATTTCTGGGTCATGTCCAGCCTCCCACCCACCAGGACCCTAAAGTCCTTCTCCTCACGGCTCCTCTCAACCCCTGAATCATTTTCCTTTTTTTTTTTTTTTTTGCTAGAAATGTTTATTTTTCTTTGTATCCCTTGCCAAGTTCAACTCTAGCTGCACATTGGCTTTCCTGACCCCAGCCCTTCACAGCCAGACCACATCCCCATACTCTTCCCAGGATACATGTCCCTTTTTCCACTGCCTGTGCATTTTCTTCTTGCCCTTTAGTTTGATCAGCAGATCTCGACTCAGCCATGATCTCTTGCCTTCCTTGTCCTATTTCTTGCAACATTTCTAGCACATTGCACTTTTCTAAGCAGACTGCAGTTCTGGGGTTGGAGCCCACGGTGAGAGGTGGCACTGTCCTGCAGAGCTGGATGCTGCAGCAGTGTCAGCAGATGTGAAAGGCTGTAGGTGTCATGGGCTTGCTCATTACATCAGTCAGCACCTGCTGTAAATCGCAAGAGCAGCATTGCCATAGTGAGAGTGCAATGTGGTGCTTTGGATGGTGGAGATGACAGTCACCCTGGGCAGCAGTCTGGCACTGCCATACAGGGAGGCAATGGATTACAACCTCACTCTCATGAACTTTTAGGAGAGCCCAATTGTGCCATATGAAAACAGCAATTTGTGCTCTGCGTATTGAAGTGAGATTTGCAAGACCAGGAGGGGCGTGTCATTTCCTGCCACCCCATCAGTGAGAGCCTTGGTGGGCACATTGTGAGCCAGGTATTCCTAAAATATCAACAAGTATGTTTGTAGGAGCATCCCAGGGATCAGACAGGGAGGATATTCACCCTGTTTGCTCTCTTGGAATTATAGATATAACAGAGTTTGGTTTTGAATGAATCGTTGTACTTCACGTTCACTTGAAATTGGAAAACATAAAAAAAAAAAGGGGGAGAGATATAAAAAAAAAAAAGAAAAAAGAAAAAGAAATCCTTATATCTCAAGAAGTCTGCATTGGAGACATGAAAAAAGCACAAGGCTGCTTTATAAGGCATCCCATTTAGATTGGATTCAACCTTGTGAAACCAAGGTTGAAGGAAAAGAGCAAGCAGTTAGAACCTTGTAACTCCTTTATGATTCCAATGGGAACACCACAATTACCACAACACTAATCTTCTCCTGTAGAGAATGAAGGAGAGATGTGGATTGCATGCTATTTCCCACTTCACTTGTTCCCAGAGAGATCATCTTTTACCTTACAGGATTTAGCTGTCATTAGAAGAAAGAGATTAAAGAAAAGTAAAGTAAAGAAGCTTTACTCGGTAGAGGATTGTTTGAGTGAACTTGTGCTTGAAAGAGAGGGTGAGACTGGAGAATCCACAAAGAATGCACAAGAGGTTCTCCAACATGCAAAGGTGGGAGTGTGTCTAGAAATGTGTGTCATTGGGAGAGGAAGCTAGAAAAGCAGGAAGAGATCAGGAAAATATATAAACATTCACAGCTACAAATTTTAAAGCTGCTCTCCTTGCAAGATTGATTGAAGGTTTGAAAGATTCACCAAGTCCAACTGATTGCTGCCTTCTTCTGCCAGCTGTCCAGATACCATGGAACTGAAAATCTAAAAAAACAACATTTGAGAAAGTGGATTTGTAAAAAGTGATGATGGGGAATTTTGTGGAGATAATTTGGTTGCTTTTTGATAGAAAATGTTGCCTATTCACTAACAATGTGAATTTTGATTTGTTTGTCCAGGCTTCATTTTGTGTTTTGTCAACCTGAATTGATACATTTGGCTCATCACACTGAGCTGAAATATTCTGTGTCAACTCAGTATTAACCTGCAGCCCTCTGGACATCCACCTTCATGCAAGTTGAAGGTCACTGCCTCTCATCCTGGATTTGTAGTGTAGGTCAGAGTCTTGGCCTGAACAAAACTCAGAATACACTAAAGTACACTGACCTGTTTTGTTTGAACCCTGGGGCAGCAAGATTATAGCATATCCTGGAACAGTTGTCCATCTGGAAAATCAAATACACAGGAGAGATTAGGGGCCTGAAGCATTCAGACTAAAACTCCTGTGAGGCTCTCCAGCTGTCAAGGAAGCTGATCAATGTTGGACCATCCTGGAACAACATGTTTTGACATTTCCAAAGCATATTTGAGTAGCATATTCTTTAATACACACACACACACACACACACACACACACACATATGAACCTATTAATTACTGCTGGCTCAATTAAGGCTGAAAACAAATGTGTAATAAATTAAACATATATTTTATCCAGTTCTAGTTGTGCTGGATGACATTAAATGTGCTGTAATTGTATAGTTAACGCTGTTTTTGTATATTCTGATAATTTCCAGACAGACCTAGCTGAAAGAGTGGGTTAACAGGCACATATGAAGTTCACCAAAGACAAATGCAAGGTCTTGCTCCTGGGAAAACATAATCCAGGATTACAGCACGGGCTGGAAACTGCCAGGATGGGGAGCAGCTTTGTGGAAAAGGCGCTGGAGATCCTGGTGGATAAGTTCAGAATGAGTGATGTTTGCAGCTGGGGCAGAGAAAGCCAGCAGGACACTGGGCTGCATCGACCAGGACATCTCCAGCACAGACTGGAAACTCATCATCCCACTCTACTCAGCAGCAGAATGGAATTCTAGGGCCAGGAATGGCCCTAGCATGCAACACTATGAATTCCAGGCCTGGAATACTGTGTCCAGGTTTGGTCCCTGATATACAAAAAAGATGTGAACTGGCTGCCCAGAGCCCAAAGGGTGGCCACAGAGATGAGCAGAGGAGGGGAAAGCCTGACATGTGGGAAAAGGCTGAGAGAACTGGGCTTGTTCAGCCTTGAGAAAAGAAGGGCTGGGGGAGGCAGCTTCACCATGTTCCAGTGTTTACAGGATGGCAACAAAGATCAGACTCCTCTTTTACAAGGAGTCATATGGAGCAGATGAGAGGTGTTGGGTACAAATAACTCCTGGGGAGATTCCAATTAGACATAAGATGAAAAATTTATGAGAATAATCTCCCCAAGGAAGATTTCCTGACATTGGACACCTTTTGAATTAGTCTGGACAGGGTGCTGGATCGTCTTGTTTATACTCTGCTTTTGCCAAGAAAGGCTGGACCAGATGATCCTGGAAGTCCCTTCCAACCTGGTATTCTATGAATCTGTGATTATATGAACTGTGGCTATCAAAAGTATCAAATGAACGTGTGAAGGAGTTCTGATGATACTGGAGAAAAATATTTGTTGATCAGAGCAATTCAGGAGAAAACCTCTGCCATCTGCTCACCTACTAGAAAGGATTTTGCAAAAGAGTTTCACTTACAAAGAAGAGGGAGAAGAAACTGACATTAACTAGAAATTCAATATAGTCCTTGAAACTAGTTTTTTTCATTGCTATGAACATTTACCAGCCAGGCAAAATCACAAGAGAAGTCTATAATCTGCCATAAATCTTTAATTAATCTTTAATTAATGCTGACTGGGTAGACTCAGATGCTTCTGAGCAGTTTCTAAGCAAGCTACAATATTAATCTACTTGATATAGATTATATTGATATATCTAGACATTCAATAATTCAGCATGAATGTATTGATATATCTAGACATTCAATAATTCAGCATGAATTCCTCCATTTTCCATCATTAGCATTGTTTCACTTCTTAACCCTGTTTTTTCTGATGTTTTAAATCTGGCAGTGTGATTAGGAAGTAGGATATAATATACACATTGTAGGTGATATTTTCTTATACATATCCTTTCATTTAGTCTCTGCCTTAATTAAATTGTAAACCTGACTCAAAAGCTTTCCAAATATATCTTCTACAGAGGAATGTGGGGTGTTTCTGTGTAACAGTTTTACTGTTCTTTTTATTTCAGTTGTTCTAAACAGAGATATCACCTGTGCAGATACTTTATCTTTTATGAGAGACATTGGCTCTGGTTGTCCTAACAGCAAAAGCTCATGTTCAAGAATGTACAATGCAAGCCAAGGTCCAAAGAAAAGGTGATCATAAACTAAGTTTCATCTCCCTTATGCCATGATATGAAATAACTTTGATGGTAACTGACCTTGAGTTATGACACATTCTTGTTGCTGAGGAAAAACAAGATAATGGAAGGAAATCAAATTCTGGCTTGGCCTGGCCTGACCCCCATGCATTTGTCACATCTCCTGGCTTCTCCTGGCAAACTGAGGCATCAGGCTCCCTTCAGCAGACCTGGCTATATCAGAGCTTGCTGTTGGGACTTCTGTTGCAGCTAATAAAATGGAGTCAACTTCGTCAATGGAATTAAGGACTCGATTAATCTGATCCCATGTTAACTTCTTCTTTCAGATTAGATTAATGTATTTTAGACATGTTGGGGTTTTTTTTGGGTTTTTTTTTGTTGTTTTGTTTTGTTTTGTTCTGAACTGAAAACAGGCTGCCCATTGATTGTAGTGGGTGATTAGAGTGAGCACCTGCTCAGAGGTTCATGTTGGTATTTTCTGACAGATTTTATGAGACAGATCCCACCCCAAATATAGGTTCCTTCAAACTGTGTGTAAGAGCTAGCAGTGGAAACCATTGAGTTTATGTGAGTCTATGCCCCCTTGCTCTCATCCACAGGTCCACTTTTATTAACCAGCCCCCAGAACACAATTATTTCATAACTGGCCAATTACTCGAACTTCAAGAGTCAGTTGGCATAGTCCACTATTGGCCAGTTTAACTCTCCACTCCAGGACTGTTTCTGGAAACAAAAATGAGCTAACAGAGATGGAACAGGAATCAATAGCAAACAGCATGGTTGCACGTAACCTTCTCTCTCAGTAATACACACAGACATTCACAAATAAATATTTCCTCACTAATTCTCTTTGTAATGACAACAACAACAACAAATCTGACATAAAGCATACCTCCTGCCTTTTTCAATAACACATCAAATCATCCAGTTTTACTGATATTTCAGTGATGTCAAGACAAAGTAGAATGTTTGTTTGATAACAAGAAAATCGAACAGCACATCAAACAGAATTATAATACTCTAATCCACACACTTTCTCTCATCACAGTCAATACAGCACACACTGGGAATGTATTAAGAAAGCCAGATGCATTGATTATTGTCAGTCTGACAAAGAAGCCTCTTACTGTTGACATTAAAGTAAATAACAGATACTCTAAACTAGATTGTAATTATTAGGAAACTAATTTTGGACTTCCTGTTCCAAAATATTGCTGACTACATCTGAATATGTGCCACTTAGCATTATTATTTAAACAGTGACCAGAGGTGAAATATCAAGCTAAAGGACTTGGTGCAATACACACATTTGTTTCCAAAATTAGAATAGCAAACCTTCTACTTTAGTAAACAAGTGGTAAACAACCACTTTTTATTTGACCTTTTGAAGTCAATTTATGATGATAACAAAATGCAGTAACACCTGGTAGATGCACACAGACATCACAGTTATGCACTGATGGAGACCTAGATTTGTGAGCCTTCCTAAGACTTTCTACATCCTTTTAGTGTTTTGATTAAGCTGTTTGGGATTCCCTGGGTACCTCTTCAGTAAACATATTGTCCATGCTAGCACAGGACAAAACAGAGTCAATCCTGGTGTGTTGAGATGCACAGATACCTGTTAGGTAGTCTTAAATGATCAGATTATCTATGATTAATGGCTGATTAGGGCAGGGAGGGAGAAAATGTGGAAGCAGCACTGATCCATCATGATTTTCTCTCACTGTTGTTGGCCACAACTATTATATTATTTCCATTCTATTATGATAGAATACTCATGAATTCATGGAATAGCAGATTGAAGGGAATCTCAACAACTGTCAGGACAAGAAGAGACATCCTCAGCTTATTCCAGGGGAGGTTTAGATTGAATTTTAGGAACAACTTATTTGCTGAAAGGGTTGTCAAGCAGTGGAACAGGTTGCCTAAAGAAATGGTTGGGTCACCATTCCTGGAGGTGTTTAAAAGATGTGTAGATGTGACACTTGGTGAAATGATTTACTGGTGGGTTGGCAGTGGTGGGTTAATGGTTGAACTCAATAATTTTGCATATCTTTTCCAATCTAATTCTAAGATTTAAAACAGAATGAAAAAACAAACAAACAAAAAACCAAAAAAAACAAGCAAACAAAAAACAAAAACAAAAACAAAAACAAGGAAGAAAATTACAACACACTGATTTCTTGTAGTTCTCTCCCAGAACTGTGGATCCACCTCCAGAAAAGATGTATGTGAGTTTATTTCCTAAACATTTTCCCATAGCCGTTGCATCACCAGTTCTAAGGGAAGGAAAATCAGAAAGGAAAAAGTAGCAATTTCATCATATCTCAGAACCTACCAGAAAGATGATAGATGATACCATCCCTTCCCAAAAGACTTCGAGGATATGAAAATGGAGGATAGCATCTGGGAAAAAAATCACTCCAATTTAACCTGAATTCCTTGTTCTCACCCCCAGTAATGTATATTCCTGTGAATGCATATACTCCTGTGAAAAGTGAGGTTTCCTAACCTGTAGCCAAGAAACAAGTTTCTGCCACTGTACTGTGGCACCCCACTCATATCACAGAACTGCACAGGATAGTTTGGGTTCAGAGAGACCTCCAGAGGTCATCTGGTCCAATAGCCCTGCTCAATCATGGCCATCTGAGGCTAATTGTCCAAGACCATGTCTAGATGGCTTTGGAATATCTCCAAAGATTGACAGTCCACAATACCTCTGGACAGTCTGTGCCAGTGCCCAGTCAGCCTCAAAATAAAAAAGTCTGGTCAGATGGAACCTCCTGTATTACATTTTGTGCCTTTTTTGTGCCTCTGCTTCTGCCACTGAGCATCACTGAAAAGAGCCTGCCTCTGTCTTCTTTACATCCTCCCTTCAGATTTTTATATAAATTCGTTATATGTTATCTATATTTATATTAATATTATTTACATAGCATTAAATACATTATACAGATTTATTGTGTATTTATGTTCCTTTAAGCCTTCTCTTCTCTGGGCTGAACCATCCCAACTCTCACAGGTTTTCCTCATAAGAGAGATGCTCCAGCCCCTCCATCAGTCTCTCTGGAGATTGGATACCCTTCATTATGTTCATGTCTCTCCAGAGATACACATACACAGTGCTCCAGGTGTCCTCTCACCAGTGCTGAGTAGAGAGGAAGGATCATCTCCCTGGAGCTGCTGGCAGTACTTTGTCTAAGGCATCTGAGGAGTCTCAGTGCTGCAAGGACATGCTGCTGGCTCCATCTCCACCTTGGTGCCCACCAGGTACCCCAGTGCCAGGTATTTTTCTGTGAAGCTGCTTTATAGCTGGGCAATCCCCAGCATATATTGGTGCATAAGGTTCCTCCCCTGATTCAGGATTTATGTTTTCCCTTTGTTATACTTGATGAGGTTCCTGTCTGCCCATTTCTCCACCTTGTATATGTGTAAATCCACATATATATGAGTACTTAGCTTTTCCAGACAACATCCTTAGAAGTGTGCTACAAGCTGCAACTTTTAATCGAAGCATCTCTCTCTCACACTTTTCATTCACTCAGTTATTTCATAACATGGGAATGTCTGGTCATATAGATGAACTCTGAATAACAGTAGGCAAGATATAAATGGGCAAGTGTTCAGACAACAAGGCCATTGACATTCTTTTATTATGGTGATGTTGGTTCTCTTCTATCTTATGGAAGAACACAAATATTTAGTATGAAAATCAAAGACTGAGAAGTTAAGGGCTTTTTAAACCCACCAAATTTTCTGGCAATTGGTTGTTGATTCACAACTTGCTTTCTATGTGTATAAGGAGTGGAAAAAAGAACTGTATTTCTGTTATGTCGCTTTTCTGCAAATACAGTGAATGCTAGTAATGCAAATCCATACTGAAAATGGTTAATATCTACAAGGATAGCAATGTTTACGAGGAAAACTTTTGTTGATTTGACTAAGACCACAAATCACAAAATTATTTAGTTTGCATGAGAACTCAGGAGATCATTGAAGCTGTCCCTGCTTTCAGTAGGAGGTTGAGCCAAAGTTAGTTTGGGCTGAGGTTTCATAAACCTCAGAGCCTCAAAGGACAAGGCACATGTTCTTGTCCAGCTGAGGTTTGAATATCTCCAAGGATGGAGTTTCACAGCTTCTCTGGGTTGCTATCCCAATGTTGAACATCATCATTGTGGGATTTTTTCCTTACAAAAGCAAATTTTCCCATACTGTACCTCATGCCCACTGCTTCCTTTTTTTTCCAAAGTCACAAAAATGAAAACCATGTTAGTTTATGCACATAAAGTAACCATCAGACATCTTTGCTGGCTATTATCTATCTGAAGAAATCTGGTCAAAAATGACACTTTTCACCACTCAAATAATTATCTTATATAAGTGGGATATAAATGCATATTCAGATGTTTTGCATTTTTCTTTTCTATATGTATCTTATATAGCCAGTTTTTAGTATAAGTTAAAATAATTTCTACAGTAAAAATCAATGACTTGCCTTGAAGAATTCAACTTCCAAAATGAACAGCAATTGCTAATCTTAATGAATGTATCCAGCATGTCCAAAAGGTAGTAACTTATTTAATTTTTTCATGGGCATGACCAATCCAATGACTGCAAAGCAATTTCGCTGAAATGAATTAAGGCAGAATGGCAGATTATGATTTATTGCTCTGTCATTTATTTAAATCTCTCAATTTTTTAGACATATTTTTGGGATCATAAAAATATAAGTCTGCTCCAACACTTTAAAATTTCACTTGCTCTTCAAGTTTTTATATTTTGTTTACCAAATTTGATGCACTTTTTATTATCTTCTGGTCATGTTTTGTATTCAAATCTCTATTTGTTCAGTTATAGACAAGGGGTTTAAATTAAGCAGGACCAACTGTGTTAGACAGATGACCATTTAGGAGGCATTTTGAAAAGCTTATTTTGAAAAAATATGCAATGGCCTATATAAATCATTTTCCTCCCTGAAACATATTTAACATTAAAGCATAAATCTTAACTGTATTGAAGATCTCATGAAAGGAATGAAATAAATATTAGAAGCTATAGACTTAAAACATGAGGTAATAGAAAGTAGACAATGAGATGAAAATCAGGTACAGTTTCTGAAAAGGAGGAGTAGAAGAGATCTGCTGTGGAGCAACACAGCTCACTGGTCCCTGTGTAGCTGCTGGTAGCTGGAAGCAATTTGGCAAATTACACAACCTCTATGTAAATTGTTTTTCTTCATGTTTTCATCTTGCATTTTCCATAAACTGGTCACGTACTTTTGCTGCCTTCAGCTGATGTGTTTGTCTTTCTTTCTTTGTTCATTTGAAGATGCAACAACAGATTCATAAGGAGATGGTGATTGAAGGTCCGTGACAGGAATTCTCATGTCTGTGAACCAGGAAATAATCAAGAGGTTAACCAAGAAAATTAATTCCCCCACCAGTATTTCTGGTGTATTTGATGTATATTTCTGATATATGCATTTTCTAATTTTGTCTGTGGATACCCAATCCTTACCCCACAGAACCCAAGAACCCAGCCATATTTATACAATGAGAGGAAAAGACGGATCACCAATGCCATCTTGTTTTCTTTTTTTGTCATTTACAGCCTTATTTTCATTTAACAGAGATGTAAATTTTCACATATAAAGCAAGTCTCATAGTTCCATAATTCATATGTCTATAAACTTTATAAAAGGTCTCCTTTTAGATCTCTTTTGTGTAAGGTAGACTTACTTTAAAAGAAAAAAGGAGACGGTGAGCCTGGGATAAGTAGGTCTCTGAAAGCAGGATTTTCATTGATCTAGAAAAGTCATGAGTAACTATTTTCATGAACTTGAGATATTTAAATAACACATTTTTATAGGGTGCTATTACCATGTTAAATGGATTCCTGACTTTTCATATTAGGCATTCTTATTAGGCAAAAACTTCCACAAAGAAGTACTGCTGTGTTCTAACCTCTTTTGTCACACTTATTTCCAAGGACAAATGGGCACTTAGCCATCCACTGGCTGTGAAAAACACTTAATGGAAAGACACCAAGCTAATTTTCTTTCACAGAGAGCACTTCCTGCAGCCAATTTATTTTGCTGCCCATAATAATAATTATTCATTTCTTGAACAATCTCTTTTTTAACAAGACCATTTGAGTAAGAAATGTTACACTCAATTGTTACATCACATAAATAGATATCATGCCATAAAATAAAGTTGCCAAACATCAGACAATCCCAAAATATACACAACCATAATAAGACTACACACTATATAGCTGAGAAAAGGTAATTGAAATGCAACTTCCATGCCTATTATTAATTATTACTCAAAATAACTTTGAGT
Source organism: Pseudopodoces humilis (assembly GCF_049639895.1). Lineage (NCBI taxonomy): Eukaryota > Metazoa > Chordata > Aves > Passeriformes > Paridae > Pseudopodoces > Pseudopodoces humilis. Next base: position 8,480,647 of record NC_142200.1, read on the forward strand.
AGTGACATCATTAAACATTTACACAGGATGACATTAGCTATGGACATAATGCCTATTGGTTCAAGGCTTTACAAGATACTTTATTTTCACCATTACTTACAGAAAACTAACAATTTATTATTATTGCCTGTTCTTTCAGATTAAATGTCTCCTTACGTTAAAAGTCTTCCTCACTCAGACTGGAGTGTTAGGATCACAAGTTGGCAGAGCAGTGAAGCCATGGTGGTATTGCAGTGTCACAGGATATTGCAAGGTACTCTTGTTTCATGTCTATATACATATATATATATATGAAATATATATAAATGCAGGCCAGCCTCCCTTCCCACAAACCTCAGTATGATGCAGACATCTTTCTGCCACCAACAGAAATTTATCTTTAAGGACTATGAATCTGAGTCCAAAAGAGAAATAAACCTCTGATCCTTCTCCTACAACTTCAACACAAAAGATGATTGAAACAAAACTTGGAGAACCACAATTTATCAACTATGAAGAAATCCAGTGAGTGGGTTTGGGTCTACAGGCCACACAATTTGGAAACTGATTGCTGTAACACTGTGTTCAATTCCTATTTAATATACCAAGATTATTATTCAAATATTTATCTGTAATATACGAAGCATAAAACCCCTGCTTTTCTTCATCACATTGAATGCATACACTAGTTAATGAACTCAGCAGCATCTGCTGCAGTAGGTGTTATTTTGTACATTTTATAGAGGGGAATCAAAATGTCTTCATCCTGAATTTTGTGTTGCTCTGGCAACACAATGGGACTCCATTCGATTTAACCACCTGACTCAGTCAGGCTTGTCCCTCGTGGGAAGGATGCAAGACACAAGTGAAATATGCTCACCAGAGTGCAGGGACTGAATCAGTCTCAAAACTGGAAATTTGTCTTTACTCTTTTGGGCTCAAGACTTCCCAATTAGGCCTCAAACCACATCCACTTCTCTGTATTTACCTCCTGTGGATTTTAACCTAATAGGACAGTGGTAAGCTTTTGTAAAGTAGCACTCAGCACCATACAGGACATGATTGTTTTCAGTCTAGTCTCTCTGTACAAAAAGTGCATGAAAACCCTAACATGAACATGTGATGCTACAGCTGGCCACTGTTGTGTCCCAGGGGCTGGTGGGGGAAGTTTTTAGTAAGATGCCCTGGGATGTGACCTGTGTTTAAAGAATTGCCTGTCATGGGCGTGTTTGGTGCTCAGGCACAGTTAGAGAATAGCCACTGTTCAAATCATGACTGGCACAGGACATTCAATTTTCTTTTTACCCCTTCTTTGCATGGACTATGGACATTACCAAAGGAACAGGGCTTTTATAATTTCCTTCCTGTCTGAGATCACTGTGAGCACCTTTGCGTGCGCCACCCCAACCAGCAGCCAAGCCCCAGGCAGCCACTCACTCCCCCACCAGTGAGATTGGGGAGAAAATCACAAAGGAAAGAGGCAGAAAACTTGTGGGTTGAGATAAAAAAAAGTTAAATAGGGAAAGAAAAAGCTGCCTACACAAGCAAATCAAAACAAGGAATGAATTCCCTTCTTCCCATGGGCGGGTAGGCAGGTGTTGCCACCTCAGGGACAGCAGAGCTCTGTCACATGTGACTTGAGAAGACAAATGTCATGACTTCAAATGTACCCCCCCATCTCAAGATTCTTCCCCTCACTTTATATCCTGAGCACAATATCATATCACACTGAACATCCCTTTGGTCAGTTTGGGTCACCTGGCCTGGCTGTGTCTCCTCCAAACATCCCAAGCACTTCTGGTCTCCTTGCCACCATGACAGCATGAGCAGCAGAAAAGACCTTGGCTCTTTGTAAACCCTGTTTTATTGTTGTCACTGTGCTCATCACATATCCAAAACATTGTCCCACACCAGCCACTGCATGGAAAATTGACTCTACACCAGCCAAAACCAGCACAGCATGCTATCATCACAGCTAGTTCTTACCATCTGAATGGCTTGCTTTCCCAAAATATCTGTCCATCTTGTAATTGAATGTAAAGCTTAACCTGTCACAAAAAGTAGAAGTTCAACGTGATATTTTCAACTTTTGAACTGTTTCAAATAAGTTAATATAAATTTGAGGCAAAGTGGAATAAGAAACTCCCTTCACTGAGATAGCCAAGGTTTGGCTTTCCTGCTCTCATTCTGTGTTGAAAGAACCACAAAAGGTGCAACTGACAGTCTCTTTCTGAAGGGAACTTTATTGTGGAAAAGAAACAGGGAAATTATTGCAATTACTATTTCAAATCAGCATACCAAAGTGAGTAGTCACACAAATGAACACGGAGACTGCAAGACATTTGTCATGTACTCATATGTCACTTTTACAAAAATTGTAGAGGAAATGGAGCTTGCTAATAAAATTGGGCTAAGTATTTATTATTATTTTAAAAAGTACATCCCACTGGATGGGAAATCATTTTCTGTAAGTGCTATTACTGTTAATGAGAGAAAGAACACAGTTAATTTCATGCATATTTTATTTGAAATTCACTCCATCCATGAAATAATTTCACATAACATTAGGTAGAATACAAGCAGGCTAAACTGATATTATATGCATGGTGAAGACCAATAAGCAATAATATTTTTTTATTTGTAAAAATAATACTTTGACAGTGTAATAGAAATCTTCCTGTTCCAATTCAAGTGGAAGCACATGCAGTCTAAACTTTAGTGAAGCCAAAGGCCTAGTCCTCAAGATAAATATGCATAGCAGATTGGGCTTTGCAGTCCTTTCTATTAATTTTGTAATGACATTATAACCAAGGCAACAGCTCTGCCCTCAGTGCTTGTGAGCAGTAAACCCTGCCTGCATGTCAAGAAAGGCATAACTGCAGCAGAACAAGGTTAATGCTTTCATCAGACAGCTGCAGTAACCCACCAGTCTATTTCAGGAGTACCTGACTCTTTTCTGAGATATAGTAAACCATCTGCTATTTAAGGAGCACCTGACTCTGTTCTCTGTAATAAGCAGGTGCAGTGAGAAGAAAAGACCCACTTATTTTCTGTGCCAGATAGACGTTCTTGAATGTTCCATGTGAGCATGGTTCAGGCAGTATCAGTGCAAAACCTGTAGCTTGCAGTGTTTTGGGTTGTCAGCCATGAAAGTCATATTCTGAATTGATCGTGGAGATCAGCTGTGAAAGAAAAGCTCATCCAGCCTTGAGGATTGCAGTTCTAAAGAGGAGAGTGAATTATAACTCTCAGTTCAGAAATCTTGAAGGCAGATGATAGCGTAGTTTATCACCTGGCTGTTTATCTCTTTCACCTTTCTCAACTTGCCTCTGCAGGGATGTACTTGTAAAACATTTATAAATATTTTGAGATTCCTGATAACCCTGCTCTGACACTATCCTATTTTTAATATAAATGTCCTTGTCTCTAAAAATTATTGCCAGAAGCTGTGTGACTCAAAATGCTGCATACCAGTTCAAGCAAGTCTGTATTGCAAACAATATATACATTCAGAGCTATTACCAAGCAGAGCCTTCATTTCTTTAGGATTTCTTTTTTTGCTCTGAAAGGGAGATCAGGCAGACATGACAGACATGTTCAAGGTGCCTTCTAAACCTTGTGTCATTGCTATGAACTCTCTATTCCAATATAGCCATTTCTTCAGATCAGTAACTTTGCCTTCTTTCCTCAAGGCCATGATGGAGTGATTAATTTTTCTGTGATCACTACAGCTCACAGAAACTGGAAATATAATCCATACCAAACACTTTGTATGTCTTATCCCCAGAAGGTGTTTGAATACTTATTAATGAACATTTCTATGCACTTTTGTGTCCAGCTAAAACACATCAGTCTAATGAAAGAAGAATTTAAAGGAGGAGAAAATCAGCAGACTGGTGCACGAAGAGGAAAGGCTGATAGAGCAGCAGCCATGCTACACAGCCATAGAGACTCAATTGGTTAGGAAATCTGCTAAAAACATTCTAGGCTGCCCAATAAAAGAAAATATAAACATTTTCCAAGAAAAGGAGACAAAGAGGGAAAGAGGGGGGGGAAAGGGGCAGGGGGAAGATGGGTAATAATATCTGGTGACAAGCTGAAGGAAATGAGATATTGGAGTTGTTGGTGCTTTCAAAGATGGAAAACCTGAATGATGGTGGAGAATTGCAGAGAAGTTAGAAAAGGAGGAAAATTAATATATGCATGCTGATTTGTTTTTTATTCAGCACTTAAGAGAGCTGTGCAGGAAGGAGAGTCAGGAAAGGGATAAGCATGAGAACTTGGGTGAGAGATGATTGACAAAGGTGTAAAGATTGCTTAAAAAATTCAAACAGACTAAAGTTGGTTTATATCAGAGTACCCAATAGTGTGAGTTTAAGGATAGAACAGCTATTTGTCCTCTTGTCATCTTCACTAATACCTGGAAATGCCACTTGAGTAATAATCTTTCTACAGAAAAAAGTCAAAAGAACAAGTACTGGAGAAAAAGGAGGGTGAGAACAGAAGTGATGGTTGTTCCAAGATGTGGTTTAGGATGGAGCGACACAGCAATAATTTGGGTAATGCCAAAGAATTAAAATAGGAAAATATAAGTTAAAAATAATACTGTATTCCTCATTAAATAGCTATTTCAGAAGTCTAGGAGTGAAAAGTGAGTAATCCATCTTAATTCTGCTCTTCTCTTTACATAGTCAAGCGGTCACACAGTACTGGCTCCAAATTGGGTGTCCTTCTCTCCATTCACAAAATAAAGGAAGAACATATGGCAACCTGATTAATTTAGTACTGTACAATTAAAATAAAGGCATTAAAGATAATCAGACTTGTACCATATGACCAAATTGACAAAGTAGTTTCAGATACTTGTGAGTGTGGAATATTTTTTTTAATTTTTGTTTGGTTTTTTGTTTGTTTAGGCTTTTTGTTTGTTTGTTTGGTTGGTTGGTTGGTTTCTAATTTTTAACTACTACACTCCTGGATCTGGGAGCCTGTGTTAGGTTGGTTTTACCATGACTGTCCTAAAACAAATAGTGCAGGTTTTATATTTTCCACTAATGCTTAAAAACCTTGAAATCAGGTGTCAGCTGATAAAAAGTCCTTCCACTAACTCTGAGATGTGAAAGAGTGTGGATTTTAAAATGAAAGCTGTATTTATGTCTGATCAAATTCCTGCTTCAACGTGTAAATCTCATATGGGACAAAAACTTAGATTACTTTTTCTACAGTTTTCACAACCTAATTATAACTGTGTGATTAGTATAAAGGATGGAAGGAAACAGTAAATGATGGAAGGACAAAAGAAAATTAGAATAACATCTTTTTAATTGATCAGAAACTCTTCATTATATTGTTACATAGAGAAGTAGCTTAATTTAACAAACAACTACTTCAGAACAGTGTTCTCTGCACAGCAGATTTTGTTTTGCAGGACCTCAAAGGAATTATGGCATTATCTCAGTATTCTACTTACAAAAAGTTTTTCAGCATAGAAATGATCAATGTATTGAAAAGAACAACAGAAGAACATGTGTCTGCTTTCCAATTAGTTACTGCAGAGGCTTAATAAGAAAAGAACCCTTGAGGGCATAAATGAGTTGTTCATGTCTTTATGAACCTGATAAATGGTGGTGATGGTGAAAAAAAGAGGAAATGTCTTAGAAAGCTGTAAAACACTGGAATCAATATTTCTGTCTGACTTTAAGAAAAATAGTAATAATGCCAACTGAATTTATAAGTTAGATAATTTCATTATGAAATCGTTAAAGGGCGTGGAATTCCATAGCATTTTTTAGTTTCATTTTTTAAAAATGTAATTGTATTTTTCAAGCAAATGTGTGTGTTTCTGTCCAGACAAATGTAATCCAGAAGAGGGGTTTTGTCAATATTTACTCCAACTTTTCTTTTTCCAGCAGACAGAAAGCACCAGGAATAGAAAAAACACTACCCATATCACTTCCTAATTCAAAGAATGTTGTCTGAAACTTGATTTAATACCTACTTAAAAATCCCAGTAACCTTTTGTTCAACTAAAAATCTAGTAAGCCATAAAATGACATTTTTAGTGCTTCATCTCTAAGGACTCTGCTCATTCTCACAGAGATCTGTGGGTTTACCAGTTTTTCTGTTTTGCTGACCATGCAGTCTGTAGTATTCCCACTGATCCTCCCCAGTCTTTACTCAAGCCCTTCAGAGTCAATATTTGGCTGTGCACCACATTTTCAAGCTGCATAGCAGGTTTCCCTGTCAAAGCAAAGTGTGTGATGAACCATTTACCGTGTCACATCAAGCAAAATTACAGAAGTCAGCCTATATTGTAATTTTCATAGATGCATTTTTAAAGATGCAAGTCAGTAAAGTTACTTAAGTACATTGTCCACAGAGCACCTATCTAGGAAGGAGGTGCCAGATTTGTAGGAGTCATCTTTGGCTTTTTTTATTTCTCCCACCAATGTTATAATGCTTTTAAGTCTTCACTGATGTAACAGTTCTTCTATTTATTGCTACCAAGGTCTCTACACCACATTTTAAGATTAAGAGAACTTGTTATGAAGACTTCTATTTTTTTTCCTTTATAAGCAAGACCAGCATTACCTCACAACAAATGCTGTCTCTACCTTGTTCTCCTCCATCAAACACTTAGTGATCTGCCTACTTGGCACTTCTTGGTACTCCAGTTCTTGAGGCAGGTGAAATTTGATGATGATTTGGTGACTGTACTAAAACATATGTCTCTTTTTATATTTTTACAATGGACATTGATTCCATGGCAAGAATATGAGGTGTCTGTCCCAGGCACAATGAGCCAAGACTTTACCATAAACTTGCACTGAATGAATATGTCTGAGAAGTCTCCTGTTTCATAAAACAGAGGCTCAGTGAAACTTTTTAAACCTTTTCCAAAGATGAATTTCTTCTAATCACAGGCTTTGAAAGAAATAAATATTGTCCAGCTTTTTCCATACGTAGCTGTAAAATCAGGAAGGACCGGTTTGACCTGAGTTTTCACCCACAGCTGAAGGGTGGGTCAGAGTTTAGATGTAGCTCTACCCCAACACTGACATTTCCTCAAACCCAGCTATGCTGGCACCACAGCAGCAAATTTCTGGGCTCACATGGTGGTTACTGGCACGTAGTCAGGGTAGTCAATGAAGCTGACAAAGTGGTTTATCTGATCAGCACAGATGTTTACGAGAGGATTAAATTAATCCATCCCAATCCCCACTGTCTTTCTTAACTACATCTTCATTAACTCATACTAAAATTTTAAGTTATGAATTGCTTAGATATGGAAGCCACTCTGAAGTCATGAACTTGCTTCCTATTGAGCTGTCCCCCAGTGTGCCAAGTACTCGAACACAAGACACAATTTAGGCATATTGAGATCAATTGATCAAAGGAGGGAGTGAAATGTTGATTATTTGGGGGCAAAAGCTCTTTCAAAGACACACCCTGTGCTGTGCTGGTTGCTCGACTGGCCATGCTGTGGGCTCCTTGTGGAGTCAGAGTTCTCAGGGACATCATGTCCCAGGCAGGTCCCCGGGGTGTGCAGCAAGAGAGACCCTGTGGCAGCCCTGAGCCCCCACTCCTGCAGGGTCTGGGCCACCAGGATGGTTCCTTCTCAGAGCTTCTGCCTCTCCAGGCCAAGCTCTTGTGGTCCTGGGAACAGCAAATCTCTCAGGGTCTGAGGCTTCATCTCCTCGAAGAATGTTAAACCACCTGGAGCTCTTGAACATGCCTTTGGAGGTGTTTTACTGACAACACTTAATATTTTCACTTAAAATTATTTTCAAGATCATGTTGTTTGAAGTGAAATTTAAGGTTCTTACTCAAGAAAAAGCAAGATGAAAATATGATTATTTGGACACATTCCAGCCACCAATTTAAGTTTTTTAAGAACATGGAAATACAGTAGTTGTAGGAAGAGAAACATCAGAAAATAATGTAAATTGTCTGCTTGGTAAGCGAGGACCCTGTACTGACCAATGCATAAGAAATGTTAATACTGCCAGAAACAATAATGAGCTGACAGAAAGTCTTATTCTCCTTAAGACAGGAATTCTGCTCTGTATCTCTGCTCTATTTAAAGTCACAGAAAACTTTGGGTTGGAAGGGATCTTTAATCCACCCCAACCTACCTGCTATGGAGAAAATTTCTGTATAAATAAGTGCAAGCAACATGGATTTCAAAGTCAGTATTTGACTTCAGGGTCGAGCATCACTCACCAGAGCAGTCAAAAAGAATCCAGTCTCATTAAACCTGTTGCATATACTTAATACTTCCTGTGCCCTTGATAATCAATCTATTGCTTCTTAATACTGAGATAATACTCAATTTATTCAAATATTTTTAGCACATCAGTTTATTTTTGTATACCCAAAAGCAAGCCAAATTGCATTTTCCCACATCCGTTTGGAGCCTTGAGGATTTCAGTAATTTCTTGCTGCCTTGCCTGTAACATCTAACACCTGGGTTTACCATATGCTTTATTTATCATTAGGTTATTTGATGGATATTACCTGTACTATGTATATATGACAAGAACAACCCAAAGACTTCAGACTTACATGTTCCTAGATTTAGTGTATTTTGAGGATAATATTCCCTTGTGCTTTTCAAGTAACTTACTTATTCAAAACTTAGGTGAACAAGATTCTCCCAGGTAAATTTGCCAATTATTTTAAAACAACACCCAAATAATAAAAGTTATACTTAACTGACACTGTTCTGTATTTCAATGAAAATGTTCTCTTTGGTCTGTTAAAGTCCATTCAATCACTTCATCTTCAATAAAGTTTTACAGGTGAAAACAAAGGCAGAATACTGTCTCTGTAGTTCAAAGTGATAAAAAATCGACATGAGATTGCAACAGTAAAATGAAGAAGAAGCGTATGTGAATGGCCATTGATGTGTCTGAGAGTCTGTGCATTGCTAGGCTTCTTTTGTCCTCCACCCAGCAAGTCCTAATGCAATAACACCAAAGTTCATTAATGGATTACCCTGACAGGTCTGGGTTTTGGTGCTGAAAACTTTTAATACAACACAGCCCTGCCTCTTTCTTCCACTGGGGAGCCCTTTTTAGGGGATGTGAAGTGAAAGATTTGTGTTCTGTCTCCCAAATATCTTAAGTGGGGTTTTTGGTTTTGTGGGGGAAATGAAAGGCTGAATTCTGAAGTCTATTCCTGTCTTGCCCTGGGAAATGCAATATCAGAGTGGAAATAAATAAACACTCAAGACTGCTGGTTTTGACATAGCTCTGTCTATTATAGATTCTCTGCAGAAAAAGAGAAATAAAAAAAAGGAAAAGAGAATGATTTTGCCAACTCTTGATATTTTATCACTGTAGTTAGAACATGTGATGTGTTATTTTTTTTGTACTTTAATAGAAATATTAACAGTCATTATAAAAATAAACTCTAGCCTTCCTGATTATGTGAAGATCTTGAAAATATGATCCAAATAATTATCTCAAGATTCAATAACTTGAAAAAATGTAAAAAATTCAAATTTCTTGTACATTTAAAAATTGCTTTGATTATAAGAGTCTCATTCAGGGTTGAGAAATGGTTGGACTGGCAATTGGTGGTATTAATGGAATTCCTCAGCTACAAGTCAGAACCAGCTGAAGAAATCAAGCTTAAAGTGATTCCTGTAGAGCATAAATAGAAAATGGAAATTTGGCATATCTATACTTTTGGAGAGACACTGGCAGTATCGATCCCCTGTCCTTCCCTGTTGATAAACAGTGGAAATAAACTGAGTTTTCTATTGCAAAGTAAAGCATGTAACCACTAATTGTGGCAAACCAACTGCTAAACTGGCATCATGGTAATTTTAAAAATTAAATGCATGACAAACTGAAGCATATTCTTCGCTTAGTTATCTTGTGGTGTTACTGGAAAACCTTTCTACATCACTTTTGTCAATGAGGATTCTAAAATCATTGCCTTATTCTGAAATCAGTCTACTGGGTGATTTGTATCGTTTTCATTGAGTATAAAAGGGCATCCACACTCAGAAACAAACCAAGGAGTTTTTCTGGAGAAGCCTATTTTGAAAGCTATATAAAGCAATTAAGCCTAACTTTAATATTAATGTTCTCCTTGGAGCAGGTTTCTTGGAGCATTTTACTCTACTAAGCTACTGAAGTCTCACAAAAATAGAACCCAGTCACAGGTGTTACACTCAGAATTGCCCTGACTGCAGACATTCTGCAGAGGGTGTATAATTACATATCTGACACTGAAGGGTGTTGCCACATTTGGTTGTCAGCTCCACCTCTCTTTCCTCTCACCTGAATAGTACCATTTTAAAAAGCAGCCCGTATGTAATGGGAGCTAGTCTACATTCAGGATCAGTCTTCCTCCCTGCTTTCAGGGAGCTGCTTGGCCTGAGAGAAACTGGCAAAGGGAGTACTCAGCACTTCTTGCTTCTTCCAGCCCAGTGGTAACTAGACTGGCAGCAAGAGGAGGAATTAGCTGAAATCATGATGGGTATTTGTAAATGTAAGGAAGCTGAAGGGATGAGGTTACAGACAGGGATTCTTCCATTTTCTGCTGCAATGCTGTGGATGACTCAACTATTTCCTTAGAAAACCCCACCTGTTTACTTCTCAGTAGTTTTGTTATCAACCACCTTCCACACTTGGGTGGAAAACCAAAGTCAAATTAAATTGATTGGAACTACATTTCGCTAACTCTTGATAGAGCCAACAATCAGTTGCATCCATGGGCAGTTTGTGGGACTTGTGGATTAACTCTTCTGGAAGACCAGAGGCTTCAGAGGGTTCTCTGCTCCCCACATTTACCTGCCTGTCAGGGTTACCAACTTACCTTTTATCCAACATAACGTAGAGTTAATTTTCTTGCTTTCATGTCACTATTTTAACCATTCCTCATCTGACCTTTCCATTTATCTTTCATTGACAACTTCCCATCTCCAAACTGAATTCACCAAAGAAATAATTATTTCAGTGATTACCCTTGTTCTTCTCTTCAAAGAGATTATGCCTCTCTCTTTCTCTGACTACCCATATTATTAGATAGAGTTCAAATTATAATTAACCCCTTATTTTGTCTGTCTTCAAAATAGACTCATCTAACAACCCCCCAGAACTTCAGGATATTTGGCAGGTTAGCTGCAAAACCCACATGTCGTGGTTGTGTACAAGCTGCCTGAGAGGAGCAGGAGAATTACAGCAGCCCCACTGTTTCTGGCTTGCTAAACATGAAGTTTGCTTATTCTAGGCCCCACAGGCTGCAGTCACCTATGTTGCAGGGGCACAGCTCCAGTACATAAAATTATTAACCATTTCAAGGTTTAGTTTGCCAGACAGATGCAATTTTTGGTGATTAGGTTCATTTTCACAACTTCTGTTTTGATTAATTTCTATGAAGATGTATTTACTTGGCAGTGTTTCTCAGACCCTGAGTATCTTATTGGATATTTTCCACTGATTTATTTGGAAGGCTGATGTTGTCTTCTCAGCCAAATTCCTAGCTCACCTCTGGTGCTGTCTGAACTAATGGTATATTTTAAAATGGGAACATTTCTAAACAAGATGGGGAACAAAGATATGGCCAATGCCTTTGGTGACCAGCACTGTTAACTTTTACTTCCTCTACACTGTGTGACTTCATTAATAGGCATCTTTAGAATCATGTGAAGGATGGGAGAGATTTGTGGAACCGTCCTTCTCCTTGTAGTTTATTATTTTGAGAAGGTTGACATTTGAATGACTGTTGGAGAGCAAAAGACAAGGGAGTTTGATCTTTGCTGAGACTACTTGTTCACATGTTGGTTGTTGTGGGTTAACACCAGCTGACAAAAGCCCAGGCTCATTCAGCCACCCCGAGGGAATGGCAAGGAGAGCGGGAAGAGTAAATGTGAGAAAACTCATGAGTTGATACAAAGGCAGTTTAATAGGAAAGCAGAAGCTGAGCACACAAGCAAAGCAAAGCAAAGCAATGAACTAACTCATCACTTCTCATGAGTGATGGGGAGGCAGGTGTTCAGCCATCTCCAGGACATCACGTGTAGCAGTGACTTGGAACTGGACTTGACTAGGAAGACAAATGCCATCACCCTGAATGTCCCTCTCTTCCTTCTTCCCCAGCTCTATACACTGAACATGACACCATCTGGTTGGGATGTCCCTTGGATCAGCTGGGGTCAGTTGTTCTGGCTGTGTCCCCTCCCAGCTCTTGTTTCCCCCCAGCCTCCTCCATGATGGGGTGAGGAGCAGAAAAGGCCTTCACTTTGTGTAAGCCCTGCTCATCTGTAAAAAAACATCCCTGTTTTATCAACACTGTGTCCAGCACAAATCCAAAGCAGACCTTCATATCAGTTACTATGTAGAAAATTAAATTTGAGCCAGCCAAAACCAGAGCAGTGATTTATTGAGCTTTTCACTGTGTAAACTTTAGCTGTTGTACCAGAAACTGTTTTAGCAGAAAAATGAAGACATCTTATAATCAAAGTTCAAAACTCATTGTTGGCTTAATTAAAGTCTAAAAAAATCTGATAAAACACTTGCTATTGTTGCAGAGATGCATAAAGTAACAGACCAAATTATATATTTAGGAAAATCTTAATAAATTAATATTAACATTATTATATACATTTTTTCTAATACTCACTGCTGTCCTGTGAAGTTTTGCTCAACTTTTTTCTATTCTCCTGGGTCTTAAAGTCAATGGCAGCTGTTTTTTGTGAGAAAAAGGGGAGCAGGGTAGGTTTTATCAAATCCTCAGCACCCAAAATTCAGAGGACTGCAATGCAGATGCTGAGAGTTTCTTTATTCTCTTCCTTAGGTTCAACTCAAGTAATTTTTATACTTTGAATATGCTCTGCACCCTATCTTTCTTTATTGGTCTACAGTTCTGCATTTCATCTGATTCTATATTGAATATTTAAATTTTATTGGACATTTGATCTTTTTTGATTTTATTATGCTTAAAGCTTTTCTTACCAAGCTCTTGAAGCCGCATTCCTTTAACAGTCTGGAACAGAACATTGCTGAGCTTTTTATGACTGTAGAGTCTCTGGTATAATCCATTCCTTACACTTTCAAAGCCTATGATATTTCTTCATACTTACACTCTGCACCACATCATAATTCTTGAGTCAGAGATTGTTCATTCTAAAGTGATTAATTATTTGTTAATAGAAGCTGTCACTTGAAGATAATATATCCAAATTACTTTAGCAATAGGCTTTACACCACACACTTGTACAAAGCAAAGAAAAAAGACTAGTTAGGTGGTGTGCTCCCCAGGCAACTGCTGTAATCTAAACTAAAGATCAAGGCACAGTGTGGACACAACCAGACACAGCAAGCCTGACAAGCCCCAGTGCAGAGGCCTTGCAGCATTAGTTTGAAGCCTGTCATCTTTTTATTGGCAGTGACAGCCCTGGAGGTACTTGGTTACACGCTATTGTGAAGTTTCCCCATAAATTACTGGGGCTAGAATTGCCTCAGCAGAGCTCCAAGAGCTGTTTTGGTGTGGAGGAGAGCAAACCTACAGTGCTGCAGCTCCAACTTGCCAAAACCACGCCTGCTACCTGGTACAGCTCTCTGAACGTGAATTTCTGTGTGCAGGAGGGCAGTGGCTCTGGTCATGCCTGTCTGCAATGTATAAGGTCCATTACTCCTCTTGCCCTTTTAGAAAAGATCCTGTTTAATTTTTCTGTTCACTGCCAGGCACATTAAAGCAGCAGTGGTGGGCCTGGAAGTGTTGGATTAATGGTTGGGGTCAGTGGTCTGGGACATCCTTTCCAGCCTTAATGATTCTGTGATTTGATGATTCCATGAGAAATACAATGTATTGGGAAGAGAAGGGAGAGGTCTGCACCTTCACACAGCTTGTATCCAACACAGGCTGTATGTAAGGGCTGTGTTTCAGTGGGATCTAGGTTCCTGAGTATGCTAGTGTCTCTAGCTGAGTTTGCACACTTCACCCACATGCTGTCTATACTGAGCAGGTGAGTCTGCAGGCATCTCCCAGGTAGTCTTCCTGGGCATGGTCCAGGGCATCCTCAGAGGGGTGGCATTTGAAGAAATACTCTCTTCCTGCATGTGCTTACAGGCTCCTGGGTGTACTCATTGGAGGAACAAAGACAGCAGGTTAAAAGCTGTGGTGAGCATGACCCTCAAAGTAATGAAGACAACTTCTGGGCTGTGAAGTTCTGCATTGAAACAGGAACATAATATTTAGAGGCACTGCAATGCTGTGACAGCAACACAAACCAAATAAGCAGGTAACAAAATGTTCTTTCTCCAGCCAGTACTACTACACGTGACCTGGATGGTTTATTGTGTTAAAAAACGTAGCCCTGGAAAAGTTACAGAGAACTTTGCCATTGACTAAATTCTTTTCATGCTGGCCAATGATACATCTGGCTGAAAATCAGAGTTTAATTTGGGTCCAGGAGACAAATTTCTGTGTTGATATTTTAAAAAAGTAAAGCCACTCAATATAAGAAGAGGAAAAGAGAGACATTATGGTCTCTTTTGCCTACAGTTCCAGCTGGTTACTGTTGCAAGTTAAATAATACTTTTGAACATAACACTTTTTTTTCCCTAAACGACTACTCTTTTATTCACTGACTTTTTAAAATGTTCAAAAATTTTCTATAAATGTGTAGGAGTTAAAGTATCTTTTATAATAAAAAATTTGTTCTGTATGAGCTCCAGTGTGCTTTGTTTATCACTCATGCTCCTCGGTTTCTGATTCTGAACATGAAAGCCACAAAAAACAATTTACCCCTTTCTTCCTCATGTCATTCACATTGTAAAAGGGCAGTTATATTTGTCATTATAACTTGGACAAAATATGTACTTCTGCCTTGTAAATCTACTTTATATCTGAGGGTTTTGCAATAAACTTTAATTGAATTCACATCCCCTGGCATCTCTTAATAACGTTTCCTGTTCTTGGTATTACAGTGAAGTAAAATGCTCGTAAGTGGATGCAGAATGCAGAAAAGTGACAGTCTCTTCTGCCTCCTGTGACACAGATATTTCAGGCGGTCTGCGTAATTCAGCAGACATTCAGAGCTCAGTAGCTGTGGCTGCTGTAACACAATCCAAGCATATCCAGTTTTTCCAAGACTTCTGCTGAGTTTCACTCTCCAGGAGGTCACTGAGTTTCTGTGAGAGGATGCACCTGGTTGATGGATTTCAGGGTTTCCAGAGGGAACAAGTTTAAAATAGAAGGTAAGACAGGTTCAGTGATGGGTTGATTGACAAGGTCAGCCTCACCTAGGAGGCACTGGTGACCATCAACCTAACGCAAATGTCCATTCAAGTGACCAAAGGTTCTCAGAGACAAGGCAGAAGACAGGTAATTGTCACAGCTTTTATACCACCACTTTCATGTACAGGACATAAACTGGTGTGTCTGAATTCACATTTCCCCAGCAAGGGGAGCATCATTGTACAAGCTGGTGAAGTATCACAGTTCTTTTCAGAATAACAAAAGAGTAACTGGGAGGGATTTAATTAATAACTAGAAGGAATTCATGAGCTGTAACACAGGTAATAGCAACTATAAACTCAGTTTTTACTGTTTCAATATAAGTTGCATGGTCAACTAAGTAAAAAATTCCAGTCTAAAAAGTTTCACTGAAAATTTAAGAAGTGAAGAGGAAGGAAAAGTGAAGACAGTAGCCAGTTCTGAATACAGTATCTGTACTAAGTTCCTATATTTATTGTCCTTAATTAGTTTCCAACATCATAGTTTGTCTACTGTCATCTCTCATTTTATTTGAATATGAAGCCCATTGAAAAAAACACAGTATATTTTTCTTTTCATGACACCACTGCCAGTTCATACATGAAACCTTTCCTCTTCTCAAAAGCTGTATAATTTAAAAAGATGGAGCAGTAGCAGGTGATGAATATTCATGTAATTTCTCCAGGTTTGTTTTTAGTTTTTCCACTGAACCCATTCAGAGTTAAAAATCCCTCCTCTTTACCGCTATTTACTCCTGCACATATTTCTCATATGAGCTTCAAATTTCAATTCCTGTAAATGGCTCAGTGTTCATATTTTCCTGTCAACTCACCCTGCCCCCACCACTGGAGACAAAGCTGGATTTAATGACTTAATTTCCCAACATTTTCAGCATCAATGCTTTTAAAGGCAAAAAAAAAGAGCAACCAAATATACAAAAGGCTGCTTTGTGGCTCAGGAAAAGAAAAAAATACACCCTAAAAACCTGTTTATTCCTTATTCCATAGCCTGTATGTCAGGCTAATATAGGTATGTTATTTATACATCCATGTCACTCCATCTATATACTAGTGTCTTTTATCTCTCTACCTTCTTTCAGGTGTAAATGCAGGCATGCAGAGAAATTGTGTCTATTTCCTACTTTTACATGAATTATTTGATAAATAAATCTCTGAGTCTCTGTTTATCTGTATTGTGCATGGTCTCTGCATTTCTGTCTACAAGGGACGTGCTTTCAACAGTGTTCTGACTTGAGCTGCTTAGTTCAAAACAGCAAAATTGAGCAGTATTAGCAGCCATGGTATTGCATGAATTTAAAAATCATCTCCTAGGTAGAACCAAAGCCCTCCAAGTCATCACCTCAATCAAGAAGGAGTCAGACTGGAAGGAGCATTTGTTAGTAATGACAGTGGCTGTAAAATAGAGTTTAATCTCCTGCTCTGAGTCCTGGTAAAATCATATTTATTATACTGATCTACAAAGGTTACACACATTCCATTGGGCATCAGGACAAAATTAGATTTGATATTATGGCTAACAGTAAGTTCCAGAAGGAAAATATTGTGACAATGAACTGTGAAAGGGCAAACTCTAAATGCTGACAGAAAAGGTTAACAGTATGCTGGAGAATGTAATACAAAAAGAACACCCTATACTCCACAAATTTGACATAGAAAGTATGTCAGGAGCAATTACAGAGACAATGAATGCCAAGAGATAAAAGGCTTGGGTTGGGGTTTTATCTAGGCAGCGAGTACAGCACAGCTGCTCTCTCATTTCTCCACCACCCTCCACCACTTGTGGGGTGGGGAGGAGACACAGAAAAGTTATGAAAGGTAAGAACAGTTAAATAGGTGAAATAAAATAAAACAGAACAAAGACTAAGACAAAGAATGAAATGGGGAAAGAGAGGAATAAAACCCAAGAAAGACAAGTGATGCACAGTACAATTGCTCACCACCCACTGACCAATGCCCAGCCCATCCCTGAGCAGTGATCAGTCCTCTTTCAGCCAGCTCGCTCCAGTTTATACTCTGAGCATGACATTCTAAAGTGTGGAATATCCCCTTGGCCAGTCCAGGTCACCCCTGGCCATGTTCCCTCCTGGATTCTGGTGCACCTGCTCCCTGGCAGAGCCCAGGACACTGAGAAGTCCTTGGCTCAGGGAAAGCACTGCTTAGCACTAACCAAAACATCAGCTTGTTATCAACATTATTCTCATACTGAATCCAAAACACAGCACTGCACCAGCTATCTGGAAGAAAATAAAGTCAGTCCCAGATGAATCCAGGATGCAAGATCACATCATTAGGTTTTCCAAGGCTAAAGAAGCCGTCTTAAAAAACATATGGGAATCTTGTGTAAATAACAGAGTATAAGACAGATCTTGTCCAAATGAGACAGATGCCAGGTCTGGTGTAATACCGAAATGAGGAAAGCCAAGGGAAGCTCAAAAAAGTGGCAAAGTAAAAGACAATAATAGCACTAAGATGTTAGCCACAACAGAAAAAAAAAAAAAAAAATAAAATAAAAAAAAAGCATATACTGGAACACAGGATCCAAGAAACTAATGGAAAGAGAAGGGCATAACTGAGTTTAAAGCAAAAGTAAAGGAATTTAGTGTTATTTTCAACCAGTCTTTACAGCAGATAAAAGATAGGGAAATTTTAAAATTTTTACACCTATATCCTATTTTTATCACTCTTCCAATACTTTAAGGTCTCTGAAGACTTGAAAGAACTTCAAGGTCTCAAGTGCAGCAGTAAATAAGCTATCATAGCTGCATTTTATCCAGGATCAGAAGGAAAAGTAGTGTGAAAAAGGTGACTTACCTATGGATCACTACTTTTCTCCTCAAAAAAACCCTGCTTTCCAATGCAGAAGCAGCAGGATTTTATGACCTTTGATCCCCACCTTTTCCTGGAGTTCTTTGTTTTATTCTGATGGCTTTTAACCACATCTTTCTGGGGTGTTAAGCAATCCTCTCTGCTTCTAAAAATCTATAGTATAGCCATCATTCCTCCTAATTTTCCACCTTTCTTATACTTATCTACCTGTCCATCCGGTGTTTTCTGGAGGTTTCAAGTCATCCCTTTCTAAAAAGCCTCATTTGTAACTTCCCAACAAGAGACTTGTTTTTTTATCCTGATCTTCACTAGAAATCTGCATTAGATATTTAAGCTCTCAGTGAGAATGATGTCTCCTTTCAGGAATGCTGCCTGGCAAAAGGATGGATGGAGGGTGATACCATAGGTGGATAAGAAATATGAATATTAAAAATATTTACAGGTGCTGAGGATGTAATTGCTTTCAAAATACAGCTCCACATTTTAGAGAATAATTTTCCAGTTTTAGTTTTTTTACACATGTTAAGCATCAAGCTTCATCTTCTTCACTAGTCAAGAAAGAGACCTAGGTTATTTCTGAGGACAGTTGACCACATACCAAAAGAAGAGGCAGGTAAAGGTGTGTTATTGAGCAAGGTTGATTCTGCTGGTATTGTATAGTGCAGAAGCTTACAGGATTAAAACCAATAGTTCTTTGTGCTGATTTCCTATGAAGCTATTAAAAAGAAATTAACGTAATTGGTTTGAGATTTCAGTAAAATTAGTATGACTTCAAAGGGAAAACAAAGCTGTCTGGGTTTTTCCTAATTTGAACCATTTTGTTAACCCTAAATACAATTTTAAAATGCAGGAAAAAAAAAGTGTATCCTGTTTTATACTTTTTCTTTCATTTCATAGATATCAGGGATCAAATTCGGAGCTGAGAAATACCCTTGCAGGAAACAAATGAAGTGACAGAAGATTGGGAGGATAAGGGTTGTTATCCAAAACGTTCTGACACCATTACACCCCTCCAAGTGTTTGTTAAATAATATATTATTAGTACATACAGCCTGGGAAAATGTCATTCTGAGCAGATGCTGCAGAGAAGGCAAATGTGATCAGGGTGATAAGGCAACAGGCTGGGCTCTAACCAGCGTCCTGTAGCAAAACCTGTTCAGTCCCAGCTGCTCTTAGAAATCATTTAGTACTTCCCATCTGCAGCATCAGTGTATTACAGCTCCAAGTGCAGCTTTATGAGGAGTACCAGATCAGCAAAGACTTCTGATGCCCTGCAACAGTCGTCAGTGCACTCTCTTGCCATCTTTCATTTGCTCTGGCAGGCTGTCATGTTATATTTCAAGAGGGCTAAAACCTTAGACACCCAAGGTCCTTGATGACCTTAATATCTGGTCTGGGGCAAATACCAGTAATGATCTGCAGCTCATGTGTCTGTCTCCATAAAATCCATTGGTCTGGATGCTGTGTGTGAAATACTAAAGCTGACTCTGAAAAGACATCAGTCTGAGATGTGAAGTTTGCCCACCCACTACAAAAGGGCACCATGTTTTACTGCATATTACAGACTCGTTAGGAGTTTAGACAAGAACAAGGGTTCAAACCTTCTAACAAGACCAGTAAAACTGTATCAGACACACAGATATCAGCATCTTCAAGCAGGTCTGTAGGAAGAATGGGAAGTTCTCTTTCTTTTTGGATCAGAGACAATGGACATAGAGAGTAAAAATGATCCCAGTAGATGGATCCCAGCTATAAAACAGGTGTGCCATAAATGTTTGGACTTTTGTGCAGATGACCTTAAAAGTTCAGTTGTTGGTGAGAGCTGAAATTTTCAGCAGCAAAGAGGAAGAGAGTTTCTCAGTGCATCAGCTGTGGTATATGTGGGGTGAGAGAAAGGGTTGGAGCTTGTCTTAAGGCAGGTGGTGGATGTATTTTTTCTTCTAACTTTTCTACAGCTTTTCAGATGTGCTGGCTTGGTTTTGTAAATATATCCTATTTAATTTTCCTCTGGCTGGAATTAAGTATGATTTTTGGGGTGACTGTAATTGGCTACAAGATGGTACTTGATACCTCCAGCTGTGGTGCTTAGGGTCTGTGAATTATCCAGCTCCTGTGTCTGTCCAAAGATACACATTGAAACTGCACAAGGTATTTTGGAAATGGAAATTTGGTGTCCTTGGAGAGTTTCTTCCAGTGAGTATTGACAACCAGGAGAGTATTCTGATGTTTATCAAAATAGTGAGAAGAAAATCTAAACCAGTGGTTTCAAGGTTTAGATTTCTGTGGTAAAGAGAGGCCAGGAAAGCCTAGGCAGGTAATTAGGGACCTGTTTGTTTGGTTTTTTTTAAATGATGTTGCCAATCTAAAAAGAAGGTTTTCTGCTTGGATTTGAATGTAAGGTCTCATAGATTTCTTCTGGAAATCTTCATTAGAACATTTTAGTTTGAATAGAAAGTCTGCAGTGGGTCAGCCCACAAGTACCTATGTCAGCTAAAGATGGGATTTTTTTGTTGTCAACATCAGCATATTAGTAAAAACCCTATTATAGACCTCAAAGAATTAGTGGATTAGTATTTTTTCTTTACTGTTACATATGGTTTGGTGGTTTGTGACAGCTCCTGACCAGAATATACTGATGCAGACCTTCTTGCTGGTCTTGAGAGGGAAACATTTGAATCACTTCACTGCTGATACATCCCCACATCAAATCTACCCCATCTTCCTGCCACTTCCTGACACTCATTCTCTGTCCAGCCAGCTCCCATCACTGTGTCTCCTTTTGAACTCTGTTTCTACAGCATTATCTCAGATTTTCAGCTTCATACTTAAAGTAACCTCAAGCCAGACCTCTATTGCCCATAGGTATGAAACAGTGAAGCCCTGTGTGGAAAATATACTAAAGCAAGTTCTTGGCACTTGCTTTTAGTTACATTTCTGTAACAGATCAAATGCTTATGTCCAGAAGAGCATCTTCATTTCTTCCCCTTCCTTGTCTTGTGTAACAGTCAAACACCTTCAGGCAGAAAATGCTTTCAGATGCACTTGACAATAATAGAGGTTTTATCTCATTAGAAAGAATAAAACCTCAGTAGATAGGTTGGAGAGCAAAATATGATATAATAGCCTAAATCAAAGTTCAGTGATGCAGTGCAAACATCCCTGTGGAAAGACTGCAGGAGAAAAGGCAAGTAGATATGAAGGCCATCAAATCAAAGGTCCCAGATATCAAATTTAGGTGATTTCTTTGAAAACAGCTTAGCATGAAGTTAAATACACCTCCACACATAAACAAACACACCCACAATCTTACATAAGCTTGGGTTTGGTCTAAAAACAGGGAAAAAGAGAAGATCCTTTTGGCTTTTGTCAGAATAGTTATCTTTCTTCACGTGTGTGCTTATTCCTGAGAGGTTTGCTTTCTATTGCTTGTTTATGTGCCATTTTTCTGTGTAAGATCATTCACAGAGAACATAAAAGAAGGATTTTTTTGATCCTGACTTCAGAGGAAAAGTCAGCAACGTATTGAGAAAGAGAGTTAAGCATTACATGAAGAGAAGAGAGAGAGCAGGCTGATGTTTGTGCTCTGCACAGGGACCATTGTCTCTCAGCTCTGTTCTTTGGGCATGGTAGAAACATAGAGCAATTCAGTCATGCATTGAAAAAAACTCCACTTTCTCCTAACTATTTCGACAATATATCAATATATTGTGCAGAAGCATCTGCTGCTAAGGGGTATTCAGAATTAACAGTAAGGTTTAGGCAATTTTCCCACAGCCAAGTACAATGTTACTTATTATTCCACAATCACTTGTCAGAGCTGTCACTTGCCCTGTCACTTCTGATTGCCTCTCTATCAGTCCCAGAGTTGTTTGACATGGCCCCAGTGAAGGAAGCCTGGTGACAAAAATATCAATGGCTTCACTAGCAACCTGGAATGCCAATCACCTTGTGGCACATATTCTACATAATCTCAGATTAAAAGACATAAATGTAAAAAGAGCTTATGTACCTCAAGTAATGCAGGAATCCATCAGTTTTTAGAGCACAATCATTGTGAAAACACTGGTGGTTTTTTCCCCAAGCATTTAGCAATATTACTGGAGCTGCCACTAATTGAAATATTTTATATTCCATCTGCTTGGTATTCAGCCTCAGAGAGAGGGGAAACCACTGCCAAGACAGTTCAGCATTCAACTTTTGCTCTCAAAATAGTTGTAATACACTGAATTCTCCTCTACATCCTTCTTTACAAACAAAATTTGTCTTCCAGTTGCTGAAACCTTGTATCCCATTGCATTGCTCCTCATGCACAGTTCAGATAAGAAAGTTTGTGGGGTTTGTGTACTTTAACAACTATTAGTTCCACCTCTTATTTTTATTACCACATTTTTAACTTTCTTGGACCCCAAGGATGTTCCCACAGAGGCTGTCTTTTCCCATCTGAGCGCTGCCCAGGATCTTTCCTCTGCAGTGGGGCTGTTTGATGTGGGTGTCAAGGACAGCCTTTCTGATTCTGAGGAAACTTGCTTCTGTCCTCTTGAAAATTTAACATTTTAAGTGCCTTTTCATATCTATCACCAGCCCCTCATGGGCTTGCACATCTTGTATCTGAATATTGTTGAGATGCGCATTTGATCATTTTCACATCTGTCTTCTAGTGGTGTTTTCAATGCTGAGGACTCAAGTGAATTAAATGCCCATTCACAGCCTTGCTACAAAATTCTCTAGAGAGCTGCATTTTCTTCTGAAATAACAGTTTTTGAGATCCTCCAGAGTGTACATCTAAAAATTCTTCAACTTTTCTCTATGTAACATTTCTTAGTCCTGCACTTTTTCCACTGTCATGTCTGCTACTGATGGAATTATGTGCAGCAAGATATGACAGCATCTTGACATCAGAAATTGCACAAAGCTGTTCAATAATATCTTTTGTGGTAGTGTTTGTACAGGCAGGTATAGCCTGCCATGGATATTCTCAGATGCTTAGGGTTTTCTTTTACAGAGCCTTATTTATTTCAGCTGCTAATTTGGTGTTGATGTTTGTCTGGCTGGGGGAGGTGTGATGGGCTGCGAGTGAATTCTCATTGCTGAGTAAATTGTACAGTCTGACTGCCAGTAAAGTGCAGTTTACTCTCTGAAAAAGAGAGGGCTGGGGTTGCAGGCCCTGGGGGAAATCCCCTCTGCTCTCCCTGTGCAGGCTGTTCTGACACTGTCAGACAAATTCCTTCCCTTGCAACAACCAGAGTAAGAGTTTGCAACACTGAAGCAATGGAAGAAGTAATTAGTCACAATATTTGCTTCTGCTTTATTCGGTGATCTGTGGGTGCACAATGCCTGGATATAACATCTTCCTTCTGATTTCCCTGGTTTTTACAGCTTTTACGAAATCTGGAGAAAATCATGAACACTACAGAAGTAACTAGAATTTGTATGGAAGTAAAAATCTGTCTTTGTCCTCCTCATGGCTCTGAGGACACCCTTTGCATATCTCCAAGCCCCACTCAATCACCATGCAGGGTCACTTGCCCATGTCCACAGAAGCAATTACAGCTGACATTGCTGATTTCCAGGTCTGTGCTACACAGTAGATCGTGTAAAAGTAACAATATCCACATTTCCTCCTTGCTCAGGCATCACCTCAACCACTCACAGAGTGTATGCTGCCTAAAAATAAAATGATTGGAAAGTGTGAATATTTTTATCCTTTCTTTTACCTGCTTCACTGCCTAGTCCTTGTCCAGAGTAAGGATTCAGCTCTTGGGTGGCTGTCAGAATCCCAAATATCATTGTACAGCAGCTGACAAAACAATCTGGTTGGTTCAATGAAATTTTAACTTTTTTACCAAGCTAATTCTAGTAGAGTGGACAAGACAGTGAAGGGCATGTGCCTCGTGCTGCCTCTATTTCCAATTCCAGGCACCAGTGTTGTCATCTTCAACTCTGTGCAGGAAACACAAATGTTCTTTACCAAAATACAATTCCATATGATCTGCTCATATACATATACATATATACACACACCAGTGCTGTCCAAGATGTGGTGGGACAATCGCTCTCCTTATGAAACAACTTCAATGACCAGTTCTTGCCAGTTTCTGTCTCTGGTTCCAAACATCCCAGTTTTGCCTTGAGTGACACTTCTTCAGTCTGAGGCTTTGGTGCTGGTCTCATTTAATTCTGTCTGGACAATTTTACAGCTTCCTTACCCTGCAGTAGATACAATTCCATTTATCCAGCTTGTGAAATCATTAAAAGTGTTAAAAGGGATTTTTTGCTTCAATTAATTTTCATTGGACCATTATTGCAAACAGATATTGCATTAAGTGAAGAGCATACAGGAACCCTGTAAGGCAGGTAAAACTTTTGTGGTAACAAGTTAACAACTCTTTTGAAAAAATTCACAATTCACTATTTGAGCTCAGCATTTTCCCATTTTCTGTCATTTTCTATTTCTTCCTGAATAGCATGTGTCAGATTTAGTGCTGATAAGCTGATGCATCCATGAGTTTTACTTAACAGAATCAGCAGAAATTTTACCCTTCATCTTTTCTTTGGCATTCTGCTCTGATTTTGCATTACCAAGTAGTTTTATAATTGGTCACGCTATATATTAATGTAAATTTTCTTGATTGCCATATGGCTCTTTTCTCTGATCAGAGCTGAGGTATTCTTTGTACTGGATTCATAACTGATGGCTCTAACACTGAGCTGTTTCTGGTGCTTGGGTTTGCCTCTCCTCCTGATGTCATCTGCACAAAGAAGGACAGCTGGTTTTGTTATTTTTATATGCATAAATGTAATTAATATTAAGGTAAAATTATTTTCTTAAAATTAATGTTTATTTTCTTCTTATAACATATTTTTTTAGTTAGGCTTTAATATTTAAAAAATAGCAAAATAATGTTTGCAAGAGAATTCAGGGTATTTCCTGCACTATTTCCAAATACTTTTTTATATTCTGGTGCTTCTATGAGTTTCTGCTGCTGTTATGTATTAGCCTCATTTCAGGTTTCCACTTTGAGGCCAGGTAAATGTCTGTCCATTTTCACTAGTCATTTGAAATATGAGCTCTGTTCCTGGTCTTGTACGCCCTCATGAGCTTAGAAAAGATGGTTTTGGCTCCCCAAACATTTGTACTAAAACCTTTTATTTGTTCTATTAAACACTCTGAAATCTGTTGATATATTCGTATCTTCTTCCATTCTCACAGATTCAATATTTTATATTCATGTGATACCTTGTGGATTGGCAAATGTTTTTGGAAATTTCCTAACTACCTGAATTTAAGTATACCACAGACTCTATTCCAGTATTTCTGGTCCTTATTATACCTCTGTGTAGCCTGGTAACATTCTTGTAATTTTATCATTACAATCAATAGAAGATATGATATTTAAAGGATTTATTTCAGTGTAGTTAAAAATAAAAATTTTATAGGCTGCCATCATTAATATTTTCATTGTGTTGGAGGAAATTGTCTTATTTGTTCTTTTTTGAGAGAACTTTATCATTTTTTAACTTCTGGATTTTGATTTTTTTCTATGCTAGCATCATATTTAGGATTTAACAAAGGTGAAAAAAACCCAGATCTGATAGTCTTTCCATTCCTTCTTCCTTACATGGTTCTGTGTCTCTTATATGGCATTTCTAGAGAACTGTTCCCTAAGGATATGGTTGCAATCACTGTCCATAAACGCTGTGGTCGATGTGCATTAATGTTTGGAATCTGACTTCTCACATGTGTCATGTAAGGCTGCACTGCAGAGCCCAGTGACCTCCTGAGGTCCTGGTGGCACCCCAGAGACATCTCCTCCCCTGCCTGGGACACACAACGAGCTCTCAGCACGTGCCCTGCTCAGAGGGAGGAGAAGCTGTCTCACATGCCAGGGGAAGAATGGGCAGCCCTTAATTGGAGCAGTTTCAATATCAGGATTCTGGTGAAACAAAGCTGCCTGTGCCCACAGATGAGGCTTGGTTTTTTCCTCCTGGAAAATGTAGAGGACGGGACACTAAAGCAGGCGTGTGTCACACAACATTAGGAACGGCGAGAAGTATGACAGTGACTCTCTTAGCTGTTTTATCCAAGTGAGCAAAGTTTATTATTCCAGCTCTTCTTTTATAGACAGGTCTGAGAAGGTCCAAGAGGTAAAACTCTCATTGGTCATTAAAACAAAACATCACCATCATTAATTAAGTGGAACACCACCCCTTGACTGTTTCTTGCAAGTAAACAACAACGATCCTAAACAACACCTGCAAAGATTGTTGTCTTTCTCCAAGGATTGTTTGGATTTTTCCTTATGCTTTCTCAGGCCAGAGTGAGAAGCTTGTGTGACTTAGTTTCACACAGGCTGTGTTCCCTGCTTGCTTTTTGCATTTAGCATCTACAGGCATGGCTGCTCACAACAGGGCTGATCGCTGGAAATCTCACTGCTCCTTGGCTTCCCCAAGGTTCCCATTCCAGTTTGTCTGGTTTGTCCCATCCCAAACCACTGTTCTCTGAATGGTGGTGGTCTAACTGACCATGGGAATGCCTCTGGGGAAAAGGTGTTCCTCCCTTTGAAGCGTTTTCTCCTGTCCTTGAGAAATGGACTGTAAAATTGAACAGATTCACTAATTGGTTTACACCCAGTCTCTATTCTTGAGCTTTCCTCTAAAACAGAGAGTATGAGAAGTTTCCTTTTCCTTTAATGGGAGCTGTAAATACTATATTGTCACAAGGCCAAGGTATTTATGCCTCAAGTTTATAGTTCTGGGCCAAAATCTATGCTTTAATCCAGCCCTGGCTCATGTAAATGCTCCAGAGGAGAATTAAATTATTTTGCTGCTTAAGACCTTGATTTTTATTTCTTTCCTAATTCTTTTCAATGAAAGGTGGTGAAACAGGGCTATAATGACATCACAATCCTTTCTGGTCAGGGAATTAGTAATGCAATTTTTTTTTACCTACATAAACACCCTTGAGACATTTTTTCATATCCACCTGCCTTTCAGAGAGCTGGTGGATAATGTAGTATCCTACCCAGTATCTGCTCAGGGTGGTTTTAAATATTTATAAGGCAGGGAAAATACATGCAATAGTTAGGCTATTTTCAGAAGCTTTAAATTGAAACCCAAGACCTAGAAGCAGGAAGCAATTTGGTCTCAGAGTTTAATGACAGAACACAATAGGGACTCCTGGATAAAATTCAACTACAACAAGAGACTTACATTTAAAAAACCCTTTGCAAGTGTTGCCCTGTTTTCCTAAAATCCTTGTTCTAACTGACATGTCTTCTATGGGAATGGAGAACTTAAACTTCTGAAACACTCAGTTAGTTACCTTCTCAGTGAAGGAAGAACAAAAATGGTAAAGGAGCAGGACTAGATAATGGGGAAGGTTTGAAAGCCTGTTATGCAGAGGGTCAGCAATGGAAAATCTCAAGTTTTAGTCTGGTCAGATGTCAAGGTTTAACCCCAGTTGGCAACTAAGCACCACAAAGTCTCTCACTCACTCCTCCCCTGCAGCAAGATGAGGGGAAGAAAAATGGAAGACTAAAAGTGAGAAAACTTCAGGGGTTGAGAGAAGAGCAGTTTAATAATTTAATTTTTTTTTTCTTAATACAATATTTTTAATAATAAATTGCAGTGAAAAGAAAAGTGACAATACAAATACATAAATCACATGAAAGACAAGTGATGCAAATAAAAGCATTTGGTCATGACCAACCAATGCCCAGCCAGTCCCTCAGCAGTGGCCCCAAACTTCCCCCACCTATTACTGCTGAGCATGATGCCAGTATGGAATATCCCTTGGGTCAGCTGGGGTCTGCTGTCCTGGCTGTGTCCCCTCCCAGCTCCTGCACACCTCCAGCCTCCTCGCTGGTGGGCTGAGGTGAGGAGCAGAAAAGCTCTTGGGTGTAAGCCCTGCTCAGCAATAACTGAAATTTCTCTGTTTTATCAATGCTCTTTCCAGAACAGCCCCCTACTAACTACTATGAAGAAGATTGATTTCACCCCAGCCAAAACCAGCATATCAGAGACTCAAAGATATATGATTCCAGATGTGCTTTCATTCTCAGATAAGATAAAAGTTTTTCATTGCAGCTGCCTAAATTTTTGAACCCTTGAAAAATTTTATGTGCGTAATCTTATCCATTATAGCAAATAAAGTACCTTTCTCTCCTTTTTTCTCATCTTTTTTCCCCAAGGGATTTAAATTTGGCATTGAATTTCCTTTCAACTTCAACTTGTTATATTTCATATATGAACCTACATTTTTGTCAGAAGCTTCTTTCCCCTTTTCAAGAATTATGTCTGGATCTGGAAGAAACTTCAAGTCATAAAGATCACTCTTTCCTTCCTTCTCATTCTTGTGCATTTT
The DNA here is from genome assembly GCF_049639895.1 of Pseudopodoces humilis. Taxonomy (NCBI): domain Eukaryota; kingdom Metazoa; phylum Chordata; class Aves; order Passeriformes; family Paridae; genus Pseudopodoces; species Pseudopodoces humilis. The sequence goes on from NC_142200.1 coordinate 8,509,069, forward strand.
TTATATCACTGTCTGTAGTTTTCATCTTTTTGAAGGCTTACTGCCTTCCTTTTGAAGCTGGTTTTGTTCTTTGAACAATACAAGAATTCACTGCTTCTGATATCTTTTCTCTTTTAAACTATTCTGTAATTTAGATTGCTTTCAGCACATATTTTATTTGAAATATAGTACACAACTACCCTAACAGGTCAAGAAAACAGTTCTCACTCTGCATGTTATTTACTTGTTTCTTTCATCTTCTTTGCTCCTTATGCCAAGCATTCATATAAACAATGATTGGCAACTTTTTCATTGGCAAATCCCTCTCTCCTTTGGCCTGGTCCCTTACATTATCCATTTGTCATTTCAGAGTTATTGTGCTTTTGACTGTTGCCATGAGGTATGAGTTATTTCATGTAATCTTCTGTCTACTTTGGTAGCTAAATTGAAAGAGCAGTTTACATGTTGCATTTGATATAATTCTGATGTTGCTGTCAAAATCATTTTGATTTTGCAATCAAAGTTGCTATCATTGACAAATCTTTGCCTGCCAGTTCTTATGAGGGAGATTCACAATGAAGGAACACCTCCTCAAGATCCTCCTTCACACCCTTTTTTTAAGTTGTCTTTTCTTCTTGTTTCTGGTTTTGTGCTCCTGTTTCTGATGCTGCTCAGCTTCTCCAGGTCTCACACAGGTCCCTTCTGAATCCAGGTTCTGTGTACTTCGACAGTAACATCTTTTATTTTGCTGACTGTGTGTTGTCATCTCCTCACATGCGATTCCCCCTGCTCCTGGTGGAAGTCAATGGAAGCAACATTTTAGAGTCACTGCTTTCTGGTGATTTTCCAAAGGCTCCAGGTTACAGTCAGCCTTCTACCTGGATTTCTTCAGGAAATTCTCTGAAGATTTGGAGGCTCTCTCAAAGGCAGATGAATAAATGTCTCAAATATGTTTGACAGTTCAAAAGGAGGGCTGACCAATGGGATTATAATCTCTTTTACATTGTCAAATGTTACTGGAAAGCATGAGGAAGTTGAGGCTGAGGGAATTGTTAGTAGAGTTGAATTATTTTATCAATCTGGACTGCATATCCATGACCATGGGTCTCTAAGACAAAGAAAATATTTAACAGCCACTATTCACAACCAACAGTGGCATTCTCTTACCCAACAGTGGCATTCACCTGCATCCTTCATATATACTTTCCTGCTATATGGACAATCACATTATATGCCAAAGTTTTATATGAAATCTAACTTTAGATCCCATATGTTGTCTGGCACTTTTTGAAAAAACATTTTTGCTTACAGCAGGTAAGAGCAGACTACATTGAACAATGGAGAATCCAAGTATGAGTCTCAATTTTAATATTTATTTTCTTTATAATTTTGTTTTTTATTTATTACCTATGGAAAGACTACAGCTTAACAAGCAATGTGGCTTTTCCTACACTAGACCCCACCTTCATTAAATAACAGCCTTTTAAAAGAGAGAACTTTAAGACAGTGCTGGAAAGACTTTTCTTCTGCTTTTCCATGTGAAGAGTTCAAGGCATAGGAGCAAACAGGGGTACAGATGGTTCATTGACATGAATTGCAGTTCATAAGCTGTCTGCAGGCAGATGCCCCAAATCATAGCAGTGCCACAATGGAGACCTTGGCGTCTGTGCACTTCAGGGACTCCAGAGTAGCTGTCACCATCCTGGTAAAACAGATTCTCTTACAGATTAGTTCTAAGGAAGATAAGAATCTGATTCTGCGTGACTCAGAGACCCATTTAAGCACCAAAATGTCTTCTTTTTACTTTGAGTGAGGGTGACAGACTCAGTTGTGATGTCATGATTGCAGAGTTGCCAGTAGAATCCAGTCACTTTCATGCAATTTGGTGAGAAAGAAGAATCCCTGGTCAGGACACTTTTTTTTCCCCCCCTTAAAAAAATGGCTCCTCTACATGGCAATGCAGAATATGACTTTGTTTGTGTGCCCCAAATCAACCTGGTGAGGTGCTTTCTTCGGTGTGGATGATACAGGGAGTCTTGTGAGCTTAGTCCTAACTTGGGAAGCCAATTAAACATATACATTAAAATATATGTACCCTGTGAATATTTCACACAGGAGCATATTCTCCTCAGGTCCTGGTAACTCTAAGGAACTACCCATAATCACTGTCCAGTTCAGAGCTCTGAGAAGAACAGGACATCTGAGAAACCACTGACTAGATGGTATTAGGACCCCAGTTCTCTCAAGTGGTGCCTATACCAGTGTATTAAGGAGTGCCAGGGCAGTGGCAATGCCATCTACACTGATAAGTTACTCGAGGGTCCCTGGTGCCATTTTGATCATCAACAACCAGTTTCCTTTCAACAATTCCCAGGCATGAAGGACTTATCACAGGCTTCAGCCAGATTGTATGGAACCACTCATCTTAAAAATAAACTACTCTGGAATTATGGGCAAGGCATGACCACAGAAATATCTTGCTACTCTAGAGGTAATCCTAACATACCTGGGGCTGCTGCTGAAGTATCCAAACAGAACTCCTTTGAAAAACTCACAGCTTGTTTACACAGAAAATTCAATTTTTTTGCAAGACTAACATTCACTCATAACGACAAATTCATCCTAATTTCTGCTAATCTTTTATTTTGACTGAGTATTGACCATTTTCAATATTTAATTATCACCATGGTCAAATAAAAAAAAATATCATTGTATTGAAATCAGAGCATACATATGTGCATGAATTTATAAAACTGCTCTGCAGTATTTCAGTAAATAATGGGCTCTTCACCTTCCCTAATAAACACAAATATAGACAAACCCTATACTCCCCACCTGTCTCCAATTCTAAATACTCTCACTATGACACTTTCCACTTATTCAAGATATGAAAAACAAGGAACATTTTCTGGGGGACATTGTGGAAACATTAGAAGATTATCTGAAAACCTCTGGGAAACAGAAATTCAGAAGCAGAAGGAAATGCCAGTTAGCCATATATTTCTGATGTTCCTCAACACAACTCTGTTCTTCCTATTAGCAGAGGAATAGCTACAACTTGGACTGAGATGGGGCTAAACCTGCTCCTTTTCCTGTTGCAGTGTTCCTGAAGGTCTTCTTATCTTCCAAACCTCCTACTCTATTTTCACCTTCCCACTTCTGGTCTGTTGTCAAAAGACACAGCTTTTGCAGCTGCCTGGCTGCACTGACTGACTTGATCAAGAGATTCTGCTTCAAAAGACTGTGAGAAAGGTTTGATGTCTTCACCTCCTGAGGTTACTATCAGGGCTTGATGAAATCTTTAGTCATACCTCGAACTTTCTGTCTAAGATGGTTTTTTTTTAAAAAACCTTGACATGACTTAGTGAAAGTTAATAATTGTCTGTGTAACTGGTCCTATATATTAAAAGAAAAAAAAATAATTTAGTGCTCATTTTTAACAGAACTCTATTGTTGTGTTTAATTACAGTGATTCATTAAAAAACAAAATTTTCTGGAAGGTTCTGTGGTAAGCAAACTTTGTCTTCAGATGAAGACTTTGTTATATTTTTTATAGGATCTATTTCCTAATCTCAATCACATGGCTGCTCAAAGAATTCTAATGAAAACATTAACTTTCTTGGAGAAAGATTCAGGGGTGTCTGTGCTCAGAGAACAGTTATGAGTACCTGAAAACTGTCATAATAAGCATAGTTTATGGCATTGCAAAGGGCAAGCACTTCATGAAGCAATCATAATGTGGTGACTTCCAAGAGTCAAAAATATCATTGCTTCCCACTACTTGAACCTAAAAATGTTCAATTTACAAACAGAAACGTCAGCCTAGAAAAAATTCCAAAATTCATAAGCAGTTTCTCTAGAAGCACTCTCAGGTAACTCAGCACTTCATAGTCCCTTCTTCACTTCATCCCACTGAGCAACCAGCTGGGTACCTCATGAAGTCACAACCTTTCCTGTCTCTTTGGGACATGGACCAGACTGACACACTGCCTTTCTTCTGCTCTCCCTCTCTCTCAGACATATCTGAAACACCTTTTTCTTCCTAGAGTTCTTACTCGTGGGGTTGCAATCCAGAGAGATTGATCCTTCCAGAGCCAAGTGGGTCATTTTATTTCTACAGACCTTTTTAAAATCTTAAGGAAACAAAATCTTAGTACAGGAAAATTCCTTTTCTCCATGGCAGAAAAATCAGCTTGAGAGGCACAAGAAATGGGGAATAATTAATGATTTTAGCTACCATTGTAGAAGGAAAGGAGAGTAACAGATACACTTAGTAGAAGTGAATCAGATTAGTGGGAAATTGGCTGTAAATAAATGTAAGATACAAATTAGAATAAAATGTTTATCTTCATCTTTTCTCACCTAGATATTGAAGATACTAAGGCATTATTCTCTACTATTTGTCTAATTCCTTACCTCAAATTTTATGTTTTCTATTTTTCATAGTATATATTTAACACTTGGGAGTTGCTGATATTCCAGTATGATGTAGAAGCAGGAGCTTAGATTTTCACAACAGAAACATCTACATTGTCAATCCCAAGGAGACCCAAATCCACTAAATTCTGCAGGTAATCTTACATGACATGAATCACTCCTACTTTGGTTCTTTAGCAAGCAAATATAATGTAGAAAGTAATTTAACTGAACAAAGCTGGTATCAATAATCTAAAAGGCAGGATTCACGTGATTTTTTTTTTTTTTTAAGTTTTTGCTGATACTCAACCACTTGGGCTTCCCCTTTTATCAGTGAAGTGAGATTTTTACTTCTGAAGGCTGGTATGTTAGAGACACACCTTAACACAGGATGTCTAGAAAGCTGTTGATAAGTGAGCTGTATTTCACTGCATGGGTGTTTTTTGTAGAATTCAAACTAAAACAAAATTAAATGGTCAATTATGTTTGTTGAAATATTTAGTGGCGAGTTAAGAAATATTTAACTATTAATTTTATGCTCAGTAAAAACATTTTTTTTATAAAAAGCTTACAGTAAAACATTTTCAATGTCTTTTTTTAAAGGCTAGAGTATTTATTTAGGGATTTTTTTTCATTCAATTGTACCTAAAATATAAGGCACAGATGATGCATAACCTTCAACTCTCCTTTTAAAAGTTCTGTGTTGTGAAACACTTGTCTAATTATTTTTGTTTCCACTTAATTAAAATTAAACATAACCAGACCAAAACATTTTCTAATTTGCAGCTCTCCTCCTTAAATCAGTATTTTTTGAACAATATGAACTGTGTGGTTTAATTAACTGGGAATAAGGCTCTTCAATTTGGTCCTGTATCACATCTTGTAAAAAATAGTGTTTCTAATCCTGCATTAATTTACTCCCCACCATGACTAGTGCAGTTCAAAGACAAAAATTAATATTTTCAGGGCTTAGCTATGCACAGTTATCTAGGTTCCTATCTTTTAATCTTGATTTCCACCCACGCCATAGCTCCCCAAGCAAGAGGATTAAGAAAATAGGACAGTGAGTGCATTACTATCATTGTACTCTAATGCATATGGAAGTTATTGGAGGATAATACAGTACTTTATCTAACCTCAGCCTGCTCCAAAATACACTCACCAAGTCACATTTAAATGCCCCACTATAGATGCTATTATTTTGTCCTTCCACAGTCCTTGACAGCAAAGGGAAATGGTTTGTGAATTTTGACATCCGACTGTTACAAGGAGAAGTGAGCTAAGACATAAGAACCAGGGATTTTTTCCCATTCCTACCCACACAGCTCCTCCAGACCAGTTCTTAAGTGAGTCATCTCAGTGGGGTTGGTATGAGAACAGGGTTAGAAAAAGTCACTTTTGCAGTGTAAATCTGGTGCTATGTTCATGTTACTTTTCATTGGTAAGATACTGATGCCCTGCACCTGCAGATGCTGTGCTGGTGTGCCTTTTGGGATCGCTAGAAGTCCTATTCCAGGAGCAGTCACAACTTTTGGAAAAAGGAAGTGAATTTCCCTTGGATTGGTATTGCAGTGATGACAGATTTCCATCCTATCGCCACTGGGTCAGTTAAAGCACGCAGTGTGTGTGAGGCAGTAGGTAAGAAACCTGACTCTTTGGTTCCTCTAAAATTTTCTCTCTAAAACACTGTTTTCACAAAGTTCATCCTTGTCTGGGAAAATGAGTAAACTCCATGACTGGGCCTGTAATAATTTTACAATGTTATCATGTTAACATGCAACCCAACAGATGCCTTATTGGTGGAAGTAGGCAAAAATGATGGAGGAATGGGGGGGAACACAATAAAATTTGGTTCACAACATTTAAAGAATTACTGTCTTCTATGTTTACACTTTCATTGTTGTCAGTGGCACATCTTGATGCTGCCACCTGTGTGAAGTAGAGTTCAGATGCTCAATCTCATTAAACTACAGCTCCCTAAACAACTTCTTCCTATAATTCCATTCAGTGAAATGTTTAATTAAAGACAAATTCTCATTATTGTCTTATTCTTTGAAGTTGTTCTACTGGAATATATCTCTACTAATAAATACAAAATTAACTTTCATGCCAGTATGTTCCATTAAAAAACTGAAACAGAACTGTAACTATTTCCAACAAATGGATTCTGCACATTCTATCATGTTACAGAAAGAGAAAAAGATGTTATTGAGAAACAGATCAAAAAAGTAGTTACAAAGTTGGTTAGCAATGGACATTAGGCCTGAATATTTTTGATTTAGTATTTGGACATATGACCAATGTGGCACACTAACAGAAATGGAGAATGTAAATGACTGTCCATTTACACATTCTTAATTCAAATAAAAGGGGAGATTATGTTTTTTTCACTGATATTTTAGCCTAAGTCACATCACAAGGGATGATAGGTGCAGAAGAGACAGTTATATTGCAGTTAATCATTGGCACCATTTGCTGTGCTACAGTCATTATCTTGTCTGATTTCAAGTTCCTATTACAGATATGGCTTAACCTTTGTCTTGTATCTGCCAGACCCTTGAGGATGTCTCAGATACCATGAGCCACTTTCAAGTAGTGCTGAGTACTTAAACACAGATGACTGAATTGAGTCCTTACCAACAGCTGCAAAAGCACAAGTGGCACATAGTAATTTAATACACCAAATCTTACTAAATCTGCAGAAATTTAAGAAACCTCTTTAATTTATATGAAAGTCCCATTATTTTCAGTACTTCTGCTTTGTTAAGCAACAGATTTTGTTTTTTTCTGAATTAAAAGAAAATACTGCAAAGAATGCAAAATGATTTAGCTCCCTCAGAAAGTACATACAGGTTGATAATTTCTGAAGCTTTTACAAAAGACTTTGGTCTTTTCAAGTATGCTCCTTGGATACTTCATCTATTTTTAAATCACTCTAATGCTTTGTCTCCAAAGGAAAGAAATGACCCCTTTGTGATCTACACTTAACCACAGCATGCAGGAGGTTGGACCTGATAATAACCATATAAAAATAGGTATATTGTGTCAGAACTGTGATGGAGTTATTCCACTATTTTATCTCTGACAGTGGCCAGCAGTGACTATCTAGGAGGTGGCATTATGCTGCAGATACTAATACTTCCCAAAAATACTCTCCTTGCCTCCAGCAGTTTATAGAATCATAGATCCATTTAGATGACTCAGTGACTTCCAGAAACAGACAGCTGTCCTTGTAAATAGCAGCCTGGGAAGATTCTCCATCCTGTATGAAAGCTGCTCTCTTCATTTTTTTTTCAATTTGCCACTTGCTAGTTTCCTTTAGGTTCATTTCTGTTAGGCAATTTGGTTTTGTATCAGAAAAGACCAAAAAAGTTGATCCCCATCCATCTTCTTTAGGACACCTATGATTTATAGGTCTCAATAATACCCTCCTGAAGTGTCTGTTTGCAGCTTGAAAAGGCCTGCCCTACATAGGATGCAGAACCTGTTCCAGACCTTTTTTATTTTTTTCTTTTTTTTTTTAAAGTTAAAAGGTAAAGGGATGAGAATATCATCCCCTACAGAAGATGTGGACATCCTGTGGACCTGTACAGATGTGTTCTCTATTTTTTCCCTATGAGCCTGGATATTCCACTTGCTTTATTGACACTGCTTAACAGTAAGTTAATATTTTGACAGAATTATGTCCTGAAACCCCAGGTGTTGTTCCTGAGTGATAACAGTGCAATCAAAACCAATCATCTTCTGTGTAAAATTTGGTCTGTTACTGCTTCAGCCTCACTTAAAATTTACCTGCATTGAGTGTCACCTGTCTTTTTATTTTCATTATTCAATGTTGTAATATCTCCCAGAAGCCATCAGCTTCCCTGTCTTCCTTACCACAAATTACTTAGTGTCATTAGCAATTTTTTGCCTCATTATTCACATCCCTTTCTCAGGACAAACACTGGGGACCTCTGCCACTGACCTACCTGTGCTGGAAATCTGATTGCTTCCTGCTATCCCCATTTTCCTAAAAAATTAACAATAATTCAACCAGAAAAGGGACTTCCATTTTATACTGCAGCAGCTTTAATTTGGGAAGATTACTTTATGCCTTTCTTTGGCTTTTTATTGAATAGGTTTTGGAAGTTGAGATAAATATATTAACAAGTCCAAATGAATGTATTATTATTAAGTCCACATATTCTTTGGTTCTTCAAAGTACTCCCTGCAATCATGTAAGGGTTGAATTCCTTTACAAAGGATACCTTGGCACACACCCACTATTTATCCATGTGTCCATCAATTCTACTCCTCATTAAAGGTACTTCTGGGTCTCACACCATTGCTCTGCAGTTCCTGGAGTCTCCCTTCAAAGATCTATTGGCTTCACATTAAGCAACTTCCAGTTCTCTGGAGCTTTTGCACAAGTATATTGATCATATCTATCCTATTCAACTCAATTTATAATGATCACATTGGTCTTATAGATGAAAATTCATGTAATATTTTTGTTCTATAAAGACTATTAAGTTATACAAGATAGGATCAGGCATTAGATTCTGTTTATTGCTTCACATTTACAGTAATTACAACATTTCAGTAGGAAAAAATAAAAATTCATCTTTTTAAAATGAAAATATCCATTAGCATAATCTCTGTGAGACTTCATTTTCAGTAGTTCTCAATTGTTTATATCTCATGGGCTGCTTTAGATATCCATTAGCATAAAACAGTACTTTCTTTTGTCATTCATTGCTCAGTGTTTAGCATTTTCTCTTAATCAGAGAGAAAAAAAATGAAAAAGGACTCTATGAATAGGATTTACTACATAAGTATAAAAACCTAATACAAAAAAGACATTCAAATATGTTTTAACTTGACCTAGTGCAGCACACAGCCTACTTAGCAAATAAATGATAATTTCACAGCTAGATAAGACCTGTTCTATTTAAAGCAGTGAAATCAGGCCTTAATTGAATCTCACCTACCATTTTACTTTCATTGGGAAACAGCACCCAAAAATGTGAAAACAATAACATTATTCAAATTAAGATAAATACCTTTTTTTCACAGGTGAAATACATTTGGCTTTTGAAGATTGGTACTTTTCCAACATAATAGTTTTCCACTCAATGACCTGATATTTACTTTTAATTCAGTTTGGTGCTCTTTCAAATACAGAGTTAATATCAAAAGAATGGCCTTTGATCACTATGGAAATTTGAGAAAACTCATGCCTCAAATACACTAAATATTATTTTAGAAATCAAATCAGCTTCTGCGTTTGGCAACACTTGCTGAGCAGGCTGGTTTTTGTATCACAGTGGCTCCCTCATCAGAGAAGTCAAAAGAATGATGTCCAAAAGATATGTGAAAAGCATGGTATGTAAGGGTCATTTGTTTCAGTTATTTGTAGCTGAAAAAATTCTCGACATTTAATCTAAACTATTGCTTTTGTTTCTCCTAACACATGTAGATCAACAGGCACATTGTAAAAAATTACTAATCTCATCCTAAAATGGGTTTGAGAGAGAAGAGGTCAATTGTTATCTCCTGTTCCCCTCCTTCACAGACTCTAAAAGTGGGCTGGACACTGAACTGTTTGATAATAAAATTTAGGCACAAGGAGTCCTACCCAGAGAAGCAGAAAGGATTCACAGTCTGTGAAAATTTTCCTTCACTCTCCAATTTCCCAAACCGCTGGTTTTAATAATATGTAAAATCAGACTGGTGCCAAAAGGTCTTCCTGTAGTGATGTGCTGCTGCAAGCAGGATACCCTACCTTGTGCTCTCTTCCAGACCAGTGAACTGTCTCATCATGGCCTCATGTCTGCTCAAGGTCCATGTCAGGTAAGGAAGAATCCCACAGGCCTGAGCTGTCAGAGTGAATAATACGTAAAAAGCTGTTTAATACTCAAAGGAAGAGTGGTTCAATAAAACCATCTTCCTTACATAAATGGGTATTTAGAGAATAATACCCTCAATTTTACCTTACTCATGGCTAAGAAACTAATTTTTCAGGGGAATGGTTTTGGTTTGGTTTGGTTTTCTAAAAGTAAACTTTTTTTTTTAAGGCAACTGGTGGTTTAATTTTAACACTGCAGAAACCTTAAGTCTTTGGATAATAGATTAAATAAGCTTTAAAAAATTACTTAGAGAAATAATACAACCATTACTCTATTACTTAGAGAGTAATACAACCATGAATTAATTCAGAAGAACACCATTATTGCACTTTCATATTACAAAGATAGTTTTTTCCAGTCTTTAGTTGAGACAGGAGATTGCTTGTGATGGATGCGGTACAGAAACATGATCTATGTCAGATGGAGACCCACTGAAGTAAGACACTCTGCACTGTGGTCTCCATAATTCTCTAATACTGTGTTAGGATGTTCCTGTTCCTGAGTCCCATCAAGAGATCTCAGCCTCCATGCTGTGGTGACCTCTCATTTCCCATTTTAAACGTGGCTGTGCCAGCCCTTGACAGACTTACCCCCAAAACAGACACATCAAAGTAGATGAGAGACAGAAAACCTGACAGAGGGGAGGCAGCATAGAAATAACAGCGTGCCTTAAGTCATGTAAAGTTGATTGCAAATTGTAATTTTGGACCATGAAATCTGGACCATCAAATTTGCTGTCATACAAACAGTATCATACAAAAATTATCACAATTACTGGTTCCATCCTCATTAGTCCTGCCTCCATTAATTCCCTCAATACCTACATCCTGATAAATATATGTCTTGAGGTGATTTCATGATAGTGCATCCCCTATCCTCTGCTTTATGCCCAGAGGAGATGCCCCTTTCGGGACGTTTCCTTCTAATTTCTCTCAAACTGAGACAATATACTATGGAAGAAAGGTTTTTGAGGAGACCAAGGTATTTAAGAGAGAAAACCAAGACTAAACACATGGAACTAAGCTAATAAACTATCCAGATAACAAAAGAGATGTAAGGATCTAAAAATAATTTCACCACTTCCAAAGATGATTGCATTTTTCTGCAGTTTAGCATCCAAAATTGAAATGCCAAAGAGATACAGCATTAAAGTGAGATGTGAAAAGGACTTAGTGTGAAATGGTGCCAGGATTTTACACTGTAATGGAACAACCCCATACTCAAATGTATTTTATTACAGAATGTCCCAAAGCAAGATGATGTTGGGTCCCAGTCTCAGAGTTGTCTCAAGTAGAAAAGCAAATGGATTCAGAGTGTCTGTGCCCTGTAAGTGAAGAGCCTCAGGAAGCAGAAGGGTTGCACCTTTATTATTGGAGCATGTCTAGAGATGGGCAGTGGAGCTGCTGAGGGATCTGGAGAGTAAATCATGTGAGAAGCGCCTGAGGGAGCTGGGGATGCTCAGCCTGAAGAAAAGGATGCTCAGGGGAGACCTCTACAAGCACCTGAAAAGGGGTTGTAAGCAGGTGAGGGCTGGTGTCTTCTCCCAGACAGCTAAGGGCAGAACAAGAGGAAAAGGTCTGAGGCTGCACTAAGGGACATTTAGGTTGAACATCAGGAGGAATTTCATCACTGAAAGGTTGTCAAATGTTGGAATGTGCTGCCCAGGAAAGTAGAATCACCACCCCTGGGAGCGTTCAGGAATTGCCTGGATGTGGCACTCGGTGCTGTGGTTTACTTGAGGTGTTGGTGTTTGGTCAAAGGTTGGACACAGTCACTTTAAACATCTTTTCCAGTCTAAATGATCCTATGATTCTATTAATTCCTATGCAGATTCAAGCCAATTCCTAATGGTACATTGGTCCTATTTCATGCTGAACTCAATTGTTAAAACAATTTACGGTTGTAAAATCCCACTTGATCCAGCACAGCAATATGTTGCCATGGAAACTTGAATCTATCCAGTCATTAATAACTTTCTTTACACGGGAACTTAAGTGCTGTATTTTTCCAGATTAAATCAAGCTACAAGTTTCCCATCTGACAGCAATATCAACAAAATTTATAAGGAACTGTTTCATTAATGGCATGCCAATGTTTAATCTGAGTCACATTTAATAAAAATAACATTTAAAACTACTAACAAATTAATATCTAAACCAGTAAATATCATAAGAATTATATATTTTATATCTTTAATAACATCTAGAATTATATCATGAGATATATCTATATATTTGTTATAATATATAATTAAACTTGCTTTTTTGTGTTCTTTAACACTATAATTTTATATAATAATAAAATGACTAGAAAACTTTAAAAGTTTTCTCACAGTGATACCTTTTTTTCAAGTATGTCAATTTTCATAAAGCAAGAAGGAGCCTCCATTCTTTTAATTGTACTTATAATTTTAACAAAAGTTTTTTTGCTTACTTGTTTCTCTTCATCTTGATCTTGGCTGTATAGTGACTAGTAAAAATAAGCAAGTGGATTCCTAATAATGTGCAGAGATTAAAATATGACTTTTATGGGACCTTATGTATTAAAAATATGCCCATCAAATACTCAGAGACATGTCAGATAAACATTTATCATCTTTTGGATGATAAAACACTGAAGTTATGATTCGGTTTTTATCAATGGCAGTCATTAGAATAGCTAGCTGACTTATTTTGTTGAAACTGAAGCAAAGAATTTTTTTTGTTACATTCATGCATTTTTGAATGTATGTACTCTGTGTGGAAAAGAAAATTTTGTGTTTTGCTTTGGATAAGGCTTTTTAACTTAAAAATTAACCTATTCAGAAGAAATCTGAATATTGGTGAGTGGAATATACAATTTTGATTAAAACCTTGCCAATCTTGCTTCCTGTTGTGGTAGTTTATTTGCTTCCCTTCCTTTATTCTCCTTCTATTTTCAAGCTCACTGACCTGTACCCATCTTTCATATGGTACCTCTGACTGTTCAACTCTCCTGACGTACTCAAGTATCTCAATAAGAACAGGAGAAGAAAAGCACAGTATGTGAAGTGGGAATCCTCATCAGGAAAAAAAAAAAAAAAAAATTGCTGAGGGCACAGTGACTGCAAACTGCAAATCCTGTGATATCGGAAATTTTGAGTTTTAGCCAAAGCTTTTGAAATAGTCTACAGTTGTTTGCTATTTCTAAAAAAATCAATCGTTTTAAAAAAAGAAAACCAGTTTCCTGATAAGTCCTAGTTACTATAATAGTTTCTGTGGCCAAACAAATATAGAAATACACTGACAAACAGGAAGACCATGTTTTATTTTTGATTTTTTCCACCCACAGTATGACATAGAGTACATCACTCTGCTCTCCATTTCCAGCTCCACTTTTGTCCTGTGTCATTGTGCTCTTTTCCTTGGGGTCTATTCAAAGGACCCATGATTGGTTTCAGAGAGCTGTGAATTCAAGGGCTGATGTGAAGTGAGCTCCTGGCCAACACAAGCAATAGCTTTTCACTGTGGAATTCCTGTATCTGGACCATTATTTTTCAAAGAATGAGTCAAGAGACTCAACAAAAAAAAAGAGGGGTTTTTTTATCATTTCCTGCTTAGTGCTAGCAGTTAAGGCTTGTGTCTAAAATTGTACTGTCTGGTATTATCTTCTAAACACTGATTCTTATCAACTTCTCTCTGCTAGATTAAGGAGGATGGTGGAGTCAGAAATATCCACCCCTACTGGTAATTCTGGGCTTTGGTTAAATCTGCTACTGACTTCTTTAAACAGAATACATTCAGCTTTCTAAATCCTTCACTAAGAGAAAAAAGAAAAATTCTCAGACCTCTAATCATCCTCACATGCTTTTCTGAATTTTGCAATATAGCATCATTTTTATTGCAGGCTGGGATTTACTGCTGAACACGGTATCCAAAATCTTTCTCTCAGGTAACAGTTCCAGTCATGGTGAATGAAAAGGACTGGATGCCTGTTTTTAACAGGCAATTTTCACTTTCACAAGACACCAAAGTTTGGTGTATGGGTATGGTTCAACCAGCTGTCTTCTAGACAGCTCAAATCCCACTTACACCAAGTGGGAGGAATAAAATTATGGAAAGACATAATTGAGCATACCTGGATCTACTCAGGGCAAGGAAGAGGAAAATGAAGCTGCAATATCAGTCCCTATCACTTTTCCACATAAACATTGCCTACTAATAGGTAGGCTCATGGTGTAGTGGTTAGGGAAAGAAATAAAGATTAAGACCCATTTCTTGCTCTGCTGCAGAGATGCCTCTCTTACTTTACCCGTAAGTTACATGGAACCATTACAGGGTGGTCATTTAATTAACAGGCAAAATGTAGTTCTACCTCATACAAAAAATACTTATAAATGCATCTAAAATGTTTAGAGTTGATTTTTTCACCAGGCTGACAGCCCCTCTGTTAAATACTGATGTTAGAACTCTCAAGGATGTCTTGTCTAAAGGAGTCCATGACAGCAAATCTGGAATGTCTTATGGCTGAGGCAGTTAATTTCCATTATTCCTTAGAAATTGGTTGCACTCAGGGAAAACAACTTCATTCCTAAAACTCAGGAGAAATACTAGAATTCTAATTCAGGAATATCCAATAATAGCCAAACTACAAAATTAACCATGGTTTTTGACTAAGGAAGTCTGCCTCTCTTGGAATTCCTTTCTATCGTTCTTGAGAATATTTTAGTTCATTGAATGTCATTAGGAAAATATTTGTGCAATTTAATATCCTTATTGTATTAAGATAATGACAAAGATGGGTTTAATTTTTAAAAAGCTGGTAATGAAACTTTCCTTGCTTCCATTCACCCTTATGCCAAAGACTTGCTCAACAAAGTGCTGTTTTCATGTGACTGGCTCAAAGACTTCTCTGGTGATTATGGATCCCATGGAAAACAGATTTTGCTCCCTTCAGCATCTATTATTACTGCATTCTATCTATCTATCTATCTATCTATCTATCTATCTATCTAATAAGAATCTTGTTATTTATCTTATCAGCTTGAAAGTTATTTTTGTGCAAATCAGTATCTGATAAATCAATGTGTCAGCAAAAAGTTCTATTTCATTCTCTTTCGAGCACTTTCTCTGAATATGCCAAATGTTCTAGGTGAGATCTGTGGTCTTGTTGGTCTGCTTTTGGATTCACAGTGTGTGAGTGTGGCTCAGAGGAGGTTTGTACATGAGCTACAGTTCTATCACCAGCCAGAAAAAATTGCTGTCCCTGAACTCAGGGACCATGGAGATCCCCCGCTCTCTAGGAACACCAGTTCCCTCCAAAGGAAAGAGGAATTAGTAGGGACAGAGATCTCTGGTGAGTATTTACTCAATGGATTTTTGTATTCCAATACTCTTAACTGCATCTGTTAGAGCAGCACCAACATTTGCCAAGGGACAGTGGTCGTTATCCTGGAAATCACAGCACTTTCCTAGGCTTTAGTGAGGAAATAGAACTCTTTATTTGCATTTCCTCTGAGCTTTGTTAAAAAGACATGTTCTTATTCTCCCACTAAAGAAAACTGGAAATCAGTGAAAGATTCTTCATCATTAATGCATTGTAAATTAATAACATCTAGAACTTTGTGACTTTTAAGTGGTATCTCCACTCAGGTTCTCTCACTTTTTGTAATCTTTCTTCAGTAGAAATATTAGTTTATTCAGTTCTAATTGCAGATCTCCTTCATAATGGCCAAAAGACTATTAACAACTGGTGGAGAACTGTGAAGTTGCTGGAAATTATCAAATCCTTTCACTGCAGATGTTGCATTATCTTCTGAGGCCCACTAAAACCCAACTTCGCAGTATCAAAGATTTTATGTCCTGTAGGACCTGCCCCTTTAAAAATTGAAAGGCTTTGAAATGATGTAACCAGAGGGAAAAAATCCTGTTTCTTAAAGCCATGCCATATGGTTAGAATAATAATGAGTTTTGACCACATTGTTTTAAATTAAAACAAATTAAATATTTGGGTTTTTTGAAGTGCAATCAAGATAAAAACACATCCACAAACAGCAGAAAGAACCTCTGCATTTATCAAACACCCAAGTGCTTCAGTGGCCCAATCAGAACTGTATGTTAAAGCAGCAAAGTTCTCCTGGTTGGTACACAGCCCTGAAAGCAATGCTGCCATTTGGCCCAAGAGTACAAACATTTCCATCAGCAAGGCAAGGGACCCCAGTGACTGCCCTTTCTACTGCAGGGATGACACACATTCCTGGCCGTGACTTTCACAGATCTCAGGTGCTGGACATTCCTAAGGTTGATGTAGACTTAGGTGGAAGAAATGTAATATCAAAACTACAAAGTGCTCCAGTATTTACCTAATTTAACTGTAGAAATTAGAACTCTTTTATTTCTTGCCTCTTTCTCAGCTTGTCTACATCAACTCTCTTCAATTCAACCAGTTCAAGCAAACCCACCCTCTGATCAGCCATGCAGGCAAGGTTGGGTGGTCGTGATCCCACAACACCTGCTGTCTTAATGGAAACTCTGGCACTTTGTTACGGTAATTTTCCACTTCATTTCTGAAACTCAGAATAGGTGATGTGTTAAATTTAGTAAATCTATGAAGTGCTTGATTTTTGCTAAATCCTGGTTAGGCTAAGTTGGCTAAATTAGCCCTAAATAGGGTAAGTCAAAAGATTTTGGGACTCCTCTGAAAACTTTAGGCTGAAATAGATGTTCTGGTCTGTGTCTGAGCATGATTACTCACTAGAACAGCAGTGCCAATGGAACATCCTATGTGTATCCATAATTTAATCCTAATTCTTCATCTTGAATAATAGAGTAGAAAACTGCATATCACAACCATTGCAGACAGAATGAGTAAGAGTATGAGATCACCATCCATGGAATAACACTTAAAGCAATACAGGTCAGCTACTTGGACTAAGAAATTTCTAGGACCAGATAATATCAGAAGCATGAGAAACAACTGAGTCAAAGCTCAGATGGGCAAAAATTTAGAAGAAATCACCTAATTGCTAAGCAGACATAAACATAATATTTGCCTTATTTAGATTGCAAGAAAACAGTGTAATCATATCTCATTACACTTTTATAGATTAAAAAGTTTCAGAATATTGATTGAAGTAAAAAAAAGATGGTTCTGGTGCTCTGAATACTTTATTTTGTCCTTGAAGAATAGGACTCAAACTTCCTGTCTGAGATATTAAAATATACTTGAAATCCAGTTTCTCGAACTTAGATAAATTACATAAGATTTCTGCACTAAAATTATTTCTTTCTCAGGAATTGTTCTTTTTATTTTGTATTCCCATTCCTTTACACACAATTCTTACAAGTAATAGCAGCACATGCATTTGCTATGTTATATCTGGATGGCATGATTTCTATTTACTGAAATTTCATTATTTTGCTAAATAAAACTATTCTCATTTGGTTTCACAGAAATCCAATTTCCATGTGTTTTTTTCTAATCTGTGTGTCTTCCCAAGTAATATCAGGAGGTCAACTGATGTGAACAGAATAATATAGAATAAAAAAAAAAAAGCAAATAAAAAAAAAATCAATGGCTTTGAGCCTTCCTTGTGGATCTTGTGAATTACTTTCCCTTACTGGTAACAAAGACTACATTTACAGTACAGCTGCATCCCCACAATGGGTTTTTCACCATTTTCTTACCAGTTAAAGTGCTTCTACTGTCAGTATCTCCCTAGTGTGGAAAGCATACACTTTACAGACCTGTTTTAATTCCTTACACACCCTGACTTTATTAAAGGAAGAAACCAAACAAACATAGAAAAATAGAAAAGTCATTCTTTGCTTCTTGTTGAGAAAAATACAGCTCAGCATATTCCCCTGAGAAAAAAACCAAATAACTGAAAAATCCATATTAAGGACAGAACAAGCAAGGGAACATTGCTGAGAATGTACAAGGCACATCTGACACAGTTTCAGAGGTTACTAAAATTCAGCATAAGAATGTGGAGGAAACAAACAAACAAAAAAGGTAAAAGGAAACCAGAAACAAAAGAAGGCTGAAAGAAAAAGCCTGACTTGTTAAAGTGCAGCACAAGAATAGCACAGTCTTGTGGTCTGGGAAGGAGCAATGAGCAGGGAGCTCCTATGATCTCACGCTGTCTCTGAGTGCAACATCCTTCACTCCTCTGCTCCCCAGCTGGAGATGATAACCAGGCATCCAGATGATGAACTCAGCAAGGAACCGGTCCCTCTGAGTGAGGGGAAGACACCTGCAAAGCAATGGCTTTGTAGAAATAGTGAAGCTCTTTATCCAGACAGTGCTTATGACAAAGTTCACAACTTCTGCTTCTCATGTTCTTCTCTGGCCTGTCAAGTGAGTAAAATATTTTATTTGCTCCAAAATTACAGAATGTTGATCCCACATTATCTTTCTAAATCATTGAAAGCCAAGTCATTCAATCTCAGGTGCTCACATGTGGTCTCCATGTGATTGAGGAATGTGATCCAAACCTAACCACACTACAGTTAAATAGGTGTGAAAGTGCCTCAACAACCTTCTGGACTGACAGGTGGTTTCAGGCTGCCCCAGGAATTCAGAGCTCTTTCACTGAGGACACTACAGCTGAGAATGATTTGGAGAACAGGAACACACCTCTGCCAGAGATCTTGAGACTAAATTAAACCAGACACAGTGGATGGAGACAAATTTTCAGAGTCATTAAACTGTTTTTCTCAGCATTCTGATGGGACAGAATTCCTTCAAATCAATGCAAATAAAAAATATAAATCCCCTTTATGAAGCCAAGGAAATGCAAAGGGCCTCTACTGTAAAAAAAAATCAGGTTTGAGGACTACGTGAAGGCAGGCAAATTAAATTACATAAAACCAAATTACATAAGAAATTGTGAGGGGAAGAATTTCAGAAGATGAGGTAGTTTGCCAGCAGAAAGGCACCAGACAAACATCTCCAGATGTGTTTGTTGTTCCTTCTACAAATTAGAGAAACTGAAAGTCATCCCAGAAAAGCAGCTTTGCTGGTCCCTTGTTTTTGGTTTTTTTTCCACAAAGTCCAATCTTCTCCTCTACTTTGTATCTCCTGTCTTCTATCACACTGAAATGTGCTACTATTCTAAAACAGTTGGTGTTTGCTCTTCTTGAGCAGGAGTGGATGAAATAGGAGTGAGGGTTGCAGTGAGAGCAGGGACTGGTGCCTATTTTGTGGGTTACGTTTTTGGTGCAGGAAGGTATGAACACCCACAAAGTTCTGTTCTGCTGTACAGGCTGGCCAAGTGGGATTTTTATGGCTTCCTCCCACTCATGTTTGCCTTTTTCAAAAGCTATTTTTTACTCTTTTATGTATAAGACACCAAGTCCATATTGCATAAGGTGGGAAAGGCCACCACATCCCCAGGTTTGGAGTTTTTCTGTTGCATTTCAATGGTGTTTAATGGCCTCTGGCTCTTTCAAAAAAATTAGAAAGCTTCTGTCATTTTGGGACAGTAAAGAAGAAAAGAGGTTCTTAAGGTAATAGAAAAATACACTAAATCTTGTATGTAATGGAGTGTAAGATTTCTTTGTATCTGCCTAACTGAGAAAAAACTAAACTGAAGATTTATTTATTCAATAACAAGCCTGCTCTGAATCTAATCCTTTCTCAAGCCAAGTTCTGGGGTTTACCCCTGTAAATCTGATAAACTTTGAAGCAGTGAATGACATGTCTCCTGGGTTACATCAGCATCAATGAAATGGAGTAAGCGAAATAGGCGTAAAGATGAACAAAAATGGGTTTATTTTTACAGCTTGAAATACATTTGGAAGGGGTGAATAGTGAAGGGATATCTTGCTAAATTATGCCTTGGAGAAGCAAAGGGCAGACATATGCATACAGCATACTACCATCTATAATGCTCTTTTTGGGTCATGTTCCAGTAGCATTTCAAACACAAGAGCTTCACGCCCATCATCTGCTAAGCATTTATTGAGCCCGGCCAGTCAGAACCACTTGGTAGCATCTGCTGACATCAATACAGAAATATGTACCAGCCATTCAGAAGCAGTAAAAATAAAAGCTGTTTTCCATTTCTTCAAATTAAAAGCAATCTCTGCTTCAATGAATGTTTCAGCTCAGTAAAGATTCTGAGATGGGCTTTTCATGGTTACACAAGTCAAATGTTTTCCTCCCTCTAGAAGATATTGTCAGCTATGTTTCACAAGAAACAAAAGAAAATAAAGTCCAGTTAAATAAAATGTGGAAAAGTTAACAATTAAAAAGGTGTTATCCACGTTTAGCTGATTCTCAAAACAATTGATTAAATCCTTCAAGCTAAAGGAAGTGTTTATACTCAGTTTACTGGGATTTATTTCACCATTATGAGTTCAGTAGTTGTTATGTATCCCAACAGAACAGAAGCACCTTTGCACTGTGTTGCAGCATAAATTAAGATGTTAAAGCAAACCATCACTGCAAAGACCCCATGCTATAGGAAGAACTAAAAAAAGATTGATGGTATGAGCAGAGATGTGCTGTCTTCAGAGAGCAGCTTCAAATGAGATCTCTGAGCCCATTTCAAATTTGAGAAACTGGGATCAGGATCTGGGTATGCCCTTGTGCCATTTTTATCACACTTTGCAGTTTCCTACACTGGGAACACTTAGAAAACTTTTGAAATAATAAATCATCATCATAGTACAGCCAGAGCAGTCTGGCAAAGGAAAATCAAACTGAACTTTGACTTGTGCTCACACACACATTTTCTACTACCTTTATAGTGTACATCATTTATTCTTCATTACCAGTACCCTGTAAAAATGTTTAAAATAAATCTGCTACACACTTTGTGTTTTTAATTTCCTTTTGGCTGAGGTTGCCACCTTTCAGTTCATGTTCTGCATAAAGCAAAACTCATTGTAGTTGGGCTTTTTGTGTGCTTTTTCATAGGCCATGACATTACACTCAACACTAAGCTGAGGAGAGAATTTGATTGAAACAGATTTGTGCTTTTTGGGCACAAGGAAGACAACAGCAACATGACCAAACCTTGAACCCCCCCCAATTCATAGATTAATTTCAGTCTTTATTTGTAAATGTCGCTGCTCAAGAGACCCTTGAAGGAAATTCAACATGACCAGCAGAGTTGGGAATTTGTGGACATCTACTGCCCTATTTCATTAGTGAGACAAAGGTGCTAGAAATTCCAGTATCTCATTGGAGGGACCAAAGTCTGTGTTGAGCATAGGTTGTAAATATTTGCATATGAAGATTCCAGATGTGACAGCTCATGTGTGTTCTTCTATTATTTCCACCACAAAAAATAATAGATTCAAATCAAAATCAGGATGCAAATATTTGCTTATAACTTACACCCTTTCTCTTGCCTGACTGAGATTCATTATAGCATTGCTTTTACCTGTTAATTTTCTCAGTTGTGTGCAAGGCAGAGAAAACAGCAGTTTTGCCCATAAGATGCCACAATCAAATCAGTTCAGCCACGTTTGTATGCAAAGAAGAATATTGCAATGCCAAGCGTAAACTGTGGTTAATTATTTAAGCTGGAAGTAACAAAAAAGTTTATTAAGCACAGAGAGTAAATCTATCACAAGACATTCCCTACCAGATTGAGTCAGCTTTATAGTAGATTAAACTGTAGCCTCAAACTACTTGATAATTCCACTTTAATATTTCCAGTTTGTCAAATTTTCTTACTAAATGAGTGTGAAATATTAGCCAGAGGTAAAGCAAAGTTTCAGGACTAGAAAGTTGCTGCTGGCTGAGGGGGAAAAAAGGGTTCATGGAAACTAAAATAGGTTCTGATTTTACTGGGTTTACTGTATTTTCAACATAAGAAGAGACAAAAAAAAGTAAAATTTCTAATGATAACCAAGGAATGAATAACTCGTAATAGTTAAGTCATAAAATAATAAGACAGTTATTTTGCCCTGATTCAGGTAAGGACCAAGGAAATGCACAATGGTCAATTGAGTGTGTTGTATATCCAAAATTTCTAACTTAAGAGTTCTGTGCTGTAGGATGACATTTTGGCTTCATTGAAGCCACAATAAAACTCCCATCTGCAGCTTTTATGTCACACTACAATAATATCTCTCCTCCTTCAGAATAGCTTATGACTTTGTCCTCCCACCAGTCCAGTGTGTTTTATAATAGGAATTTAATATCTGGGCAGGTAACTCTACTTTTTTTTTCTGGTCAAAGTCTTCAAGATGTTCTTGTATGTCAGAATGTCCTGACCTTGTTCTGTTGTTGAGCTATACAGACTGTGCTCTGTGTCTTGGCATCAAGGAGTGGACACTCACAGAAATCTAACAGGATTTTATAGTGCTGGTGCTTCCCATATTTACTATTAGCATTAAATATTTTCAGGTGTCTGCATCAGGAAGAGCAATGCCAGCAGGCCAACAGAGGTGATCCTGCCCCTCTACACTGCCCCAGTGGATGAGACAGGGATCCTCAGTACGAGAGAGACAAGGACCTCTGGAGAGGGTCCACAAAGGTGATCAAGGGATTGGAGCATCTTTTATGAGGAGTGACTGCGGGATCTGGGTCTGTTTACTCTGGAGAAGAATGAGAGGGGATCTCATCAACGCATTTAATTATCTCCAAGGCAGGTACTAGAGGATGATGCCTGACTATTTTCAGTGGTGCCCAAGGACAGGAAAAAGACCAATGGTCTTAAACTAAAACACAAGTTTCACCTCAACATGAGGAAAAGATTCCTTACATTGACTGAAGATGGCAGAGCATTGGGACAGGCTGCTTACAGAGGTCATGGAGTCTCCGTCTTTGCAGACATTCAAAACCCACCTGGATGGTGGAGACCTTGCCTTGGCAGGGGTGTTCCACCAGGTGATCTCCAAAGGTCCCTTCCAACCTTAACAATTCTGTGATTCAGTGTCTGTGACTCTACACCACCAGCACATTATGATAGTGGGTATTTACAACATCTGTATGTCAGTGGGCCATTTAGAAATAGTGTGAGGTGACTAATCTGAGATAACAAATGAAATTTTTGCCCACTAAAGTAAGAAATTTGTGATTTGTGAGTCCAAGAATTGAAATTTATATGCAGCACAGTCCCTTCTTTCCTAATACCAAGAGACATTAAAATCACTGAACAGAGCAATCTGTTTTACCTGTTTATTATATCCCTACTGCAGGTTTTAATAGACCAGATCCTGATATTTTTATATGGATATGAAAATCAAACTCTCACTGCCTACTTCATGCTCTCTACTTATGGATGGGAATAAGGCATCCACCCTTATTTGACTTTATTATTATTAACCTTTGAAACTACTGGTCACATATATGTGCTGAATGGCTTTAAAATATTTTGGAGTTGAAACTTGGAAGTTTTCAGGTATGGCGCAACACAAGAAAGCTGACTATAAGAAAAGCCTTTTTGTTCATGAGTTTCCATCTTGCTTGGTACCTAGATGAAGTCATGGAGGAGAACAAATTCCTGGGACTTCACTGCCCTCCATAAACTGCAGATAGATCTCACCAGGACACCCTAGGCCACATTCCTGTGCTTTATTCCTGGCAGGCACTGGACTGGGGATAGAAGTGAACAGGGCATGAGTCATCTTGGGGAAGAGGGAAGTACTGTGCTGTGAGTGGGAGGAAGCATTTGGATGAGCTGGCAGAAGCTGTGCCTGCCACAGGATGCAAAGATCAGTCACTGCCCCTGAACTCCACTGCTCCAGTGGCCGGATATAATCCTGACTTCACTTGCCTGGTGACTGCGTCACATCTCCCTGGTAAATGTGTCTTGATGGTCTTCTCTGAGCCAGTCAGCTCCTGACTGTGACTTTGGCTTGTGAACAGGTCAGGGCCACCTCTGATGTGGCAGGTGTTTGGGGAGGCAGCTAAAGTCTTGTGACCACGTAAGGACACTTGGAATGCCTAAGGTGGATGTCTATTAAGATTCACTGTGGGGACTTCAGGTCTTTTCTTTTGCTCTGTTTCAGGGTGTACCTGGGGTCTTTTTTGATTCCTAGAATCATATAATGGTTTAGGTTGGATGGGAGTTCAAGGATCATCTAATCCAACCTCGGTTCCATGTGCAGGGATGCCTTCCACTAGAAGGTGGAGGATAGGGAAAGGACAGACAATCTCTGGAGATGTTTATCAGAAGTGTTTTCTTTGCAGGTGCAGAAGCAGATCTGCATGGTGTGATAACAAAATTTCCTGATATATTAGGTGAGAGCTTGCAACACAGCATGATGTGGTAAAGAATCCCTTTAAATTATCCCAGCTGTAAGTCTGTCCAGGGACAGCATGCCCTTCACACATCTCTTATGAATTGCATCTTCAACATTTACATGTCCCTTCTGCTAATGAAGAGGGGCAAGAGGAACTGTCATTAAGGCATCTTGGCTCAGTGGCTGGGGCATAAGGTGAGGGCTCAGGCCTGCACCTGCTTCCCTGCTGTTTCACATTTTCTTCCTGTCTGCATCTTCCCATCCCAGGGGGTTCTGCAACTTCTCCTCAGCCTCAGATGTGAGGAAGCAGGAGCCATGGAAGGACCAAAATAAGCTGAGGCTCTTTACTTTAGAAAAGCTGTTTCATCCCTTGTGGCAATTTGTCAGAATTAGAATCAAGTGACTTTAAATGTGTTTATCTTTTTATTATGCAATTAGCCACATTGCAATGTCCCGTGATTTCTTTTTGTGACTTAATCCTTGTAGCTGAATTGCAGAGCTATCCTAGAAATAGACACAATAGGGACTTGGGAATAGTAATAATTACAAACCTCCTGAGTTTTCCAGTCTCCCAACTTAATGTTTTAATTAGCTATTGGTAGTTAATTCACTCCTAGAGGCAGTTCATTTAAACCATTGCAAAATCATTTTTAAAGTTATTTCAGTTTTTGAATCAGAATATGAAATCAATGCTTAAAATATCTAGAAAGTTCATGCTTTTCATTCACATTTACACAATGAGTTTCAGAGGGTAAAGGAAGAGAAAGACTTTTTCATTTTATCCACAGCTTTTCAGTGCATCACCGAATAAATCCAGTGCTTAACAGCCCCACCTCCTGGTGAAAAAGCGATGAGAAAACAAATATTTTACTGGCAATGTTTTCTGATCTAGCTTACATAATGGAAATGCTTTTGTTTTTTATTTTGCATGACTGCTCTAGAGCATGTTTAGAGCTTTTTTCTTTTTTTATATGTATTCTTTTTTTTTTTTCTCTCACATCACAGGGATATTATACTCTCTTGATTTTCTCCTTCATGTCACCTTTAAAATAGATGAAAAATACACTGTCTGATTTTTATGCCTCCTGATAGATAAATTCAAAGCTAGAAATCAGGAAAAACCCAATAACATCTAGGAACTTCTGAAGCTGTTCTTGGGTGCAATGTCTTCAGGAGATAGAACATGAGACCACAAGGAATCCAAAGATGGTGTAAATCTTGGAGAATAAATCCATTATATGTCAAGAAATCATTGTCCAGTAGCATGGATGAGCCTGCACCCACCCTGAAGAAGGATATTTCCCATGTGATCCTTTCCTGTACCAAAATCCACGTTCCCACTTAATTTATTTTTTTTCACAGTAATCTCCTAATAGTGTATTCTGATACCTTTTATCCTCTTTCACTACTTCCTTGCCTCAAGAAGAGAACTTATAAAATTTCTATGAACCCAAAATAGTTAATAACAAGAAGAGGACTGCCAGCATTTGGGAGATGAAAACAGCCTACATTCAATACTTGGAAACATGGTGAGGACAATGAAAAGGTCAGTGACTTCATTGCTAAACAGAGCATGCAAGGAAGGAGTGCAGCATGCGCATGGGGAGGGGCTGGATGTTTCACCATGGGAAAACTTCAGTGTAAATCATGAGCAAGTTCAATTAAGATCTGCCACTTTGACTTTTCTGATTCAGTTTCTGCTTCAAGCTCTGCACCATCCTCAGGCTTGCCAGCATCTCTCCCCTCCAGCTACCTGTCAGCCCACCTCTTCCCCAGTGTCAGGGTTCACAGCACTGTGGCTGGCCCTGCAGCACCTCGCAGAGACTGTGCTTAGCAAAGCTAGGCCTTTTCAGCTGTGCTGCCTTTTCAGCAGGGCTTCTCAAGAGCAAGAATTATAGAATCATAGAATACAGGAAATAGAATGCTTCTGGCCCTGCACATGACACCCCAACAATCCCACCATGTGCCTGAGAGCACTGCCCAAATGCTTCTTGAACTTTCTCAGTCTTGGTGCTGTGACCTCTTCCCTGGGGAGTGCCACAGGTTCCAGTGCCCAACCACCCTCTGGGTAAAGAACCTTCCCCTAATATGCAACCTAAACTTCCCCTGATTCAACTTCAGGCCACTCCCTAAGGTCCTGTCACTTGTCATCAGAGAGATGAGTGCCTGCCCCTCCTCTTTCCCTCTTGAGGAAGCTGTAACTTCACTGAGGTCTCCCCTCAGTCTCCTCCAGACTGAACAGACCAAGTGCCCTCAGCCACTCCTCATATGGCTTCTCCTCATGGCACTTTGTTGCCCTCCTTTGGATGTTCTGTAGTAGCTTTATATCTTTTTTTATATTGTGGTGCCCAAAACTGCCCCCAGGACTCAAGGTGAAGTCACCTCATTGCAGCAGAGCAGGACAATCCCCTCCCTTGCCTGGCTGGGCTGATGCCCCCAGGACAGGGCTGGCCCTCCTGGCTGCCAGGGCACTGCTGGCTCTGTTCAACTGCCCCCAGACCAGGAGCCCTGGTCCCTTTTCATGGCTCTGCTTTCCAGCCTCTCATTCCCCAGTCTGGCTGTACATCCAGGGCTGCCCTGCCCCAGGTGCAGAATCCAGCAGTTGTTTTTGTTCAGTTTTGTATGGATGGTGGTTTCCCATCACTCCAATTTTTTCCAGGTCTCTCTACAGGGCCTCTGTATGCAGCCTCAGGGACAGTTGGTGTCTGGTTGGAGTGGGAAGAGGCAGCAAGGTATTCCTTTTCTAGAATTGAATGCAAGTTAGACTTATCAGGGAATGCATTCTAAAGAAGAACAGAGACCTGGAAGGTTGTGCTTTTACGGGTATCAGCTGGTGCATTTACAGTGGAATCTATCTGCCAATAACATGTTTAAATTCCCCCACTTGTCTGTAGGGCTGAAATGCCCCTGCTAATACTCTCCAGTAATATGCCTTAAAATACTAATCAAGATCAAGCCTGAAGTTTCAACACAGCACATTAGCATGTGAGGGAAACATTCTCTATTCATGTCTGAAAGGGGCTACCAGCCTTGGCCACAGCATTTGTCTCCACATAATAACTATTCCATTTGCAAGCTTAACAAAATGCTGCGTTAAATTTCAGGCACTGTTGATTGCTCTCAGAGTAGTAATAAAAAATCAGCTGTAGGGTTTGTTTTAGGGAGAAGTGTAAGAGGTGTAAAAGGAATACATACCGGCTTTTAAGAGGAAATGCACGAGGTTCAGAGGCATAGGAGTGTCATGGGGTCACAGTTTCAAAGGCTGAATCCCATCTAGCCATGTCCTTTCTGTTCAGAGCTCCCATCACAGGTTGCTTGAGGCTGCCTGGAGGAGTGTCCTTGCTTTGTTACCTCCTTTTCAAAGTATTGAAAGCCCTCTCTGGTTTGCAGTTTGTTCTGGTTTGAAAAGTAAATTAAGTCACTGCAGAGGAAGAGGGAAGGGGAGAGAGGACACTTGCACACACGGTCTGAGACTGAATTGAACCTTTTATCTTGTTTAAAATGTTGCTTACAGAAGGGAATAAATGAGAATGTTGTTGGTATGTGGACTTCAGTTCTGCCAGCTTCTAAATACACAAGCATTCAAAATACTCTGGTGTTTAAATAAATTATCAAAATGGTCTAATTTGGTTCACCTCTCGCAGAAGCGAGCTCTGAGAGTATCCCACCTTATCTACTTTATCTACAACATTTACCCTCAGTGCAAGAACCAAAATGAGGTCCATTGTTCCAATTCAGTCCATTCTGGTGGAGAAGGAAAACCATTTAGGACTGAAACAACTGCTAACGTTGACTCTCCTCTCAGTGACCACAACACAAACCACATTCACATCAGATATTGGACTGGAAGTATCATCAAAAATATTTAGGAAAAGACACTGGAAATTAAGGATTTATCCTCTCATCTCTTGCTGGACTGTTCAGAAAGATTTTCAGGAAGATTTTAGCATTCCATCTGTGCCACACTTAACCATATGAATAAAAGAGAATTTTGTTTTTTCAGGCTGTTTTCTGGTTTTTGTTTTTTTAGGGAAAAACCTGTCAGGGAGCACTAAATTAACATTAAACCACTATGTAGGTGCCTGGGGCTGGTACAGGGGTAATAGTGGCAGGACTCAAGAATTTAAGGAATGAATCTGAAGGTTGTATATAACTAAAAAAGAAATTCTGAAAAAAAATGTAATTATCAGTATGCCTTGTGATGTAAAGTACCTGAAATACAAGTGGGAGAATAATTCATAACTAATAAAATAAGAAACATATATATTTTTTCTCAACAGAGTGTGTATGATCTTTCAAAGTAAGTGATCAATGAATTGTTCATGAGCAGCTCACTGCAGTACTGGACATTTGAGCAGGGTTAGATTACTACAGGAAAAACATTGGGAGCGCTGTGTGGACCCAACCAAAGTAAAAATTTAATCAGAGGAATTGCTATGTGAGTGAATTCTATTGCAAATAAACAATTAATGCACTTTACTATTAAACACTGAATACCTTTTAATAGTTGCTTCCTAATATTAATTTATTTGGGCTTACTATTCCATTCACAAATGTTTTTCATAATGTGTTTAAGTTGAATGTTGATCTACTGCAATTTTTCACAGAGAAAACAAAATTAATAAATTAGTTATTATCAATAATTAATATATATAAATAATAGATACATGTTAATAAATTAATAATACATCTAGTAGGCAAGAATTGGAAGCAAATACAAAGTTGATTCATTCAAAGTGGAGAAACTATTAAGAAGATTAGGAGACCAGTTCTGCCAGCAGTGGTTTCTCTGACATTGAGGAAGCCCTGTCACTTTGGAATTTCTTTATTTCCACTTTTGATTCCTTGTGGACTTTGACTTATCTTAATGATCTGTTTTTGTCAGCTGTCATCCACTCCTAACCTTGAAATGTTACAGGACTTTTTAGAAGATTCCCAAAAATAAACCTTTCCCTGGAAATTTAATGAGTAAACAGTGATGTTGGTAGAAAAAGTAGCCAGCTTTCATCACAGGAGCAGACAGGTTTTGCTATGAAGTCCCAGGGATGCAGGAACAGGAGTTCTTGCAGGAGTTGTGTTCTGCTGACTTTCTTCTTAGCAGTTTTTCATTTTTAACATTCTGTAACCATCCATCCAGAGTTTCACACTGTAAAAAATAGCAACAGGCTAAATTAAGCAATTCTTTGAAGACTTTAAGGAATCTGGATATGCTAGGCAAACATTTTACTCTCCTTTCCAACTTGGACAGGTCTGTTTTCATGGGTTTGGGGAACAAGCAATTTAAATAAAATTTAGATAAAGCAATCTTCAAACCGCTGTGCATCATATAAAGTCATCTTTCTTCAAGCTGCTCTGTATCAGAACAAATAACTGTAAAGTTGTGAGAAATGACTGTCCCACTGTACTGTTGGCTTTCTCACTGGCTGTGACAGAAACTTTTCATCCTGGATTTCCATAAGCATTTTCTGTCATGTTACCCCACAATAGTTCAACCTATTAACTAAAATTTTTGCTTGTTTTTCAGTACCAAAAAGAAAAATCTTTCTAAATATGACCCCCCCCCCCCCAGATCAAAATACATACAGAATCTGGCTGTAGACTAAGCAGACAGATGACAAGAGCAGCATATTTAGAGAGAAAAGTAATGTTGGGAAAGACTGTTTGCAGTCCCACTTCCAGTATTCCAGTACACATCTAAGGAGCTGTTTCATTCAAGCAAAACTAGTTGTTTCAGGTTCTGAAGTCAACCAAAAACTTCTGAAGGTTCAACTGTGACGTTTGCATTAGAAAATAAGTGTAGCAGAATGGAGAGTATCTTTTGAATAGCTCAACCAAGAGAAAAAAAAATCTTTACATCTTATTTAATTTCAAACTAAATTAAAAGGGTTCAGGTAGAAAATAAAAAGATAATTTTCCAAATGCTGTTAGAGATGTATCTAAGGTATGGAAAATGGAAAACCATGTCATTCTCATAAGATTGTCTCAGATAAAAATAGTTTCAGGCTGCAAGACTCTTAACTAATAGTTCTGTTCTTATGCTTTTATGTTCTGAAAGAGGGAGATAACATTGCAAGGTAAAAGCAATTAAGTGGTGATACAGTAAAATGAAGAAGACTCTTTTAGCAAAGTCACACCTGTGAATGTGCAGTCATGGCCTCTGACAGCTCCTTTCTTCACTCTGGTACATTTTAAAAGTTCTAAGAATTTCTTCCTTCCAGTCTTCTATTTGCTTTAAAGGGATGAGTAGTGTTGTGTGGCTCGTAGGCTGCATGAGTGAACACATTAAATCATTCAGGCTGTTCCATGCAAAACATCTGTTACATATTTGCCTGTGATTGCTGTGGGTGAGACTCACTGGTGTGGGTGTCCAGGGCTCCTGCACCAGCCCAGGCTGTGAGCAGCAGTGAGGGACCCCATCAGTCCAGGTACCAATGGTCTGGGGGAGACTGGGAGGACAATTTCACTCCAGATGAAAGGATTGCCCAGATGATGCTTTTTTTTTTTTTTTTTTTTAATTCCCTGGTGTTTTAAATTATCACCCTCTGTTTTTAAAGCTTTCTCCAGTTAATTTCAAAAGCTTCTTTTGTTTTGCTCAGCTTAGGAGAAGCTTTCCTTTTACACAGTCCATCAGAGAAGGTTGTGTTCCATGACTTGGATACAGTGTTGTGAGCCAGCTGCTGCTGTTGTCACTAAGGGGCCTGACCAGCTTTCCTACTTTATTCTTTCCTTTTTGATTCATTATTTATAAATAGAGAAAAATATCTAATCTAATAAAAATAGACTCTACCTGTGCTTTTTACTGATTTTTTTGTTTCCTTTCCAACTTTTCAGTAAAGCTATTGCTGTTTTATAATAAATCTCTCACTATGATGGTCAAAAATTCAAGAAGGCCACACGTGTTCCTTTTCTTGAGGGAATTATCTTCTGTGCTTTTTCCTTTCTAGGAAATTCTTCTCCATTCTTTTCTAAAAAGAGAAGATTGTCCATGAAGGTAGGTGCTAAGCAAGAAATAATCAAGCACACAATCTTTTCAGATGAGAATGTTGGATGATTTCCACTGAATTTTTTCTCACCTGTTAATCCTTCTTTCAGGCTCCCTGTGAATAAGTGCTTACTGCAGACATTCTTTTATTTGGAACAAATTCCACAAAGTTTATAAGGAAAAATGGACTATGAATAAATGTCCCAAAATAATTGCTTTCAAACCTCACTAGAATTTTTGAATGGGTGTATTAAACTTAAATAGACTGTCAGTATGATGGAAAGGAAGTGCATGATATCTTCTGTGCAGAAGAACATATTCTCTCAAAAACAGAAAACAATTTATTTTTGAAATGTCAGAGTCTATCCACAAGCCTTTACATTCTTTTAGACACAAACATTTCTCTATAAAAGATATGATTATTTTTCTTGCATTTTTTGATGCTGTCCAAAATAAACACATCTTGAATTTGAAGGATACTTATGTTGGTATGATCATTGTGGCTCAAGTAAAATATGAATGATTTGAATCAGCCCTCCAGTCTTCTGCTGACATAATTAATGCCCAAACATTATGATACAGTGCTTAGGAAAGCAGTTGACAGATGAGCAAGCTGGAATTGGCAAAGAGATTTCTTAGTTACCACCGATGATAAAAGCAGTGCCTGCCATGACAAGAGCTCAATCTGGAAGTGGGAGCATTGGTACTACCATCAGTAATTAGCCACTTCTGAGTCTTTCAAGTACCTTGCAGCACCTGAACAGTGTAGTACAAATTTATCTGTGATATTTATTCTGCAGTGCTAGTTGTTCCCTGCTGGAGTGTGATATTATTTCTGCAAAACTTGTGCCTTGACCATGGTCTGATTGATTTAGCACCAAAAAGCATCCTGTGTTTCACTCACAGAGAAAATGAGCAATATTTCCTGGTAGAGCTAAGAAGAAATTCCTAACTTAGTTGTCCTGATCTGGGAAATGAACACCTTTCTTTAGGTACAGATTATTTTTCTTTACAGCTCCTTTTCAAGATCATGACCCACTGAGCTCTGCAAAGGTCAAAGACATGGTGGCAGGATCTCCACAAAGATGGAGGTCAGCCTCTCTGACATTGATATGAGTCAAGTCTGTCATTACTCATTCACCTCCTGCACCCTACAGCAGCTTTCCAGGGTCACACAGGAAGCGTGGAGTAAAACCAAGGATTTAATGAAAAACTGATTTTTAGCTCTGTTTCAAGCCCCAAACCAGAAAACAAACATTTCTCCTCTTGACCTGTTTTAAAAGTGTAAGTCAAAAGCTTGAGTTCTTTCACATATACAGCAAATACAATTGGAAATGGGAATTGGAAATGAAGATTAACATTTCTACTGCTTCCATTTTTTTTCTTTTATTTGTCTTCTAAAAGAAAAAAAACCCAACTACTGCTTTATAACAACAACAAAACATATGCTGTGAGTAGAAACTTTGGAGGAAATGAGAGACAATCCTAACAAACATCATTAAACATTACCAGATGTCCTTCCAAGGAGATTGTTAGCTGGGGTATGAAATTCTGGACAAGTTGTCCCATCCACAATTGTAAGCAACTTTTGAACCATTATTGCTCTTACCTTCAGTCAGTTAAACCTCATAAAAGCACCCTGTAGCTTTTGTGGAATGAGTGAAAGAAAGAGCAGTTCTCCAATATGAAACAAGGATGGAAACCTGGCAACAATAAGAGATTTTCAAATAATGGAGCAAATTGACTGGAAAGTATTTATTGATTGTGCTGTTCTTTCATCTAGAGGTGCATATAAGTTAGACAAGGCTGGCAGAAAGATGTTATGACTTTCATTATGCCAGCCACTACAGGTGGAAAAAAGGCTAAGTTATTAATCTGTCAGCCCTTTTTCATGTCAGCTCTTCATGTTATCCTCTTATTAAACTTCCACATCATTGTGGCAATGTCGTTATAGCCCAACTTGTTTAGGATATTACATAACCAGGGTTAATTACTGGCACCGTACTGCCTACTTCAGACTGGTGAGGCTAGGATGTCTTACAGGCAGAATTATTCGTCTCCTGGTGCTCTATGTCCAGCTGCAGTTTATGTCAGTGACACAAGCAACTACTAGCATAAAGCAAACAAAGAAAAGATTTGGAGCTGCTTTCTGAGAGGAAACAGGAGTGCTAAAGAGATTTTATTTTTTTATTTATTTCCTTTCTCTTGAAATCCAAGAGCCCTAGAGAAACATTCAAGATTCACCATAAATCCACGAAAGCAAAATTTGGTCAACACAGAAAATAATTTGTATTTGTGAATGTACTTGTGTAAGCCTACCCTCTGCAAAGCTTATTTCAAACTCGTTTATAGCTGAACTGTTAACTATTCCATTATTCAATTGTACCATTTAAATATGTGGGTTGATATGTGCTAGAAAATCTTTGAAATTTGTTTTCCTCAAAATGTGGGCACTGGAGCATTATACCCTCCAAGTGATATGAGAAAATTAGATTCAGTCTTGTGAGCCTGCTTGCTTTGAATGAAATTCTGCTGTAAATACAAGAGTCAAATGTGGTTGGGAGAATGTTTTTATTGCGGATCTGACCTGTTTTGTATTTGTTGCTGAACAAACGTAGGCAGAAGAATTCATGCTGCACTGCAGTAAAACTTAAAATGCCATTAGAATATATGTGTGACAGCAGAAGAAAACATCATACTACAGGATTTTTCCATGAAAAAATAAAGACATGAAAATTAAACAAATGACCTTTGCATTTTACTTATTTATTTGGTTATTGGATTTTGCATAGAATCAAAGAAAACCATTGTTTTAATTCACTTATTCTCATAAAGATGCATCCCAGTGGTACCTTACAGCCTTTCTAATGAACCCCTTCTGATGTCAATACAAGACCTGAATCTGTCAGGTATTTTTTTATTCCTATTCTATATTTAAAAAATCCTGTTTTCATGGACAGATTTTTTTTTTCCTTTTCCCATGAAACTTTATGATTTATTGTCTGTGACCTACCCAGTGCCTTATTTCCTTGCTAATAATTGGATATTTGCAAGACATGGTGAAAGTTTGGAAAGGAGGAGAGAGGCAGAATACTCCTGAAGGGAGATCAGTAGTAAATGGGGGCAGCTATGAGATTTTCTGAGATTGACCATGTTTCAGTCCTTCTTAGCTCTCAGTCATGCATAGATATTCACACTCTAATGAAGCAGAAAGAGGGAAAGATATTTCCTTGCCCTTCCCACACATTCCAGCATAATTCCACTTGCAGTTAGGTATTTCTTTAAAATAACAGTATAGTTTCCAGGTGCCCTAAAGCTTGCCTGAATGATACAGAACTGTGAGGCTGAAGCTGTCACATCGAATAGTTTATGTCTCTGGCTTACCCACACGCATCCAAACAGACAAAAGAACCTCACTGCATCCAAATGCCAGTCTAGGAAGAGGAGTGAAAGCCAGAGAGCAGGAGGGTAGAATTATGTCCTGAAAAGTCACTGATTCTGACATTTTCATGCAGAAGTCAGCCAGTGGAAATTTCAAATTGGGTGACATAGATAATACACATTAATGGGAATTTGTACTGGCTAGTGACGGAAGAGGAGCAGAAAGACCCTTTTAAAATTAAATTACTAAATTTATTTTTTACTTCTGCACACATCACAGGGGACAGCAAGAGCGGAACACTGTATCCCGATGTGGTTGTTAGACTGGGGAAAACTGGAATAGATACAAAAAATTGTTACAAGAATAATTAGAGGACTGTAATACATGCTTTCCTGTAAGAGACCTGAAGAACTGAATCTGCTCTGTTTTTCAAAAGATGACAGAGATGAACTGATTACAAAACATTTGCATTAATGAGGAGAAAATAGAACTCTTTCATCTAGTGGAGAAAAGCCTAACAAGAAGTAATGACTACAAGCTTCAGCCACACAAATTGAAAAGGGAAATTTGACACATATTTTGAAAAAATGAAGTTGATTAGCCAGTAGTTCAGAACTCCTAAAGGAGAAGCTGCACACTTTGGTTACTGTTGGATGATAAGTTAAAAATCTCTGTAGGGCTACAAGTTGCAGGTCATTGAATCATGGAATCAACACCTGTGACACACAGTGTGCACACTCTGAGCCAGGACACAATTCTGCTTTTTCCTGTCTATGGAAGTGCCCATCTACACCACTCAATGCTTTGTCCATCCACACCACTCTTTGTCCATCCACACCACTGCTTTCTCAATCTGCTCATTTCCCCCAGGAGTCTCTGTCCTTGGATGACATTAAAACTGTTTAAAATACAGATCTGGAAGTCCATAGTCAAGATTAAAAAGGAAAGGACTTCAGTCAAGAATTTTTGAACTTTGGTCTTTCTTCACCTTGCAGTTTATGTGACATAAGAACATGTGTTATGGGATTTTTCATTTACATTAAACCTTTGTTCCAAACTTTGGGCTTGATGTGACAGCAAGGCCATGGCTTGGGATTATCACCCCATCAACCTGTAGGCCTTACACATTTCCTTTGTTACCTCAATTATTTTTATACCCACTGGCATCCAAACAAGACAAGGAGAAATAGTTGGCCTCAGGCAACAGTGGGAAATTGCTGTACAAGGTCTCCACTGGTGATGTGATCAGTGATGGGCTCTGCTATGCCAGGGATTTTGAATTTCACTGTCGCATAACCACTTTCAATGACAAGTCCTGTTTTCTTGAGCATCAGCTGCTGGTAGGCTCGTCGTTAGAGTGAACCAACAAAATCCCTGTGAAACAAAACACACTTGTGCAGTCCATATGGTTCCAAAGAAACCTCTCCTAAGGATGAGACTGGGACATGCAGTACTGAACATATGGCCCTCTAACACTGTCCCAGCAGATTTTTCATCCTCTGGCATCATTATATGTTCTCATGCCACACTCCAGGACAAAAAGTTGAAAATAGTGTCTTTGAACCATGGGAGCCTATGAGATTATTCCAAGAGTTATGGGATGAAGATAGAGCAATTTCCTTGTAGAGAGGCAGCCCCCAGCTGTGAGTTGTGACTGCCCTGTCTGCAGCTCTTGATCTGGTGGTCAAGTATTATTCCACATACTGGACATATTTAAAACAGCATATGCAAAACCATCCCTGATGTTGTGAACACCAAAAAGACTAGAAAGAGATCATATCTACAGCTGCTGCTGAATAGAGAGTCTGCAAGAAAGGCAAGTTTGTTAGTGACAGAGTTTGTGTTCTGCCTTCAGCTGGGATAGAGTTCATCTTCTTCCTAACAGCTGGTGCAGTGCTGTATTTCAGATTGAGTAAGAAAATAATGTTGACAAAATTGTGATGTCTTGGTTGGTGCTGAGCAGTACTTACCCTGAGTCAAGGACTTTCAGTGTCTCATGTTCTGCCAGTGAGCAGGTGCACAGGATTCAGCCAGAAGGGAGGATGGCCAGGACAGGAGACCTGAGCTGGCCAAAGGAATATTCCACACCACGGAATGTCATGGCCAGTGGCATTGGGGGAAGTCAGCCAGCAGCTGCTGATCACTGCTCAGGGATGGGCTGAGTGTTGGTCAGTGGGTAGTCAGCAGTTTTATTGTGCATCACTTGATTCTCTAGGGTTTGATTACTCTCTGTCCTTTTCTTGTTAATAAAATAATAATAATAAAATAATAATAATAATAATAATAATAATAATAATAATAATAATAATAATAATAATAACAACATCAGTTACCATACCAAAACCAACTATAATAATAATTATTCTTTTTATATTACTTAATTTAAATTATTAAACTTATCTTAATTCAGGGCTTTTACCATATTCTGAATCTTGTCCCCATCCAACCATCCCACCAGCAGCATGGGTGAGGAGCGAGCAAGAAGCTTGCAGCGCTTGGTTTCTATCTGGTGTTAATCCACAGCAGACTGTCATTACATCACAAATGGAAAAAGGGATTTTGAAGCTGAGCATCCCAATACTTTTTCTGAGGCCATTTATTTTTTACAAGAAATTAATATCACTTAGATTTTCATATAAAAGATGGCTACCAAAAAATTACATGATTTATCAACAGTGAGGACCAGAGTGACATAATTAGGATGAATGATACCTGAGGTTTTTTTAAGTTTTGGTGGGGTTTTTTTCAGCCCCTTTTGTTCTCTTACACATTTCTAGGAATTCACACAGATTCTCTGTGCTTTGTCATCCTTGACTGGTATGGCAGGGGTAATAAATTGAATAAGGTATTAAATAGTGATGCTGTATTGCCAGTCAGGTACCTAAACACATTTCTCAGAAAGGCTGTGAGGTGTCCCTTTCTGGAGATATTCAAGAACCATCTGGATACAATCCTGTGCCATGTGCTTTAGGATGATCCTTCCTGAGCATGGAGGTTGGACCAGATAACCCACTGTGGTGCCTTCCAACATGAATTATTCTGTAATTCTGTGAAAATGCTAAGATTTTATGTTCATTATCCTTCAGATGCTTTTATGTCCAATAATTGAGCATTTCTTATAAATGCATGGATTTCCTGTGACAGTGCATATTTACTAAATGTCTCTTGATAAAAATAAAATGAAAAAATCTGGGATAGAAAATGGTTGACAGTGTTGTGAAGTCAGCAACAAGTAAACTCACCCATGAAATGATAAAGGCATCCCTAAAAGTGTCATGATTTCTTCAGATGGGATTTCATAGAGCTGAGATGCCAGGACCTGCAGGTCCAGGCCAGAAGAAAACACTGAATTATGTAAAATAAAAATAAACTTTATTTCTTGAATCCTGCGCAAGTACCATTTCAAGTTAGAGAGCAGAGCTCTGAAGATTTCCCAGAAAGAACTTATCCAGGGATAACTTCACTAGTACTCGCAGAGTTCCTGTGGGTAAGTTAATGAACTGCAGCTAGTGGGAAGGTGCAGGCATTTCCAGGGGGTTTTCCTGGTGCCATCCTGTTGTCATCTGCTCCCCTTTCATTTTGCAATTATTGTGCAAACAACAGCATACAAATGGGAGTGCAGTAAAGCTGGGGTCAGATTCGGCTCTGGCAGTAATGACTCCATCCCTGCCTCCAAGCCACACCTGCTGAGTCAAGACCTTAAGAGGGTCTAATGAGGCATGAGGTGGCCTCTGAACAAGCCACAGCAGCATGAGCCAGGCCAGCAGGCTGTGGCAGGAGGAGCTGCCAGGTTCCAGGGTGGCACGGCGACTCCGCTGCTCACCGAGTGTCAGGCATGCTCAGGCTCCTGGCACGGCGTGAGCTGAGAAGCAGCTGTGGAAGGCACTGCTCCATCAGCACAGCCAGCACAGCTGGTGGTGGTGTGCTGGACTGGTGTCCTATGATCCTTGCAGGGCAATGGAGTGAAGCCTTCCAGTTGAGCAGGAGCTCAGCTTGGAAGGATGGGCAGAGAATCCTGCCAGCTGCATGGTGGGGAGCCACATGCAACAAAGCCTGTTTTGACCTTTTGAGAGTTTGCCATCCAGAGAAAGTCTAGGCTAAGACTAATATCTGTGAAATTCTGCAGAGTTATCCTCTCAGAGCCCCTAACTGGCACAGCAGAGAGCATTGAAGATTACCAGATACCAGCTAATAAAAGCAATCTTCTTCCCATTCTCAGCTGTACTTTCATGTTAGTCATAAAAATGTATTGCACAACAGGGAAGCCAGAACAGATGTCCACAAATGTTGCTTTTCTCTTTCTTCACCATCAGACCTTCTTCATTTGTAGTACAGATCCAGCAATGATATCATGTTTGGTATCTTCAAATCAAATTTGGATGATTTTTTGAAATATTTTTTTGCCAGGTGCACCAGATTCAGTACAGAGATGGCTAAATGGAACATTATGATGGAAGAAAAACTGATTACCCTACTCATGCCTTTTAACCTAATACTAAGTGCACCTTTGGTTTTCATTGTAAACTGTATATTTGATGTGTGCCTCTAAAATTGCAAAGAAAAAATAATAAAACCATGATTTGACTACACCCAAAACCACAAACGCCTCAGTGTTCTTGTGTATCCCAAATATGAGAATTTTTAAGACAAACTCATATTCAGCTTATGTTTCGGATTGTTTGTTGTGGGGTTTTTTTAATGAATGGCCTGGCAAAACAGCTCTGCCCAGGATTACACCCTGACAGAGCTGAAAAGTGAGAAGATAATGGTGCAGAGAAAACAGAATTCCTACTTGGTGAAAAAAAAACAAAACAGTGAGATCTTTTTAACAATCCACCTTATTCCATTTGTCAACTAGAAATCTGAACAAAGGAAGCCAAGGAATCAGTAATAAGAAGTTTTATTGGAAATACAAAATTATGGATCAACATTACATATACTTAAATTCCTCCTACTGGCAACTCACCTTTTGACCAATACTACCAGACTTTCCTGGGAGAGGTGCCTGTCCCCTCATCTACACAATAAACCTCATTTCAGGGTAGATAATGAGCTTTGGAATTATCTATAGGACTCATCCAAGGAGATTATCCACTTACTTCAATATGTGCACTGGCTGCCTGTGGATTCAGCCAGTAATGTCCATCTTTCTTCGAAATCTTTCCATGGTTTCAGAGCCACAGGCACGACCTTGCAGAACTTGTACTGTTAATGAAATCATTAGTCTTGTCATAGCAGCTGATCCTTAACTCACAGACATTTCAGTTTCCTAGGTTCAGAGTCATTCATGCAAGTGACAGCATGACACAGAAATGCAGTGGCTGCTCATTCAAAGAATAAAAAAATGCTTAATTTAAATGAGAAGAAGAAAGTTCTTGTTTTGACACTGCTCTAAATATAAAGCCTTTTCAGTTCTTCTTTTCTTTATTAAAGCACTAGATCATGACATTTAGATGACTGATGAAAGAATATATTTTACTTTTATTTTTCTGTTATTGAGGATTAATATGAGTAATGATCTTAGAGATACACTTATTAAAGTCTCCTATTCCTGTGAATAGCAGTGGTAGTCTCTGTGTGAGAAGGGAAGGCTTCCTGCACATTGCCTGAATATTTCATTTTATTATTTTGGTATATTAGCATGACTTGTAGAAAGGGCTAAAAGTGCTGAGAAATGGCAATGGAACACAAACACAAAAGGGAGGTGGGAGGAAAATGTGGTGGAGACTAAATGGACACATGATTTGTGCCTTTACCTGAGAAGCTCTGAGAAGCAGGTGTGATCAGAGGGGTCCTGGTCAGACCTGTGCATGTGATTTGCTGCTTAACTCTAGAGAATATGGATCACCCAGATGGACAGGCTCTTTTGGTATCTAAAATGTTTCAATATGCAAAACAAGCATTCCAAAGGTTTTACATAAATGCCTGACTATGTGGAAATGTGCTTTAAAGTTGCAGCCTTTTCTGTAAAATGTGCACAACTAGAGTTAAGCACAGCTGAATTTGTGACTTCACAGTCTCCTGGCCAGGGCTTGTGTGCAGGCTGGGCAGTTGGATCCCCCTATCCACAGAGAATCGCTGATAAGCCTGGCTGCCTCCACATTTTGCTGTGCAATTCTGTGGGCCTGTCTTTCTTGTTAGGGCTGAGTGGTTATTTATAGAGCAGGGCTGAGACTAGTGATCCACTCACTGTGAAAAGCCAGAGCAGGCAGTGGCAGCTGAAAATGTTGCATTTAA
This sequence comes from Pseudopodoces humilis, assembly GCF_049639895.1. Lineage (NCBI taxonomy): Eukaryota > Metazoa > Chordata > Aves > Passeriformes > Paridae > Pseudopodoces > Pseudopodoces humilis. Next base: position 8,550,118 of record NC_142200.1, read on the forward strand.
GTTTTTTGGTTGTAAGGGCTGATGGGAAATTTTTAAACAGTTCAAAAGGTTTTGCAGGGGGAAAGTTATGTTTATTTTTCAATGCAACTTTAACATTTGAGTACAAAATTTTCCCAAAGAAGTAATAACTGAAAGTTCTGCTTTTCAGAATTTTGTCAGAGTGCCTTACAGTAACTGTGATCCAATTGCATCATTCCACTTTTCTCTGAAAAACTGAATCTCCCAGGATTCACTGAAGCTGGAAAGATCCAGATAAAAACCATATGATCCATCAGTCAAGACATAAAACAGCCTGCTAATGTACAGCAAGGAGATATGCATGTATCAATACTGTGAAATTTCTAACACTTAAATACCCTTGAAATATTTCCAAACTGAGATATTTCTTTTCTCTACAATTATATAAATTCTTATAGTTAAAAATCAAACTAGACCACACAAACCAAAAATATTCAAATAACCAAACTGAAGAAAACCCACAAAATTAACTGCTGATGTTGTAACAGGAAAAGGGACAGAAAGAAAACAGAGATACAAAAAGATGGAAGGATGTGGCCCAGAGATTGAGTTTATTTTCAAGAATTCTTCATTGCTTAGAATACTGTTGTGCATCACAAGCTCTAAGACTAGAAACAAAGTAGAGAGTCACTAGCCAGGCTGTCAGGATGGAACATTAGTCATATCATCAGTCTATGCTTAAACAATTCCCATGTGTGCAGCTACACCAAGTTAAAGATACTGGGCCTTATTTTCATCTCTGCTCAATACATCATGAAACCTTAGAAATTAAGGAATTGTGCTAATGTGTTACAGAAAAAAATGAAACCTAATTTTACCATTAAAAAAAAAACCCCAAAACTTATAACTGGCAATGCTGTACCTTTAAACACATGGATAAACCTTTGCATTTTACTTGGGGAGAATAATAAACTGTGATTTCTTCTATAAGCCTGCAGTTATTTGGAAGGGAGAAGCAGAGATCAGCCGTCGTTGTGGAGAATGTCAGAGGAGTTTGTGGCAGCGAGCCATAGTGAGAAGGTTAAATAAAACCTCCATCATGACATGTTTTCTTCACACCACTGGAGAGAGATTAATATTAAAATTAGCAGGTCATTATGCTCCTTGGGGAATAGGTGTAAAGTTTACATTGATAAAAGTAGCTCTTGTAGCATCACAAACACAGCAGAGCTAGCAAAGAATAAAACAGCCCATAGGAGAGGAATCATGATCCAGCCTTATTACATCTTCCTCTTTCTCCTTGTGTGTACCCTCACCTGTTCCCAGGATGAAAACCACAAGAATTTACAAGGAAGAGACTGGTCTCTTATTGCCCAGCTGGGTAGGCTAGGGAATGTAGGGATCAATGAGTTAGGGCAGGGGCAACGCAAGAGTGAAGGACTCAGGGTCTCAGCTGGGACACCTCAGCTGGGAGCACCTCTTTCTGTCTGTCATCTGACTTTCAACCCACCTAACAGTAATGGTCAGATGCTTACCTCACACCTTTTCCTTTCACTCAGCCTTTATCCACTTTCACATTTTTATGTTTTTGTCTGCTTACTGCTGCTCCAGCACAACTTTGCCCTAAAATGTTAAAAAAATGACAGTCAAATGATGAAATAAAAGGTCATCTGTGATGCAAACACAGTGTTTTGCCAAACTTGTCTCAGATCACAATGCTTACCTGTTGCATTATCAGCTCTGCTTCCATCTTGACCAGTCAGATAATGAACCCCAAGTAAAACAGTCTCTCTTCTGTTTGCATAGAAATCTAGATTTGGCTTGGAGCCACAGATGCAGGTCTTTACACGAGTGGAGTTGCTAAGCTACAAAGTTTAGCTGGTACATTAAATTTGAGTAGTCTTTATGAAAAAAGCTACTTGGGATAAATACAGCATGGAGTCATGTTCCCACTCACCTTTACAGGGGCCAGCCAGGGGCACAGGACATTCTCCATAACAGCAAACAAGAGCAATATCTTTCAGACTGTGAGAAAAGGTGACATTCTGGACATCAACGGAAGATTCTCAAATGTCCCCTTTTGAAGGGATAAAAGCCAATACAACTGTTTACCTTTTTCCTCTACAGAACATCACTTCAACATGCAAGACATTTCCACTGCAAGTGTTCAGGACCAAGAACGCAGAGAGAGGAAAGGAGGAAGTGTATGTACCTATAAATAATATAACACACAATCACTAAGGTAAAGAAAACAGATAAGATGAGGAAAGACAGATGAATCCTCATGATACAAAGCTCAAGACAAACAGGAACTGTTAAGATCTAGGGTAAGAGCATTACTCAGGCAGATTATCATATAGATGTCTCCTGTGAGAGCTATTTCATCTTGTTCTGAAGTATTTGACTCTGGCCCTAGTCCACAAGTGGATAAATGAGTTGAGAAATGTTATTTCTGACATTGTGGTAAATCTTGTGTTCCACAGCCAGGGCAGCTGGCAGGTTTTGAGACAGCCTGCTGGATTAGACTTTATACACACAAATCACTGCAAAGAGGCTGTACTGTAAAATATTGCTACATCACATCTCTACTGTTATGCCGAGATTCTTGAACTGTTTTTTTCCTCAAAGGACAGAATCCTGAACTCCAATGAATCTTGATTAAATTGAGTGTGGGCATGTTCTGGTTTATAAGGCAGATTTCTTGACTGAAAACTGAGGAATATTTCATTCAAATCTTTAATCTCAGCATCCTTTTGCTGCTGGGGCAGATTTTCAAAGACACATGTGAGATGCATGATAAAGAATAGCACCTGCACTGAGTAACTTTGAGCTGTTTTCTGGACAGGGAAAAAATATTTTATTGTATATCATAATTTAATTCATTTATATACTTTATATATATGTGCCATTTTTTCACAGCAGGGGCTTTCCCTCCTCCTTATTTTGTTCCTTTTAATTTTTCTACTTAAAATGTCTTTGTGTGTGTGTGTGTGTGTGTGACTGTTTCTTTATCATTTTTCCATTCTTCCCACACTGTATATTCTCCTTAAATCTATTTTATATTATGCCAGTTTTCTTTGCCGTTAAAAATTCTTCGATTTTTCTCACTGTCGCAGAGTCCTTTGCTAGTTGCTGATTCTCTGCTAGAAAAGACACTTGAGGATTCTTCTTTTCTTTTCAACACTTCATGGAAAAGCCAAAAAGCACAGGGACTGATCAGGAAGAAAGGTCAGTTGCTAATAGGAAAGGTTTCATCACAAATACTCTTCTAGTCAGCAGCGCCGCTCCAATCGCAGCAAAGGACACGCCAGCCTGTCAGCTCTGCCTCTGCTCTGCAGAACATTCCCTCCTGCTACCAAATCTCCCTATGCAAATAAGACTTTTTGGATGGTACAGAATAATTTCAAACACACAGACGGGCTAACAAACATTTTAAAAGATATAGTAAAAAGAAATGTTGGAAAAATAGCTGGAGGAGACTACATCTGGAGTATGGCATCCAGCTCTGGCATCCCCAGCAGAAAAAGGACAAGGACCTGCCAGAGTGAGTCCAGAGGAAGTCCATGAAGATGCTCAGAGGGCTGCAGAACCTCTCCTGTCAAGAGAGACTGAGGGAATTTGGGTTGTTCAGCTTGGAGCAGGCTCAAAGAAAGGAGCACTTACAGCAGCTTTCCAGCCCTTGAACAGGGCCTATGATAAAGATGGGAACAAGATTTTCTGCAGGCTCTGTTGCAGTAGACAAGGATAATGATTTTAAAAATCAGGAGGGTCAATTTGGATTAGTTATAAGGAAGAAACTTTTTTACCAAAAAATGCCTGGCACAGCCTACCCACAGAGATGGTTCCATCCCTGGAAACATTCAAAGTCAGGTTGGATGGAGCTTTGAGCAACTTGATTAAGTTGAAGATGTCCCTGCTCATTACAGGAGGGTTAGAGTTCATAACCTTTAAAGTTTCCTTCAAACCCAAACTATCCTATGATTCTGGCAGAATTAAACTTTAGATGTACTTTGCTGTAAAGTGCAGACACTCAAGAGAATATTTAAGGTCCAGTATCATTTCTGGTAGCTAGAGCAGGAAATGGGGAGATAAAATCTGGAATTTTTATTTGATTTGTTTGCTTTTTTTCTTCACCAAGTCTCATGTGGTCTTGGGCTAGTTGGGTTACTTGCTGTGCTTTGGATTCCCCTTCCTACTTGCTGTTTCCCAATGAATTGCATAGACCTGTGACATTTCCAAAATAAAATGAAAGGACAGGAAAGTACACTTAAAATTCAGTACGTGCTCTTAAAGCTCTATTAGTTACTCTTAGCAGTCACATTCAGTTCAGGGTTGGAAGGGCTTTAGAAGAATTAAAACAAAATTCAGTTGAATTTAAATATTATTCTCCAGTCTTCAAATCAAAACCACACGCCTCTTTTAATCCAAGTTCAGGTCAGCTGAATTTTCATCACAGAACAACCTGGAAAAGAATAAATCTCTGAATTAAACACAGAAAGTTTTGGTGTTTAAAATATTCCCAGGAGTGGGAATGGGAAAGTGTTAGTGTGGTGGTAGTCCCAATTCACCTTTCATTTCTATGGTGTAATGTGCTTAGAGATATGATTTACAAGCAGCCGAGTTTCTCTGCAGCCCTGTTACAATTTCATCTTCAAAGTTATCTCTGTTTTATTCTTCTACTACAAGATGTTCTTATTATTGATATATCAGCAACCTCCACATAAATTTTGTGGTACTGAGTGTTCTTTAAGGATTCACAGTGATGGATTGATTCTGGATAGAAAGAAGGGAGAGAGGGAGAAAGGGAGGAAGGGAAGGAAACAGGGAAGGGAGGAAAGAAAAGAAGCAGGTATGCAGATGGGAAGCTAGTTAACTAACAGCTTGTCATTCTTATTTCTTCAAAACACCTGAAATTGATGTGTAAATTTTCTTTTATTCCAGCAGCACTAGGTACAGGCTCAGGTGCCTTATGCATGTGGCTCTTTGCAGGCTGGCAGAGTAAGGGGATAACTCCTGGATTATCCAGGAGTTATCATCTCTGTTTTACAGTCCTTCTGACACATTATATCAAAGCACGGCTGTGAATTCCAGTGGCTGAAATTACATGACAGTAGTGATCACTTCCACATCTGGAGCATTTCTGGAGTTCCACAGGTGCTTGCATTTAAATTTGAGCACACAGAGACTAAATCTGATGTTTACAAAAGAGCGCCAGTGAGAGCGGAGGGCATGGATGACTGCTCATGTGAGGGGCACACGGAGAGAACGTGCTGCTTTGGCTAGGTGAACAACTGGCTGATTCATATTTACTGCATTTGGCTTTAGATCCTTCTCCTCCATTTCTTGGTTTAAATGTTGGAAATTTTCTATGAAAAAGGCATTTTGTGGAGGCATTTGCAGTTATAGGAAAATACTGGGAAAAGTAAATATCTTTCACATGCGTGGAATTCATTCAGTTGGAAGGGACTTTATAATTCCATCCCACCTCACGTGGGATGGGACACCTTCCACTAAACCAGTTTCAAAGGAACTTAGGAATAAAAAGAGGATGTATCATCTTTGGAAGGAGGATCAGGTTTCTCAGGAAGTATTTAAGGGAGTTGCTAGGGCATGCAGGAAAAAAATTAAAGAGGCCAAAGCTCAATTCAAACTTAATTTGGAAACTTTTTTATTAAAGGATGATAAAAAAATGTTTTTACAAATATATTAACAGTAAAAGGAAGGGTAGGACCAACCAATCCAATCCACTGGATGTGGGAGGGAACCCAGTAACTGCAGAGGAGGAGAAGGCAGAAGATCTTAACACCTTCTTTGCCTCACTCTTTAGTGGGAAGATGGCTTGTTCTCAGGACAGCTGTCCTCCTGGGTTTGTAGATGGTGTCAGGGAGCAGAATGATCCCCCTGTTATCCAGGAGGACGCAGCCAGAGAACTGCTGAGCTGCTTGGATGTTCATAAGTCTATGGGAGCAGATGGGATCCATCCCAGGGTGATGGGGGAGCTGCCAGATGAGCTTGCAAATCCACTCTCCATCATTTACCAACAGTCCTGGCTCACTGGTGAGGTTCCAGATGGCTGGAACCTGGCCAATGTGACACCCATTCACAAAAAGGGTGGGAAGGAGGATCCTGGTAATTATAGGCCAGTGAGCCTGACCCCAGTACCTGGTAAGGTAATGGAACAGTTTATGCTGAGTGTCATCACGCAGCACTTACAGGATGGCCAGGGTATCAGACCCAGCCAGCATGGGTTTAGGAGGGGCAGGTCATGTGTGACCAACCTGGTCTTTTGTGACCAGGTGATCCACTTGGTGGATGTGGGAAAGGCTGTGGATGTGTCTGTTTGGACTTCAGCAAGGCCTTTGACACTGTTCCCACAGCATTCCCTGGAAAAGCTGCAGCCCAGGCTTGGGCAGGAGCACTCTGTGCTGGGTTCAGAACTGGCTGGAGGCCAGGCCCAGAGTGGTGGTGAATGGTGCTGCAGCCAGCTGGGGGCCAGTCACCAGTGGTGTCCCTCAGGGGTCTGTGCTGGGGCCAGATCTGTTCAATATTTTTATTGGTGACGTGGATGAAGGAATTGAGTCTTTCATTAGTAAATTTGCAGACAACACTAAGCTGGGAGTGTGTGTTGATCTGTTGGAGGGTAGAATGGCTCTGCAGAGAGACCTGGAATTGTTGGATGGATGGGCAGAGTCCAATGGGATGAAGTTTAATAAGTCCAAGTGCTGAGTCCTGCATTTTGGCCACAATAACCCCCTGCAGCACTACAGGCTGGGGATAGTGTGGCTGGACAGTGCCCTGGCAGAAAGGGACCTGGGGGTACTGGTGATAGCAGCTGAACAAGAGCCAGCAGAGTGCCCTGGTGGTCAGGAAGGCCAATGGCCCCTGGCCTGGATCAGGAATAGTGTGGCCAGCAGGAGCAGGGAGGTCATTCTTCCCCTGTGCTCAGCACTGGTGAGGCCACACCTGAGTGCTGTGTCCAGATCTGGTCCCTCAGTTTGGGGAGGACGTTGAGACACTTGAGCTCATCCAGAGGAGGCAACGAGGCTGGTGAGGGGCTGGGAACACAAACCCTGTGAGGAACAACTGAGGGAGCTGGAGTTGTTTAGCCTGGAGAAAAGGAGACTCAGAGGTGACCTCACTGCTCTCTACAACTCCCTGAAAGGTGGCTGTAGGCAGGTGAGGGTTGGTCCCTTTCACCAGGTAGCAACTGACAGAATCAGAGGACAGGGTCTTAAGCTGCACCAAGGGAAATATAGGTTGGATATTAGGAAAAAGTTTTTTTATGGGAAGATATATAAAGTATTGGAATGGTCTGTCCAGGGAGGTGGTGGAGTCACCATCCCTCGATGTGTGTAAAAAAGATTGGATGTGGCACTGGGTGCCATGGTTTAGTTGAGGTGTTAGGGCATGGGTTGGACTTGATCTTGAAGGTCTCTTCCAACCTAGTGATTCTGTGATTCTGTGAAATGCCTTTTATCTTTCTGTGTATTGAGGAATAGAAATGTTGCTGGTCTCTTTGCTCATTTAAAAGACCATTCAATGAGCTACACTAAACATCTGCATAGTACAGGCCATGGAGTTTCACCCAGAGGCTCCTGCATTGAGCCTTCTGCTTCTGTATGAGCAAAGCAGGGGGAATCAAACGTATCCACATTTCCCTACTGCTTCCAAAATACTCACTGGTTTTTGTGGGCCACAGGAGGAGCCCATTGTGCCATGCTTACACTTCCATGGGTGGAAATTTCACATCCTTGTGGCCTGGGATTCCCTGTTCAGAAGGCCTGAGCTATCACTTAACCTTCAAAGCATGCTATCTTTGCTACCTTATTTAAAAACACAAAGCAAAATAAGATATCTTTATTTTAGCTGTCTACACATCCAAGTCAAATCACCCTTAGTATTTGGTTAAGAGTCTTGAGGATGGAGGCAGTGCTCAATGCCTGCTGAAATCCAAGCAAAGTCCAAGTATTCCTATATTAAATAACCTGTTGTGTGTGGAGATATGAAATTATATGGGGCGGGAAGGGAATGTGAGGAGTGAGATGAGTCTGAACGTAATAACAAGCCTTTGGGTAATGTTTAATTATATTTATACTATGCATAGTTTATAATAGCTTTTCTAATATACTGAAGCTATTCAGTCAGAACTATTGTTACTCCCTCATGGAAAGCATAAAATTATAATCATGCTCATATTTCATTAATAGAAATAGCATGCAACAAGATTCTTTCTGGGTGGGGGGTTTTTTGACATTCAGGGAGATTGTCATTCAAGACTAATAGGCTAATAATATACAACATAAAATTATTATGTACATGTCACTGAAAATATGTAAAATTTACAGATTCTGCAGCTTCTTCATTTCATTATTCCTGTTCAGGAAAAAAAAAAAGTGATTTTAAAGTATATTAAGAAATAAATTCATGATACATTGGCTATATGTAGATAAATCTGTATGAAATAGAATTAATGTTTTTCTAAAAAAATTTTCTAAAAAAATCTAATGCACTGTTTACATTACCTGGCAAATTACATTAACCACTTGCATTTTTAAATTCTCTACATAGTCTCTGCAAAAATAATAAGAAATCTAGGACTGAAAAGGAACAGCTTTCCAGACATGTGGTGGGTTTGTAAAAATAAGATTCCATGCATGACTAACTTTTGTCTTCTGTTTTACATATGACATAATCAACTAATATTTTCCAGTTATGGTAATGAAACTTACCTTTGGAGATAAATTCTATGAGACTGAAAAATAAAATTAAACTGAAAGGAAGGAGCAGATGAGTCAGGAAATTTGTAATGGTGATATGAACCAATGTTCTGCATACATCAGGCAAAATTGCTACATAAGGCAAATACACAGTGATGGAGGTGAGCCTAGACAAGCACTCCCTCTCTGCCTGAGTGGAAGGGGTTTACTCCACTGCCCCACACTCAGCCTTCTCTGCAGTGACTCACAGCAGCTTTCTAAGGGCACCAGCAGGGACACAGCCACTCCAAAGTCTTCTCACCTTGTGTGCCACTGGCTCACAACTGCTTGACTACCTGTAAGTAATAAGAATTTGCAGCATGGTTCCAAGAAATGTGAACTGTCCATTTATTTCAGCTGTCCAAGAACACGTGTCAACACTGGGAATGATTTCATTTCCTGAGAAAAGTGGATCTCCAATTTGAACAAATTACTGTAAGCAAACATGTCATTCTGAATGAACATTAGGAGACTCTATAAACCACATATTTTCGCATTTCAAAACACAAAGGAAAAAGACCATTAACTTTTTCAAGCACAAAAAAGGAGAAATGCAGTTTTAAAAATTCAGTGGATGGAAACAGCAACATTGTGAAATCTATACTATGTGAGCAGTAAGCAGTGTATTGCATTACTGACCCATGAGGTCAGAGCTTATTTTTCAGTTTTTCACTTGAAATAACACCTTCTAGTTTCCACCAAACTTGACTGTGGCCAGAAATGGAGAGACAGACGTGTTCAGTGAAATGCACAGACTACATCCAAGCACTTTGTGTGTATCATTCCACATCACAAACTGTTGAGTGAGGGCAGCAGGTAGATCGTCTCTTTAAAATATGGGTCACAGGAGGGGATGTGGGATGTGGAATATGCAGACCTGCTAGTGGCAGGTCTCATTCTTCCTGTTTTTTATCTTCATCTGAGGCAGCATATTGAAAATAATTCAAGTGCCAATAAAAAAGGACTTTGAGAAGTGATGTCCAGAAATTTATTTGCTCTATATCACCTTCCTTTCTCATCTTTATAGAAGGATAATGTTTACTAAATCGTTTCTGTTCATAGTCCAATAGTCAAAAGATGAAGCTTAAAACACCAAAGAAGGTAAATTTTTACAGAGACCTCAGAGAGTGAACTGCAGTGGCTGGAACTTAGGTATTCCCTCAACTGCTCTGATTTTGGAGTTGGATGGTTTCCTTCCTCAGAAGGGCAGGCTCTGGGACTGAGGGGAGTTTCTTATGGAGACCCCCTTCTTAGACAGCACAAGTCAGAGTCCTGAGCCTCTAAAATAACTGTAACACATCTTAGTTCCTTTCCACTCAAGGACGTGGGAGGAATCACAAAAGGAGCAATACGGATCCAAAACTTTATAAGGAAGATTAAGAAAAACCTGTTAAATGAGTCAAATTATTCCACAGTTAAAAATAAAGCAACTGGCAAAGTCAATTATTAAAAATAAAACCCATTCTACAAATCAAGTTTGGAGTGGAATTAGGAGGCACAAACAAAAGGGGAAAGAAGGAACAGAAGGGAGGCCAGAAGTTATCTGACAAAATAATCAGAAGTTATCTGATTAAATGGTAACTTCCATATAGCAAAATGAGTCAAGCAAAAATCCTTTGTTATATGACCATAACGAAGCCAATAAAAAGAAAGATAAGTAAACAGCTGTTAAGTAAAAAGAAAATTAGGAAGGCCAAGTTAGATTTCATAGAATAAATAGCTAATGGTGTGAAAACAGTGAAAATCAGGGTGTCTTAAAGAGATCAATAATTGTACTGAATCTTTAGGGGCTGAAGAGTTCTATGAAGGAATATAAGCATATGGATGAGAGGCTTAGCAGGTTTTTTGTAGAAGTTTCATGAAGGAGACTTCTGGGTAAATATTTGCTTTGAACTTGTTATTTCCTGGCATGGAGAATGAAACATCTTTAGATATTGAAATGTCATGAAAAGAATAACTTACAGAGTGATAAAATTCATCAGACACAAATCAGATACACCTCAAAATTCTAAGGGAGAGTAAGAGCATGGAAAAATAATCTACAAAAATATGCACTTTGTCTTCAAAATACCCATTCTTCCAAAACAGAAGGTAGTAAATGTCATATGTAAACAACTGCAGCCAGAATAACAAATGTCTGGAGGGTATCTCAAGAGAGGGATCACCCAGCCTGAGCCTTGTAGAAGAAAATTACATCACCCAACTCCCTTGGAGTTTTTTTTGTATGTCATTAGTATAATGGATAAAGGAAATACCACTAAGAACATTTATATTAAGACTATAACTTAGCATTCTGAAAAGTCTTTGATAAATATTTTGAGAGCAGGAACAAGCAGAATCCATAGGGCAAGAGCAGGGCTGAGTGCTACTCAGTGCCACAGCTTTGACTGACTAATATGGGGGTGAGCCTTAGGGTTCCCTCCTTTCTCTTGGTGAAATCTGCTGCAGTTTGTGACTACTGAGCCTGACACACTGAGGGCAGGTGAGACTGCACATGCTTTGTACACATGAATGTCACACCTGCACTAGGACTGCTGCAGGGACATTGCCAGCTGTCTCCAGAACACACTGCACTCTCTCGGCTTATTCAGCATTTTCCTTCAAGAATCCAAATATCCTTGGGAACCAGCAAAGACACTGTTCTGACTGACAGATGTTGGGACCTGTGGGGTCTGGGTACCCTGTGTGGTGGGAGATAACACAGATGAATGAGATATTCCTGATTGCAAAGTGCAGCACACTGCTGTACCTGTGTTGTAGCCTCTTTACTCATTACCTCTAACAAACCTGAGTTGATCTCACTTTCCTGCAGAGAGATCTATTTGTTCATTCTCTGGCCTCTTTATGCATAATTGCAATCCCACAGAGACTGGATGTTTTACTAAAGACATTAAATGTGACCAGCAATCTCCATTAGTACAAGAGACCACACAGAGCTCAAAGTGCCTTACATTAAGGCATTACTCCATTAAGGGCACCACTCCAACAGCTGAGGTTTAACTTCTCTGATTTGTTTGCTTACAGAGTGGCATCAGCAGAGAGGGGCATGATTTCCAGGTCCTAGGAGAAAACCCTGATCTGTTCTGTGCTGCCTTTATAGACCAGGGTCACTTCCCCAGCCTGGGACAGTGGTGTTTAATTTCCAGTGTCCATATATCAGCAGGGTTCCTCATAAACCTTGTGGCATAGGAATTAGGATCACTCTGAGACCTTGAGAGCATGTCTCAAATAGAAGTATGTTTAGGCAGAGGGATCCTGTTTAATAAACTGAATTTGTTAAGTACATCAATAAATCATTTAGTTACCAGAATGTGGATGCTAAACCTCCCTTTGGGTACCCAAATTTGAAAATTTTACTTTAACAAAATCTGTGGATTATATCAGTCATTATTTAGTGTCTGTTTGGGCAGATCAAAAGAGTTATCACTGAGTTCTTTTCAAAATTAACCTGGAATATTTTTGGATCTTATATATTATTATTTAAAATAATACTAATTATTTTTCACAGTCCTAACAGACTTGCAGTTTCCAAGTCTTTTTCTGACAATGGAAGTAGGAGAAGTTAACTCATGTTGTTTAGTAAAGATTTCTTTTCAACAGTGAAAAGATAACAATTAATAAATAACACTGTAAAATTATGTTTCTGATAACATTGGAACCTGCCTAAAAACCAGCTAATAAAAATTCAGTAAGATTAGGTGGGCAGTTTAATTCTGGATATGTAGGATGGACTTCAGCTGTGCACACCACTTAACTTTGGCTTATGTTAAATTTATAAATTTATGCAGACCATAATATATATATATATATGATTTAAAAATAACTAAAATTCCTGATTCAGTCAGTGGAGAGACATAGTATTTTTGAAGCAGAATTTATGTGTTCACTTTCAGACTCCTCCTTTTTGTGTGAGGTGTGTGGTACTGTGTTTCTCTCACTGCCTGTGCAAGCACTAGAGATAACCAGGTCATGTGTAGAAGTTTACAGTAGGTCAGCTGAGCCTCATCCATACAAATAAGTGTATTCACACCTTCTCACATTGGGCATCAAACTCAGTGGTCCATTCTAGGAAATCCTCCTGCCTTCAGGCTCTATACAAATGAGACAAGAGTCATCTATTCCCACAGGCAGAGCCCAAAATGTATGTATTGTCCAGTACCAAGAGTCCAATCATCTTCATAGACCTTTTCACCTCCAGGGAAAGATGTTCTACCTTAGGCAACCAGGTACAGATGCCTACAGTCAGATGGTGGGACTTCCAGAGGTAGAAATTTAAAAACAAGGATAATTTCTCCCTTATTTTTACCCCCACAGATGTCACCTTTTTTTTTTTTTAATTACTAGATGAAGTTTTCCTGGGATATTTGATCCAGATATTTTATAAGTATTTCAACCTATTTGAGTTTAGGTATTATGAAATAGTAAAGTAGAACTTACAATAATAAATGAATGGAGTTTTATTTAAGTGGTGTTATGTCTGTGGTTAACCATTTTTTAAAACTTTTTCTTTTCTCTCTCTTTTCTAATGTGTAATTTGAAGGTCTGTGAAACTAGCACTGGAAACTGAATAGGACTTTGGGAAAGAAATCTGCAGTACATGCGCATTGCACTGATAAGTTTCTTGCCTGCAGCAGCAATTGTTTTCCAAAGTACATCTCCTGTCTTACAATTTTCTTACCTGCAGTAGCAAACTAGTAATTTAGAAAAAATAAAAACCCAAACAAACCACCACAAATCTCATTTATTTGGTTCTGACAATCTCATCTGCTTAGGTCGCACACCGCCACTGGCCATTGTTCACGTCCTTGTTAAATCATTGGAAGACAAATCTGAATGTTATATGGTATTGCCTGGGCTGGAAAAATACATTTAAAACGTTGGAGAGTTCCTCTCTGCAGTAAAGGTGTAAGCAGCAGGTATATATGTGAGAAGGTTCAGGGAATGAATGAGTATGGCTTAAATCCAAGATCTCATTTGATATCGAGTAACAAGTTTTGAATAAAGCAAAATAAATAATCTCTGGACAGTTTTATTTTCTAAAGGCTCTGACACAGGTCAATGGTCAACTGAATACATTTTTTTCTCTTGAAAGAGAGAGTTTATATCTGCAATAAGTCACTATATACATTGATTTACAATTTTTTTTTATTGCTGTGTTTGTCATTACTTAAATTCTTACCCTGCAAGTAACATTTTAGTAGAAATAAATAACAGATGCCCTTTGGCCAAACTGTTTGCAAAGTACACTGCCAACCTAGTGTGCCTTTCACCAGAGAAGAATAACAAAAAGTGTTGGGAAACATTATATAGATTCTAGTTCTGTTGGTTACATATAATCACATTTTCTTAGTTTTTCTTTCTTTTACATTTAATTCCATTTTTAATATTTGCTGCCAGGATTAAAATGAGGCTGCTTTCTCCCAAATTGGAAATTTGATCCTTTTTGTACCCTGCTATTAGATTTCACAGATTTTATTAAAGTTTTCATTAAGGAGTATGCAGTAATGAAAATGTGAAGGATTCAGATGATCAGCTCACTGGAGTGAGCTGTGACTCACTCCAGGGGGTGATTGTGACTTTGGAAATTTCACTTTGGGAAGTGTAATTTGTTTCCCTGGAAAGGGAACTTGGATGATCAGTGATGCCAGATAAGGCATCAACACTGGAAACTCACTGGGGGATGATCAGCTGAGTAAAAAGGGTCAGGTTTATGCAAACCTCTTGTCACAAATAGTGTTTCCAGAGTGTGATGCTGAGGCTGATGTGGTTTCGCCTCTTCTAAAAGTACTCAGCTGGGGAGAGGGAATGTATTCATTGCAAGCTGGTAGAAGACACTATAAATATATCTTTATATTGTCCTGGTTTAGGGCAAATTTGGGAGAAAACCTCCAGTGGGGCTCCCCCTGGGAAGCAAACACATGGGGCCCTTTTCTCCCACCCCCCAACCGGTTCGGGAAGAGATTTCTCTGAGAGAAGTGGAAAAAACCTGTTTATTTCACAGGCACAGCACTACCCAGCACAAAAATGAATGATATCACATTACAAAACCTCTCGCCCTTCAGAAGAGATGACAAACTTCAGAGGGTCTCTTACCTGTGGGTGTTCGCTCTGTTATCAGTCCCTCTGGCGCTGGAAAATGCTGCTGCCCAGGCTGGGCTCCCGGTAGTCCATGGGTGCAAGCTCCCGGTGCTCCCCTGAGTCCCCAGTCCAGAGCAGGTTCGATTCGTTTCAGAAAAATGGAAAGAAAACAGTCCAGGAAGACCTCTCTGCTCTGGCTAGCTGGAAAGCCAAGGCGATCTGTGTCTTCTTGTCTGTCTGTGCTGTAGTCAAAACTCCCGATGCGGGGGGAGCAAGTACAGTCTCTGATAACAGACTCGGTGCTTCTTTTCCACTCACTTTTACTCTGAGATGGAATTTTAAGAATACAAAACCTGTGTCTGGGTTAGGTGGACGAATGGGGATACAATTTAACATCATAATCGACCCAGGACAATATATAAAGGTATTCTTCTATAAATAGAAGAAACCCTCCCGGTGTTTGGGTTCCCCAGACACTGACCAGCAAGTTGAGCTGAAGGCCATCAAGATAGTCAGGAGGCTGGAGACGTGGGGATGGGATATAGTCCTTACGTAACCAGCAAATAGTATTTCTCTTTTATGTTGCTGTAAATAACTGCCTGAGAAAGCTTTACATTCATAATTTTTCTCCTCCCCCCCAAAAAAAAGAAAAAAAAAAAAGAAAAAAAAAAAAAGAAAAAAAAGGAGGCAAGTGGATCAGCCCTGTAAGGAGGTCATTCTCACAAAGGAGGTATATTCTTAGTATAAGGTAAGTTCTATAGTTCAGCATGGTAAGTATACATGCCATGGCCTGGTAATTTCTCATTCCTATTACTGGCCATGAGTACAGCAAAGCTGTGAGTGTTCCACCTCTCCCTCTTTCAGGATATTCAGAAACTTGGCCAGAGGCATTCAGCTTATGATGACCTGAGATTCTGCAACGTACACTGAGGTTACACCTGAGCCAGCCTAACCAAAAGTACTGACACATAGCATGTTGCTGGCTCTAAAAGCTATTCAGTGTCTTCTGTGGCGTCACACACATGAGATCAGGAAGACATTACTTAATTATTTCTATCTTCAAGCCAGGATGAAGAGTTGCTTTCACAGAACTGTTGCAATATTTATTGGCATTTTCTATAGAAAGTAGTGCAGCCAAATCATCTCTCTTAAACATCCTGAAATTTTGCCTCACAGAAGGGTGAAACTGTGCTATTTTTACTCTTTCCTATATTGAATTGCATCCCGATGCACATTTTTATAGACCTATTTTTATACAGTAGAATCCTCTCAAAAGTACATAATGCTGTGTATTAACATGGTGGGACAAGCAGACAGAAAAAGTAAAACTGGAAACCAGGCCCAAAGGCCCTTAGCAATTTATGTTTCTAAACAAGAATGAAAACATAATAATTTTTTATATATCAATATAATCGTATGCATAGCTGATGTTTATTTTCCTTGAGCATTAATGTCTATATATGATGTGGAGCCCCTGGCCCAAAAAGTCTATGCCTTTAACCACCTATAGATTTCTGGTAGACATAAATTTTCCCTTGATATGGTTTATACCTATCAGTCCTTACGGTAGAAGCAATTAAACTAGAATAACTTTCTCCCTTCCTTGTCTGTACAGAAATACAGAAATAACTTTAATGCAGATTGATGAATGCTTGAGGGTACAAAGTAAAGCACTTAGAAATAAGGAAACATGACAGTCAGTATGGCCCTGGGAATGATGATTTGTGTATAAGCATTACAACACCATATTTAAATACCTGATCATCAATTATTTTGCTTCTGTGTCCTTGAATTGAGACAAACTCAAACAGGAGAAAAATTTGTTTGGCTTATTGCAAGAACCTCCTTTGCCTCATTCAACAGAAAGGCAGTTTCAGTAGGATGGCATGTAGAACAGAAGAACTGGATTTTCCACTTCCCTGTGCTATAGATTTTATGTTATCCTGGACAAAACCACTTCAGACATTGTTCTCCGAGCTCCTCTTTACTGGGAAGGAGTCAAACAGCAGACCCCAGGGTCTAATTTACTCAAATGCTAAGTGCTCAGAGCGGCTACTAAAATCAATTTAACAGAGAAATGAGTAAAATAATCTAAAATCTCAGATGAGGAAGGCATGAAATGTCTCCCTTGGACTGATAGTCAGAAGGCAGATGAGTCAAGAGTATCTGCAACATCAACACTGGGGCTGGGTGCTCGCTATGCCAGTCCCTTTGAGCTATAAACACCTGACCACAGCACAGCAGAGATGCCTGGGATCCGGGAATCTGAGACGTCTGATCTTGCAGAAGAGCCTCAACAGGGCAGCAAGAATTCTTGTGTGGGTCCCTCCTCTTCCCACAGCTTTCTTCTCTATTGTAACAATTGAGTTCTACCATTTGCCTCTGCCCATATGAGCGACCATTTGATAGCAGACCAAGGCCAAGCTGGTTTTCAGATATGCAGGCAGATACTTTTGCACCAGGACTAGGAAATAAATCTTCATGAGGGTTTCCACATTGCTCTGAGATCATCTGAGCTCCTGCAGTGGTGTAGCCTCCAGTCAGAGGAGTTTAATGCTGCAGAGAGGTAGTTAACTCTAGAGCTGAGAACCACTCTACTGCACTGGTCTCTGCTGTGGGTAGATTTAAAACAGTGTGAGCAAGAGAGAATTCAGGGTTAGAATAAATGCCTGGAAGGAATAAAATCTTATATTTCTGCTGAAAAATTATCTCTCTGATAGGATTCTGTTTAAAGTCTTGTTGGCATAAAAATAAAGGGTAATGCTATATTTTATCTTTTTTTTTAACCCACTTTCTGATTTTCATAATAATGCATGTTCAGTTTGGAATTTAACTGTCTCATCTGACTGGTTAATTATGAAATAACCATTAAAAGCCCAGCAATCACTTATTCATTTTCATCCTCTCTGACTCTATGGGAGTTGTCAGACAATAAAATTATATAATTTTGATCTTTAGCTTTATCTTTGCTGCTTCTTCCTGGGTTTTATTCACCTTTCTCCTTCAAATATAAAAGTCAAGTTGATCTCTCCAGAAATGAACGAGGCCATACTGCTTTTACCTTGCTAAAAATGAAAAGTATGTCCTCTCCTAAGAACTCTATTATATCACTCCAACAGCTACCGTGAAAGAAGTCTCATGAGAAAGTTTTGCAGTTTCTAAAATCCCTTACTGCATATCCCTGCATTGCTAATGTACCAAAGAGTTGTTGCTCACATGGGACATATGATTGCATTTCACTATCTGCTCTTCCTCCCCACAGACCAGAGCTCAAGGGTGGTGATTTTTGCAAAAGAGTTTGACAAAATATTCAGTTCACCATGGCTCCTAAAAAAGCAGTCAAATGTTGAGGTTCCTACAATTAATTGATTTTTTGGGCTATGAGCTACAAATGAAGGAGGCTCCTGAATTTGTGAGTAGAAAGAATCCCTGTAGGAAAGCTTTTATGAGGCTGTTATTCCAAAACCAAGGATTAAAAGAAGAGCAGGAAAGGAACCTTAGCATACCTTTGCAGAGAGATCTGGAGCTGATACCATACATGGGTTAAAGAGTGTAGGTGTGTATATATGTGTGTTTGTGTAAATCCATCTATGCAGGCTCCTCCTGTGTCATGGCCAGGAGAGACCCTGTTGTACAAAGCCCCATCCCTTCCCAGACTTCCTGCCAGGATGTAACAAGAAGAGTAGCTAAACCCTCCCTGGCACTCATCTTAGCACATTGCCAAGCTCCAGCATGAATAACCTGTCTTCCTTACAGCTGAGGATGATTTTCTCCACCCTTTTTTCATATTTACATTCCCAGGATCTTAAACACAATAGAATTTCCTTTGATTACTCACATCTGCCTAATCAGCCTTGACATTAAAAGTCCTACTTTCCTTTTCTACCAAAGGGAAAATGAACAACCAGCCTCTCCCTGAATCATAGGTCAAACATCAGAGACTACAGCTTTACCTGATTTTCAGATAATAGTTCTCCCCTTATCTGGCTCCCCACTTCTCCAGATTGTAGCAGAGCTCTTTTGCCCTGAGGATACAAGGACTTAAAATAAAGCCATCCACAATATCTGTTTCTGACTACTTCTCAATTAATTCCAAATTCAGGTCAGGAAGATGCCCAGATGAAGTGCAGAAGCACAGTGGCTCTGGAAAACACTGTAATGGTTAATATCTTAACCTCCCACTTTATCCCCACTGCTTCAGAAAAGTTTGGCTGCTTTAATATAAAACTGAAGTAGAAATATGGATTTGAGACAAAAGAACATTTTTTCCAGTAAGAACTCATAGAGGTTCATCCAGCTTGGTCCTCAGCTGTTATTTTATCAATTAACTGAGTTGATTTCAGCTGTACTCAGCTGCCTTCTGCCAGCTGGGGGTAGGATATGGTCCTCATCTGCTCTTCTTTGATTCATAAATAAAGGAATAACTGTATAACAAATTAAACCCATGACTCTGGATCTGAGAAAATTCACACAGGAATTGTAACCAGACACTAGGAAGATACCACCTAAGGATGAGGAGTGAATTCAGCAGTGGTCACAAGATGATTAGAGATGGAGCACCCCTGCTATGAGGACAGTCTGAGACAATTGAGGTTGTTCAACCTGGGGAAGAGAAAGATTCAGGGTGACCTAATTGCAACCTTTCAGTACCTGGAGGGATCCCACAAGAAAGATAGACAGAGATCATTTACAGGAGGGTGTGGAGACAGGATGAAGGGGAATGGGTTTAAACTGAAAGTTTAGATTGGACATTGGGAACAAATTCTTCATTGTGAGGCACTAGAACAGGTTTCCCAGAGAAGTTTTAGATGCCCCATCCCTGGAAATGTCCAAGGTCAGCTTGGAAGGAGCTCTGAGCAGCCAGGTCTGGTGAAAGGTGTCCCTACCCACAGCAGAAAGTGGGCAGAGGTGGCTCAGATGAGATGATCTTCAAGGTCTCTTCCAACCCAAGCCATTCTATGATTTAAAAATGAGTTAGCATTGGTATTGATTGACATTTTTTAAGAACAACTGTAGGTGAATTTCATGAAACAATGGTCAGATACATTTATATGTGAGGAAAGGCCAACCTCCATGTCCCAGTTTCTTACTGTAATAGACCATGGTGACACAAACAGAAGCTGTAAACTCAGTGCCAGCACACAGAAGGGAAAGACCAAAGAGAAAAAATATCAAATCCAAGCTATTTAAACTGAGGAGAAACAAGGACTAAAAAAAATGCTGTTAAATAAAGACGCACAGGCAGTGTCACTGAGCACTTACATATTCCTTTTTAAAAGCAACTGCAGGTATCAGAGTGCAGCCTTTATGACAGGCAGATCTTGATAATCCTTTACTACCCTTTAGCTCAGTGCTGGGTTAAAGGTGCAAAGGAGCTGGAAGGGGAACAGCTGGAACACATGGCCAGAAATAGAAAGTGTCTACAAGCTGTCAGGGGTGAGGTTGCAGCATACTCAGGCACACGCCTTCAGCCAGGGCAGCCAGGATGTGCTTTTGGGAGCATGGGCAGAGGACAGGCTCCTCTCGGGGTTCCTTTGTGCTGCACTGACCTGCATCTCAAGCACAGCAGCATTCTCATAGAGCAGGAACCTGGAGGCAGGAGCCTACAGGAATATACAAATCTCTGTGGGTAAGGGAAGATGTGCAGGTTTCAGTTTTGCTCTGCCACAGAGAACCTAGAATGACCTTGCCCAGATGAGAAGGTCATTCTCATCCCACCCCTTAGATTCAGAAACAGAGACCAAGTTAAACTGCTCACTGCTGGGGTGTATGTCTTCCTCCTGTGCCTCCCATGGTTGCTGTATGGACTGCATGTGCTCATCCTGGAGGTGACTATCTTTCCTTGTGCTCTCACTCCAAATCTCTACTTCTGCCTCTGAAGAAGGAACTTCTGCTTATCTTGGATGGATTATCAAGATTCAGTCATTATTCTACCAAAATACCTCCTGATTCTGAGCAGGCAGGTGTTAAAAATAATATTAGAAGAAGCTATGCTTCATTCTCAGGAGCCAAGTGCTTTCTGAACCAAGAGCTTTTGCTTAAGCCATACCTGCTGAGACCTTCTGTCTCAGGAATCTCAGGTTTTGCACAGCACAGGCTTTACCTTTGGTGAGAAATAAACAGGCTTCAGGGAGTGGAGGATGGCTCAGCATCTGCTGTCTGTAGCTGTGAATTAACTTCTCGATGTTGTTGTTGATAGGCTTGGCACTTCACAGGCTGGGAATAAAGCAGTGGCTATTAGCCACAGCATATTTGCTCATTTATCCTGAATTTTCTCATCTGTAAATGGGCATCTGCTCAATCAGCCTGGGAGACTGATGTCACTGTTCTCTCCTCCAGTTCAGGAAATAGACACACTTTCAGTCTGCTTGGACTCGCTGGCCACCAACGCTCAGTCTGCCATTTGCCATGGAGGTATCAACTTTTAGCACTGCTAAACCAATGCAAGGACAAGGCAAACGGCAGTTTTCTCTTCAAATTCAAATGGATAGACAAGCAGCAATTCAGAGATGGCTAAGAAAACAAAGATGCACACTAATTTTAGCTGCTGATGAAGCACTATCACACTTAACTCCCTGTGTGGCTGTTAGCCTATCAGACAAGATTTACAGTGCTATCTAGACCTCTAAAGATAAAGAGGTGTCAAGGGAGAGCTATTAAAGCATTCAAATGAGTTTCCCCTTTACCTTCTGTAAGATTTAGTGCTTTACCTGAATGGATAATTTTTGTAAATCTTCCAGACATCTTTAAGACCCTAGAGTCACAGAATCACAGAATTTGTACATTCTCATGTACAATGAGTTCTGCAGGAAGGTCCCATTTTAAAACCAGCTGCAGTGTCCAGGCCTGCACGCTGCAGCAGGACATTTCTTTCAGGAGTGCTGACACCCATGGGCATACTTCTGTGGACCGCTGTATGAAGCTGGCAGGTAACTTGGGGCTTTTAAAGTGCTCCTTGTAGGTACCAGTGACACATGCAGCATCTCGTACTGCACTGTATCTAAAACAGCCAGATGGTGTGAGTATTGCCCTCTATCCCAGCCTAAATGTCCACCTTGTTATCCTTCTTGGTTAGGGCAGGAGCTAAGGATAGGATACATCACACCAAACTTCAGCCTACTTAAAGCTAAATAACCTTTTAAAGCTTGTCTAACTTTCCTCTGAAGTGATAGAAAAGAATATAATTCAGAAAAGCAATTTATCCCTGTACTTCACTCTTTAGGTGGCCTGGGTCACCCACCAGGGTCACTTGTCTCCAGTGAGTAAGGGGGACATAAGATAATGATCTCAGACAGTAAGTCAGGCTTTCTAGATCTTGGTTGTCTTTTATTCAGGCATTAAATTCCTTTACAAAAAGAGACCAAGAGTATTGACACAGAGACACTCTAGCTGAAGAAAGGCCAGGCACTTTTCAAGGTTCTTTTTTTGGTTTGTTTTTCCCACTTTAGCAGTTATTTTAATAGGATATTATTTGTCTCATGGTTATGTTTATACACCATAGCACCTGGACTACACATTTTTAATAGCTGGCTAAGAGCTAAACAAGGGCTCATAGAGAACAGGTCTCTTGTGTCAAATTACAGTGAGCTTCAGGTTTCCAGATGGGCTGTGACTGTGATGGGTTGATTTTGGATACCCACTCAGCTGCTCCATCATCCTTCCTCAGCAGGACAGGTGACAAAATAAACTGGAAAGGCTCATGGTTTGATATATATTGAGGGAGATTCATTTTTCAATTACCATCATGGGCATAACAGACTTGACTTGGAGAAGTTTTTTAATTTACTGTTACTTTCAACAGATTTAACCAGTGAGGGGAAAAAAAAAAAAAAGCAAAATTAAATCCCCCAACCCTTGTTCTTAGGCCTACTTTCCCCCTTCTACCCCTGATTTTTCTCCCCCAAAGGGTACAGGACAGGAGATGCTGACAGTTGTGTGGAGACAGGACACCTGCCTGCTGCCCCCAGCCCATCCATGGAGATTCATCAGGAAAGGTGAACAGCTCACCAGGGCAGAGCTCCCTTTGGGCATCGATGCCTGCCATATCCACATGGTCCTTCACCCCTGTCTAGAGCTTCTCTGTTTGCAGAAGACAAACAGAGCTTTCTCAGTGCCTGAAATGACATCTCTTCCTGTACTGGTGTCAGCAGCAGTTTTCTGCCCCTCTTGGCTTGGTAATTCAAGACAGAATTCCATGGGGAGCAAGATATATTCCTTTGACTTTGAGCCTTGGACAAGGGTCACAAGCAAATGTAGCCAGTGGTACAGACAGTGTTAAAAAAAAAAACAAACAAAAAAACCAAAAAAGAGTGAGAAAGAGAGGCTGAAAGCAGCTGTCTGCAAAAACAGATGTCAGTGAGGGTCCAATTGCTGCTGGAGGTGTCATTTAGTTCACATGGCTGAATGATGAGTGAAAAGTCCTTCACCACACCACACCTTCCCCAGGCTATCCCTGACCTGACTCCTGCTCCTTAAGAGAGTGATTTACATGAATGCCTGATATATTACTCAGGCTTCCCAGTGTTCATCCCACCTGAAGTCATTATCCTCTGTCTGAGCCTTCCTAATCACTATTCCACAGCAATCAATTAGGAGGTGACTAACAAGCAATTAGGCCTCCAGGAGAGTGGATAAACACTCCGAACACTAAGATCTGGACTCATGTAAGTATGTTTTGCAATCGAGAGTGAAATCAAACGATAAAATGTTCTGAAACCAGAATTTGTTCTCAAGTAGAACAGTGCAAGGCAGATGAAGATGGCCTTTGCTGGCATACAGAAAGGTGTCATCTCTGCCCAGAGGCTCTTTCCAGGAATGTCAGTAATTTACTGAAAGAGTAAAGTTGTTCATGGAGCAGACAAGGTTTTGAAAAATAGAAGATTCTCAGCCCCCTAGCAACAGCAAGAGAGGAGCCAGCTTAACCTGGCACAGCTGAAAAGCTAAGTTAAAACTGTCGTGTCTGTCCAGTCTCCACTTCTGTTTGAAAAGTGACCTGGTGCCTCTATCTAAATAAGCTGCATATGGCACATTTGTGAAGATATGAGGTCCAAGTTTTCAGTTTTCCTTGGCTGTGTCAGATCAACCCATCCATCAACAGCTTGGCTGTGTGATGGAAGTGAAAATCATATTCTTACTTCTCAGAGACAGGCAAAAGGGCTTAGATGGGTATCTTATTTGAAAAGGAACCCCAAAAAACCAAAACCACAAATAAACAAACAAACAAACAAAAAGCCCACAAACAGCAAGCCTGAGTGCAAATCTAATTATTTGTAAATTTAACCTAAATTCTGCCAACAAACATTAACTGGGAAAATCAATGGAAACAAAAATTAAGCTGTTGTTCTTTCTGGATCGGTGTATTTTTCATAGCATTTGATACTTTGCAGTTGACAGTGGCATTTCAACACACAACAGACCTACCTTTATCTGGGGGAAAATAAAAAAAAAAATCCAGGCAATTTTTTTAATGATGATTATTATTATTATGTTGACTTGATGAGTGAATCAAGGATGGAATCTCTTGCATATTGTTATAGTTTTCATTCCTTCCCTCTCTAGTGTCTTTTGGTTGGTTGGTTGCTCAGTTTTTTATCCTTACATGCAACTCCAGGGAATGAAACACACTTGGTCTAAATCTCCCAGCTGCCTCAGTCTTTTGTGTGCTATGAGTGAGGCAAATTGTTGTCTGGGTAAATGCCACACAGTCTGTCCCTGATTTCACTGCAGTCAGCAGGATCAGGCCCACGAGGAGTGAGGACCCTATAAATGAGATGTTTCATCAGTTTTTTGTGACACTTCATGTTTTGGGATGTGTCCTTTAGTGACCTCCTGAGATTGTCACAGCTTGGGAGCAGCTGTCCCTACAGGGTTCTTTGTTGTCTCAGAGGTCTCTCTTAAATTAACAGATGGGGACACAGAATGAAACCGGAAAGAAAGTTCAGCTATTTGTAAATTGTGAGTTTCTTTTTGCTTTGTTTTCTTCTGTATTGTTTTGTTATTGTGGTGGATGGCTGAGAACCCTGGTTCTTCTGGCAGCAAATCGTGCACTGAAAGCAAATAACATAAAAAACCAAGACGCAAAGCAACTGTCAGGGAGGTTTAGGCAATGTGTCAGGCAGAAAAATGAAGAATTTTTTCAAGCATGAGAAAAGTTCTTGCACAGTGAAGATCCTGAGTGAGAAGGAAGGCTTTGAGACTAAGAAATTATTATTTTCTGAACTCTCTAAATACATAAAACAAGGGAAAATCTGGATTTGTTATTGATATGAAACGGAAATGATTTCTACTCACAATGTGTTTGGAAAGTACAGGTAGTGCTGGATTCCCTCTAGCAGCAATTTCTGTTGTAGCCAGTGGTATAAGAGTAAAAACTTGTCTTGTACCAATAATTTCACAATAATCAGAGTCGCTGCTAGGAGCTTTCATCTTGTTGTATTATTAGAGAATGAGATTTGCCAAAAGCCTCACAGAAAATTGGGAAAGGATACTGTAAGTGGAGAATCTCAGTTTGGAGGGTTCAAAAGATCCAGGGCCATGTCAGCAGGGCTTTACAGAGGGATATTCTGTTTGATTGCTCACTGCAGAAAACTGAGGCATGAAATCCAGGAAAATTTTAAATTCAATAGTAGGATTAATGGGTACAGAGACTCCATCCCCAGATTTCACTGCAGAAGCAACAGGATCTTAACCTCCACAAATCAGAGAGAGATACAAGTGCATAGGTTTTGTCTTTCTCCTCATACAGGGTATGTAATGTGGGTGCAAGATTAGCAACCACAGTCTTTGGCTCCAAATCTCAAAGTATCTTGTATTTCTTGAGTCCCTAATATGTTTTTATTTTCTTTTTTTAATAAAAGGGACCTTCTGAACATAGAAGAGTGCTGTATATCTCTAAGATCAGAAGAAGAATCAAAATTTCAGTGTCATTATTTTCCTTCAGTTTTAAAATACCTTGCTGCTTAAATTAGCCTTGTATTTTCCCACTTTCAGTCTCCTGACTCCTGCAGACCAGGCAGAAGGATAGGAAAAGCAAGATCCATTGTGCAGGAAAGCTACAGAGCACTAAATCAGGAGTAGCTTAGTCCAGTGCTTGCCCCACTCCTACTTTGCATTTCTTTCCTCCCAGGCAAAGTGTCAGGGATCACTTATTTCTGCTCCCACAAACCCTCTTCTCTAAATCAAAGGCACTCTCACTGTAGAGGGTTGAAGAGATTTTATCTTCTTCCCTCCCTGCAGCTAACTGTGAGCTCTGACAGTCCAGACAGTATCCTCACTGGAAAAGGCACTCAGCCTTGCACTGTGACTCTTTACTCATCTAGAAGATAAATCAGTGGACTACAGTGTGAGCAATGATTGTATTGGTGCTGCTATTAATAGTATTTTACTGTCAGACTATCAGGCAGATGTCTCTTCTCCCATTATTTTTTGGTCCTGAAACACATAGACCACTCAAATTAGAAGAACTGAAATGATTGCTAAAACAAGGGAAAGTAAATAAAAAATCAAGGGGTTCTTGCTGGCTTTGACTCAGTTTGTGATACTACAGTTTTTGTTCACTAGCAATACAAGAGAAAACTTAATTTCCCAAATGTGTCCTGTGGCATTAATGTATTCCTGAACTTTTTGGGCAAATTAATGTATTCAACCCTTGTCTGTTGCTGATGGCACAAAGAGAAATAGCTAAGCATTTCTAATTGCATTAAAACACTGCATTACCCAACAATTTATCTTATAATAATAATACAATTATCATTGTATTAATAATACAATTATTGGGATATGGGATATTGGGATGTGTACTATTATGGGATAATAATACAAATCTGGAGACTTGCTAGAAAGCGTGTGTCATACACAGTCATGTAAATCTAAATCTTGTCTTTCTTTTTATGTATTTCATGCAGTGTTGATGGTAAACATCAGTTATTAACCATCAGCTTTTATAAACACTCAGTTTCATTAGTCTGTATGAGACCATCTCCAGCCTGGATGGTTTCAGGGTTTGTGTCTTATTATTAGACTAAAAATGTATAGCTTAAAATTGAATCTGACAGAAAAACTTTAACTATTTTTGAGCACTTAAAATATACTGGACCACAATTTCCTGAGCTTCAAACTTCACTAAGTTCATACATTTCCCAACTCCCTTGAGAAAGAATGGAAGCAAAAAGCCCCAGATTCATCCTGGCTGACTGCAGGCACAAGCAAGTGGTGTCCACTTCAGGGAGCTGTCACTCCAAATCTCCCATGTATTCTGGGAAGAAACAGTTATCTCCATGAGAGCAGTGCTGTCTATGCACCTTATACACCATGCATTCCACCTGACTCCTTGAGGGAAAATGGAGTCCTCTCAGCTCCTGCCTCACATTAAATCATTCAAGTGAGTTCCCACAATATGTAATTGGGCCAAGGAAAGTGGAGTTTGCTGGACACAGAAAGAAACATCCATAGGCTATAGCTACGTTCCTGATAAAGATGAGGGAACATCAGTGGCCACCAGACCCAGACTGTGTGCACTGCTGTATTCTTCAGAGCAGCATAATTTTGGTCTGGGACACCTAGAACTTCCCCTAGGACCCTAGGGCAGAAACTCTCAGTAAGAAGTCTGTATATAGTCATCCTTTAGAGAGCATCCTTTAACAGTATGGACAGGGGTTGTTCTGTGCCAGTCAGCCAGAGTACTAAAGCACGATTTCAGACACAGGTATGTTACTAGAACTGATGTAACTGGGGCTTGGATTAGCCCCAGCTGTCTCCAGACATCCCCTAACCAATGCCAGATGCAGATATTTTCAAGCTTCTCTTTTGTTAAAATCTAGCTGCAGATAAATCAGTGCAATAACAGCATCTCATTTAAAAAATGTGGGGAGCACTTTGAGAGATTTCCATTGCCATGTCACCGGGTTATGATCTGCTTGTGATTTAAATGTTCTGATTGTTTTTATTTAAACCAAACAATTTACGTCTCTCTTTGTGACCTTGCCAAAGTAAACATGCCAGGGAAGAGGAAGGGTCATGGTTTGACAGACCGGCTTGCATGGCCATAGGAAATAGCTCCCAAACAGACAAACCTGTTTCCATTAATCAAATGGAAGTCTGCATTAGGAAACAGATCTTAATGCTTAATATAACATCTAAATTAGAAAGGAAAATTATAAAGAATGCCACGGACTAGTCTTCAGGGAATAGGATTACCAATCTGTCACCACTGAACATATTTAGAGGAAGAAATCTTTTTTTCTGAATTACTGTAAAAATACCAATGAAATTCTACCATGTCTCCATGCCATATGAAAGTCAATCAATTAATGTAAGTCAATATGACTACTGCTAATGAGCTCAGTGGAAATATAGCTATGAACATTCAGGATGTTTAAGAACTCTAAGAAATATCATGGGTCAAACATTAAAAACTGCTGGGTTTTTTTAAATCACATCTGATGTGAGTGGTCTACAGTTTAGAAATGGAAGATCAAATTCCAAGACCACTCAAACTCTCACATCAGGTACATCTTTATCTCTGAAAATTATATCTTAATTAAGAATAACTTGAAACATATGCATCCAAAATTATAAGTTGATTTTGAAAATAATGGCTTTACCTTGCCTAATTATTCCATGTAAAATAAGGATGAAAGTTAGTAGCTTCCTGCTTTGTTACTCAGATATGTAGATCCCATCTCTTTCCCCACATTGCCTTCAGTAGTTCTATCTCATACTCAGATTGTTGGATTTTTTGTGCTTTCTCTCAAGATTATTCTTCAATGTTCGCTAACATCATCACTTAAACATAAACATAGACAATCTCCTCTAATTTCTGAAACAACAAAAGTTACTCTGACATTTAAAAGAAAAATATAATTGAAATTCTTTTTTTTTATATTGACAAATTCAGCCAGGTTTGTAGTTCTTTCATTTATTTTCCCCAAAATTAACAGTTGACCTTTTCAGGCAATTACAATTAAAATTTCATTATTATTGTTTTATTTTGAATAATGTAGCCATAACTGTCTCCAGTTCTTCAGAAGGCTTTGTTTACTTTAGAACTTTTTTATTTTTTTCAAGAATATCAGTTGCAATAATAAAAATATTCTACTGTTTTTTTTCTGTAAATCTCTCTTTTTTGTTGGTTTTGTAAAGAACTATCTCAGCAGCAGCCCAAATATCAGGCATTCCAAGCAGAGCTCATTTCATATGCAAATTAATTTGTCTGATCTTCATTTATCCCAAGTCATTTTTTAATAAAAATCTTGGAAAGAACTGAAACTGAATGTCTCATCTTTAGGCTTCACATGGCTTTTAATTTATGTCTTTCAAGCAGCCTACAAACCAAGCGAAATATAATGACATATTTGATTTGCATTCTGAATTACATAGTATTCTTACTACTGTAGTAAGATTTTCCTGTATTTTGCCTAATGATTGCTACAACAGAAAAGTTATATAATGTAGAAGTAGTTTTTGAGAATTAGGAGCAGAACAAAGTCTTTTGTCCGCCCCAGTTCTGTGCTGTAACCACAACACCACAACTATGTCTTCTCCTTTTTGTTTTTTCTAGGACCAGAGGTCCCTCTTTGGAAGGATGGAGAGAATGCAAGGTTGACTGGCAAATAACTTCATAACATTTAGTGTGGAGGAGAAAATGCAATCTGCACCTCCCTGGTTAGAGCCAATCTCTCTAATCATTCACCTGGTACATAAAGGGAGACAAAGTGGACTGTGATGAGCACCAGGGTCAGTTCACTAGGAAACAAAACTGAAGAAACCTTCCCTTCTGAGAGTCCCAGCTAGGCTGAGGTTTTGCTGCTTGGAAAGATGTCTGTAGAGTTCAGGAACCTGCAGGCTTTGTTCCATGGGCTTAGGAACTTCATAACCTTAAATTCCATCACTATTTTACGGTCTTGTAAAACACACTTAGCCATTTCCAAAGATGCTGGGGACTATAACAGCTTCTGTGCCCAGGACCATGCACGTTTAGACAGAAACATCCTTTTATTTATCTGTCAGTTTTGTCTGATTCAACTGAGTGCCTCACTGTTGCTGCAAGTGTGCAAAACCTCACACAGCACTGGCTTTGGTGTCTCCTGAGGAAAGGGAAATTCTTTCCCTTTCCCAGAGACATTCAGTTGAGGTTTTGTTGTGCTGAGGCATCACCAGCTCAGTCCATTCTCAGGAGCTGCCTACTCTTCTTGGCAATATGGGTTTAAGATGCATCCCCATCTGGTTTGGCAATATATTCCACTTTAGAAAAATTTGGGATGTAGGGACATAGGTTTCAAAAGAAAACATCTAAATGTACAAATGTACAAAAAGCTGTTTGAGGCCTGAACTTCTTGAACTCAGTTCAGGACTTCCTAGCTTCCATAGCCAAAACTCAGATTAAATGATTGAATGACCCTTTCTTCATTTTAGTACTAAATGGTAAAAGTTCTCTGTGATAGGAACACAATCATAGAAAACCTTCAGACAGAAAGGATTCCTGGAAGTATCTAGTGCCATTCTCCTGCTCAAGTCAAAGTGAGCTTCCAATTTGGGTGAGGCAGCTCAGAGCCTTATTTAGGGTTCAGTCAAGGTCTGAACATCCCCTAGGCTGGAGCTTCCACCATCTCTGTGAACCTTTCTTCCAGTCTTTAACTATGCTCATAGTGATTTTTGGATTTTTTTATGTTCATATGCTCCTTATATCCTAACTGAAGGACAAGGAGTTTCCAATGATTAGGAAGACAAGTGGTGTTTATGAGAAGGGGCTGATTAGAGAAATTAGATAAATGGAATGCAGAGAAAAGGTTTGAAGCGCTCCTTGTTAATGGAAACAGCCATTTGTATCAGCACTCAGGGATCCTAAGAGAAATGTCAAAACAAGAATGAGAGCAAGAATGAGAGGATTCAGGGAATAATACTGCCTCTCAGTAGCCTCTGAGCCAATTTTTTCAGATGAAAAGCTTGATCACAAGGTGAGCTTTGTAAAGCTTTCATACTTCTCACTCTCACAATAACGTTCCAATTATCAGAATCTTAATTACCAAAACAAACTACAGGGGAAAAAAATATTCAGCATTCCATTTTTAGCTGCAGGCAGCTGCAGCTGGGCATGATTATAATAGCAATGATCAGTTGCCCATGGAAATTGCAATGAAGTTTGAGAATAAACTTCCCCATGTTTACATTTGAAGATTATTAAAAACAACATGGTCAGTTGCTTAGTGGGGTCAAGCAGTTAGAGGTTCCCTACAGGTGTCTTCCCAGAATCTCATCATCCATATTTTTAAGAAACAAACATTTCATTGCTTCTCATCATCTGTCTAATGCTGTGGGCTCACATGAGCTCTTCAAACATAGCCAAATGATCTTCACTTTTCTGCTTAATCTCTTTATGGCACATGGATTTCATTTGGTATTTCAGGGAGAGCATTTCCAACAGACATCCAAACACAGCTGAAATGTTATTGAGATCTTTCCCTCCTGCAGTAGAGAGAATAACTATCAACGCAGCACATCAGTGTCATTTAGATTACTGGTGAAACACTTCAAACTGCTAGGTCTGTGGAGAAGCTCACATTTATCTGTAATGCAGAGAATTTTAGGGAGATTATTCTAATGTGGCATGAGCAATTAATTAACAACAGAATGACCTTAGTAATTCACATCACACCAGGAGAATTGATTCCATGGGATCATGCCTCTGAAGGGGTATTAAAGCATAGCTCAAATGTAGTGAGAGACAGCAGAAACGCAGAGACATCACCACAAACTGATCTACAGGTGAAAGTGGCATCAGTACAGATGCTAATGTGGAGTCACACCTGGGTCATTAAAGTAATCCCAAAGGCTGTGTGAGTGTGCATTTCAGCAGCAGAATTGCTTACTTTAGACTATCTTATGACTGGCTCTAAGAAGAGTATTTTTGGAATAGCTCTTACGCCAAAGCTATCCCAAAATAAAAATCTCCACCGTAAAGTAAACCATACTCTGTATGACACCCCTGAAATCATTTTTAAACACCTCTGTAAGACAATCAGCACTCTTTTTCGTGTTTCTGTCAAGGTCCAGCTTCTTTGTAGCTTGGTCTCACTCTCTCAGCCACTTTTCCACCTCCAAGAGACTCCTCTGGGAAGCTTTTGACCAGGTTCTTAGGAAAAAGGAGCTTCATCAAAATGAAGGATTGCTTATTTACTCAACCAGCTGCTAGAGGAGGGAGTTAGCTCAAGAATGAAGCATCATCAAGTCTAACTAAAGTTCACAATCTCCTCACAAGTTTAGATGTTCCTTGTTAACTCAAAGAGGCAGCTTCATTGCCTGAAGCTTCTCTCATCCTCCTTTGCTTCTCTTGGGTTTACTCCTGAAATATCTCCCTTAAATAGCTCTTTTCCTGCCTCCTCTATGCCAGGTCTGGCTTTCCCCAAAATTGTCCATAGAAATGGTTTGTAAAGTGTTTTTTTTTAGTTTTTGATCTTAGACCCACAAATTGTAGAAAAACCCATGTCTGTGTACTTGGCTGCGGACAGATAAATAGGCACTTCCCCTAAGCCTTCTTTGTTCTTTCAAAGCCTTCTGATATTTTCTTTGAAGATATTTTTTATCTCCCCTCGTTTCATTTCTGACTGCTTTTACCAACAACCCTTTGTCTTTGTTCCTTGCAGCTATATAAACAATACCAAGTAGGTAAATTGAAGGATATACACAATACTTAAAAATTAACCAGACAGCTCCATCATCTGTGAGCTCTTTTACAAAACACTATTCCAAAAGCTGGCTCTGGGCTGAAATAATTATGGTACTTTGAAAACAAAGTAATTATTTCCAATTAAATCACTTTTATTGTGCAATTAGAGTGCCATATGGATGAGTTTTTGTCTTCAAAACAGCTAGAAGACATCTGAAGGATTGCAGAGAGGCAGGCTTATTCCCCCTATGGAGGCAGGAGGAAATTTTCTCAGAGACAAGCTTAACTCATAATATAAGAAATATATAAAGGTATTAGAGAGCATTCAAAGAAGGGCTGCAAAGATGGTGAAGGGTCTGGAGGGGAAGACAGGAGTTGCAGGTCACTGAATTGAGGTGACTTAGATTGTTCAGCCTGGAGAAGAGACTGAGGGGAGAAATCATTGCAGCTACAACTTCCTCATGAGGGGAAGAGGATGGGCAGGCACTGATCTCCTCTCTGTGGTGACTGGACCCAAGGGAGTGGTCTGAAGCTGGGTCAGAGAAGGTTTAGGTTGGATACTAGAGAAAGGTTTTTAGCCAGAGGGTGTTTGGGAACTGCAACAGTCTCTCCAAGGAAGCGGTCACAGCCCCAAGCCTGACAGTCTAAGCGTTTGGACAATGTTCTCAGGAACATACATGGTGTGATACTTGGGATGATTCTGTCCAGGGCCAAGAGCTGGACTCAATGATCTTTGTGGGTCCTTCCAATTCAGGATAGTGTATGATTCTGTGGTTTATCTGTCCTCTGGCTTTTACAGCTTCAGGCAGCAGTGCAGCTGGGAGGAATTAAACCTGGTTCAAACACATTAACACTCGCTTTAAGCTCCTCTGAGAGAAAAGTCACAACTTTTATTTTGACATTCCCAACTTCCAGACTGCTTTAAGAAACTAATGATACAAAACAACCTGACATATGCTTCTGACTGGTAAAAGGTGAGTAGGAGCCTGACAGTTTTGTCATTCGACAATTGAAGAGGTTAAGAATAGAAATATTGAAAAAAGAGAAACTGACAAGTGCAAACCTAATAAGTTTTACTGTCCTTTTCTAAGAAGAATGGGAGGAAAAATCCACCAAATCTGCCACAAATTTTCCTTCACAAAAGAGTGAAGGAAAGAGAAATAATGATAAAGAACAAGCTCCCCACACCCAGACTAGCTCGTTTCCATGTTAATAGTTCCCATGTTTCATGCTTTGCTGCAGATGTTGGCTGTGCAGGAGGATCTGAGCAGCCAGGTCTGGTGCAAGGAGTTTGGAGGGACAGCTGTGAATGTTAGGAGATGGTCCATGATAGGAAGGGGTTATCTCACATCAAAGCAGCTCTGTCCTGCCATGCACCTGTTTCAGTCCAATTAGTCTGCTGTGCCTTGCATTTCCTAGGTGAGTATCTGAGGTTCTTCTAGATTTATTTTTATCTTTCAGAATCTGAACTGAACAGACCATTAAAACTAATGATCTAAAAGATGGACTACAGCTGCTTCTATATCTTATTAGGTGCTCAGTTCAGAAGTTACAAAAGCTTTTCCCTGACTTTTTGGGTGAAACCTTGTTGACTTTGCCAGTGTACAGCTTACAAGCGTATGGAATTTGCATGCCCAAGCTTTGGTAGTGGGGGTGGCTTCTGTGAGAAGTTGCCAGAAGCCATGTCCAGCCATGTCCAGCAGAGCCAATCTCTGGACAAAGATGGATGGGCTGTTGTTCAAGGCCGAGACAATTAGAAAGGGTGGTAATGCCTTTGTGATAACATATTGAAGAAGAAAGATAAACAAAAAGTTATTGCACAGTTGTAATTGTGGCCAGAGAAGAGTGGGATGAGAACAAGTGAGAGGAACAACTCTTCAGACACCAAAGTCAATGAGGAAGGAGGGGGTAGAGGTGCTCCAGATGCCGGAGCTAGGATTCCTCTGTAGCCCCTGGTGCAGCCCATGGTGAGGCAGCTGTGCCCCTGCAGCCCACGGGGATCCATGAGAATGCAGAGATCCACAAGAATGTAGAAATCCACCTGCTGTCCATGGAGGAGATCCACACCAGAGCAGGTGGATGCCTGAGAGGAAGCTCTGTTCCCATGGGAGGCTCATGGAGAGAGGAGCCCAGGCAGGAGCAGCCTGTCCTTGAAGGACTGCACCCCATGCAAGCATGACCCATGCTGCAGGAGTTTGAGGGGGACTCTTGCCTGTGGGATGGACTCATGTTATGGTCTACAAAAGCTTTCATCAAGGGAAGCCCAATTGAGAACTTTGTCTTTTTTTTTTTTTTTTTTTGTTAGGTGTTTAACTTTGGCACAATTGTGCTACAATGGATTAGACTGGATTATTAATTCCATTTTACCTTTCCTGATGTTAACATTTTCAAAGAATCCTGTCTTAAACAAGATCATTCCAAGTGCTAGATGAGAAACTTACATCTAAACAGCTTAGTGGAAGCAAATTTGGTCTACTGAGGTAATTATTTTTTTATATTGTCTGATTTCTGGAGAACATTCTGGCTTTTTACAGACAATGGAGGACAAAAGA
Source organism: Pseudopodoces humilis (assembly GCF_049639895.1). NCBI lineage: Eukaryota > Metazoa > Chordata > Aves > Passeriformes > Paridae > Pseudopodoces > Pseudopodoces humilis. Next base: position 8,585,124 of record NC_142200.1, read on the forward strand.
CTTCCCATGATTCTAAAGAGCTGCTGTAGTGACTCATGATGATTATAGGTTAAGTGCACTGCTCTCCTTTCTGGACAAGTTTATCTGTCAGCATCCTGGTTTTCATAAGTCAAGAAGGTATTGCCAATGTAACACAGCTCTTTCTGAAAAGAAGGATTAGGACTATATCACCAAAACAAACATGACGCCAAAATACATAACTGACAAGGAATGAAGAAGGGTGGATCAAAGATTTTTCAAGATAAACATTGTTTTCTTTCCCACCTTCTTTTCACATTCCTACGAAATCACTGTCCTTCCCTGAGTTCAGAGGTTGATTCTTCCATGCAGTGAAAGAGGTAAAAGAAATAACATGAATTATCTGAAAAAAACATTATGAGAAAAAGTTTTCCAGAGCTAAGCATAACAAACAAAAAAAAAGGAAAAATTATCATACCGTCCTGAAAGTTCTCATCTCCACCAGGTTCTCCATGGTATCTAAAATGAACCTAGATAGTGGCAATATGTCCCTGAGTTGGATGCTATGAACTGTGCATCTCTCTACATCTGCAACAGCCAACAGTCTGACAGGGATGCCTGGGGCAGCTTAGTGGTCCTAGGGACTCTCAAATAGTCTCCAGTGCTTCAGGGATGTGCATCAGGTCTCCAGCCAGCTTCAACTGGATGTCTCAGATATGTCTGTGTGTGGATAATAACCCGTGGCCTGGGTCCTTGACAGCTTTAATGGAGCTCAACTATCGCTTGTGAACATGGATAAGAAGGTTTAGATGCTGTAACCTTTAATCATTTTTCACCCTCAGTGGCTGAGTGTCAGAGCCCTGGGAGCATTATTAGGTATAATAATCTGCTGGGGACTCCATCTGTGTTCTTTGGTCATTGACCCAGGTTTTCACCTCAGTCCTGGAGCTTCGGTCCCTGCTCGTGCTCTGTCGTAGGAGCACCAGTCTCTGGCTCTGACTCCTGGATGGACTTTTAACTCACACTGTAGGTAATTCTATCCTGGATGGATCCAACTCCTCAGATGTACTCTGAACTTGTCCCTGCCTCTGGCTTTAGGGCTCTCTATTGGATGAATTTCAGGGCCCAATCTTGTTTTGGCCCAATGATTTTGTAGCCCAATCTCCAGTCCCACTCCTTGCTCCATCATTTCCTCCTCACAACTAAAACCCCTCCAGGGACCCAGGCCATGGTTCACCATTTGCCATGTCTTGTACTGCAAGCAGATCCTGTTACCACTGCCCAAATCTGTCTATCTTGTCAAGATCCTGTGGGGTTCTGCCCTATTAGAGGGGGCACTGTCTGCATAAGGATGACACCCAAGTCCTTCAACAGAAAATAATCTGTTTGAGACCACAGAAACCTAGGAACAACATAACTGAAGGAAAAAAATGATTTAGCACCGGTGAGCCAGCATATCTTTACTACTCAGTGCTGACATCCAGTTCTGCTGTTTGTATGACATGAGAGGAGAAAAATTTTTTCCATAACACAACAGCATGTCAAGGTTAACTTAAATATTCCAGTATGGAAAAAAACAAAAGGTTTTAGAAGACTACCTGGAAGGGGGAAAATGGAAAGTTAAGCAGTTCTTGGCACACACATATTGGAATATATGTTATTTAGTTCTGGAGATAGAGTTATTTTATATGGGGGAAGAGAAACAGAAGGTGTAGACTGACACACAGCAAAAATACCTGTAGATTGGCCTCTAAGAAATAGACTCATGATAATGTCTGTCAGCCAGAGAGAAACATGCCCATGTAGGTAGAGCTTCATTTTAGTTATTAAAAACATGGCCAAGTGGAGCAAGATATCTATTATATATAGGCAGAGAGAAGAGAAGGCTACTCAATAACAAAACTTTCCCTTCAGTCTTATCTCTGACTTGAAAATCTGACATGTAGAACAATATCTGCTAAGTTTCATTGTCTTCAGGAGGATGCCTATTGGATTGGGTTTGTATTTGGCAACTGGAAACTGAAACTCTTTCATTCAAAGAGAGGAAATAAACAGCATGGATGATTTTTTGATTGTGGCTGAGTCAGAAAAGTTTGTAGATTTCAGTCAAAACAGACCTCTTAAAGGCACTGCAAGAGCTGATGCCAGTGGAATAAGCTTGGAGACATTTTAATCCCATCTCTCTGCCAGTCTGAGGTTCAGCCATAGATGTTCCTGTAGGACTGTATTTCCCAGTTCAGGCAAGGAGACTGATAGCAGGGCTCATCCCTGTGAGTGCAGGCTACACATTATTATGGAATACAGAAAAAAATTCAATAAGCAGCTGCAGAGAAATATTTGGACAGTTTGGGCTGAGCTAGAGTTTCTTCCATTTAAAATTCATTGTATGCTTCATCATGGTACCCTTAACTCTATGCAGTAGTGAACTTTTTGGTAGATAAACTGGTCCTTGTTTCGTCTGAGCTTCTCTGGCCACTAGACAGCCTGATTGGGGTAGATGGCAGAGATCAGAGAATCATAGAATATCCTGATTTGGAAGGAACCTATGAGCATCATAGAGTCTAATTCCTTCATTTGCACCAGCCCTGCAATGCAAGTTGGAAGCTGTGCATAGGGAGTCCCTGATGATGTTTTCAGCATGGTGGGTGACATGCCAGCCTGTCACCACACATAAGCTGCCATGCAAGACACTTGGAAAGAGACAGAGTCAAGTAAAGGATGTTTCTGACCAAACAGCCCATTCCCCAACACAGCTCCAAGCAGCTCTGGCAGAACTCAGGAGGGAGAAAAGCAAGAAATCATTCCTGAGAACAAATTTATCCTAGATATGTCATGAAATATTCAACCAAGAATATCCTCTTGCTCCTGTCTTCTTTGTGCAGCACTTCTTCACCCAAAACCTTGCTCCCTTCTTCTGTGCTCCCAGGCTTTTATGAGAGCCAACAACCTTCCTTCTACAATCGCTCTCTTAATGCAAGGGGGTCACTTTCTCTGTTGGCTGTCCCATTTCTTTGAATAGAGGAACATCACTCTTTTCTTCCTCAAAAGTATGAGGTAGAAATGCAAGAAATTTACTCCATTCTCCCTGGACACTCAGTTAATCCTCACAGCCCACTTCCCAGTACTTAAGTGTAGCTTTTTGCTACAGCCCATCAAGCTAGGGAGGAACTATGTAGGTTCAGGTATAATTTAGCCAAAGGGTCTCTTGAGTGTTTCCTCTGCCTTGGCAGTTCAGATTCTAAGAACCAGCCCTCCTCAAATAAATGAGAGAACATAACTATGACATAGATAATCACATTTTCTCTTTTCTAATCTGCTGACTTGAAAATCTGCCTCTAGTGTTTTTAGGATTCCACAGCTCTGATGAATCCACCTACTAGATCATTCTACACATTTACTGGTCATCCAACTAAAGTTATTATTACTCTACATTAGAATTATGCATTTACACTTAACCCTTGTCCTTGTAGTGAAATCAAGGGCCTAATACAATACAGCCCAGCCTTTCCAATTTTTGTGGGGACAGAAAACACCTCTGCTGTCAAAGCTATATTTTAGGAAAGACACTTCAGGCATATATAATCCCTGTTGTTTTTACCAAGCTTAATGGCATGAACCATATAAATTCTTCTATCTCCAGTCCATCCCGCATTCCTCTGGCTGCACTCTACTTTCAGGAGAAAAAAAACATAAAGGTCATTCTGTTTTTCTGAGGCAGCTTCTCTAATATAAATGGGAAAATTGTGAGGGTGCACAGCAGGTTTTCATACATCCAAAGGACTCAGAGAGAGAAGTGGTTTCCAGTAAGACATTATCAAAATCACCTTGGTAGTCCTTACTATCTGTATGAGGTGAATCAAGAGTGTAGGTGAATGAAGCCTGCATTCTAAGGGCAGAGGGAATGACACATATTCACCTGCAGCTCCTGGTACTCACTTCTTCAGTGTGACACAGTCACCACTACTTGGGAAAGAGTGGATTGCTCTGCCTGGGTCTGTTCCATGCTCTTCTTACAGCAGATATTTCTATAAATTGTTTGTGTAAATAGTTCCCTGCTTAGTGGGTCAGACAAAGATTTTTCCAGCACCTTTGTGATGAGGGGCCCACAGAACTTCTGAAGATGTAGCTTCAAATCCCACTCTGCATTACACAGAATACAGACTAGGAGATTATTTTCCCTTATTTCAGAAGAGTAACTGAACCACTGGATCCCTGCTAGGAATATCTTTGTAATGATTTCTCACTTTGAGAAGAAATGTCAATAAACCTTTTCTTGGTAGAGTTTATGAGAAAAACATTCTTTTGTCAAACATGACTGGCACTGTTCTTTGTGTTATCTCCAGTTCCTGTCTTGGGCAATACCTGTCATACTTTTCTGATACTTCCTCACTTATGATCTACCTCTTTTAGTGGTTTGAACCATACCTTCCCCAAATTCCTCCCCTAGAAAAAGGACATTTAAGTCTGGAGTTTTTCCTTTGGACTTTTTTCTTCACTTCTTGTTGTGTGAAATACACTACAAGAACATATTGGACGTATGGCTGGCTTCCTTCTCTTGGGAAGCTCTTAACACTGGCTTCTCCCAATAAACAAAGATGTTCCCAGTCTGAGAGTGCCTCCATCTTCCCAGGTGCTATCACTGCTATTCTCTTCCTCTCCTTTTCTGGACTCAAACAAGAAACAATGCATGACTCAGGATCCCCTTGGAGTTAGAATTTCCCTGTGTGCTTGGTCCCACCACATCATCAGCTACTGAAAAAGACATGAAAAGAAGGTAACACCTACTACACGATCCTGGGGTGAATTAGAAGTTAGCAGTGAGTGTGCCTCCTCAGTACACTTCTGTGGGAAATGCCATTCCAAATTAAAAGCAGGAGGCAAAATAGAAGGTTAAGGCTTACCTCAGTGGGTCATTCCCTGAGTGTTCTCAATCAGTGTACAGTGAGGAGCCAGGCTGAAACACAGATATAAAAGTCACAGGCATTCCCTGATGTCAGACTTTAGAATATGAGGGAAAATTCACTTTGCTTCTTACTTTGCAAAGAGGTAGTAAAACTCTTATATCTTTGAAGCATCCTTTTCATTGGTTATGGGCACTGCCTGCATGAGACCTATTCCACAGTGTCTAAGCAACTGAGTTTCAGAGCATAGAGTGACAGTAATGGTGTTAATCATTCAAGGATATCAGTGTCAGGGCTTTATAGTTTCAGGCACCTGGAGTTCAGCATATCAATGATACCCCATGGCTATATAAAAATAAATTGGGGAACAAGCTGATAAGGTGGAATATATTGACTCATTGGGTGAAAATAGTGCTTCCCAGGAAAGTACAGCAAAGTAAGATGCTTGCAAGCTTTTCTTTACTGAGAAAACCAGGACAGGTGAAGTTCACTTGGGAACAAGTGAGTTCACAAGAACAAAAGGATTCAACATTGGCATTCAGCAGCCTTTGTTCTGCCATTCCTGAGAAGCCACTGCAGCAAATGAGAGGCAGTGAAAAGAGGTCCAGCTCAATGGCCATTTTTTCTGCTCTAAGATACAGCAACTCACACTGCATCCTGAAGGCTGAATTCTGCCTGCTGGGTATTAAATTCCTTCCACACAGGGATGGGTGACTATGTTGGGTCTGGCCTTATGCCAAGCAGAACTGGAGAGAGTGGTTGAACTTCTGCCAGCTTCTCTCTTTGCTGAGTCAAGAGAGTCTCAATGAGATGAGAACATGGCTTTGTGTGCTCACTTCATACAAAATACTGAGGTCTGCAAAAATACAACCCATTATGAGATCAAATGTACACCACCTATGACTCTGAGCTTTTGAAATAAAGAAAGGTGAATAGCTACCTTTCAATTGTTGAGAGCCCATCAAGGATATAAAATATAATTCCTCCCTGTTCTGCAGAAATAGTTGAAATTGAGCTGCTAGAAGCTGATGTTTCTTTAAAAGGAAATTAACTTGTCCCCCCCACGCGCTATATGTAAAATTTAAATTAACACAGAATAAATGAAGTTTTGAAATGCAAATGTGAAAATGAGTCAAGAATACATTATAAATAAAGTTTACATATGGTGATGACAAGTGTCATCACATCTAAGTAACATCCACCACACTCCAGAAAATCACTAATGCAGTTTGAATGCCTTCTTTCTTTAGTGAAATATGCATCAGTCAGATAGAAACACCTAAATAGCAATATCCTCTACAGTTATAAAACATTAATACTTGCTTTGTGTTGCTTTGCTTCCTTACTATTCTTATAATACTGTTCTTTGATATTTTTTTTAGGAGATGACATTTAAAGGCAGCACCTTAAAACAGCCCAACAAGTGTTTCTTCCAAACTCTCCTGCTGCTTACATTCCCTACATCTCAGATCAATGTCTCTCATAATTGTTTCTGGAAGATCGAGTATTTCTTGATATGTGCATCCCAAAACTGATGCCCATCCACCAAAGCCATCATCAGCTCTTTTTTGGCTTTGATGCACTTCTCCCAGGGCCTCTCTAACCTCTGTCCATGATTCAGGATCCTATCCCAGCCCATCTCAGGGACATCAGTCCCTTCCCCAACGAAGTCATAAGATGCCAGTCCTCAGTCTCACAGGCTGATGTCCCAGCCTCAGCCTTCTGTCCCCACAGAAGTGCCTGATGAGCTGGGATGGGGCTGCACAGCCCCACCAGGGGAGTGTCCCCTGGACTCATCCCCCAGAGAGCCTCTGTCCCTCACAGCACTCGGCTACGACCTTACTGGTATTGAACAGAGTGGAAAAGATTATTCTGCAAGAATACCTTTCTGCTTATGCACTGCAATGTTTGTTTTCCCTGCAACAACATGACATTGTTGGCTCAATTTCAGTAGCCCCCAGATCATTTCTTGCAGAACTGCTATTTAAGCAGCTGTTCCCCATCATGTGCCAGTGTAACTGATTATTTCTGCTTATACACAGTGCCTTCCACTTGCCCTAGTGAATTGCATCTTCTGTTCTTTTCCTTGTTTTTCTTGCCCTTACCTTGAATTAGCCAATATTATTTTTAAATCTGGTTATGCCCTTCAACTACAGGTGCTACTGTTTGTCCTGGTACTTATTAAGTACAGCATGTATTCCATCACACAGCCTTTTAACTCTGGTAGACATTTTAAAGTGTAAACAATGCAGTGCCACTGAAGTTAAAAAGAGTCAATGATCTATGAACACAAACAAAATGGTTCATGAGGATGTTTGTTAAGAGTTTCTGAATACAGCTGGCTAAAATGCGGAAGCTGAATGACCAGGAGTACGTTTGCTGTTGAAGTGGTATTAGATAACTCTCAGTCCAAAACCAGGAAAAGTTCTCTGTTTTCTGTCTTGAATTTGTGGCACTAAAGCCACAATGATGAAAGATACTGTCTTTCCCCCTAAATACTTGAATATTCCCTCACCATAATTCCTGAAGAGATCTCAGAAGAGATCAAGTGCTATATAAACACCACTACTTAACACAGTGATCACTGGTTCCTCACTATGCCTAAGTGATGTATCCCATCCTGGGCTGCAAAACCATTGGAACTGGAAAATTTTTGTTAATATACATTTTTCAGGAGATTTATACAACGAGGTTGTGTTCACAAGCTGAATTCCAAGAAAAATTCCTGCAAAAGCTTAGAGCAATCAAACACACTACACTTTCATTTCAGAGGCATCTGTCACTTTATGATGTGAACCGTATTGGAGTAACACATGGGATCAACAGGCAGCAGTACCCCAGTGTTCCTTTACTGCTAAAACAAAATGTCTGAGCTGCTGTATGCTGGAAACATCCACTGGAAATGTCTTGATTAAAGAGATGTCAAAAAAACTTAGAGCAGAGTGTAGTGCAGTGTGGAATTTCCTCCTTACAAAGCTCTGGAATTTAAGATATTTTGCCTCCCATTATGATTCCAGAAGAAATAATTTTGTGTACTTCCTCATATAACTGAGAGCAGCCCTGTGTAAATTATTGATAGTGCCATTGTAAATAATATTAGTTACAATAAGATTACCAATAGCTTGATTCTCATCTGGAACTGTTTAACTTGGATTTAGAGCCCTATAGGTGTCATAGGCATTCTCTATGTTTGTTTCCTTGAAAAGATATTTGGATGTGTTTTAGGTCCCTGTATTACCTGGCAATGAGATTATGTTCTCCTTGGCTCTAAGTAAGCTCACAATGTTGAAAGCAGAGTAGATGCAGGCTTTAAGATTCCCATTGCCTTTTCTTGTCATGTAAGAGAAGATGAAATTAATCTCACATGTAGGGTAGACCACCTACAGACCATTCCTAAATTTTCATCTTCACCAAAAACCTGCCATTGCTATCAAAAGAAAATCAGATTTAATCTTCTACAGCAAATCCTTCAACACTAGAAAATGACAGGTTTTGGTGATTTAGAGAACTTCAATATCAAATAGATAGCTCAATCATGAATCTATTATCCTCCCCCTACACCAAGGAAGATGTTAGTGAATGTAAAAACAAGATAATGGAATGGGAGAAACAAGTACTCTGCTGAGCCCATACACAATAATTGTATCATTTCAGAGAATGACTAAAGATTACCATGAGTCAACGATTCCTCCTAAACATTTTGTCTAAGCACACCTACCATCCCAGCTTGACTGGCAAGGAGCAGATTAGCATGCTTCACTTATGATGGCAGCTCAGTTTGAAATAAATCACTATTAACAGCAGCACACCAGGCATCAGTGCTCTCTCTGCCATACAACCAGTCACTTAAAGTGTGATTTTGCATACTCTCTATTTCCCAATGCAAGAAACCTTCATAAAGAAGATAAGAGAGTGATGGGCAAGAGTTGTGTAGGGAAAATAATTGCCTAGGAATCCAGTCAAATTAAACCCTGTGTTTATCTACAGGCCAGCAAACTGGAGTCCTACACATTCACATATGCAAAGTATCTGATGAAGCAATGATTCAAAATCATTGTCTTTCAAAAACCTGCCTGGCACCCTGTCAATTCATTAAAGAGCTGCTTGAGAGCTCAGCTCAGAGATCTGCTTCTAAGACAACACAGAGATAGTCTTTTTTGGCCCAGACTCCCAGCATTTTTTTACCATCCTTGAACCCCAAAATGCCTAGAAACCCAAGTGACAGTCCCAGGGCCCCCATCTTCCCTGGTTTGTGAAACAGGGATTCAAAGAAAGGAATTCTCAAGAGCCTAATTATTGGATTCATATTTTATTTAAAAACTGAACAGAATTCTTTTCCTCCAGACAGAAGAAGGAGAAGAAACAAAAGGAATTTCCTTTCCCTTGGAAATATGAAGGTTTCTAGGTTTTGTTCCTGTTCCAAGGTTTAATACATGCACACTAGCACATGCATACACAACCCTAACAGACTTTCCCTTCTTTGAAGTGGCTGACAGGGGGATTTCCTCTTAGGATATGTCTTATACTGCAGTAACTGCAGGATACTGATCTGGATGGATTTAAAATCTCATACAATATAACATTTCCCTATTTGAAGCCTAATTAGTATTGTTGTATACATCCACAGGAAACATCTCCATCCTGTAACAAGAAAAACACTTTGAGATCTAAATGTTAAACCCTCTAAAACAAGCTAAGAATTATTTTTTTTCAATTGAAAAAGTTACACAGAATAGCTTTATGTGTGTTTTTTTATGGTTTTAATTTCTTTCAAGTGTCTCAAATTCAAGTCTCCTTTCTAGTATTAATTTTTTTTGTAGTTTCACCAATCAGGCTATCACTCTTAGCACTTGCTGCTACAAGAAAATTAAGAATAAAAAATGTTTGTAAATGGATTGTCTTCTGTGGATTATAAAGATTTCACTTTAGAAGTGAATTTAATATTAATTTCCTTTTGAGTTCTGTTGCAATTAAGTCAGAGTTCTTTTGTATTAAAAGAAAAAAAAAATCCCTCCTTCAAAGGAAGCCAATAAAGTATCAAGAACCATCTACTGCTTTGTAAAAAGTATGATTCATTCAGCAGTGCAGGTGTTTCAGGGATTTAACAGTGTTACAGGAGAGTGATAGTGTGCACAGGAGAGAGAGATGAGCCATGAAACAGCTGTTCTCTAAAACCTGGTTGAGAAAAGGTGAAAGAACTGAGGGAAACTTCTGGGTGGTCCAGAGGGCAATGTGAAGGACAGCAGTTCTGTTTTGGGAAGGGTTTTTTTTCAAATTCTTGAAACTGCACTTGATTCTGACTTAGGATAAAGGCCTTCCTTTCCTAACAAGGAAGAACAGTACATTCTAGTCTTTATTTTTTTCCTTTGCTCCATCATGTTTTCCTCTGGTTCTGAAAAAAAAAAAAAAAAACCAACCCAAAACCTAACCAACCAAAAAACAGAAACACCCAACAATACTACTATCCACAGGCAAAAAAATTGAAAGAATCTTATTGAAAGAATCTTTTGAAAATGAAAAGCTTAAATTCACAGTCTTAAAATTGTCAATTTCTTCTAAGACCTAAAAATTTCCATTGCTTTTGCAATTTCCTGTATATACAGACCTCTTTTATTTAGTAAAAAAACATTATTCCTGGTCAGCAGCAGTGCCCAAAAAGTCTTGAATAAAAGATTTGCAGTGGTCACAGCTGCTAATCCATTTTCAAAACTGGAGTAATAGCTGGGTGGGTGAGGAAGGAGTGGACCTGGAAAAGAGGAGGAAAACACAGCTCCAACCATTGGTTAAAAGGTGCATTAATCACCTCAAATCCCTTATTTCTCTTCATAAAATTCCCATGCTTAGACCATCTTCTTACTTTTTTATGTGGATATGAGTATCTGTGAATGGAGAGAGAGATAAGAAATTTATTTGCATGTGAGAGAACTGCTGCTTCACAAAATGGGGAAGCAAAAAATATTGGTATATCTTGCTGCCTCTTTATACTCTGACTTTTTTTTTCTTTTTGGGTTTTTTTTGGTCCTTTTATTTATTTCCCATTGCTTTTTGGTATCGCTGAGGTATGCAATACTTCAGTTGAATTGCTAACAAACTTTAAAATATTTCATTGATATTTTTACCATACTGAAAAAGGTTATCTGCAAAGCACAGAAAATGTTGATTGTTTCCATCTTCTGCTGAACTATGTGTCCTCGTCCTCTTTCCCTCTGATGTTTCAGTCCATGAAACCTTGCATTTCTTTTCCCATGGCTTTCATTAATTGGTCTGAATGATTTTACCAACCAGTGTTACCATTTTCAATCCACTCTGTTATGTTCTGTGTTGGCTTTTGTACACACATCATATTGGGATATGCATTCATGCTAGGAAAGTGATAGACAGGGTTTTTTAAAAAAAGACTCAGTTCCCTTTTTTTTTTTTCTCTTTGGTAGTAGTAGAACATCTAAATTGTTGAATTGTTGCCAAGGAGGAGAGAAAAAAAAAAAAAAAGGATGAGGAGATATAGGAACAAAAATAAGGAGACAATTTCAAGCTAACTTGCTCATATTCTTTCATTTCTATCAGTACTCAAGTTTCACATTTCAGATACAGTGTCTTTCTGTCAATTGTTTCTTTTCCTTTCTTAAATTATTTTGTCAAATATTTATTTAAATAAAAATTATGTATACGCAAGCATTCCTTCCTAATGTGTTGGATATGAAGCCATCTTTATTGGAGAACCCTAGAGAGCTTTGTAGAGCATGGTGCCAGGTTTGCAATCCTGAGGACATAAATAGTCCCACTAAAGTGAGTGAGATCATTATTTGCATGATTAAATATCATAACATTAAACTGTACATAAATGCTACTGCTGTGGGTAGAGAGGGGGAAGGAGGAGAGGAGTGTGACATAAACTTTCAGGTGACAGAAGAGGAATGAATTCTGCCTGATTTTTCATCCTTCAAAAGCCTTCTAGTGACAGTATTATTTTTAAATGGCTTTTAGTGATTTTGTGACACTGCCAAGTCATTTAGCTCTATTTAAAAAAAAAAAAAATCCAATAGCAGCAAAAACTGAATAATGCACAGTATTCATCTAGTGCCAGCTGAGTTTGGGACTTACAGGACTTTGTGCATGTGTGTGAAATCAGCTTGTTGGACCCCCAGCTCATCCAGCCCTCATTGGCAACCAGGGCTTTGGTAGGATGTCCCCTCTCCTGCTCCCCAGGATGGTCAGGCCTCTTCCTTGCTCTGCAGAGCCAAGAGTGTTGCTGCAGTGGGTGCCAATGCTCAGATCTTGTCCCCTTCATGGTAACCCTCCACAAAGGTGCCCAGTACTTCTGTGGCTGACTCAGAAACACAAGAAATGAGCACACCGACTGTTACCTACACGCTCTGCGCTGCTTTGCCACCACCACTGAACAGAGAGTAGGCTCACCAAACACACAGATGGCACAGAGCTGGGGAGGGCTGCTGGCATGGAGGAGGACAGGTTTAGTTTTCAACATGTTCTATTTCAAATTTGGCATGCAGGGTGGAAAAAACAATGCATTCCAGTGAGGGCAAATGCAAGATACTTCATGTAGGCTGTTATGCACATATGGAGAAAGTGACACCTGCCCCGGCCTTGAGGACAGCAAAGTTTCAGTAGGTCATCAGTTCTGGATAAGCCTGTGAAAGGAAGATGGCAGATATGTCCCAGGATGTATAAATAGGAGTGCAGGTCATAAAACATAGTCCTAGATATAAGACAACTTTCCACTGTAGAACCAAGTTGAGCTGTATGAATTTCACAGAGCAAGAAGGAAAGATAATAAAATCATGAAACAAGAGTATATAATCAAGAGCAAATAAAAAAGACCAGAGATCTAGAAAATGTGACCTATGGGGGGTGAGGGGGGAAAGATAGAAATTGTTATTTAGCCCAAGCAATGAGAAGGGGAAGAGGGAGTGGATAGAAGAGACATTCATTAAATATGTATAGACTACTGACAAGATAATCTGTTCTCCCTGTTCATGGTGGACAGGACAAGAAGTGATGTGCTTAGTGAATGCTGCAAGGAATGTTCAGGTTAGATATGAAAATGATAAGGATGGAGAAGCATAAAAATAGACTGCCTGGGGAGGTACAGAGCCTCTATCACAGGAAAAATGATGAGAGTAGAGCTCACTCTGCCATGAGGCAGAGGAAACTGCCAGCACTGTGATTCAGTGCATACAGTAACATTAGAGAACTGGGATGTCCCTATCTTGGTTTCATCTTATCTCTTTTGAATGGGTGTCTCCTTAAACTGCATTATATATTTGTTTCCTTTTCCTTTTATTTTTCATGATTTGTGTTGAGCAATCTGAATGAGAAAGATGTGTTCATTCTGCACTCTGGAGTAATAGCACTAACGATTATAATTTCTTTCATTAAAGAAATATATAAGTTTTGCATGAGATTTCTATTATTATAGTAGCATTTTCATCTTAAAGAATTGCTACAATTTTCATGGGCTTTATCTAGGAGCAAGGATATGTGTCTCTATTACTATTGTGAAACCAGTATTAACCCTTTCCAGGTTAGCAGGGTCATGCTGAACCACAGGAAAGGCCCATCTCTGTTCACAAAAATGCCACTCTTTCCTTATCTGGGCTCTGGAGAACAGGAATTTCCTCTGCTTATATATGTACAGAAGCTGCCTCATACATGGGACACAGACTTGGTTGGAGTTTCCAAATCTATTGTAGTGTAAATGCAGAAACAATCAGTGAAATCCTTCCTAAATCTCCATGTCTTCCTCATAATTCTAATAATACTAATACTAATACTAATGCTAAATGATAATGGTAATGCTGCTGCTGCTGCTACTACTACTACTACTACTACTACTACTACTACTAATAATAATAATAATAATAATAATAATAAAAGGTGAATTAAGCAATAACTGGAGATGTGTTCATGGAGGTTTAGACCCACTGGAAGTCAAGCATCACATGCCATTTTTAAGCACCCCAACTCTCAACAAGCCAGAGCTCCTAGTGTGGTAGCACAGCTCCAGGGCTCTGGCCACACTGCTGCTGTAAGAAGGCAGCTGCATATTTACCTCAAAGAGTTCAGCAGGCATCACTCTTGTCTTTTGAAACACAAAGAAAACACCTCTCCCTTAATTTGCCATAGTCCAATGTGTAGACTATATCCGCTTCAGCTCCAAAACTGGAGGTTTCAGCCTTTCCCCCAGGACAGACTTCAGACACTTTAACAAGGTTTACCTTGGGCAGAGGAATGGGAAAGACAAAGATACTTCTTCCTCTCCAGGCTTTGCCACCATGCACAACGCATCCAGGATTGTGGGCATAGAATGATTCCACAAGCAGAAGAGCAGGAACAATTTCATCTGCCAGCATGGGGAGTGAGGAGTGGCTTTATGTCCAGGGTCTGTGCATGGGACAGTTTCTGTCATTTCTCTAGCATCTTTAATGTAAATGCTGTCAGGATAGCATCATCAAACACTCAACACAGGGTGGCCAGAACCCCAGTCCTGGCAGTGACATCACTTTTCTGAGAGGGTCTGAACTTGCTCAGGCAGAGGTGGAGGGGTTTGTACGGATCCCCCACCCTGGGCAAGTGTGTTGTCTCCAAGCAAGGCCTGAGGCTCTTCCCCGTGACGGGGCGGAGGGATGCCCGGCTGCAGCATCAGCTCTCACTGAGCGCTGGGGAAGGATGCACCTGTCAGGCAAGGCGAGACAGTCCGGGGCACCTAGAGAAGATCAGCTCAGAGAAACCTAAGTGACCCTTGAAGGAGCCTCCTGGGACCAGAGGACCTGCTCTGCGGCAACCCCCGCCCGCTGTCCCCCTCCCAGAGCCGCGGCTGCGGCTGCTTTAACCGGGCCGGGGGGGTGCTGGCAGCCCCGCCGACGTGGCGGGCATCAGCTGACCGCGCCGGGCTCTGCCTCCTCCCGGGCCGCCCGCCCGCAGCTCCACTCCGGCGGCGGCGGCTCCGCCGTGCTCGTCCCGCGGCTCCGGGACAGCATCCGCCGCCAGCTGCCCGCAGCCCCGCAGGCACCGGGCTTTGCCCTTGCCCCTTCCTCCTGCTCCTCCTCCTCCTCCTTCTCCCAGCCGCCGGGGAAGCCCCTGAGCCGGAGCACTCCCTGTCCGGCCCGCGGAGAAGTTGGGATACTCCCATCTGGCTTCCCAGAGCTCTGAGTTTAGGGCGGGATTTTCATTCCCCGCTCTTTCAATTTTTTTTTATTTTTTCTTTTTTTAGATTTGGTGTTTGATGTGATTTTATTTTCTCCTCCTTTCTTTCTTTTTTTTCCCTCCTTTTTTTTTCCCCGTTGCCAAGCAAGCCGACTGTCTGCGATGGATGGGAGCCCCGAGTCCCCTCCGGGCAGAGGCGGCCCGTGAGCCAGGGGCATGCCCCGCCGCCGGGGGAAAGCGGGCGGGCAGCCCCCGGCCGGCGGCTCTGGCGCCGTGACCGAGGACGCCCGAGACCTGGCCGCCTCTCCGCTCCTGCCCGAGCTCGCAGCGCTGCCGCTGACCGCAGCCGCGGGAATTACAGCAACTCCCGGGCACCAGACCGCGGAGCGGAGCCCAGGCATCCCCGGAGAGAGGAGCTGCCCGCTGTGACCGGCTCTGCAAGGCGGCTGCCCCCACCCCTCCGCGCCTCCGGCCTCCGGATGGGGCCGAGGATCGCTCACCGGGCAGCGGGGCTGCGCCCGTAGATGCTCCGCTCCTCCCTCCTCCTCCTCTCCGGACCCGCGGCTCGGCTTCCCCCCCGCGCACCGCCCCGAGGAGGGCGCGCACCGAGCCCGCCGGGGCTCCGGGGCAGCTCCGCAGCCGGGCTCCGCGGGATGCGGCTCCGCGGGGCGCCGCGGGAGCGGGCACGGGGCTCGGGCCGCCTGCGCTAAACCGTCGCAGCCGCCCCCCGGATCCCGGCGGCCAACCAGCCCCGCCGCCAGCCGCTCCGCCAGACCCAAGGACCTGCCTATAAATGTGATTCCCGCACCGCCACCTCTCCGCCGCCGCCACCCGCCCTTCGGCATCCCCTCCCTCCTCTCCCGCGGTTCCATCCCTCCCCCTGCTCCCCTCCCCAAAGACGGTGTGTGCCCCCCCGCCCCTGTGCCCCCCCCCCCCGCGCACCGGTGCTCTGCCCCCCTCCAGTCACCGCCATGGAGCTCTCGGAGGTGCGGTGCCTGAGCGACAGCGATGAACTTTACACCATCAACAGGACTCCCCCCGGCAGCGGCAGACCCCAGCGCCTGCTGTGGCAGACGGCCGTGCGCCACATCACCGAGCAGCGCTTCATCCAGGAGCACAGCAGCAGCAGCGGCGGCAGCAGCAGCGGCGGGGGCAAGGGCTTCAGCTCGGACGAGATCTGCTGCCCCAACCACCACCCGCACCCGCCGCACCACCACCACCTCCGGCGGCAGTCGGCCGGACGGAGTTTGGGCAGCGAGCGCCACAACAACGGCGGCACTAAAGTCTTCCCGGAGGGCACAAGCAGCAGCGGAGACTTGGGCTTTCTGCCCCTGGACTGTGCCCCCAGCAACTCCGACTTCTTCCTCAACTGGGGCTATACATATCGCGGGGTGATCTTCCCCACTCTCCGCAACTCCTTTAAGTCTCGGGACTTAGAGCGCCTTTACCAGCGCTACTTCTTGGGTCAACGGCGCAAATCTGAGGTGGTCATGAACATCCTGGACGTGCTGACCAAGCTGACCCTACTGTTCCTCCACTTGACCCTGGCCTCTGCTCCCATGGACCCCATTAAGGGCATCCTCTTGGGCTTCTTCACTGGCATTGAGGTGGTGATCTGTGCCTTAGTGGTGGTCAGGAAGGACACGACCTCATACACCTACCTGCAGTACAGCGGTGTTGTCACTTGGGTGGCCATGGCCATGCAAATTCTGGCGGCAGGACTGGGCTGTGGCCTCCTTGGGGATGGCATTGGCTATGTGCTTTTCACGCTTTTTGCCACCTACAGCATGCTCCCGTTGCCACTCACCTGGGCCATCCTGGCTGGACTGGTCACTTCTGTCCTGCAGCTCGTCATGCAGCTGGTTATCCCCAGGTTTGCCGTGACTTCCCTCAACCAGGTACTGTGGTGAGGAGAGGGTGGGAACAGTCCTCTTTCTCCATCACCCTGAGTGAGAGGAGGTGTGGGGGGATGTCTCAAAAGATCCTTTCCCTTTTAATCAGATGCTAAAAAGTTTGTTACCTGGAGGGGAGATCATAGGCAAAAATCAACCTTGTGTTTCACCTCAGTCTGGGAGTTGGGACACTTTCTAGCCACCCTGTCTCCTCTACTTGTATATTCATTACATTGCTGTCCCTTGAAAGAGCATTGGGGAGAGAAGCTCCTGGGGCAAGTGGGGAAGATGGGTCATTTATTATTACCCTCCCCAACTTCCAGCTGTGGTTTGGGGTTTTAGATGACTCTGTCTTGACCAAACTCTCCCAATGATGCCATTTTACCGTTCATGCCTTTTAACTCTGAATCTGCTGGGGCAATTGTTATTTTTATATGTGAAGGGTAACTTGATCTGAGTTATGGGAAAACAGGAGCAAAGCACGCTGCTCTTTTGCAAGGAGGAACCAGTGAAAACCTCACAGAAGCCAGAGCAAAGCTCCCCCAGGAGATTTGGTGTGGGATCCTAGGCTGTCTCACTAGGAAGCCTTTTCTGCTGGTGGTCAAAGGGCAAACACTGTTGCGCTGAATCCTTACAAGTGATGTCTAGGACAGAGTGCTGGTTACAGTGTGCTGGAGTGTTGTGTGGTGCAGAATGCTGAGAGGCACTGGTCAGGATGGGTCTGAGGGTTAAAACTGGGTCTCACCTGACTTCACACTCAGATGACTTCTTTCACAGAAAAGTGAGAATGCACCAAACTTCCCATATCCCTGCAAGGCAAGAAAACAGTGGATACTAGGAAAACTTAATCCTGGAGATTCTTGATGCTTCCTTTTCCCTCCCTTTTCAGACTGTCACAGCTCAGTGCTATCAATATTTCGTAGCAGATTATCATCTCCATTTGGCTTGCTCCACGGAATCAGAGAGAAAAGGGTGGAGATATTGTCAAATAATCCCAAAAGGAGGGAGGGTACAGAGGAATTTGCTGCGGGCGGCATGTGATTTACGTGAGTGTTGGGATGTGCGCCTGGGAAGTGATTGATCTTGCATGTCGAAGTTTGATATCCATGATTCTTGGGGCATGTCTACCTTCCTTAGACCCTGGTCCTACTGATACCCCTGCCCACCCCTCTCCATCCCCTTACTACTTGTTAGCTATGGGCTGCCTAACCTAACGTCCCAGTGATTGGGCTCACCCTGTTTTGGGAAAAGCTTCCTGAGCCCTGTGGACGTGAGACAATTAGGCTGTGGCAGAGTTGTTGTGCAGCCCTTGATATGCTGATGAATGAACTGCAGCCGCGCCATGTCCTACTCCCATGCACTGCTGGTGCTGTTAGTGATGGGTCAAAAGCTGTGTGAGTTATGCTGATTTCTTAATTTACTTCCACGTCCTCTCCTGGAGCTATGAGTAATGTGCTGCTATCTCATTACACACCAGTATCACAGCTGTTTTGCTGCAACGCACACACAACACGCACATTTCCCACAGACATTTCCCGGGAGAGATACTAATATCTTCGGTTTGCAGCCAGTTGTGTGAACGAACTGCCTTGGAGCGGTGCACAATGAGAGATTACCAGCCAGATGATTGCCTTCATGAACTACATATATAAATCTCCTTAACAGGATACGCGCAGCTTGTCACACGTCGGTGCTGATTTACACCGGCTCCCGCCTGCCCAGGGACCGCTGAACACAGCCCGCCGCTTCGGCCCTTTGCCTCCAGCCGCTGCGGGAGAGGCCGGGCCCTTCCCCGCCCCGGGCTGGCCCCCACCCCCCTGCCAGAGGAGCTCGGAGGGGTCGGGGAGCTCTGGTTCGGGAGGGAGGGCTGAGCGGAGGGAGAGAGAGAGTAGGACAGTGAGAAAGGCAGCGCGGGGAGCAGAGAGGAAGGCAGTGAGGAGGACAGTGAGGAAGACAGCGCGGGGAGCAGAGCGGAGGGCAGAGGAGAGCAGCGCGGAGGGCAGTGAGAAGGGGCAGTGAGGAAGGCAGTAAGGAGGGCAGAGCGGAGGGTAGAGAGGAAGGCAGTGAGGAGCGCAGAGCGGAGAGCAGTGGGGAAGGCAGTGAGGAGATCAGTGAGGAGATCAGTGAGGAGAGCAGTGAGGAGAGCAGTGAGGAGAGCAGTGAGGAAGGCAGTGAGGAGAGCAGTGAGGAGATCAGTGAGGAGAGCAGTGAGGAGAGCAGTGAGGAGAGCAGTGAGGAGAGCAGTGAGGAGAGCAGTGAGGAGAGCAGTGAGGAGCGCAGAGCGGAGAGCAGTGGGGAAGGCAGTGAGGAGATCAGTGAGGAGATCAGTGAGGAGAGCAGTGAGGAGAGCAGTGAGGAGAGCAGTGAGGAGAGCAGTGAGGAGAGCAGTGAGGAGAGCAGTGAGGAGATCAGTGAGGAGAGCAGTGAGGAGAGCAGTGAGGAGAGCAGTGAGGAGAGCAGTGAGGAGAGCAGTGAGGAGAGCAGTGAGGAGAGCAGTGAGGAGATCAGTGAGGAGAGCAGTGAGGAGAGCAGTGAGGAAGGCAGTGAGGAGAGCAGTGAGGAGAGCAGTGAGGAGAGCAGTGAGGAAGGCAGTGAGGAGAGCAGTGAGGAGATCAGTGAGGAGAGCAGTGAGGAGAGCAGTGAGGAGAGCAGTGAGGAGAGCAGTGAGGAGAGCAGTGAGGAGATCAGTGAGGAGAGCAGTGAGGAGAGCAGCCCGGAGCGCGGCGCGGGGCCCTGAGCGCTGTCCGCCCGCGCGGTGCTGAAGGCGGCCCGGGGGCTCCCTCCAGCGGCCCCGCCGGGACCGAGACCGCCCGAGAGACCCCGAACCCGCCCGAGACCCCGAACCCGCCCGAGACCTCGAACCCGCCCGAGACCCCGAATCCCCCCTAGACCCCGAGCCCTCCGCAGCCCCGCCACACGGCCCCACCAGCCCGGGCCACTCCTCGCCAGGGAGCGGCCCCGGGGTGTGAGCCGGACCCGGTGCGTGGGTGAGGCACAGCCTTACTTTGGCACTTTCTAGTGTTGCACCATTTTCTTACTTTTGGCAGAGGATTGCTGAGCCCTCCCGAGCGTTAGTGGATGAGGGCTTTTGCGGTTGATAAAGGACATATTGCTTCACAGGTGAAGACAGAGAGTTTAAATGACTCTTCATGAAGGTTATGTAGGAAATCTTTGGGCCAGTAAAGACTTCTTCCTTGTGCAGGCAAAACATTCTCTTTTATCACAAGGATTATTTTCTTAGTCAAAATACAGCATCTTGCCTTCAAAGAAGCCTTACAAGACTAAATGAACTATTTGATTATGTAGCAATATCTGTGAGTATCTTGCTCTGCCTCAGGATGCAGACAGATGCTTACACCGGACAAAAGCCAGGAATTAGAGTATGCAATGAAAGAAAAAACAGATGGTAAAACTTTGATCATGGTACAAATAAGGGGTTTTCTACTTTTTTTTTCTTTTAAATCAGGATCTCATACAGGGAAAATACTGAATTCAGTTCTGAACAGAAAAAAATGTCCGGAGCCAATTTAGTACTGTACCCAGTATCATCCATGGGCAAAATAGTTGTGATCCTCTTCTCAGTCACATATGTATGTCAGCCATACATCTATCCAAACTCATAAAGTTGCAACAGTTTACACAAAAGGAAAATCAAGTGTTTTGATGTATTTTCCCCTTATCTCTTAATTAAGTTTAGTTTTCTCTGATAAGTTTGTTCACAAGCAGGTCAAACCATTAGTAATGTTGCATACAAGCATGCAGTAGTGCTGCCTGATCCACTATTCTGGTTTTCATGCACTGTCATGAATACAAATAATTCTCTTTGTTTACTGTTTCTTCTTGCAGTAACACTTAAGGTGTCACCTGATTTTTCTTCCTTAGCAGCCTAGAAAAAGGTGAAGGAGAAAGGCTTGAAATCAGATGTTTTTTAAAGTAACAAGAACAAAACCCCAAACACAGACTCACTAATTTCAATCCTGCTAAGTGGTGAGTGTTTCTGGGGGGATATGATCACTCAAACCCAACTTACTCCAGCCCGAAATGCTGAGGAATGTGCTGCTGCTCAGCTTGAGGGGAACCATGAAAAAGGAACTGATACCATGACTTCTGTAAAGGCTTTGCTGAAACTGATCAAACATTGAGTCAGGAAGCAAATGAGAAATGAAAGACCTTACTAGTAAACAAGTGCCTGGCCAGATACTATGATGGGAGTAGTGTTTGTGTCTGACATTCCCCAAAATGAAAACTTTATTTGTATTGCATTCATTTTTACTTTTTCCTGGGTAAAAATGTGTGCAGTCCAAAATTTCAAAGATCACAAATATGTTTCAGGCATATGGGGAAGAACAAACAACTCGGACCTCCTTTGTGTTATGTAACATAGGCAGATGATAATAGAGACCTGAATTTTGACAGGCTTGAAATTATGTAAGCTACACACATTTTCTAGATTTTAATCTTCTGCCTTTGTGCTCTTCATTCACATGAGCAAATTCCACTAGAGTCAGTAAAACTACTCTCATTACTAAATCACATATATAAGGGATATCTTGAAGAACCAAGTCCTAAATTATGCATATTTGATAAAACTTTAAAAATACATTTAGAAATAATCTTGAAGTGGGTAATACTAAGACTAGTAAGCTCATTCTTTTCCCTCTATCTTTCCAAGCCTAGGCAGTTCTGTGAATTAATTTTTTTCCCAGCTTATCTTTTGCCCAGATCTTCTCTCAGGGTTATTAATAGAGGGAAAGGCAGAATTTATGAAGTCTCAAGGAGCCCTACAGAGACAAATCTGTGTACTTGTACAATGGAAACTGACAGCTTTTGCATGTGTTCAGCTACATGTTTTCCCAAATCTGATCATAGATATCAGTTTATGAGTATATGCAAAACACACTCATCTCTTCAAAATTTCTGCTTGTGAAAAATCTATTCAATCTATAAAATATAAGGACATTTCAAAGTTAGCTACCATTTGAGAAGCAGAATCAAAGCACTCAACCTTTCTCCTCAGGTTTGCTTTTGTAGCATTATTTGCTATGCTTTTTTTCTGCCACAGTCTTTTGTGGGCGACTTATAAACTGAGTGTGTGATTTTAGACTGGATTACGAACTGCTTTCCTTTTATATCCTTTAAAATCACCTGACCAGTATCAGTGGGTCACAGCTTAATTAGATTAGAATTGGATACTCTTTTCTCTGAAGCAGCTGCATCATTGTTGTGCTAAATAGGGCAAATGCACAAAGTATATTTATAATTTGATGATTAATTGCCTCAAATATGTAGGAACTCAGGCAAAACCATGAATGAAACCTGCTTTCATCAGTGAATTTCAGCTTACAACAGTCAGTGTGCTTGTTAACACTAAAATTTACCTCACTAGATATGATGTGACATTTTTGTTCTGCTGTCAGAACACTTCTGGGTTGCTTTCAAGGGTTTTTTTATTGCTTATTTGTTGATTTTCATGACCTAGAAAGAGACATGTGCTCCAAAACAGCAACATCTAATGTAAAATAATCACATACCAGAGCAGTGCACTTAAAGCTCACAGTTAACATTAGATCATGTTTGAATGATCCTTATTAGCCTGTACAGCAGTCTGAAGGGGATAAACATCTCCAGTTCAGCTTCTTACTGCACTTCTCAACACTTCAGTGATGTCATGGGAACAGGAAAGAGAAGAAGGCAAAAGTGGAACTGTTCAAATGGTTTGTCTTTTTCCAGAAGGCAGGGAAGGTGGAGGGTAGAACAACTTCCCCTTACCTTTTCCTTATTTCCAGAATATCTGGCTATGCATGAGATAAACTGGAGTGTTTCACATAAAAGGTGAAATTTAGTAAACAGAAAAGAAATTATGCTTTTAAATTAATGCTTGGGTTGATGGAAACTCCAAACATGAAAATGCTTACTTAGCTCCTACCTGGCATTCCACTCCTGTAGGCACTTTTTCAACATCCTGTTAACACAGCCTATAATGGTCTGGGCAATCTGGGAGGGGGGGAATGGGCTGAAAGGCAGCACCAATGGGTGATGGCAAATGGCTCCTTTTCAAAGTGGCAGCCTGTCACAAGCGGGGTCCCCAAGGGATATTGCTTAATATCTGTATAAGTGATCAGGAAGGTGGGATCAAGTACCTTACAAAGTTTGTCCATGGTCCCAAACTGAGTAAGGAAAGGAGAAGCCACTGTGTAGAAAGATCTGGCTTTTCTGGAAGAGTGGGCTAGCAAGAACCCTGTGAAGTTCAACAAGGACAAGCGTAAGGTGTTGCATCTGAAAAAGAACATAATCCAGGATGGAAGCACAGGCTGGAATCTTCCTGGCTGGAAAGCAGCTTTATGGAAAGGGATCTGGGGGTCCTGGTAGACAACAAATTCAGAATGAGTGACCAGTGTGCAGCTGGGGCAGAGAAAGCCAGCAGGAAGCTGGGCTGCATTGACCAGGACATCTCCAGCAGAGATCAAGAAGTCATTCTCTCACTTTATTCAGCACTTGCCTGGCCTGGAATACTGTGTTCAGATTTGGTCCCTTCTATATGAAAAAGATGTGAGCTGGCTGGATAGAGTCCAAAGAGAGGCCACAAAGATGAGCAAAGAAGGGGGCAGCCTGACATATGGGGAAAGGCTGAGAGAACTGGGCTTGTTCAGCTGTGAATAAAGTAGGTTTAGGGGAGACAATTTCACCCTTTAGGATTTAAAGGATGGCAACAAAGATCAGACTCCTTTTTTACAAAGAATTTTATGAAACAGGTGAGGGGTAATGTGTAAAAGCAACTTTTGGGGAGATTATGATTGAACACAAGATAAAAAAATTTGCAATGAGAATAATCTCTCCAAGGAAGTGGGAGATTAACTGACATTGGACACTCTTAGGATTTGTCTGGACAGAGTGCTGGGCCATCTTGTCTAGATTGTGCTTTTGCCAAGAAAAGTTGGACCAGATGATCCTTGAGGTCCCTTTCAATCTTGCATTTAATGCATCTGTGATTATATGATCACATTTCTCTAAGTGTAGCCTTCTTGCCCTTAGCTGTGTTTCTGTTTCCATGCATCCCATGAAGAGCCTCAATAACTCTATGTTTAAGTTACCAGGCACCCTAACCTACCCAACATCCAAACACTGCTCTACTTGGAGCACATTTTGCAGCCATACTTCATACACAGCACCTGTCCAGTGTCAAAGTCAGTAGAGAAGGTTATTGTGCTCTTCCTCTGTGCAACAGATGTGGTAATGAAAATATTCTTGGGATGTGGTAAACCAAGGTTTGAATCCCTTTTACTCCAGAGGGGATTGAAGTCTGACTCTTACCTCACCAGAGAGCCTCCAAATCAAACCTTCCCCCATTCCTAGCACAACTGTTCTTCCGTGAAGATAAAAGTTCAAGATTCAATGTGAAAAAAGAAAAAAATAAAAAATAATAATCGTGACTCTGTAAGCAACTGATTATGGAATTCATCACTGGAGGTGTCCTTGCTCAACATTTTAGTGTTTTATATAATGTTAAATTATTCCCTTGAGCACGGGTCCCAACCAGCAGACTTTACAGTCTGATCTCCACTCTCACATAATGAGCCTTAAATGTCTTTTTCAAAGTTCTGAAAAGCCCAAGTATACAGGGGAAAACATCACAGTGATTCTCTAAATCCTAGATAACACCGAGGTTTTAGACATACTCCCTGCCTTTCAAAGTTCCAGAGTATTTTTGGATACTGTGTAAGAATCTGTAAGAGTACGGTGGCATTCAACATAGGCTTCTGAATTAATTGTAGTAGTTGTGCGTTTGCAAATGGATTGCTCGAGAATCTTGCTTTGTGGCTTATGAACCATTTTTTCTTCATCTTGTCTTTCTTAGAAAGACAAGTTCTGTCACTTGCTCTGTTCTTGGTGCAGTGCAGTCTGTACCTATCATGAGTGCAGAAAGGACTGTAGAGTCAGTCTTCAGTCTTACCCAAGAAGGGAGATAAATGAAAATTACTGGGTTAGTGCTGCAGTGAATCTTGAGCATTTTGTTAGCAGCCTCAGTCATTCAAACCAGGGAAGGAAGAGACCTGGCTCATCAAAAGTGATCAAGCACAAAAACTCCTGAGGATCCAGCATTTATTGAAACTAAAGGGATATGATTAAGACCTGACTTTCACACTTCCATCAGCTTCATTTAGAACCTTGTTTTAAAGCCCACAGAATGTAATATAAAAAGTCCCATAGATATTAGGATTTTTAGGTGAACCATGAAGATGACTTTTCAGGACTCTCTTTAGGAAAACTTTTGCTCTGAGTCCACAGTCTTTCTCAAAGAGAGCACAAATGTGGACATCCAGCTCCTCCGGGAATGTCTCTGAAAGAACTCTGTCACGCTTATCTCTCCAAGCAGCCAGGTGTGCTGACAGAGATACCAGTGTGGTGCTGCTTAACCTAGAACAAAAACACCTGATGGAGCTCTCTATTCTGTGTTCCTTGCATTAGGTCTGCCACAGTAGAAGACTCATTCATAAATCCATGACTATCACCACAGTGCGAAGAAGAAATAATAAAAAAATCAGGAAAATTAATCAGCACAGAAAAACTAAATGATATTACATGGTGTAGCAGAGGTTATATAATTCTGGAGCTAGGATCTTAGGAAAAGAAATTATTTAGATCTCAGGGAAGTTATTCAAATAATGGCATAAGATCTAGATATACACATTCTTTTATCCTATGATCCTCTTGTCATATGGGAAAATCCCTTCAATGCTTATTAATATTAATAAGCTTCATAAGCATACTAGACAGGGTTATAATTGACATAGAAATCATCCCACGTGCTCAGTATAATTTAATGTGCAGATATGAATGTTCTTTTAGAGGAAGGAGTAATATTCACCATAGATTTCAGCTAGGGATTGGGAATGAGGATCAAACCCATTCCATCACTAAATTAATCATTGGTCTCTGGTGACCCACACACATTTTTCTACATTTCAGAGCTTCATTTGATTTGAAAATTTGCCTTTCTCAGCTGCTATAATAAGTGATTAATATGTTCAATTGCTTTGAGATTTTTGTGTAAAACATCCCAACATCTTCTATGATGCATCAAAAGAGGAGTATTACATTGGCTTCTTTCAGTCATGCACATTTTTATTGAAATATGAATCCATTTAATATAGTGGGAATGCATACATTTAACTTTATTCTTTCTGTAAAGAAATCATTCTCTTCAGAGTTGGAAGGTATGTCCTTTAAGGAGAAGTTAAGAACTCTGGTTTTGTCTACTTTGGAGAAGAGGAGGCTAAGGTGTGACCTCATTTCTCTCTAACAGCTTCCTGACGAAGGGAAGGAGAGAAGTGCTGAGCTCTTCTCCCTGGGATCCATTGACAGGACACATGGGAATGGTTCAAAGCTGGACTAGGGAAGTCAGAGAATAGACATTAGAATGGATTTCTCTACCCAGAGTGTGCAAACATTGGAACAGGCTCCCTAGAGGGGTGATCAATGCCCCAAATTTGTCAGTATCTAAGAGGCATCTGGGAAACATCCTTAATAATGAGCTTTAACTTTTGATGGCCCCTGAAGTGGTCAAGAAGTTGGACTGGAAGACTGTTGTACATCCCATGGAGCTGAAATATTCTATTCTATTCTATTCTATTCTATTCTATTCTATTCTATTCTATTCTATTCTATTCTATTCTATTCTATTCTATTCTATTCTATTCTATTCTATTCTATTCTATTCTACTTCAGCCTGATCATCAGTGACTCTAACATCCACCTGTACTGAGAAGATGTAAAAGTAGGTGGAAATATAAGTGGAAAAAGACCTAGGGTTGCTGGCCAACAGCAGCTGAACATGAGCCAGAGTGTGCCCAGGTGGCCAAGGAGGCCAGTGGCACCTGGCCTGTGCCAGCACTGGTGTGGCCAGCAGGGCCAGGGCAGGGATTGTCCCTCTGTGCTGGGCACTGGGGAGGCCACACCTCAAAACCTGTGTCCAGTTTTGGGCTCCTCACTGCAAAAAAGACACTGGGGGGCTGAAGTGTGTCCAGAGAAGGGCAATGGATCTAGGGAAAGGTCTGGAGCACAGGCCTGATGGAGAGCAGCTGAGGGAGCTGGGGGTGCTCAGCCTGGAGCTGAGATCCAGGGGGACCTTATCACTGTCTACAGCTGCCTGAAAGGAGGCTGTAGCCACCTGGGGGTTGATCTCTTCTCCCAAGTAACAAGAGACAGGACGAGAGGATGTGACCTCAAATTTCTCCAGGAGAAGTTTCAACTAGATAATGGGAAAAATTTCTTCATCAAAAGGATTGTCAAGCACTGGAACAGGTTGTGCACAGGAGTGGTGGTGTCATCACCACTGGAGGGATTTAAAAGTCATGTAGATGTGACACTTAGGTACATGGTTTAGTGATGGACTTAGCAGTGCTAGGTTAATAGCTGAACTGAGTCTTAGAGGTCTTTTCTGACCTTACTGATTCTATGATTCTTTATAGTAACTTATTCTTGAAACATTAAGGATGTAGTCCTCAAAATGGTTGGAGAGATTTACAGCAGATTCCTCCAGGATCCGAAGGTCCCTGAGAGAAGCCAGTGAATATTCTTTTTTGAGACTTAAGCAGAACTTGAGCCATATGAAACTTGTGTAAGGGTTGTACAAATTTTACAAGTTGCTGTAAAACTTTTTTGACATTCCAAAATGTAGCCAAATGCTACTCTGACTGGTGCTATGACAATTTACATGTTCTCTGCAATCCTGAGAGTAATAGAAGTTTTCTGAAAATAGGAAAAGAAGAATTTATTGCATGTATTTAATTTGTGCTAATGGAATTGCTCTTGTCTGCTGTGTTCCATTAGTCACCTGAGAGGCTGTAAGAAATGCCAGAAGTACACATGAAGTGTTCCCATTTTCTATGTGATGGTACAGGATGGTAGGCCCCCATTAATCTTCTTATAATTTCAATAGCTCTTCATGCTTAGGAATTATTTTTTCAATTACATTACTTTCTTCCCTATAAAAATGTACTTGTGTCTGGTTATTCTTAAGGTACATTTTCTGATGACAGCCACTCTTCTTTGCTAACATTGCATGGTAGATTATCTAACACAAGCATTCAGTTACTTCAAATCTCATCAACAATCAAAAAAATAAAAACTAAAAGCTTTAAGTACAGAACTCTCCACGGCAATGTGACTTTGGAGAATGAGTGTAAAAGAATGCATCTTAACATGCCAATTATTTTAAACTCAAGAAAAACTCTCATATACATAAAGATTGGTATAAGTTTAAGTTGTCCAATGTCCTTCAGACTTTTGTGAAAAGATTGTTAAGGTGGTTGCTCCTCTCCTCTTCAAGCAGTTAACAGAACTTTGCTGTCCTGATTTCTTTCCATGACACCAGAATATGCCAGCTTCCACACTGAGTTTGCAAATGGTCTATCCAAGAGAATTTATTAAAGAACACTTCTGATGGTGTACAAGAAGGAAGAGGATTTGAGATCACTTCTGGTTTTCTTCTGCAATGCAAAGCTGCTGTAATTTGACTTGACTGAATTAATTTATTTTTTTTTTAATCTAAAAGCAATATATATATCTAGTTAGATTTTATATTTAAATTTCTAAAGGTTCAGACCACTTCATATATTTATATATATTTTTATTATATAATGCAAATACTCAGCAAAAGCAATAATGTGAAATTTCATGCTTTATTCTTTTTCTTGTAACTTGCTTTTGGGCTCAGTAATTACATTTGCAAGTCAAAATAATATTTACTATGTCCCTAAAGTTTGTGTATATCTGAAGATGGTTTATAGGTGCAATTTAAAAATGGAAAATATGCACACCATTAATTAAGAGATGTTTTTTCTAATTACTATAATTAAACTATAATATGGAAATCAAACTGTCATATTCTGGCTAACAGCAACATGGATTCAGCAGCTGCAGATTTTAAGAGAACTTGAAAGTTAGTTTTGTTTAGTCAAAACTTAGTGCCCTTTACTACAGAATGACAATTCAAGAAATCTCAGACAAGGAAGAAAGCAAATGCTACAGCATCCTACAAATAAGGAAATAATTAAAAATCCAAATCATAAACACATACATACACAGAAAACCCCCAGATTTTTTACAGACTTTGTATTAAACTTGTGGTCTTCAAAACATGGAAGGATAGGTGGTCACAGAAATTATTCTCAGGATATTCATCTGGCCTAAAGCCTATTTTTCAAAGTGATCTAGGAACTTAAAAATATAGCAAGGTAGTGAGGGCAAATTTCAACACTCCACAAGCTCTTTAATTCACTTAAGTGGTTTTAAGGGTGCCTTGTGGGACCCACTAACTCCCAACAAACTCAATAGGGTTTAACAGTTTTATGTGCAGACAACACAGAACTGGGCAGAGTGACTGATACACCAAATGACTGTGCTGCCACTCAGAGGAACCTCAGTGGGCTGGAGAAATGGACTGGCAGGACCATCAAGGAGTCACAGAATCACAGTATCCTTAAGGTTGGAGAAGATCTCCAAGATCATCAAGTCCAGCTCTTACTCCAGCCCCACTGTTTTCACCACTAAACCATGACCCCACGTGCCACATCCACTTGCTTTCTCAACCGTCCCAGTGATGGTGACTCCACCACTTCCCTGTGCAGCCTGTTCCAATGCCTGATCACCCTTTCAGTAATGAAATTTTGACTGACATCCAATCTAGATCTCTCTGGAAGAACTTGAGGCTATTTCCTGTTGTTCTGCCACTTACTACCTAGAGAAGAGACTAACCCCCACCTGTCTACATCCTCCTGTCAGGGAGTTGTAAAGAGCAATAAGGTTCCCCACGAGCTTTCCTCCAGGTTGAGCCCCCCAGCTCCCTCAGCTGCTCCTCAGACTCATGCTCCAGCCCCTTTCCCAGCTTTATGCAGCAGAAGGGAAATGCAACCTTCAATTCAATGCAATTCTGCACCTAGGAAGGAAAATCCCCATGCACCACAAGAGATGGGCAGCTGGCCAGCTGGAAAGCAGCTCTTGCAGAGAAGGCTTTGGAGAACCTGGTAGACCCCAAACTGACCATGAACCAACAGGCTGAAGGCCAGTGGCCTCCTGTGCTGCCTTAGGCAGAACATTCTCATTGGTTTGAGGAAGGCAGACTTTTCTCTTGGTTTGGTCCTCCTGGAACACATCTGGAGTGCCAGGCCCAGTGCAGGAATACCCAGGAGGCACATGAACTCTGGAGTTACTCCAGAGAAGGGCTATGAGGAGCTGCCAAATGAGGAAAGGCTGAGAGAGCTTGGACTGTTCAGGCTGGAGATGAGAAGGAACAGGGATGGGGGGAATGGTAATCTGATAATTATGTATAAATAGATTACTCTAAAGTAAGAAGACAGAGACAAACTTTTCTCAGCAGTGTCCAGAGAGGATGATAGTGTGCATGAACTGAAATGCAGTAAATTCCACTTAAACATAAAAAAACCATTTTTTTTTTTACTCTAAATGTGAATGAGCACTATGACAGCTTGCCTAGAGATATGAAATCTTCATTCTTGGGAATATTCAAAATCTGACTGGCCAAGACCCTAAGCAACTTGCAGGTGACCCTGCTTTGAGGAAGATCTGACAATATGATCTCCAGAAGGCCTTTCCAAACTCGTTGATTCTGATATAGCAGCATAGGTATTGTTTCAAGAATACAGATACAAAGACCTGCTGAGGATCTGGAGGGCAGAACTAACATGGGAATCAAGACTGAACATGGTCACCTGGTCATGTGCAAGGCACAACTCCTGTGATGCCAGGGTGAGACCTGGTTTATATTCTGTGCCTTCTGCACACACTTCAGTCCCTTCTAGTCTCAAGTCATGGGAGCGACTTGCCTGCAGGCCTGTATCATGCAATCATTTAGGCTGACAAAGACATTTTGAATCATCAAGTTTAACCATAAACTTAAAACTGCAGGCACTTGTCATCAGCCCTCATTTCTTCATGAGTGTTGTTCTATGGGCTTATCATCATAATATGGTTCAAAGTCAAAGCAGCAACCTTGCCTTCCCCATTCCCACCTAGGGACATCAAGCACTGCCTGAAAACAGGTTTACAGCAAACATCAGGCACATGCTCACTCCATGCTTCCTTTGGGGAACAATTCTGTCTCCACTTCCTAGATCTCTGCGGTCTGTGCAATATTACAGGTGGAAGAGTTTGAACAATATTAATAATACATGTCTTTCCTTCTACCAGCAAAAAAAAATTCCTCTACCAGTACCAAGCATTGAGTTTCACGTGGTCAGATTGCTACGTTAGTGTTCAGTTATGTGATATAAGTGTGTGTGTGTGTGTGTGTGTGTGTGTGTGTGTGTACCATGGTCTCCCTGGGACTTTCTCAGCAGTCTTAAGTGCCAAAGAAAGCTGGAGGCAGGTTTACCCTCAGGCAGTCGGTCTATCAAAGTTAGAACAACGTTTTGAGCAACAGACACTATCCTTTATAAAAAATAAAAGTAGAGACTAACCTTCTCCCAAGAAAGCACTGATGATCTTTAAATATAGTGTTTTAGTCACAGTGTATCCTGCTTATTTTCTCTACTTCTACAGGATAGAGGATTATTCTAAGTAAAGGAAAATGAAGAAACAGCAGTGAGAACCTTCAAATATGGAAGGAGTTGTGTGCCAATCCATCATAGATTGCTACAGAGAGGAAGAAATAAGTTGTTCTTTGTTTCATCTATGAGCAATCATGAGATGATGGGTTAAGTTATTCTAAGGAACAGTTACATTAGATAGCAGGAGAAACCTTGAGAAAACAACCTAATAACAATATCTTAAAATAACCTCATTTTGCTTGGAAGGCTTTACCATGAGGTATAATTAAACAGTTTAGAGTGGCAATTTTAGGAGTGATTAAGGTAATATCTAGGACCCCAGAGCATGGGTTAAGTGACTTATCAAGGTCTTCTCATGCCCTACTTTCTATAATTAAATGATACTTGCTCCTAATTTTGACTGCGATGCAGTGTTCTCACCTCCAGTTTCAAAAGAAGTAAACCATTTCATATATATAATGATTGCTGCCCTGAGGCTGATGGATTAGTCTGAATTATTTTCATTTATGTAGCCTAAAATGCCTCAGCTTCAGGTATTTATATTCGTGGTTTTCTACAGGCATGTTGGATCAAATATTAGCCAATAATATTGTTGATGGTGCAAGAAAATGAGAGAATCTGATTGTCTTTTCTAAGAGAGTAACAACTGGTGGAGAGACTGTTGCCAATAAAGTCATGCTGAAGAAAAGAAAACAAAGAGTGAATCTGTTGATTGAATAGGGGCAATTTTTGCCCAGTGAAAAGTTTTTTTTAGGTCATCATCAGCTCTTTTTACTTCATCTTATGTCATAAACCTGGTCTGATTTATTTATTTTCATGCATATATAAACATAAATATATTCAGAGGAGCAGTGTTATTTTAGATTCTGTCTATTGTATAAATGTGCATATACCACTTAATTACAAAGAATAAGAGTTTTCCTGGTTGTTCCTGCTCTAAGCAAATATTTTAGTAATTGTGTACATTAAAAGATGTCTCAGAAATCTTTGGGACTACAGCTGACTTTAGGACTATTCCTAGATGTGTGGTGTACATGAAAATAATGGAAACAATATAGGAATACATAAGTAAATATAGAGATCAATTAATGCTTGCTTAGTAGCTAGAGCATCATTAAGAGGTGGAAGAGTCCTGTCTCTAACTTTTGCATCTAAATCCATCCTAAAATCTGGTAATGCTCATGGAACATCTTATCACTTGCCAAGTTTCTCCATGTGTGACACCCACAATAGGTTCATGAGACCTGAGGATGCTTTCTGTCTTCTGTCACTGCAGTAACAGAGCTTCTTCCCTAGGGCTGAGCATCCTACTCTGGTATAAATAAGGGGGTTTTTCTTTGGAGCAGAAACAAAATATTTCCTTCCTTCTCCAATAACGAGAAAGCCCTTAGTAGCAGACAATTTTAACTCAGAGAACCTGGTGACCAATGTTCTCTTCAAGGGCAATAAACTCTGACCTTGGCAGGATATTTTAATTATTTTTTTCATGTTGTGAAGGGCGATTCAGTCTTTCAGCCAAATGCTTTCATTTACAGACTACAAAATCAGTAGCAGCCGTTCAGGGTAATTATACAGACAACTTCAATGAAATATTTTCAGACAACCATTTCTACTCCTGCCAAACACAGGAATCTCTTTGAAAAATGAATACTTTGCAAATTATGCTGGATTTTTTGTTCAAGGGAGAGGATGGTATTAAACACACAGGCAAAATACAGTTACTCTTGTTCTTAGTGGAAGTCAGGTGGTAGTTAAATATAGGACATCCTGTGTTTTTCATCATAATAATAATTTTGAAGACGTGCACATTGACTGTGTATGGATTTGGATGCATTTTTACAGAAATGTCTGGATCATCCCATCCAAATGCAGTGGTATTTCTGTGTTCCTGACTGGACTGGCTCCTGTGATGTCTTGTCACCCAGCAGAGTTTTCATTGAATACTGAGGTCAGCAGGAGCTGGCACCTCCCAGAGCAGGGATTTTGCAGCTCTGAGTGGCAATGACTCTTCCATTTCAGTTTTCCAGTTGAACTGGAAGCTGAGGACTGCCACATGCTTCCCACATGCTGCAGGTGTGTTCTGAACCTTAAATATCTCTATGTAGCCACATTTTCCCTTCTGGGGGCCACCAGACAAATATTAGCCTAAGAAAGGGATTTCTACACCTAAAAGTCTGAGTTTTTCAGAAATGCAGCAGTTGCACTCCTTTACTACTTACTAGGGAAATAGAACAGATGTGTGGGTGGAGTTTTGTTTTTTTTCAAATTCTGCCAAGAACTGAAAATTTTAACATAGAAACACACATACTTTTCAAAAAAATTAGACCTTCATAAAACTGTTCTGACTCTCCATATTTGTGATGCTTGTCTCCAGATATTGTTCCCCAATATTTGTATTTTTAATATCATTTTGTGAGGTATTTTGTCACAGTGTTCTACTTTCATAATTAATATTTTTATCCTTAAAAGTAATAACTGGCAGGATTTAGAGTCTTTGTCTTTTTTTATAAATTCTTGGTGCAAAATACTATATAGGAACATGTCAGAAGGTAAGAAAGAAGAGCAAAATGCCTGGAAAAAGTAATTTATGATGCTACTACACAGTGTATTTATTAGAAAAATATGTTAGGCTTGTACTCATATAATGATTAATCATGCTGACTTTAACAAATGGACGTGAATATTCATGAGGGTAACAGTATGGAGAAGTTATTTAAATTTGTTCTTTTTTTTACCTAGAATTTAATATAGGTTACACACATAGTTACTGTACAGTGTCAGCTGTGAGATATCAGATTTATATCAACAACTAGTGAGTTCATAATGCTGTCTACAGACATGGCTTTAATTTCTT
The DNA here is from genome assembly GCF_049639895.1 of Pseudopodoces humilis. NCBI lineage: Eukaryota > Metazoa > Chordata > Aves > Passeriformes > Paridae > Pseudopodoces > Pseudopodoces humilis. The sequence goes on from NC_142200.1 coordinate 8,619,460, forward strand.
TCAGCACCGCACTATCTATACAAGAAGAAAATATCTTGAACAATGGAGCTTGGCTGGGGGCCTATTTTACTTTAAGAACAGAAAAACTCCTTTTTTTTTTTTTAATTTGGAACAGTCTGATCAATGCTAACTGGCTGAGTAGCAAAACTTGTGCAGCAAGAACTGATTTCTTCCTTGTAGGGAAACCAAAATATTCAAATTGATATCAAGAAGGAGCCATAAGCGGTTCCTTAGGATATCTGAAATGCTTTGTTTCACTCATGTCATGATATCTAACAGATCAAGATTGTTGGAAGAGACTGCTTAAGAAACCATCAGGGCCAGGATGAATAAACTCCATCAAACAGATGGAGATCTGGATCAAGTGTTAAACTCAATGAAGTGCGTCATCCTGTCATTACCTGTGACCTTTCTCCTTCAACCCTTTCATAATTTAACTACTAGAGCTATCTGGCTTTCTAAAAAATATTGACCAGTTGGAAGATTACTTTACAGAACTGATTGTCTTTGATTTTCCATTTTAAAGCTCAGAAGCAATGTTCTTTCCCTTGCCTGAAATTTCAGTAAGAAATCAACTTTATCAGCTAATTTGTGGCAGAAATTGTCTGATGGTTTTTGTGCCACAAAACACATCATCACCCTTGGTATTCATATCCCAGCATGGCCAAAATCACACCCAATTTCTTTTCAAGCACTGGTCTTCTGAGTGCTCCTAAGACCACAATATTTAAGTGTCCTGACTGCACCAATATTGACTTAAATATTGGATCTGTGAGCTAAATACTCACTAAGACCAAACACTGCTTTGCCCAAGAAAATTTCCTTTTGAAGACAATAGGTTTCTGTGTGAGGAGGTAAAGACTGACCTTGCTCCTGAGTGGGTGCCTTTATTCAACTCAAATTGCAAAAGTGTCCACATCATTCATGACTGTGCATTGTATCAAACTGTGTACACAGCCCTCCTGATGTAAATCATCTGAGGGGCTTCTCTTGTTAGTTTATGTCCATCAAGTTTTAACAGTCTCCAGCAGCATTTCTTGTATCAGCAGGATTCATTATTCACCATCAGAGGCTGTTTTGCTTTGCGTCATTTATTTAATATTCCATGAACATGTTTCTGTTTCTCGTGCTTATACAAGCAGGGAAAACAAAGGCATGGCTTGTATTGCAGGGCAAGGAGAATTTGGCTCATGGTAAATATCAGGGTTTGATGTTAATCCCATCCTTGTTTTAAACCAGAATAAGCCACTGCCTTCAAAGGAATGAGTCCTAAATCACAGCACTGTCAGTACAAAATGAATCCTGCACTATATGTCTCCTCTGCTAGCAAAGTGTCAGGAGAAGCCTAATCCTTCATTATTTGTCTCTGGTATATTCTGTCAGCCAAGGACTGAATCAGCTCTTTCCCACAGCACTCTCTGTACTTTTGATGTCAGTTTGACTTCTTCTAGATCACCACACTGAAGCGTTCGCTGTGACTAATAGCAGAACAACACCCACAGGTTTCACAAAGAAAAATGTTTGTCCTCGCCTAACTCTCTGAGATAAAGTTTTAATCCAGCTGGTCTGGAATGTTGTAACCTCTCATGGCTTTTGTCTGGTAGGTTTCCATTTGCTCCCATGTCCTTTCCCTATTTTCTGTTCAGGATATCCCCTAAGTGGCAGTTCAAAATATTTGAGATAAAGCAAACTTTAAAAAAAAAATATGAAATAACATTAGATATGATAAAATTCCTGCTTAACCTTGAGTGACTCATGTCTTTTGCTGTGCCTAAGATGTGTTCAGTTCAGCCCTGGAGGACAAAGTATCCTGGGCCCTATTACAAATCCCCAGCCATCTTAAAGTTTGCCTTGCAAGTTCATCCATATCTTCATGGGCTCTCCATTTCCTGAAGTCTCCCAAGGTCTTAGCATTGGTTCTCAGTGGGGTTAAGGATGCATGAAATTCTGTGCACAATAAAGTTGGACTACTGCTTCTTTTATTATCCCCAAGATTTCTCTGAAATAATTGTAGGTCTCATGTAACAGGGACAGAAAGAAGGTGTCTGGGGGTTTTTTAATTGTTTTGGGTTTTTTCAGGGTTTTGTTAGGAAAGAACTCTTGAAATGGAATTGCTGAGCTCTGTCTTTTCCTGGTTTTCAGATCATCACAGTTGGCAACAAAAGGAGATAATGAGGGGGAAAAAATAAAGACAGGAATATCAATTGCTTTTATTGGAGTTTTCTGGTCACTTTTCAAAAAATAATTTTAAATGGAAGCAGAGCAGCCATGATGCGAAATTTGGAGAGAGAAGATATTTTCCATATTACTTCTAGCTTATCAAAGCTAAAACCTGATCTGGGGACTCTAAGTTAATTCTTGTTGTCTCACACATCAATAAGCTGTAAATTCAATGGGCAAGCTCCATCACCAGTGACACTCATGCAAAATGCCAGCCACTTACAGGTGATGAAACTGTGGGGAAAAGGTAGTCTTGAGACTGGCCTGCTCCAAAAATTGGTAACAATAAAGTGTAAAGAGCATTTGTTTCCATCACCATTTTGACGTTTGTTTGTTTGTTTGTATTTTTATTTCTTTGGGTGAAGAGTCAAAAAAAAAAAGCAGCTATAAGGGATGGTTTGTTTGTCAGCACATATCACTGACTACCACACACAGGTAATTAGTAGAGCTTCCCATCAGAATGCAAGAGGGTTTTGAAGGGCAAGGCTTGTTTGGAAAAGGACACTCAACACTGTGATATCCCTCATGTATTTTTCATTACCAGTATTCTCAGTACTATTTCAGTTAAACCAATTCACTTTTTAAGAGGTATTAGTCTCACTCTGACACAGACTAGTGTATTTCATAAGGTTGTCTATTTCTTGATAAAGAGTTCAAGAGTAATTGAAGATCATTACATTTTGCTATTTTTTTTTTTTTCCATTGCAATACTAAAAAGGAAAAATAGTTTACAGAATCTTGCTTCTTTCTTTGTCCTATGGCCACAGCTTGGTAATTCAGAGGAAAATACATGTGACCTGAACTAACATAACTAGGAAGAATAATGGAAAGCTTCTTTTGTGCAGTCTGTGGTTAGAGATCTCTAGAATGCACCAAGGCAGGGTCACCTGCACACAAATTATGACAATTGCCAGTTCCAGTGGGAAGAGATATGGAGCTTGTCCTGCAGGTAATTTCTGGGACATAAATACAATTCATCAGGTGAAAAGAGCATTGAGGTGTGCCAGAAAAGATGAAAAGCTGGCAGCCCTGCAAACATAATTATTGGTCACCCTGTTTTGACATCTTACTTTGGATAAGAGTCATTATCCAGAGCAATAAAAACAGCTGTGCAGAACAACACCCCAAAACACTTAGCAGAAATTCACATTACATAATTCACTTCTCCTTAAAATGTAGAGAAACTCTTTCCAACGCTGTGAGCAGCTGATGTGTTTTTTTTCTTTTTCTTCCATTACTCCTAATTGGTTACATAATCTAATAAGGGATCTACTAGGATTTCTTCTGCTTTGTCTATCTGACACTGACTTAGGTAAAACTATTGTAATAATTTGAAGAAAATTTCCAGAAGTGACTTTTACTTTCGGCATCCTAGTTTTAGGTTGTCCAGGCTCATCCTAAACTCAGTGATGTTCTCAGACATTTCCAGATGAGGTGTCAGCTGGAATATTTTGTCAGTGAGATGATGTTTAATGCTTGGTCCTGAAATACTGGTACATTTCTACTGGGAGACATTTATTTACAAATCAGATATCCATTCATGTAATGCAAGGGGAAAATTTAATATTTTGTAAGAGTTGCTTCAAAAAAACCCAAAGGCATTATTTTCAATTCTCAGTATCCAGGAAGTCATGGGTGTACTTCCCCATTTCAGATTAATTCCTTGTAAATCTTTGTTTAGATGTTGTAACTCTCAGTTGGAGTAATTTATTTCTCAAGCAGCTTTAAATGGAAAGTGTCTCCTTTTGGACATAATTACTTAGAAATCTGTTTTGAACAGTAAATATGCAGCTTGTAAGGGAAGACAACTTCTGCATAGAATCATAGAATCTCCTGAGTTGGAAAGGACTCTCAAGGACCATTGAAGTGCAGATCCTTGCCCTGCACAGGACAACTCCAACAATTACACCACGTGCCTGAGAACATTGTCCAAATGCTCCTTGAGCTCTGTCAGGTTTGAGGCTGTGACCACTTCTCTGGAGAGACAGTTCCAGGGCCCAAACAGCCTCTGGGTGAAGAACTTTGTCCTAGTATCAAACCTGAACCTCCCCTGACACAACATCAGGCCATTCCCTCAGGTGCTGTCACTGGTCAGGAGAGTGATGAGATCAGTGCCTGACACTCCCCTTCCCCTCCTGAAGAAACTGCAGACTGTGATGCCATCTCCCCTCAGTCTCAAGCAACTTCAGCTGCTCCTCATATGTCCTTCTCTCTAGGTCCTTCACCATCTTCATAGGCTCCCTTTGAACATTTTCTAATAGCTTTATATCTTTTTAATATCTCTGGTGCCCAAAACAACACACAGGACTTGAGGTGAGGCTGTCCCAGTACAGAGCAGAGCAGGACACTCCACTCCCTTGCCCAGCTGGTGATGCTGTGCTGATACCCCCAGGACACTTTTTGCCCTCCTGGCTGCCAGGACACCTCTGACTCATGTTCAGCTTGCCATCAGCCAGGACCCCCAGGTCCCTTTCCATGGCCCTGTCCCAGCTGCAGAATACAGCACTAGTATTTGTTAACTTCATACAGTTGATTGCCCAGCTCTTAAATATGTCCAGGTAGACCTCCAGGTCTCTCTGCCTTCAAGGGATCAACAGCTCCTCCCCATTTATTGTCACTGGCAATAGAAAAGTATAAGGAAAATTTTGGAGTTAGACAGAGTTTCATGAGCCTGAAATATAGAAGTGCAGGAAGAGAAACAGCTGCTTTGCACTCCCTTCTGAGCCATGAACTGGGAAATACTATCTCTTTGTTTCCTAATTTTCCCTGACTGCCATAGGCTGCTTCCAGTGTCCTCTGTTGCACAGGATGTTGTGCTGTGCCTTGTTTTTTGATGTTTTTTGTTTGTTTTTGCAGGATCTACTCCTGGTTAGACAGCACAGGTAATCGAAAGAATTTCTGTAGTACATGTGCTGTAGTTTCAAGGTCACATATACTTGGAGAAGAGATTGCTGTCTGAGCCCTTTATGTTAACTTATAAACACACCAAATGAGGTGATGTTTTAGGCAATGAAATAATTATGTCTGGAAGATTTGACTTTAGATTTCTCCTTGTAATTACTCTGCAATACAGCTGTCTCAGAGTAGAGGGAAAAGATAACTAAATAACACACAGAAAACACTGAATGAAGAAAGTTAGTCATGTCAAAAAGATAAGATTGTTTTATCTAAATGGGAACATTTCAGATATCTGGAGATGACAGCATCCTGTATACAAAATGAAGACAAAAGGGTGCTGTGCTGCTCAGTGAACTGGAGATGTGATAACCAGATTTCACTGCATAGTTCAGGATCAGCTCCTGGTACGTGGCAGAGAGTTCAGCTAAACACCTTATAGCCATGGAAAACAGTTTCTAAACAGTGAAAGTCCTTTCCCCATCACTGTTCATTCCATGTATACATGGGCTATGACCCTGCCATTGGCACTGTCCCAGTCACAGCCAGTCACTTTAACATCTATAAAAAGAAAGGTACCAAAAGAGATTATCCAAAGGCCCAGAATAGATTTTTTTATTATTATTAAAGTTATTCTTGAACTCTAAATTTTAGACAAATTCAAGAGGAGCAGGAGGACGTGTTGAAACTTTGGGCTGCTCGACAGCACAAGCAGGATTATGTATTGGCTTGACTGCCTCTGCATCCCTCAGTTATGTCAGTCCTTTTGTGTCTCATATGATATATGGTATAATTATGATATTATATGATTGATATTATTTTCTTGGAAGATCTCTTGTACCACACCATGTTGCAAAGGTTTTACCATAGTTGGTAGCTGACTTACCAAATTTGTATGTCTTTAGCTATTTATAGGAAACTTAATCAGACAATCAATTTTCTACATTTCTAATGGATTCAATGGGAGGAAGAACCAAATAGGATACAGATATTTTTTCTAATAGCAAATTACACTCCTGTTCTGAATATTAAAGATACATGTTTTCAAATACTATCTGGAACTGGAACAATTGATCTTAAGCAAACTTGTCATTGTTCAGAAGGAAAACAGTTTTTGTTTTCTAAATCATTAGCAGGACAAAAATTTGTGTTAGGATATTCTGCAACAGGATGGAGAAAACTGTCTGAAACCAATTGTTTTCATTGAAGGTAATCTAATAATTTCTGGTGGTACACACTATCTTTTGATAGGGCCAAGCTGCTTGCAGGCTGCACATTTCATACACCTTAAAGGCCAGACTGTTCCTAAGTACACAGTGAAGTCCTCCAATGATGGCTCTGGAAGCAGCAAAATCAGGCTTTTTAAAAGGTCTCAGCTCTCCTAAAGGCATAAATAAGATCAGTTTTTGAAAAATCAGCCAGTGTTCCCATGGGAGCTGAGCACAGCTGAACCACAAAATTCAGTTCTAAACATGAAATCAGATGGTGACAATGGTACAAATGGCTTCTTGCTTGTGTAGCAAATCGAGGGTGGGTGGGGTAAAGCTGTTCTCGGCCATCATAGTCTGTGCTTGTCTAACTTTGCCATAAATAACATCATGATATTCTCCATCCCTGTCTTCCCAAGGGCATGGTATTTCTGTCTTTCAGTAAAGTACATGTATGTAGATCAGATAAAAGAATAGCACTCACTCCAGCTGTAAGTAGGAGTTAAACACCTGTTGTACTTATGCATTGGAAAATAGAGAGAATCAGGCACAGGTGAGTTTTCTGGAAAGTTGTGGCAGCAGTTTGGGCACCTTTGTGGGCCAGATTGGTTTCCAATAAAAGTGAAGAAGCACCCACAAACTAAAACAAACAAAGCTCCCTCTTATCATGGCCAGGGGAATTCAGCAGTTAGACCCAGGAGAAGTCAGAATGAGTGAACCTGGGGAATAGAAACCCTCTTTACAAGGTGATTTAACAATAAAGCAGCAATGCTTCCTGTTTAATGAGTTGGCAGCTGTGCCAGCTATGAATGTTCACATGCTTCCTCTTCCTGTGGAGGCTGTGCTGTGAACTTAATCAGATGAATGCTATAGATACAAAAATCACTGCCAACACCAAATGTTTGTTGTTTAAGTTGGCTAAGTTCCCTGATATAGTTCACAGTATGGTCCCACAAATAATTGACCTGGCATGACAAAGGGGAAGCTGTACTGAGGGATCAAGGTGGGAATGAGGCAGTACAGAGAAACAGGTACTTACTAGCTCCTCTGGCAAGAGCTTTGATTCATAAAATCATACCCTCAGTGGGAGATAGAGGCTTGCTGCAGCCCAGCAGTGAGAGAGTGATAGAGTCTGTGCTGCCAGATGTTCCTGTTTCAGAGAAAGTAGAGCATTTTTGTCTTCTTGTGCAACTCTCAGTCCATTCCTGGTGATAAATTCTTATACAAACATCTTATTTTCCCTCAAGTAACACAAGCAAGACATTAATTGAGAAGGGAGAGAGCGTTTTCTGAGACATTTTAATTACAAGAAACAACCTTGTGGTAAACTTCTATTTTTAGTAAAACAAGTAATGAAGAATCAAAATGCTTCTCCAAACTTAATTATTCAATAATAATTACCATAGCAACCAGTTCCTTATGTGGCACATGCTGAAAACACTCTTTATGAAGCACAAGTTTACCCTCCCAATTTTTCCAAAACAGACAAGAAATACTCTAATCTGTTGATAAAGACCCAAGAATATCGAGCTGGAGATTATATTGAAATCATTTTTTTACTTCTCATGTGTTTGGGTGACATCAGCCCCGACACTGCTCTGTTTCTAGGCAGCAGAACAAAATTGCCTCCTGAAGAGGTTAATAATAGGTTTATTTCTGCTAAACATTCTAGAGTGTATTTCTGCACTTGAGGTAGTAACACACAAGTTCACTGTCCATCTGGATTTCAGAACAATTTCTAAACTTAGTCAGCTTTCTCTCCTCTGCCTCCATTGTGCTTTCCATGTGGATATAAGCTGTTGTTGTCTCAACTTCCTGATGCAGATTGCTTGTGTCAGTTACAATCTTTTAGGGCCATCTATCTATCAACATATTTCCAATCCATTTGGTTTGTTTAATGTTCATAAATATTCACTTTTCCTCAGGTTATGTGCTCTTTGGAAGTGCTGAACTCAGTCAGTCACTACACACTCCATAAACATCTGTTAATGGCCTTATGGCTCTAAATTCCCCGATGGACAACTGTGTATTTCAAAAAGGAAAATATGGAAAAAGGGAAAAAAGGAAAAAACTAAAACACAGTTCAGTTATGATTTTTGAAGTCTTGAAACTTCTGAGATTTGCTAAAACTTCTTTAACTTCCTTCCAGTCATGCATAAGCTCACAGGATTGATTCTATGTAAACTCCTAAGGAAGGCCACCTCAATTAGGTGCTCTTAATAGAAGAAATGCCTAAAAATTGTTGTATACTTAACCCAGTATCTCACCTGTACCCTTCTGAACTTCCTGCTTCTGGAGCTAGATTCAACTCTGCCTTGAAAACTGTCTGTAGCTTATTACCTAACACTTCATAGCAGACTTGGGAATTTCTTTACCATCTTTTCAATGATTTTTCCTGTTCTCTAGCATTACCATATTGTACCTGCTCTGATTACCATTTCTTCTTGATGAGCCATGTCTGGTGCCTTTTAATTATTTCTTTGAAACCTGGTGGTTCCCAAACCAACTCAAAATATTTTCTTGGTTTCACCTGTCTTGAAAAAGCCTTTTTTATATGAGTGGTAGATAAAAAGGATGTTATTTCAATCAGTGTGTTCTGTCAAATTTAGACAAAGCTTACTTGTCTGACTTGCATCCTCTCATATCCTTTGTTTTTTTTGCTAGTTTTCACAATGATTTTGCAAAGGGTTCTGAGGTGCCTGTATGGAGGACACTTTATAAATGACAATTTATTTGACAAGTGGTTTCTATGTAAACCAAGTTCTTAATCACCTTCTAAAATAAATGAAGAGCAGAGTTTTGGAATAAGAATTTTAATGACTGCTTCTTCTTGGGCCCCTCACTTTCAAAAGGACATTGGGGTGCTGAAGCATGTCCAAAGGAGAGCAGTGAAACTGGTGTAGGGTCTGGAAAGCACATCCTATGAGGAGTGGCTGAGAGAACAGAGATTGTTTCATCTGGAGAAGAGCACACTCAGGGGGACCTCATTGATTTCCACAAGTACCTGAGACAAGGTTTGAGTGAGGTGAGTGTCAGCCTCCTATGCCATGTCTCAAGTGAAAGGACAAAAGGAAATGGTCTTAAATTGTGCCAGGATTAGATATTAGAAAGAAAAATAAAAATTATCTCTGAGAGAGTAGTCAGACATTGGAATAAATTGACCAGGGAGGTAATGGAGTCTGGAATTGTTTAAGAAGCATGTAGATGTGGAACTTGGGGATGTTATTTAAGGGTGATTATGGTGCTGCTGGGTTGATGCTTGGAATGGATTACCTTGAAGGTCTCTTCCAACCTTGATGACTCTGTCATACTGTGATTCTACTGCCTCAGTGATCTTATCAAGTAACTTCCTTTAGCTCTGTTCATCCCATTATGTGATTATGTGTAACTGCAGGTTCAGCAGGGACAGTGACGATCCTGTTACAGAGATATTCCCAAGCAGTGTGGTGAAGGGTGCCTTCTTTGCATTTTTTAAATATTCAAGAAGCAGACCTCCTCAGAGCCCTATTTAAAATCAAAATACATCACTCATGGCTTTCCAAGATCACTTGCTGTGCTACTACTGTTCATCATTTAAGTGCTGTGCAAGGTACAAATAGACTTATAAATGTTGTGAAAGTATTTTCTTTCTTCACATTATTCTTCAGCTTCCCTACTGTGTGAGCATTGATCATTTTCAGGTCAGTCATAAAGAAAGAAACTTTGTACATCCTTGAAAACAGTCTGTCCTGGCTTGTAGCCTTGATAGGTTTAAGAAAATCCTCCAAGACTTCTGGAATTGGCTCCAGTAAGCTCTAGAAAAAAGGAGCAGCAAGTCTTATAAGTATTTTTTATTCTTTTTTTAACAAGAACCCCAGATCAGTATGCCTTGCAAGTCATAGTGCTTTACTCTTTGGAATGGTTTCAATCAGACTACCATGTGTCAGAAAAGTCAATTCTGCCCCTGCATAAGCTGCTTTACCTGTAACATTTTTTCCATTATTCCCTTTCTCCAAATCAAATAATATACCCATGAACTATAATTGAAAGCCAAATTCTAGTGCATTTGCTCTAAGTTCTGCTGAAGTGAGTGGAACAAGTCCTGAGCATTAGAAGAGATGGGTGACTGAACTGGGCTTGTGAGGAAATTGCAAATTAATTTGCAAGCAAAGGAGACCACCTTGTCACTGCTTTCACTTTTCAAATGTTTTGAAGGGATTTTTCTCTTTTTCACTCTCTAATCTTACTTTCTTAGTATGTGTGAAAATATAGCCCAGGTCAAAGTTAAAAGTCAGTCAAAAAAGTTTGAAAAGTGGATTTCTCCAACCTCCCACAGCCAATTTCAGTTGTCCTGCTGAGCAATTCATTTCTGAACTACTCTCAGTCTCATGTCAGCTCATCATACACCTCTTAGTAGCTTGCATCAGAAAGGAGTTATCTCATAGATAAATTACTGCCTTCCCTGATTTATCCTGGAGCAAAGGCAGAGAGTGTCTGGGGGAAGCTGGCTGGTCCAGGGCAACATGCCTTCAGTAAAACAGGGTATGGTAGATAACAGGAAAAAAGCAGTAAGCACAAAGGGAGAATAGTGATACATGCAGAGCAACTAAAGAGTCTTGAATTCCTCCCTTTTAAAAAGTAAAAGTAAGAGGTTATGGTTTAAGTCAGTAAAATCAAGAATGGTGACGAGAAAATTAATTGGAAATGATTACTTGCTGTTTATAAACATGATGCAGCACTCAAAGAAATTATAAAACTGTGAATTAAAGGAAACAAAAGGGAACATTTTTATCACAAAGGACCTAATTAAATTGTAAAAATCTTTATTATTGAGTGACATAGGAGCCAAAAGTACTATTAACTTGAGAAAGGCATCAGGAAAAGTTGTGCAGGTGCACTGAGTATATCACCTCCAGCTTAGAGGATCCTAGAAGACAGGGAGATGCAAGGATCATGCTAATCATGACCTATTTCTCACAAGCCCGGTCTAGACATCTGCTTCTGGAAAAGGTTAAACAAAACTTCATCTGGAGCCAGGATATGCATTATTATTATTTAATCATGACATATAAATTGCAAATTAATTCCCTGTACGATAGTGCAACAATACTCCAGATTCAGAAATACCAGAATATATAAAGCTGAATTTTCTGTCAGATACTTTTGGTCTGATATCAGATCTCACTTGCAAACCCCCATGACTGTGGGGAGTGAGACCTGCAGATCTGAGTTAAAGCATCACAATGAGATTAAAGAGTCTTCTATTAGGACAAAGAACACTTGGATTTTAGGAAAACTGATTATTAGATGATAGTAAAAAAATACAATGTCTATTCCAAAATGTTCTGCAACCACAGATTGCTGGAGTGTTCAAGACTATTTTGACAAGACATCACTGAATGTTTGCTGTACTTTTCTACACATTACTTACTGTTTTATCCTTCTGCTCCTGCCTCAATACTCTCTGTTTTCCACTACCAGAGAGAGTATCCTGAATGATGAACACTTGATCTGCCTTGTTGAGGCTGTTCTGGTGTTGTTATCATCCTGTAGGTATCAGAGCCTTTGAAATCCCAACCAATTACAAGGATGAGATACTGGATGAAAGTACTGAGCCTGCAAAACTTAGTCCTGTCTCTAATGCCAGTCAAATATTGCCAGTTTCTTACTCACTTTCCCAACCAATCCTCGCTTCAATGGTGTTGATGTGACCTTCCTTACAAACATGAAGAGCACAAAGAGAGGTCAATGACAGACAAATAATCCACTGAAATTTACACTCCCATTTGGCTCTCTTGCGTTCTTACGGAAAACAAAGAAGCTGTGACGCAGCTTCTACAAGGAAAACCAGTTCAGCTCTTACACAGACTTCAGCAAAGCAAAAGTCTGTGTACACAGGCACTGGCTGTGCAAGAACTTGGTTATCCTTTCAGCTTCCCCTGTTGAGTGGTTCAGAATTCAGATTATGAAAATTTGTTCTTTGCCATCAGCTGAAAAGAATTTATTTAATTTGGTCAATAATAATACAATAACTATTATCACTGATATTCTTAGCTAACTGACATTCTTTGTTTTCCTTAAAATGCCTTGCTTCCCAAACTAAAGCCATGGAACAAATCATAAAGTTGCTCTTGTAGAAGAAGCATTGCAAAAAAAATTTGTTAATTACATTTGTAATCATTCCTGGCTAGAGCTCTGTGAGGCAATTTTTGGAAATATAATTTGTGGTTCAACCAGAGTTTAATGCCCCCAAATACCGCAGATCTCATCCTCAAGGCAGAGACAATTTACAAAGTTGATGTTTCTACTTAAGATCTGAGATATTATTTTATGCAAACTTTCCTAACTGCTATTTTTGCAGCCTACAAGGCTGTCTTCGTCTCTCTTTCATTTTTTAAAAAAGATATTTTTGCTTCTCCTGTCTAATCAAATCGTATTTGTTGTTCATTGCAGATTGCAGCTCAGGCAGTGTTATTTATGTGTATGAACACTGCAGGAATCTTCATTAGTTACCTATCAGACAGAGCACAGCGTCAAGCCTTCCTGGAGACCAGAAGATGTGTGGAAGCCAGGCTGAGACTAGAGACAGAAAACCAGCGACAGGTATGGTCACCAGGAAAAACATTCCTATTTTTGTGTTAACTGGTATTGATACTTGGACAAGACCAGGCTTTTTTAGTTTTGCTGGTTCCAGTGTGATACCACCTGATTTCTGCAGGTAAAGTGAGTTTTATGCTGTTACTGTGCTGATATGTTGATATGGCATCTAAAAGATTTCCCCTGGGAAACAGGATGGATAGAGTGGCTGTTCATCATCGTTTCCCATGGAAGAGGCCATCAAATGAAGCAGCAACTAGCAGAGGTTTAAAAATGCCTCTTTATGCAAGAGGGGTTAAGCAGGGGAACTTCATGTTTCAGAGTGTTGTAGATGTTAAAACTTGCATTAGTCAAGTGAAGGATATTCCAGAACCATCTGGCTGCAACCCTGGGCCACGTGCTCTGGGATGGCTCTGCCTGAGCAGGGAGGCTGGAATAGATGATCCACTGTGGATCCTTCCAACCTGACTGCTCCTGTGAGTCTGTCAAAACTAAGCAAGCTCATGGAAGTGAACTCTATCTAGGCAGAGAAAATACTGAAGCATCCCTTCAGGCTCATAAACAGATTTTTGTGGCTGGTGACACCACAGCAGCAAAGTATCACTATTCTGTTTCTCTGTTCTTAAACTCTTCTTGAAAAACCAACTTTTGGTCACTGTGTGCAGTAGTATACTGGGTTAGGTGCACTTTTGATCCGAACAGCTGTGGTTGACCTGAGGTAATCATCTTTTTTTATCCAAAATAAGTATTGAATAAAAAAGAAGTTTCCTGCTTATTATTTTGCACCAAGGGAGCAGCATCCATACTATATATGTTACTTTGCTGTATCATTCTAAGATTAATTTAGCCTTTCATTTTGCCCTGTTGTATAAATATGTATGTCACTTCTCAAATTTATTTCATTTTCCCCCTGAAAGTCATGCTCTTATACAGAGTTCTAGAATCTAGGACTGCAGGACCATATTTTCATGCCTTTTGGGGATTTTGGGGTGTTTGGGATTTTTTTCCTTTTTCTTCTAGCTTAATTTTTCATAAACCATGATTTTATAAGCTTTACTTTGACCATAGTTTTCTGGAGCTCATTGTAAAAAACTTTCTATCACTAACTAAAGATTCCCTTGTTCCCTTGTTCCATATTATTCTGATATTTTCCTATTAGAATTATTTTATCCTCTCATGTAAAACGAAGTTAGTACAAAGACAAATATTTAGAGAAATCCAATTTTGCAGAACTTGTATTGTCTATTAGGAAAATGAAAACAGATTTTTTCCATTTGGGTGGGCAGATTTTATTTTTTTTTTTTTTTTTTTTTGGAGAGGGGAGAAGTAGTAGTTGGATCTGAAATATTTGTTTTTATTAAGTCAAGTTGAACTGTGAATTTTGTCTTGGCCCAGTGCTTTGCAAGGTTTCAGGACTGTGTTGTTCCCTGAGGGCAGAACTTCCTGGAGTGTTACCTCACTGCAGCTGAGATTCACCTATAACCAAACAAAGTAGTGTGTCACAGGCATCATATGACTGGAAATGCATAAGGGGAAATGTCCTTGGGCCAAGGAAAATACCCACAGGAGAAAAATACAGACAAGAGGACACCAAAAGAAAGATCTCTTCTAAAACTTAATTTAATAACAAATTAGCTCAAAATTTTAAAACAAAACATTTCAAAATGTTTCTGATTAATTTTCTTTGGATTTTGTAATTTTGTCATTATGCACACTACTATATATAAAAATGTTTAATAAACTTTTCAGCTTTTCATTTGTATTTGGAACAGCAACATCAAAAAAAATATTCCAATACTGGAACATCTTGAGGAATGGAGAGCCTGCTTCCCTAAGCATTCTATTTTTTTCATTTGTTTCTGAGGTAGCACCTCATTTAAGCAACTTTTAAACCTCTCTGCTTTAATATGACAGACAAGGGCACATTTTAGGTGACCACTTTTTTTAGCAGCTTGTTCATGCTCACTTAATGAGTACACAGGCAATAATTCAGTAACTGCCAGCATTTTTCTACTTTGAGGACAAATATACATGGAATCTGTGGTTCAGATGAATCTGTGGTTCAGATGAATGTAAAAAAACTTACTTGCTGTTAATGCTTATCACATTTTTAAAAGTAAGGATTCAAGTTTGCTAAATTAATTCCATTACTTTAATTTCCTATGAAGGGGGGAAAAGGTGGAAAAAACGTGCAGGATGATAGTTTTGATGCGACTTCTGAAAACTTCTAGAAATATTTTTGAGGAGCAAAAATTTTCTCTTCAACAATAGAAAATACAGGAATAATTACTTGTGTAATTCCTCCAGACAATAATTCCAGGAATTCCAAATTTATTCCACTTCAATTTATTTCCACTTCACTTCCCACAAACTGTTTAAACTAAAGGGTACTTATAGCAAAGGCAGGTTTTTTGTTGCTTTCAGTGGTGGTACTGTTACTTTTTAGAGTAGTGGATGACTTAATATAAATCTCTCGAGGCTTCTTTCATCCCCACACATCTTCTGCTTCTTAAAATGAAAGTAACAGAAAATTAAAACGTATTGACATGTCATATGTATGGCACGTCATATGAAGTGTGACAGCTTGCCAGAAAGATCCTGTAAAGTCTGGTTTTTTTCTTTACTTTGTTTAAATCAGAAGACCAGTAAAAGTAAGAACAAAACAACATGAGTTTTTAAACTACAACAAGGGGTGGTATGCTTGTCCATAAATAATTACAGGCTCCAATTTTATATAACCATGGAAATCATATAAATGTTTCAGATGCACTTCTATTCATTACTGTGTATTGTTATAACCAAGAAATTAAGTTTCAGCTCTCCCAAAATGACCCTTCCAATTTCTCAATATCCCTTGGATTCATAATCTCTAATCTTCTGTCATTCTAATAGCAATAAATGCTACTGCTGTCATTTTGCAGTATTGTGCAATGCATAAAGGAACCAGTCATGGAAAGTCGTCCAATTGTGAGCCAAACATTTTATAATCTGTGTTTTAGAGAAAAGCAAGAGGTAGCATTAGAAATGTGGAACAGTACAAGGAAACAGTAATAATACGGACAAGGAAGGATCTCTCTTTGTTAGAGGCTGTTAATGACCCTCTAATGAGTATTTGTGGATTTTCTGGAATACAGATATAAACTTTCTACTGTGTCAGCTTCTGCTGCTGGTGAAAGACAGGATATTTTTCTGCATTTCCAGATACATTTTATATATCTGAGCTGATTTTTTTCTTCAGTGAAAGCAGTTTCATTCACTCACTTGCAATAATTGCATAAAGAGCAATCAAAATAGGAGGTGAAATCACCAAGATCCCACTAGGGATGATAAAGCTTTTTTGTTGTTCATGTTACTCTGACCTGAAATTTGAATGTCATGTGTTTTCCAGATGTCATTATTTTCCCACAGTGTCTCCCTTTGGGGGTTTTCAGGGTTCCAGAATTCCTTGCACTATTTTTTTTTTTTTTTTTTTTTTCTCTGTGAAGTTTTCCAGTTTGACAGTCAAAGGCATTTTGTTGTTCAGAAATGTCTGGGCCTGTAGTCTCTGTAAATCTGAATTAGCTCCATACGCTCATTTTCCACTGAAAATATCTTCAGGTGCAAATTCAGCTTTTACACCAATTGCAATTCATTCAGTAACTGCACAGGAAGGAAGAAGAGCATGCAATGTGGACCTGGATGATGCAGAAGACTTTAGGGAGCCTGGCTCATCCAGGGCAACCTGACTCCAGTTTGGAAGTGACTCAGTTTCCAGCGTCTCTTTCCAAAAGTCTATATACAATAAAGCTCCTACATCTTTTTTCATTCTGCCTCCCCCATCCCCATTTACTCTCAGCAAGACTTGTAGACAAAATTTTCAGGAGAGTTTGAGAAAGTCAGGATTTCAGTTGTATTTTCAGATCATCAAGAATCTAATTTTCTATTGTTATCCTTTTGTTTTTAAGCACCTGGGGTAGTTTAAAGTACATATTAGCATTTTAAATTGCAATGAATTTCCTAATTCTAATTACTCAATTATGAAAATGAACAATGGTGTGGCTACAAGGGAGAATTACTCCAGCAGTCATTGCTAATGATGTTTATGCACCTACCTGTGTGGTATGATCTGTGTGATAGCATCTGGAAGTCCCAGCACTCTGTGAAACTGAGGGAACATCTGTGTCTACTTATTTCTTAATTTTCATTTAAAAATTAGAATGTTTGTGAAAATCTAAAACATTTCAGAGCTTGACATAGTTAAAGGAGCTGATGAGTATCAGAAAGACTTTATCAGAAGATGAAAATATCAGACAAGCAAGCTGCAGGAAGCAGCACAGACAAATTTGTGTTGTAAAAATAGCCTCTGATTAGCAGTTATTGATAAAATAATGAATTTAAATATTTTCTAATGAATTGTAGTTAGAGGCCAGTTCTTAAAAGATGTATTTATATCAAGCAAATTAATATGGCTGCCAAAAAATGTCCTCCGATTTTGTTTTTAAAACATTGCAATTATGAATAAAAAACAAATGTGAGGTTCTCAGCTTTCATAAATCCATTTTATTCCAACAACAACATAACTTTCTGTTAGAAATTTTTGTTTAATACTTTCATTTGATATCTACGTGTTTCAAAAATGTTGACAACCAGTCCTATACTTTGTTAATGAACACTTCAAAGACACAATCTTTGTTTTTATCTTGATTTTGTTGTAAGGACACAGCAGGTAATTGTGCTTTCATCATATCTGGGCAATGAAAATAGATAGTCTAACTCACTTTCTTAATTAGCTACTGAAAACCCTTCAAAACCAATGAGTATGTAATTTTCCTCATTGTGAAAATGCTCTGAAATTTCCTTAATGAAGTGCAGAAACTTGCACTAAATTTCTATTTCATTTCTATTTCTCAGGATGCAAAATCCCTAAGTTTTAAATGAATGACATATTAAATCCAGACACATATTGAAATGATGTCTTTATGAAGAATTGCATTCAATACATATCGGATGTCCTAACCTGCTCTTTCTCCAATCTTTGCTTGAAATTTGTTTAACATTTTAAATCCTGAAAGACTACAATTTAATTATAAAGAATCTCTCAGATAACTTTGCCATGCTGCCTTTTCCTGCACCACACATAAATATGTCAAGTTATACATATCTGAAAACAATTATTGTGTAGTGGAGTCAAGAATATTGTTGTGCAATAAAAATTGTGCAGGAATATTTGACTAACTGAAGCTGCAAATGAAGCCTAAAAAGGACTAGGCAGGGAAAATCACAAAAATTAAATAGCTAAAGTTATTATAGCTATAAGACTGTTAAAATCAGTCCAGCCCTTACCCATTTTTCTTGTGATAAGATCACAATATTACAGGATAGCCATTCATAGGAAAGGTATTTAGTCATAATTAGAAACTTCTCTGATGTCATGGCCATACTTCAACTCTCTATTCAAGACTGCTCTTAGACCAATGAGACTAATTAATCTTGGACAAAGTAATAGGAAAATATGGATGGGAGGCTGCATGCACACTAAGCAAAGTTGTTAAACTGTATCTTGCTAACATTAATAACTTGGGGTCTGGACTAATGTTCAGAAAACCCAATATATATCCTCTCTGAAACATTTTGTTTACATTATTTCTAGTAGATTTTGAGCACCTAATAACATTTTATAAAGAAGTTATTTGAAATCAGAGGAGAAAACAATCCATATCTGTTTGACTTTTACATTCATCCTCTGGAGAGGTGTTCATTTTTGTTCTCGGTGTAGCAGGTTATGCATCATTCATGAAGACAAAACTCTTTACCTCTTGTGCAGAGCTCACCAGCAAAGGCTGCTCTGCCCCTGCTGTGATAAACTATTGGGATGGAGTGAATTCAAATCAGAAACAAATCCTCCAGGTTTTAAGTCTTTACAAGACATATGGAGAAAATAATTCTAATTTTAGCACCACATTTGTGCAGTTTCAGTGCAGATATCTAGTTCTAGAAGTTACTAAAGCCACAACACGTAAGTCTCTTTAGCTGTATTGTTTAAATCCCTCTGCAATTCATTCCTCAGCAAGCAGGCCCCTTTCTCTGCAGAAATAATCTCAAATTCCACAAAGAAAACGTCCTCTTATGTGGAAATAAAAGCCCTTCTTAATATCTTCCTTAATCCTTATGAAAATGTTCTTGGGCATCTAACACGCTGGCAGAGGAAATGGAGCTGAAGGCTGGAGGCAGGAGAGTAGGTGGGGAGCAAGTACTGTCTCCTTCCAGTCTTGCAAGGACTCCCCAGGCCAGAATGTCCAGGCTGGTACCAAACCTGACCCACCAGATCCCCCATAGGGATGCTTCCCATCAAGGTGGGACAAAGATGGGCATCTGCGAGTTTTAATTATGGGTTGAGTCAGATCACTGGGGAGAAAGAAGAAAAAGGATTCTACATTAAATGGTGCAATGAGAAAACTTCCCTAAGGGAAGACAATTGTACAGACAATTCCTCCCTGCATGTCCTGCCACTACTGGCTTACTGAGCACCTACATTCCAGGTAATCTCCTTCACATCAGGGATTCCACAAATCCAATTAAAGCTCATTTTGAAAGTCAAAACAGTTTGGATGTTGTTTCATTTGATTTGCATAAATGATTAGAGCTCACCACTCGAAAGGACCATTTGTCCAGGTGGGAAGAAGATGGTTTTGTTTTCTAGGTATAATCACACATTCTGTCTTTCTAGCATGGATATCAGGGCTGAAAAACGAGGAGACAGCCCTTAGTCTTCAGAACAATCTGTTGTTGGCATGTTTAGTCTCTTCTGCCTGTTATCTTTAGAAAAACTGTAATCCTGCCTTAATCTCTTTTTCCATTAAAAAAACCTGTTCCGTTTGACCATTTGTTTCCTTCTACCTCTGCTTCCAGAGGATTTTTTTTCACACTTTACCCTGCAACAATCTCATGGCTTTAAGAAGCTCTCTGCAGATTGATGAACTCTGGTTTGGTTTTTTAGTTTTGTTTTTTATATTTTTTAAAGCAGCTTACATGTTATGTAGGTTTTATCAAGCTCTTACAAATCTAGAATTTAATCAACTGTCAGTACTTTGCAACCTCTAAAATAAAAGCAGATTGGACTGGGATTGGAAAGGACTCTTTAAGAGGGGTAAGCACCATGAAGTCTTGTGTATGTGTACATATATATATACATATGCATGTATGTACAAATATGTATATATATATATATATATTATATATATTATATATATATATATATATATACATTGGTGGTAAAAATATTTAAATACCTCTAAAGTGGTATGAGTATAAAGTTCAGATTTAGTTTAAAAATAAAAGAATAATCTTAATTTTAGAGATCACATGGTCTTTATAACAACAGATTAAAGTGCTTCATATTTAAAAATTATCACAGTAAGGTGTTGCCCTGAGAATCAGGCCTTTTGATATTTTCAAATTTCTAGCCACTTTCCCAGGAAAGTAACTATAAACATAGGTGTTTATACATTCCATTAAAGATATCCCTTTTGATGGATATCTCTCACGGCCAGTGTGGTTGGGAAGGTGTTAACCTGACTATCCAATCCCTGGTCATTGTCTAAAAACCTATAAATACTGAAAGAACAAATAAACATTTCTTCTTTTTCACTACACCTCAAACTGCATCCATGTGAATCATTTCGTGTCCGACAGCAACAGTAAGGTTTGGTTTTTTTAAAGGGCAAACAATAAATTCACAATTTATAGAAAACCTATTTAAACTTCTGTCCAGATATTAAATTTTTCCTCTTGATAGAAGCTGATTTTTTGACTCTGAGATTCTAAGTAAAGCTTCACATTTAACCAGACTTTCTTTCATCTTGGTACTTTTTCTCTAAAAAACCATGGTCCCCACAGAAATTTTTTCTTCATGTTGTTCCATCAGCACTTAGAAGATCAAACTCTAAGTATACTCTAAGTATAACATACTGGTTAATCCAACAAATAAAGGAATGTGAAAAGTTTATATTCTTCACAATCCATTTCCATATTCTGATTTAGTAGGTGACCTGTTTTCTAAATAAAATAACAAATTTCTCTTCCTCATTGTTGGGGGGAAGAAATATCTACATTCACTTATGATTTTTTAGATAGCAGTATGTATATTTATTACACCTTCTCTCAAAACACTCCATTACTTAGCCCATTTGCAGTAGAAATCCAAATATTATAAAGTCAGATTTTAGATGTTGTGCCTTCACATTCACTGCTGGTGCTTGTTTCTTTTCATCAAAGCATAACCTCCACATTTTGATTTCAAGTAGAAATCTAAGGAAAAATCAAGATAAAAATTATCTGCTGCCTTCTCTTTCATTCCTTGCTAATCCAGAGTGATCACATGGACTCAAACAGAATAATGAGATTTATAGCCAATGCCAGAGAGATAAGAGCCAGACCCTGACTTCAATTCATATAGGGGAAAAATTTCAGTGTCAGATCTTCAGGCATGGGAGCTTTCCCTGGGGGAAATTAGTGAGAAAGAAATCTCTTTCCTAGTAGATGGCTTTTGGATTCACTAAGGATAAAATTCCTGTGTGGAACTTTGATCTCTAAACCAGGTAGTTCAAATGTTGTGCTGGTCAATAGTAAATGAGACTGACTGGATTTTGGTGGCCTGTGTCTCCTGTGTTCTCTGCTCTTTGCTAAAGAGAGAAGTGTCTTAAAAAAAACAAAACAAACCCTTTTCAGAGCTGCCACTGACTAGCGACTCTTGCTGACGTGTCAGGAAAGTGGACAGAGATGGAATGAGTAAATTAAATAGTTTCCTTAAATGAAATAGTTTCTGCCCCCTACAGTGATGAGAGTTCTACCAGCTGGGCTGTCATACATTTCTCTCTGCTTAGTAAAGAGCTCAAAGCTCCAAATTCATCAAATTAGTGGTTCTGCTATGAATTTCTCATTCAGGATTAGAACTGTTAGTGTATTAAGAAACTTTCCTTAGTGCCTTGAAAGGACTGTAGGAGGACTCTGAAATTAATGTCCTTAATTAATAGAAGGACTCTGTAGTCCAGGTATTGGTTTTAGATCATATAACCATGACCAGTACCAATTACAAAAGAGACAGAGTCAAGTTACTGATGCCGTTACTGAGATAATTTAAGGTAGGATAGAATACTTGGATTAACATTTATAAATAGGCTAATGAGTCTTTCATAGCATCAGTATTCAACTGCCCATCTACAAGACTATTCAAAGGGGTTTCAATTTCAGGAGATGACTATTTCTGCCCCCTACTGAAAATAAGTTTTATCCTGCTTATGCTGTTTAGTACTAGAGTCTCTTAATTCTCTGACAAGGTGCATTGCTTGTTTTGATCAGAAAATATGACCTTGTTGCTCTTATTCATCTTGGTGTTCTGCAGCAATTTTGTCATATAAAGCTAAACAATAAAAGGCATAAAAGCCTTCTTTCTGATATTTTCCATGTCATTAGCTGCCATGAGTACTCCTGAGAAATGTGTATTTTACTGAAGTTGTCTAGCAATTTTCAAAACAGCCCAAAAAAAGTAACAAAATTGAAAAAGAGACATCTAAATCAATAGAAAATAGAAATAGTCCAGAAGAATTAAATGAAGATTTAACAGCAGATAAGTCAAAGATCTTCCAGAGAAACATATCACAATAAGTATTAAAGTCAGATGGTGCCATTCTGATATTTTAGAACAAATTTGAATTGTAGGAGCTGTTTTGTGCTCATTTTCTATTCCAGTAAAACAAGGAAAAAGCTTAAGATTATGCCATTATGAAATCAGTCCCCAGTGTTGTGTCTATCTTCCTTCTGTTCTTTGGCTCTGACTCTGGCCTTGCTTTGCAAACTAACTGAAATTTATGGAAGCCAATACACCAGAAGACAGTACAAAGATTTTTGTCATAATATGAGTCTTATTTCCATATAAATATTTTTCTTCTGAATATTTGTCTTCTCCACTATTGTTTAATAAACAATAAATAACAAAAAAATCTTCATGATATTTGGAAGAAACAAAATTACAAAACTATAAAATATTCCTTTCCATTATTATATGAGTCAAATGGGTTACTCTGGGGCTGGAGAATATCACTTGTTCAGCTCAAGGGATCCTCAGCATAAATAGGACATTGACCTGTTGGAGAAAGTCTTGAGGAGAGTCATAAACATGATCAGAGAGCTGGAGCACCTCTCCTGTGAAGGCTGAGAAATTTGGAATTGTTCAGTCTGGGGAAGAGAAGCCCCTGGGGAAGCAGCATAGAACCTTCCAGTACCTAAAAGGGCTACAAGAGACATGGAGAGGGACTTTTGAAGAGGACATATAGTGGTAAGACAAGGGGGAATGGCTTCAAACTGGAAGACAGTAGGTTGAGATTACATATTAGAAAGAAATTATTGACTGTGAGGGTGGTGAGGCATAGGAACAGGTCACCCAGAGAAGTTATGACTTCCTCTTGCCTGGAAATTGGATGGGACTGTGAGCAACCTGGTTTAGTGGGAAGTTTTCCTGCCCATGGCCGAGAGGGGGTATTGACTGATCTTGAACAACCCAAACCATTGCATGATTCTGTGGTAAATGTTCATGGCTACATGTCAGGGTGGTAATACAAATTGTTTTGTAACTCCTGCTTTTCACCAGCCATTTGTCTAACATGGTTGGGTTTCACAATGAAAGGTAAATCTAACATGCTCTTCATTCAGGAGATAGAAAGTCATATGTAAGGATTCAAAGGATCTGGAATTATTAAAAATTGTGTGCATTAATACAGACACCTAATTTGAGAGCACTTAATCTGAGACCTGTGGTTCCTACTGCCTAAGCTAAAAGAAAACTCAAGCAACAAAGCACTCTTAGGAGATTGTTTCATGATGTGCTCCCACCCACTCCCATGCAAGTTAGTGGTGCTCATGTGGCCTTATGACAAGCTGATTCATTGTACCTGTGCCGTAGTGAAATCACTGCCTGCAGTTAGCTTCATGATCAGCTGTGTTACTTTTAAAATTAATTTTGTAAATATTTTTGTAGATATTTTAAAGAGGAATTATTTTTTATAAAATATATATTTATCAGCAATAACAAGTATGCCCCCCCCAAAAAAAGACAAAGAGTGGTTGTCTTCCAATTCCCAGCATTCTACAGGATGAGCTAAATATTTATGAAGTCAAAATTATACTGGGAAGGCATAAAAACCCAAACTGGCAGCCCTGAAATCATCCTTCTACATCTCAGGAACTGCAGGATAAGCAGGGACTAAGACTGTGATCTCCTTACACAGATACAACTGGATTATAAAAAAGGCATCTCCTTTTACACCTGGCAGTAGACTGTTAGTCATCAAGCCCAGCCAAGGTTTTGTAATGTGTCTTCAGGTATTGAATCATCAAACTATTTGCTATCCAGCCAAAACAAAGGAACAGCAGTGCCTTGCAGTTCCTCCCTTCAGTTTGTGCTACATGTATTGTTTTATGCTGTTCTGGACAACAACAGAGGAAACAATTGGATAACATGTCCTTCCTACAAAAATTATGTGGGAAAAGCTTTTTCCTTCTTTCATTACCACAAACTTTGGAACAAGTCTCAGTTAATTGAGATTAAACACTTTTATAAAGGGTCATGACTCTCAGAAATACTGGGTTATCAGTTTGGTTGAGATTCTAGCTATGTTTCATAGCCAAAAGCTAAACAAAAGGAGATTCCAAGACCTCCTGTGTGATCTGGTCTTGCTTCTCTTTTAAGACAGCAGATGCTTAAATGGAACGTGCAGCCAAGGATGGGATAATTTGGGACAGTAATTGCTGGAATTAAAATAAAACAAAGTTGCTATAGCTCATATCACAGATTGCAGCAGTAAGTAGTAAAAGCTAAAAGGCAGCCTCACAACCCAACACATCTGAATTAATTAGGTACTGCAGTTCCTTCAGTATTTTTTAATTAACTCCAATTGTCATGATGAGCCACAAGGAAGAACAGCTGCAGATAGACTGTCCATTGTACATTAAGTAAACACAAAGGAATTTCTTTTCAGAGCAGTTCATCATAATGAGAGGTGCTAATTTCCTTTTTCTAGAGTGGCATCTACAATAATTACATCTATTCTGAACATTGTCAGATTTTCAGTAGAAAATTTGTATCAATTTCCCTTAAATGTAATAAAAGTTCATGTGCTCCAGAAAGACTAAAACTACTCTTGATCTGAATGGGCCTTTTCACAGCTATTAAGTTCAGTATTTATTACAATAAAACGTCTCTGATATTAATTGTAAATACTGTTAAAGACAAGCTTGATGGTTCTGGAAAAATGATTCTTAAAAGTCAAGATGAAAAATGTGAAACATATTCTCTAGAGCACCTATCGTTAAGCACTTCTGGAGTACACCCACTGCAGTTTTACACAAGTGTCTTGGGAACAGCCACAAAGCAGCATGATTCCAAACCCAGACTTACTCCCACAGCATCTCTGTAGGTTCCCCCTTTTGATGGTACGTGTAGAGGAGGAAGAGAAAAACCTGAACTAACCTGTCAGTCAAGAGGGGCTTTTCCTGCCTTGGCAAATAGATCCCAAATAAAAATTACATGAAACAAAGGAAAATCTGTAAAATCTGAGTGGAGGTGGTGCACAGAGCTTATGCAGACAGCAGACCTTGCAGGGGTAATGCCCTCACATGACCTGCAGAGAAACCTTGGGGAGTTTGACCTTCCTCTTAGAAATCTCCTCCAGGTCCCAAATTGCTTGTCAATGTTTTTTGCTTGTTAGTGTTTTGGTGTCTTTGATCAGCCTGAGTGGAAAGGTCTCCTATTTTTATTCAGAAGACTGAGGCTTTGTGCACTGGTTAATTGACTCCTCAAAAACTGCTGCAAAGTTCATTATTTATTCATCAGGGATGTGTCCCACTTCTCTGTGGATGTGCCTACACATGGAGTTTGTGCAGTTGTAAGCACTGGTACCCCCTGATTTCAGTACCAGTGGCCCAAGGGATCAGTGTATACAGACCACAGCAAAGCTGTCCAACAAAGACTACTGCAAAAACCAGTAAATGGGCCTTAGAGGCAGCATAAGTGTTAAACTACAGTCTTGGGACTTTAAGTAGATGTGGGTGACTCATGAAATTAATTTACTTATCATTGCAGGATTTGTTCCACTGTTGCTAACTTTTCCTGAAGGAGTAGATTGGGTAGGAGTCAGCTCCATATTTGACGCCTCCTAAACTGGGTGACTACACACATTTTACATCTATGAGCTCCTACTACCATCGACTGGGATCTAGTAAAAACAGGCAACAAAGCCCAAACACACACATAGTGACACTGAAGGAGTCATTTACTCAGTTGAGAATCTCTCCAGATTCATTGGATGAAATGGAAGTTTGGGCATAAATACTTTGGAGTCACAAAGCCCAGGTGTCTGAATGCAGACCTTAATTCTACCATCAATTTGTTACATTTAGTGATTTCTACTGGTGTTTTTCCCTTTACCATGGTTAGTTTTTGGGTTAAATGTACTTCTTTTACTTATTTACTCTAAACTCTGACTGCTCCATCTTAAAGACTAGGGTTCATTCTTGTCATGGATGGTTATTAGAAGAATAGTTTACCAGCTCTTTTCTAGCATTCCTTTGCTGTTGTTTTCTTTTTTCTATGCCTTTTCTTTTGAAAAATATATCTATGTTCCTTTTCAAACCACTTACCACTCCTTTGAATTGTCTCCACTTAGCCCACTGCTCAACTAGTAATCTTTCAAAAGAGCTGGGTAATGGAGTTTCCTTCACCCTAGAGTTCATAACACTTCTTTTTTGGCCTTTCTCTGTAAGAGAAAGAATTTTTTTTCATGTGTTTCCCTCCAGCTCTGAAAATGCCTTCCAAGAGAGACTGACTAGAAATGTGAAGACTCTTTGATCACGTAAATAGTAAAGCACAGAGGACAATTAAAAAAAAAAAAAGTACTTTTTTTTTCCTCTAGAATTAGCTACTCTTTTTTTGTACCTGACCTCCACTCTTTTGTGCTGCTCTTCTGTGCCACAGTCTCTAAATCTGTGAAACAGCAGCAATAATATTTAAGTAGCTTGACGGGGAGTTATGTGGCAAAGATCTTTATATCAAAGGAAGAGTGACCTGGCACTTATTCTTAAATAACCAAAAATCTTTCTTAACTGTTGGATTGAAGAAAAGTGATGTGAAAGACCTCTGGAAAAGGACATAACTTGGTCCAGAGAACACTAGAATCAGCTATAGGAGAAGAGAGAATGGAAATGATCCACACTAGAGCCCACCTCAACTCCCAGTTTGGAGAAGAAGCCTGGTTCAGCATTCCTCCCATCTTGTCAGTGTGGTGTGATGTGAGAGCAGCTTGGCATAGCAAGGGACAGCTAATGCCCATGGAGGGAAAACTTTTCTGTCGTTTGAATGTTTCAATTGATGGCAACTGAAGTGCCTCAAAAATGTCTGTGGATACACACACACACTTAAATGCTGTTTTTCTTGCAGTGCTCCTCAGCACAAAATACATAATGCAGAGTAGTGACACAGGTGGTATGTGAACCTTCAGCTGTGATTCCAACAAAGGCTCATCACACACTTCAGTATTAATGGAGGAGGGCTGTGACAGAGGCAAACTAATTAACCTCAATTTTATGGGTCATTACCAGATCTTATGTGCAGATAAGAACATTTAACTTACCTTAATGAGTAGCATGAAGGTTAAGATATCCAATGTGCTAGGCACATTTTTCTTGGCTTAGTGAACATGTGCCAGGCCAATTATGTTTTCTTTTAAATAAACTTTCTAGAGGCATTGCTCAATACCCTCTTAAGTGAATGCAAATAAGGAATGTAAGATTTTCCTTAGGGGAAAAAAAAGTACATTCTCTATTTAAGCCATATGTGTATGAAGGAAATGACTTTTTTATTAATGTTCTCTTATCATAGATTTCATAAAAAGTTCAATAACAACCAGGATATCTGATTGGGTTTTTTAATCTTTTTTTTTTAAAAAAAATTGTATTCCAATTTGTCATTTTACATGGGTAAGCTAGGAAATAACATATTTCTTTTTACAGTGAAAAAAATTAGTATTATTCTGACTGTATCTTCACAAAAGTCACTGGACACTTTATTCATTCACCTCCCTGAAATACTGATCTGATTTGTTCAGGAGGTAGATTTATTTTTTGGTCATATTGATCTAGGTGTCTTAAGAGTGAAGGGATAAGAAAATCTAAGTGCCTTCTTAGTGCCTCTGAGGAGGCTCAAAGACACAAAATGTTAAAAATATTTCTGGCTCCTAGACTACCAATGATCAGCTCTTTGCAAGCCATCTTAAGAAACCATGGGACATTTGCATGTGATTGAAGCTACCTGAGGACTAGATGTTCCTGTAAAACCTGGGTTTGCAGGAGTATGAAGGACCTCCTGAGGGACTGAATTGCTTCTTGCTATGAGAACCATCACATCCAGTGTTTACACATCAGAAGAATGAAGGATATCAGAAATCCCAGGTGGAAAAGGTGAAAGAAAGCCAAGACAAAACAGATGTGCTAAAATTAGAACCACCTTGTATGGGGAAACAAAAAGTCTGAGCTTGGCTATTTCCCAGAATAAAGGATGATCTCACTGCATTATAGTTCACAGCCTGCTCTATATCAGCCATCACTCGGATAATTTTTTCTCTCTTCCTCACAAAGGCAGCTCTTGATTTTGCAAAAGTTTGTACAATAAGTGGATTAAATATAAGGAGAGTCTCAGTTCTCTCATAGTCTGGCAGCATGTTATGTAGGAAGGAGTGCCTTCTTGGAAGGGGGTGTAACATATGTGCTCCAGTGGTGTAACACTCCTGTGTTCCAGTGGTGTAACATATGTGCTCCAGTGGTGTAACACTCCTGTGTTCCAGTGGTGTAGCACTCCTGTGTTCCAGTGGTGTAACACGTGTCCCAGTGGTGTAACACTTCTGTGCTCCAATGGTGTAACACTCCTGTGTTCCAGTGGTGTAACACTCCTGTGTTCCAGTGGTGTAACACTCCTGTGCTCCAGTGGTGTAACACTCCTGTGTTCCAGTGGTGTAACACTCCTGTTCTCCAGTGGTGTAACACTCCTGTGTTCCAGTGGTGTAACACAATGTGTTCCAAGGTGTAACACTCCTGTGTTCCAGTGGTGTAACACTTCTGTGCTCCAATGGTGTAACACTCCTGTGCTCCAGTGATGTAACACTCCTGTGTTCCAGTGGTGTAACACTTCTGTGCTCCAATGGTGTAACACTCCTGTGTCCCAGTGGTGTAACACTCCTGTTCTCCAGTGGTGTAACACTCCTGTGCTCCAATGGTGTAACACAATGTGTTCCAAGGTGTAACACTCCTGTGCTCCAGTGATGTAACGCTCTTGTTCTCCAGTGGTGTAACACTCCTGTGCTCCAATGGTGTAACATTCCTGTTCTCCAGTGCAGCTTTTGGCAGTGTGTGCTCTCCCCTCTTACACAAACATACAGTTCACCTCAGCTGGGGCTGCCACCTAGGCAAATGGAGGTGTTTACCCACAATGTGTTTCCATCAGAGATGAGGATTTTTTGCTAACTGCTAATTAAGACTGCTCAGAGTGAGAATTCTTCATGATCTACATGCTGAAAGTTGTAAGTTAGTAATGATATCACCTCCTATGAAAGCTAGGGACAGATTCCTCCATTTACTCAGTTTCATCTGTAGCAATATTTCATCCATGACATTGAATCCTGCTGGCATAAAAATCATTATTTTCATGATTGGTTGGCTTGTGTTATTCCACCCATCTCTCTGGGGTTTTTTTGTGTCTCTGGACAAATTTGCACCTTGGAGAAGGGACATAACTCACAGCCTGTATAATATGAGATTATTTTATATCCTTCTGATATAAATTTGCCTCAAAACAAATTCAACATTATTTTCTTTGACGAGAGGAGAGGAGAGGAGAGGAGAGGAGAGGAGAGGAGAGGAGAGGAGAGGAGAGGAGAGGAGAGGAGAGGAGAGGAGAGGAGAGGAGAGGAGAGGAGAGGAGAGGAGAGGAGAGGAGAGGAGAGGAGAGGAGAGGAGAGGAGAGGAGAGGAGAGGAGAGGAGAGGAGAGGAGAGGAGAGGAGAGGAGAGGAGAGGAGAGGAGAGGAGAGGAGAGGAGAGGAGAGGAGAGGAGAGGAGAGGAGAGGAGAGGAGAGGAGAGGACTTCATTCATCTATGTGTTCTGTAGTCTACATATGTGCCTTATTTGGAAGTTCACATCTGGTTTTCCCTAGATATATCCTATTCCCCAAAATGTCTGAAATTTGGTGATAAGTAGCTTACATAACTAACATTATCTTCTTTAGTTCAATAAGATTTCAGTATTTACAATCCTGTAAAGCAAAAGAAAAGTGAAAAATTGTAGCTGTGCTTCAGAGTGATTAGGAGTGATATATTCCAATAGTGGACAAAGCCTTCTAATTTAAAGGGGACTGAGGGCAAGAGGGCACGATAACAGTATTTTAGTACAGAAAGATTATTACAGAGAAAGCAGCAATCAATAATTATCCATGCCCAATTTGAAAGGATAAAAAGAAGGTTTAATTTGCAGAGAAACAGATTTGGGTTGGATACTTGCAAAATCTGTCAAAGCCGTTAAACTGATGAGCCATTGAAGCAGGGACATTCTAAAATCTCCCAGGGGATGATCTAGGGCTTTTGTGAAAGAATTTTATTACTTTTTGAGGGCTTGCCTGGCTGTACTAAGATGTGGTTAGTTAGAGCAGAGTGCTAATGATCATGATTGCAGGTTCAATCCCCATATAGGCCAGTCACTTCAGATCCTTGTGGGTCCCTTCCAACTCAGAGTATTTGGTGAAATTCTGTGAAAATTCTAGGGTTAATTATATTATGACAGACCTGGAAAAAGCACTTCTGTGTATATGTATGTATCTCCTTATACACTAATACTAGAAGTATTTGTACATTAATATATGTATTATGTAATATAATATGCCACTGATACACTGAGTTTTTACACTAATAGTAAACTAATATACATGGATACTTTACTAATAAATGTGAAAGATATACATTATAAATAAACATGTGCATGTATATAAACATATGTCTCAAATGTTTACTCTTCCTGAGTGTTCTTGAAACACAGACAAGACTAATTAGAAATGTTGAATACGTTCTCCAGTCTTCCTAGTCTAGAGGACCAGTTTGAATGGCTGCATGTCAGCTTCTTTTATTCTTCCTTACCTTATCCAGAGGTGTCCTGGACTCTGGACTGAGGTTGATAAAGTGAATTATCACAAATGGCCTGAGCTAGAATTTTTAGAGAGGGGAGTCACATATTAAATAACCAGTTATGCAGATCTTTAAAGAGGGCATTGTGAAATACCAGTTCAGACTGATACTGACACTTTGGTTTCCTCTTTGTTTTAGGAACGGCTGGTGCTCTCTGTGTTACCACGGTTTGTAGTCCTGGAAATGATAAATGACATGACCAACGTAGAAGATGAACATTTGCAGCACCAGTTCCATAAGATTTACATTCATCGTTATGAGAATGTCAGGTGGGTGGAGTAGCCTTTCTGTAATGTCTAAGGTTTCAAAAGTTGCTAAATTACTCTTTTCTGAGGGTTTCCCTTCTGTTGCTTTATTCATTTGTAAATTAGAAAATTAGTGTACCCTTGTTTAGTATTTGAGCAGAGAAGCACTTTGATGCCTTCTTTTACTCATCAGGATGGCTGGATGTCATGGCAATGCCAAGACTCATTTGAACTAAGCACTGAGGCTGCACCATTTGTGCCTTTTTTTCACTTTTTCACACTTAGTCCACTTAAGCAGTCAGGATTGCACAGGAAGGGGAGCCCTGCCTACATGTGAACACATATTCTGCCACAAACTGATGGTTCACCCCATACTCTGAAGAATGAGATGGAAATTTGTAAGATGTTCTCAAAGATGGCGACCTAATTTATATGGTTCCTCTAATTTATAGCCATTTTCCGTTAATCATTATTATTTATTATTTTAATTATTATTAATAATTATCATTATTTTCTTAATCCCATTTCCTTTCTTTATTCCTCTAATTTTTTTCTTTCCCAAAGTTAGTTATCAGAAGGGTGATAATTATCCTATGAGCTGCTACTCAAGGTAGTTGAGTCCTAATTGTCCTAATTGTAAATTTACACCAGAATGATCAACTTCCACTCCACGACACGACATAATCCTGTTTTTATTTTATTTCCCAAAAATCAGAATATTTTGTTAAGACAATAGCATTTTCCATAAGCCTTTCCCAGGTCACAAGGGTAAACTATTGAGTGACCATCTTTAAAATTATCATTGAAGGAAGTGAAAAATAAGCATAGATATGATGGTAGATAGTTTGCTTGGGAAGCATGTACTTTGCCTTTCAATGAAACTAAAATATAACTTTGTCTGGACAAGTTCAATAAAAATAATTTGCACTTCTGCAAAAGAATAAATTGATTATCTGCTGCTTCTGTGGCCATGCAGTAGCTCAGATATGTTATTTTATTAAATCTGATTGAAAGTATCAAGGACCCTCATAAAGGTTTGAGTTGCACTAAATGAAAATGTCTTCCATTAACCTTTTTCATACTCAGAGTAAGTGTTCCTGTAGAAGAATCAAAATATGGAGAAGATGGCCCTTTTGTTTTAATGGAAAAGGGTTGTAGACAGGGTGAGAAGTCAAAACATGTTTTATGCTTGAAAGAGATTTGAAATTAAAATTCTGCATGCTTTAAAATATAGATACTGGTTGGCTTCTATGCATGCTGTCAGAAACAAGATAATTTTCAAAACTAAATTTCATTCACCTTATTTTTTCCCTAAATATTCAGTACTGAACACTACCTAAACCAATGTTAGATGTAAAAGTAGTACGCAGTTAGAAATTTGTGTTGGTTTGGAAATTAAAAGTGTAGAAACTAGTAGTTTCTACTACCTTTAGAAGTCCATACATTTAAAGATGTGCTATATTGTCAGTAGCCAACCTTATCATTACTGTATTTCTTATTGGTTACATTAGTAATTCTCAGACGCTGTCAAATTATGATCTTATTCACCACAATCATCAGCTAAAGTGAAACAAAATCTTCTGCTACTCAGATCATAACACCAGTTATTAGTTGACTTTCAAGTGCTAACAAGGTTTGTGCCATAATGATATGTGTTTTTTGGAACATCACTACTTTATAAAGCAGCCAATACTTGCTTTGCCTAATAAGTCCTGAGCTATTGTATGCTTTGTTCTGGGTGGTATCCTGCACACCACAGACTTTGTGTGTGCTAATGTTTCTCTGTATATAATCTATGTATAATGTGATCATTCTAAGCACAGTAAGTAGCCAAAAGACAATAAAACTAAATGGATGTTGAAGCACAGGTTAGAAGTCTGTTTGCAAATAATTTGCTAATGGGGTTCCTATCATAACTTCAGGCAAACAAGTTGATACACCTAAATTCAAAGTATGATCATTGTAAAGTCAGTAGAATGAAAAAAGAATTATCCAATTAAGATTCATACTTTACAAAGAGCACTACAGTCCTAACTTGGGTACTTCTACTAAATGCCTAAAATTAGATGCAATAAAACTGGCCTTAGCCTGGTGTATATCAAGACTGTCACAAATCTGTCTGTAGTCTTGTGTGATTTGAAAATCCACAATTTCATGACTCCTATTTTTGACAGAACTTTTTCTCACTCTTAGCAGTGCTTTTTTAGTCCCTTCAATATTTATATTCAGTATTCCAGAATGCAGAGAAGTCTAGAGCAAAGGTCGTGTGACTTCAAAGGTAGTAAAATGACCCTTCCACTAGTAAAATGCTAGAAGGTAACTTAAAACATTCAGTAATTAAAGGAAATAGATGGAAATATTTATGTGTTTTCTATTTTTTTTAGCATTCTTTTTGCAGATGTTAAAGGATTCACCAACCTTTCCACAACTCTGTCAGCCCAGGAGCTGGTCCGAATGCTGAATGAACTCTTTGCCAGATTTGATCGACTAGCACATGTGAGTTAAACACAATTTTCAAAAAGACAAAATCAATTCCATGTTTGGGAGTTTTTGGAAATACCCTCTGATCCCTCTGAACAATATATATCCAGATTCTCCCCACTGGGATTTTATACAGCAGTTGAGATTGGAAGATGCTGACAAAGTTCTATGAAAGATGATGAGTTCTGATAGCAAATGAAAGCTGAGGCTGTCATCAGAACTTTGGGCTTCTGCAGTGCTGGACTACACAAAGAATGGTGTGAAAGGAAACCATCTACAACAGCTTCAAAGGAAGCTTCATATTTTGGATCTTTGCTCATTTTTTTTAATTTTTTTTTTTAAGACAATAGCTTTATTTTGTCTTCTGCAAATTTTAATTCTTCTTGAAGAAGATTAAAAGACGTATTCATTTAAGGTCATCTAATCAGTTCCCACAGTCTTTGCAGCGGTTAGTTACTAGCAGGGTTTACAGTCTTTAGACTGGGTTCTATCTAACTCAACAATGATATTAATTAAACACAGCAGAGGAAATTATTACACCAGGAAAATGAGTTGCTACTTAATTAATGCTGATCAGAAAAAAACATAAAGCACAAAAATACAAGTAGAACACGTGCTCAGTTTTGCTTGGCTTGTATATTTCATTCTTTTTCATATTTCCTTGGTCAAAATTTAATTTAATATGGCTATCTTTAGGTGTCAATATCTGAGCTGAGTATTAAGGCTTCTAAATGAAGGCAATGAAGTACATTTAATGGAGTTTATCTTATCATTTATCCAGTCAAGTGCAGGTATATAGTATGGGAAAATGCTAATTTCACTCTGAAGATCATAGACTATGCTGTCTATTTACTATAAAGAGAACATAAAGCAGCTTGGTCTGATGCACAAATTTACATCCCTCATTGGCTTTTATACATTTCTGAATCAGGTTTATGGGGTATTTGTACACATACTACACAGTATCAGTAAGATCCTTTTGGTTTTCTCTCCGCTTACACATTAAAGTCAAGAAAGGCAAGACTTCCATAAATATATATGTATATTTTATTCAGCTATTTTTATCTCAAATAACAAGGTGTTCTCTCTTGTACAGAGTGATGTCATAACCCTTGGCCTGGGCAGTGGTAAATTAGTAAATGCAACCTACAGTATTTGCTTTGCAAACAAAAACCCCTCATCAGCTCTGATCTACACAGTAAAACAAGACAGGTGAAAGAACTACCTCAGTCCTGCCTTTTAGAAAGCTTATAGGAGTAATGTCTGCTTTTGGATGGCTTAACAAAAATAGCTACTTTAACTGAAGAAACATATTTTACACCAAATTGAATTTATGTATGCCACAGAAATATTTTAGGAAGATTATGTATATAAAATGCTTTATTGCCTTACTTTACATTTCAATTTTGGCTAGCATTCATGATCATTAACCATATTTTGTAATCATTCCATAAGCTATATTTAACCAATAGTGAATTTGTATAGAATGACTACATCCAGTAAAGGAGTTAGAAACAAGGAAGGCATTTACATTTAAAAGTCTAATCCAGTGAAACTTCCCTCACTCGCTACTTAACCCTGAAGTCAATTTCCTGCTTGTTTTTTTATTTTATGAGAACTGAAAATTTTGCATCTTTAAATGCCTAGACATTTTCCCCTTCTCTGTGCCTTGTCACAAATCTCCTACTTAAACCTTCTATAAATCTTTCTCTTGGAGTTCTAAATTCATAAATCTTCCTGGAGAACATTGAATGTCCCACACAGTAGTAGGGATCCCAAAAATGTAGGTGAGTTTATTTTAAAGAAGAAGTAATAAATATATCAATCTGTTTTACATAGCCAAGAATTTCTTATCCAGAAATCTGTGGTTAGGGATGAAAGAAAATCTGTGTCTGCAAAACTTCATTATCAGGACAATCACTTCTCAAATGAATGTTCCAGTCACTGAATTCAAGACCCTAGGCTCCTTCATGCATTTCCTTTCCTAGTCTGGGAATTTACTTCTCTTTTTAACACATCACTGATTAAACTAATCCACAGGTCTAGAACAACCTTCTGAAAGGTGGAAGACACAGGGAAGAATCACTGCAGAAATTGAACAGATTTGCCTACAAAGATTAGACTGATATGATCATGAATAATTAAAATTTGGTAAAAAGAAATACATTTTGAGTGTGTTCCTTATCTGTGGGTTCTGTGACCTGGCTCTCATGCTACCTGACAAAAGAGATGCCTAACAGAGAGGAACCTCTCTTGCTTCCTTAGAAAGGGTTTGCTGTTTCTGTCCAACTCAAGGGGACAAATTCTCCCTCTGCACTTTGCAGGGAACCAAGACTCCTCACTGGACTCTTATGGAGGGAACCAGCTGCATAAAATAAAAGGCTCTAAATCTTACATTGAACTTCACCTTTTCCTTTGGAAAATTTTGGAAATGGATACTTAGTGGTCCTGAATTTTAAGGACTTGTGATTTACATGGACCTATCAACCTACCCATCTAATATTGCATAAATATTTCACACCTGGTAAAGGCATATCTTTTGAAAAAATTCCTGTCTTCATCTGAATGCACCAAAAGATGGTCTTAATTAATTTTTGTCCATCTTGGTAGTATATTACCGTGCCTTACTCTCACTGTTGATTCACGTATGGATTTTTCTCGTTTGAATTTTTCTGACTGATTTTCATCCATTGATTCTTGCTATGGCCTATTATTCCCAGACAAAAGAACCACCTTGTAGCTGCTGACTTTCTCTGGGAATGCATCTGGATGATATGATCAAGGTGCTTGTCAGGTTTCCTTTTGATAAAAGAAACAGACCAAATTCATGGCAAGGTTTTTACTCTGTAAAGTTTATTCCTTCAAATAGTTCTGGGAACTACTTCTCTGGAACACCTCCTGTTTTTGAGAATCCCTTTTAAAGCACTGAAAAGAGTGTTCCTGGACTAATCTCCTTGAGTGTGGTGGAGGCAGATCGTCACCATTGCTCCTAATTTCTCTTTCCTCTATTGCTGTCCAAGTCCATGTTTCTGAACATTCAGTGATAACACTATTGCACTGAGAAATATTATTTTGGGGTTTTCTGGTCTTGCTGTCACATTGTGACTTCCATGTCTGCGTGGTAATTGTTTATTTTACTAGACCTACTCTTTTTGTAGATGTTATTAGCTATAGCTTCCTACTCACCTCGACAGGACTTTTGGAATGTGGTCTTTTAAGGGCCTCCCTAAAAGGATCTTTCACTAAGGAGGATTATACAATCACATCTAGATTTCAGATCTATCAGTTAACTGGTTCCTAATCAGCTTAACTAGAGTTATCATATCTCTTTAATATAGTCACTGTTACTCAGACTCCTGGGATTTGCTAAGAATTACCATCAAAGCAAAGAGGTCAATTGCAGAAAGCTTGAGGCAGTTTCTTTATATTTTAAGTAAAAAATGTATAAATCCTTATTAATTTCTAAATAAAAGTATTAAATTATAATCTCATATAAAGGATTGTTGGATCTGCTCAAACATCCTGTATAAATCATATAATATTAAAGAAGACATTTTCACAGCATACTGAAAAATATAATTTGGCTAAGTTTCTTTTTTTTTCTTTCACTTATTAAGCTTTATTAAGCATTACAGAAGTAATGAGAACTGATTTTTTTTAATCTTCCCTAAGTTACATCAAGTTTTATGGCATACACTGATGCATATAATTAATAACAAAAAAAAAAATCTGTAATATCTGTATCATTACCACAGAACACTCTGAACAAAAATTAGAGCTCAGTTCAATATTTCTTCCAAGAAAAAAATATAACAATATGTTATGTACATCTACTTCCCATTTCTAATACTCTGTGATATTTGTAAAAGATTTATAGCTATTAAATAGAAAAGTGACATTTAAAAAGAAGAAAAATAAGTTGGCATAAAACAGAACTGAAGAAAACATTTCCTTATATCTACTTCATCTACTGAAAGGCCTAAACAGAAGCTTAATTAATATTAATACTTTCCTTAGGCAGAAATTTTGAGAAAGAGAAGGGAAATAAGATGACATTCAGCAAGATACCTAAAAAAAGTCCTATCTTGGTGAAATAATAGTTATTTTTGAGGTTTGTTTTCCCTCTGCCTTCTCTGCAGTGCTAGATATCAGCCAATACCATGACTTAAATTATCATATTTTTAAATTCACTTACACTCTTTGTAGATTCAGTTTCAGACATGACAAAGAGGAAAGAGTAAAATCCTAAAATAAAGGAGCTTATTAAAGGACTGATGAGGTTTTGTTTATTTTTTTCTAAGGAGGAAATCTTTTTCTGTAACCTTGGTTAAATTGTCTCCTGTGATGTTGCAGACAAGGCATCAAAAATTCCTTCAGCAGTGCATGACCAGTCTTACTTGTTTCCAGGAGTGGAAACCAACCTGGCTACCAGGCTCCACAAGAAAACACTACCCCATAGCCCCAGTAAAATACCTGCACCTGCTGTTCTCAGGAAGCAAAGACTGGAGGGTTTTGAGGGCTTTTCTCTTTCTTTGATAAAGAGACTCCCATTGTAGTGCTTCACTTTCCCAGGCCACATTTCAGCACTGAGCTGGCAGTGCTTTGCTCTGTGGTGAAATTATCTGCAAGCATTTATCCCACAGGGTTACAGAGACTTCCTAAAATCCGTTTAAACATATATGCCAGGTGTGAATTTTTTTCATGTGTATATGTTTGGGGTGCTGCAGAAAGAAACACCAGAGTTCTGGAAGAAGCAGAGTTTCTGGATTACAAGTGTGCACATATAATATTTAGCTCATCATAAATACATTGTATGATCTTACAGTAAAGGGGTGGATTGAATGCTTTTTTTGCAGTGCTTAATTCTGAGGTGCTTTTTCCTCCCAAACAATGTCAATAAATAATTGTGTAATACTAATGAATAAACAACCTTGTTTACAATGTTCTCCCTACATTTACAGTTTTCCAGGTGGTAAAGAGCCCATCAAAAGACTGAAACAGTCAAATAAACCCCAGCCCACAACACCCTTTTAGAAGAGATAGTATGTAGGTTTTTTATGAAAAAAATAAATAAATAAATAAGTCTGATGAAAATAACAGGTTAAATACAATTTGTTTTAAATTTTCCCGGTGATTTATAAACTAAGAATTACTCAAATTATTCAACCTTCCCCAAAAAGAGGCTCCACTTTGTGACTAAATTAGGATTTGAATTAAATTAGGCTTCACAAGTATATTCTTGGGAATTCTCCAATTCACCCTTAATGGACTCATAGAATAATTAAGGTTGGGAAAGAGGTCTAAGATTAGCCATTTACCTAGTACTTCCAGGGCCACTACTAAACCATGTCCCTAAGCAGCACATCCACATGTCTTTTAAATAATTTCAGGGCTGACAATTCAATTGCTTTCCTGAGCAGCCTTTCCAATGCTTGGCAACCCTTTAGCTGAAGAAATTTTACCTAATATCCAACCTAAATCTCTGCTGCTGCAGCTTGAGGCCATTTCCTCTTGTCCTGTCTCTTGTTACTTAGGAGAAGATGCTGACCCTCACCTGGCCACAACCTCTTCCTTGGCCACCTGGGCACACCCTGGCTCATGTTCTAATCTTGTTGACTAGTGTCCCACGTACCTGAAACAATTAAGTTCTAGAAACTCCTAAGGGTCAGAATTTCCATGCAGTATTGTTCCTGCCTGAATCTTTCTCATGGGGATTTCTGTCCCTCAAATTGCTTAAAGCACAGTCTTATAATTAAAACAAGCTGGTGAGGCAAATTCCTCACCAGACACAACAGGCATAGCAGTTTTCTTCTACAGTATGTCAAGGAACAAAGCTGTTGATATAATATATTAAAAAACTTATTCACCAACGTACCTCAATTCCTTCTGCAGCATGAGAGACTTCAAACCTACTTTTTTTCTGGCAACACAGAGAAAATCTAACCACCCCATTATAAGTTATTCCAAAGGAAAAAAAACTCTTTCCTTATAAGCTATGTTAAAATACGTAGAAAGTTTTTAATATAGGGGCCATACTTATGTATTCCCTACTTCAGGCAAAAGAAAGACTGCCATCTTTTTCCCATTATGTGTATAAAAACCAAAACCAATCTTTGTAACTATGTACCATATTCTCCTTTTTGCCTGCATGACCCAGCTTGAGAGCCCCCCTCCACCTCTCAAGGTCCCAGTTTTGTTTTCCAAAGTGACAGAGCTGCAATAGAAGGAATTTGGATGGATCTGTCTCACCAACCCACTCTAAAACAGACTGCTGATTAAGAGCTTTGGCCTAGCCCCCATTCATGCTGACAAATGAGGTTTATCCGGATTTCCTCTGCCTTTGGCACATGTTTCAGGAACTGAGCTATTGTACACAAAGGCCAAGTCCCTGCCTCCTCCCCCTGTGGCTGCCTTTTAAAAGAAGGCTTACGTGAATGATTTCTCTTTGTTCTGTAGTTCGGTTGCAGTAATTTTTCTTCCTCAAAGTTCTAAATTTTTAGCTTGAAGTTATAAAAATCACAAAAAAATTTTGACTTTCTGTCGTCTGTTTGCTATCCTATGGGTTTCCCTTCAAAATTAGGGGAAATTATTAATTCAGCACTGGCAGAACTGAAAAATGGCATAGTTTATAAAACAAAATCACTTCTTTTCCCTTGTCAGAAATTTAGCCCAAGGAAACAAGAAATATTGATGAAGTCTCTGACTCTTTCAGTAACTTGATATTTGAGTAACTCATTTCAGCAGCTCCACCTTATGCCGATTTGCTTTTTTTCCTTTCCAGTCACTAGGGGTATATTTAATAAGCTGAAACATAAATCATTCACCACATACGAGGTAATTATTTATGAAAAATCTGCATAGTTTCTTTTTCTCTGGATTTAGGAATTGGAAAAAGGTTTCTTATCAATTGCCACTGAATTAATCTAGAATTATTATTAAAAATAGTTAGGTGTTTGAGTCTGTTCAAATTCCCCAGGCAAAAACTCTGATTTAAATTGTCTTGGCAGAATCAGGCCCTTAATCTTTCACTTGTAGCAAATGAAAAGCTTCAAATAAGGGGAGAAAAGAGCCCCTATTTGTGACATGCTGAGATTTTAATTAATCCCTTCAATTAATGCTATTAATG
Source organism: Pseudopodoces humilis (assembly GCF_049639895.1). NCBI lineage: Eukaryota > Metazoa > Chordata > Aves > Passeriformes > Paridae > Pseudopodoces > Pseudopodoces humilis. The sequence continues at coordinate 8,660,464 of NC_142200.1, forward strand.
AGTGAGTATTAGAAGGGGGAGGTTGATGGATTCTGATGTGAATGGCTGTATAATATCAACAATACATGCCCAAGGACAACTTCTAGAATTGCATGTGAAAAAGGGAAGAGGAATAGAATAAATTAAAGAGGAGCTAATAGCCTCACAACAGTGTAAGGGTTTAAAACTGTTGTGAAAAATATTTCCTGTATCAAAGTTCTATGTTCCATTGTATGATAATTTTCTCTTATTTAAATAATTAACTCATTGTACAGTTTCTTCATACATATTTAAATTTTTCATTCATTTTCATTGAATATCAGCTTTCCACTCTTAGATCAATTGCAGTGAGATGATTTTAGGAAGTGGGCTTGAGCTCTACAGCGTGAGGAAAATCTTGATTGCTGCTAATATCCTTTTATACCACTGAAAAGTGATATAAAATAAAGTGGTATAAAATGACAAAACTCAGTCTCTGATTTAAAACTAGAGCATGGCTGCCCACATTATCCATGAATCTAACCTTAATGCTCTCCCACAACCATTCTGACAAGGCTTTGAGTCTAAACTGTAGATGTGATTAAGCTGCCGAGTTATCCGAGGGATTCTCAGGACCAGGCAGTTCACCTTTGCCAAAAGCAGATACCATTAGCCCCCGTCCTTCCTGAGAGTCGTTGAATTATCTTCCTCTAGATGAAATATTTCCAGTGATAAAAAGCCCATAATTTACTTTTGAAATGAGTATGTTGGGAATAATTAGGGAAGAATAAAGAATGCAAAAGCTATGTAGTCAAGCTGAAACACAGATCACATTTAGCAGCCATAATAATTTGATTAACAGGGGAAAAAAAATAGGAAGACAAGGAGTCATTTAAAAGCTCCCTGTGGTTTTGTGTGCCAGTAGAGACACCTTGCCTGACCCCTGCAATGTTCCACAGGACATAAATCTTATGTGATATTTGCTAATCCTGTGTGGGTGTTTCACATACCCAGGGTCTTGCAGATACATGGTGAGTTTAGGTACAGACAGCTGAAGTGCAGCCCAGCCAACTGCTTTAGCTGTGAGCTGAATTTGTCCTCAGGCTTCCCTGCCTGCCTTGCCTGGCTCTCCCTGGGCTGCAATGGCAAGCTCCACTGCTAGCTGGCATGGGGACACCCAACACCTCCTCTTGGCTATGGCACTCCTGGAGGACTTCCTGAGCTCTGGCAAAGGAGTCAGGTGCCACCACATGACAAGAAAAAGAAAACATTTGTAAGTAGCTGAATGCATTTCCTGTGTCACACACGTGCACTCACACTTGCTTATATCAGACCCTCATTAGCAGATCTTGCTAATTAAGATTCTTATTCTTACAGAAAGCACATCCCTCTGAAGTTGTCTGCTTTATTCTGAATTTCAGACATGCAGGAAGGTGATATAAGCATCTTCTGAATTTACTGGAATCAGTACTTTAGCCAGTTTAAGTGAGGCATTAAGAATCAAACAACACTCTTATCCTGTTGAAGACTACAGTCTTTAACTGTGCTGAAATAAAACCTCACTTAATAGGGGTTTCCCATATCATCAGATAGGTATAATGTAAAAGTTGAAAAATGTAATTAAAAAATTAAAATACAATAATACTTGAGATATACCTTTCTTCTTTCTTTTCTTCCAGTCTTTCTTTCTTTCCTAAAAACTGACCATTTTTCCCTTTTTTCTGCTCAATTCTACTGTGAGGTTATTATTTGTAAAGTATTTGTAGTGGCTCTGAATAGAGTTAAAGTGCTGCCTTTTGATTTATTCCACCTCAGTCAAACCAATATGACATTTTACACAATCCTTTTACTTTGTAGATGTAAAAGAAAACATCACTTATAGGAAAAATCAATTGAATGAGACCTTTAGAAAAGCCAAAGAACTCTAGAATCTGTGGTTTATATTTTCATCTCTTTGCATTTTGTCTAAATGAGGAGCACGGAGAGAAGCTTAAGGAGCTTACTGTTTGACATGCACTGATTTATGCCATTCAGTCCTACCTACTCACCAATTAACTTTTATATTTCATAGTTTCACCCTTTAGTTTAAAAAAATAGGTAGAAAATGTGGTAAAATCAGATCTCTACTTCTTTCCATTGAGGGGGAAGTGTTTAAAAAAAAAAAATAGTTTTGGAGGGGTTTAGGATGCACAATTTCATTTGAAACCATATGAAAAATTCCCAGTGTTCTTGTGTGGGTCTGCAGAGGACCTGAAAAGAAGGAGTTGAGGAAAAAGGAGAGTCACATATGAATTTTGACCTTTTAGAAGCCTGAGTTCAGTCTGGAATTTTGTGTGAAACTCGGATAGCAAAGCACTGCACTCTGAAAGGCAGCACTGGTTTTAGCTGGAGACTTAACCAAAACTTCAAACACAGTCAGTTTCTACTGATGGTTTAAGGAGATTTTAGGGTGAATCGGCTTACTTTGGCCATGTGCCCAGAGATTTTACTCTTGCTGGCATGCTTAAGGCTTCAGCTGACTTCACAAAAAGCTTTGGGTAAAAGTGTGTAGATTTCTTGCTCCACTCCAGGATGGTTCAAGGCTTGACTGAGTTTGACTACAAAGCTTTGTTCTTCATAAGCAAACTTTGAAAGGAGCCTGTACTTGATTCCTGAGAGAACCAGCATTCTCATTTACTCCTAGATCCTACTTAAATTTTTCTTTTTAAAGGCCTGTTACTGCAGCCTTTACTGATTGATTATTAATACTACACTCAATATTTCAATGACTCTCCACCATAAAAACTCTTCTTTGACACGACTTGTCATGCTCTCTGTTCCTGTGCATTGCCTTCTGTGAGGGCCCAACCAGCAGAATACATTGGGCAAATTTACAGGTAACCTTGGTCTCATGTGCTGGTCTGGGAACTGCAAAATTTCACCAACTCACGTATTTCTGCTCACTAGAAAAGGATCTATAATAATGATCAAATCACACAAAATATTATGTTTCAGTATGCAATGATACTGTTAATATGTATTTTAGAAATTAAATTCACTATTTGCTCATAGGATAAAAGATGTCTCTAGCTGGATGCCAAAGAATCATCTTTTCTCCACAGCATGAGCCTGGTTCAAGACAGCTTCTTTGAGATCCTTGACATGCAGATACTTGATCAGTTCCTTTAGCTGTTGGGAATACTTGAGTGTGACCACGGAAACTTTAGGTGGGAAGGGATTTCAGTGGGAGGAAAGAGGTTTTTCATTTATTTCCAATGTAAAAAGTGGGCTGGAAAACATGCCCTGGAGGAACATAGCCTAAATTGGGTTACTCATTATCTCAGCTGGCATTTCTGAATCCTTGGCCTATGTTCCACCTAGCTCTGATAAAACCTTTTCCCCATCAGCAAGGATGTCTCTGATTAGCATGAAAGAAAAATCACTTTACCCTTTTTTGCTGCAAATGTAAAAGTACTTTATTTCACTAGTAATATAAATCACAATTATACTAATGACAAGCAGGAAACATCCAGAAACAAGGCAGGGGGTTGGTTGGTTTTTTAACAGTATTCTTCAACCACTTTTACTTTCACCTTAAAATTATGAAAATATATGCAAATATTTTCTTTCTCTTTGATCCATTTGTGCATAGGAACATCATTGTCTCAGAATAAAGATCCTGGGGGATTGTTACTACTGTGTGTCGGGGCTCCCAGAACCTCGCCAGGACCATGCACACTGCTGTGTTGAAATGGGGCTCAGCATGATCAAAACTATCAGGTAATGCCTTTTTCTCCCCTGATTCTTTGTTTCTGGCAGAGTTCTGCACTTCTTAGCTGAGAATTCTATCGCTACACCAGTAATTATCCTGTTGGTTCCAAAATCTCAGCATTATCACTGTGAAAAGGCAGGATTTTTTGATCCATGAAATGCATGGGAACAGTTACTAAAATGATTTTATTAACCTGTGTTACTTCAGAGATGTAACACAATAGCTGTGTGTGCAACTGAGAGGTTTCACAGTTCTTGGCAGTTCTCACTTTGTACTGTTGTCAATTTCAAGAGGAGACTGAAGAGGAGGAGTCTGAATTTCTTCCTACAGTCCCTTTAATAAAATTAAATAACAATATAAACACAAAATAGACAGCTTTGGCTATCCTTTAGCTTGGAAACTAGCTCATAGACAAACTCATAAATTCTGAGATTTTCCAGATGAACAAATTTTACCTGCTAAATTAGGTTCTTGCTTAAATTCACAAGTACTGGAAGTGTTTTATTGAAGGAATGTGTTCCCATCATGTAAATATAATTATGTTGCTCTTGCATTATTGTATTTTGATGCAATTAGAATTAATAATAATCATGTTTCAGCAGCCTGTGGGTAGAGCTTGTCCAATGAATTGCCATGACATTGGCTGACATATAATACTCAAAGACATGTTTTGTCCATCTTTTTGAAACTTAAGGGTTTATACTGATATAACATATCCATAAAAAAATACTGAGTTTCTCATATTCAAATACTTTTTCTGTTGCTATCTTCCCTAAAATAGTGTTTCCTAACAAGAGCATTCTCCCCTTTCCCTGGATATTTTTCTGTCCAATCTCTTTGTCTGCTTCTTGTCCAGATCTCTTTACCTCTTTTATCTGGGTCTGTCTCATGACATACATCAGACAGTTAATGCACACTGCAGCCACGTTACTGAGCTCTTAATAGAGAAAGAATTTGACTAAAATTAATTAATGGAAAATGTAACTGAATAATGATTGTTTAACAGTGAAATCTAAGAAGGCTGGATTCAATTATCACGGGCTAAATGATGAACAAAGTAATCAATACTTTGCTTCTGGAATCCCCACAGTGAAAGGGAAACATGAATTAGAGAACACAGAGATGAAAAAAATGTACCATCATTGTTAATTTTTTTTGATACAAACATCAAATCTTTTACATTTCCTTGGTAACACCACTGCAGACAACACATTGTAAGCCCTTTTTCTTCTAAGTCAGTAAATTTCTCTCCATCTCCTTTCACACGTGGAAGTCTGTGACACCCCATGCCCTTCAATGAACAGGGTCTTGAAGGCAGTAATCCAGTAGAAATGGTGCTCTATTTTTGTATCTGAAATGACAGCAACAGTTGGTCAGAGCCATGACACCAAAGTCCGTCAGGACTTGGCTCATCCATCACAGACTAATTCAGTTCAGATTATCTCCAATTTATTTGATAACCCCAGTATATGATTTTCTGTTTATGCAATGAGGATGGTTCTTCCCCCAGGCTTTTCTGTTCAAAGTGTTGGAGCCTTATGTTGCTTATCTTCATGTGTGTTTATCAGGGAGGGCCTCACAGGGAGGGCCAATCCTGCTATTGAGTATTATAAATATTTCTGCCCACATTTCTGAGAGAATTTGGAGTTATTTACAGTCTATTAATTAGAATTAAAGAAGTACATGTCTCTCAGAATTAAGATGAAAAAACACCCTCTTTAAAATGTGAGCTTCTTTATCACATTGGTCCCCACAGAATTTTGCCATATTTAAAAACTAACGGAAGTTAAATTTTGATTATTAGAAAATTTTCTATCTTCATCAGAAGATTCCAGAAAATAAATATTTTTGAAGTCTAAAATAATAGGGAGATGATCCAAGATATGAGAAGCCATTGTTCAGATTTGAGAGCATTGAAGTTACACAGACATTTCTCTCCATTGACAGCAGATGTTTGGTAATGTTGTACTGATCAGTACAACCCTTCTGGTGAGGCAGCACCCAAAAACCCTGTGATCTCAGGATACCTTTGCTGAACACTCCTTCTATTGTCCTTGATGGCTCCATGGTCAAAGGGAATAGAGCAAGAATGTCAGATCCATTCATTGCACAACATGTAAAATAAATCTACTTGGGCAGATTGTATCACAAGGGACTTTGGAGTGTTTTCATACTGCTTGTATCCATACAGCTAAATTGTTAATTTATTGTTAATTGAGACTCTACAACTTGATTTTAAGCTTGAGTCTCACAGCTCCACTACTCTTTTTGCAGATGAAAGGAACTGTTCAGCACTCAACAAAATAATTCAAGATCATGATTTTCTCTGTAATTTTTTTTTTTGCACCACCATTTAATTTCTTAAAATCTTTGTTAAAAATCTCATAAAAGAAGCACTATCAGTGTTACTCTAATCTATGTTCTTGTTCTTTGCTCCTTTAACTGTTGGGAACAATTGATGGGCAACTTCTAACCACAGGAAGATTCCATGGAAGCTGACATTTACTCTAAAGTAAGGCAGTTTTGCTCCACCACATTTGGGCAGGAGAAAAAATCCCTTACTCCATTTGTGCTGCAAAACCCAAGGACCTGTAAATTTTGTTTATCTGCAGCTGGAAACGAGAATTAAAGTGAAAAGAACAAGCTCTTCACAAGGAGTTATTTTTACTCAGCTGGTTTTCACATCTTTTCACTTCTAGCAATAAGTCTCATTCAGTTTAATTTTATTGTATCAATGCCTGTCTGTACTGACTGTTGATGGAAATGAGATTCCAGTGGAATTTTTAGTCGCCAGATGAAAATGTTTCATTTTAACAATTATCACCCTAGCTAAGTGATTGTCAGGGATAACACCATCTTCTCAAATGTCCTTATTCCTAAAATCTGTGTGACTGGGAGCAGAGGGGAAGGGAGGTTATTGGAGACTCAGCTCCTCAGGGACTCCCTTTCATAGTGTAATGATGGAAATGGCACAGTATATATATCAGTGGAAATTCAAACAAACCTTTGTGCTGGTATATTTGTTTGGTAAATCAAGGAGTCCTGAGTTGTTTCATTTGTTGGACCATTTTCCACTAAAAACCATCTGAAAGAGTAACTATTATGACAGAATAAATGGTCCCAGCATGCAATATAGGTCAAATTCCAGAAATTAGATAACAGCTTGTCTTCATTAAAAGTCTGTAATTAGGTACTAATATTAAGGCAAATTTATGAGAGAGGGAGAAAGAGGAAAACTAAAAAAACCCAAACAAAGCCCAGAACCAAAAATACCTCAACTATTTCAGGTGACTGACTGCCCTGACAAGCTTCCTGCTTTTATCATGAAAAAACTGCTTTTATAATCTGTTGAGTACTAACAAAAACCTTGAAGTGATCAATTCTTGTTAAAGAAGTTACTCAGGCAGTAAAGGAGAGAGGAATTGCTTTCATATTCCATTATTAATAAATTATTTAATTATATGATTATATATCATTATAATTAATCCAGTTCTGGATTCCTTCCACAGATTATTTCTCCTATGACCTACAAGGCTCTGCCTATGATGCAATGAGCTCTGAGTCACAGAAGAGAGGATGTATTCACAAACCCAAAAACTAAAGCTTAACTTCATTTCTGTGTGGTGGTGGAAAAGGATATTGTTATATATTCACAAGTTCAGCCAGCACCTTTTAGACAGTTCTAAGATAGAATACAGGTTTTTCACTGAGACTTGAACATATTGTCACCTCCACATGTCCATTTCAGCCACTGACTCTGAATGGAGAGGATATCAGAATAGTTTTTCTTCCCCTGCTTTTGCTGTTGGGTGATGATATGAACTAAACCAAGTAGACATGAATAGGTTCATGTATTTCTGTAACCTCTTTCCTCTGAATGCACCATGAAACACAGTCAAGGCCATATTGGAAAAATGGTATAGAAGTGTATATATATATATATATATATATTTATATGTATATTTATATGATTATATAGATTTTTATAACATAATTTCCAAATGAAAAAGCAAATTTCTAATAATATTGTGTGTGGTCCCTTGTGCTGTATTGTTTTCCTGTCTCTCAGAGCAGATTGATGTAAGAAAGAGAAATGCAGCAGTATTAACTCTGCCCATGTAGCTGTACTTTCTGTCTGAACTCAGAACAAGTCTGTTATATTACTGACAGGTCTAACAATATGAAACTTCTCCAGGTAATTGTTTCTGCCTTCATTAGATTCCAGTTCTATATCCAAGGCAAACTCATTCTGGTGATATTTTAAACTGGGTCCTTGGGAAAATACCTACATTAAATTGTGAATTAAACTTGTGTAAAGTTCATCTATGAAGTGCTATATCGCATAAGTCACATTCAAAGTGTTCAGTAGTTTAGCATATCCTCTAACCTAGCTTTTTAAAAATAACAGATATCTCCTTCACAGGCATGACACACCTCCCAGAGTCACACTGAAAAGAACACTTACTTCATCTACTATCCTGTCATGTCAGCACCAAAAAGCATTTGCATTCCTTTAAGAAAATTCCATAATTCTGTTAAGTCCAACCAAAATGTTCCCTATATAACTGAACCTTATGATCAAAAAAGAGTTCAGTTAACAGGAGACACAGGAGATCACTTGTCCATCCTTCTGCTCACAGTAGTCAGCTAAGACCAGATTACTTACTTCAACCAGAATACACAGACTTTCTTATTTCACCTGCAAGAGGATGATAACGACCATGTTGAGAATGAGGAAGCATTCTGGGGTTGTTTTAAGTATCTAAAAGCATAGACATAGCCTTGCACCGTTGAACTGGTCGGCACAGAAGCAGCCAGTGTGTCACTCTCTATCAGCAGGGCCTGAATTCCAGGGCATTCAGATTTTTGACAGCTACAGAAAAAGTTTAAAAGCAAATTTCTGAATTTTGGGTCACCTTGTTCATGCAAATAAGAAAGGTTTCAATTAACACTCAAAAATCAAATACCCATTAAAGAATGCTGACCAGAAGGAAATGCCAAGATCCAATTAAAATCATTGATTTTTTTTTAGCTCTGGCAAGACTGAAATGAGATAAATGCCAAGAATAACAACAGCCACAGTTACCTCATCCTGGATAAGATATCAAAGCACTTCTGAGGCAAAGAGGGCTTCTTTATAGATCATCAATAAAGCATCTTTGTGCATGCACTTCGTTAACATATCTGCAGAGAGCCTGTTAAGTAGTTGAAGAAAATACATTTTTTTAATTAGAAGCTTCATTGACAGCTGAATAAATTTGAGAGAACTAGATGTGGAATACCTGAACTTTTGCAAAATGGTCTCTAAATCTTTATCTCTACATTTTTTATCTAGTACATGCTATTATTTCTGAGAATTTTTCTGAATAAGTTAGAACTACCACTATTGATGAAGGTGATCCAGGCTTTGTTATTTCAGGGTTTGTTTTTCCTTTATCTGTGTGTAAACAAGACCTCCTAAAGTATGTGGTAGTCTGGCTGCTAGGGACTTGGATTTGACCATGATTAAGTCCCCTTCTTTACATAACTGAGAAATCTTTTTCAACCCACATCATTCCCAATTTTAAATAAAAGAAATAATTATAATTCCATGACTTTTTACATACTAACAAATGACCTAATTTTTAAACTTTTTAGTTTTGCAGAGAAATTTTTAAATAAAGTGAACCATTTATTCTTTGTTCAAGAATTTATCTTACAACAAACACTTTTATGAAGATTATTGTTTCCACAGCAGGTTCTCAACAGTTCTGCTTCAGTGTTGCATTGCAAATAATAATTTGAGTGAGACTAGATCACTCTTCTGCTTTGATTCATGTGCTGAACAGGGCTGTCTAAATACATTCCAGGTTGCCTGTGACTTCATGCAGTCAGGTCCCCTCCTGCAATTATTTTCCCACCTATCAACACAGGAGCACATTGCTGTGCATGACAAGAGGAGGATGCAGACAGAGCCCTGCATGTGCACCAGCACTGCAGCAGACAGAGAAACAGAATGTTCCTCAGCCAAAGGATGCAGGCAAGAAGCCAAATCCACTGTCTGCTGATGAAGAGCTGAGATCAAATATCACCTGAGCTGCACATAAAGAGTTGCTGGGAGACTGTGAAAGGCAGATAAGGCAAGGGGGAGGGGACCTTGATTAGTGTCTGCAGTGCACTGCAGGAGCTGGTGAGGACAGCACAGCTGTGTGAGGTTTTGGACAAATGCAAAAGTCCTGTGTGTGTGATGGAGGATGCCAAAGCCCCCAGGCCATCACCACATTTTTATGACAAAGGAAAAGTTAAATCCAGCAATCCTTAGTGAACACTCTGGAAATAGAGGGGTTCATTGCCCATTTGCACCATTGTTTGTACCTGGTCTCTCCAGTGATACCTGTGTGTGTTAGTTCTCACATAAAATACAAACACAAGATCACAATTTACCATATTTAAAATTAATACAATTGACTAGACTAGACCAGACTAGACTAGAATAAAATAGAAGAATAAGCCATGTTAGTTGGAAGGGGCCTACAGTGACCATCTAGTCCAACAGCCTGCCAATTCAAGATAAAGCATGGTAAGGGCATTGTCCAAATGCCTCTTGATCATGGGCTTGGTGCATCAATCACCTCAGCAGAGAGCCTGTTTCACTGTTTGGCCACACTTCTGGTAAAGAAATGTTCCCTAAAATCTAAGCTGAACCTTCACTGGTGTAGCTTTGTGTTATTCCTGTTCATCCAGTCACTGGATCCCAGGGAGGAGAGCTCAGCATCTCCCTCTCCCCTTCCCCTCCTCAGGAAGCTGTTAGTGAGCAACGAGGTCACACCTCAGCCTCTTCTTCTCTAAACTAGACATACCTAGAGCCTTCAGCTGTTCATCACAGGGCATGACAGTTGGTAAAATAGAAATGAAATTGGTAAAACAGCATGTGTGTTTATATATGTATAGAGAAAGATTACATAAATATAGGCTATTAATATATTTTATTAAACTTAAGCCCTTCCTATTAACTGCATTGTTCAGTGAAAAGCTTTTTCTGCTCTTTTTTTTCTCTAGATATAATTATCTTTTATTTCAAGATAAGGAAATCAGATGTAAAATGAGAAATTTTATTATCTTAGTCTGAACAAAAGGAAAAGGCAGACTCGGGAAACAATCATGTGAGGAGTTGTGTGATAATTCCTCTGACAGTTATGAATGTCAGTTTAGATATTTTTGTACCATATAAAAATTCTTCAAAATAGATTAAAATCTCAGTGGTCTCATTTTTATTAGCTGCTCAGTGTGGAGGAGCTGCTGAATATCCCATCTTCCAGGGACAGGTAATTGTTTAATTTTGATATTGCAAGCCCTCTTGCTTGCTTGCAATGAAGAAATTTGTAAATGAAGATATAAGCTCTAAATATAAGAACACAGATAAATACCTTCTCAAAGCTTCTTCTTTATTATTTTATGACTAACTATTTAAAACCTTTTTCTCTTAGATATCTGAAATATGTTGGTTTCCCAATATGATAAACAGGTCTTGTAGGCTAACTACTGCACTGAGACATCATATGCCTGCCTTTCTCCAAGTTTTTATAGTATGAAGGAAAGGGAAATAAAGAATAATTTCTTATTTCCATTTTTTCACATTTTTGTGTAACTAGTTCCTCTCCATTTTATAACTTTTTTGGGAATTTTTTCCCTTGCAAACTGAGCTGATGCTCCCTTGCAACAATGAAAGCCAAAGTATTGAATGCAGTAAGCAATTTACTCTTTCCTCCTCTACAGAGGATCTGTCAAGGTCATTGCTGAGGCATCTGAGGCACTTAACTTCAGAGCAGTGAAATAGAGCTGTTTATTCTTTGCCTGCTCTGTGGTGTGATCTTGCTGTGTTTCTATTGACTGCAGTGACTGTAGAGATGAGGCCCTTTAGAGACACAGCAGGTTTGTAGACAAGCAGTAGCAATGTGTTTTTCCTGTCCTGAGCTCAGAATTTAAAGATTAATGAACACAAACTCTAATAGCATTTCTGGTGCAAACAATTATTGTCACACAAACAGGAATGGAAAAGCAGCCTTCTGAGAAATATGCTCATATGTGTTTATTTCTGAGAGGTGAAATGGTCCTCACCACCCCATAGAATGGACAAAACTGATTTTAAACTCACATGGTTGTTGTGAAAGAGCAAATGGCCAAATGTAATGAAAATAAAAAATCATTTGACAAAAAGAACTCTGGAAAATCCCAATCAATAAAATAACATCTCTTAAAAATTGAAAATTAATAAAAAATACACAAGAATATGAAAGAATAAACAGGTTTTATGAAAAAAAAATCCTCTTCTTGGACTGTTCCTATTGTTCCTGACTGTTCCATACTGTTCTAACTGCTCCATACTGTTCCTGAACCTTTTACAATGCCAAGCTAAAGCACTCAATAAGTCCAAAGAAATGCTTTCACTCAGACACCTTTTTCTCTCTCTCTTTTCCCTTTTCTATCTGATTGGAATAATAAGTGTGCCACTGAGCCATGCATGCAATTATGTGCTTAATGATAACCTGGCTTTTAGAATAATTTTATCACTACCTCTACCTTTTCTATTTGGAAAGTTCTCTCTTCATTTTACAGGCTAGACTGCACTTTACAGCTAATTGACGTTGTATTTTACATCATATCCTTTTCAAAATGATATGGAAAATTGTGGCATATATTTTCATAAGTCTTTTTTTTTTCTTTCTTTGTGTGTTTTGTTTAACAGATATGTCAGATCAAGAACAAAGCACGACATTGACATGAGAATAGGGATTCATTCCGGATCTGTTCTGTGTGGAGTGCTGGGCCTGAGAAAGTGGCAGTTTGATGTCTGGTCATGGGACGTGGATATTGCAAACAAACTCGAGTCAGGTGGAATTCCTGGGTAAGGCAAAGTGTATTTCCCACAGTCAGAAAACATTGCCAGCACATTACACTGCTAACCTTGCCAAGAGATTATCTCTCTTACATCATTTCATCAGCTATGACCTTTTTTTTTTTTCTTTTTTTTTTTTGGTATTTTGCAGTTGGTAAGGATTAGTGAGGCTGTAGACAAAAAAGGTAGAAATGATCAGCTTGTAGAGCCATTTGAAAAGACAAGACAAAAATCTTTAGTTTTCTTTGTCAGCCTTGGTTTTCTGGAAAAGATCAATTTTTGTTTTCAGCCTGCATAGTCCTCAGAAGTAGCTCAGATTTCCCAGTGAGGTGTTGACCGTTCATGAGATTTTCCAGGCTTCATTCTCCCACCTTTTTCATTCAAATGATACTATGAGGCACAAAGCTATAATTTGTTTTATTTCATAATGCACAAAATGTGGGAAGAATTATGTGTTCATAGGTCAATATGTTAATAACAAATTGTTGTAAACAGCAGGCTCTCTAGGAAGTATTCAAATAATTTGATGCTTTAGTAGATGCTTTGAGATATTTATCTTAACCTGTCTGTACGTGAAAATGTGTGGTTTTCCACTAAAAAAAAGCCTATTTTTTTCTGTGTCTGAGTGTCTGATGTGGCTGATTCACCTGAAAATTGAATGTTATTTCTGCATGATATGGCCTATATATCCTGCTAGTTTGGAAGCTGCAAATCCTAAATTTGAGCTAACAGTACTGATTGCAGGAATCTTCTGTTAACTTTCAGTTCAACCTGCCACTGATGAAAGATATGGAAAAGATCACCTAGACAATTCTAATTTTAGCCATGGAATTTAGAAGCAATAGCAGCAGACATCTTTACGTGGAAAAAAGTCTAAGTGGCGCTGTCACCTTGAATGACAGAGATTTTAAGTCATCAAAACTGAGTCATGTGCTGTCCTCCCTACACACACATCAGGATCTGTCAGAGCTGTCATGTTCCCAGGAAACTGGAAGGAAATTTGCTTCATATATTGCAAATGCAGGCCCCTTCTACAGTTCTACATAGTAAACCTTTATTCTAATATATATTCTTGGAATTAACAGAAAATGAAATTCTGCATGCTCTGAGAACAACTTCTGTGCTCTGCATATGTCACCCGTGTATAGAATTTCAGAAAAAATTTAATTGCCTGCTGCTTATCCCACGTGATAGCCCCAGATGACTAAGAGGATGCTTTGTTCAAATGAGCAAATTGATCATTTAAGTTTCACCATCCACACCTGCAAAAAGCAGAGTCTATTGCTGTTAATATGTGCAAGTCATATGGCTATTAATGAATAACCCAGAAAACGCACAGCCTTGCTGCAGATAAAATGCCTGGCAGGTTTTCAGTCTGTCAGAGCAGAGTGATTTCCTGGATATCAGTGTGCCAGCAGAACAAAGCCTGTATGTGACAGCAGTGAACCAAGTCCCTCAGAATAGAGACTTACATCAGAGTCTCCCAGTGTGCAGAGCAGATTTAATAGAGCAGTTAAGTTCATTTCAGCCTCGCCTTACTTCTCCCTGCCACCAGCATTCAAATCCCCCCACTTGTTATAATTCTGAGGACATTGCCATTCCTGGAGCAGCCTCACCAGGAAAGCTGCCCTGGGGTTATGAGTGGTCCTGCTCTCACCTCACGGTGTAAAACAAGAGCAAAAATGAACTTCAGCATTTTCCTGAGAGCATAGTGGAGAGAGGCAGCTGAGGATGGGAAACATCCTTTCACCCAGACTGAGAGCAGGAAGGAAAGGGCTCAGCTCTGCCCCTGAATGTCCCCCTGAGCCCCACGGCGTGGGTGATGCAGGGAGAGGTTGCACCTGACAGAAGGAGCACAAGCCAACAGCCCAGCTGCTGTGGGGTAAGGCAGTCAGGAACACTGAGAAAAAATTGCAATTTCTGGTTTTCTGAGAGTAAAAAACATGTTCATGACACCTCAGAAGGAAACCTTGTAAGATCATACCATGTTATTTCATTGACATTCTTCTGCCAGGATCCCATTTTCAAATAGTCTTTACTTAGTGTATGTAGGTATTAATCTCCAGTACTGAATTGCATAAATCCCAAGTAATATTTAATTTTCAATGATGTCTCAATGACAGGTATCATCTAACACTGTGGGCCTGATATGCTTTCAAGAGTAGGTCAAGCTTTTTGACTTCAATACTCAGGATCCCAATCTACTGTATTTGTATGAACTTAAAATATATACCTCCACATTTAAATTTTTTTTAAGCAAGCAGTACAAAAGGTAAAGCCAGAAAATACTTATAATCTACCAACTATTTATTACCATTTGGCCCAGTTAAGGATATTATATTAATAACTTTCTCCATACTCTGCTTTAAAGCTGTTATCATATCCATCACAAATCCATATTTCAGGGCTTTGTTACTCAACATTTCTAAATTATAATAGTTGAATCTAAAGAGAGAGATGGTCACCTTGGCAACTAGTGTATCACTTTCTCTTTCTTTTTTTTTTTTTTTAGCTTTAAGTTAATATTTAACTTAAATCAATTTAGCCTATTTGGACTTCTTAGTGCTAGGAAACGCATCATCTTTCTGAGAGGTCACATGCTTTGCTCTTTAAGTCCGGGCCAAAAGTTGCTTATATTTTTTTATATAAGAAACATTTTTGCTGGGTTTTATCATGAGTTTTACTGATTTTTCACTACAAAATACTACTAATCCATGTGATCATTATAATAGTACAACTTTAGAAAGAGAAAGTTGTACAAAACCTGGGAAGAAGCAGGGAAGTTGAGAGAGCTTAAAAAATGTCTGGGATACAAATTTTTGATCTTTTTAATTAAATGTTAATATTTAAGGCTTTACATGGACAGTTTGTGCCAAGTTCTGATACTCCTGAGTACTTCAAACTGCTAAAATACAACTAACACTTTATTTTCTTGCAATGCATATACATCACATATGCCCTTATAGTTTTTTATTCCATCAAATTATTAAGAAATTCAATTCTGTATTGGCATCCTTTGAGTTGCAGAAGGAAGCTCCCAAGGAGCATGCTGGGACATTTCCTTCACAGGAGGAAGCCAAACTGTGGTGCCTGAGAAAAGCAACTTAGCATGTGTCATCAATAAAGGATCAAGAATTTTATCTCACTCTGAATATTAGGAATCTGTATGCAAGTCTGTCTTTCAGAAAGTGACCTACACCCAAAGTTCAAAAAATGAGCTGGTTTAAAGAGTCACTCCAACTATTTGCTTGGGTTAGATAAATGCCTAATGAGCAGCTCTTACTGCATTCATGATGCTGCATTGTACAGTAGAGCACAGCTGACCATGCTGATGTATTCTAGAGGTATCTGCAATTTTCCTCCATACAGGAACTTGAAGATTCCTTAAAAATAGTTTAGCTGGAAGACATCCAGATTCCAATCATACCATTGCAAAAGTTGATCTCTTTTACATGTAACCTCTTAAATCCAACTTCACTTTGGCCAAAGCTTATTGCACCCATTGATTAGTCTTAATAGAAATTATTATATTGCTTGCCTTTGTATAGTTCCCTTGTTTCCCTAATTTACTTCAGGTGCAATCAGACCAGTAATCAGTGCAATAATTTCAAATGTTTAAACTATCTCAGGAAACAGAAGGAAATTTAAGATCTTCACATAAACTGCTCTAATACTTACCATTTATTTTTCTCTCAACATACTTCCCTGAAGCACAATTTTCTTTCACTCAGAATAGCATTTTACTTGGGATAGTCTCCCATTAAACTATTAACTATGAGCAAAGGTATCAGGTGTGAGTGTCAAAGTGTTTTTCCTGTGATGGGACTTGGTGCATTAATGACATCTTATTGATGTATACATGTCTTGAGATTATTTGGTCACAAATAAAGCTCATGATTTTAAATTTAAAGGTCATGATTATTTAATTTTCATTGTTTACAATAGAAAACCTTGTATTTATCCATGATGTTAAACAATACAGAGAATTCAAAAACCTCCTTCAAACCTATATACAGTAGAGACCAATCAGTATTTGCTACTACTTATTTTACTTATGCAGGAGGATTCACATCTCCAAAGCCACTCTGGACTGCCTGAATGGGGATTATAAAGTTGAAGAAGGGCATGGCAAAGAGCGCAATGAATTCCTGAGGAAACATAACATTGAGACTTATTTAATTAAACAGCCTGAGGAGAGTCTATTGACTTTACCTGAAGATATTGTGAAAGAGGCTGTCAGCTCCTCTGACAGGAGAAACAGTGGAGCTACGTTTACTGAAGGATCCTGGAGCCCTGAACTTCCATTTGATAACATAGTGGGAAAACAAAACGTAAGTCAAACTTCCTTTAATGTCATTGAGATGAATGCATGATTGAGTGCACTTCAATAATGGAGGCCTCAGAGGAGACAAATTCATCTTTAACCTTTATTCTAACATGTACTGCAACAGCAGAGGATTGAACAAATTGTTTCAAGGCAGAAAAAAATCTTGTATCTATACTGGGAAAATGCCAATGAAGCCGAGATTTTGGGTTCGTTGTTTTTTTCTTTTTCCCAACTGAAATTAAATACTGCATGGCTTAGTTTTAATTGAACCACTTCACAAAGAAGTAATTAGAAATAAATCCAGTGTTACTAAATTAGCTGGAACATTCTAGTCAGAGTGTATATCTCATTGCATAGATTCATGTCAAGCCATCAAATTAAAGGGATGAAAGAATGGATATTTTGTGAGAGGAAAAAGCGTAGTTTATTGATATCTGAGGGAAGAGAACAAAAAAACACCTTGTGAAACCAGGTTCTTCACCAAAAATATTAAAAACTCAGACTCTAAGATATAATTAAAGTTCACTAGCAGATGATACATAGATTCTAAAGACGTCTGTAGCTCAATAGAAATATGAGATAATAGCAATTTCTCCTGATCAGATGTTTTCCAAAAGCACTGCATGGCTGATTGCCAGCAGCCTGGGAACCAAAAATTCTTGTATGGTAAAAAAAATTGTTTTGTGAAGTCTGTCTGTTTAGAAAAATTAAAGTTGGAAAGCTTAAAATGCCCTCAGACTCCACTTTTCTCAGTGCACTTGAAAGATTGATGAGTCTTTATGAAGCAAGGTCAGCTGAAGTTTTCTTTCATTTTCTTTGAGGGATCTGCAAGGACATTATATATCCTTTCTTCTGCTGCACATCCTTATTCCTGCTTGTCTGAACTGTCTGTTGAACCTTAAGCATTGTTGTGTGGAGGTCTTGCTTTTGTCAACCACCTTCTGCTTCCTACAAATGTGGTCAGAAGTGATAAAATTTCACAATCAATCAGCTCACAGCAGTGTCTTCATCTTTTCAAAGTGAATTTGAGCATGGCGCAGTTTGCCATTATATAAAACACCTGTTTTATATATGCTCTGTACATCTGTGTATCTGCATGTACACTGCCTTATAGTATTCTCTGTATTTTGTTGACCTGTCTGCATATTGTCATTTCATTAGAGTAGACGTATGGGTGCATGCTGTTGTGGATATCTTCTGATCTCTCTCTATTTCTTTCCCTTTAAGATATTCCAGTTTCTGTAGTCCAAAAAAATCGATGCAGAGTAGGCTCTCATTTTGTTGGTCATTTTCTCAGCTAAACCTGACCTTGATGCTAGCAAAGACAAGGAACAAAATAAAGAATTAGTGGGTTTATTCAATTATTGATCAACTCCTGCCCAGTACTAGTAAAAAGGTCTTGGAAATAATTGAAATAGTCATAACTTAATAGTTTCTTTAAAACTTTTTTTTACTTATGGCAACAATCTACTTTTAGAACAGTTTCTCACTGTTTTTTTAAATAATTTGGTGTTGGGAAAAGCTATAATTTTATATTAAACAGTTTTACAATAAGCCTTTTGGTGGAGACAAGATTTTAAAAATCTGCTGTCCCATGTATGATTCAATTATTATGTAATTTTTAATTTATAGTTGAGACAATAGGCAGTATTGTTCATAAATAATGTATTTCAGTTAAAAAATTCTGATGATAGATTTAAATTATACTAGGATGCATTAACTTTTTCCAGAGGTGTGTCAGTCTTGGACAGGATAAGCATTTAATAACACTAATTAAGCACCTTAAAGGTCACTGTCAGCAGCAGGCTTTGAGAATTGTAGTAGCAGCAACCCAGCAATGAATCACTCTGCAAGTTTGAATATTTTCCAATAGAATTTAAATTATTTCTTTACCCAATCTAAATTACAACAAAATTTGAGCAACTGATCACATGTACCTTACTTTTAACTCTAGTTATGTTAGGAAGCATGCGAAAAGAAATCTCTGGGGTGTTTTTAAGCCAAACTCAAATTTATCCCAAGCCATACTTATTACCTCAAGCTTGTGTTCAATGAGCAGCCTGAATCAGTGAATTGTAAATGTGTTTATGTAAGAAATGAATAATCACTTTTTATGGAGGCAGTCACAGATATTAGCAAAAAACTACAACTGTCTACAGCCCAATTATCACTATGTGCTCTGATCATGAGGTAAGCCAAAGGTGTGAGCTCTTGTCTGAAATTCAGACATGCCCAACATAGAGATTTCTGTTATTGAAACAAGTGTCTGGGCTTCTTTCTTAAAGCAAAGACAATTGGACAGAAGTTATTTTATTTCAAAAGAGTAGAGGGCTCCTCCTCTAGAATGAATTAATGTCTGTTTAAGTTGGCTTTGTTCCATACACCTTACAAAAGGAGTAGCTGAAAGCATGACATGGTCATGGTATGTGCTGGTGGAGACACCTGATGGGCCTGACAGGATGTGATTTAGGAAAAACAGCATATTAAAATCTCTGTCCTCTATAGGGGTAACCTTAGTAGTGAAGCTTAACAGTGAGCCCAGGAACTATACTAAAAGTCTGCCAAGATGACAGACAAATCTAAACAAAAGGGTGGAATTCAGATCATAACCTAGGTACCTGGGTGTTTCAGCTACCCCGTCATTATTGTTGTGATTTCTGTGCTGAGATACTCCAGCACACCCCGGCTGGTCCTCACCAGTGGAACTTGTGTCCTGTGTCTTGTGCCACATCTCCTGGCTCCTGACTATTCCTAAGTTCCCTAAGGCATCTCTTCTGACCACAGCTACTTATGATCGGGCAGCTGAAAGTATCTAGAATATGTATTGGAAGAAACAGAAGTTTAGGCACTGAGCATGTAGACACCAAACTTGTAGACAACCTCATTTAGGTGTCTTCCTCATGAACTAAATCCTATCTGCATCCTGGCTTTTTAAAGGTGTGACCTTTTATTTTCCTATTTCCTTCCAAAACCTCACAGTATGAAAAAAAATAATTTGAAACCTTCCTAAGGTTTTCTAAATAGCACAGGTTTAAAATTTCCCTTCTTGTTGAGAACAGGATGCTTGGACTTTTTGCAGGAAATCTTCCCAGGAAGGAAGTAAAATTTAATTTAAACTACATTTTAAAGTCTCTATAAAATGTGTCTAAAGTTGGAGTTTTATTATTTGTTTGTTTTACTTCACCTTTCAGTTTCAGATGCAAATTTGGCTAGGTTTTTTTTTTTTTTGACAGAACTATGTGTATAATAAATGATTATTGTCAGCATCAGAAAACTTCAAAAGTCCATTGTAGAATTCACAGCTCTGTCTTTTATAGAGCTGCTCACAAAACTGTAGGAGAGGTAATAGGAAAAATCAATATTTCTTTGTGTTTGCATAAAGAAGTCTTAAAAGATGCAGAATAAAGAGGGGGATAAGAGAAAAAATGTGGTTAGAACTTATTCTTGAGACAATCATTTGCATGATGTTTTTTCATTGTTTTCATTTCTAAATACAGGGAACCCATTTTCTTAAGTACGTGCATGGATGTGAGGGAGAGAAAACAATGAAACACAAATATGAATTTCGTTGTTATATTGTGAATATAAATGCAAATTCAGAGTCTATTTTTGCAAATACTACAGACACCATGGCCATAGTGGTGATATTATGTCATGTTCATCTACCATAAGTTGTAAAAGACTTCATACATTCAGCAAGGAGACAAACTTTCATATCAATCACAGCTTAAAATAAAATTTTAACCAAAATATAGTCACTTACTAGGATGAACTGAGTTTCTTTTCTTGTATAAATAAAACAAAATGCTTATCAAAAACATTAGGGACATTCTCCACCCTCATTTCCAGTGTAGAAGCAGAAATACAAAGTAATTCTGAGGAATCAATTTACACACCACCATCTGATGTGATCTTATCCTTTAACAGGGACTTCAGACACACTCATGGCCTTTCAGCCACCAAAAGTTGATAAAAGCTTTTATTCCTATCTCAGTTTAAAAGAGATATGAGTACTTAAACCAAAGTAGTGTCACAGCATGTACTAATATAGCAATTATGCACTTGCCTTGATTGTTTTCTCCAAGGCCAAGATATGAATTCAGACATATCTGAATCCTAAGCATGAGAAAAGTCTCTTTGTTACTGTTTTTTTCTCCTAATGTTGATGATACTGATTTGCTAGACAATAAGGGAGGATTCCAGTAGAGTGTCTTCCCAAACCTTCTCTACTGAAGTCCTTTTTCTACTAAACAAACAGGAAAACTGTTTTTCACTTAAACACAAAGACTTCAGTCCTGACATACTCTTCTGTCTGTATTTTGGGATCTTAAATTACTGATAACAAGATGGAATATGAAACACTATCTGTGACTACAGAGTCCATGGACTTGATTTTATGATTTAAGGACAGCTGTCACCTGGGCTTTGGTATTGGGTACCTGAGACCCTTCCTGTATTTTAATCTGCTGTCCAAGATGCATCAGAATATGTTTGCTGACTACAGTTTGAATATCAACATGGGAAGTCTCCCTCTGACATTTGCCCTATGTAATCCTGTGGTACAAAAGAATTGGCTTTCCAGGGGCATCTGGTGATAAAACACCCTAAACTCCTGCTTCAACAGTGCCCAGTAGGAGATAGAGCTGAAAGTCTTTTCAGGAAGGAACTATGGAATAACTTTTCACAGGCAGAGTTTTATTTCCTACCCATAATAATACTGAAATGTCTTATGCTATGATGTATGAAGTTTCACATCCTTTCCATTCATTAACATTTCTTAATCCTTGGGAATATTACAGTAGTAGAGTTTATTTTCCCATTCAAGTGGGAAAGAGCTGCTTCACTGTGGTTTGTGTCATGAAATGGCACAATGAAATGGGAATGAGTTATTCTCTTTATGAAAGCAAACTCTAACTCTTTGCTGAAGATGAAACACCCTTCATACTATATCTGCTAGAATTCCTTTGTGAAGCAAAAGTATTTTCATTTTTTCCTTTGATTAGTCATTGAAATAGCAAAGGAATAATGCATTTGAGATGATATTTTAAATGATAATATGAATTACAGTTAAATTAAATCATATAGCCTAACTGTAATCTAGATTGGCTGAAATATACCAGTAGTGAAGAAGATTATCTGAAAGCCCATGCTGAAGTAATCAGAAATGTCACCTTCTTCACTCCTGACTAAGTGGTCTGTTCCTTAACTACACACATCCAGTAACTTTGAGATAAGAAAAACTTCATTTCTCCTGTTTTGTGGGTTTTGTTTCATATGGCTCCCATTCTTATTTATTAAAACACACCATTGAATCAGATATCCTGCTGTGATTTTGGTGTGTGTACTCCCCCCATGCATGCTTTAATAATTAAATATCAGATTTGGAAAGCAGAATAAAGTCCTAATGCTCAGTGCAGCAACAAACCTCCTACCTGTAAAAAAGAAGGCATTAAAATGCTCCCCTTAATTTACTGTATGTGTTTAGTGGAACAGACTTATTATTTTAAACTTCTGTAGATTTCATTGAATGAATTGCATGGAATGCTGTAATGGTTTGCAATGCAACATGAACTAAAACATTGCATTTTTAACCCAAGGGGACCAGCAGGTTTATTCTGTTTGCATGTGCTTTCCCCTAGACTCTGGCTGCCCTAACAAGAAATTCAATAAATCTGCTTCCAAACCATCTTGCACAAGCTTTGCATGTCCAGTCTGGGCCTGAGGAAATTAACAAGCGAATAGAGCACACCATCGACTTACGGAGTGGCGATAAATTGAGAAGAGAGCATATCAAGCCTTTTTCACTGATGTTTAAAGACTCCAGCCTGGAGCATAAGGTAGCTGGGGCTTGGTAGCTGCATTATTCACAACTCCAATTGTAAAAAATGTTCACTGAAGTAGAGAAGCTGTAGGTTCTGGCTTGTGTTGGTTTTTTTTTTCTTTTTCATTTTCTTTAAGTTTTCAGAAGGCAGGGCTGAGCTACAGTTCATAATACACAGTGACATGATGTAGGTGTTGCAATGCTGAAATGATTGCATTTCATTGTTGGAAAGTATGAACACTGAGCAAACTCAGCTTCTGAAAACAACAACCACTGGCCGGGTTGAAGCTGTATCGAGTACAAGCAGTTTTCTGTCAGATGACAGGTTACTTTGGCACTAACAATGATTGAGCATATTAATAAACTGACATTTATATTCCAAAAATATATATCCTTCCATTTAATCATAGAATCCCTCTGACGTCCTCTATGCAGCTGCAATATTTATTTCAAGTCAACAGTAATTTTTCAACTCTCTGTTTTAAACATCTTTCTTAAAAAATCTGTTTCTAAGAGCTAAATATTGTTCGTGTCTTTGCTGCTTCTCAACAGCAATATGATCTCATTAACTTCTCTTTCAGTCTACATCCAGATGTAAGTCATCAGTTTTAAAAGATAAGGTAATGGGAGAAAACTCCTTGAAAGCTGATGGCACAGGGTGAGGTTGCACAGATCTCAAATGATTTCATTGACTTTCATTGATAATTTCATATGCTATGACAGTGCAGCAACAGCAGGTCTGCAATACTATGTGCACTTGACTGAAAGGAAATAAAAATAGTGGGAATAGTTGGAAGCATGGAGGCTCACTTCTCCAGCATCACTCTAACATCCACTGGAAAACAGACATTTTTACTTGCTTTATGAGAGACTAATCCCCAGGAAGGCTGATTGGTGAGAGTTTCATCAAGACAACTGGGATAGAAAAATTCTGCTTGAAGTATTTGTAAGCCCTTGTTGCACTAGTAATCTTATAGAAGAAACAATAAATGTTTATTAAAACAAAAATACAATGAGGCTATTTACACTGAGACACAAGGTAGAACCCACCAAAACCAATTTATCCACAACAATTATCTGCTGAAAAGGAAGATATGAGGATATTTCTTTCAGTGCGGCCATCATGCAAAGCTGACAGGGATCCAGAAGAAGCAAAATCCAAGATCTCACGTATCACGTGAATTACTACATAAAGTCCCAAAAGTCATGAATAATCTTTAATCTTTTCAAGACAAGATTAAAAAGTATAGTGAATGAACATGAAATATTTTGCTCAAAGAAGGAAACAATCTGGTGACAAACAACTTGCTGAATGAGCAAATTTGTCAGTGGTTCACCTCCCCTCACTATGCTATTTAATCACACAAGGCCTGAGCATGGCTGGTGTAATGGGGCACAGCCCAGAATCAGATCCCATACCCAGAATATAAAATTTCTTATTATTTTAGATTTCAGAATTGCCAGCCACAAAGAAAACTGTAAGGGAAGTGTAGAACTCAATTTAAATGCAATTTAAGGAACTAAAAGAAGATCCATGCTCTAATCCATCACATTACATAGGTCAGATTTAAAATATTAATAAAGTTTTTAATTGCATCTGAATGAAAAAAGTCTATTAAAAGTCAACATTTTGGGAAGTTTGATACATTTTCTTCCCAGTAGGACATTTCCAATGGAGAATTGGGCTGCAGTGTTCAGAGAATTATCCTTTCATTCAATATTTCCTTGGGTGTTAGTCCCAGCCCATAGGCACAGAAAATGGAAACATAAAATCCATTCAGCAAAGCTGTCCGAGTCTTCCTTCTGTTCCATAAATTAATCTGGTTTCTCATATTAGGAAGGAATAAAATTTTAAAAAATATCACTACTGCTTTATTTGTTCTGGCACATGCACCTCCAACAGCTGGGCAGCCTCTGGTCAGCAACATCCTTGCTTCTGTTCAGGGTGCTGGAACATCATGAGTGTGCTCAGATGGTGATGGGGAATGTATCAGGATACAAAGGAATTATGTGGATTGAGAGAAGATGAATCACAGTGTCCTCTTTGTTGTAGGCAGGATCAATTGTCTTGTGAGACAACATGGGAAATGTCCCTTCCCACCTGCATGCCTGTACAATAATTACAGGTTTGTCCTTAAAACTTTAGTGTTTAACCATAGGTCATGGGAAGTCATGGAAAAAGCAATATTTGAATCATTTTCCTGCAGAAAGTAGCTATTTCCTTCATGCTATCTTGTGACTACCACTTTCTTCCTTCTTCCAGTCCATTTAGGAAACACACCAAACTCAGGTTTAAATTAGAGTATCCCAAAGCTCTTTCAGCAGCCTTTTCCCTCTGCTCTCCCCCACCCTTAACCTTTCAGTCTGGAGTTATGGGGTTTTTTTCTAGTCATTAACATTTTGGTACTGCTTACATGACTTTCTACACCAGCACCTTGAGCTGCTCCCCGTGGTGTGTCTGAGTCAGCCTTGTCACTGGGCCTTCCCTCTCCCACTGCTGTCCCCTTGGCTGACACCCACCCTCTGCCCAGCTCAGTGACTGGCAAAGTAACACCCCCATGTAAAATCTTGTGCCCTCTCATTTAGCCATCACACTTTCAGCTAGCACTGGTATCTGCTAAACACTCATTTCTATAATCTGTTAGTGCCTCTCACGTCAGACTTTACAGGAGACAGAAAAAGCAGCCCCCATAGCTGAGATCCTGGCCAAGAAGTGTTCATTTACCTTGTTCAGTGAGAGTTGTGTTCATGTTCTGTACCTCAAATGACAGAAAAGTGAGTAACCACATGGACAGTAAACTATATTTCTTCCTCCTGTAACAGGACCAGTATGATATGGGATCATGGGGTGACATGAATGGATCTGAAATGTTATACTGGACTTCTGTTTAAACAGCCTGTGTTTGTTTGAATTTTTTCACTATAAAGCAATTCCAGATATCAGGTTTACACTAGCCATGAAATTTCTGTTTTTCTTCCTTTAAGACTTCAAAAGCTTAGGAAAACAAACCAAAACAATTCTGGAATCAACATGCACAAAACCACCATGGGGCTAGCACAGACCCTGGTTTACACTGGTTTAGATAACTGCTATGTCACTGCAGTTTAGGCCACTGGAACATCTTGCCACTCCTCTCTTTTCTCATTGCTCTTTATCCTTCTATGTGATAGGATAATTGTGTATTTCACAGCAAGCAGTAGCAGTTACATTAGAGAATGGGTTTTGTCTCTGAGGCATTGTGTGTATTTCCATGTGAATTCTGCAATACTTAGTTTTTCACAGGATTTGTCCAGGACCCCACCTGGTTATATTTTATAGATCCTTTACCAAAATGGACTAGTCATTATTAACCTCTATTTCACTCATTACCACTTGATATGTCATTTAGAGACAATTCACCCTCAATTTTGCTTGAGTTTTTTCCCACAAATAGCATCTAGGCAGATAGAGCCTCACATCACAGGAAAATACTTCTGATGGTAGCATGAAAGGATACTAAAATTTCCAAATATATAATAGCTCATAGGATAATCTGATACGACTTCAGATTATTCCAATAATTAAAAGATATCATCATCATGATCTCCCTAAATATCAGCAACGTGAAAATATCCATAGCATGTACTTTCATACAGGGTAAAGCAGAGGCACAGGGCAGGGAATTGTACATACTGGTAGGGAGTTATTAAAGAAAGTTTCCAATGTAAAGTTTGTATAAGGATATTCAAAGTCTTCCTGCATATTTGTACTTGGATTAGAAAACAGACTGGGCTTAGACATGAAACATTTACGTATTTTCTGTGAGGTGAGCACACTGGAAATATCAAAAGAGCTTTGACTTTCAAAGTACATGTTTTCTTAGTTCAAATATTAGATCTAAATATCTGAGTTTCTGTTTCAGAATTTCTGGCTGGTAAGATAAATAGAAATTACATGAGTAGGAAAACAATTTTGCTCTTCTTGCTTGCTGTATTTCATCAGACACAGGCATCACCTCCTTCCTTCAACTCCGGTTGCAAGGAGGTCTGCAAGAGACACTGGGCAAACTTTGCCTGTTCAGCAACTTTTCCATCATTGGTGAGCAACTGGATTTCTGTCTACTCTTTGGTCTTCTCAGGAGTTTGCTTCCTCTCCTGTCTTAGACTTCTTGAAACATATTCTTCCGTCCTTCTTCTGTATTGCAGAAACTTTTCCAGCATAACTCTGATGAAGAAAAAACCTTTTCATCTATAAGGTCCTATCTGAGTCAAAGAGCAGCAGTGAGGATAACACCAAAAACATTCCTCCCCAGTGCACAAATATTTATTTAGGGGAAGATGTGAAGCCTGTCTTTTTACTGGTACTTCCCTTTCAAAGAGGCTTTGGAAGAGAGGTGAGGAATAAGCAGCATTACTCAACAGAAGAAACCTGCCCGCCTTAGTTTCAGCCAGCAGGCTGGGCAAGCACATGGATAAACATCTCCCTCCCTGCAGTGAGACAAATGGCCCAAGCCCCATGAGAGCCTTCACTGCACCATGAGCAAGTCACACCAGCACAGGTGGCTCTGTGGGATGCTGCAGTGAAGGTTTTCACTGCAGACAAGGTCACATCATGATTCTTCCCACCACTCTACACAGCTCTGGTTGGCTACATGCCTCCCCAGGCTTTTTGAAGGGCCTTGAGGCTTAGTCAGTCCTTCAGTTATTTCTCCAAGTCATTAAGGGGCAGACCGCTACAGAACTGCTACGTTTATCATTTGTGTCAGTGCTGCCTAGGGATGTCAACAATTCCTCATCACAATGTTGTTACTGATTAGAGCACAGCATCCATCCTTTTGACATAATGCTCAACACGGCAGGCCATTCTATGTTTGTGTTTCATTCATCTAGTTTGCCTTAATTTCCCTATGGAACAGTTGGGATTTCGTGTTATATTTTAAGGAACATACCTTTCTTTTTCCCTATTTCAAAAAAGCCCGTGATCATTATTTATGCAGACTGATGCAGTTCTGTTGCCTTGCACATGAAATCAGGGTCAGTGCCTCTGGGGTTCCAGCAGCAAAATGAAGTGGAATTACCTGTGAGCACTAGCAAAACTCGTGCCAAAGTGATACTGCCAACAGCAGACACAAGGTATAACCACAGGAGAGAAGGGACACCAACAAATGAACCCTCTCTCTTACTCATGACAAATGGGAGCAGGGAAGAGAGAAAACTTCTTTCCATCTGGGAACTTGAGACTGTTTTGACCAGATGTTTATAGCTGAGATGATGTCCTGACCAATGGTGATGCCTTTTTTTCCATGTAGGGAAAATCCTCTAAGTTGAGCTAGGATCTCCCTTCAAGAGCAAATTAGTTATGAAATGTAGTTCATAACTAGACTCTCTCAGTGTATGTTCTTGACACATTTCTTAATTTTTTATATATATATATAATTTATTTTTTATTTATTGTAATAATGCTTTCTAGGCATTTATAACAACAGTTTTCCTTATTTCCAAATTTCTGGAGAGAGATTCTGGTATCTGGTATTGCTTTGACTTTTATAACCTTTTTTTCAGCCCCTTTTAAACTGCAGAGGTTTAAACAAAATGAAGTTATTGTTCAGAGGAAGAAAAATGACTGGGGCAACCCTTTACAGGATTTCTTATAAAACAAAGAAACCTTGGGGTTATCCATAAAGGGTATAGAGAATTACAAAAAATATTCCTATGGACTAATCTTCATCTGCTGTAAACAGCTGCAGTTTAATTGAATTAGCAATGATAAATAACAGCTGAGGACTTGGTTAATATTTCCACTTTAACTGATCCACTGTGGTCTATCGATGTGTCTGTTAGTCCATTTCTTGGTAATTCCCATAAAAAAGGAGCCTGATTAACATTCTCAGTTGTTTGTTACGCTGAAGAAAAATATTTTTCAAAAAATCTTTATAACAAGACACCTCAAATAGTCTTTTACATTTGGAGAATGCC
Organism: Pseudopodoces humilis; assembly: GCF_049639895.1. Lineage (NCBI taxonomy): Eukaryota > Metazoa > Chordata > Aves > Passeriformes > Paridae > Pseudopodoces > Pseudopodoces humilis. The sequence continues at coordinate 8,689,151 of NC_142200.1, forward strand.
CATATTGCCAATGTGGGCACAGCCTTTGGGTAAGTTAGGATACAGAGTTCCAGCATCCCAGAGTCCCAAATGTTCTAACTACGTAATTTTCTTAAAAAAGAAAATTAGATAAAATAGCATTGTGGCCTCAATTTGGCCATCATGGAGACACCTCTGTGCCATCATGCATGCAGAGTCACAGATGACTCCAGTGTTTGTCTTCATGTGAGGAAATCTGTGGGTTTTCTGGTTATTAAGCATTTTATTAAGCCATTAAATCTTTAACACTCTACTCAGCAGCACAAACTCCTGGTATTTACCTCAGAATTTTTAAAGCAAATAATTTTGAACTAAGCAGAACAATTTTGTATTGCAAATTACAGTTTTTTTGCTCTCTTGGCTAAAATATTTTATGAGATTATTAACAATTTATTTGGTGGGTTTTATTTCAAAGCAAAAATTCAGGTTTATTGATATATTGGTGCATTGTGCTAATTTTCTCCATGTCTCCTATGTACATCACCCTCAATGAAACTACTGCATGTGTTAATAGTTGATTTACTTTCCTGTGTGTTTTTTTTTTTATTCTAGTATTCTCAAATGCGGGATGAAGTATTCAAATCAAACTTGGTGTGTGCATTTATTGTTCTTGTATTTATCACCGCTATCCAAAGCTTGCTTCCTTCTTCCAGGTAAATACAGAAATATATCTCTATATATCTGAAGGCACTCTTAGGGACACAGTGGAATAACATTTTTAGGATTGATGTGCAATGAATCAATAAAATCTGCTTGTTCCCCAGAAGTGTTTGGAAATATTTGTTCACTTTTTTTGTAATACTATTTTTTTTACCACATTATCTGCAGCCACATGTTCTCAAGTGAGACAGCAGCATGTACTGATGTTATGTTGCTGTGTTTCCAAGTAGAACTACCATCAAGTCAAGTGGAAATTTTGTGTTACAAAAATTTGCCGCAGTGTGTCCTGGTGAAACATGATCCAGAGCAATAGCTGTGCCTCTTTGCTGAGTGATTGATAATCACCTTGGGTATCAGTGACTCTCTTGCTTTTGTTTCATAAATGCTTTGTAAGAGGATTGTACTGCTTGCTTTGCTGCTGACAGTGGGATTTGCCCAGCTGGGAAAAGCAGTCTCAGGCCATTAATAAGCATGGAGGTGATCTGGTAGAACCGTTTTCACTTCTGCTCTTTGGGGCTGACCGAGCAATATATTCCTATCAAAGTAATGAAAATGTGACATAGATCAGACCTCATTTCACAGACTCAAACCTATCATTTGGCATTTCTGTCTACAATTTCATAATGAGATCACAAGAGTATGTGCAAGTACTGAGATCAGTGTTCTAGAACAGGACTGCCACCACAACAACCCTCTGCTCCCATTTGGTCTTTGACAAAGGGTTAGAAGAGAAATGCCCAGATTAACATATTTTTCAGTAGTTTCTAGCACTCAGATTAATCCTAATTTATGGCTGGCAGTAGAGTAACTTTGAAAATATATTATTTGTACAAGAAATAAGACATTTGTTGTGTTTCAGTAGTACAGTGGGATTTCTTGGATCATCTCTGGAAGACGTGACTTACCAGCATGATGTCTGAAAACACTGAAGTGGTGCTTAGGTGCAGGCAGGCGACTACATTGTGAAGCAGTGATATCTCATATGTTTTGTAATTCTCAGATGAGGAAATACCCAGAGTAGTACATGACCTTCTGTTGTTCCTTGTGTTCTATATTGCCCCCAGTAAGTTTGCTTGCTTTTTTAAAAGCTCTTCTCCCAACACACATTTAAAGTTCTTCACTTCTGGTAGATGTTTTTGTTTGTTTGTGTGTTTGTTTGTTTGTTACTTTTTCCTCAGTATGTACAAGATGATTTATGGCTCTTATTAACAGAACCTGTTTTCCAAAAAGATTTCTGCTGCTATATCAATCACTGCCATACCAGCAGGAAAGAAAAAAAGGAAAAAAAAGAAAAGAAAATACTATTTTTCTGTCTGCACAGATTCATCTCTGTTAATTCTTGTGAGGTTGTCTAGTGCCATTGGAAGGAGGGGGAAGGAGTCACACAAACACATTGCCTGCAGCTGTCTCACCTCCTAGTTTCTCATCTTGCCAGTAGTCTTGTGTTTTTCCCTGAGGACCTTTTCGTCATGGAATGTTAAAGAGGCTGCACATACAAATAGGTTGAAATGAAGATTAGATAAATTCCTACAAGAAATCAAGAAAACTGATGAAAGAAATCAAGAGACATCATCACAAAGATGAGCAGAGATTTTTTTAAAAATATGACCTTGTCTTCAAGAATGCCCTGAAAGGTTGATTGTTGGAATCTGGGAAGATATTTAGGGAAAGGATATTTACCACTATCCCTTTTGTGAGAGGAGTTTTGGGTACACATGGGTGTTTTATGGCAGTTCCTGTGTTCTGTCAGGAGCTGAAGACCACTGTCAAGGCAGGCTTAAGGAGACAAATTTTGGTCTTGTTTTTTCAAGTTCTGATACTCTGCTTCAAAAAATGTGTTTCAGTTTTTTAAAAAGCATGCCTGTCAACAGATGAGCAACCCTAAAATAACAGGATAGGGGTTTTGACTGAGAAGGTTTCAATATGCTTAAACATATTGCGTGAGAAAATAATCTGGAAGTTCAAATTTCCTAAGTTCCAGTTCTAAAAGAAGTTCAAGGTGTGAGCAGTTGAACAATCTACCACAAAGTTAGACAGGATTTGGATTCAGAGAATCCTTGAAATAACTGCATATTCATTTGTTACGCCTCTGCTAAATATCAGAGAGGTAAAATCCTAGGAAAACCATGGAAATTATTTCCATGAAACTACTAACAAACTATAATTCAGTCCTCATGCTAATTTACCCATTTCCTAAAAACACGTATAAGAGTTTTTCAGTGAATGCTTCCTATTTCTGTTGAACAAGGGTGAAATTTTGCATTTGCTTAAGTGGATGTGTGAATATTTTTGTAGCTGAATCTTTTGGTTTCTGAAAATTTGACAAAAATGTTATTTAGATTGTCAAAGAACATACATTATGGTTCTTCAGGGAGTTTCCCAGAGAGTTTACCTTAGTCTGTGAGTTAAAGGGAATTTATATAAAATCTAATGTGTATGGAAGTTTCAGAATCTCAGTTTATCTCCCTAAGGATAAATATTTTTATCTCAGGTTATCTCCCTAAGGATAAATATTTGATCCATTCATGCATTTTTCCTTGACAGGGCAGACATACATGAATTTAAAAATCTTTGTAATAGTTTTCATTCTTTGAAATATAGAGCTGGGGAAATTACTTTAAGTGAGATAAATTAATGCCATATTTTTTACCATAATTGTCCTTTATGAAACCATTATATTGCATTGCCAACCTTGCAGTGATTCATATTCTCCATCTGAGAGGCCTGGGAGTTTCATTAATTTCCTGTAATGAACTATTTATATGCTCACATGGACAGTAGGTCTTACTAGAGTAGACTGCTGAAATACTTTATTTCTGCCCATTTTTCACTGGGTTATTCTTGTGAAGGAGAAAAGCAAATTTTCAAATTGTTTTTAATTCAAACACTTGCCTCTTCTGCTTTATGTAAGTTTTCCTTTTGGCTCAAATCAGTTGATTTAGGATTGTACACAAGGAAGAGGGAAGAAAAAAGTTCTTTTTAAACTTCACTTGATCTTAATAGTAGGAGAATCCCTAAAAAGAAAATCAATTTGTCCTGAACCTCTTCTTGAATGAAGGACTGATCCAAACCCGGTGTCCTACTTCTGGGAGAAGCTCATGGACAGAAAATTACAGTGTTTTTTCGTTTGGGTTCTTTTAACCTTGCATTTTATTGTACTTGATCCTATCAGCATAGTCCCATCAAAATCAGCACAGATACTGGATTGTTCATATGAGAGGTCATATTATGCCACTTTCACTTTTGTTATTAAGTCAAGCAGGCTTAGGCAAGAGACAAGCACATCAATCTTCAGTTGAAGAGCTACTGTGGAAAAAAAATTGTTGCCTATAAATTTATTGTGAACAAATACAAGGTCTCACTTTCTCAGGCACATAAGCAGGTTATTCTGCAGTCTTGGATTTATATCCCAGACTTAGGTGTGCAGATGCTCCCTTATATTACCTTAATTCAATAACATGGGTCTTACATGTAGAGTTTGGCAGTCCGAAATAAGAATTAATGTTTAGTGTCCTCAGGCTGGACTTCTTGAGACTTGATCCTAATCTTTCTGAAGGCCTGAATTTGATTTTGTCCAGAGCTGGATCAGGCTAGGTTGGCAGGACTGGTAGGCTACACCAGCATATATAGATTATCCATATATATCTGTGATACAGTTAGAAACTATCAATTCCAAATCAGAATGCGGGCACTTGGCTTTGCAAAGCAAGAAGGCTGTTGCAGGGTACTGCTGTACTGTGGGAAACTCAAGGAATTAATCTTGCATGACCCTCTGTCAGTGTCCATAACCCAGGATCAAAGTATATCCACTGGAGAACGAGTCAGTCTGAATCTCAAGGTGCTCTCCATCTGCATAAATCTGAGACTATTGTGCAGTGAGATGAATTGTATCCAAAAACCACACAGGCGATGAGCCCTCCTGACTCCCTTGACTAGTTCTATGTGGACATGTTGTCCAACATTTCCCTTGATTTACTGACTGATTATATTGAGGTTTAACACTGGATTCTCTCTTTTTTTTCCCCAGGGTGATCCCAATGGTCATTCAGTTTTCTATCCTGATTATGCTGCACTCCGCTCTTGTGCTGATAACTACGGCAGAGGATTACAAATGTTTACCCTTAATGCTTCGGAAAACTTGCTGCTGGATTAATGAGACCTACTTGGCAAGGAATGTCATTATATTTGCATCCATTCTGATTAATTTTCTTGGAGCCATCATCAATATTGTAAGCTTATAGTGAACCAAGGAATATTATACAGGAAAAGATGATTTATGAATTATTAAGCTTGCCACAGGACTTGCTAACTATGTCTATAGGCCAGCTGTGATTTAGATAACATAGAAAAGGCAAAGCATCATAGCTTCAAGAAATTCAATCCATTGCTTAATCTATGTATTTCTGAAATATAATAATATTTCAGAAATATAATGATTTCTCCTTCATGACTATCATCTATTTTTAAAATCTTTTGTCAACTTTCTGTTCAACATATCCACCCTTTGAGGACCATTTGTAATTTTCTGACATGTTCAAATACTTTCTTAGAGACTGTCAATCAAAAAATGCTTATGGATATTAAATTCTTCCTCATAAATTTTCAGCTCATCTTACAGTTCTACTATTATTTAAATTACTAAGAAAAATAAAACAATTTCTAAAATAATAGTTTAAAAAAATCCAATAGAGCCCTGATTATCCTGATGTATTCAGCAACATGAGAGAGCTTTGCATAAGTCAGGCAGATTATAATGTCAGGCAACCTGACAGGTGCTGAAGTCTGAGCCAAGAATGTGGTAAATATCTCACTGATAGATTAAAGGTATCACTGATAGGAGAGTAAGTCAGAGAAAGAAAAATGCAGCCACTCATTTCTACCATTACAGAAAAAATATAAATACAGTAAATGTCAGGAAGTTTTATTGGGCTGAAAACTTTCTGAAGGAAAAGACAGTGGTGCATTACAATATAAATCACTAAGCAGTGGTATAGCATTTAGAGGTTTTTAAATCATGTTTAAAAAATACCTTTCAGGAAAGATTTTGGTAGAATTAGTCTTAATCTTTAAACAAGATCTCTATTATGGTATCCATGCCAAATTTGTTCCTCCCCCTGACTTCTTGTAAATTATTTTTTAAGATTGTGTCCTCTGCAATTTTCTGGGTTGGCTAATCCAAAGACAGACAAAGAAAATTATTTTTTACTGTCACACCAGTGGTCTTCTGTAAAGCAGTAAACAGTCATATGTATTGTCACATATTTAGCTGGACAATGACTTGAGTCACTGATTCCTGACCTCTACAGGAAATGACAACATCAATATAATCTCATATTTTATATGTCAAAATTCTTCCATAATATTATTTTGTTCAGGAGGGCCCTGCATGCATTTAAGAACAGCTAATGCATCTCAGAAAGCCTTGCAGCTTTATGTGTTCACTGAGTTCAAATGCAGCCAGCTGAAGGGCTCTAAGACTCAGATGCTTTCTAAGAAGAGCCATAAAGCTTTGGCTTCACCAGGGGAGCAAATGAGTTTTATGAGTCTTAAGTCCATTCCTATTGTTATAAAATTAAGTTTCTGATCCTGAAAGTCTTTTTAAAAAACACCTGTACTTCTTGTGACATTCCGCTCTGCAGAGAGGTGCTGTATACTTGATAAATTTTCAGAAGGTACAATTAATTGTCTGGTGTCATGGAAGAGTGCTCAGCCAGCCATGTAATATTCCTGCACTGCAGAGATGGCTGAGTGTCTAAAAGAACAAACAAAAGAGTCCCAAATTCAAAATTAATTTGAAATTAATGATAAGAAATCGGGCCTCATTAAATGAATTCTCTAACACTTGGAAAAAAAGATCTCTAACTAGCTTGTACACACCAGGTGGATGACATGACCTACTATAATCATCCAGAGTAAATAAATACATATTACAGGAAACACCATGTGCTTTAAGTGTCAAAACATGAAACAATTAATGATGTTTGCCTTCCGTCAAAGACAATAATGTATTCCAACTCAACACTGCTGTTTTTTTGTATCTAATGTTCTTGGTTGGAAATACCATTAAAATTAATGTAGGTCATAACAGCAAAAAGCAATATTACACTATCAGAACCATTGTTTCATGAGTGAATTTTTATTCCCTTTCATTCTAAGCATCACAGTTGCTGTTCTGGGACCACATCATGTTTTGGTACAACCAGGTCTGTGTGATATCATGAAAATGAAGGATGGATGTCCCATATCCAAACGAATAACACTATTCATAGCAGATGAAAACAGTTTGCAGAAAGGGCACACATTCAGTCTGATTTTATGCTTCTGATTAAATAATTTTCTCTTTAGTTTATAGCAAAGTCTGAGCACTTTGAGAGGTAATTTTTAAGACTCCAACATCAGTCCTCTGGAAATCCCAGAGGAGCTCATCTTTCCACTCTGGAAAGAGAGGATAGAAGCTATTCAGATGCTGAATGTCTGCAGCACAAATAGCTCCCCTTTTTCCATTTCATCTCCACAATATGTCTTCCTACTGTCCATTTATTCATCCTTGGTGCCAGCTGGGGAGCTGGCATGGAGAGCAGCAGGTCAGCCAGTCCCACCCCTGAACCCAGCCAGCCAGACAAGCAATTAGTCACCAGTGCACAATATAGCCCTGATTTTGTTTTATTTCTTCACAGCTATGGTGTGATTTTGACAAACCAATAGCCCTGAAGAACCAGACCTTCAATTCCTCTGCTTCTTTTACAGACATCTGTTCCTGTCCTGAGGTATTTCTGGGGGTACTTTTGAATCTGAGGAGTGGATCCACAAAGGTTATATGGCAACCACTACCTTGTGGTGGAGTCAGGGGCTTAAGAATGTGAAGGGAATATTTCCCTCTAACCACATGTTGATAGAAAAAGCATAGATAGAAGGAATTAACCTTATGATCTAATGGAGCATTACAAATAAGATTTAACCTTTGAACTTTATACAGCACCTTTATGCTGGGAACACACCCAGCAATAATTCAATAAACCTGGTGCAATAAAGCACCTAATTTGCATGAATGTAATGGAGAGCAAAACTTCTCACATGACAAAGACAGTAGTTAGATTGCTGTGGTTATTTTAAGATTACTTTTGGAGAAAAAAAAAAAAGAAATTCCCTCTAAGTTGAGCAAGCAGGCAACAGAATCAATGTGTTGGTCATGTGTAGATAAGAGAAGTATGTTGCTTAGAAAGTCATATGGCAGTGTCATGATACTGCCAGCAGTATTCTCTAAACAGCAGGGATGCAGACTTTCCTACAGAGAAACTGTTCTAAAGAAAAACTGTACCCAGAAAAATGAATACGATTGCTCCTAAAGCTGTATGATTTAATTTAAACTACATTTGGATAGTGGGTGTTGATGTTGCTATTTTAAGTCTGAATAGCTCATGACCATGATTGCCTCTCTCTATCCAGTATCAGCTGCATAGATTGCATTTGGCAGATGACTAATCATTGAGAAAAATGAGACAATGAAAAGATTAGAAAATAAGGGATGAATAAAATTTCCAGGCATCATATTTTAAGAGAGAAATGTAACCAAGCTAGATCTACAATATTAAAAATTTAAAAAAAAATAAAAGCCAAAAAAAATCCAAACCTATGGCTTTATGCTCTCTTCAGTAGCATGGGAAAAATTAAAGTAGAAATATGATTCTCCCATCCTGAGTATTTTGTGGGTCTTGTGGAAATTTAGACTCTAGAGGAATATAAATTGTTTTCTCCCAGTTGCCTATTCAGTAGCAAGCTATTGCATGCAGCATCTCTCCCTTTCCTCTTTTAATTATAGAGGATGCCATTTCCCTTATAATGCAATGAAAATGCCATAAAGGCATAGAAAACAATCTCTGCTGACATGGAGGTACCATGAAAAACAGAGAATTTGTAATTTCACATTCTATTTTAGCAAAACACTTATTTCCAAAGTGCCCTGGGCCCTAAGAGGGCTCACCTGAGCACTGAAATCCAAAATCTTTCCATACTTCTGGTTACTTGATTATTTACATAGATGCTTATGTCTGATCACCAAAATTAACCAGTGCTGTTTTCTGTTCAGTATTTTGTCTTCACTGGTGTGCTGGCAATGGTGACTTGTGCAGTCTTTCTTCGTCTCAACTCTGTCCTGAAGCTGGCAGTTCTTCTCATCATGATTGCCATCTACTCTCTGCTGACTGAGACCATTTATGCTTCCCTTTTTCTGCAATATGACAACTTTAACCACAATGGAGAGTAAGTGTTCACAGCCCCCTTCAGGAGCTGCTTTTTCTTAAGGTGGTGGCCAAGTCTTGCCAGAGTATGAATGTATTGGATAGCACCATAGTTAAATATGGAGTGACGGTTAGAACAGGCAATGACTAATTCAAAATTATTTATAATCTGCTTCTTTCTCAAGTCTTTTTATTAAAATGTTCATTTCATGAGGGCATTTAAATATTGAGCAGGATTTGTCTTTCATATCTCTTACAGTCTATCAATGCTGATAAAAAATATGCATTGCAATGCACATACCTTGGTCATTTCTATTCATGAAAGCTCCAGAAAAACAAAAAAAAATCCCCTCAGTTTAAGAAAACAGGAGTGAACAATTGATTTTTTAGAATAAAATCTGAACAAACAAAGTGCAGTTGTGAAAGATATAGAACACAGGGATGATCCTGTTTTGTAGGAGAGAGCTTGTAGGACACATTCCTCCTCCTCCTCCCAGGTTTCTTTCCCAGCGAGAGAAACTGAAGAGAAGAACAGAAGAACCACAATGATTTGCAGAGTCAGAGGTGCAATTAGTGTTGCAATAACTGAGCCCAGAGCAGCAGTAATTAAAATAATTCAGGAAAACACTTCAGTCTTTGATACTTGACCAGTGTAGCATTGCAGTTACTTGTGCAGATGAAGATGCTCAGAGTGAGAGAAAAGCATGGATTTGCAGTACAATTAATTCTCACAACAGCCACGTCCTTACACATAGCGAGGCTCTGCATGTAGACTTTTCCTTACTTGTTTCCTACAGTAGCAAGATACCAAAGATTTGGAGTGCAATTCCTTTTTCTAATGCTAGTTAACATTGTACATATATCACATATCATATATCATATACCATATATCATAGATCATATATCATATATCATATATCATATATCATATATATCACATATCATATATCATATATCACATATCATAGCAGGCCCCAGCAAATCTAACAAATGGCAGTAAGCAATACTTTGGCTAAGTTACTAGAAATAAAAATTGTGATAATTGACACTAAACAGGCATGGCAAAGAATCTCATTTGTGTGAAAATCTTGAAGAATTCAGAGTAGCTTCTATTCCCTGTGCCAATGAAACCCTCTAGTGAGAGCTATCAGAGAAGAGTGAGAAAGAAGCAGGAATATTCCCTGGAGTAGCCAACAGCCCAAGACATAGGGAAATCAGTTGAGATGCTCCACTCTCACAACAAGGATATGAACTTAAACTGATATATATTAGGGAGAATGAAGTTCATGATTGTGTGCCCTGAAAATTATTTGGTTTTTTAGCTATATAAATCATTAGAATAAAAGAGTTTGCAACTCCTTACAGAAGTCATACAGCTATGGTGGGTGTAGCTCCAGCACCACAATATGCAATAACTGGTGAGTTTATAGCCAAGACCTGTAAGGCTCTTGCCTTTAGCCAGTGTACAGGGGTCCTTTTGGAATGTGTTCATTCAGAGGTTGTATTTTGGGCAACTTCAAAATAGGACACATTTGAATTCCAGCATATTTTCAGATGACTTGCTCTTGCTCTATATTGATGACTCATCCCATAGCAGCACATTTCCAGTAAATTCATTAGGACCACAAAGTCAGCTCAGTTATCTCTCTCACTAGAAAGTTTCCTTTTAGTTTAGTCTCAACTTCTACTCTTTCTTTCTCTAATTTCTCTGTCATAAGAGTCCTTCTCTGACAAATATAATCCAATACTTCTTTAAAAATTACTGTGGAAAACAGATTCAGTATCTGGACTTTTTTTTTTGTTCTTAGATCTCAAGGCAGACTTAAGAGTGTCCCAAAATATCTTCCAATTTCTGGTCTTCATTTACTCATATATTATTTATTTTCAGAATTTCAAGGTTTTATCATCACATAAAACCTTCCTTTTCTCATCTCCCTTCAACAAAATAATTGACAAATATTCCTGTTCAATTTGCCTCCAAATATTTTTTTTTCTCTCACTTGCTTTACTATAACTTTGGCTCCGCCAGTTCCCCAACCTCTTTTGTCTGTTCCCTGGGAAGCCTGCTTTTTAAAAAGCACCCTGGCATACAGAGATACTTTCTTCAGTTTTTATTCATCTTTCCATGTAACTGTAATTTCTCACAATATTTGAAACCCCCTGTTACTGCTTTTAACCCCTTTATTTTGAATTTTTTGTGCTCCATACACAGCACCTCAGTGCTTTCATACAGCCAGTACCTGCTTGGCTCATCTTCTCTCCTTCCCTGTGGTCTGCAAGGGTTTCCTTTACCCCCCTTGTCACAGGCTTCTCTGGTCTCCTCTTTGTAGCTCATTAAAACCAGTCCTTGCTAGTTTGCATTTTTTTTTTTTTTTTTGGTCCTCTCTCTTTTAACCCACACTATATTCCTGTCATCTCCAAACCCTTGTCACAATATAGGGGATGTTTAATTTCAGCTCCTGCCTTGGAGTTCATCCTTTAGCATTATTCACTGGGCCTTTACTTCACAGCCTGGAAGTTTCCCTTTGTCAGCTCCACCTCAACCTTTCCCCCCCAAGATGCCACCTCCTGCACTCCACAGGGGCTGTTTACCAAGCTCCCAGGAAGAGACTGACTGACACACAGCTTGCATATCACATTTGAAAGTGTAAGCTCATCACCTCCTGTGTACCTCCTGTAGGCTACAATTTACTTACTTAAAATGTGTCTCCAAACAGGGAGCTCTCCAATTACACTCCTGTTCTCTTGAACTAATTACTGCTAAATTAAATTTTCAAATGGAATGGATTTTTTTTAAAGAACAACAAAAATTTCCACTTATGAAATGAAACTTATGAACAATTACAACACTAATAAATCAATAACTGTATTTTACTTTGCTGTTTGTTGTTTTTTTTTTCCAGCACAGACTTCCTGGGTACAAAGGAGGCATCTTTGCTACTGATGGCAATGTTCCTTTTAGCTGTATTTTATCATGGTCAACAGGTAATGCAAACATTTTCTTCAACCTTTCCCTTTGTCCCTTGCAATTACAAGGTGTGACAACAATTACTTTTAAAATACCATCTGCCTTTTTACCCTCTTGAGCATATGACCTTTAACAATTTAATAAACCATATGCAGAATCTGATTAAAGAAAGCCCACATCTGACACTGCCTAACATTCTTAAAGAACATGTGCAATATTCTATTCAGCAATACTCAAATTATATTGCATTTTCTATTTGAAGGAACAAACAGGTCACCATTATTTTATACACATATGCAGTTCTGGAGGCACCTGACAGCTTCATTGCACTTGAGTAGGCATAAAACCAAAATACAGAAAGGGAATAAAAACCAGTAAATGATGAAACCACGGTGAAATAAGTTATTATGTTTATAAAGAAAAAACAACAGACTCGAGGAAATGAGGAAAATATGGGTTAAGCACCAGTACTTACTCATCTGTGTCATGGAACACTTGCAAGAAACCTTTCACATGGACCTAGATCTTACACAGCATTTAGGGCCTCAGATCTTTGGGACTGATACCCTCAAGAAGGAATTGAGAAACTGGGTACTTCAGGAATATGTACACAATGCACAGGGAGAGAGAACTATGGCAAATTTAGATTTAAAATAACAAATGTGTTGAATAAAAACCAGCTAAAGCAGAGTGTTTTGTCCACAGTGTTTCTGGTTCTCAGGCTCTGGACGTCAAACATGCTGAGTTGAGGCAGTTTCTGATCACAAAAAGCAAGGGGCAGGCTGTATTAAAGAAAGTACCAGGCACAGTTAGACATTTAGACATTGTTGACTTGCCTAAAGATTTTCCCCTCAAGACCATTTGGCATAAATGGCCAATCACTGGGCTGATGAACTCCAGCATTTCTCAATCCCCCTTTTTTCCTGAGGCAGTAAGAAAGGAATGATGATGTGATGAATAAGACAATATTATACACTTTACTACAATAACTTTCTAAGCCGCCCCAGAAGTTAGAACCTCCATTCTTTCAATAGGAAAGCAAAAAGAAGCAATCACCTAAATATTCTGTTAATTTTCCTACTGTTTATCTTCCTTCTGAGGGAATGAGGAGTGAGTGAGTGAGTAGGTGAAGCAAGGGATGAAATGTGTTTTGCACAACACACAGATTTAAATTTGATGGAAAGTAATGAGCTGTGATGTGTCTTTTTCAAGACATATAGTCTACTTAGGAAAAATACAGAACAAATTAGAAACTAACAACTCAAATTTGAGATAAGCCTTATAGTATTCTTACTATAGTAATTATAGTATTTATGTAATTATTATTATTTGTCAATATAAAAATCTCTGGCTTGGGAATCAGCCAAGGTACTAAGAAAAACAACACTAGGGATGTTTAGGTATAGTAAGAATCAGGCAGAAACCAGGAAATGCTCTTCAGGATTCCAATCCTGAGTGTAAATGTCTGTGGGGTGTTTAAGAGTATTTTCCAGTCCAGGGGCCTGTAAGCAGAGCACAAGTTATTTTCCATTTTATTAACCTTTCTTGTTCTATAAAACAGGATGGTTGCACTAAAACTGCCCTTGGAAATGGTCTCTAAGATGTGCTAAGTCCTGCATGTTCTCCCAAATGATCCATAAGGCCAGTCTATCAATTTAACACCATCCAACAGCAGAGTCCAGGAACATTTCATTGAATTATTTAATTTCTTATTATGGAGTTAACCTAAATATCTCTGTAGAGCTGCCAAATTAATATGTATATATATATAAAAGCTCCATTCAAACCACATTAAATAAAAAAGAAAATAACCTCTTCAAAAGTGTGAATTAAGGAACACATTCAGTCCAATAAAGTTGTCCTCCAGCACATCTTCCCATCTCACAAGCTGCAAAAGTATTCTAAAGTAGAATAGCTTAAAACTTGTCTTATTCTAGGTGGGTTTACTGAACAGGATTATTTTTGTAAGCTAATATTTATGAACCTTCAGTTTTTGAATAATTAATTATTGGTTTTTATCCATTGCGATTTAAAGTTAATGTCATATTTAGCACCCAAAATTTATAATTAAATTTGTGAAAAAGGTGCGTGGTACCATCTTATTAGATTTAATGTAACTGCATGTGGCAATCATCTGCAGAGTGGTTGGGTTGTGCATCATGTAGAGGACATAATGCTAGGCTTTCTGTGTAATACACCTCTCTTTTCTTCACTAACTATTGTAATTTGTAATTAATGGTGTTGCTTAAAGCTACATATCAGGGCAGGAAAACATGGACACTTTGGGATTTAAATCCAGGAATATTTCTTTAGACAATCAAACAACAAACCTTAAACTCAACCTTACAATTCTTTCAGTTTTTGCAAATATAAGAACTTAGCAAAGCAACTTCTTAATATTTTCTATTTTCAAATCTCACATATATCACTCCTTTCTTTCCGAGCTGGCAGTGTCATTTTGGTAGTCCACTGATGGTGAAATAAAAGTATTTCATGTTAAAATGTGATCATAAATAACCAGAATGACGTTATTTAAAATATAAAGATTAGCTGCTGCTATTCTGAGCTAGGCTTAGAGATGTGACATTTCCCTGCAGAGCAGCATAAAAAATCGGCTCTGAAAAACTACCACAGCTTTTTGCCAAGCTCTTATTGTAGTAGCATTAAATACCTTGAGGCATCAAAGAACTCAAAATCCAGCAGCAGCTCCTGTTTGACGTCAATCTTTGAAATACCTTTAGAACTCCTTGCAAATTTATAGTTAATTTTTTCTTCTCAGTTAGTTGGTAGAGATAAAAGTCAGTTATCTGGTATGGGCTCTGTCTTCTAGCATAGAAGAAGGGCAAAGGAAGCTGAAAAATGTTGAAAATATTGTTTAAAATACTCTTTCCTGACAGGCCTTTTTTTAATTCAGTTACAAGATAGAAGATCATCATATCAGTAGAAAAAAGTTTGTTTTTAAAGCTGGCTACAGCACCCAGAGGGCAAGTAAATCACTGCCAAATTTCATACAGGCTTTGGAAGTTTATATCAAGCCACAGTCACTTTTAGCTTTTAGGAAGGAAATCTCCCTAGAGTACAGCCAATATTGAAGTTCCCTTGCAAAGTGCTGTGCTTTTTTTCTCCTGAGGAGTTTGCCATTCATGACTGCTGCTGACTAAAACTGTGACCAAGATGAGTCACTAAACAATGCCTGAACCCCCTCTTAGTCATTCCCACCCACTCCAGGCTGCTCCTTTATTTTAGTTTGGTATATGAATTCTATTTCAAAAAATTCCTCTATCCCAGCACCTTTTGATGTCTCTCAAAATTGTAAAATTCATCTATTTGCTGGCATAATACATTTTTTTGCTGGGTGTTATCATCTCTGGTTGGAGCATCTCAGACCTCACAAAGATATTTTCTCTTTCAGTTTACTGACTATATATATATATATATATATTTCCATGATTTTCAGTAATGCTGTACCTTAATAAGTCACCTCTTGTACAAGCTACAATATCAGCTGCCTTGAAATCTGCTTAAAACTCTGCTTCAGTGCAATGCACACAAAATCTCTGGCAGTATTGAGCTTACCCATGTGCTGACACTCTTGTGCCTCTCAGGCAAGTGACACACAACATGTTCCTTGCTTCAGCTAGCAGACAATTGCCATTCATATTCAGATGAATATGAACTTATATATACATATATATCAATAATTCATATATATGTATACATATATAAGCTCTGTTGTGCACAGATTTTGTTCTGCACATGCACACTGGAAATCACTTCAGTTTTTAGCTGCAGGTATCAGGCAGTGAGACTTTGCATGAATCAACTGCAATTGTAGACTCTGATCCCAAAATACAGGCACAGAGAATTGGAGGGGATGACAAATAGCATGGTTTCCATTATTTTTTATAAGATTAAAGTTGAAAATAACTGGATGTCCTAACAGTATATAATTTTTGTGCCACAGATTTGGACGTTCTCTTTGGGAGTACTTTGGGCTGGTTTACAGAGTTTTGCTGAAAGTTGTTCATTCTTGAGCAGGACATCCTTGCCAAGAGTTTAGAGTTAGTCTTGTGCTAATTTTCTCATTTAATATGAAAACACTTGTGAAAAGGGGAACATATTTTTTCATATCAATACCTACTGATACCTTATCTCCTGTCTGACTGCATTATCTAAATAATAAAGATATGTTTAAAGGGAAAGTAATTTGGTGACAGATAATATCCACTGACCATAGTAGTAATATGACAAATATTACTTTGCTCATTTACTCTGAGAGTCTCACTGTACATAAGGTAAAGAAATAATCTCTTTTTCTGAAAAGAAAATCAAATTGTTTCAGAAATCTTCAGCAGCACTTAAGGTGGTTACATGGCAGGAGAAGCCTGCCAGGATGGCAATATAACCCCAACTCTTATCTTGTCAGGTTTTATTTTTGCCTTTTTTCTTTCTGAAACTACAGCTTGAATACACAGCAAGGCTGGATTTTCTGTGGCGTGTTCAAGCAAAAGAAGAAATCAATGAAATGAAAGAGCTGAGGGAGCACAATGAAAATATGCTACGGAACATTTTACCCAGTCATGTTGCTCGTCACTTCCTGGAGAAGGATCGAGATAATGAAGTATGTGTCAGGTTTCTGATATTTTTGTCTAATTAGTAAAAGAAAAGTAGATCTGTTAGGAAATTCTTGAAACTTATTTCTTGATAGGAATCATTGCACAACCATTGCCAATATTTGGTGTCTCATCAACACTGAAAAATAATCATGTTTTGAAGGAAATGTTCTGGGACCACATCTGGAGTGATGTTTCCATGGTCAGACTCACCAGTAGGAAACACGTGGGGCACACAAAGAGAAATTCTAGCAATAATTCACCAAGATGGTTATGGGATTGGGTAACACATGAGGAGAGGCTGAGAGACCCGAGGTCATGCATCTTTAAGAAGAAAAGACTGAAAGAGCATCTCATTGTCATCTTCAAGTACCAAATGAGTGTTAATAAAGAAAACATTATTAGGGGCCTGGAACATCTCAATTATAAGGAGAGGCTTGGGAAGAGAAGTCTGAGAAGGCGTCTCGTTAATGCATTTAAATGTCTCCAAGGCAGGTACCAAGACGATGGTGCCAGGCTCTTTTCAGTGGTGCCCAGGGACAGGACAAGGACCAATGGCCATAAATTAAAACACAAAATGTTGCTCATTCCTCAACATGAGGAAGAACTGCTTTACACAGGGGATGGCAGAGCCCTGGAAGAGGCTGCTCACAGAGGTCATGGAGTCTCCCTCTCTGGAGACATCCAAACCCATCTGGATGCATTCCTGTGCAACCTGCTCTAGTGACCCTGCCTGGGCAGGGAGTGTGGCCTGGATGACCTCCATAAGTCCCTTCCAGCCCCAGCAATTCCACAATTCCATGGTTTTGTGATTCTGTGAAGGCAGAGCAGGGCTCAACCCTCAAATCAAAAGGTCTGTGAAATCTTGATCTAATTGGTCCTGCTTTGAAAGCAAACTGTATTAAATGAGATTCAGAAATCAGTTCCTGTTTATGAGTCTATGAAAATCTAGTATTCAAGTCTATGAAAATCTATGAAATTCATTAAAAAAGATATGTGAATTTAACAGAATGTCTGTGTAAGTTTATGATAGCCCAGTGTTGCAGAAGTATTATTAGAGCCCTGACAGTGACTATGGAAGGAACAAGCTGCAACAGACCTGAGGCTCTCATATCTTCAGACACAAGAGAAAATTTCTGTTATTTCATATTGGCCCTGAATTGCCTGTTTGTGGCAAATAACAAAACACCCATTTTAGAGACACAGTTTGTGGCTGTGTTCCTAAAAATGTTTGCAGTAACAAAGAAAAGCATGATAATGGAGTCTCTGAATATTCCTAAAATGAAGTTTGAAGATGGATAAAGGAAAGTCCAGAATTTGTTTCTAAAAGCAGCAGTAAGTCACTTACTCCTTATTTGAAGCAAAGTAAATGCATATTATAATATTATATATATATTAAGGTACTGTTTGATGAAAATGGTATTTTTTCACATAATGTTGGAATTATCTTTTATTATGGGAAGAAGTGGTGCAAGATTCACCTTGCCAACACTGATATATCTATTGATTGTGCAGCAAAAAGGAATGAAGGCTACAATTTTCTGTTGTTCATTTTGGAAACGGATGTAGCCAGACGAATTAGACTGCACAATGAGGAATCATTGTGTTCTGATTTCAAGTATCACCTAGGGAAGGATGACACAATGAGAAGCCATAAGAAGAGGCACTTTAGAAATCACTCTTGAGAAATTTTACACTCTGCGGGTATGAAAGTGCCACAGAAGCCCTGCTATGCACATGAGAAAATGTGAGATTGAAAGCAACCAGGTTAAAATGTTTCATTGCAAGTGCAGCAGACCTTGATACCAAACAAGACTGTGCTCTGGCATATCTGTGCTATGGATTTTCAGGGAATGAGTTTCCCATCTTACACTTTCATTCACGAACGGTCACATGCATAATAATCTTCAGAAGCAAGCAGATGCCCCATGGATCACTGCTGATGCTTCAATAATTTGCCACTGAATTAAATTCCACCACCCCTGCTTTTTGTAAGGCAATTTCCAGAGTAACTATACTTGGGGATGATTTATGCATGAGCTGGCAGACAGTAAGATCTACCAGATTTCAGTGCAATCAATCCTGCAGTTCATGTCTGGCCATTAAGTTAATTTCTCTGCTCTCAAAAAAATAAATTCCCAAATGTGTACTGTAGCATTTTCTTATGGATGTATTACTTCTATTCTTATGCTTCTTACCAAAAATAGAAAACTGGAGCAACCGAAGGCTCAGGCAGTTGTTTTCTGTCTTCATGATCCAAGTCAAGAGTATGGCCGAGTTTATTCGTGCTTCTAGTACACACTGTCAAATCCTTCATAAGTGTCCACGAATTAATGTGTGCATAATTTTTCTATACCCACAAAAGGGAATAAGAGTGTTCTTAGAGTATGGCTTCCATGACCCTGAAGATGCTTTTCAGTGAAAGAAAGGGTGAGGGCAGGAAGGGAATCAATCATGTTTTCTCAGTCAGAGCTTTGAAGTGACTTTGGGAACTAGAATTTCCCCACTTATACTCTAAGACACATTGTAAAAGAGCCTGGATAAGCAGAAGCTTTATCAGCATAGCAAAGAGCAGAGCAGAGGTTCAGGATGCTTTTCTAGGAAGAAGCAGGATGAAGAAAGAAGGGCCTGAATTGTTCGTGTCAAGTGTCTCACAACCAGCAATAAATGTTTTCATTGTGAAACCAAAGCATTAAATTTCTTAAAACCACTAACAAGAGAAAAGCCACTTTGTGAAAAAAGTACTTCCTGTCATAATGACACAAGAAAGGCTCATAAACAGATATGGAAGTGTCCACCAAACTACAGAAGTTGAAGCCAGGAAAAAGAAATCAAAGGAGAATACATATGATGGTGGTATATTAGCCAAAAGAAAAGCGTTCCAGGAGTTGTGATGGCACTCCTTGGAATTCTTAAAGTTTAAATTATTTTTTTTTTCCTAAAAATTATATTTCAATGAGACAAGAACTGTCCACATTTTTTGACATGTGTAATGGCACCATCCCCTCCATAAATAAACCTGTAATTCAACACCAGAGTGAATTATATGAATAATGTAAGTGGGAGCTTATTCCAGGGCATACTTTATCCTAGTAGCCTTGTCTGACTGATCCCTCATAAGCTTCTTTCTGTCCTCCACAGTAACTCTATTATCACTCCCACTTCTGTTTCTCCCTCCTTTCAAATCCTAAGAGCAGGAACATCTCCCAGAGCCAGGCAACCAAAGAGCTCCACAGCCACCTTAGGAGAACCAGAGTTTACTGGAGAGTAAGGGTTTTCTGAAAACTTGTGAATAAACAAACTTATAAAGAGCTGCAGTAGTGTGAAGTACAAATTATTCACCAGAAAACGTGATATGTGGTATTTGTACTTGGCAATGAATCTTTCATGTCTCCAAGACATTCCCCATACAAATCAAAAGCAAAATTTCTATTTCGCTTTTGCTGGTGTAGCTCCTTGACCTGAGAAGCGAATAAGCAGGCATTCAAAGAAAGGTAAAACCCTGCATATAATCTTCAATAAAAACATTAAGAGCTATCAGCCTCCTCCTGTTGGACCTGGCTAAGCCTTAATATACTAATGCCAACATCAAATGTTAAGGTATTGTGCATGGAAAAATAAACTATTTTAATTGCTGCCAATTACATTTTTTCCCCTATGTTACCACTTCATTTTTCCTCACTGTTTTTTTAGGAATTATACTCTCAGTCCTATGATGCTGTTGGTGTGATGTTTGCTTCTATTCCTGGATTTGCTGACTTTTATTCCCAGACTGAAATGAATAACCAAGGAGTAGAATGTCTGCGCTTACTGAATGAAATCATTGCAGACTTTGATGAGGTAATACCAGCAGTATTAAAACCTGATAGTATTTAAACTGTGAGTTTCCAAATGGCAAATATGTCATCCTAAATTATCAAATTTGGTAATTATTTTGTTTCCAATAGTTCTCTGATTTTTTTTTTCTTGTATTACAATTGTCTGGTTTGCTTTTTTGCCCTTCTTCCTGCCAAACATTGATTTGAATGATCTAATGTGATAGAGATGGAAAGCAATATTCAAGTATAAACATCTATAAAATCACAAATCTGAACCAGAGTATCTAAAATTAGAAAACAGTTTTGTAGAAGAAAGAAGTATGAACATATCTGCAACTGTTCTGGAAAATAGTGGTCTAAATACAAACAGGTAAAGATGTTGCCTTAAAGGTGTTGGTTGAATGAACTCAATGAACATTAAAGGGTAAAATAGTGTCCAGTTAAATGCAAAGCACACAGCTCAGAAGCAAATATTAGGTAGAGAATGAAAGGTGGTGGTGATACACTAACTGAGGAGACTTTTCTAGTTAGGAATTTTATAGAGACATAAATGAGGTTCAGCTGCTTGTTTCACTGACAAATTCAGAGGTGAAGAGTTTTTTGTTTTGGTTTTTTTAATGGAAAAGACTCAGAAAGGAAAAAGAATTTATTTAAGTATTCTGTCCAGTTAATTTCAGAAAACGAGCTGAGGAGGGGACAAGATGAAAAAAGGAGATATATCCCCAATGTAGCTATTGTTAAGGGGAAGCAAAGAAAACCTGGTAAATGAAGAGGAAGTCAGGAGAAATTTGCACACTCTGCAAAGCAATTTGTAAGGAAGCTTAGACAGGTGGTATCATGTCCTGAAATGAGCCCAAGAGGAATGAAGAAAGGAGACAAAGCATGGGCCAACAAAGAGCTTTAAAAAATTTCAAAACCAGGAAGGATGAAAAAGCACTGCCAAAATTACCTAGCAGAGAGAATTTTAACCTCTATGCTGCAGGCAGTTTTCAGGAGTGTGTAGCCCTCCTGAGCTCCCTGAGGTAAAAATAGAATTGGAACAACTTCTAGTTATCAACTAGTTTGGACCTATGCACCAGACTGCAATGGTCCAGATAGAAAAGGGAAGTAAAAAATATGGTATCATTGGTCTGTGACTTCCATCCTAGGCACCTGTGTGGGGAATGAGTGGTCGCTCATAAAGATTGTAACAAGGCTAAGATTACTGACACTGAAATTAAGTTTATCCATTAAATTGGTGAGATACTAAACTACATTTTGGAAATAGAATAATTCACAGGGAATGCTTCCCTGTGCATTTTAACAGAGAACAAAATTTTTCCCTCATGAGAAGAACTCTTGTCACCTGCTAAGTTCCTGCTCTGCATTCCCCATGGGTATAAATGCCTGCTCCTTTCCTCCAAGATATAGCACAGCTATCAGCATGCTTCTTGATTAATAGTTTTGTTTTTATTTCCAGATCTGATTAAAATGATTACCACTCAAATTAATTCATAGCAATAGTCTTTGCATTAAGATATTTTGTCATGCACATTCATGTAATCTTCACAACAAAATTCCTTTGCTGCCGTGGCAATTACTGAAGACAAGGTTTTAATCAAAACCCTAACACAATATTACTCTCAAGGCCCTAACACCTTCTCTATAATTAATAAAAGGCCTAATTAGAGACTGTATTATGTCCCAGACACGTTTAGTTGAAGAATAGGTATGTTCTGGGTATAGGTGGCAAATGAAATTATGGGATCCCCTGATGACTGCTGACCTATCTGCAGCATGGTCGTGTCATTAGTTTACTCTAAGCAACCTGAAAGGTGATATGCCAGACAGAACAACTGAAGGGAGTAACCTTATCCATGGAAAAGGAACCAGAAATCATTCCAGGTGTAATGTTTCCGTGTAACCACTGACTGACACTATACAATGTCACTATTCCTTCTTTTTTTCCCCTGTGTTCCTTGACAAGATTGCCTGCTGTTCCAACAGAGCCCCGGGAGGAAAATGCAGATGTGCAGCTCAAGAGCAGAACAGCTCTGTTATCCACAGGGAAACTCTGCTTCTCAGCATCAAGTGAACACCTCTGGAGAGATACCCCAGTGTAGAAATCTTAGCACAGGAGTGTAAGATATAGGCACCTGATGCCATTTGATACATCCTAGGTGGTCTGGGACATCCCCACGGGATTGTCAGCTCTCATACTGCTTTGTCAGAAAACTCATGCTCTGGACCAAGCCACCGCAGGTTTCCTAGGCAAGAGTACTCCAGATCACACTGGACATGTATGTTTAGACAACTGAATTGAGTTCCTAAGCTCAGATCAGATTCTAAACTGTGAATTGTCTCTTTTCCTTAGAGAGATAATAATATTAGAGATGATCTGTCTACAGGGCCAAAATTATGCTTCTGAATGGAAGCCGTGGTAAAAATATAAATTGACCTGGTTTGGAAAATGTGATAGGTACACAAGAAGGAAATCTGGGTTATTTCTGCTTTTAGGGGGTTTTCCTTGTTAATGCAACACAGCAAGGTTACAGTCTGGATCTGTTAGTTTGTTTTCCACGTAATAAATCTATGTTAGAGAGACAAAGCCAGTTATAAAAGTATACTAAATAAATAGCTAATGTTAGAACAGAACCTGTCACTGACACCTGCATGGGGTAGGTGCCCACAGAGGAGTCAGACTGTGACTGGGTCTTTCTTAGGGAGTGGGAGAATGTGGTCCAAAAGTCAGTTTTGAAGAATAGGGAGTTGATTATTGTCAAAATACAGCCTTCACTCAGTTGTTCTTTTTCATAGTTCATAAATGTTTTGACTTCCAAATTGTCCAGTCTTCCTGCCAGCTGAGGCTGAACAGGAGGTGCTCGTTTCTGGACTGGCAAAAAAAACATATATGAACATTGGAAACCTACTTTTACAATTACTTGCTTTTTATATGACTGTAATTCTAAGACACATACAGGGCTAAACTCCCTTTCTTAGAGATGTTAGATCAAAAAATTAACATTATAACATTTCTGCAGATATTATGAGTCTTGAAGGAATTTTTTTTAAATGTAATATTCTTTCTAGGCTTTTTAATCTGTCATTTTTGTATGTTAATGTTACAATTGGGGTTTGTGTTTTCAGAAGAGCTTTCTTCTTCACAGATTCTTTTTTTTTTTTTTCATTTTATTTGTCCTGCAGTGATTTACATAGTGTATATCCCAACAGATATTGATCTGTTCTGTTGCCACAAGCAGAGGTTTCAACACTGGATCCTGCTTTCAGAGTCTTTGATTACTTTACAGTTGTGTGCCATGTCTTGCAATATTCTTTTTCTGTAGTTTTGTACATATGATCCCAGGATCTGACCTCCACACAACCTTGGCTGTACATGAATTGCAGCATCAAGCCATTAGTTTCTTTTTAGCTACAAACCACATTCCAGTGTTTGAAAATGTGTCCCTGGACTATCATGTTAAATTTGCAGCCTATTTAAAATGTTTTAACAAATGGCAGCTGATTTAGGACTGAGTTGAAATATTTTTCCCCAGTATCAAAATCCATCATCCTATCATACCGTGAAGAAAGTAATTAGTAAATAGACATTAGCTGAAGAAGGAAAGAAGCTATTGAACAGGACATAAAAAGGAGGGGAAAAAAAGAAACAAACAGGAGGTTTGGAAGGAAAAATGAATGAGGAAAATACCCATAACTTGGGAGCACTTTTTCTAAATTGCATCACAGCCAATGTTTTTTTTTTTTTCTTTCCTAAAAAGAGTAATTTTAGATATTTATTATAAATTTTAAATTAGTGTGCTGTTTGCTGTTGCTTCCAGCAACCATCTGGAAATGAAAATATGGGCTGTTTTGAAGCAAGACCATTTTCTCCCCTTGCCCACACACATGGTGCTCTCAGACTGCTCACAGAGGCAGAGCTACAAGAAACAATCTTTTTTCTTTAAGAGAGCAGTTGGAAGAGCTGCCCTTGCAAGAGGGAAAGGTACACAATGGGCTGTTCTGGCAGTTTGAAGAAAAATGAGAAGCAGGTCAAATCTTTGGACTTTCCTGGCTTGGACAGGAGCCAGTAGCCATATGGCTCTGTATTCCCTACGTGCAGGGCTGTGCAGCCTCCCATCAGAGACAGATGGTGCCATATCTGCACACCAACAGCAAAGCTTCCACAGCCCCGGCGCTCCGGCTGATGGGCGCTGGGGCTGCTGCAGTGGCAGGGGATATTTCATATTATGCCTTTGGTATGTTTCTCCCTTTGAATGAAATAATCCCTTCAGTGGACAGGAAATTCCAACCCACAAGATGGAAAAAAGAATGCACCACAGGGTAGAAAAAGAAAGGGGAAAATATATTTTTTACATTTTTGCCTGACCACAAAAGACTTTTTTCCATTTAAACCCCAACTAAACTGAGCCTTTAGAATTGAAAGTTTGAAATTTCTTTTCTTAGTGAAGCGCTTTTTTTCTCCCATGAATATCTAACCGTATTGATCTCTAAATTTATTAGATACCATACAGCTTATCACAAAGTTTCACAGGGTATTTGGCATTAACACCAACAGAAAACATTTTCCTGTGATGAGGTGACTATTGCCCATATCCCACACTCTGTTGTCACTGACAGAATGCATATCCTGAACTCTACTAAGGTCTTTCAAGGAATGTAACTCTCTGGTTTCAATTTCATGGAAAGTCTTAAGTTAAACCATAAATATGGACTTGGAATAGGGACCAAAATTTCACTCCCACTTAATTCAGTGCTTTAGTCACTCGACTAAATTTATTCTTCCTCTTCCAGATTCTCAATCTCACAAGTTTTTCATACCTACTTAACACCCATAGCTATAGCAAATTCCAAATAGATACAGGGATTTATCATTTTCCATTGGTTCTTGGAACTTTTGTTAGAAGGGGAAAATACATAACAAACATATAGACTCAATGATCCAATGGACATGTTGGTGTCCAGTCCCACACTAAGCAGAGGGAAATAGGGGATATAAGAGGACTTGGTCTCTTACAAGATTTCTGTGGAGGCATCTACCTCCATCCATTGACAGTGTAAGTTCATAGAATTTTAGAACTGTTTGGGTTGGAAGATCATCTCATTCCAACCCCCCTGCCATGGTCAGGAGCATTTCCCACTGGAACAGTTTGCTCAGAGTCCCAACCAGACCAGTCTTGAATACTGGTCTCATCACCTTAATTGTTGCTGTAGAAGCACTTAATTTGCAAGCTGAGTTCCTCCAGTAGAGTTTTAGAAACAATTTAAAGTGATCAAGTCTTCTATTCACACATACATACACAGTGATTTTGTCTTCATTAATATTCAGTGATCATACCTCAGGAAATGCAGAATTTAGATGCATTTCTTATATTATCCATTGTGGAATTTACCAAATAGCACAATTTGTCTTGCATGCACTCAGTGAGCAGATGATACTCCAGAGTTCCAGATCAGTGTTCCCCAGAACCCAGAATAAATTGTGTGCCATGACTGACTAGAAGATACCACAGGCATAAAGATACATTCTCACATCTTTAGAAGCATTTTGTGTTAGGAATTACAGAAGTAACAGTATTTTTCTTTTTACAAATGTATTAGTTACTAGGTGAAGAGAGATTTCAAGATATTGAAAAAATTAAAACAATTGGCAGCACGTACATGGCTGTGTCAGGATTATCACCTGAAAAACAGGTAAGAGGAGAGTTTTCTTTAAGCTAAGCTTTTGATTATTCTGACCATTCATATTCAAAAATATGTGTTATCTTTATGTTGTTCATAAAACTTGTTTTGCTAAAATAAAATAGACATTTGGGGCTTCTGGCAGACAGCAGTTGCACTTCTTGATGAATTGAAATGCCATCTTGTGCTTGGAACAAGAACCATATGGATTCTTTCCTCAAATTTAGGTTTATAGAAGGAAAAAAATTTCCTTTCAGTCACACCAATGTGAATCTAGATCAGTCTATATCTATATCTATATCTATATCTATATCTATATCTATATCTATCTATATCTTCAGACATACTCTAAAGCCACCTCAGTAACTCAGGAACATGACTGACAACCTCCAATAATCGATGATGAGAGTGGATCTATTAACTGAAAGCATACTTAAGCAAGTGTAATGCTGCATTTATACTCTTTTTTGGTACAGCAGTTCTACAGACAGCATGATAACTACACATCAAAAAGAAAGCAGAAAGCAGATCATTGGTTCAACTGAAGAACAAGCAAACCAAGCTGAGGGGATAAACAGTCACAGAGGACAGACACACAGTCACAGCCATAAACCTCACATAAGTCCGATGAGAGAAATCCATTCATAATTCCACCCAAGAATTTGCCTGGAAACAAATTAAATAAGACTTTAAAATACATCCAACAAGAAGTCATCTGTTGCTGAAATCTGTTTTTTTGGCAACTGGTGCCTGTCCCCAGGAAGAGCAGCACAAAAGGGGTGGGAATCAGATTTGCCCACATTGATCACAACTTCTGAAAAGCAGGTTAACGTGAGCTTTATAAACCAGAAAATTTCCACTGTTTGTTAAGAATACATTATAAAACACATGGAGTGTAACTAGCTGAGCATCTCCCACCTACAGAGTAACTAGTGATGCTGACAGTTAGAAATCCATAAAACTAGATAAGCATGGGATTTTTGATTGTCAAAATGCTTCTGTATAGTCACAAGCAAAGAAGGATAGAGCACCAGAGAGATAGTTGGTTATAGCTACACATCTCCTAATCACTTCCTTTGACTCTTGATGGGGGTAAAAATTCAAAGGAAGAAAAGCTTCCACTGCCTTTCCAAGAATGATTAACTCATCTCTTTTCTTGAACTATAATAGCTTAATGGAATTTTAATGGATGTTTTAAATATACTTGTCATACGTACATGTCTGTCACCTTGTCAGCACCTAAGAGGTGCAGGCTGCTGAGGGAGGCTGGCATGCTGTGAACAGAGTGAGGATAAGGACCAAGCATGGTGTGAAGAGAACAGGATGATGCCAAGGAGATGCTCATGCTCAGTATAAAACACATAGCATGATGAAAACTGCAAAGGGCTCGACTGCATGACCCAGGGAGAGACTTACAATCCTTTGTACTAAAAACTGGAAATTTGAAGAAATAATTACCTTGCTTCAGAACAGATGAGAAGACATCATACAATCATTGGGGCAAACCCACAGGTGTTCTTTACTATGCTGCCTCCCTTGAGAGTCCCTGCCCCTTCATCTGTTCTGTTGGTGTTCTGGGAAAACTGAAACCTACTGCTGGTCCCCATCTGTATATCAACTGCTTTGTAGGAATGGAAGGAGCAGGGAGTGACTTGCCTGCCCTAGGCAAAGGCAGTTAATGAGCTACAGAAGAGCCTTTTCTCTCTTCCTTAACCAACCCAGATTGCCTGGCTTGCCCTGTTGTTCCTGTCATCATTACATCTCTGAGAGCACTTGAATTGATGCTTTTCCTGGTGACAGTTTCAGCAAAGGACAATTACACATTCCTCACTTCTTTCACTCTAATTCTTGCTTATGTGGGTCATCCCTTGTTCTCACTAGATTTGACCCTTGAATCTGAGCAATCTCAATCCTCTCTATACTTTCTCAGCCATAGACATTCTTCACATGCTTTGTTAATTCCCATGATTGCCTGTCAGATTGTTGACAGAAAGTTACTTTCTCTGGCACTTTAAGCTGCTCTCTATCCAGTTATACAAGTAGAACATAATGGGAAGCATTATCATTACTAGCAGTGTACCTCTCTAGCCTCTGTTGAGGCTGGATTCCAAATGCAAACACTTGGTACTTGTAGGGATGGGTGGCAGCTGGGCAAATGCAAAACTTTATTAACATATTGGTGTGTAATATTTTCCTCAGCAATGTGAAGACAAATGGGGACATTTGTGTGCCCTGGCTGACTTCTCCATAGCTCTGAATGAAAGCATCCAGGAGATCAACAAGCATTCCTTCAACAACTTTGAGCTCCGGATTGGTAAGCGTGGTTCAAACACGAGAGTTAAAATGGGGGTTTGTCTGCAAGGATGCAACTCCACTAAGGGCACTCCAGGAACATGGCAAGGACATGCTCAGATTAGGAGAGTCCAAATACTGAATCCTCTGTTTTCAAATTGACTTCAACAAAGTCAATTTGAAAGTCAGAAATATGAAATACTCCATTTGCAGAATATAGGCCCGGACTTGGGGATTGTAGGAGTTCTAAGTTTCAGTGAATTGTGAATGCAGAAACATAATTAATTTACTGCCTTTAGTAAGTCTGCTACTAAGTAGCCATGGATATAACGCAGAAAGTGAACAGGACAACCCTAGATCCAACACTGACACTCACAAAATCTCTAATTAATCTCCCCATATAATATTCTTCTTCAGTAAAGGGACAAAAGTAGCTTCTCCTAAACCCTGGGAGCAGTATTTCTATTTTTCACAAGAGTTGAATTCCATCTCTAACCTGACCAGTGGCAGCAGCTCTGAATTGTTGTGATGGGTAAGCTATTGATCTGGATGGAATATCCTGCATGGCTAGTGGGATGGGACATAAAAAAATGGCCAGAATATATGGCACAGAGCAGGAGTAAATTTGATGGCTTCTCCTGCTGACTGGATCACTGCCCAAAACAAACATAAAAAACAAACCAAAAAACATCTGGAAGGGACATGTCTTTTATAGATAGCCCTGTCATAGAAAAACTGAAATATATTCATCAGTCACAGTATGGAGGGTCACAGCATCACTACCTGAGCTGCACTTCCCAAGAGTTTTGAAGGCAAAACACACGGTTCCCAAGATTTCTCAAGGAACAGGCTTAGTAAGTGTGGATCACACACAAAGATTTCATAGAGCATGAATGCAAGAGTATTTGATAATATTTCTATCATTATTTTAAAAATAAAAATCTTTAAAAAAAGAAAAAATCCTAAAAAGCTATAATCATTTTCCAAAAGATATCTTACACTCTACTAAAATTATTTCTAAATCACTGTTATAGAAATAAGAAAAAAAGCTATTGCTTGTCTTTTCGGGCAACAATTTTACAAAATGCAATCTTTCAATAACTTCACAGAATACTTTAATATTTTCACTTCATAGAACATAAGAATGCAATTTCTTGACTGCACTAACAAGGTCTCCCTCAACAAGTGTAGTTCCAGAAATCTTTCCTACTATCTGATAATAAGTTTTCAGCAGCTTTGGCAATAATGTGCAGAATACAAATGAAATAGAAGTATTGTCATTCCACTGACATGGGAGTCCCATAAAATAACCCTGTTGGTATCCTTTTTCAAGTTTTCTTGCTTTTCCAGATTTTTTTTTTGTTTGTTTAATTTCTTTATATATGCACCTCTTTTTTAAGTCTGGAGATAAGTGTATCTGAACCAGGCTTCATCTTGTTCTTAAGTGCAAATATGAGTTTTAGTCATTATTGTATTAAAGTTTGTCCTTTTTTTTTTCTTTTTTTAATTTTCTATTTTTTATTTTTTTTTAATTAGGGATTAGCCATGGCTCTGTCGTAGCAGGAGTTATCGGTGCTAAGAAACCCCAGTATGATATCTGGGGCAAAACAGTGAATTTAGCAAGTCGAATGGACAGCACAGGTGTTAGTGACAGAATCCAAGTGCCTGAAGAAACGTATCTGATCCTGAAGGACCGGGGATTTGCCTTCGACTACCGAGGAGAAATTTATGTCAAAGGTATCAGTGAACAGGAAGGAAAAATCAAAACATATTTTCTTCTAGGAAGAGTTCAACCAAATCCTCTGATCTTACAACCAAGAAAACTGACTGGACAGTATTCATTAGCAGCTGTTGTATTAGGACTTGTACAGTCTCTTAACAGGCAAAAACAGAAACAAATTCTTAATGAGAACAATAACTCTGGAATCATAAAAGGACATTACAACCGGAGGACTTTGCTCACTCCCGGTGGATCTGAGGCAGCAGCCCAAGCAGAGGGGGCTGACAAAACTGAATTACCATAATCAGCATTGTTTGTGTGGTTGTTTTTTGTATTTCTTTTATATATAAAAATAAATATACAAATAAAAAGGGTTTAATTTTTTTTAGAAGGCGTGTGATTTTTATTTTTTACTGGTGTGGTATTTTGATGAGATTCAAATTCCTATATTTTAACAAACAGTGTCAGCATCTCTCCTTTACCAGCTGTGGCTAACCCCTGAATGTCCAGATACAGTCGGTGTAGGCCACCACTCTGCTGGGTCATCTACCTGAAGAAAGGGGCAAGAATAAACCACTGACTGGAGGGATTTAGAACATGAATTGTGTAGGCAGTTAATGATGGCAAAAGGAGGAATTACTGTCCACATTTTTCAGATGAAAGCAAAACAAAAGAAGATTGAGTAGGTTCTTCTCACCTTTAATTGCCTTCAAGTAGATTAATACTATCTAAGGTGGTTGTCTCATCCCCTTTTCTCCAATACAGGAAAAATACAGCTGAAGAGTTTTAAGGTGTGTCACCCACCCAGGTATGAGGGTCTGGAAGACAGAAGAGATTAATCTTGTCTTAAACTCAGTGATTCCACTGAGCTCACTCTTAAAATAGACTAAGGTGTCCTCCTCACAGGTAGGTGACTGCACTGTAGATAACTTGTATGTTGGTGTCCAGCTGACCTCTTGCACCCACGGCAGGAGGTCAAGGCTCTCCTGTAGGCACTCTGTCACTTCCATCAATCCTGTTTGGAGGGCTCAAACACACTGTGATGTCTTGACTGGTCCACAGACAAACAGAAAACAGAGTTACACCTTGAATGACATGTCTAGAGCTTACAGCTGAATCAATTGTACAGTTAAGAAAATATTCAGATTCTCTGGTGTTGTTTTCTAGAGCTTCTAACCCTGTCACCAGTCTGAGTTGTCACCAAAACAAGGGTTTTGTGAGGCTGTAAAATGAGTGCAATGAAGTACAGCAGGAGACAAAACTCACTGAGAAGCTCCCACTCAGTTGCCCCAAGATGAGGGAAAGCCAAGAATGAGAATATCCTAAATACTGACAGTCCTAGTGAGATGCTACAAGAGCACACCTCAGTGCTACAAGCCCTGCATCAAAAGGAGGTTAACTTTTTGGGGACTGGCTAATCAACTTCACCTTGGAAAGAGTAAATATATAGCCCAGGCCTGTATACACACTCGTGCCATGATTCACACCAGTCTGTAAATTGCATGAATGAACCTCTCATCAAGTGTTCTCAAAGGAGATGGACTTGTTTCAGTAAATATTATCTTTTTGAGGATTAGTCTCACTTTTAGAACATGGCCAATTTGGCTAGAACATCCTGACTGGTACATTTTATAAGACACTATTGTTTACTAACAAAAGAGGTACCAAAACATGAAAGTGTTTAATTGTAATGAGATAAAAAATAATGTGCTTCATTGTAAAGTGACCCATGAAAGGGTTTGTAGGGCAATGTTTTATCAGTAAAGTGCCATATTCTGAAATAGAAAATAAGAAAGACAAGTAAAGTCCACAGAAAGACAAGTAAAGTCCACAGAAAGTTGTATCACTGAAGAGAGAAAGCAATGAGAAGTCTGAAATATTATACCCAGTGATGTTTCTACCAGTAACTCAGCTCTCATTCCAAATGTATTACTCCTTTCAGTACCCACAGATATCACATCCATGCCACACATGAAAAGTCAAACCCTTCAGCTCACTTAGGCAAGACTGATACTGTAGGAGATGAAGACATCGAAGTGATGACATCTGAAGCATTTAAATTAATTTTATGTTTACAGTGATATTTTAGGCACTAAATAAGGAAGTCTTTGTTGGTTTAAACAGTTAATTAACAGCTGTCCTCTCCTTAACAGCTTTTTTTATTCTGTGCTGGATGGGTTCAGTTCTCCTGGCCCTCTAAATATTTAATTCTGGCTAATAGCCCAGCTGAACTGATTTTCTAATTCTCAGCACCTCTGTAATGACAATTTGCAGTGAGTGGAAGGTGTTAACTGGATAACAGGATTGTAGACTGGAGTTATGGGGGCAACTTCACTGCTTCTTAGCACAGGCCCAAATTTCCTGCTTCTGATCAGAGACATTGATGTTTTTCTCTTTTATCCCTCTCAAAATCCCCATTAGCATAACTGTGTTCCCAAGAAAAATCACTGGCTAGTGAAGCCCAAGTCTGTGTTGACCAGATAAAGAGTTTGCTAAATCAGCTCATTGCTGTTAAAATAGCTCATTGCCATAAGCAATTCTTCAGTGAGGAATTTCACTTGTTACTGTAGAAAGTAAATCCCTGAATGAGACTATTTTTCTACACTTGCTGGCTATCTGTCACTCCAGCAATTGCACTGTTTGTTCCTTTTCATATGTGGTGACCTTACAGGTTCACCAGTGTTATTTCTTGTTGTAGCACCTGTTTTCTGTGGAGGACAGCTATTATTTATGGTCTCAGTCTGCTTGTGGCACTCCCTGACTTTATGGTATCATTAGTGCATTCAGCTTTCCCTCACAACTATCTTCAGGGTTTCTTGTTCATTAAGGATAAAATTGCTCATACAAGAAGGACCTATAAACACGTAGTAATTAACCCTTGAAACAGGGGTGCCTGGGTTAATAAAAGCAAATTGCCTTGATACCATAACACTTCAGCCAAAGCAGCTAGCAAATATTGAGAACTTTCATAGATTTTTCCCTTTTAGGAGAAGAAAGCCTTGGAAAATTTTGAATATTCTCTTTGATGTCACCTTATTTCTTTTTATAAAAGTGCTCTACACAGAAACAGTAACAAGCTGCTTCCTCAGAAATTTGTATCTCAGTTCTTCCAACAAGCTCCATGTCAGGAGCTCTTAAATGATTTCTAAATAAACAGGCTGAAACCCAAAGCTTTCTTCTCCAAAAAGCAATATACAATCAACTGCATCAAGGGCAGCTTATGCTTTGAAGTACTCAATCATTAAAGCAGATGGAATATTGACAATCTCAACAACAGTTCTGTACCAAAATCAGTACTTTGTAGTGCTCCAAGTGCATTTTTGCAACCATCATGACTATATTGTAGCAAAAAGTTATATCTGTAGCAAGAGTTTTTGTTTGAAGGGCAGTGAAGGAGTTTTTATGTTAATTAATTTATGCCATTGACCAGTTTTTATAATGTATATTTAGACATTCACAGTTAGGTATGGATACCAGTCAAGGTATCTATCCTTGGTTCACATTAACACTCAAACCACTGAGTTTACTGAGAACAAGGTGATAGGTGTGATATCACTTAGAACTGTGTGCTAACCAAAAAAAGCAATTCAAAAAATAGCTTTTAAACACAGGAGGAAAAAACCACTCACTGTCCTCAGCTTTAATCCATTCCTGATTATTTCACAGTTGTTTTCACATTTGGAAAAGCATAGCAATAAAAAAACAAAAAAAAAAATTCATCTAATCCTTTTCTCATTAGCAGAACTTCAGCTGTCTTTCCTAAGTGCACTGGGAGTCAAGGAGTTTATACAAACACCCAGCACAGCAAAGTGCCTGATAGCCAAGTTTCCTGGGGCTGCCCCCTGTGGAGCACCTGGGCCCACGGCTGGCTTGACAAACAGGAAAAAAGATAATCAGAGGAGCGGGAAATAACCACATTAACCATCGTCAGTGGTACATGGTGAGAGTTATAATTGCACAGCCAACTTATTAACCTCCCCATCAATCTTCTTCTGTGCAGTGACACAATTCAGGGTTTGTGGTTTCCCCAGCTCTGTGTTTTGCTGGAGGAGGGAAAAAAATATGACAGCAGAGCAGCTGGCAGATGGGAGGGAAAATCTCAATATGCATATCTCCAGGCACTTGAGGCTTACAGCAGTTTTTAAGAAATGCTCTCATTAGCTCTTCCAGAAGAACAAAAAATTTCCATTGTTTACATAACTTTAGTAGATAAGGCCCCATTTTTTTAAAAAAAATTTCTTATTTTCTGTCTATTTACCACTAAGCTGTTCTATATGTGATAGCTGTCAGAGTTACAGAGCCACTCAGATACTGATTAATTCAGCTCTTTCATGTGAAAACAACAGCTGGTTGATCTCCTGTAAAATGCCATCTCATGCTACTTCTCCTGACCTGGATCTCCCTCACCTCAAGGTGTTCTGTTTTTCTGGTTGTGAAATATTTCCAGATCACAGAATCTGGATATTATGTTAATATTGATATATTGAACATCTCTCTGTGTCACAGTCCATGTACCTTTTAAGGGTCTGAAATCAGTGCCTACTTTAGATTTGCAATATTAATTGAAAACAAAAAAACACTGCTGTTGCCACACAGAGACAAAGAAGAAGCAATCTCAGCTGGTCTAAGCTTCTAAAACAAATGATAAGTGTGAAATGACTTTTGACTGCAAAACCCACTCCCAGCAGTAGTGATATGGGGTACTTCAAAGGATATTATTACAGTTACAGGATATTAAGTATAATTTTAATTAATTCATCAGTTACTTAAAATAATAAAAAATACAACAACCTCCTCCTATTCATCATTCTGCACAGAGCCTATTTTGACAGGCTCTCAGTTTTGTAAGTTTCTATAAATCACCAATTAATTTTGCTTCAGTTGAGTGATTGCCTCTTCTGGATGTGCCCAGATTCATGCTCTAAATCTTCATCCAGGAGTTACAACCCTGTCTCAGACTCAGCATATTCCAGTGCCACCAACTCATTCCCTGTGTCCCTGATCCCAGGAAAGGCGAGACCAGAGGCTTGAACAAGCTGGGAGCTGTTCTTTAGCACTCTTCCCATCTGAATGATGCTAGGAAGAAGATTCTAGCAAGATCTATACCACAAGGTGAATCAACACTCTGTGTTATGAATGCACTCAAGAGAGTGATATGGTAAAAATTTTATTAATTACAGCAAGCAAGCAATAAGCAAAAAATCAGCGCTGGGCGGCAGGGGAGTCTCTGCTCCTTTGGCTGCCGCGCTTCCGATTTCCGTGTTCTCCCTTTTAAGTGGTCCGACTTTCCGGGTTACGTGTCCTTTCTCGGGTGTCTCTGCGCATGTGCCTCCGGTCACTGGTGGTCGCTTTTTGCCTTCTGGTGGTCGTAGGATGAAGATCAGGAGTCTTCCTCTTTTGACCTTTCCTCACTGTTCTCCTTTTAAGGCTTATCTGAGTGGCTTAACTTTCTGGAATTCAAGAGAGCTTGCAAGGCTGTTCTCATAATTATACAGACGTCAGCAGCAGCCTTCAACCTCATCCCTATTACACAAAGCATAGTTTTGCAAAGCATCGTATCTTACATGTTTAGGCGAATAAAAGGGTCTCTATATATTACAATTCTCCCCTTTTTCTATTGCTTACTTTTGTTCGTTAAATCTTTGTAGTTCTCTTTTACTTAGCTCTAAATAATCTTCTGTCTCTTCTTCATTTAAGGCTTCATATTTGGCTCATATTAGCATAAGGTGAGCTGCTTCTAACCTGCTTCTCACAATGCTAATGATTTTGTTAAAAATACAAGGTCCAAACATAAGTCCTAAGATTAGTAAAATTAGCGGTCCTGCTATAGTAATTACAGGGTAATTACAATATCCTCTGCCTGGATTAGAAGCTGGGCACATATATAGTACCTTATACCCAGGCGGTTTATAACTAGTACCCTTCCACTCAATGAGAGAGTCTAGTGTAACTTGAAAGCTAGGGGCTTCAGAGGTGATCTGTGATTGGATAACGACCTGGTCTTCCCATCGGATTAAGGACCAATTGAAGGGCTCGGGAGTCTTGCTTGTACTAATATTAAATGTGCTAATTAAGATTATAACTGTTACTGACTTCTTTAATGAGAATTGGCTTCCCCTACTATAATAGAGGCTTTTCCTTTGTGAGGTGTCAATTTGGATTCCCCAGAAATTACTTCTCTGGGTTGTCTCATTCCCACTCTTGTGGCATTTCCAGAACCATGATTCTTTGGTCTTATGTATATTGGAATGCTTCCCTCCACGGTTTTTTTACTCCTCTGCCTCCCTCATCGACCCGGTTGCCTCGGGACACGGGGTGTACCATCTTCTCGACAGCAAGAGTACTCTGCAGGAGGGGAATTATTTCCTCTTTTATTAATTCTTTGTATGTATTTTTCTCAACTTTTATGCTTTATTAAAGGGGTATAACACCCTAATTTCTGGAGCCACCGTCTGCACAACCCAGCTACTACATTTGCTACAAAAGGCGTAGGTTCGTTTGGATGATAACAATAATACAAGGGATTGACCCCTTTTGAGTAGATGGCCCACCACTTCTCTGATCCCTTTTCAAATTCTCCTGCTTGTATTCTAGTTATTAGAGCCCAATCAGTGAGATCCCTCTGGGCAGTGTAGCAAAAGTTACACACGCCTCTTGGTGGGTAGCCTCTATGACAGTGGGTCCACCAGAGTTCTTCACATATTATATATTTAAAACAGACAAAAGGGTAACAATTTTGGCATAACGTACAGCCTATTTTAACACCTCTATTATATATTTCCTCACCACTAGATGGAGGTATCTTATATTCTATATAAAAGCCTTTATGGAATTTATTATTCATAAGTTTCTAAGCAAATTAATAGTTCTGGGATGTTATTTTGTTCAGGATATCTTAAGTCTCAGGTCCCAGCCGGGCTACCCACTTCTCAGTTATTAGATTTTAGTGGTTTCACAGGTCCTTTTATTCGACTCGCATGTGTCCAGCCTTTTTTCCGCTGTTCGAACTGCAGAGTCAGTTGTTAGTAAGACTTGATACGGCACCTCCCACTTCGGTGTTAGGGGATTTTCTTTCCAACTTCTTATCAGCACCCACTCTCCGGGTTGTACCTGGTGCAATATAAAATCCACTGGTGGTCTTTGAGCTAGCACCCTTTTTCCCACAATGCCTTTTTAAACTTCATTAATTTTATCAAATACTCATTGATGTATTGATCACTCACATTTGGATGTGTTTGAACTTCTTCTATATTATAGGGCATACCGTATAGCATCTCAAAAGGGGAAATTCCCAAATCTGCCCTTGGCTGGGTTCGAATATTCGGAAGGGCCAGTGGAATACACTTGACCCACGATAGTTTTGTTTCCATTACTAGCTTAGTATGTTGCTTCTTTATTTCTCCATTCATCCTTTCCACCTTTCCACTTTCCCTGAACTTTGAGGGTGCTAAGGGGTGTGTTGTTCTCACTTTATTCCTAATACTTCTGGTATTAACAAAAAAATTCCTCAACTCAATTTTTGACTCTGATTCTATCATCACATTTTTAATAACCCCCACTTCAAAGGGTTCCCCCTTTGCCCCTACTACCAT
The DNA here is from genome assembly GCF_049639895.1 of Pseudopodoces humilis. NCBI lineage: Eukaryota > Metazoa > Chordata > Aves > Passeriformes > Paridae > Pseudopodoces > Pseudopodoces humilis. The sequence goes on from NC_142200.1 coordinate 8,726,748, forward strand.
AGTAGTTTCTTTGGATATACTACATCCTTTAGGTAAAAACTGAATTGTTGATCTCTCAGCTCCAGTATCTACCAAGAATGTTATTTCTTGGTGCTGGGGACCCACTTTTAACTTTATCAAGGGCTCTTTCTGATGTTCTCGGGTCCCCATAATAAAGAGCCCCTGACCCCCCCTAATCTTCTTTAAACATCTTTTCATCCTGGATTCTTACCCTACATTCTTTCTTAAAGTGTCCTTTCTTTCCACAGTAAAAACAAACTTTAGTGTTCTGTCTTTCTTTTGAATCTCTGATTGGTCTCTGTTGTTTCCCTTTCCAGGTTTGATCTCTACTTTCTCTCATAGCAGCCACCATCATCTTAATTTGCCGCTTCTGAGCCTCATCTTCTCTCCTAACATACACTTTTTGTGCCTCCCGCAACAGCTCATCCAAACCTCTGTCTTGCCACCCATCTAATTTTTCTATCTTCCTCCAAATATCCTCCCAGGCTTTTGCCACAAATTGTGCTTTAAGCAATGCCTGCCCCAATTGGGTGTCTGGATCCATTCCTGAATATAGTTGAAAATTCTTTCTTAGCCTTTCTAACCATTCTGTAGGAATTTCATCTTTCTTCTGTCTCTCATTAAAAGCTTTATTGATATTATGACCCCTCGGGACTGCTTCCCTAATCCCTTGAATTATAATAGTCCTCAAATCCTGCATATGTACTCTGTGCGCTGGATTTTGATGATCCCAATGGGGATTTTGGAGGGGCCGTTTTACATCTGCCAGTGGTCCCTGGACATGCTGAGCATCCAAAATGCGCATTCCTTCCCTTCTAATCATGTTTTTCTCTTCTGCCGTAAATAAAATATTTAAAATAGATTGTAATTCCTCCCATGTATACATATTGGGTCCTAAGAATTGATCCACTCTTTCTGCAACCCCCAATGGGTCTTCCAGCAAATGCCCCATTTCCTTTTTGAACTCTCTGACATCCCCCGAACTGAGAGGGACAGATATAAACCCTATTCCAGCCTGGGGATCACCCACTGGCATTTCCCTTAATGGGAATAGATTCTCCTGTTTCCTTTTAGATCTACTCCTGGTAACAGGTCCCACATCTGGCATGTTTAAATCCTCCTCCTCGGGGTTCGGAGGGGGAGGGCCCCGTGGAGGAGGTGGTGGTACAAATGGAGGGGGAATTATCAAAGTATTTTCTTTCCGAGGTTTCTTTTTCTTTCCCTTCCCCTCCTCCGAATTCTCTGTCAGCTTAAATATAAAAACCTCGGGATTTACTACCCAGATCTCTGCATAAGCACTTTCCTCTGAACTAAAGGGGATCTTTGTGTTCACCCAGGAATTTAACTTTTGTCTAACCCAATCTTCGGTTGATCCAAATATAGGCCAAAATACCTTCTTTGAAATTTCCTTTCCTACCCATACTTCTACACAATAATGAATCATTTTCGCCTTATCTTTATTTTCTGTTCCCGGGAAATACTGCCAATTTTCTAACATATGACCTAACGGACTATCTCTAGGTACCGGTGGGAGTTTAATAGATACAGGGGGCTTGCTTTTCCCCTGCCCCATTCTTCCGGAGTGCCTTCCAAATCACACAGTCTCTCTCGCTTCCCCTTGTTCGTGGCCCACGCCCTCGCAGGCTAATGGGAGACGCACTAATTAAGGGTCCGCTCTCACTTGGGGAATCTGGCTGCCAGTTCCCCTCTCACACACACACCACGTCGCCGCACTCCGGGATCCCGACCCCGACCGAACGGTTCCCCGTTATACTCACGCGTCCCACGTCCCGCGTCTTCGTCCGGACTCTGTGCACAGATTTTAAGGGGTCGACCGGTCTCCCTTTTGCTTATTGCTTTAATTTTAGGTTCGTCGGTGCAATCGAGGCAGAAACCGGCCCCCCCCCGGGCCGCTAAATAATAGCGGGGTGCCCCCCTGGTAGTGCCGAGAATCTGTCCTACAGATTGCATCCGAGTCACGGCTCCAAATTGTTATAAACGCACTCAAGAGAGTGATATGGTAAAAATTTTATTAATTACAGCAAGCAAGAAATAAGCAAAAAATCAGCGCTGGGCGGCAGGGGAGTCTCTGCTCCTTTGGCTGCCGCACTTCCGATTTCCGTGTTCTCCCTTTTAAGTGGTCCGACTTCCGGGTTACGTGTCCTTTCTCAGGTGTCTCTGCGCATGTGCCTCCGGTCACTGGTGGTCGCTTTCTGCCTTCTGGTGGTCACAGGATGAAGATCAGGAGTCTTCCTCTTTTGACCTTTCCTCACTGTTCTCCTTTTAAGGCTTATCTGAGTGGCTTAACTTTCTGGAATTCAAGAGAGCTTGCAAGGTTGTTCTCATAATTATACAGACGTCAGCAGCAGCCTTCAACCTCATCTCTATTACACAAAGCATAGTTTTGCAAAGCATCGTATCTTACGTGTTTAGGCGAACAAAAGGGTCTCTATTTATTACACTCTGCCTTCACATCTCATTCTTCATTAACAGCCTAATAATCTGCAAATTATTACACTTGGCAATTTGGCATTCCCAGACCTGTTCACAGGAAAATGGGGGCACAGGGAATACATCCCACATGCCACAGCTGACACTGCAGTGTGCAGTCACCTGCTGCCCTGCAGGACTCCCCTTTTCCTGGCAATTAACTTGGCAGGACCCATTACCTCTCAAAAACCACCCTAAGGATGTTAGTAGGCAAGTTTACATGGAACCATCTCCAACAACATCCTTTCCTATTGCTGGTTTTGTTTGGGGTTTTTTTTTATTGCTTCATGCAGAACAAACAGAAATCCAATACTTATAATTTCCATTCTATTTATCCACTCCAAATTTATTCAGAAACAAAAAACTCACCAATACTTAAAATTTAATTTAAGCCACAACATTTCCTCCTCTTATTCTCTCAGACAAGGTAGGTCACATGCCCATTGCAGCTTATGGATCTCCACCATACTTCCCTACCAAAGCTATGCTGTCCTCACCTCTATGAACTGAAAATTTCCTATACAGCATGTTTGCAAGGCAATCTCAGTACCAATTCACCCCATCTTTCTGCTCACATCAGTTTCAGAGATAGAGGACTAGAGCAGAAGGACCTCCATGAGCCTGAGAACTATATTAAAAAAAAAAAAAAAAAGGAAAAAATAAATTTTCTGAAAAAAGTTCCAAGCTATTTCAAATTTTATGGATAAAAATTAATATTTTATTTTCAGCTTTAAGGTCATGGTGAGCACAGAGAGCATCAGGATCACCCATTTCCCCTAGAACATAGTTTCACAGGTTTCATTTTCACATTTTATGCTGCTTTCACATCTAGTCTGTATTCCCATGCAGAGCATACTGACATTGGCCAGTCTTGGCTAGGCACAGCAACCCATGCCTTTGGGTTCTCTCTTTGGAGCATCTCCTGTCAAACAAAGAAATAAAAAAAAAAGAAAACTTCAATAGTAACTGCTGTAATGGGGACTTCTGCTTTTCAGACATTTAGCCATACCCTACTATGGATTCTCTAATTAAAAGTCTGAAAACCATCATCATAGCTCCAAATTATTACCCATCTCTTTTTTAAAACCCATGCTGGAATATAACTTGTGGATGTCAGAAAGTATTGCATCTTAGCATCAATACATTAGGAAGAAGATGGTTTTTCTCCATGTTCCAAAGGTTAAGAAATTACCAGTAAAACCATAACAAAAAAAACTTTCTTAATCTGTCTTTGAGGCAGAGACTGGTATCCAACCAGAGTTCCTCCTTTAAGGTAGAAGTCACTACATCTAAACAACAGCCATCATCACCTTTGCTCAAGGCCATAGCTTCAAATTTGGGCACCTGTCTTCTGTGTAAATCTAGTTCAGATGTCAGATTCCTTCAGCCCTGGCTCGCAGTTTTGTAACAGGGCAGTCACCATTCCCCCTGTACTCAGCATGGGTGAGCCTGCACTTCAAACCCTGGGTCCAGCCCTCATAAAAAGAAAGACTTTGAGGTCTTAGAGAGTCTCCAGAGAAGGACAGTGGATCTGTCGAAGTGCCTGGAGCACAATTCTGATGAGAAGCTGCTGAGGGAGCTGGGGGTGTTTAACCTGCATAAAAGGAGGCTCAGAAGAGACCTCATCACTCTCTACAACTCCCTGAAAGGAGGCTGAGCCAGGTGGGGTCAGGCTCTTCTCCCAGGTAACAAGAAAGAGGACAAGAGGAAATGGCCTCAAGTTGCTCCAGGGGAGGTTAAGATTAGATATAGGGAAAAATTTTCTTCTAAAGCACAGTTGGGCATTGGAGCAAGCTGTCCAGGGAAGTGGCAGAGTCACCATCCTGAGGGTATTAAAAAGAGGTGTAGGCATGGAACTTGTTTAATTAATATTGTTTAATGGTGGAGTTGGCAGTGGTGGGTTAATGGTTGGACTTGTTAGAGGTCTATTGCAACCTAAACAATTCTATGATTCTATGATCTTGTGGTCCCTAGGACTGTCAAAATGTGTTCATAAAAATTCTGTTGCAGGCCAGTGCCAGAACTAAGTCAAGCTGTGTAGCTTATGGAAACGAAGGCTTCACTGGAGTTAATTGATTTAATTCCAATGTATGAATGCTTTCATGGGCCAAAAATAGCAGTTTCTTGAGACCTCTTTAATCTAGTGAAGAAAAGCAGAACAAAAATTATGATGGGAGGCTACACAAAATCAGATTGGAAATAAAGCACATACATCTGACAGCAAATATGCCTAACCACTGGAACAGGACATGATGAAAAACAATGGATCTGTTATCTTCTGAAGAGTTAAAAATGAGATTATGAAGACCTTTGTGGAAATTATGTTTTATTCAAATACAAGTGCCTGAGTCCACTGATGGGGAACAATGTGTTTTCTACAGTCTGTGAAATTCCAACAGACAGGCTGGATATTTCAAGCTTTCTGTTTTCTATATCCATGAATTTGGCATTATCTCTTTACCACTGAGATAAAAAAACAAAAGAGAAAAAGACAAAGTCTTCAGTCCTGAGAAGGTTTCACAGCTCTTTCTAGTACTGAAGAAGAAGTACTGACTGAAGATGAGGAAGTAAAACCTTTTCAAATTCATGCATTGATTCAGAGTCTTGAAAAAACATAATTTGTTATATGTCTCCCTTTGTGAATGCACTGGAGGCGTTGCAAACCCGTGGCTCAGCTCACTGGCAGACACTCCACCAAGCTATTTAGCTTCCCAATCACTTATATAACTGCTTCATTGATTTTACCAAAAAACTCTGTAGTCAAGCATCAAGAAAGAAACTGAATTACCCCCACAATTGCATTCCACCATTCCCACCCCCTTACTACTCCTCTGCCATTTTTCTTCCTCACCCCAGTGATCAGAGCAATCTCTCCCAATTGTAGTTGTTCTAAGCAAGGCTGTAAGACCCACAGGGGAAGAGAATTTGTTTCATAACAAGAGTTCCTTCACACAGGGCTCAGTGAGATGTCAGGAAGTCTTTATGGTGTTGAGTTGTGTGACCTTGTCCTACCGAGGCTGTTCACACTTTCCCTTATAACGAGAAACGTGGCCTTGGCTTAAATAAATGAAGGGTTTTCTAAAAGAGCAGTTTATTGTAATGATGTTTCCCTGACATTTTTGTACAAACATATGATATTACATATGTAAGATAGCCAGCCTGACACGACTTCTGTACACTTTTATTCCACATCCAGAAAAGCCTCTCGGGAACAGAAAACAGAGGATACAGTAAAAGAAGAATGAAAGGAAAAGCTACCTCTGAACTTGTCTGGTGGGAAGAAAAAGAGGCACATCAGATTCTCATAAAATACCTTCCAAATAGCCCAATTATCTACTTACAACCTGCAATTCATGATGTATTTCTCAAACTTCTCACAAAGGCTGACAAGAAGAATTTTTCTCTTTCCCTACCCAAAAATGCACTGTTATTCTGACACCAAGATGAGAATAACTCCTAATTTCTCACTTGGATTAGCATTTCCCACCAAGTGACAGAGGTGAGGGATTTGTACTGGAAAGTCACAGTGGCAAGGCAGAATAAGTCTCTGCTGCTCTGAATTATTAATAGTGCCTCACCTCAGAGCACAGCCCAGTCACACTGTTCTCCTGTCAGGAGAAGGGAACACAGTTTCCAGTGCACTTCAAGTCTTTTAACAGTGCTTTGAGCCCACACAGCCATTTCACACCACCGGTAGGGGCAGGGCAGGGCAGACTTCTTAAGGACATAACATCCTGCTCAGGGGCATCAAATGAGAGTTTCACAAAGGTTATTTTTGGGAAGACATTTTCAATTGTATCTAACTGGAGAGAGAACAGTTTAGTGTCATCAAGCCCCTCAGATGCTGTTAAAAAATAGATTTTTTTTAATAATGTAGGCAAACAATTGCATCTGAAATGTCATGCAACATGATTCCTTCCTATTGGTTATCTTTATACAGTTTACTCTACAGGTTCTGATGTTCAGTCTGTTCCTAATATATCTTACACCATCTTAAATGGTGTTTTTGATGCAGAGGAGCAGCTTCTGCAAGACAAGAGGAAAGCACTTTTTCTGGATGCCTGTCATAGGTGTCCTGAAATCATAATGACTCATGGGAAATGCCAGCAAGCACAACTCAGGGGCTTGTCAGTCATGTTTTTTCTGTGTCCACATAAATGTTCTGAAATATAATAACCTGACTTTCTAAAAAGCTTGAAGTTTAAGCTGCAGCATGCTAGACTAAGTTGTGTCCATTGTGCCCTTCTATGGTTGCTCTCGAACTATGTAAAAAGTTCTATCTTCAGAAAAATCTTCATTTACAACTTTTCCTACCTCCTCTGTCTTGGATAAGTAAAAAAATTCAAGGTTTGCAACTCCTCAAATTGCAGAGGAACCATGAACCTCTTTTTTTTGATATTAATTTGCCTCGAAAATGTAAGATTGTATTTCTGTTGCAGAAGCTCACTTTTTATTTCTTTGCAGAAACATTTAAAACATGAAACAAGAATAAATGACACAGCAATTCCTTTTTGCACCAGCAGGCAGGATGAAATTATTGGCCAGAGAGATAGAAAAGATGAAGCAGACACAGCTGGCCAAGTTACTAATTTTGATTCTCATAGCAGCAAGAAACCAGGCTCAGGATAAATCCAGAAAAAAGATGCTGTTGTACATACCCTTTTCTCAATGCCACCACAAGGAAAGGCAGGGATCGTGTATTCAGAGCTGTGGGCACAGTTCTCCTGCACCTATACCCCTGTTTTTACTGTCTTACACTGAAAACATCTAGGGCTGGATAATCGAAATAAATAAACAAAAATTAACATTAATTTCTGACCTCACTTGATTTTAAACTATGACCTGGACCCTCAGTCTACCAAGTCCTGAAATTTTTCTCCCAGTCTGGGGACAGCTAATCCTTTCCCCAAAAATACAAATTGCATTTCTTCAAGCATTCATGGGAACTTATCTCCTTCCAGCTGTGTCTGAAGACACCTTAATCATTTCAGGTTTCCATTCTCCTGATGCAAATCTCAGCCACAGACATGTGAATTGGGGGAATGAATGAGCCTAAAGTTTTATTGGAACACCAACCAGCTCAACTAAAACCTTTCTTTCCAAGACAAACAGCATAAAGTGGCTACTGGTGTCTCAGACACCCCTGTGAATTCTTCTCCTAAATCTGTTTTTTGCTGTTGACTTTCCCTCATGATCATCATCCTGCTGCTATTGACAGACCACTCCAGGGACTAATCCTGGCATTCTTCATGTTGAATCTTGTGCTCTTGCTGGACTGTAGCCCCTGAGCGTGATGTTCATTACTGGGCTTGCCAAAGCACATTAGGGACTGTGAGCTCTATTTCCAGAGCAGTCAGATCAGAACAGATACCTCTCCTGGGTGATGCTATAGCACTTGGCTGCATGATATCAACTTTGGTGCTGAAGCACTCATATGCACACTTATATGAAATTATTTTAGCACATGAATCTTCCCACACTTGGCATTACCTGAACCCTTGTTAGAGTTAAGTGCAAATTCTTCTATTTTTTTTTTTTGGTACCATGAGGAGCAGCTGAGGTCATTTGGACTGTTCAGCCTGGAGGGGAGGAGACTGAGGGGACACCTCATTGCAGTTACAGCTTCCTCATGAGGGCAAAAGGAGGACACTGACATCTTATCTCTAGTGACCAGTGACAGGACCCAAGGGAATGGCCTCGAGCTGTGTCAGAAGAGGTTTAGGTTGGATATTAGGAAAAGGCTCCTCACCCAGAGGGTGGCTGGGCACTGGAACAGGCTCCTCAGGGATGTGGTCACAGACCCAAGCCTGACAGAGCTCGAAAAAGGGTTTGGACAAAGCTCTCAGGCACATGGTGTGACTCTTGGGGTGTCCTGTGTCCAGGACTTGATGATCCTGATGGGTCCTGTCCAGCTCAGCACATTCCATAATTCTATGATAAAAATTATGGAAGTTATAGAGTCACAAGTATAGAAGCAGGATGCAAAACTACATGCAGAACATACCCATGGGCAGACTCAGTCCTGCTGATCTGAAGCTGTCATGAAACTGACATACTCTTATGTCTCACTTCATTTATAAGTTAATAAACACTAAAATCTGCAATATGTTGTGGGTGGTGCAGAAAAAAAAGAAACAATATAAGTTCCTTTTGGGGTAGGGTGCTTGAAAAAATCAGAGGAATTCAGTAGGGTTGTCTTAAAAATGGTTCTGGGAAACAATCACATCTGCTGACTGTTGCAGTCTAATTCATCTGCAAATCTGTCATGCTGCACACAGAGGAAAACCACAAGCAGTAGAAATCATTCCAGCATTTTCTGAGGGATCCATTTACTGTGTAATCATTGTTTAGGTAGCTATGAACAACTTTCTCTCTTTCTTGCTTTCCTGTGACACCCTTAAATTGTACTCAGTCTTTTACCAGCACAGAATGCTAATGTGCAGAAAGATCTGCTGTTTTCATTCCTCTACAGTGCATCATTTTTAAAAGGAGCTCTCAGCTCACATGGGCCTCTAATAAACAACTCTCAGATGCTCTGCTCATGTTCAATACCCTCTGCCTTGAAAAAGGAATGCAGATATGTCCAAAAATACAATGCTATTGTATTTATAGCAGAGCCAAAAATTTGGAATGCAAATTAAAGAGCATGGAAATCACCTGACTTTATTCAAAGATCACATCAGTTTCCCAGAAGTACACATAACATCTGAGATTTTCAGCAGTAAGACCCAAATTAACCTTGAGGTTTGGCAGTGAGGCTGGATGAGATGATCTTTAAGGATCTCTGCCAACCCAAACCAACCTGTGACGCAATGCTGTGGATGAGATAACAACTGAAATGAGAAACAGGGTGGCAGAAAACAGGTGAACTTTTCTAACCTGATTTCTTCTGGCAATTCCCAATATTTCCTGTTTCCCTTCAAACCAGATAAAAGATTTTTTAGTATCTTTGTTCTGTACAGTAGCCAGGTGTGCTAGGAATGTCTAAATGGAAGTAATACTGAGAATAACACCCAGATCCTGATGGATCTCTGTATGCCCTGGACTTTATGGCATTACAGGTATCCAGTGTGTATATCCCTGTCAATGTCACACAAGATTCTGCAGTAGCTAACACCACCACATTCCAGCTGCACAGACAAATCATTGCTCCCCACAATGCTTAAAACAACCTTAACAATATATGGCAATCCACAAAGTTCTGGGACTTTTGTTGTCTCTGATCAGGAGAGCATAGCCTGACACCCAACCCAGAAAATCTTAAAAACTATACCCTGTTACTTATATTCTCCAAAACATTATCTCATCTGAGCAAAATACAAGGAAATGGCTCATTCATGGTACACTTACTTTTATATTGCACCAGATGCTCCTTGATTTGTAATACTCTCTAGCCAAAATTGGAACTCACTGCACCCTGTGTAAAAGGAGTTAGTTATCTCTTCAGTGCTCCTGGAGACGTCATCAGATGCAGGTCCAGGTGTGGATGAGGCTGTGGATGAGGGGAGGAATTCAGCAGTGCTTTTGCACTAATACAGGCTCATGTGAGGTGCTGACACCTCAGAAGGCATTGCTGATGGAAGGGGATCTTCCTTGGTTCTCCTCAGCTCCATCACTGCACACAGATCTGGCACGGTGGGACTACACAAGGCTCCCTGAGTGGCCTTAAGGTTGCATTAATCACTTATTGGCTGCTTCTGTGAGAGGGTCTATAATGCCAGCCTTGAGGAGTTTGCTACCAAATAAACAAATGGGTTGAATACAGAAGGAAGTGAAGAGCTCTAAGCACCAAAGGGGTTTGTCTGATGCTTCTTGGCTTGTTTGTATCAGAGTCAAAATTGCATTTCAGGTTGTTGATCCTAACACAGATCTAAAGAACAGGGTTGTTTCACCTCAGAAAACACACAAGGTTTTTAAGGCTGCTGTTTTGAACTGACCATACACATTTATTAAACTTTTTTCTTCCCATAAACAAACCCTTATAGAAGAGTTCCAGCCTGAGGAGTTTAATCCTCTTAGAGCCTCAAAGGGACGCATGGATTTTTGTCTGTTTTCTGTCAGTGTTAGAGGATTTGATTGATTCTTTCATTATTCTTCCAACTCAGAAAAATGGAGAGTGGCATTTTACTTGGAGAGATGTACATTGGCTTAAAAAAACACTCCCAGTTCATCCATCTGCTAGAGCTCTGGAGAGCTGAATGGTACTTACAATTTTAGGTGTTCAGTCTAACACAAAAAAGATTTCATTTTCCCTTGCTTTAAAGAGTTACACTGTTCATACTTGTATCCCACGTGGGTTTCATTTTTCATCTTACCCAGGGCTGGGCCAGAGCCTTTCCTGCCTTGGAACTGATCTAGGGTTGATTCTTGCAACCCTGTAGGGATGAGACTATGCCCCTCACCATAAAAAGCCATAGCAGAAGCATGACCCAAAGACCACAGAGAGATGTGGTGCCCTGGTGTCAGGCAGATGTGCCTGGGAAGCTTTCACAGCTGCAGGCAGGTCCCAGACAAGGCACAGCATCCAGAGAGATGCATAAAGTGGGATGCACTGCAGTGAATGCTGGCCTGTCTCAGCCTATGAGCAGCAGCAGACAAGGTACAGTGTTCAGTTATCACTTTTAGTTTGAGGGCTTAGTTATCACTTTCAGTTTGAATCTGAAGATGACATCTCCACTAGAAAAAAATAAATAGGTCAGTTTGCAGAAAAAAATAAAAGGTGGGGACAGAGGCACACAGAGGTAACAACCTTTTTTTAGAGCAACCTTCCAGGCAACCAAGTTTGTCTCAGTTAAGACAGCAGCTCTGTACAGCCACATCCACCTCAGATGGCCATGGGAACAGTCTCCATCTGAGCAGCAGGATGGAGCACATTGGGGCTTCCCTTGGGGCAGATGCTCAGGGTTTGTGTTCAGGCAGTCAGGTGCACGGTGGAGGGATGACCAGGACTTGCACCCAGACCTAGCAGCCCTGGCACACCATTTTCTAAGGGGTAGTTTCTCTGCATCCTCAGCCTCAGGTAAACTGTCACAGTTTTGGTTGCACTTGTGGCTTGCTGCAATTCACCTCTCATTCTACTGCATTCACTGGAAGACACCATCATGGAGATAGATCCTGCTTGGAATGAACAAGCTGTGTCCCAGTCCCCCTCTGGTATCACCCAGAGCACACTTGCTGTTAGGTACAATATGACAGCAGTGGTAGCAGAAAATGCCACAATCCTGAGGCTACAAAACAACAGATTTGGATCCAAACCCAAGCTCTAATATGTCCCTTGGAAAGAAGCCTTCACTTTCCTAGGCTAATTTTTGTTGGGTTTTTTTTCCCCGCCTCTACCTTCTGTTTGTCATTTATTTAGAAGCTGAAACATTTAAAATGGAGAAAATTGTCCTGTAGATTTTATTAGCAATTAACATGCTGGGGCCCTGTTTGCCTGCAGGGACTACAGAACACATGAATGAAAACGCAGCTTGCTGCACAGAACCACTTTGATTAAACCTCTATCTGCATTCAGCACAGCCACTGTGGCTCAGACACTCCCCCAGCAACTCAGACCTGCTGTAACACCCTGACTCCTGCTTGAGTATCTCTGGGTAAAGCTGCCAAAAAACACACCCCAAACCTCCACTCCCCATGCCCACACACCCAATTAGAATTCCTTTATTACTCAGGTTGGATTTTGGGATAAAATATCCCAGAGTGAGATAGTTTTGTTGTCACCAGTGTAGCCCTTTCCATTTGTGTCAGCGCTTCTGCAGGCAAAGAGTGTTTAGAAAGAGAAGGAGGGATTTGAGATAAAGCACTTAAATTCTGAGATAATAGAACAATTAACACTAGAGACGAGAATGCTGAAGCCCAGGAGACCTTGCTCAGCTGCTGTGCTGTTATCACATGATCGGGGAATATATTTGAAGGTAATAGCAAATAACTTCATTAAGCTATCAATAGATTGAGAAGCTTGGAGAGCTTTTGAAAAAAAATAAAAATATCTTTCTCTCACCAGGTGGCTTCTACAAGCTCTCCTAGTTCCCACACAATGGTATTTTCAGAATCTTATTAAACACAGTGGGAAACTTAAATGCGTAAACGTCCTTGAATGTTTTTGTCTTGGGTTCATCAACCATTTTCCTTTGCTGCCCTCTTGTGGGAGAACAGCAAAAACACTCCCATTCAGAAAGAAAATAAAAGCCTTCATTCACCAAAATACACCCTGACCTAAATTCACCTAGACTGGAGATAGATCTCTGTGAAAGAAGCCCGTTTTATTTAATGCAGTTTCTTCACAGGAGGAGGTTTTCTGTTGCTGCTAGTCTCTGTATGGTAAAACAACTCAGTGTCAAATATCTGTGTGGTAAAACAGCATCATCCAGGACAAGTGAAACCAGCATGAAACAGTTTTTCCCTTAGTGAACTGGGGCAAAGCAAACATATATGCATACATACAATATATATGTATATGAACTGTGTACACAGGTATGATGTAAATATACATTTAAGCACCAGTACAGGTTGGATGGGGAATGGGTCAAGACTAGCACAGGAGAGAAATTCACTTTGGGGAAAAAAATATTATTGTGATTCAGCAATGAGCACTTGCAGCCCAGAAAGCCAAGTGTGTCCTGGATTGCATCAAGATAAACTCGGGCAGCAGGTTGTGGGGGGTGATTCTGCCCCTCCACCCTGACCTGGTGAGACCCCACCACAAGTGCTGCCTCCAGCTCTGGGGTGCCCAGCACAGGAAGGATATGGACCTGTGGGAGCAAGTCCAGAGGACAGCCATGATGTTGATCACAGGGCTGGATCATCTCTCCTATGAGAGGAGTTGTTCAGCCTGGAGAAGAGAAGGATGCGGGAAAACCTTATAGCTCCTTCCAGTAGCTAAAAGGGTGTATAAGAGAGCTGGACTTTTGACCTCAGTTCTGAGGTTCTCAGTGTCACTTGCACGCTGCATTCATCTCACTTTACGGATGACTTTCACTTTTGCAAGTACATTGTTATCCATGATTTTCCAAAAAGAGATCTATTCTTCAGGGTAATACAGATTTATCTCTAAAATGAGGCTGAAGAAAGGTCATTTTGAGGTTTATATGTTTGTGTAAGTGCTTGAGCTGATGAATGATGAAGATTAGTAAGCCCTTGTTTATTATCAGGTAAATACATCTTTATTTATGATTATGACAATAAAAAGTACACTTCTCCATGCAGACCATCTTTTTATACAAAATAGAGGAAGAGCAGAGAAGGAAGAGCAGAAAATACTATAAAAAACCCAGAAGAAACATACATTATCTGCTGTAAGGATTACTCATGTCCATAGGAATGACAAAACTGACAGGCAATTTAAGGATGTCCTGTGGCGTCACGAACACAGAGTAACTTTATGGTGGTAAATCATAACAATTTACCTGAGTAGTTTATAACTGTAGTAGGTTCCCATTCACAGAACCAGTTTATTAACATCTTTAATTTCTGACTAATGGTTCCACATGATGTTTATTTATGAGTAGCCAAATGTTATTATCCAGTACAGGGTGGCCCAGAGCAGATAATGTAATCATCTCCAGATGAGCTGCAGCCAAGGCTGCCTCCAGCTTGCTCCACTGTCAAAGGAAATATCCACAGAATGTGTGACATAAACCTGAGAGGCCTGAAGGTCTTTCTGCCATCCCAGTGAAACAGTGCTGTAAAAGCCTGGGGGCTCTGCAGACACTGCATTGCAACTGAACGGGGTTTCTGCTAAGGCACTGAAAACAGCACCAGCTCAGACACTTTAAATATGTTACCTTGAGATTATTTCTGCCTCTTTTTTCCTCTCCAGTTAAAAACTATCTCTTTCAGATGGCAAAGGCTGAATTCCATAATCAGCAGGCAGATATTCACATCTTGAAGAAGTGGCTGACATTTCCAAGCTCTGTCAGTTTATACCCCACAAACTCTTCCCCTGAGTTTTCAAGAAGTCTCTCTTTCCTTGGACATGCAAAAGCCTTTGGAGTCACCATTAACTGAAGTAGATGAAAGAGCACCCTGTAAATCCACCACAAACCCCCTTCAGATGTCACTTTGGGTGATGCTGGCATGTACAAGTCAGCCAAGTTAGTTGTTTGAGGGTTCTTAAGGAACTAAATGTCAGACCTAAAATAAATGGATTTTGGAGATTATGTCACTCCTCCCTCCCCCAACATGATTAATTCATGAAACCAGTGCATTCTTTGTGGTACTTCACAGCTACTTTTAAAGTAAGTGAAAACATTAGATTTTATGTAAAATCCTGCTATTCTGAAACATCGTGAGTTCACCTGAGGGGATGTTCTCAAAGATTCCTGTCAGCACCTTCCTATTTTCAGAGAAAAGTATCACTGCAGGTCTTCCTGCTGGGCTGTGCTGTATGTCAGTTTTTGGTGTATGCTACTTCCCAAATCCAAAACAACTACAAATGTACTATGTAAATGGTTCTGTGATCATTTGGAGAGTTCTTTGTGTAAATTTGGTGAATTACTCTAAGAGTGTTTAAAGGGGGAGACCACAAATCCTGGAAGAGGACATCTGGTAGTTGGAGTGGGAAAGTTTGTCAGCAAGCAATTAATTCATGATGCTGGAACAATGCAGAACAGCTACATTCCCATTCATTTTTCAGGAAGCAATAGAAAATATCTTGTCAAAAATGGTACGTGTTGTGAGCCAGAACCTCAGTTCAAGAGGGTGAATCACTGTAATGGAAGGGATTCATCTACTATGAGTTTGGCACTAAAATTTAAAGTGCTCTCACTGGGCTCTGCTAGAGATAATGAAGTACTACAACAGGCATCATTGGAATTTTTTTCTTGCAAATTATCCCAAAATATTTTTCAATGGAGATCAGCAACACAGCCACAATTCTACAGATGAGATAACTAAAAAACTGAGAGGAAAATCAATTTATTCAAGGTCATACAGAATGCAAGCATATTCCATTCTTTGAACTGGACATCCATACTCTGCCCACTTGACCAAACTGAATAATGTTTTCATTCTCTCAGGCCAAAAATGTTCTATTTGTTCATGTAATGCCTGACATAACTAACTGTGTGTGCCTTTCTAGGGCTGATGAATGCCATCCAGTGTGCAAAATAGTCTGGCAATTCACTAATGCTCTCCACCCATGTGAACCCCTAAGCTCTTTTTTATATCCTCTGACCACATAGCAACACACAGATGGAGACAGCACTGCCTTATGATGGAACCAGGCAAATGTTATCATCAGTAATTTGTTACAGTAACTACTGTTTTGTTTAAATCACTGACACTTGTAAATTCATGTACTGCCTGTCATGTGTCTCATTAACAAACAGTCCAAACATGAAGAACAAAAATATATATTGCTTTGACATGTGAGGAAAGTGTGCAAAGGAAATCAGGACACTCTTCCAAGCCAATGCAAATTTCTGTAAATCACTGATTGGTGCAAATGGGTGTAGCTCTCTTGCATTGACTGATTCTACATTAATTACCATCTGCAGAAATTCCAGCCCATAAGGTATCATTTTCCTTGTGTTCAATTTCAGGAACAGCTTAACCAATCTTGTTCTCAGAGCATTAAAGACAAACCAATGCCTTCAGGTCCTAATTTTCTGCAATCATTTTTCTTATGTCTCAGAACATGGCAAAATGAGCAAACACAATGTCAAATCACAGTTTTCCACCTGCTGGATCCACAAAAATATTTAACACCCAGAAAACACAACATAAATTATGAGAGAAGGAAGTGATGTCAATTAGTGTCTCACCTATGGATTTTCCATAAGGAGCAACACATTCAGTTCTGCAGCAATTTCTGATTTCCAAACTGAAGTGAAAACCCTGTTTATTTACACTTTGTGAATTTAGCACATTATTTTGTCTGAGAGGCCAACCCCCACCTGGCTACAACCTCCTTTCAGGCAGCTATAGAGAGTGATAACATCGCCCCTGAACTTCCTTTTCTCCAGGCTAAACACCCCAGCTCCCTCAGCAGCTCCTCAGACTTGTGCTCCAGACCCTTCCCCAGCTCCACAGACCTCCTCTGGACACTAGAACCTCAGTATCATTATTTTTGTGAGGGATCCAAAACTGGGCACAGAGCTGGAGGTGTGGCCTCACCAGTGCTGAGAACAGTCCTGCTGGTCACTCTTCACTGATAGCAGCCTGGGTGGTGTTGGCCCTCTTGGCACCAGCTGCCCCCTGCCACCCTCTCTGCTGCTCACCCTGTGTGGGAGACCTGCAAGCACTGAACTGCCACGTCAGGAATGCCACAGCTGAGCCACTTTCCCTCTGCTCTGGAACTCTGTCTGCAAGCCCTGCTAACAAAACCTTATTTAGCTTTATCAATTTGGCATCTAACATTTTCTTCTTATATCTCTATATATCTATATCTAATATATATATATATATATATATATATATATATAATTCCTCCATTTTCCTAAATGCCTCCATTTTCTTTCTTTGAATTTTAATTGTGTTGGCTGCATTGTCAGTGATGCTCAGAATACAGATACTGACACTGCTCAGCTAAATTACTGTTTGCCCGTCTTGTTAATCCTGACCAAAGGTTACAGTAAGAGCTTGTTGAAAAGTTGCAGAGTCCTAAAAAGCAGGATAGAAAGGAAGAAAGCATCTGGGCAATCCTCCTGATCCAAATCCTGTCACCTCTATCCATAACATTCCCATAGATATATTTCTGTTTTGACATTTTAGCCAGCACCATTAATTTTTAATATTCCTCTACCTACTGCCTAAACAAAAAAAAATATTTTCACCAGATCATTTTGTTTATTTTCCTCTAAACCAAACCTGTTTTTTTATTTGCTAGCAGCTTTTGTGCTTTTGTCATTGTTATTGGTGTTCACATTTCCCTTTAATTCAGAGGTCTAAGAACCCCATTAATAGCCAGCCTACTCAGCCTTCTTAGACCACTAATATGGGTGTTAAAAATGATTGATTCTAACTGCAACCATTAGCCATGACTTCAAAAGTTCTGCAATTTCAGTGGTTTTTTAACCCACTTGCCTGCAAAGACATTTTGAATTCATGTTTTGGGCAAGAATCCATTCACACACCATTCTAGAGATCTCCTTTAAATCAAGAATCCATTCACACAACATTCTAGAGATCTCCTTTAAATCAAAAATCCATTCACACAACATTCTAGAGATCTCCTTTAAATCAAAAGCTGTTTTGGCTTTAAGGAGAGCTGCAGTGGACAAACTTTTAGAGTGTAATTCTGTCAAAAATCAAGTTTTCAAAACATGTCCCATGCTTTTCTGCACACGGTATTTTCTTCATTCAAAAACACCTCTGTCACTTTATTTGCAGTTTAAGGGACAATTGCCAGGATCATTTTCCTTTCATCTTCTGAGCACTATTCTTCGGATTTTCAGAGCTGCCAATTGTCTGATGCTTTTCAAGTTATATTGTTATTCACCTAAATGAATGTGTTTTTTTGTCATTTAGACATGTCTCAGCTCAAGGGAAGTGAGAAAAAACAAAATAACCTTTTGGATAATACTTGATGAGGCAGCTGGACCCTGCACCTGCACATTTGCAAGCAAGGGAACCGAAGGCAGCCATGGGTCTGAGAGGCAGAGTTCAGCAAAAGAGCACAATGGCTCTTTTTCTGATGCTGAGAAGCTCTAGAAGACCCCTTAACCTTTTGGTGGTTGACAAGAGATATGGAGTGTGTGGTACCCCTGAGGACCTGAGCAGCACCCAAGGTGCTGGCTACCCTTGGGACCCTCTGGGACAGGTTCTGCAGGGACCTTCACTCACTCTTGCATCATGCCAGGACGCCTCAGTGTCAGCCCATCATGAAAAAGTGAGTACAGATTCCAGGCTATTGCTTTCCAGCTATGTCTGCATCACCTGGGCCACATTAACAGCTTCTCAGACCTGGATGCCTCTGCCTCAAGATCTGCTCCAACCTGGAGGGTTTAAAAGCTCAGCTAAGAAGGCCTAATTAATCTTGGGAGATATTCTTCTATGCTTTTAATTGGCTTTATGCTTAAGGAAATTTAGGCTGTGAGAGATTTAGATATGGCTGTGAGATATTTAGGTTTTCAGATGGCTGAGAAACTATTTGTTCACAGGAATAGGAGGCTGCACAAATATTTGCCCCATTCTGTGAGAGGGAAAAAATATTCCAAACCTGTGGTTAGATGCTTGAAAAGCAGCAGCATGATTATACATCTACCACTCTTAGAACAGGAAATTATCTGTGTAATAGATCTGTAATTCAGCCACCTGTTTTAATAAGGAAAAATGTAATTAACATTGAAATCACTGCCTTGAGATGGAGGCTTACTGGAAGAATGAACCACTGGTCAAATTAACAATTTAAATGTCCATTTTACATCTAGGAGTTGCTTCTAAACTACTAAACAGTAACTTTTCACACTCTTGACCAGTTACATTTCATTCTTATGTTGTTGCATAGGAAGCATAAGGAAAAATATTTTCCTAGAAGTGTATCAGACATTGTCCTCTGCTCAGGACCAGCCCTCAGCAGACATTCACAGGGAGCTCATCCAGCCCTACACAAAGTCTATAGGTCTCCTCTTTACAGTGAGAGGGGTTCCTATATAAAATTGGCATTTACTTCTTTAGGCATATTTAGAACACACAAATTCCCAATTGTTCACCTCAGTTTTAAGAATACTTTCTAATGAGATCTGAACTAGCCCACCAAGGATGTGTATTTCACAAGACAGGTACAACAGACATTTTCTGGAGACATACATCAGTAACTGACTGTCCCTAAAGAAGACCCAATTTTATTTTGACAGAAGACTTCCCATGGCAGACATATAAACCATGATTTTCTTGTCAGAACACAGCAAAGAATCTTACATTTAATGCCTATCTTAGGCTTCTCCCCTATCTCATTAAAACCATCTGGAGCCTTTCTGTCTCTTGAATAGGCCCCAAGAAAATACAAATCAAATGTCATTAAGGTTTAACACTGGTAAATTCAATACAAATGGCAGCATTGGTAATACTTGACTCTCAGAGTTTTTAGTCCTACAAGTAACCAGTTAAAATTAATTCTACTTGAGGACTTCTGGAATTTATGTCAGCCCTTGAATGTCATGATGTAGGTCTGCTCTATCAAAACACCAAAACCCCCAGAGTCATGGGGTAAGTGGGCACAAAAAGCTAAGGGAGGGGAGAGCACAGTGAAGTATTGTCTTGACCAGCTTAAGTGTTCTTGTAGCCAGTGGTGAGTCAGTGGAGTGTGGGTTGTGAGCCCAGCTGGTCAAATGTGGGCACCTACCTTGCAGTGAGACAATCCCATCCCACATTCCAATCCCATTGCACACTCTAATCCCATCCCACACTCCAACCCCATCCCACACTCCAATCCCATCCCACACTCCAACCCCATCCCACACTCCAATCCCATCCCACACTCCAATCCCATCCCACACTCCAACCCCATCCCACACTCCAATCCCATCCCACACTCCAATCCCATCCCACACTCCAACCCCATCCCACACTCCAATCCCATCCCACACTCCAACCCCATCCCACACTCCAATCCCATCCCACACTCCAATCCCATCCCACACTCCAATCCCATCCCACATTCCAATCCCACACTCCAATCCCATCCCACACTCCTTTAACTCTACAGAACAGATCTCTGCTGATTCCAAAGGCATCCCATGGTCCCATAAAGGAGTCAGTATTATGAACACCTAGATCTAAGTGAGATAAATTTCCCCCCAGGTACCCGTCTTGGATTCTGGGGGCAGTAGGTGCCATATGAAGTTGCTGGAAATGTAAATGCAAATCAGAACACTAGAATCCTGGATGGGAAATCAACTCTTCTGTGCAAAGACAGCTGCAAGGTGGAAGGTCTGGCTCCATCCTTTGCAGAGAGCTGGGAATTACTGTTCATACACAAGATCTTCCAAATTCATTCTGCCTTCTCTTATTTTTAATGGCTTCTACGAAAGGTACTGATAAAATTCTACTACGTTTTTATTTTTCAAGGCATAACTATTTATTATCTTCCTGCTTTGCTTTTCACTGACCACATTTTTTGTTTAATCCTCTGGCTAATATTGACACTGATAATGTACTTCTCTTCAGAAACTCTGTTTTTATAATTAATATGATGTCTGCCATTCAAGAAAAATGCAAATTTTTATAAGGCTTCTATCAGAAGATTAAAGATCATCTCTCACAGGTGATAGAAAAAGGTTCTTCTCTATTAACCTTCATTATCATAATGAATTGTCACCACTGACAAGAAGCAGCATAAAATGAGGTTTAAAAATAACCTCAGACTAAAGTTAATCAGGTCATGCCCAGGGATGGGAGGATTTTTAGTTTGTGACATCTATCAAACCCGAACAAATGAAAATTATCTGTACAGGTGTGTTAAAGGGAGATTTGAGACATCAGCCTGCAAAACCAAGGAGGGTAGTTCTTTATTAACAACAAGATATGAATGAAATTTAATCACCTTTAACTTTTGTCATTCTGAGGCCATGAATCAGTTTTACTGAAAACAGAAGTTTACTGAAAACTACTGAGCCAAATAATCTTGTACAAGCTGAGAAACAATGAGAATAAAGTGAAAATAGAATACAGCTGTATTACTTTAGGAGTGCTAAAGTATGAAAAGCCTCACTTGAGAAAGATCATAGAGGATTTGTTAAAAGTCACAAGAGACCTGAGGTGTTTGTTCCCTCACTCACAGGACCAGCCTCTAATATGCATCCTACAGCTCTGTCCCTTGGACAGCTCTCTCTGACCTTTCACAATGTCAGTTTTGACCCATGAGAGAAGAAAGATCCAAGGTCCAATCCTTACAAACCAATGAATGTGGGTTGCTTCCTCAGCCCACACAGGATGGGAGTTAGAAATCTGTCTTTTAATAATGATTTATTTACCTTGTATGAGGTGCTTGAAGTGCATCATGACAACTGAATAACTTCCTTCAATACCATTGTTTATCAATTGCATCCTTATACTTTCTTTAAAATTCCAGAAAAGCTGCAGAGAGTTAACAACTGTGCTTCCAGGCTGTTTTATCAACCCCTCACATTTACATAGTCAGCAATCAGTGAGGACATTACACTCAAACAGCAATTATACCTCGTGCCATCTAATCAAGATAACTGTGATTGACATTGCTACATCAGAAGAAAGAAAGTCACTTTTCCCCTCATTATTTTATGAAGGCAATGCCTTATGCAATATTACAGAAACTCTCAAACACCAAACACAGGTAGTAGACTCATGTATTTTCTTATGAAGGAATGGTAGTTTTATCCAGAAGATGCACACCTTGAAAACTTCATGTAAATTTATGTTTTATTTATTAAGTGAAATTCAGGATATTAAATTTTGGTAACAAGCACTTTAATTCACTACCTCAACTTGGCTAATGATGCCTGAATGCAATAAAAAATGATGCAAAATATAACTACTGAGCCAAATAATCTTGTACAAGCTGAGAAACAATGAGAAATAAAACATTTCAAGAAAATCTTTTTGCATTTTCATGGGAAATGAATCTGCCAGATGTTCACTGTGATCAACTGGAGGGAGATAAGTGCTGGAGCTGGCAAAGAACTTACTCTTGTGCCAGCTATATAGAGATAAAAATGTGTTTCACATGAGATGGTCAAAGTTTAACCCCTCATCAGAGCAACATCTTATCTTCTGTCTTTACATCCATCACAACTTTGATCACACTCTGTATTTGCTCCTATGGTAGTGCTTGCCAGGCACAGCCTGTGTTCACTGACTTCTATTTTACTATTGAGGTCTTTCCTGCTAAATACTTTTGTGATTTGTCTCCAGTGGCATAGAGGCAGACAAGTACCCCTAAAGTACTTACACTTGGTGGCAATAACAAGTTGTTGCAGTCAATGTAAACACCTTTAACAAAACAAGAAATTAAAATTGGATGATAATTCTAGCAGGAGTAAAACTTCTATTGTTTTAAATGAAAGTTATGATGATTTATTATTAAAAACTCATGTAAAACAAATAAAAATTAATTAATTTGGTTTTAAATAGACACTGAATTTTATTAGATAGTTGCAGAGCCCAAGAATCCAGATTTCACCAGAGCTTTGACCAAATCAGCTTTCAAATTTGCAGTTTCCTTATTCCCTTAAGGGTTGAATGTTTCATTGCCTCCCTAACATAATTTTTCACATCTCCAACCAGCACCCCTAAGAGAAGATATTGCAACCAGAGGTTTTCCTAATTTTTTTCTGCCAGCTCCAGCTGATGTTTCTACTTTTGGTCAACAGGCCTTCATCACATGTCAGGGCTACTCCCTCTCTTGTGTTTGGTGGCCTACCTGTCTGGCACAACTATCACATCTCCTTAGCAGAGAACACCACCTTACAAATTAAAATGTGGCTTGAGAGTAAACATCTATCTAAATTTCTGCTTTGCTTTAGGTTTTTGGTGACTTTCTCTCAGAGAACTTCCTCAGGTCACACCTTTTTGACTTGCAGAGGAAACTACAACATTATTTTCAACAGATTGATTATGTGGTTGATTTTAGCTGAAAGTAACAAATCCTAATTAATAGTAAAAAATAGGGCTTTAACTACATACCACTATATTAGATCTTTTTAAATTACTTTTAATTCTGACTTAATGAGACCAGAAGGAACCTTATTTTGTAAGGTCATTTTTGCAACCTGTGCATTCAAGAAGAACAGTTTTCTACTTCATAGTTATTTTCCACCCACCCCTGTGAAAAGTCACATGCCAGAAAGAATGCAGCAACTTATTTCCTGTGAAGAACAAGAGAGGAGAGACAGGAGCAAAGGAAGATTTGCAGTGTATCGTAACCACTACTTCTGAGCCCTGTTGAGTGCATTCAGCAAAAAAATTTCAGTGTTTATGGCTGAACCAAAAGATTCAGTCCAACCACAGCCATTAAAATTCAGATAAATAATTCAGTAGTGAACTTAATTGGGGATTTTGCTCTCTGTTTTCACACATGCATTTTTTTCAGAAGCAGCTTTTGCATTATTTGTTTTCTCTTTCACTCCATTATTATTCCTCAGCCTTTGGTCATTGCAGGGAGGCGACTGTAGAACAATGAAAATTTGGCAATATCCTCCATAAAAGTACTCCAGTTTCAGCCAGCCCATGCTCCACTGCAGCCCACCCTTTGCTGCCTTCATGCAGGTCCCTGCAGAGTTTTGCAGAGGTGCTGTTCATCGTGTCACCCAAAAGCAAAGTGGTGCTCTCACAAATCACAAACGTACCTACAAATGCTCAGTAAAGCTCTAACACAGTGGGATATATAGGACCACATCCTATTCCTACTGCCACTTGCTAAGGGGAGCATATATGGAACACCATATGCAAAATGAAATAAAGCTTGTTACACAGTTATGAGCAGTGATTAAAAAATTGTAGCTGCAGAGGTTAAATCTGATTCCCACTGCTTTTTATTCATTATTTGACAGATCCTATATCAAGTCTCTACCATAGCAGCAGATATTCTGCAGCTTTTTAATTCATTGCTGCAAGCATTGTGGCCGAAGATAACAATAATATTATTTTATCAGGTTTTTATCAGATACATAATAGAGTCAGACTGAGATATTAGTGGGATGTCTTAGAAGTCTCTTGGCTCCACCTCAAGATGAAGAGGCTGACCTGGTTTGCAGGCATAGCCAACCTATGGAGATAAGTCAGGAGGAAGGAAGGAAGGAAGTCTTCTGGAACCTCCACGTGGGATCACCCCCTCCCCTTCCCACTTTACCCTCATGGAAGCACCCTGCACTGAGGGACAAGCCCAACAGACTCCCTTGTATGGGGAAAATCACCCAGTATCTGACATTGCAATTGTAGTACTTTCTTTGCAGTTTGGGTTGGACACCTCCACAAGACAACTAACTTGTATATTAATTCATTAAAAACTTTTGAAATTGCTCATTTTGAGGGTCACATAGGAATCATATATTTATTATATCATATGTCTTAAAATATATTAATATAAATGATGAAATATCCATACCCTGAAATATTCTGGTTAGTTGCTATGTGGTAAATAGATCCTCTCCCACTTTGCCACCTTGCCTCAATGTTTGTTACTTTTATATTATTATACTGAAAATACATCATAATTATAAAGTCTATCTCTGTTTCCATTAATTTATCATTTATCATAATCATTTAACAATCCACAGATAATCCTAATCAGATTATGGAAATTTTTAATTCCTGAATCTCTTAACTGATAAATCACTAGCTCAACTAGTTACTAGACTATAGTCCAAATACTGTTTTAATTATTCCATCTCATTAATCAGCTGTAGCCCTGTAATGTTTTCTTCACAAGTCTACAAGTGTCATCTGGTTCCTTCTGGGTCTGGGCTCAAAAGCACAGGCTAATAGGTATTTGAAACAAGCTTCCTTTCAAGGAGACAAAAGCTGGGCAAAGCTTTCTGTGGGATCTTTCACAATATGAGGCTGTGCCTGCTCTGCTGAATGCAGCTTTAAGACCAGACATGTAAATAGTCCCTACTGTGAGTTTACACCTGAGGTGTGCCCAGGGAAGCATCCCATGGCCATGAAGGTTATTCACTCAGCAGTCTGGGGAAGGAAAGCACAGGATGGGAAATATGTGGTAGAAACACCTCTCACACCAAGTATCTGTAGCACAAAAGAATGAGGGGGAGAACCCACAGTCTGCATTGTGGGACAGCAGCAAACTGCCTCACCTGAGCTCCCACTGAACCCCAACGCCCTGATACAATCCTGCCCCTTGTCCTGTGCTCTCCTGCATCCTCAATCCACTGCTCCAACCCCAACATTGCATCACAGGGTGCAGAGCCTCCATGAAGGGCACCAGCCTTCCTTCTCTCTATCCCAGCAGCCCGGGGGACAGCAGTGGCTCTCTCCCCCAAGAGAATTGCACTGTTCAGGACGTGCAGAGGGGAAAATACATCGGGTGGAACACAAAACAGACACAGCTAGCCCCAGATAAGAGAGGGAATGGGGACCTTCCTGCAAGTGACTCAAACATTCTAGCATGGAAAAAGTGTGTGCCATTGCCTCTTCAGAAATTTGAGGAAAACCTGAGGAGAGAGGTTGCATAGGCACAAAGAGGAGCTTAAATTAAAAATAGCATAAATAGAAACATATTTTGAGGCCAAGATCTAAAAAATACTGGATGGTAAACAAATGAGCTCTGTTAGTTCCTTTATCTTTTATCTAGCCGTATCAGATTAATATATTAAATTATTTAGGCTGGATTGATTAACTGATTTTCTTTTAAATCCTTTTAAAGACTTTTGTTGCCTGCAGCCTGGTACAACTATTTTGCTTCCCCCTCCCCTCCATATGCACTTCAAGGCATAAAGTTAATATGCTCTTTGCAAACCACATAATCAGCTAGGTGATACTGAAATGCCTCCAAAAGCCTGAGCAAGTACAGTGTGCTCAAATCTCTTCAGGAGCCTTTAGGGATAAATATTAAATGTGGTGCAGTGAGATTTAGCTCCATGCCTTCACAGGAGGCGTGCAGCTGAAGATTTCTGCACCCTGTTAAAAATTTAGGCCTTAATGTTTAAATATTGAACAAAATGTTTAATGGGAGAACATCAGTTGCTCTGTCTTTGTTGTTCAGCCACTACCAAAAAGGGATGGAAACAGTTTATGAGATTTCATTTTGCTTCCTTTCACTGATGCTGCTAAAAATGAGGGCACCATTCAGGCAATTTGTGAGCCTCAGCCAATGGCACAGAAGTGACAATTTTAATTTATTTCATGGTTCATAAATTCATATAGGGAGAAGGTTAAAATTCCCACCCTGGCTTTCAATATCAGAAGCACTACAGGAATATAGATTGAAAGGGAAGAAAAAAGTACCAAATTATCATCCCAGGAGGGAAATTTTTTCCTCCCACCATGTTTTGGAAGTCCTGGCTGGAGGCAGCATGGGCCATCCTGGGGAAAATGCAGCTGCCGTATAAACAGGAATAAGGATCATCCCTGCACGTGGACTCCTCACCACTTGCTGTGTCCCTTTATCTGTTATATTATTGATATCTGGCCCTGTGTTTCTATTTCACTGTTTATTTGTCATGCCATGAAAAGAACAGCCACAGAATTTTGTCTTCTCATTTCACTGTAGGAATTAATTTAGGCAATGGTCGGATGGCACACACATTATTTGACTTGGTTTTATGCGATAAGTATTTAGTACCTGAAGGTTAATCATGGTCTTCCAGGATCTGTAGACCTATGAAGATCTGAGGAGCTCCCAAAAGTTACTAAGAGGACAATATGATTTCACACAAAGCCCATCAGACTCAGTAAAGTGTGGAAAGATAGAAATGGGCAAAGGGTTAAAATAGTTCTATTGCTAGCTTGTAATGCTGTGGTGTGTTTTGCTACTGATTTCCTTTTTCTGGGGCTCAGAGGAGAGAGGAGCCTGTGCTGGAGCAGGTTTGCTGTGGGGGTCCCTCGCTGGAGCAGCCTGTTCCTGAAGGACTGCAGCCCATGGAAAAGATCCACATTGGAGCACTTTGTGAAGAACTGCAGGAGTGTCCCATGTCCCCCACTGGAGCAGGGAAGGAGTGTGAGGAGTCCTCCAGAGAAGGAAGGAGAGGCAGAGACAATATGTGATGAACTGACCTCAATCCCCACTCCCTGTCCCCAGGTGCAGGCAGGGAAGGGGTAGAGAAAAATCAGTACTGAAACTGAGCCCAATGAGGAAAGGAAGGCTGCGGAGAAAGTGTTTAAAGATTTGGTTCTATTTCTCACTATCCTGCTTTGGTTGGTAACAAATTAGACTAATTACTTCAAGTCAGGTTTGTTTTGTCCATGGCAATAACTGGTCAGCTGTCTCTTCCTGCCTTTATCTGCACCCATGACTTTTTGCCTTTTCTCCACCTTGCCCATCTGAGGAGGGGAGCGACTGAACTGCTTTGGTGGGCACCTGGTGTCCAGCCAGGAATAATCCATCACATAAAAAAACTCCAAAGCAGAAGTAAGATAGTTCAGAATAGTTCCCAGGCTTCTAAAGGCACAAAAAAACAAAAGTGAGGTCAGAAGAAAGCAGAGAGGTGTGCAATTGATAGGCTTCAAATATTGCTTAATGTTGCACATCCCTTTTATACTAACTGCATCCCAAGACAAATGCAAGTTGACAAGTGATATATATTAGTTTAGGGAAATCCACCAACATATTAGGCAGTGATCCTGGAAACTTGTCAGCATGGTCCTCTTTCCTGATTAGTGGTATAAGAACCTCAGAGTCAGGCAGCAGGGAACAAGAAAGCAGATAGAGAATAAGTGATAGACAAGCCTTTAGTGGCAAGAAATAAGGAAAATATGTTGGAAACCTGTTGCTACTATGATAGCATCATACAAGTGAGTAGACATTGTTCCATGAGTTCTTTTATACAGATTAATTTTATCATTTATGTGACTACAAATGAGATGAAATAAATCATTTGCTGGTGACAGCAAGTCTGTATGTCCTGAATAAATGAAGGAATTATCTATTAAGCAGTGCAGAGAAATGAAAGTCAGACACCTGAGGTTTTTTTCACAACTCGTGCTTAATGACAATTTTGTGACACCCCCAAGTCAGCTTATCTCTGTGACTTTTGGATCCCAGCCTGAGGAAAGGACACAGCAATATTTTCTTCACAGAGGCCTCAGGGTCTCTGAAGGCAGCTTAACTGCTATTAATGCAATTGAAAATAGAGATAAAAGCCTTATTTTGCTTTTTCTTTATTTAATATTATCCTGAACTATAGATATGCTCCAAGATGGTTTTGCCTTTTCATTTTTTTCCCTATTTAATAAGAAACAACTCTATCAGAACCAGTTACCCTTCACCACATGGATTTCTGTAGGAAGCATTAAGATCAATTTCAGTTGCATGGCCTAAGGCTGCAATTCCCCTGCACAACTCTCTGCTGTGATATCAACACAGTCCTCCACTTTTTAACTACCTCCTCCCATGGAAAGCTTTTTCTGCTTGAGCCGCTGGTTTCTGACATGCAGGAGCTGTACCTTGAAGGAGCTGCTTGTCTGTCTTAAATTCTGTCATCCATCCCAACAGAGTCCCAGGGGACAGCTGTGCTGCCCTTAGGTCACCAAAGGTCTCCAGCTTCAAAAGCACGAACTGAGACCTTGCTGGAGACAAGCACTGAAGCCACTTCCAAGTGTAAGCAAGTACCTGATAACCTGTGCCAAGAAGGGACAGATGGAACTGCTGATCATACCTTCCCCTGCCCTTGTGTGCCTGTGCCCTGTGCAGCTGGAATGTCTTCAGTCAGAACAGACACCAAACCTCACTTTCTTGGAGCTTCTCTTAATAATTGCCTGTGTTCAGCAGGATACTTTAGATGACCTACTGAAGTCCACTCCATATTTACAGTCCATGATCATTAGTTATTAGCCAGGAGAAATGATAAAATGGTAAAGAGTAAAGGTGTAGAATGACCCAAAACCAGGAAAGTTTCTCAAAGCAGCCATTAGCCATAAAGTGTGATCCAGAACATGTGCAAGCTGAACTCATGCAAGGTGTTATTTAACACAGGCACAATGAGGTTCATCACAGTGACTGAGTTGCAGTTTCATAACAAAGAACTGTGTTTTAAAATAGGCAGCTCAGAGTTCCCTGAGGGCAACCAGATGAACACTGACTCTTTTTATAATAAATCTTTTTATTATAAATTTATTTATAATAAATCTTTTTTATTATTTACTCTTTTAAATAAAAGAGACCAAGCCCCATTCCCATGGAATGGGAATTTTCCATTTGGAAAGGAAATGCTAATCGGGAAAAGGTCTAAAGTATTTACCTCTGCTTGAGAAACTCATGCTAGGATACTGAGCTCAGTGCTAATGTTTACATTTGAAGACCAATGGCTTGCATCCACTGCAAAGTTTGGGGAAAATTGTTCTTGTTCCTTTTCTTTAGTTTCCAAAAAACAAATTCTCCATAACAGTGTAGGAGAAGTTGGAGATAGCACTAGGGAGAAAGACTAAAGAAGGTTGATAGAGAAGCTTAATAAAAATCACAGCGAGAAGATAAATTGATGAGAAAATATAAATGCTTCCATGAGGAAAAGATGACCTTTATAAAGGTTGTTTAATGTAACAGAAAAGGATAGAATACAGTCTTCTTTAAAGCTAGACAAATTCAGACTGGAAATAAAACAACTCGTTTTAAAGGATAATTAAGTACTGAAAACCTTTCTTTACAACCAGATTAAATAGTCATCTCCCTTTAAATGCATCCTCTGTGATACTCTGCCTCTCTGAAAAGATATTCTTTAACTCAGTCATGGGAATTAAACAAAATTGCTGAGTGATCCAGGAAGTCAAATCACAAGGCAATAATGATAGGTTAAGACAGTGGGACCCAATTCTTCCAAGTCCTTGTCCAAACTCCTTGTGTGTTTCCATACCCTCCAAAATTCTTGCACAGACCTAATCTTTCAGTGTTCCCTACATAACCTCTCCAGTAGGTGAGGCATCACTGACCTCTGTGCACAAATATTTGATTAAATCACAACATCAGAAGGATATCTTTGGTGATATTACACTAAGCCATAGTTCTGTCTCCAGTAGATCCACCTCCATGTCTCTTTGGACTTTTTTTGACTTAAAGAGTATTAAAATGCATCTATTCTTGGAGATATCTTCCAGATTCTTAGACTGCAGTATAAATTCACTGTGACTAGCATTTTTTGTACATCTTCTACTTGCTGAAGCAAGGCAAACAAAAAATCAAACAAACAAAACAAACAAATAAAACAGACAAAAGAAAAGGTGGTATTTTCCCCAGCAATTTAATTATGCATTTTGTGTTTTGACCTCTTTGACAAGATAATATTTAGAATTTCACTGATAATCCTCTTTGTTGCTAAGTGACAGTAGGACTGAGGATTAGGAAAACTCAGTTTGCAGGAGAGCACCCACAGAATACTGGAACACTGTTCTCAATATAACACTTGTACTATTACAGTACAACACATGTCATGGAAAATGATAAGATAAAGAACATCCAAGAAAGGGACTCCTCCAGAAAGGCTGATGGTTTGCAAATTTGAGCTGAAGCAGTCATTGCTCAAAAAAATAAATGGGTTTCAGAGTGAAACCCATGCTGTCATATACAATTGATACTTCCAGCTCATACAGCAGCCACTTGCAGGGCTCTGATTCAGTGGTTTCTTGAACTTGCTGCCATAACCCAGCCCTGCAAGGAAATGTGGGGTATCAGTGGTTAAGTTTATTCCCCAGAAGTTTTGAACCCAGTGAAGCTTCAATCAAGGTATTCTATAAATGGCAGGCTGACATTTCATGATCTCTGGTCCCTGTTCTTGTGGGAAAGTAGTTTGTCAGATGTCTGCTGAAGCTCAACACAGCAGAGAGGATGCAGTCTAGGAGGTTCCTGGAGTGTCTGGAAAAGATCTTATGAGAGTTTATTATCTTCAGAAAAAGAGGCAGGCAACTAAGAAAGAATTAAAAGATGCTAGGTCATGTAGACAGAAAATTAGAAAGGTGAAAGCTCAGTCTACTTTATCTACTCTAGAACTCAGTCTAAGCAATGCTGTGGAAGATAATAAAGTGTTTTATAAATGCATCATCAACAAAAGGAAGGCTAAGGAATATCTCCATACTTTATTGTCATTGAGGAGGAGGAAAAGGCTGAAGTATTTAGTGCCTTCTTTGCCTCAGTCTTCATCGGTAAGACCAATATCCTCAGGACAAGCATCCCCCTGAGCTGGTAGACAGGGATGGGGAGAAGGCTAGACCCTCTGTAAACCAGGAGGAAACACTTTAGAGTACTGTCTATGGCTGAGCCATTTAGACACTCACAAGTCCATGGGGATAGCTGGGACACAACCAAGGGCACTGAGGGAGCTGGTGGAACAGCTGACCAAGCCACTCTCCATCATTTACCAGCAGGCCTGGCTCACTTGGGAGGTCCCAGTTGGCTGAGGTCGGCAAATATGACACCCATGTATGAGAACAGCTGGAAGGAGGATCTGGGGATCAGTCCTGTCAGCCTGAGCTCAGTGCCCAGGAGGCTTATGGAGCAGATCACGTTGAGTGCTGTCATACAGGATAACCAGGGAATCAAGTGGTGGTCCCCAGGGCTCAGTAGTGGGGTAAATTCTGTTTAATATCTTGTCTGATCATCTGGGTGAGAGGGCCGAGGGTACCTTCAGTCAGTTGGCAGATGACAGCAAGCTGTGTGAGAATGTTCATCTGCTGGAGGAGGGTAGGAGGGCTCTGCAGTGGGATCTTGGCAGGCTGGATCAATGATTTAAGGTCACTTGTATGGGATTCAAGAAGGTCAAGTGCCAGGTCCTGCCCTTGGGTCACACGAACCCAGCAGTGCCCCAGGCTGGGAGCAGAGTGGCTGGAAACTGCCCAGCAGAAAAGGACCTAGGTGTGCTGGTTGACAGCAGCTGGCCACGAGCCAGATGTGCCCATGTCAGTGGCAGGTCAGTGGCACCCTGGCCTGTGTATCAAGGATAACGTGGCCAGCAGGCTCAGGGAAGTGATTGTTCCTTTGTCCCTTTGATTTGATGTGGCACATGGGCCATGGTCTAGTTGGTACGGTGGTGTTTGGTCAAATGTTGGACTGCACCATCTTATATGTCTTTTCCAGCCTTAATGACCCTATGATCAGTATTTTTACAGTTCCAAGGAGTGCTCTGTTTCCATCTGTCTGCTTCAGAAAGGGTTAAAGACCGCTTCCTACACCCATCCTTTGGGAATGACTGGGGACATTCTGCGTGCACTGTTGAGGTTATATCTAAATCTTTGTTTATTTGCCCCTGGTATCCTAAGAACACCTAAACTGCTCTGGGCCTTATACACCTGCATTCAATCAGCAGCCTTGTGGTGGATTTGAATCATATGAAAGTGCAATGACACAGCAGAGCAATATCTTACCACACAATTTATTTCTTCAGAGCAGGAAAGAGGTGTGTGCGTGTATCTGAAAATAACAGGAAGCCCATGCCAAAATTTCATGTTGTGAGTCATCTCTAGAAATATATGTGGGGGGAAGATGTTTTGAAGTTTGGTTTTATTTGTCATTGTCTTGTCATTACTTGATTTGTAATAAATTAAACTAATTTCCTCAAATCAAGTCTGTTTGACCAAGATGGAACTGGTGAGCCTTTTCTCTCCCCTATCCAGTTGAGGAGGGGAGTGACAGATTGGGCACCTGGTATCCAGGGGGGCTTTATAAACAAATGACACAAACATTAATCTTAACCATGCAGATTAAGATTACGAGTTCTTGAAATCTTACCTTTGTTTCATGATTGGCTTTTTCAAAATAGGTATATTATAGGTATATATATTATTATTGTTTTGCTTTTGTCTTGAATCTTCCAGTGAGGTGGAATGACTATGTCCCATCTGTTTTATTTTACACTTCTATCCTTGTAGCACTTTAATATTTTCAGTGTTACTTTGCCCACTTATAAGACTGACTATCTGGCCACAGATCCAATTTAAGCAGCTGCTAGATGCTCCACTGAGGGAGTACCTGTGCCAGGGAGTGTTATTAAACTGATTTGCAACCTTCACATGAAGTTGTGAATACCTACTTGTAGAATAAGCATTCTCTTGCTGTTTCAGTCAGTGGATTAACACAAGACTTCTCACATTTCTGATTAATTTGCAAATATGGCTTCAGAAGACTAGCTTGGTTCAATGTATTTATTGAGTGAAACTGTAAAAGACCATACTTAATGAACAAGATAAAGATTTAAAAATGTGTTATAAAGTCCTTTGTTCTTGCTCCAGCTATGAGCAGCCAATTGAAATGAAAACAAATTTTTAAAATTCAGGGTTATATTTTCAGTCACTGTTTATTAGTTAATTGCATGTTTTCTGTATCCTACACATAATCTCTGTTTGACCATCTAATAAGCAGCTGTACCATTCTACTAAAATATTAGTCATAAAGGCCACCTAAAGGCCTCCCTGTTTTTTAGCAGCCATCTGCTCATTAGAAAAAACCTGGCTCAGAGGGAAAGTAGGAAAAATGCAGAACTCCAGAATAGTTCAGATTTGAGGAGGAAAAAAAAAAAAAAAAGGTCAGTGATAGCAATCTAACAACCCACCCAAAACTGCTGGGTGAAATATGAAAAAGTGAAAAATGTATCCAGGCCTAACTCTGAATAGCAGAGCATCTTGGAAATTCATGAAACAGCTTGCTATGAACACTTTAAACCTTGTGCCAATGGATAGCCAAAATGATAACAGGAGTAGTGGAGACAGGATAATGGATGATAACAGGAGTAGCTGAGACAAGATTTCATATTTTGAAATAAACTCTGGTATTTTTACAATAAACTGTGATTTAACATATCAAATTGCTCACAACAGACTTAAATTTAGTAGAAGATGAATCCCAGTAGGGGAACAGAGCCAATAATTATTTTAAAACTATAGACTGGTTTTATAAGCAGAAAATCTTAATGATACCTTCTAATATCAATGTTGTTGCTATTTTTCAGTGGTCTCTAGGTTTGGTTTGCAGCAAGGAACAAAGAACAAGGCCTTGTACCTCTCATCTCCAAATCTGCCACCAGACAGGTAGCACTGCCCTACACATCCCTGTAGGACATTTACAAATTGGTAAATGTTGATGTTCCTCCTCTCTCTTCTTTATAGATATGCAAGTGAACATTTGTGTCTGTATATACAGGCTTTTTATTTATGGTATAACTGCAGATTTGGCTATGACACCTCAAGTATTCAATATTCTCCAGAAAAAGCTAAAAGCCACTTTATATCCTTAAACTGGGCTTTTTAAGAGCTATAACTCATGTTTTCTTATCTCTAAAACAGGTTTTTGGCAGTTATGAGGATTATTGAGTTGATGTTATGAAAGCACCTGGAAGGCAAAAATGCCTCATTAGATCTTAAGTATTATTCGTAGTATGATTTATGTTAAAGGTTTCAGTTGACCTTAAATAGCACTGGCTATTGGGCATTTTCAGTCATGTTATGCATCATTTCATGAAAATGTCTTACATAGACAAAGGTAAAATTTTTAGTGGGATGGGGGAAATTTTAATTTTATTTATTTATCTTATATTAAAATAAACCTGCAGGTGAACCTCCAAGGGTTGATAGAGGCCTGACTCAGCCCCTCAAGCTGTTGCATGGTCTGTCATCCCTGTGGGACCAGGCAGGACAAAGGGGTCCCTCACCCAGAACCTCCTGGCATGTTTAACTTGCCCTTTAATTTCTGACTGTAGGAGATAGGATTGAGAACCTGAGGAGATTTTTAGCTGGGATGCTGTGGGCTAGACACAGTTCGCATGAGCTGAAGGAGAGTGTCCCCCTGTAAGGAGAAGGTGATGATTTGGAAAGCACATCTGGGATCCAAGACTGAGCCTTCCCTCCATGGATTTAAGGGATGAGAAGGCAAACGTCTTTGAGAACTTAGCATTTCTCTGCCCTCATTTTCTCTGTCATTTTCTGCTGTCCACATAGAGGTTTTGAGAGATAAAATGAATGTCTATAAATTATTTTGAGCATCTGAGATGAGTGATTTGAACCAGGAGCTGGATTATGACTGAGTAAGGCACATGACAACAAAAAGGATCATCTTGACAGATGGAAAAGTGGATATTTTTATCTCTTTGGTTCTCTTTCACATTCATTTTAGAGTAAACTGGGTGATTTTTCCTGGAATGATGAGCTGTCTGACTGGACACTTGTGTGTAAGCTTAGATTAAACATATGCAGAGCTTTATATAGATCCAGCTTTCCTTCTTTTTAAGTAAGTGGGAAACCTCTTGGTGCCTGTATTAAAAGAAGAAATGAGGCCTTTGTTCAACTGTTTTGTCTCCAAACTACTTAAATTTCACTCCTGAAGATAAATCCAATACCCTTGCCAGACAGCTTTTTAGAAGACTGCAGCAATTAGAAATCCAGGAAGAACAGATTTTTTTCTCTATTTTTTCAGCTAGGTCAGACACTGACAATGAAAAAAGAAGCTGGCTCAGAACAAGGTGGAAATTCTAAACTTTCAGACTTATCAGTTCTGAAAGTTCCTCATGAAAATCTGCCTTTTCAGACCTAGTAATAGCCAGATGGAAATTTTCTGTATCTTTAAAGACTTAGAGGTTTGCTTTTTCATATTCAGAGTACTTTTTTTTTTTTTTTTAAATGTTGATCTCACTTATTATGGTAGAAATATATAGGAATGTTTGAAGGGCTTTGTCATATTGTGATAATAGCTAACTGAAGCTTCTCTGTGAAAAGGTGACCCTCCAAGTAGATGAGGGAAAGTCTGTGAATGTTGTCTACCTGGGCTTTAGCAAAGCCTTTGACACTGTTTTCCACAGTATTCTTCTGGAGAAAATGGCTTCCCATGGCTTGGGCAGGTGTCCTGTTCACTGGATGGTCAGCCTCGGAGAGTGGTGGTCAGTGGAGTTAAATCCAGCTGGTGGTCAGCCACCAGTGGTGTTCCCCAAGGCTCAGTATTGCAGATAATTCTATTTAATATCTTCATCAATGATCTGGATGAGAGGATCAAGAGCACTCTCAGTTTGCAGATGACACCAGGGAGTGATGATCTGGTGGAAGGTGGGAAGACTGTAGAGGAATCTGGATGGACTGCATCAGTGGGCTGGATCAATTGTATGAGGGTGAACAAGACAAAGAGCCAGGTCCTGCCCTTGGGTTGCAACAACCCCCTGCAGAGATACAGGCTGAGGCAGGAGGCTGGAAAGCTGTCCAGAAGAAAATGTCCTGGGTTTCTGGTTGACAACATCTGAACATGAGCCAGTGTGTGCCCAGGCGGCCAAGAAGGTGGCACCTGTGTTCAATAGTGTGGCCAGCAGGACAAGGGCAGGGATTGTCCCCCTGTGCTGGGCGCTGGTGAGGCCACACCTCAAATCCTGCATCAAATTTTGGGCCCCTCACTGCAAGAAAGACACTGAGGGGCTGGAATGTGTCCAGAGGAGGTCTGTGGAGATGGGGAAGGGTCTGGAGCACAAGTCTGAGGAGCAGCTGAGGGAGCTGGGGGTGCTCAGCCTGGAGAAAAGGAGGCTCAGGGGGGACCAACTCCCTGAAGGGAGGCTGTAGCCAGGTAGGGGTCAGTCTCTTCTCCAAGGTAACAAGTGACAGGATAAGAGGAAATAGCCTCAGTTTGCACCAGGGAAGGTTCAGGTTGGATATCAGGACAAATTTCTTCACCTAAGGGTTGTCAAGCATTGGAACAGGCTGCCCAGGGAAGTGGTTCACTCAGCATGCATGGAGGTATCTAAAAGATGGCTCTAAGTGTGGTGCTTAAGAACATGGTTTAGTGGCAGACTCTGCAGTGCTGGGTTAACAGTTGGACTTGATGGTCTTGGAGGTCTTTTCCAACCTAAATTATTCCATGATCCTATGATAAACATAAATATAAAAGTCAATACTACAGAAGACCAGAACTCACACCATCAAGTGCAAATTTTGTTTCTAATTGTACCCATTTCATGTTGAGCAAAACATGGAAGATGTAAAATAACTCCCAAAGATTAATATAAAAATTAGCAGGATACATGCACACATACATGTTTTCAGAACTTTGTCTGATTCTGGTTTCTGTTTCTCATCTGTCATACTCATTCTAGTTCCATCAGATGGGAGAGAAAAAGCCTGAATTATATGTCAGTTGTCCAGAAAGTCCAGAAACAATATCCTGACAGCTCTCAGCAATTCACTTAATGAGAGACAGCTGCTGGATTTGAAGAGCTAAACAAACTGTCTTTTGATTGGAACTTTTAGGACGGAGGCACCTTCACTGGGAGCATGAATCAGACAGATGTACTCTTTAACAATGTCTGCCAGTCACTTACTGTGGCTCTCAGATCAAAAAGTAATTCTGCTCTAATCCAGACACAGTACATCAGATATCTGCTGAATTAAGAAACATGTCACATGTTCTTCTTTCCGTCTCAACACATACCTGCAGATATGAACTTGGATATGGACCACTAGTTGCTTGCTTTTTCCATTAAACCAGACTTTTCTGTAAAGCAAAATTTCACTTATAAAAGCATTACTTGAGGAAAAAGTCACCTGGGCTACCTGTGTGTATATCAACATTCAGCATCCCAATTTCTAATGGCTAAAGCGAACATGTGATTAAAAGCAGGAAAAAAAACAACTGTATAGAACAAATAGAACTGTATAGAACAAATCAACCTCATAACAGTGTCACGCTGTTTCCACTTTGAGGTCTAGCAGAAAGTCAGGTTTCCAGCTGGGAGCTGCAGACCCATTTCAGACAGCAGCTGGGAGCCTGTTCTTGCTCCACACAACCATTCACCATGGGATGAAAGCAAGTTTCACTGCTTGGTGGAAGGAGGACTAAATAGCTCTGCTACAAGGTCCACAACTCCAGAATGTAAGTGTCTTGGGATTTTAGATGCCAGAGGAAGAACTATTAATTCTTATTTCAACTAGCATTTCCTTCCCTTTTTATACCTGTCTTAGCCCCCTTCTTATCTCTTAGGGACAAATGCAACTCAGATCTCTCTGCTTGGCAAACCATTGTGGAGGACGGTGATGTTCACTGGAGTTTCAGTCTTCTCAGGGAGGAGAAGGAGAAGAGAAGGATGGAAAGAGAAACCTGCTTAGCATAGGAATGAAACATTTTCCTGTTTTTCCTAGCAAGGGCTGCCTGTGAGAACAGGGCTATGTTTTCAGACCCGTCTGTCTGCAGGCAGGTCCTGCCATCACTAGGGCTCGCAAGAGAGCTGCAGGAGCCAGCCTTGGCTCTCTGCAGGAGCCACTGCTGCTAAACCCAGGCTGTGGCTGTGCCTGCCTGCTGCCAGGAGTGGATGGAAATCTTGGGAGGGCAATCTGCACAGCAGGAATTCTTAAAGCCCCTGCGACAAAATATAGAGGGATGCCTTGCTACCCGAAGGAACCGGGCTCTGCAGGTGCTGCCAGCTGTGTCTGTGGAAATGGATCCTTCAGAACCTGCACAGGTCTCTGCTGCTTGATGCCCTCCATCTGGTTGTGCTGCCCCTGTTCCTGGATTGTTTATGATCTCTCAGCAGGCAAACACTGGTGTGATATTTTTTTCCTAAATCTCATTCCCACACGAGCCCTGACAGAGTGAGAAAAGATGTATTTTTAAAAAACCACCACGCTGTTACACCCAAACAAACACCTCTGAACAGTGAAATGCCCTGCCATTATTTCATAATTAATCATATGGCTTCTCCTGGCATGACACCACTGCGGGCATCAACTCAGTGTGGGTTGTACCCTGACACCAGCACCAGCATTTCACTGTCATCTCCCTCCCATTCCAGCCCCCTTGGAAAGCGCTGCTGGGAAGGGGAACGTGACCAGCTGCATTTCTGAAGCACATTCAAAGCCATTTCTGTATGCTGTGTCTCCACAGAGCTGGGACAACTTGACATAATTACTGTGCCACATAAACCCTTTCCTAAACAACACGG
Organism: Pseudopodoces humilis; assembly: GCF_049639895.1. Taxonomy (NCBI): domain Eukaryota; kingdom Metazoa; phylum Chordata; class Aves; order Passeriformes; family Paridae; genus Pseudopodoces; species Pseudopodoces humilis. The sequence goes on from NC_142200.1 coordinate 8,765,711, forward strand.
CTGCTGTCAGAAAGCTCCTTGATAGGCACTCACTGATGGATTTTAAAAATAATTGGTTCATATTTTCACAGGTGCTGAGCTTGTAATCCCAGTCATTTCATTACAGGGTAGGGTACAATGAATTAAGAAAGTGCCAAGGCATCACCAAGGTAAAGCAGATCACCTGCTTCTGAACTTGAAGAAAGAAAACAAACAAGTTCTCCTATTCCTGCTTCATTAACATCTCATTTGCATTTGGTTATGCAGCTCTTCAGCTGCACTCAAAAAAATGTGCAGCTCTGAGATATGGGAGACCCTGAAAACAGCATTTGGAAAAAGGTTCCCCCTTGCCCATTGTGTGCCCACAGGCCATGCTAAGCCAAATAACTGATTGGACTGAGATCCATGTGCTGGGAAGATTTGTGGTTTAATGGGCATAGCAGTGGCTTCAGAAGGGAAAATGCATTATTTAATACATGATTTATCCCCTTGTACTGAATCCTAAAGTGCCTTTCCTTGTGCAAGGTGAGTGTCTGAGCAATGTTTTGTGGAAGAGTAACCTAACAGCATCTTATCTCTGTTTTAAGGTTTGGTCCCCGTGTGAGTGTCATTCAGATAAGGACATTGTCTCTAGGAAATACAGATTTTTGTCATTCCTAAAAATTGTTCATCACGTCTGATTTAGTTGAAATTGCCCTTTGGGGGCACACAGATGATTCACTAGTACAAAGTCAGCTGGACCTCAACACTGCCTTAAAGAAGGGGACAAAGCAACATCCCTTCAGGCCAGCAGAAAGCACATCTCTTGCTGACGTCAAAGCCTTTATACCAAGGTTTTGCAGCACCAGGATCTTCTTGGGCTCCATTTTAGTTATCTTATACTGATCTTCTGAGTGATTACAGGAACGTATAAGAGCACTTTGGGCTTTCTGAACCTGTTGGGTGACATTTGTAGTGCCTCTTAACCTCATCTTCTAGAGGAGGCAAAGGGCACAGGAAGAGGTTAGGAGAGTTGTATCTGACAGCTTCTGGGGGAAAAAAAAAATAATAAAGAGAGTGGTCTGAAAGAGGTGTGGAGAGGCAGAAATCATCCAGCAGTATCCAGGGGTCCCTGCAGCTGTGTGCTGTAATGTGAAGAAGGGAAAAATGTCTTGCTTGGGAATAAGGGTCTTCCAAGAACTGATATCCTGATTTCTGAGGTACCTGTCCAAGCCGCTCAAAACCCAAGAAGTTTTCAGGTAATCTGTGCATTTAGTAAACCAATTGACTCAGATAAGAAATTTAGGGACTTCATCAGCTTTCCATTTCTAGGCTACTGGTAAGAACAGTAAGTTCCTTATAGAAATAAAAATACAAAGCAGTAACTGTTCCACCCTAAATATATCATTTTATGAAACAGAAGAAAGGTGCATTGAAGTTGTTTTGGAGTGACTCTCATCACAGGCTGTTCATACCAGTGAGTCCAAAGGTGAACCACAAAGACTAACAGAGGTCTGGGGCACCTTTTCTGTGAGGATAGGCTGAAAGAGTTGAGGCTATTCAGTTTGCAGAAGAGAAATCTCCAGGGAGCTCTTATTGTGTCCTTTCGGCATCAAAAGCAGCCTAGAGGAAAGCTGGAAAGGAATTTTTTATAAGGGTGTTTCATGATATGATAAGGGGTGATTGTTTTAAATTGAAAGAGGGTAGGTTTAGATTGGATGTTAGGAAGAAGTTTTTTACAATAGGGTAGTGAAAAATTAGGTATTTCTGTCAGGTTGCCAGAGAAGTGGTAGGTGTCCATCCCTGGAAACATTCAATGTCAGGCATTCAATGTCAAAATTCAATGCTCTGAGCAACGTTTTTTGACTCATTTGAAAATGTACCTGTTCATGGCAAGGGGATTGGACTAGATGACCTTTAAATGTCCCTTCCAACGCAAACCATTCTACAATTTTATGATTCTATGACTTTTCCACTAAGAGGCAGAGTAAAGCAAGGGGTCAAAAGAAAAAAATCTGGGAGCATAAGAAAGTGAAGGATCATGCTAATCAATCTAAGTGTTAATCCTGGTGGCAAAATTAGGAGATTTCATATTAAGAAATGGGGTGAAACTTGGACAGAAAGTAGGGGTGTTTTTGCTAATTTAATTTCTCCTGCTGTCAGGAAAGCGGGATTTTATATATTCATAGAGTCATGGACTTATTTAGATTGGAAGGTACATGAAAGTCATCCAGTTCAAACATCCCTTCCATGTACAGGGACATCTTTCATTAGACCACATTGTTCAGAATCCCATCCAAACTGGTCTTGAACACTTTCAGAGATGGGGCATCTACAACTTCTTTGAAAAATAAAAATCTATGTTTCTTGTCTCTCTCTCCTCCTTAAACAGATAAAATAGCTGTTTGAATTCTCCAGACCGTATGGACTATGAAAGGCTGATGTTATTTTTCTGGCTTACAACAATTCTTTGAGCTATTAATTAAAATTATATAAAGCACTTGGAACCTCATGTTAATGATACAGTATCTGTGCATTTTATCACTTGATTTATTGCAATCCTGGACACTAGATAGTAATGTTTCTCTGCACCTTTTTGTCCTTTTACATTTCTGAAGCACTTCTCTGTTTTCTCTCCCAGTTTTAAACCATGATGAAGTTTAACTAGCCATCTTTTTATGTTTGCATCCCTGTCCAGCACCATCCTCATTCATTAGCTGCCATCACCAGGTTCCAGCATTTTCAGAAACCACTGGTGCCAATGTCTCATAGTCCTCTATCAGCAGCAATTAGTCATTTTGTTGACATCTGTCAAGGTGCCCTTCTTCTAAATATATGTGCACTGTTATTTCCTCCAACAAACTTCCTGTGTGGCAAGCTGGTGTTCAGTCTGTAAAAGAGAAAGCTCCAGGGAGACTTCACTGCAGCCTTTTAGTATCTGAAGATGCTAAGAGAAAGCTGGGGTTGCACAGTGACAAGATAGAGTCATGACAAAGTAACCCCCATAAAGCAAAGCAAGCCTGAATCCATGATGCAGAATATGATTTTTTTGAGAGATAAATGATCCCTGAACTTTGCTTATGCAAACTGTTGAGGCCTGGTGCAGCTACTTGTGTGGACAGGCAAGGTTCAGCACATTGGTTAAAGATCTGTCAACTCCAGAGCACTGGGGACTTGCTTTCCCAAGCAGAAGGCTGGATCAGAGCATGAAGACAAAGATTCTTGCAACCTAAATAACAGAACTGAGAGTCAGGTCCCATGTCTTCATCCATTGTTTTCCCTCCAATTATTGGGAAAGGGGAATCAAGCATCACAGTGAAAAATTTCTTCCATGATTCCTGCCCAGACATGCTTTTCTCCACTGACTCCAGAGGGAATCTCACATTTTCAAGCTCTCAAAAGGCCATCTATTGAATCCTACAGTTTTCATCTTCACCTGGCTAGCAAATGCAAATGTCTCACCATGCAGAACTCCAAGGCAATTAATTTCTTCAGCAGGGTTGAAGGTCTCAAATACAAACCTTGCTGCCCACTAGTGCAGCAAAACAGTACCTGGAGGATCACTGGGAGATCACATGGCATTGCACCATCTTCCTTCTGATTCTGCTGAGACAGTTTGTTCATGTTCATACTCAGAGAAACATCTCCGCTTAATACATACTTAATACAGGCTGCCCATGACTTCACACATCACTCAAAGTGCTTAAATGAGAGCCCTCCCCATTGCTCATTGCACACAAAACAGAACAAAAACCAAAACATTTGCTGGGCAAACACACAAACTAAAAGTCCTTCCTGTCTTCTTCATCTCTCCCTTCACAGGTTTTATGGTAATTTTCAAGTGTTTTTCTGCATGCATAAATCTATCTTTGTTAAAATATAGAACTGACAATATGGAAAGCAACTCTTCTCCCAACAGAGATAATAATACATGAAAATCTCATTACAAATCAGTTTCATATATAGAATCTAGATCTAGAAAATATAAAAGTATCTCAGTTTATCAGCTGCTATGAATCAATGAAAAGATGTAGTTGACAAGAACTACAGTTACAAGCTGACATTTGTTAGAGGACAAACCTGCTTTTCCAATTTATGCAAGGAAAAGAAAAATGACAAGAGCAGAGAAAGGGAAAAAAGGCACAGGACAAAGCCATAATGAGCACAAGTCAATGTTCTTTTCAGGTGATCTTTTTGGAAGATAAACACAAGATCAAAGATTGCCTAAATGAAAGCAACAGACTTGGTAATTTTTTCACTCTTTATATCTCCTCCTATGTAGTTGAAAGACAAGTCTCAAAGTTTGGATTAGCACCTGTAAATTCTGAACATTCTTCAAGCAATGAGAGAGGCAGCCTTGGCAGCCCTGACCCTGGATTTGCTGTGATCTGACCCTGGTTTGTCATCTCCTGCAGCGACCTTACTGCCTCCCTGGAGCAGTCCAGTGATCTGTCTGGATATTTTTAGAACATCTATGGTGACAGTCATTCTTTTTTCCTAAGGAGTGAAAAAAAATAAATAAAAAAGTAAAAAAACAAAATAGACTTCATAGTTAGAACAGGCTGAGACCAGCTGAGGGTCCTCAGAAAGAAATGCTTTATTCCTCTCCCTGTGATGAAAAGCAACCAAGAATTCTCTTATTTCTTCCTCTCATTGCTAGCAAGGATCATTTCAACCCTGAGCTGCAGTCTCTGCTTTGTTCAAAACTTAGTCTGAAGAGATGTTAAAGAATCAGGGACGGATAACCTGAAGGGACCCAGATGGGTGGGATGGAATCTGCATGGCTGCACTAAGAGTCCTATCAGCAGCCTCTGGCCACAGTGCGACTGCCACTGCCAAAAAGGACCAGGATGCCCTTTGACCCTCTGTCCTCAGTAAAGTCATCCCTGGCAGAAGCAGAAATAATGCACCAGCCAAAGAAGTTTGCATATGCTTGTTCCACTTCCCATTCAAGAAAAAGGAGGTATTTATCAAAATTGTAATGTGAAAGTTCAAACAGTAAGGTTTTCATAGACCACATGCAATTAAGCTATTTTCCCTGCAATGCAGCAAGTTCTTGATGTAAAGTGCACAAGCAATTGCTGGCCAGAGTCTTGATGCCCAAGTTGCCCTAAACTGACTAAAGAACTTGGAAGAGCCAATTAACATCTGTTAAAGTATTTTAAAATATTTGTCTATCAGAGACCAGGGTGACTGCTGATGGGAGGACATGGATTATCAGCTTGGAACATAAACATTCCTCTGAAATATCCAAAATGTTCCTTTTAAGAAATGGCTAGCATTTTATGCAGTCTTTTTAGGAAAGACTGACTAAAAGGACTGAACCACATTTGCCAGCTTCTGATACAGTTTGTCAAAATATTGTGGCTGCCTCATGGGATATAACATGAACTGACACAGTGGCTGGATGACATAGCTTCAGCCTTGAATATTGTGCAGGCCTGTGGCTTTCTGCTTAGCCACTTCCCTCCTGGGATATGTGTCAGATGACATAGCAGTGGCAGGCTTTAATCAAAAATTGGTGGAGCTTGGTCCCTGAATTCTGTTGACAAGATTTATTCAGGAGTTTACCAGGAGACACATTCAGGAGTTAGAGTTCCTTTTCATCTCCAAGAGCCATCAGACATTGTGACCTATATTCTTGCCACACCCCTGGGAAGAAAGGGAAAATATAAGCAGAAAAGGGTGTGTACCAAGGCAGGGAGATTTTTTCCCTAGCAGTTAGTCCCATCACAGTCAGGGTTCCTCTCACACAGTCCTGCCTGCTCCAGGCATTTACACCCATTGCTGCTCCCTTCAGCAAATGCTTGTTTAGCCTGGAGCACCAAACTTACCGGCTTTGCATGAGGACAACCCTTCCCTTTCCTTTTCACACTCCATCCCTGTGCCATGAGCTTACAGGGAATAACCTTAAGCCAGTCACTCAGTATTTCCCCTAATTTCTTGGCTGGAAGTGTGGGGCAAAGAAGGGTGTTATCAATCAATTGCCAATTAATTGTAGCTTTTAACAGTCAGAGTCTCCATTTCAGGCAGTTCAGCAAGAAAGAATAAGCTGTTTTCAGAGCTGAAGGCTCTCAGTACTATCTCCTTGTCTAGAAAGTGCTTACCTTTACACCCAAAGTTCTCATTTCTCTGTAGCCTACACTGCCCAGATGCTGATCCCATAAAAAAGGCCACTACTTTGTTTTTTTCAGGTGAAATCTTCAGTCCTTTCCCACCAATGCAGTATGAGCACATGCATTTGGGGTGTATAATTGCATGATACTCACACATTTCCAGAAGACTCTCTTGGACAAGAGCTGCTATTCTAACAGCATTGCCTTCACAATTAAAGTACACAGAAAACATCTTGTTTGCTGTTTCTAACAGCAGTCAAGAGCTTTATGACTATCTGTTCTGCCTGGGGGCAGCCCATGCCCATCACATCTTGGCCAAGCTACTCCAGAAATCTCTTAATTAGTTTGCTGAGATGCAGGGACAGGTGAGCTTTAACAAATCTGCTATGAGTCACCATACATGAGCACCAAAAATCTCATGTAACCAGCTCTTCCCAAGCACAAAGTTCAAGGTGATGCTTATGAAGACGTTATGCATTCTTCAGCTACTCTAAAACTACATAGCTCTATTGAAATTAAATTTCAATAACCCTTTCAGAATACTTATGGTCTAATGTTCTTTAATTCTTAATTCTTTAATTCTTTAATTTATTCCCAACTTTGTTTCCCTATTTCCATAACTTGTTTATCAAAGAAACCTATTTTACCTTTTCTTCATTGTCCCCATCTGAAAACAGGTTAAGTAATTTTAAGAGTCTTTATTTTCCAAAGTGCTTTCAATCTTGGAGACAATTCACCATACAATATTTAAACATTGCTATGACTTTGGCCTACCTTGAAGGACCAAGGTAGCCAAGGACCTCTTTTGAAGATAATATTGTTGCTGGGATGGGTCAAAATAGCCATGTTTTTTCAAGAAGGCTAACAGGTAACCTCTCATCTCATAATTTCTGCCTTGTGCAACTAAAGGGAAGTTAAATAAACACACAAGAGAGACTGCATACAGTGAAACAGAGAGTACTTTTGACTGGGTCTGATCACATTTATTCCTTTTGAACTTGGTAGTGCTGCATGCCAGAAAACTCCCATTCATCGTGGCCAATTCAGAGGTTCTCTGGCATTTGAAGTAAATAGCAAAGCAAATGTAAGACAATGTTTAATAAATGGCACACTGACAAGCTTGAGTCCATTTTTCTTTGTGTAAAGCAATACTGAGTTATTCTATTATTTTTCCTAATGTTTTCCTTCCTTCCTGACCCTTGTTTCCCATTGCTGGTTTACAGCAATATAATAATCGCTGGGCCAGTTTAAAACTGATCTTTTTAAGCCTTTTTAAAGTCTATATCTTGGTGATAAATAGTAATGGCAATATGATCTTTCTTTATGTTCCATATTGCACATGAAAGAGTTTCCTGGAGGCACTACATGAGGGAGACCACACTTAGATCCAAGGAAAATATAATCCAGAATTGCCTGTGAGGCTCTTTAGCATTGCAGCACTTAGGTTTACAAATAGGAGGGTAGTTGCTTATGTAAGTGTCTAGGGGGAAACAAAGTTTGGAGAAGGGGTGATATCTTCTCTTAGACCAGCTGATAAGGTCAGAGAAAAGATGAGCTTCATCAACATGCTTAGACCAGGAGGCAAGTTTTGTTTGCTGCTACCAAGGCACAGACATTTAAAACAGACCTGCAGAACTTCATGTGCTGAACACGAGGCTTAGGACTGGTTCCTGACTCACATTACCCCACAGGAAGGACACAGGCAGCATCACAGCCAGGATGTCCCAGCACCCTCCTCATCAGACTTTCCACATCCATCTCTCCCAGTGAACAGGACCATACAGACTGCACGGCTTCACCAGTGTGGGACAGGGGCACCAGCCTATGCCACAGCTGCTGCTGATGTGCCATGAAAAAGGAAAGCTGTGTTTCGAGAAGTCCTGGCTGTAAAAACCTGGCAGAGAGCATGAGCCCTGGTAATGAGCAAGTATTCATCAAGGGGACTCCTCAGCAGGGGAATGCAGATTTTGTGTGTAATGTTAAACTTTGAGATGTCCAGCTAAACAGGACTAAAGCTATAATTTAGGGCCTTACAGGAACAGAATACCTGTAATTTAACTGAGCTTTCAATGTGCTTTTAAAACAGCTGTAAGGACCCTTGTGTGTAGACATACATACAAGGACATATACCAGAAGTGTGGACATATACCAGAAGTGTGATTTGCATGGTTAATAATAAAAACAACCTATAACACAAATTAGCTAATTGGCAGCACAACACAGTAAAATGGGCAATGAGTAAGAGAAAGAGCTGACATCCTTTGTGCTTTGTCATCTTGTCTTATGCCTGTTTCATGGGTGGTTTCTGACCAGCTGTATGAAAGTCATTTTGCTTGTCAGATGGAATAAATAAACAGACATCATAACAACACAGACAATCACAGTGAGAAGGGTCAAAGCCTCTGGCTGAAGAAGACCATGGAGGCTGGCAGAGCCTACACCGCTAGAAGAAGGCCCAGGCCAAGCATCACATAACCCAGCATATTGTCCAAGGCCCATTGTACAGTGCATAACATCTGGTGCACTTTAATATTTGGATAGTTATGAGGTCTGATAAATGAATTATGCCTGTGTATACAGTATCTATGGTTTTCCTCAGTTTGTTGCACATTGAAGCTCTTGGGTTTTTTTTTTTTTAATTGAAGCTGCTGGAATCAGCATAGCATTACTGAGAGGCCAAGGAGATCTGTTTTCCACCACTGTGTGGAAAAGAGTTTTCTGACTGGTCTTTGGAGCTGACCACTGCTGGAAAATACAGCTCTAAGTAGACTTAGACTGTATTACAGTCTATATAGGCTTCCTTAGAGAAAGATACAGGGATCTCCTTAAGTAAAGGGAGGCATTAGGAACAACTCAGCTGCTCCATCATTCTTTCCCACCTAAGGAAGACATCAGGGTGGGAGATTCTTTCTCCTTTGATCTATAATTCAGCAAAAATTCAGCAAAACTTCATCTAACTTCATCTAACATCTGTCTTCTCCAGTAATAATCACCTATCTCAGAATACCAGCAAGCTAGCCACATATTTCACTGGATTTCCTCTCTGACACTGTTGTTTATTGAAACAAGCTAGGAAGAAAATTCTTTACAATACTAACAGCAATTATGCACCTCCAGAAAAATTTTCAGAGTGTTTTGTGAACACGAATTAATTAATCTACAAAGTGGGAACCAAAGTGGTGTGACTTTGACTACTGTCCCCTTAGGTTTAAAGCAAGTGTGTATGATTTGGTTTTGCATAAATTTGTTTCTGGGTCAAGCCTTGCATACTTTGCCAGCATTAGCAATAGTTACAGAAAGGAAAAAATATGCAAGAATGGAAGAGAGCAGATTAAAAATTGCTTTCAAAAATTTCCTTCAAATAGAAGACTTACAAGGGTGTCTTCAGAGTTCATGAAATAGGAATAACATTTTAACAAGTTTAGATCAATAGTGTTCAGTCATGAAGGATTTTCATTGATGCTGTGCTGGAATAGAAAGTCATTATAAAAATCTAGATGTGTTCAATTTCACAACAGATGAAAATTGAAACCCAGAGCCAGACCTCAGAGTCAGAAGATCCAAATTCTGATCTAGACTGTAATGTGACAAATTAAAACCTTCATATCTCTATGTAACTTCTTATGACTCTTCACCTTAAGACCTAAGATGATGATATCAGTGGATGTGAATGATTGTGTTTAAATGGGTTCTTGTCTCTCAGAAGAGTGTGACCCCTGAAGCAGTTTTGACTGTATTACTAAACTCAAGAAATAACTACCAAAATTTTGGTTTAGTTTCAGCACAGACACATATTTGAATATTTTTTTCCTAATGTTACTTTGGACTTTCTCTAAAATGAGCTCCAGGTAGTGAAGATGTGGAGAGGATGAAGGACTCAAAGGTTAGGTGTGGGTGCTGGGCAATGCTGTGCACCAGGGGCACACTACATCTCTGAGGGAAGAGTCGGTGCAATTTATATCATTAAACAAAGATTACTAACTTCCTGATGACTATCATGGAGAAACACTGACATCACCTAATTGCCAGCTCATGGTCACAATCCCACTGTTTTATTTCTCTCTTCTGTGCTGCACTATCCCATTCCTTTCACTTTATCAAGGTTTATGCAAATTATTACTTGGATTTGTACTGTTTTGCTGTTCTCTTAAACTTTCAATTTAACTTCTTCCAGAACCATTTTTTTTTTAGTTCCAACCCAACAGCTTCACTAAGCTGTTTATAGAGACAGAAGAAGTTGCAAATCAAATCTAAATCTCAGGAATTGGGCCTCTGCAGTTTTTATCCCAATGAGCCAGAGTCAGTTCCTTCCTGTGTTGCACCACAGTCATTCCATCCCATTTCAGGGGACATCAGTACATCCTGATAATGTTTTACATGCATGCAGACAGCATGGATGGGTGAATTATTTCATCACTTGATCAGGCATCCATGGAAGTAGAAGACCAGAGAACCTTTTTACCTTAAAGAAAAGTATTTATACTTACATCATCTGTGAAAAATTTGTGTCCTAATCCTCTTAAAAATTGTCAGTGGAGAAGATCCCACAAAATCTGCACACTGTTTGTCCAATGCATCTTTCATATTTTTAAATATTTTCCTAATGTGTAATTTATTTTCCTTGATGATTAAATTGATTAATGTGAACTGATTTTTTTTCCTTTCTTACAACAAGTACAAGTGATGACACTCTCATTGGCCTCATTACAACATTTTGCAGACTAAATATGATTAAATCTGTTTGTTCTTCTCTAGATTAACACTCTTTTGACAGCCTTTTCAATTTTTTTTCTTTCTATTTGATTTGGATTATTTTCTTTTTGCCTATATCTTTATTTTAATTTTTTTCTGGTTAGTTTTAAAGTTACTCTGGTCTTACATCCAAAGCCTTGCACAATATTTCTCAGAAGAAAATGCTTGCAACAATGCCCCTTCATAACATAATTTCAGTTCCCCAGTATTCACCATTCTCTTTTTGATAGTTGTATCAAAGCAAACATTAACCACCTTTATCTGTCTTTCCAAAGCACTTGCCTTCTGACTCCCATGAAATTTCATCTGACCGCTTTAAGACATTCTCTCCAAATCTAGTTTCAAAGCTGATCTCCTGTGAAGACTTCACAGCCCATTTCTATCCAGAGGTCTTTCAGCTGTTCTGAGCATGTTGCCTCTTCATCATCAAAACCATTCACAAAATAATGTCCAGCTCAGCAGACCAGACTCGGCCCCTCTGAACTGCCCTCTTTCACTGTAAAATCTCATCTTTCTCTGTGGATCCTCAAAACATATTTGTATCCACTGCCTTCATTTAGACCCCACTCTCTAACCTAGGACCCTCTTAATTGAGGTGGGAAAGAAGGAGAAATGACTGACACAACCCATCATTTGCCCTGCTGGCCTCCTGTGTCAGTGAACTTTGGTTCCCAGGCATCTAAACTCTGTTCTCCCAGTGTACATGCTAGAGTCAACTGGGAGACCAACAATAGCACCACTAGAGACGGATCTATCATTTACCAAACAGACCTCATCTTCTGTGTCCACACAATTTTTCAATTCTGTTCCAAAAAAGAAAATTTAATTAGTTTTTCCCAATTTGCTATTGACATGGCTGTACTCATTGGTTTTCATGACTCGGCCTTAAGTGGAAGGAAGCACCTTTAGGAAAATTTTATTATTCTGCAAACCTGAAGAAACTGATTATTTAGTAATCTCTTCTTGTGTCCACCAGGTAACAAAGTTAATGTAGCTGATGTTGAAATCCCTGATCCATGTATGCTTTCCTTCAGTCCTCTGGGACCACAGTGCCCCTGCTGAGTTCTCAAAGATAATCACTGATAACTCAGAGCTGTCTTGGATATTTCTTAAATCTGCTCAATTTTATCAGGTCCTGCTGAGCTGACAGCATATATTTTATATAAATAATCACTGAGTTTTGGTTCCCTTCCTGACCTCATTTACATTCCAATCACTTTGTTAAAATTAATTTTGTCATGTATCTGGGTGTAAGTAATATTTTTGGGGGAGAAGAGTGAAGTAAAGATGACAATTATATTTTCAGTCTTCTCTGCAGTCTTCTCCCCTTTTTTTATTCTTCCTATTAATGGTGGGGTGCTACACACTCTCTTTTCCTTCTTTATATTTCTAATGTATTCACAGAACATTTTCTTGTCAGCTTGGTGATTTTAAGTGCTGGATTAGAACTTGGACCTTTTGTGTTGAATTTTTACTTTGGGTAAGATTTAAAGAGGAACAGGGAAAGAAGCAAAGGAGAAATCAAGTGAGAAACTGAAGCAAAAAGAAAGAGCAGGGCAGGAAAGGAACAGATTTGTAACATACTAATAAACAAAATAACATCTCTGTAAATGCAGTCATATTTTATCACACTCAGTTTAAAGATTTATTCTGTATGTGAAGACAAAAAATATTAATCTAGAAAAACCATAGTGGTGTTTTAAAATTATTTTAATTTCTGGGGACATAGAAGGATGATAGAATCTGTGAATCTGTGTCACTCTGTCATCTTAAAAATTAGTTGTGCTTTCCCAGAGCACCACTACATGAGAGACCCAGGCCATTTTCAGCTTACTCAGTTGGTGCAGCAACTGCATTCAAACAGACTTGATGCTGGCAGTGGCCCTCTGATACTCAGAACACCTGTCTAAGCCAGTCTGTTTCAGAAGATCACCTGCAAAGACACAGCTGATAGAATTGGGTCATTGTTTCACCCACTCCTGAAGCCTTGGAGGGTATCCTGGCAACACCCAGCGGCTCACAGGTGCAGGCTGTCACCACGTCCTCTGCCAAGGGAAAAGGAGCAGGTTCTCTGCTGCTGCCTCCAAGGAAGGAACAGGAGTAGGTCCATTGAGCACATGTGGTGCAGAACAGCCAGCTCAGGGGGACTATTGATAAAAGGACTGTGTTATTTCCCGTGTGGGAAGGAGCTGGTATTCACTGGGTTGGTACTGCGCGGCAGTGCCACCTTAAAGATGCAGCACTACGGTGACACGCTGGTTTTTGACCACTACCAGTAGCTTAACACTGGACACTGCAGAAAGGACTTGATCTGCTGATACTACCAGCAAGTTTGTTACTCCTGGAGACTGGATGAATGAATAAATAATCTGATAGAGGTTTATGCTACCATCTGCCTCCTTAAGGGTTCCCTGTCTTTTACCTGTGTGCACAGGTAAAAGATGTCTGGCTGCCAGGTTGAGAAAATGTGAGGATATCTAAGCATGCACATTGTATCACTCCTTGAATGGCTTTAGATCTTTTGACTGAATTGGCATTTCAAAGTTGTACTACAACATCGAATTTTAGGTACCTGGGAGAAGTCTGGCAGGCCATTCTTTCCACACAGCAGACGTGGAAAACAGGTCCAATGCAGACCACATTTGGAGTAAAGCTGTAAAATGTTTGGTAGCTGGTAAGTGAGAGCTCAGTTTATTCCATTAATTAATTTTATTTGATATAGTTTTTCCCCTAGGGTGCTTTTCTAATTTAAGGCCATGATTCTGAGCCTTATACTTTGATATTAGCTATGACAACTATAATGGCCAGAGCAAATTGGGTGATTTACATCCAAGGCAAAAGGGACAGACACTGGTGTAAGGAGTTAATTATTTTAAAAGGTGTGACCAGAAAGGAAGAGAGGGAGGCAAGGAAGGAAAGGTAAGTTAAGGGGCTCTGTTCTAGCAATTCCTCTTAACCTACATTTTTGTCCCTAAAAGGCATTGGGGTTTTCAACAGTTTATTTTTTTAATAATCAGAGTGATGAACAACTGTTGAAGTAAGATGCTTTTTAGTGCTCTGACAGCATTAATCACTGGCATAACTAACTCAAGGTCAGAGCACTGTCACAGCACATCTATAAATCAAGAAGAAAATTGTGTTCCAGGTCTCCCCAGAAATATATATGCAACACAGGATCCATTTGATGACCTCTTATGGAATCTGGTAGAGAGAAGATTGATTTATTTTTTCTCAGTGTTTTCTCAGTCTTAATATTTTCTTTTTCTGATTTCAATCATGCTCCAGGAAAACATCTCTATTTCAGAGATCACTTAGCCATACGCTTACTCGGCAAAATGACTTGCTTAAATCCTGTGAACTCCTCAGCAACACAAGTACATGCAAAACAGTTCATCTGAATTTGTTTTACATTAAAGTTGGATTTCGCTATGCCAGTAAAAGCACTCCTAATTTATTTCTTTTTCCTGCATCATCATTAAAGATGATGTGATCATTATGAGCAGCCTAAGTTTGCACATGTAGCTTTGGCTCAGATCTGCCCAGTCCTGATCCTGTGAATTCTGGAGAGACAATATTTGGGTGCTTACATAACTCCCCAGCTTTGATGTGGTTCAGTTTATTTATAACAGCAAGCTCTTAGGAATAATAATTCCTGCTTCAAAGAGTTCATAGGCATCTTCAAGTTCTTGGCCCCTCGCTGCTCCCCCTCCAGAAGAGCAGTCTGGTTATCAGTGCGCTTCCCTGCCAGCCGTGGGGGAGCGTGCACAGGGACAATACCTCCAGTCTGACTCTGGCTGGGCAAAGCTCAGGACAATGCTGTTTATCAGTGAATTCATTCACTGGATTGTCAGCATTTTCAGACATAATTTTGATGTTCAGTTTGAGCCTTTTGTCCTCTACTGTGTATTTTTAGAGACTCTTGCCACTGGCATGGGTGAAATATTTACAGATGAATTCTTTGACTTTTGATGTCATCCAAATGCTCTAGGTGGCAATTAATACTCAAAATAGAGCAGTGACAAATTCAGAGTTGTGAAAAAATTTCTTTGCTCAGGACAAGATTTTCATTTCAATCTATTCACTGAATTTCTATTGACATGTACAGGAAGTTTGCCCAAGGGCCCTTGAAGAAAGACGAAATATTTTGCCAGTATTGCATAAGGATTCTAAAAGCATTATGTTTCTCCAGCCTGATCTGACTTTCTGTTCTAAGAGAAAGGCACCAAGTACTCAGAAAAGAAATTTCTGAAGGAAAAAATTCAAGGGGATTTTCCGGCCTTTTGGTTTGTGGTTATAAAAACAATATTTCAGGGTGTGAAGATTCAGCAAGGAGTATAGCTTGTGTTTCTGGATTAAATTGGACTTTTACATTGCTAACGTATCAGAATTGGTATTCACCTACACTGTGTCCCTTTGAAGCTCTGTGTGGTGTGGAAAATCACATGTGGAGCCTTTTGTGGAGCAATTAACTCATCATTTCATCTGTCCAAGGGTGTGCTATAAGATACTTCATATTTTCTTCCTAGGTCAGTAATTTCAAGCCCCTAATCATTTTTATTGCTCTCTTGAATGCATTCTCATTTCCAGTAGTTAGAACTTAATGCAATATGCCCAGTGCAATTACAGCAAAGCCTCTAAGGGCTAAAAAGAACTTCAGTTATCTTTTTGGTCTTTGGCTGCAATTATGTTTTGCTTTATTTGCTGATAATATCAAAATGACAAGTTATATATCCCCCATCATGGTAATGAATGTGCTCAAGCTATTTTCCACACACTATATAGAGCAAGTAGCATTTTTTTGACATACATTGTGTTACTTTTTGTTCTGCATTTCTAGCCTGTTTCTCAGTGTCTCATTTCTGTGATTTCATTAGCATGTACAGAAGCTCTAGCCCATTTTAGAGCTGTGCTCATCTGCTCACAAAGGATGATCACCTTGTAACAAAAATCTGTCAGTTATAAGGAATGAAGGCAAAATGTGTCTGCCATCAAGGAACAAACTGAATCTGAATATGATGCTGAGACAGCACCACAGCTCACCTGGAGAAAAGAACAACACCACTGTTGTGGTTTAACCCCAGAATATTTTTGATGAGCACTTCAGAAACTCTGTCCTCTTCTACCAAACGTAAAAGTTTTGTCTGGGCAGGGACAGCCTGATTGGCAGATCCTCTAGTGTTGGCCAGCCAGGTGGCTTTTGCTAAATGTGTATCTCTAATGCTTAAAGGTCCCACCACCCACTGCTCTCAGTGCAGCCTTTAACAATCTTTTGCATCATTCAATCTTCCCAGAGGCTGGGGCATGATATGGGATGCGATACACCCCCTCAGTGCCAAGTGTCTATGAGATTGTTTCTGAAATGAGCACCATTGTCTGAGTCAGCTATTTCTGGGATACCATATCTCCCTAAAATTTTCTTTTCAAGGCCCAGTATAGTGTTCCAAGTGGTGGCACAGGGCACAGGTTATGTTTCCAGACATCCAGTGGTTGTTTTCACTACTGTAAGAACATGGTTCTTGCCTTGGCAGATTTTTGGGACTGTTTATATATTAAGATGTCCTGTGATGTGGAAGATCCCTTTGGCCAGTTCAGGTCACCTATCCTGCCCATGCCCCCTCATGACTCCTGTGCACCTGCTGAGAGCAGAGCACGGGACATTGAGAAGGCCTTGACCCAGGGTAAGCCCTGCTCAGCCCCAGATGGAGTGTGTTAGCAGTTATTATTGTACTAAATTAAAAATAAAGCACTGAACCAGTTAATAAGAGGAAAACTATCCCAGCCAAAACCAGGGTGTGTTGACACATGGGTGTCAACTGGACAGTCTTCAGAGGGAACAGAGAGAAATAGGCACTTTCAGGCAGAGTTTTATCTGGTCGGCTTTAGGCACCTACCTTGTCAGGACACACCTTAAAGATGCTGTGTCTCTTCACTAAGTGGGGCAGGACTCGACTCTGTAGGTGTAATCTGTGTAATAGGTGAGTCCTGTTTGATTTCTCTCCAATTACAGTGCCATTCAGAGTCATGAGCAGATGCAGCAGATGCCTGATTTTGGGTACAGGAGATAGTTTGGCATCACAAACTGAGGGAGGTGATAAGTGAGTTGGATCAGGACTCATTTCCTAGGATCTGCACAGACAGTAGGGAATTTCTACGACACCTAAGCACAGCTCTCAAAATAAGCTAATTGCCAACCTCTCTGTCCCACTTTCACAGTTTTATAGCTTTGATCATGGGAGCCTTTGAGCCAGACTCCTGACTCCCACATTACATATGTACAGACGCCTGCACAACAAGCCCATTTTGCCTAAGGACCCCCTGGGTGTGACTTGAGAAATAATCCTAGACTAAAATAGGATTTTAATTTTCTCTAAATATAGCTCAAGTGTCCAGGCACATTGCTGCTAGTGGATACTTGGATCATATGATCAACCATGAACACCTTCTGTAAATATCTTTCCTGCAATAAACACCACAGAATTTAGTTTGCTGTTATTTCTAAAAGCAAATTTCAGCTTCTGGAAGCTCAACAACCTGAGCTGCTTCTCAGGATGAGAAGAATGACTGAAAAGAGTGGGTACATGCATTCAACAAAACAAGCAGCACAATACCTTCATAGAAGTGCCTTATTTTTAATTAAAGGAGGCTCTTGAAAGCTGACATCATGCCTCAGTCTCCCTCTCTTCAACTAAGAGATCATGGCAGAGCACTTCTCTGCAAGGTAAAAGATGTTCAAATTGAAAATGTTCATTCAGTGCTGCACCAGTATTGTCCATCTCTCAAGGTCATTAGCAAATCTGCCAACAGCCTCATTTGACAGGCACTGAAGTTGCACAAGTCTGAGCACTGTAAGGCTCAGTGGAACTGATGAGAGTTCACAAGCTATATTCAGCTTGCTAAGATATTAGCAGACACCCTCTGGGCACACTCAGGTCTCTCAAGCTGAGCAAGCTAGCCTGGGAGCCAGGGTTGACTTGGCCACTCTGTGACGTTCTCACAATGACAGAACAAAAGCAAGCAGGTCAGAATGATGGCCATTAGACTGCTTCAATTCACAAAAAAAGTTTTATTTCACCTTGGGCTCCAGATTCAGTATTGTTTATTTCAGGAGAAAGCAGTAATAAAAATGAGAGAAAACACCAGGTTTTCACAAGATAAATAGTCCCAAGGGCACATGCAGGACAGAGGTCTTTTTTTTCCCATCTCTTGCAAAAGAACTGGCTTCTTACTAGTTCTTTGTTCTTTTGTCCTACTTCTTGCAGCAGCATCTTTGTTGAGATTTTTAAAAAGGCATGGACCATTATTTATACTCCTGAGTTTTTCTCAGTCATCCTCAGGGATGGCTCTTTACCCCAGAAGAATGGGAGAGCTCCCTGGACTGCCCACACTGGAGACAGTGGTAGGCTTTGTTGTGACCCAGGCTTTTCTCATCACATTCAAAATGTTGACAGGAATTAGACTTCATTGGAAACCCTTGCCTGCTTGAGACAGAGGACAATCCTGTGTTTAAACAATCCCTAACAATCCTTAGGAACAGGATACTGGAAGGATCTCCTGGGACAAATCACATCCCTGGCTGTCACATATCATCAAGTTCCATCTAGAAGGTGATCATGTTTCAAATTTAAAAAAAAACCAAAGCCATAAAAAATTTTTTGTCCTTATTACCACTACTGGAATAGGAATTCTGGAATTTCTTCCAGAATCTCAGTAATTGCCACAACAATTGGGAGCACTTTTCTAACTTTCAGACATTCATCCATAAGCAGTTTGTACCTAATTTTTCTTATAGTTGTATTCTTCAAATTAGCTGATTCTGATCTCTCCCCTGGTGTTCAGCCACTGGGGTGTGTATATAGCTGACAGACACCCTCTTCTCACTCATCCTTTTGCAAGATGACACAAACTCCCAGGTCAGTCAGACTCCTTCCAAGTGGTGATCTCTCCTTTCCCAAGCCACCACCATGTCACTCTGTGACAGTATAAACTCATCTTTCTTTGTGAGGAGAATGGTGCAGTATTGCAGCACAACACTTTCCTGCTGGAGATACTTCCCTTGAGACACTCCAGGAGTGCCTTTGCCTTCTTCACACCTGCACCATTTCTGTGGCTCATGTTCAGCTTTTATCTGACAATTACTGACATGTCTTTCTTCTTCTTAGTTACTTCCTGCTGATGAGCTCCCAGCTTACTACAGAAATCCACCTTATTACTCTCTAAATCCCTGCTACAACAAAGTATTTAGGTTTCTAATTCCTATTTAGACATCTCCTAACATCCCACTGAAATCAGTAGGAATCAACAGATGCTACCCTGCTCCCACTGAAATCAGGGGGAATTAGATTTTGTACTATAGAGTAGACTAAGTTATCAGCTTTTCTCTAAGATAATAGAAACATTATCAGCAGGAGACAAGACACCATGAACCTTAATATTTCTAATAATTGCTTCAGGAGTAATAAATCAGAAGGTGCTTTTAAAGACCTAGTAATGAATTCAGAAAACAAAATAAGTATGCACACTGATTTGACAGCACCCATTCTTTAAAAAAATAAAAAAAAAAAAGAACTATGCTGACTGAGAAGCCCTGTTTGGTAAGGGGAAAAAATGCCAATACTAGGTCAAAAAGGCAAAGTACTACTAATAATAATGATAATAATATAACAGTCATAGTTTTTCTCCCTGAGTCAGAAGGGCCAAGTGGAGCTTCATTGTAAAGAAAATTGTCCCTCCTAACCTTCTGATCCCCTAAATCACTGTTGGTACCCCCAGTAATTTTCAATTTCAGGAGCTCCTGTGAATAAATCTTGAAAGACAGTGACTCCAGAGAGAGTGAATTTTGATTATTGTGTTCTCCACATCGCTATTTCTGACATATTCCAAAACTTGCATATGTTTTCCTTAGTGCTACAATCAAGCCTTGCCACAATACTAAATTATTACAGGATGATGCTGCTTGGGATATCACATGAAAAAATAGGGCACAACAACAGAAATGTCTTTGATGGAAAAATCACAATTATTTAAGAATATGTTACTGCCAAACAAGACAAAACCAGACAATTATTTGTTGGAAAACCTAGACTGTAAGAATATTGCTAATCATTGGGTTCTGCAAAGTAATAAAAGTGTGTGCTTTACTTCCAACCTTCTTTATAAACATGAAATAATGTAGTAAAATATGAGAAGAGACTGCATTATAATAATTACATGACAGCTCAGAAGCAAAGGCATGTCAGTTTTCTTCTAAGACAATTTGTTTCTTGGAAATTTACCCAGGACAACTGGAATTTCTTCATGCATCAGAGTTAAGCCATTGTTGCAGAAATGGGTGCAAGAGGTAACCAGGACCTCTGGGTGCTTCTTTGTGGCAGTTCTTGCAGAGGCAGGGCAGAGCACTGAGCCCCAGGTCAGCACTCAAACACCCATCTCTTCACCTCTCAGTTAAATGAGGAAATTCAATTCCAACAGCATTTCTCTTAGCAAAGATCCAAATTGCTTCAAATCATCTAGCTGTGGAGAGATTTCCCTGACACAAGCTTTTTAGAAGAAAACTGAAATACTTCCCTATGAGAAGACCCAAGCCAGACACAAAGGGTGCTGAAGTAGTCAAGATGTGTCCCAGGAGACTTCAAGAGACTTACAGAGCAGCCTGAAGATACAGCTGAAAGCTTTTTCCCACCTCTCAGGCTTTTTAAAGTAACTCAGCCCCCAGAGAAGCCCAGATTTATCATTTCAGAGGTAACTTGCTGAAGCTAGTGCTATATATTAAAGAAGCACCATGATGAAATTTAACCCTAGGAGTGTCATTTTATATGTGTGTGTGCACATATATGTGTATATGTTATATATATATATAAACAAATATAATAATAATAGGAGACAGTGAGATGCTCAGGTACTGCTTAAAGACTCAGAGAAGATGCATGAGGTGCAAATAGCAAAGATATGTTGACAGAAATCCTCCCATTCTGTGGATTAACAGATGGATCCTGCAGGGTGGAACAGGCCACTGCAAACTTCCCCAAAATCTGGACTAAGTTTGTGTTTAATAAGGATAACTAAACTCCTTGTAAGGACTTCATGTGAGGGAGAGTTCAGCACCTTTACTGGTAGCTGCCCAAATAGCTAATTTATCTCACAGCTAGGACGCTGCCATTTTTTTCTAATGTAAAACACATCGTGTCACGATTTAAGAGAATACAAGGCTGAGGGAGACCCTGAGAGGCCTCTTGATTCATCTTTTTTCCAGTTTTACCAAAAGTGTTATTGTATATGATGTTGGTTTTCAGCAATCCACAGGGACACAGGACCAAATCCCTCATTCCCACTTTCTCATAAATACCCTGAATAGATTGTGTTCTTTAAATCTTCTAAAGGAAGGTTTATTTCATAGTGCTCAAGTAGTGTTTGGGCCTGGGCCTCTTCTGGGCATCCTTTATTTCCATATCTGTTTGGAAGGATGTCAGCTCAGTTGGATGAAATATTTAGTTCATAAACCATCTGGTGCTGTGTCCAAAGAAAGGATGACTCTCCTACAAACATATCTTTTCTTTTTTTTAATATCTCCTGCAGAGACTTTTTTTTTTCTTTCTTTCATGTCCTCGCACCTTGATTTGGCATTATGAGCCTTAATTTTCTGGATGAAAACTAGAAAAACCACACCTTTCTAATCATTCCTCTCATAATACGTGTTAAAAAGCAAATATTTATCACCTGCTGTATCAGACATGAAATGATCATATGTTATCTGACCAAGAGCTGGTGACCAGACGAGTCCTCTACTAATGGCCTAACCAGCACCAGCTAGTTCATGACTCCATTTCCAGTTCTGTCAGTTTTTCATCCATCTATTTTTTTGCCCCATAGATTCCCTTTAATGCAAGATTTTAATCAGTGTGTCAGGCAGTATTAAGTGAAGTGCCTTGGAGAAATCCAAAGGTACCTCCTTAGCACAGCTGTCTTAATCATCCAAACCTATAATCTTATCAAAAAGAGATAACAGACTTATTTAACAAGATGTACATTCCATTAAAACCATTTTGCCTGGCGTCAATTACCTTCCTAAGGTCTAACTCTTCATTGACAGAGTCCTGAACTTGCTGCCCCACTGCCTGGCCTGTAAGAAATGTCAGACTGACTGATGGTCTCTGGTCTCTTCCTTTTCTCTCTTACACAGGAATAAAAAAAAATTGTCTGAAGATACAGCACTGCCTTATTTACCAGGATGAATTATCAACTAACCACAGCAGATCTGGTTAGTTCTTGCCTCAACCCTTCCTGATACCTAATGTAATTTTATTTTTATTTGTTTATTTGAAGAAATCTGGTATCAAATTCTGCTTCATATTTTCTTTTTATATGGCTAGTAATTGTTTTTTTAATACACAGCATCACTTGTGTTTTGACTTTTTTGTTTTGTATCTTTCAAATATGGAACAAAAATATCTGCAGATCATTTTTTCCTTGTAATTTTTAATTTTATATATACTTAATGCATGATTTTACATCTGAATTCAGCAGATAACTTATACTTAGCTTTTCTTTTCTCCTCTAAAATACTTGTTGTTATTGTTTGTAGTCCTAGCAATTGTTGCTATTCTATTGACTCTTAAGTTTTCCCTATCAATCACTTATATTTTAAAACTTGCAACTCTCATTTGTGGTTTTAACTCCCACTTCTTTCCTGTTCTTTGCAGTAGGGAAATGCTTCTTTCATAGGTGCTTTTTCCTACAGGATGCCTTTTAAAAACCAACCAACCAACCCAAGCAACTCAGGTTTTTTGCTTTGAGTTTGAAAGATCATAATTTTATGGACCTTCAGGTGTACTCAGGTAACAAATTTACAGAGTTCATTAAGCTTTGCCACTTGTGTTCCCACATTGCAAACAGAGGTTTAAGGAGAAGGCAGTTGTGTTGCCCAACAAAAGACAGAAGTTGTAGCTGCTAAACATCTTACACTTCAGTATTTCAAAGATGCATTCCATCAGTCTTTCTGACCTGGAACCGTATATGGATACAGAATAGTTACATAAGCTGAGATGAAGAGTGTCTTCTCTTTTTTCCTTTCCCTTCCAAATCCCCAGAACCTTTCCTCTTTACAGCCAAGAGGAAATGTCTGTCCCATTTGCAGTGTCTCCCAGGTTCTGTGTAATGACTTCACCAGCTACACTGCAGGTCACTGCCAGGGGACCACGTCACTTTCCCTCCATACCTCAGGATCACACCTGTAGTTAAAAGCTTCCTCACCTTCTCCTGGAAAGTTGCTGCACTATTCTACTCTTCTTTTTGCAGGAGACCTGCCCAGTTTTTCAAAGACTGTTCACCTCTTTTGGCCAATCCTAGATACTTTCTGAGTTGTCCATTTTGAGTTGCACAGAGCTTGTTTTCTTTCCCATTTTTTGAACCTGTTAGTTCTTACATATGGTTATCCTTTACCTAACCACATGGAGATATCATTTCCTTTTCTTTCCTTTTCCAAGCTGTTTCTTACCCCGTGCCCCTGTGGTACAACCTCCATTTCTGAGACAGAATGTGCTGGGTTCTTGTGTGTAGCTGGATGTCGAGGAAGTCATGTCTTCTGCTGACACATATGAAGATGATCAGCTATTCCTCAAGAGCATAATTTTTCTTTATCTTACAGGCAAAGACTTTCTCTTCAGGCAGGATTTTCTAATGCATGTCGTGACCATTGATTTCTCTATAATGCTTGATAATGAATTAAACTTGTCCCTAGAAAGCAAGGCCACCAACTTTCTCCAATTAATTCTCATATAAAATACATTAACTAAAGAGATATACATTAACTAATATATATAATATATATACATTTAATATATTTAATACATTTACATATTATATATACATAATATATTTAATACATTTAATATATATACATTAACTAAAGAGACTAGAAAAATATGTTCAATAGTCAGTTTCTCACAAAGAAAATTGAAACAAACTACTGATATTTCAGACCTAAAGCAAAATGTAGCTGTTTGGGAAGGTTATCTGAGTTTGTTTCACTATAAAATTCTTTATTTTCAGAAATCTAGACAGGCAAATTGCCCACTTTTCCTCAATTGAGCTGAGGTATTTTTTGTAAGTGTTAACAAGTAGAAGG
The DNA here is from genome assembly GCF_049639895.1 of Pseudopodoces humilis. Lineage (NCBI taxonomy): Eukaryota > Metazoa > Chordata > Aves > Passeriformes > Paridae > Pseudopodoces > Pseudopodoces humilis. The sequence goes on from NC_142200.1 coordinate 8,789,657, forward strand.
CTATACTTGAGTACACCATGACATCTCTATAAACAAAGAATACTGGGAGAGGGGAGATGGAAATGCATTCTGATTTCCATTTAAGGCTCAATATTACCACCTTTGAATACATGGAACTTCACACACTGTCAGCACGTGAATGTAGGATGAAAAGAAGGATTGCACAGCAAAACTTCCTACCAAAAAATGCAATGTTGAAAGCTGTCTGTTGAGTGTCCCATTCTTTGCTTAAATTGAAGATCATTAAAGTGTTACAAACAGAGATCTGCTTCTTAAATCTGGACTTCTGAAATGAGCAAAAGGAGATGAAGAATCTAGTTCATGTAATTTCAGGGTGCACAAACGTCAACAAAACTTCATAGTCTAGGGTGATTAACATTCAACTGCAGCAACTGCTACAAGTAAAACCTTTTTTTGTTGCTGTTCCAAAGCCTTAAGATGTAACCATAAAACTGTCTGTTCAGTGATTTTTGATGCTGGATTGGGTTTCTCCTGATTGGAGAGTTTTGGACACAATTTTCAAAATTCCTACATTGATTTTCTATACTTGGTTTATAAAATATTGGAGGAGAATGAAATGAGGAGTAATGAACCTATTTGTGTGCATCATTGAATCTGAGGGTGAAGACATCACGATACTGAAATTTTAGGTATTTTAAAGTAGCTGCAGCACCAGGTTTTTGTGCTATTTGGTCTCAGGCTGAGGGCTCACAGCAGGACAGCATGAGTTTTACTGCACTTCAAAAGATTAATTCCTTCCTTGAGTTACCCTTTACTGTATGAGGGAAGAAAAGGGATTAAATCCCCTCCTGCCTGGATTAGCTGTGGAGGGAAGGCTGCTGCAGTTCACCAAGTACTGTTTTCTCTCATAGGATGTCACATCCACAGCCATGGGCCACTAAATAGGTTAGGTGGCACTGTGATTATTTTGGCATAGGTATGGAAGGAGAGATGGATCCAAAACTCCTCCAGGGGCACCTTGTGTCTCAATGCCTTCCACCAGCCAGGGTGCACCACATCATTCACTGAGAGATCAGTGTACCATACTGGAAAAACACCAGTGTGGGAAAGGGGCTGCAGTGCAAGAACAAGTCTGGCCCTGTTTATTTAATTATCTGTGGGTGTTTTGAGCATGGAGCTTCTCCAAGAATGGACCCTAAAATCAGCAGGTTATTGCTTGGCAGGCTCTTTCATATGCAAGTTACTCTTTGCTGGAATTCCTCTGTGTGTTTCTTGCCCTGCCTTGAAGTATATACAGATAATTTATTACCACACCTGCTGTCCCCAAGGTGTGTTTCAGAATGACCTCTCTCTGACTCGGCATTATTACCATTCCCTCCCATCATCTTTTAAGTCATATTCTCTCCCTCCATTTTTCCCATCTGAATTTAAAGGGGTTGAGGAAGCAGAGTTTAATCATTGAGTTTCATTGGCTTTATTAGGTTATTGCACTGAACCTCAAAGCTTGGCAGTAAGGGAACTTGATAATAAGTTACAATGATCCATCTTTTCTTATGTACAGTGAATTTTAAGCCCCCTTCACTGATAATTTATTATTTCTGCTTGGTATATGAATTATTTTATTCTCTCAAGCTCTAACATGTAGGAAAAAATGCTATGAAACAATATAGATGTAGGCATGCTTCCACCAAAGACAAAAACCCAGCCCCTGGCAATTTCATTGGAAGCTCACAAACTTAGAGGATTGTTTAAATGGAAATTGCTTCATTACCAAAGAGATTTCCAGTGTTATCTACAGAGCTGACTTTCAAGACCCATGTAGACACAAAGATAATATCCAGTTTCAATTCCTAAAATAAATTCCTGACACTGCAAGATCTTACAGAACTGCTGGCACCTCACTTTCTTTGGTCCTCTCTGGTTTGGTCTCCCAAACTCTGTCTTGGCTATGATCTGGGGTCTGAGAGAGGGCACTGCTATGGTATTTATTGTCTGAGCAGAGAAACAACATGCTGTGAAGGTCTATTTTGGCTTCAAGCCTGGATTAGGTACAGAAGATCATTGCTCAGGACTGGCATAGACAGTACTCTTCTGGGAAGTAGTTGCTGTTTGTGAAGAGTCCAGGCTCTGCCAAAGCAAAAAACTGGATGCCAGAAGGGACATTTATGCATCTCTTGGAAGGCATCTGCAGCTAAGCAAACAGATTCCAAACCTCCAGGCAAAAGACCGCAAAAAACCCTCTGCAAAGTGCATCCCAGACACTCACTGCCCTTCATCAGCCACAGTCTTTGAGGGTGATGGAAACGCTGCCCATGCCATGCTCCTGGCTTTTGTTGCTGTGGTAATCCAGAAGTTATTTCAGGACAGAGGTTTACATGTTCATTGTTTACATTGTGTTGCTGTCTTCGTTTCCTTCTACTCATCTTTCTTATTCCCCACTCTTCCCATTCCCATGGACTGCCTGTCCACACCATTAAATAATTAACACCCCTTTGTATTAAGCACCAGGGACAGACTGCAAACATCAGCTGTAAGATGCAATTCAAAAGTACAGAAATTCCTCTCTGATTTGAAATTAAGCAGGGGAAATGTTCAACCCTGAGGTCATATTCTTCAGTCCATTTGCATTTCTGTATCACTCACAGCAAATAATTTTAAAAACTTCATTTGCATTTCAATTTTTGTCATTCCATACTTACTGTATTTCACTCAACACAAAGAATGAAAACAGACTGTGAAACTTACTGGAAGCTAAAAAATCTGGCTCTTCTTTCCTAGCAAAATGATGCAGTGTTTGGCTTGTAAACCCAGCAAGGGAATAACTCCAATTAAAATTGTTTTCCTTGGAATGCTTAAATATGGAAATATTTCTATTTGTTTGAATCTTCATTTCACAGAACTTAAATTCAGCTCCAACCTGATGTGTTGGTACAATTTCTGAAAAATCCATATATTTTCTTTCCAGCCTGCAAATCCTGAAGTTGACTAACACCTAAAAAGAAGATTTTAAGTAAAATTGCTGAGGCTTATGTGATGAGAGCAGGGCCCCATGCTATTTCTGAGCTTAGTGACAGGTTTTAAAACTTCTACAAAGAAAAAATTCAAGCAAGAAAAATTCACAAAAAATATAAGCAAAAATTAATTTGGGAAATGTATTTGAAACAAACCTGAAACAAGACAGTCCTCTTTTCTGCTAGTTACTTGGAAGCGGAATAAGAATTTTTCAGGTTTTTTATCTCCTCTGATCTGGAATTAACCTGCCTTTCAAAGTTCTTTAAATCCAAAAAAAATGTAGGACAAAATCCAAATTTAGCTCTGTGGACAGATTTCCATCCATTAGACTTTAATTTTTTGCAAAACAGAAATCTCAACTTCATTATTTTCATGTCCAAAACCAACAGAGGATGCTTCCAAATGTAGACATACGGATTTAGTGTACTTCCACTGGAAACATGTGTAAATCTCCAGCTACCTTTCTTTGCCTGGAGGAAAATTCCTTACTCTTCTTAGTCCTTGAAATCAAATGCAACAACAAAAAGGATGACTTCTGACAATTAGGAATTGCTTGTGATGGAAGAAGGTAACCAGGAGGTCACCCTAACAGAATATCTTTAACTATGTTTGAGATGTTCTTTGTGCCCTAGAAGGACTCTCTGACCCACACAGAAATAATGCTTCTCCCTTATGAAATGCAACATATCTCTGCAGCGTGTTGCTTTGAAGACTTGGTTTGTCTGGGGCTTTTTTTAACTCTCCAAGGAGAAATTCCACTGGCAGTCTTTATGTTGGAGAAATGAGTCAGGGATAAGCGTTGGATCTGTAGAACTCACACTTGCTACTCATTAATGCATATCCTGTGAGGATTTGAAACAGTAACACCAATTCTGTCACCAGCATGAAAACAGAACATATCTGTTGTTCAGCAGAGAAGAAATGTCTTTTCCTGACTACCAGTCAGTAATTAATTACAGGGTCCTTCAGAGGAAGAAAAGGTGGCAAATAGAGCAGTTGCTTCATCAACCTGTTTTGAATGAGCAGAGAATCCTGATTCAAGAGTTTTTCCTGTCTTCTATCATAGATCAAGACAAAGTCCAAGAATTTTATCTCAAAAACTCTGTGCTCCATAGCAATAATTATTAGGTATGGTACGCAGCTCCTCAACTGGACCTCAATCCAGGGAGTTCTGAAGGAATGCATTGGGAAATGGGGTCTCCCATGAGACGTGCCTGAGATCATTTCCATATTGCTGGCCACTTGAAGGCAAGGCAGCAAAAACTAATCCCCTGTCCCTGCTCCCAAAGCACAGGAAGAAGCTGCCATGTGGCTGGGGTTGGCTGTCATCCACCAGACTGCTGAGAGGCTTTGGCACTCCTCGGCAGTCCTCCCTGAGCCAGCGCCAGTGCTCTGTACTGCAGCCCAGAGCAAGGTTCTGAGCCTCAGCCCTGCTGTGAAAGCACTGATTGAGAAACTGAAGCAAAAGATGAGGTCCCAGAGGGCTGGAAGGAGGTAGTTTTAAAGATGAAGAGGTCATCCAGCAGTGAGACCACTTGCTTCCAAAGGGGTAATTTGAGCTAAGCCCTTGACTTCCCACAGACTTCCAGAGTGCAATCAAAGAGAAATTATAGGCTCTACTTATGTTCAGGTCCCCATGTACATCATGGTGCAATTGTACTTTCACTACTCCATGGAAATGTTGGGAGGAGGAGGTGGAGAGGTGCTGCCATAGTGCAGCAGCTGCAGCCATGAAAGCCTGTAGGATCTGAATAGGACACAAGTGTGGATCTTCTGTGAAACTGGAGGGAGCTAGAATGAGACAGTGGTCTGCCAGGCCAGGACTTACCATGGGAGAGAAACTGGGATGCAGAATAATGCCTTTTGCATTCCCAGAGCAATTTTAGAAAATGACAATAGTATCAAAAACCATTCATGGCTGTGTTACACCCAAATAACCAACGCAAAGCTCAGCTAAATATCAGATCTTCTCCACTGCCATAAAAGAACTTGTGCAATGCTGGCAGTCAGATACAAACCATTTAGAGGAATGAAGAAGATTGTAATAAGAAATGTCAGGGAGACAGAAATAGCTGGTCCCCTCACAATTTCACCCTGAAGAAACACTTTCCTACAGCATGAGACTGGGGATGAAAGGGAGTGAAGGAAGGTTATGAATTGTGCCATAGAAAGTCCTTGTTAGAGAGAACTCTCTGTAACTATAAATCTTATAAGCAGGTTTTCTTGCTTAACATCAGCAAAAAGAGAAAGTCACAAGGAAAGTTGTCATAACTGAGAAGAAAGTCAAAATGTAATTGTTTGTATATTTTAACCAGAATGAACAGCGCTCACATTTTTCATCATGCTCACACTTGTATCTGAGACCTTGCTAAATGTTAGTGTGTTTAACCACACAAAATCCTTTGGCAGGATAGATACAGTGGGAGGACACAGTTTCTAGGACAGCTAACTACCAAACACCACCAATGAAAAGGCAACCATGGCCTGGATGCCTTCTGTGTTTGTGCCAAGGTGCAGCACAGCCAGCCACGGGTGGCAGAGATGGAGGGGACACGTCGTGGCAGCAAGGAGCCTCAGGCCATACTCTCCTCTGCTTATGACATCTGCAAAGCAGAGAAGGAAGAGCAAAAGAGAGGGATGCACCATACCAGGGGTGGCCCTCATCCAACCCAGAGTAGACTTTAGATGAGTACACCCATCTTAAACCTGAATTTCCTCACCACATATACTCACATTGTTCATCTTGCCCAAGGCTGCTGGGCAGCTTAAAGTGATTTCCACCATGGTAGCTTAGACCCCAAACCCATAAATTGAGTTTGAGCAGTCACAAGTGGTCAGCCTTCAGCCTTCCAGCTTAAGTGAAAGTTTAAGGGACATTGTTAAAATCTCAGAGCATAGGAGGAGGAAAGAAGCCACCACGGAGAATGCCATGAGTTATATTTGCCCTGCAGCTGCCTTTCATCAGCTGGGATATGCACTAGCTCAAGAGGGAGCAGTCATGGTGGTCACATTGAGGGTGTAAAAGGACATTGCTGAAGCAAGGTTGAGCAGACAGGCCCCTTGTCCTGTCCTCTCAGGGGCTTCCTGCACCCGCGTCCAACACTAGCGAGGGTTTTCTCCAGGGATTAGCAGCTTTCCTATTTTTAAATAATTTACACAAAAGCATCTTCCTTCCCTAAGTCTGGTTATTTTTAGACAGAGAAAAATACACACTTTTATCTTTATAAATAATCAGAACCATATGGCCTAAGCATTCTACAGAGATCAGTTAAACCAACTTTCCAAGGGAGAAGCTGTGTGCATGTGTGTCTGTGTGAGTGCTTAGCAGAGCTGAGCTGTGTCAGCCTGGCAACCTCAGGGGCTGAGTGCAGGACTCACAGCAGGCTCTACAGCCCAAGATGTTCTTACACCACTTTTGCAAACCTGCCTTGGGCTATATAAAGCAGGAGACAGGTAATTTTTTGCATGGTTGTCTTTTGTGCCTTACTCAACGTGACCAATAAGTGCCAAGATCAGACTTGGAGCTGCTAAAAAAATCTGAGACAATCTCAACATGACAAGAGGGTTGGAGAACTTGATATGAATAAGGGCTGAAGGAACTGGGTTTGTTCAGCCTTGAGAAGAGGAGGTTAGTGGGAATCTAATCATAATCTTCCAATACTTAAAGGTAGTTATAAAGAAGAAGGTACTTTCTTCACAAGGATGAACAGTGAGAAGACAGAAGGGAATGGGAACAACTGGACTTAAGAGAAGTTCTACCTGGATATAAACTATATGCTTCACTGTGTAAACAATTAAAAATTGGAACCAGTTGCCAAAAAAAGCAGAAGAGACTTCCTCAATGGAAATATTCAAGACTTGACTTGGCAAGGCCCTGATAACCTAACCTAAAGTCTGCTTTCAACAAAAGGTTGGACTAGGTGATCTCTAGAGGTCTCTTCCAGCCTAGGCTTTTTTTGTCATTCTGTGATTCAGAGTTCTTCATGTAAGACAATTCTACAAGTGGAATAATTAAAAACTAAAGTCCCCTAAGTCCATCAAATGACTCAGATAGTGAAGTAGAGCTCATAGCCTGTGTCCTAACGATCAAGTGCTGCAGGCACAAAGGTTTTGACTCTGAGGGACCTGAATGTGGCTGCAAAAAGGAATGAGTTTCCATATTTGAGATAGGTATGCACAAAGTAATTCAGTTCAGTTTATAGTTCATCATATTTGGCAGCAGAGCTGGTATGGAGATACCTGGCCAGCAGGGGAGTCCCATTGTACAAGGTCTTGTAGTCCACAGTGACAATTTCAGTATCAAATGCAAAAGGATAAGCAAGATCAGCTCCCATGTTTCTACAGAAGTCAGTGTTCCTTATGCTGCAAATACCCAGCAAATTCTGTAATTCATCTGTTGGCTTCCACTCCCATCCTGCCACTTGGCAGGTCTGGGCAGAGCTCTGGAATATAAATCTCCAAACAGTGAGCAGGAATCATGCTGCAACCTGCACATGGGGGTTGAGGAGACAAACACATTCCCCAGGAGAGGTTGTTTATTTTTAGTTCTAGAGAACCCACTAAAAATCTGTTGAAGAAAATAAAGACAGAGTCCCATGGTGACAGCTAATGCTGTAAGTCAGAAGACAGATGCACGTATGTGCACAGTAGATTAGATGGGTGATCACTGCCAAAATCAGTCGGCATATCCTTTTCAGGTCGTAAAACTGTTTTTAATAGTAGGGCAGAAACATGTTAACATTGCTTTTCTGTTTACTTGTTTGTTTTAATTCCTTATCCCAGGAAGTAGTCACTTTGAGCATTTCACACCATATATAAGCAGTTAGCAAGCCTAAAATTTAAGAGCCTCTGCTGGAGAGTGAATGAAGGTCTTTGTGCTGCCCAACCTCCAGCTCTCCTTGGCCAGCTGAGATTTACCCTCATGTGGGGACCCTTTGATGGATGGTATAATGAGGCTCAGAGGGGTACTAATCCCCCAGGGTTTAGGAGGGTCGAACAGAGGGTATGAAAGGCCACACTGAAGCAGATTTCAGCAGCTCTCAGCCAACAGCCACTTTGGCACCATTCCCAGCTGGCGTAGGCTAGTGAAGTCTCTGGGGTATTTCTAGCTGCTGAGTGTAGGAGTCCAAGAGGAGAAGAGAGAGTGAGTAGGCTGCAGCATCTGTACCTCCCTCAGTAAAAAATGCAGTGCCAACCTTCCCTTTATAGAGACACATCTGCATGCACATACAATCTCATGCTTGGCCTCACATGGCCAGGAGAGAATGAAACCTACTGGGTTTGATGAGGGGGATGGCCAGCAAACACAGACATGACAAGCTGGAAAAAAGCAGATTCCCAAAGGCTGCTGTGTCCCCAAACTCAATAGAAAATTATTGATTTGTGCTTATAGTGGGGGCCATAACACCAGTCAAAGTGGTCAGCAGAGGTGGGATGTGCCTGGAGTAGTCTTTTTAGAGATTAGGAGAATTTTAGAAACTTGATCATTGGTGCCAGCAAGGGACAATTTTACATTTATAGACACCAAAAGTTAATGGATGACAGATATAGTATTGCCACTGCAGCTGTACAGAGCAGCAAAACTGTGAAAGATGACTGTGTGGCTCATCACTCTGTGTTCCCTCATCTCACGGTAAATTAGACACAGAACAATTCTCCTTTTCCCTAGCTCTCCTCTGGTCTTTTAATTTCCACCAACATGATTGCAAACTCCAGTCCTTTTGACCTGTACTGAGGGAGAGAGAAAATCAAACACACACATCCCTTGAATTCATGACTTTTAAGTTATTTACCTCTGTTATCTCTATTCAACCAGAGTACTGTAGGGGCTTTCTGTCACAGCAATATTTGTCACTGCTCTGACTTCAACCTTTCTTTTTGTTGGTACTTTAAAATGATTGGTTTTCTTTCTAAACAGGTGCTCAGTTTTAATCAGTGTTTAGCCCCATTACTCATCTAAGTATTCATTATTTCTCAGTTCACTGATGTTTAATCATCCCCATTTGATCAAACCGAGTTCTTCATCTGCTCTTCACAGCTTCCACGCTTTGACTCTGGTCCCTGGTGTACTCAGCTGCTTTTCTGCCTATAAAATGGCTCCATAGACATTTCATTTTTTACTTCATGCACAGTTAGGATCAGGAGATGAATCCTTTCTTTGAGTGATTGCTTTAATATTCATCCCTTTCTTTGCCTTTTCTCGTGCATTACTTGCTTTGTGTACAGGTGGGATTTGTGCCAAGAGGTGCTAATTTCTTATGACGTGGGTGCTGTAAGTGACAGGCATTAATAAGGTTTGATCTGTGACTTTTACTGTACTCAACTTTAGGATTCTTCTTCTCACTTTAGCTGTCTCTTTAACACCTTTGATAGGTCTGTACAACTGTATATCAAGGCATATTAGAGAGGTCTCATTGATATTGATATGTTTGGGATGCACTCCTCTCACTCTCTCTTTGAACTAATCATCTGACTGAAGAGCTTTTCATTTATGCTCATACTTTCACATTTCTGCCTTGACTTCCAGGGAAAAGGCATCCAGCCATTCCCAAGAGAGCCTTGGGAGGGCAGAACAAACTAGAGTCCCAAAGAAAGCAGTCTGGCAAAGGAATACCCACATGTGGCCAAGCATGCATTTAACCCTTACTTTCCCCACAGAAATTAGATTTCACTTTTTATGAGACAGGTTTTCAGTAGTCACTAACAAGGATTTTCTTCCCAAAAATACTTTCCTCAGGTTGAGACATAGCCCTAGAAGCAATGACTCAACAGCTACAAATTCCTAACTGGAAACAAGCCAATAATTAACCTGGTTTGGAGTCTTTACAGAAAACTATGGACAGCAAGTGACTCTGCACTTGACCCTGGGACCCTGACAGACTCCAGCCTTTCCTACATTTATGTATTGATCCAGACATGGCAGGGAGCTACTGTGTGATCTCAGCAGCTAGAGTGCTGCATTTTTCTACATCAAGTTCTTGCAGTGAAAAATGATGTGGCAGCAAAGTTTTGTCAAGGGCTTGGTGTTCACAGTGTTAACTGAGATGCCGTTCTGATCTCCATAAGAACTGCTTCTGCTGGCTCACTTGCTGTATTTAATGTTGCCTCGGCTACTGTCACAGCTTCAGTGTAGGTGTCTGCAGCTGAACTGTTTAGACTCTTTCTGTAATCAGTGGAGGGAAAAAGGAATTTCCACAGGGCAGTTCATTCCATCTGGGAATAGGTGGGAAAGCTGAAAAGTAAATCTGTCAAGGAATAACCCAGATGTTGACTTCTGTGGGGTGTAAAGTGCTACATTCATACTCAGATCACATGAATCCCAACCTTGCCTTCTCTTCAATGACCCTTTGCAATGCTTTTACCTTCTCATCATGTTTCCTTGGAACAGGAGAGCACGGGGCTCTTCTCAGCCTCCCAGCTCTCTGCAGACACACTGCTCTGGATTCATTTTATTGGCTCAATTTTAAACAGAGTGACAACGTGTTGAAAAAAATCTTTTAAAGTCTCTGTCCTACCAACACCCCCAAAATCTGTTGGTTTCTGTAGTAACATTCCAAAACAGGAGCTGAGTTGTACAGCATTCATTCTTTTTGAGCAGGAAAAAGTCTGGCCTACAATTCTCCACAAGTGCTCAAGTTCTGCGTTTTGGGATGGTCCTGAAAACTGGGAGAATGGGAAACTCACCATTAAGTCCACCAGTATGAGGACTTTTGACAAGGCCAGGCCAAGTATCTGCAGCCTCCAGCATCTGAGCTGGACCAGGTAATTGTAGTTTGCCAGAACCAGGATAAATCTCCTCACAGTTCTCCTCAAGGAGCAACAGGTCATTAAGTTAATAACAGTAATTTAAAACTATAATTATCCCACCAACAGGGAAGCTGAGAAAAAATTATGGAAGAGCCACTTAGTTATCTCTTGCTCCCTGGGATGTCCTAACACTGCAGAGTATGCCTGAAAAGAAGGGTCCAGTGATCAGGAGCTCGTGTCACAAGGAGTCACATCCATGGCCATAGCAGAGAGATCAATGAATTTACATTGATTCAGGGTACCAGCTGGAAATGGCAGAGTTTCTTTCCACAGCTGGTGGAAGAATATGGAATATTCTTTCCATATCCTGTTGTGCTGTCACTTATCTTCCATATGCTGTGGAAAAAAATAAAAAATTTACTCTCCAACAGCCTGTAAAGCCACTAAAGGCCACACAGAATTTTTTTCTAATAACCATTTACATTTAATTTGTGTCTATTGACACGGGAGAGAAGAGGAAGGAAATGCACCTGTGTTTATTTATCTCATGATTTCCTGATGATTTCGTCAGACCTGCTGTCAATTAGTCACCAGTTTTGCTGTCAAAGAGAATGTTTTTCTCCTTAGAGTTTCACTGGGTTAAGTGCATGTTTTGATTGCCTGTTGGAAACTCCATGCTTAAACTGTGCACTGAGAGGATAAAAAATCTGCAGTCAAAGAGAATAAAATTCCTAAGGACTCAGTTCTCTGCCATCCTGTACTAAATCTGGCCATTCACAGCTGTGCAAAGTAGATGTAAACCCACAACAGGGGTAAGCATCCACTTTGAAGTCACATAAGTGACCCCACAGGGTGCCAGGCTGAAGGAGTTGAGTCTTTGTAGTGGAGAATCTACCAATTATGGAAGAAAATGGGCATTCAGCATTTATGTATTTAAAGTAGCTCTGTGTGTATATGTGCGCATAAACAGAGAGAAAATAAGAATTTCAGACTAGCTGTGCATCACCCCTCCAAAGCTATGCCATCTGAGTCATCAAGAAACTTAATACAAACATCATGACACAAATGTTAACATGCCTCTGAAGAGATGTTGTTTTCTATTTCCATCGATTGGAAGAGGATCCATCTGGAATGGTCAGATGGGAGGTAATCAAGAGAATCAATGTTGCCTGGAGTGCATTTATCCCATCCCAAAGCAGACATCTCAGGTAGGTAGGATGAATCATGACCGATCATTAGTTATGTAAAGACATTAGATGCATAAAATTAGGATGAATTTTACCATTGAGGATTCCATCTGATTAAGAAAGCTTCATAATCTCTGAAGAAAAGAAAATATCCTCAGGGATTTACTATTTCTGTCCTACCAAAAGCAAAGATTATTTGGTTTGGCTCTTATACATAAATTAGAATAGAGAATAACTTTAAAGACCAGAACTCCTGAACTCAGTAAAAGTGATTTCTCTGAGCATTGGTAAGTTTTGAATCAAGCCTGAAAGAATCAGATCTTTACACCAAATACCTTCTTGAGACAGGAGCAATGTCACACCTTTTAGCTTTGGTCTTCTGCCCCCCATTCTGGCTGTTTGCCACCAGCAACAAGCCCCCCACAAGCCTGCTTTGCCCCTTTGCCCACCTGCATTTGATCTTGAGCTGTTGCTGGACTTTTTCAGCTATGAAGCCATGGTGGATGGTGGATCAAGACCACTTTCACAGAAACATTGGATTGTTTTTCTAAAACCAGTTTAAGTTCCCTAAATCTGTGTGTGCAGAAACATGTCAGGGGAATGTGGAGGGAGAGCAGAAAGGGACACCTCGGGGAGGCATTGTTGCCAGTGCTTCATCTTGGGTAAAGCATGAGGATTTTGATGGTGCATGGGAGTCTCACATGTTTAATGGCCTAATCACCCCTGAGCTCCCACCCTGCCTCAAGTGCTTTTTGGTACTGTAAAAGAGAGCTTTTGTTCCAAGTAACATATAACGAAAAATCTATGGTACTCCATGGTAATGTGAATCACTTGATCCAATATTTAGCAACTTAAACAGGTGCCAAGCAGCAGAGTTATTTGGGCATTTTCCAGAAACATAGTTTATCGTTGGGAAATGCCACTTTGTTGAAATGGAGATTTCTCTTGGGAATATGCCAGTTTTGATGAAATTTTCATAAGAAAGGTTTCCATGGTAGGATAGGATTTCTGGTCAAAATGCCAAAGAGAGAGAGAGAAAGAGACATTTTTGCTCCCCTAGGAAATCCAATAGGTTATTGTTACGGCACCTGGTGAGGTCAGGACATCCAGACCCAAATCCATACCCAGAGCACAACTTTGGACTTGGCTGCCCAGTTATCTGGTTGAGTACCTGAGCAGTCCATTTGCTGTTCTCAGCTTCAGTGTCCTCTGTAAGAGTTATTCTGCATTCTCTGAATAACTATTGTTGTAGGAATACGAACCCTAGTCCAAACAAGGCTTGAGACTCAGCCAAGCTCCTTCTCCTTTCCTGGCCAAATGTTATTTATTCACCAGGAATATAGTCACTGGAATGAGTAGCTATTCCTCACTTAGCTTTAATGTGTGCACCCAAGCCTCAATAGCTGTGGCTATGCAACACTAAAACTTGTTCATGTGTCCATGTTTACTGCCGTATCCAGTTTTCCTTCCCCCCATACAGCAGCCTGGTGTGTACTCTGCAGCTTGCACGTTGACTAAAAAGTGCTGAGCAGCAACATGGGAGCCAAAAAGTTTCCACATGCTCTGGAGGGAGCATCCCAGCTCCACCTAAATCCAGCAGAGGACCCTGGTGAAGGTCCAGTGGTGGGTCTGCTCTGAGTTGCAGGCTAAGGGCCGTTCAGTAAAGACAGAAAATGCAGACACTGACCTCAACAGGACTTAAAGACATGGATCACAGTGGATGACACCTGCTAGGGTTGTGTGGATCCACTTACTTCAATTAATTAGTTGAAATTGGGAGTATTCTTATTTCTTTCAATTCACTTAGGGGTGCTAGATATCAGCTTTTGAGTTTGACATGTCTCTGATATCTCCAGCTGTGTGAACAAACTTCTGACTTTTTTGCTGGTAAATTTCCATAGTTTTACATTCTTAATGACATCTGAACAGACAAAGACCACAGATTTTTTTTTTTTATTTTTTAAACTAAGAACCATTTCATTATATCCTGAGCTCCTGAAAGAACCACATTGTGGGCAGTAATTGGTGAGAATTTTTTGAGTTTCTCCCATGGAGTAAACATCATTTGCAAGCACCTCATCCATCAGGGTTCTCTGAGATATCGTAGTAATCTGCAGCATAAACAGCATTTTTTTACCATGATCCCAGTAGGCATTGTTCTTATCTACAGAGCGCTTTGGATTATGTAGGAAAGGGTACATAGGAAGCTTACAGCATCCAAAACATTTTCATTTTATTTCTCACTGCCTCGCTGCCGAGGAAGAAAAGCTATATTTATATACTCAGTTATGTGGACAGTTCTGACTGCTGCTGAGTCATAAAGGGTAGGTTTAGTGGGCCAGGAAGGGGAAGTACAAAGACTGGAAGAGTTTTGCCAGTCTGATTTCCAGTTACACCACTTGAGATACCCCCAGTCACGAGATGACAGAGCAAGACAGAAGCTGAACAGTGGCTGTCTCTTCCCCAGCCACAGCCCTGGGGTTTTCTTGGACAGAGAAGATGCTGTGGGAACAAAGGGTACTCATAAAAGTGCAGTAAGGGATAGAAAACAACCAGAGGGAAAGTCTTTTCCTGCCAGAGACTCTCACCATGGCCTTGCAGGTAAAGACAAACCAAGTGGTTATTGCCGCTGTCATCTCTCTTTCACAGTGCCACTGGTATTTTGGTCTTCCCTTAAAGGGTGAATTCTAGGTTCCACACATGGCACAAGCTGCAGTAGGCTGGCACTTGGCAGTTTTGAAATCTCAAGTTCACACCCCCCTCACCCCTTACATACCCAGGAAAACATGCTTTTCCTTCTAATGCAACAACAGGGTCTTCAGGAGAGTAATAGTTTATTGATTTTTCCCCATTGGTGAATGTAATAGAGGACAGACAGATGGAGCACTGAAGTAACACTGTCAAAACAAACAGATGATAAAGAAGATTTATCTACCAAACAGTTCACTTTAAGGCATTAGATTGGGGCAATGTATGGAGTGTAAGGTGAGCATCTATCCTCAATAAGCCATCAGTTTCTAGTCAGCCTGTACTGAAATAAAGTTTGACTGCAATTATATCACCATGAGGACTGTCATCTACAGTATGAGCATCCTAAATATTTATATTTGATCATTATTTTACAGTCCCATGTTTTAATACATTTACATACACTTGCAAATATTTAATAAAATATACAGCTTTAAAGTTTAAAATAATGATTTTTAAAATCCCATTCCTAAAGAAGTCTGGACACTTATTGCTTCCTTTAGTCATTTTGAATATGACAAGTTTCAAAGGACCAGACCTCTGTTGCTTAGCTTACAGACAATGTCTTAACAACAATCGAAAGTTCTAAGACTGTAGCTTAACAAAACATGTGATGAAATCCAATCCTGGTTCATAAAACACCTAAGGACAAGCCTAAGTTTCATTTTTAACAGCAAAAGTTAAGTATGTCCTCAAGTCCCTCACTGGCCCAGCAGCTGAGCCAGGTTAAGGGGCTGCAAGGTACCATTACCTTCCACATCAGGCCTGACCTACATGTCACTCTGCCATCTGGCTTGGTCTCAACATGCAAGCAAAAGCATTTTCATCTCTCCCCAGCAGACTGCAGCCATAGCTGAAGTCCCAGGATCCCACCTGGGAATAGGACATCTCAGTGGAAGTGCAGCAACCCAGATTGTGGTCACAAGGAGGTACCAAACACCCACACGCTGCTTTTGTTCAGCAGTCTTTCTCTTTCTCTGAGAAAGAGTAACAAAAAGGAAAAAGTATTTGTTAGATTGAGTTTGTTGACATGTAGCTAAATGTTTAGAATTAAGGAAGTACAGAATTTATATTTTGGTTATTCACTTTGCACAATGGAACAGAACTCAGGGTTGATTGCAGATATTTCAGATATAGTCTAAACACAGATTCTAACT
The DNA here is from genome assembly GCF_049639895.1 of Pseudopodoces humilis. Classification (NCBI taxonomy): domain Eukaryota; kingdom Metazoa; phylum Chordata; class Aves; order Passeriformes; family Paridae; genus Pseudopodoces; species Pseudopodoces humilis. Next base: position 8,805,468 of record NC_142200.1, read on the forward strand.
TTAAAAGGGACTAAAATATGTATATCTAGAGGTCAGCAGAAAATTTTTACTTATTCATGAGCCTCTGTCTCTACTTATGGCTGAGCTTATACCAGAAAATAAAACATGGTCCTTTTTTCTATGACTTCCTACTTAATTATAGCAAGATCTCATTAAATAATTGACTTCTACAAAGATTGTACAACTAAATTCCTGGCAATTATTTCATAGATATGAAAACAAATCAGGATTAATTCCATTGGTTTAAAACATGGCTTTAAAATTTACATGGGTGGCATCAGCACCAGACTTTATATACAATTTCTATGTAAGTTTAAGCTTTGAGGAATTTCAGAGCAGCTTATCTGCCTGAACATACAAATTCCTCCAGAGACCCCAGCAGCAATTAAAACTCCACAAGTACTGAGCTATGAAAAATTTGGAAATACCACTAAGTTTTTAAGAAATTCTCAGAGGTTCAAGTATTTGGTGCAGACTTCATCAAAATGAATCAATCAGCCTTCTGGGTAAATAGGCAAAGCTTTTAAGCAGGAGTGAAGTAAATATTATATATATACCTATATGTGTGTGTGTATATGCGCATATATATATATATATATACATGCATATGTATATATGTATAGATATATAAAAATAAAATATATTTTTGCTAGTTTGTGCTAGACCTGAGGTCCAGATATTTTTTTCCCTCCTGCCACCAAAATCAAAAAGAAAATTAAACCTTCTAATTTTCCTGTCCTGCCTCAAAAATGCTTACTCTGATTTAGCTAAACCTTCCTAAAGAGAAGTTTAGAGGGAACAAATATGTTTTTCCTAGGAGTCCATGAGAGCAGAGCAGGAATGGAGGAGTTCAAACATTTCTAAGTCAAGTCTGTAGTGCAGAATGAACTTTAGCCAGACATGATGAGGAGTTCTGCTGCTTTTTTGGTTTTTATTGTTGAAAAAAATTGTCATTTCATAAAAATGTAAACTTAGCAAGGAAGCCTGCTGATTTTTTTCTGGACAGACTTTGGAACATTTATGTGGGCAAAAATGGAACAAAAGCAGTTCCTGTCTTTCTCTGAAGCCTTATATCTGGGGTAATGGTTTGGAATAAATGTGATAACCAGTAGGTTCTGTCCTTCTTAACTTATGGGGTAAAACCAAACCTTGTTTCCCCAGCATTTTCCTGCCCTATTTATTTCATTATTGAACTTCACAAAATAAACACCTTGTCTATCCATGCATATTGGGCAAAATAGGAGCCAGTTTTGACTGGCGGCTTCTGACCTGTGTTATTTTATACACAATCACCTGTTTGTTTATTTGTGGATGCTGCCAGCCATCTCTCTGGACACTTTGTGCATGATGAGTTCGATGCAGAGACCGAGTGACTGCTGCTGCAGGAGTTACACTGGCAAGTGATGGGGCAGAGACTGGAAACATCCCCCAGCCAGAGAAAGCTGCAGGTGCCATTTCATCACGAGAACTCACTGCAAGGAAAAACTAAGGATGTGACTTCTCTCTTTCAAGGATAAAGGCTGGAGCTGACCCTAAGGAATTTGCTCTTCTTAAAACATTCTGAGCCTATAATATTAAGAAGGGTGTTGGCTATGCTAGAATTACTGTGGTAGTCTCTAGGTATTTAAATGCCTAAGCCCCAGCCTGTTCCTGATTTTCTCTGTCTAGACATGGACTCTAGCATCTTTTATTGCAGAAAAATCTTATGCAGTGTTTTCTATCAATCTCCAAGCACTCCATGCCAGGCTGAAAACCTTACATTGAGAATACTCTGGCAGATAACTGACTTTGGCCTTGCATGCAGCGGGGCAAACACTGGCGGAGGGGATGGGGACAGTTGCTGTTATCCTTGGATTCACAACTCACATCTGCTGCAGCTTTTAAAACTTACCTTTCTTCCACTCCCCAGCCTTCAGCTACTTTATTGACTTCAGCTCCCAGCTCCAAATTTAACGAGTTTCTATAATCTGTCTACAGCAAACCTGGGGGTTTTGACTCAACACAAACTTGCAGAATGTGACACAGACAGTTAAACCCAGCCAAGGAGGATTTGGGTTTGTTTTCTCTCCTAAAAAGAAGCTGTAATCCATTCAAAGTATTGCCAAGGTATTTTGGAATCAAGCTAACTCATTTCTGAAGTTCATGCTGAGGTAATGTGTTATTAACCTCAATTGTTCTGTTTTAATCTTCTCTGTCCATGGGAACAAAGTTGGGTTTTGGCTTTGGCTTAAAAAAAGAATCATCTACCATCCTGACAAAACTCAGAAGTGAATGGAGCTGTGTGAAGGAGAGACAGCAAAGGACATTGGGTACTGTGTTCTGCTGAGGCAAAAAAGAGAAGGATGAACACTATTTTCCAGACCACATAATGCCACAGGCTCAAATATCATGGGTTTACTTGAGTGAGTGGAGGTTTCACCTCTTACCAAGAGTGTCTGAACACTTCTACCCTAGCGCTGAGCAGTTAATCTGCCCTGGGGTGCTTCCAGTTTGGAAAGCAGAGGCAGCCCAGAGGGAGGGGAGTTTGCTCAGCTCCACAATTTTTCAGGGGTTCATGTAACTGGGTGCCTCCAGCTCTTTACGATGCCATCCTCTAATCCTCTGCTTTATTCAAAGGACCAGGGACTATGACAAACTCATAGTGACTGTGGCTAAAGTTCTCCAGAAGCCACCAGCTGGCACTTTTCAGCAGTAGCTATAATCCAGGTTTACTGGCCAATTCCTTCTGAGCTGATTTTTCATCATGTAAAATGATTCTGCCTGCTCTGCTGCACTGATAGGGAGAAGCAGACAGGAGAGAGAAAACAAGTGGGAAATGCCAATTGGCACTGAGAGAAGTGATGTGCTTAGTGTGGAAATGCTTGTGTTTCATGGGATTTAGCAGGCCCCAGGTCAGGCTAGAGGATCTTAAAGACCTTCCCAGCTAGGAAATATGGATTACTATTTTGTAATTTCTTAACAAACAAACAACAACAACAACAAAAATTGTTTACTTGTGCAAAATATATCAGAGCAAGTGTCACAATCTGAAGATACTTTCACCAGCTCACCATCCCTCCCTGCAGCAGGAAGGAAAGGGTGGGCAGGGCAGATGTCAACAGGAAAACATCTGTCTCAACACCTGGCAGAGCTACAAGGTAAGGATATGGGTGGCAGCATCTTCCTGAAGGGCACCTCAAATCTCAAAGGCCTGGAAAACAATTCTCATGACTGTGCAATAATTTGAAAATAACAATGAAAATAACAATATATAATTATTTTATAACATAACATAACATATATTTATTTTTATTATATAAAAATATATTCTGTGTAGATTCTCCATAAAATTGCTCATATCTCTTCTCTCTGCCCTCTTGGCTAGGAGATCCAGATGCTGATTTTGCTGAAGTCAGCAGATTTCACAGCCATTTTTCTGTTTCCTGTGAAGTGGTTTCTGCCATTGTCTTTCTCTCTCTTTAATTAATTCTGCATCATCTAACTGTCCCTTTTGGCATTCCCGATTTTTAATGTTCTTAGATTTATATGGTTTTCAATGATATTCCTTAAAACTAAAGTGTATAGCTAGCTATTTAATCCAGTTTTCTGCCTTCCTTTCTTTTCATCTGTGTAATATGATTCTCTTCCATCTTTTTTCTGCAGGCTGCCAAAGCCAAAACAAAGCTAGTCCTATTACTCTGGTCATACATTTTTAATGAATTTTTGTTTCATGCTCGCTATTCCATTTTTTTTAATAGATTTCTATCTTTCTTTCATGTATCATTTTTTATAGAGCTTTCTCACAGGTGTCCCTGCTGAGACTCTTTAACAGTAAGTCTCAGAGAAACAGGAAGACTCACATCAGCCAGCCAGAGACAAGCAGGAGTCCACTGGGGCTGTTGGGAGCCCAAGGGCTCAGTGCTGCATCTTCACCCAGGTCCAGCACAGCATGAAGCAGAGCTCCACAGCTCCTTGCTGCAGGAAGCTCAGGTGCAGCTGAAGAAGAGTCAGAGAGAGCTTGTCTGTGCCATCACACACTGCACCCCATGGCATTCCTCCCCAAGACAGCTGCCTCTAAGGAATGGCTGCCTATCCACCTCCTGCAGGATTTTTCTAAGCAGTATTGCACAGACTATAACCTTGTCTGCTTTTCTGCCTCTGTCAGGTGGGGTTAGAAGAATATGAAATATGCTGCCCTTATACCTTCCATTCAGGCCTAGTTTATGTTCATTTAGTATTTTGTTTTTGAACCTCTGTGTCCTTTGTTTATCCTCTCCCAAGAAGCCTGCAAGTGCATTTGTTTTCAAAGTCCTTGGGAGGAGTAATTTCTCCACTATGATTCTGTGACCTTTCAATTCCCTACTTGACTGCAATCAAGAAGGTGCAAAATTTTTGGATTCTGGATATTTCTGCATTTCAGACAAAATAAGTATCACTCTTTTTGGATGAAAGGAAGACTTCACTTTTCTCTGCCAGAGAAGAACCTGCTAAAAAAACTTTTTCTTTTTCTTCTTGCCTTGCCACTTTTGAACTGAAATATTCCATTGCACAGAGCTGAAATGAATTGGTCAGAAAACTTAAAATGTATCACCTTCATTGGCACCATTCTTTAGCAGCTAAGCCCAAAACCACTGGTATGTCACTCCATTTCATGACTCCAGCACACTACTATCAAATCTAACTTTTGGGGCTCTCCATGGACCATGATTAGCTTATATAACATATCACATCCAAGTCTCCAAAGCCATTGTGTTTTTAGAGCTTACTCAAGTGTAAGAACTTATCCAAGAATCCATATTGAATGGTCTGGGATACCAATGCATGGCTTCATGTTTCATTTCTATTGGATGTGACATTCAAATTATCATAGTGAGTAACTGTTCTGCCTCAGAAGAAATTTGAAATGACTGGATGCTACATAACAAGAAAAAAGAAAATAAAAAAAGAAAGGTCTGGGGATGTTCTGCAATGATATACAAGAAAAGCAAGACTCTTCAAATATACAAATATGGATTTTTCTATGTACATTATTTTACACAAGTATTTAACTTACAATTTCTTAACTTCAAGCTTAAGCTACCAATGATGTCTTCTTGAAGTACAATTATACAAAGTCAGATGTCAATAAATACATTTCATATGCACAACCTGTTTCCTGGAATTCAGGCAAAAATATTAGAAGAAAAGAACATCTTCAGAGTGGTTTAATTTTATTTTTTTTTTAAAGAAAACAAAACCTTCTGGAAAATTCTGCAAGTACATTGTAAATCTGGCTGTTCTGTTCACTTCCTCTTACAAATTCCACAGTGATAGGGAGGACTTTGTACACAATGGCAGCTGATATTTGAATAGCTTGCAAGAGGTTTTGCTGTTAGCATCTCAGCCTCAAACACCCAGCAGTATTACCATTTACCCCCAAAAAATGTTTAGAAGGAAAATAGTTTGAAATTGAGTCGTCTGGAATTATTTTTGGCCTGAACTTGAATCACCTTTGGCATTAAACATGCCTTTCATTTTGGCACTTGAACTTTGCTCAAGGAGATGGGGAAGAGCACAGGCACAGTGCCATGTTTCAGAACAAAATACCCATTTTACATTACATTCCCACTGCCTGTATCTAATTGCATGTGAATATCTGACAGGAAATGGAACAGGATACTCAGCATTCAATGCTTTTAGGAAACAGATAATCGTTAAATTGGTCTTTGCTATAGTTAAAGGAACAATTGTTTTACCAGACTGACCAAAACCAAATTACACCAAGGGTGCCAAAGAATACTGACAATCTGTACTCTACTGGGTGTAAATGGAATCATTCCTTTTCTCTTTATTTTTCCTTTTCAGTTTTCATTGCATTTCTTTCCCTACTCTGATGCTATCTCCTTGTAGGTGTGTGACTGGTAAAAAAAAAAATATTTAACTTTAAATGCTGTTAAGATAATTAGCTGTCACATACAAGTTTTGTTTATTCTCCAGCCAGGATAATGTCATTTTTAACAAATTTTCATGGCTGGCCCTCCATTACAGAAATGAGCTGTGTTCCTAATGAGCATTTTCTGGCCTTTGAGATAGAAAATGGCTTTGCACTTTTTGAACATTTTGAGACAGTGATCTATTTATATACCAGTAATCAAGTAGTTCAAAGATGTGGGAAACTTTTTTTTTTTTCTTTCCTTTCCCATACTTCCCTGATAAAGAAATGAGGGGAAAGAATGCTTTTGAAAAAGATTTCCAGGCACTCATACCCTCCACCTAATGGTAACAGGAAATTATTTTCCTATGAAACTCTCCCTTAAGCAACTTTCTTCTAGAGTATTCCAGGGTGGTTGGTGACACCAAATTTGATAAAAAGGGTCCTTTTCATATGGGCACTTCCAATCATTGCTCAGCTTGATGGAACCTAAAAGACTGTGCTTTGTGGTTGGGTCTTCTTAGGTCCATGACTCACTTACTTGATCTTGCCCCTTTTTCTTAGAAATCATATCCCTACTTGGTTCAATTAATTGCAGAAATTATTGAAGCGTTTGGGTTTTTTTTTTCCTTGTCTTTGCAGAGGGATCAGGAAAAAGAAGCACATCAGCTGGGTGGTAACTGTTCTTGTCTTTATTACACAAGATGATCTGCAAGAGGTGCAGATACCATTGGATTGGATATAGTTTATGTACCCACCATGGAGCCAGCCTAGGAAATGTAGTGCTGTTTTCTCAGAGAGTCCTCATTACTTGTCATCTTGCCCAGCGTGCTTTTGTTAATGTTTGTGACATTAAAACATAAAACACCCATTAAGGAGAAAAACTGTAAGTGAATGACAAAACTCAGTAGGTAAAATCAGGTGAGCCCAGGGGACAATTTGAGTAGCTTCTACAGTTCTAAATAATTTCCCTTAAAATAAGAAAAGGAAACAGTGAGGAAAAGAGTACAAACATCTAACAAATATATATGACTTTAAATAAGGCTTATAGGCAGCAAGATTATATTTTACTTTTTACATTCCTGAATGAAAGAAATAAAATATTTATATTAGAAAGTAGAGGTGTAATTTAGATTAAACCATTTGAAGACTGATATGCCAGACAATGAATTTAATAACACTTCATAGTTTTCAGCATCTGTAACAATAGAATAGTGAAGGACTTCATTAAAATTTACAATGCCCCTGCCAGATACTGCTATTAGAGACCACTAAAGGGAAGGTGACTTGCCCAAGGTAGTCCTACATTGAATTCATAACCCATAAAGCTCAGAAGTCTGAGTTTTGTTCCCAGGTCTAACTAGAAATCCTGAACTATGTCAGGTCCCTCACCCGGGGGTCTGGCAGTGCTGGCAGGACTGCACATCCTGGTGTCTATGGGGGCAATCACACCTTGCTGCTGTTGCTGTCTTCAGACAATTTGGTGTGTCTCTTTGCTTCTTAAACACCATCTCAGCAGAAGATGAGCTAATTTTTGTGGCTTTTGCATGGACAACGTGAAGTTCAACAGTCCCTGTCTGATCGATGGCTCTGTGGCAGCTGCGAGACAGTGCTGCCGCACAGAGTGAGAACATCGGCTTTTTCTAGCAGGAGCAGCAACCACGAGCAGCTCTGAAAAATGACACAGATGTCCATTTGTTTTTTAAAGATACATTAATCTTTCAGCAAAGTGTTTCTGAAGTTGCATTTGGACTTGGCTTTCGTTAATGTCCCACATTTCTAATTGATTTTTCTGACCTTCCCAGCCCATATGAAAACAGGGCGGCTGGGGCTGCTGAGGGAAAGCACTGTTTGCTGCCACAAGAGCCACATGGCCGGCAGCCAGCAGCACAATTACACCACGTGCCTGGAATGATAATTGGGCTACTGCTCCCCTCTTTACTTTTAACCTTGTTATTAGCATTGATGCAGCCTCGGCGTGACAGATTGACAGACAAGATGGGCCACAAAGACTTATTGTGATGACACTACATAGAAACCCTCTGAAGGCACCACAGTGAGGGTCCACTTGGGTACATGCAAGGAGGAAATAAAACAAATGGTTCTTATTAATAATTACTATTGTTGCTACTACTGCTGTTACTGCAGCTGCTGCTGTTACTGTTATAACTTGCTGCATTCAAGAAGGATCTGGGAGGTGCTAGAGATGATAGTTTCTGCTAAGCAGAGAGCAGGATGGACAAGAACATCATGTCCCAGGAGGAAGATTTACCATTTTTCGTTCCTTCCATTCCCTTTGTACAATTTTCACAGCCTCTCTCATGGCTCTGTTCCAGTTTTTTGCCTCCTCTCAACCCCATTTTTCTGTAGCCTGACCTCTACTCGTCATCACAGAGGCTTGCAAAACTCCCAGGGAGCCTGAGGATAGTTTCAGAAGTTGGATGTGCAACAAGGAATGAAGTTCTAAGCTGAAAAATTTAATCAAAAGTGGGCCACCAGTAAAGAATTTGGCAGGAACTTTCCCTCAGAATTCGGCCCTTTGGAGATCTATGGTGTTCAAGTCTGTATAGCACATAATGAGAGAGAGTCCCTTTCCTTGAAAAAAAATTTACAGGCAAAGTTCCAGAGAGGAGACCAAAGAATTGGAGGTACAAGCTGGGAGATAATAAAGAAGGACACAAAATGAGTTTCTTTGACAGACAGAAAACTTTGCTTAAGATTGGAAATTAGGCAGAGAGGATAAACAGTGGGAAGAGAGCAAAGCATTTAGTATAGATCTAGACTGATTTAGAACTTCACATTTTAGTATTCCTAATTTTCAGAGCACATATTTTCTTGGGGTTTTTTGGGGTTTGCTGTGTTTGTTCTCTTTGTTGTATAGAAGCTGCAAATCTATTCCATTTTAAATTTTACTTCTCTTTAGGCAGGATAGTTTACTTTCTAGGTAATGAGATTTTTTTTTTCCAGTAAATTCCCAAGATTTTCTCTATCTCTAGGCTTAACAGGTGTAAAAACTACTTCTACATTACTTTAACATTTCTATTTTCATTTCTGGATCTTTTTATCAATATTTTTCATGTTTTACACACATCTCATGTGTACCAGGATGGTAATTTTTAGGCCCAAATTTAACATAATAATTCAGTCCAAATTTAATAATAAAATAATAACAATACACACATCACCAGCTGAAAACAAAACCTCTGAGCTAATATGACTCATAAAAATATAACAATCCATTACTTGCTGTCCTTTGCTTTTTTCCTCTTCTGCCTTCCACAATTAAATACTAATGGTCATGAAGAGATTCTCTGGGGCTTTTTCACAATGTAATTTTTCTTAAAAGCATCTACACTTGCTCATGCACTATTGTTCAAAGCATACAAATAAGCTGCATCATCCAGCATTTCAAAAGTTGAATTTTACTGCCATGTTTAAAGTGCTCTTTACCAATTACAGCTTGAGAGAAGCCAGGGAAGAGATGTTTATAGATATGCTCTGCACTGTAGGGGTGGATTCAGACACAAACTTCATGGGGCATCGCTGCCTCTCCTGTCTGACTGAGCACTGCACTTATCACTGCTGATGGAAAGATTAAATCCCATTAAACTGCCACATTTTCTTATTATTATTCCCCCTTCAGCAGGAATTTATCCAGCAGCAGGCTCAGACCAAACATGACACATGGTTCATATGTGGGGCAGCTCTGGTTTTGTACTGAGACTCAGAGCAGTTCTTACAAGGACGTGATCTCCCAGTGACACCCTGACTCCTTCTTTCTTTCTCTCAGCTCTGCTCAGCTACAGAAGCTGTAAATTTCCACTCACAACTGAGACAAGAGCTAAGGATAGCTGATTTGGCCACTCCTATTGGAAAAAAGAAAGAGGAAAACAATATTGAAACCACATACAATAAATAAAATTCCAGTGCCAATTAATAAAGGAGAATGAATAGTTTTCAGTTGTCCACATAGGGCAGCACCGGTTTAGTGACAATTATTTTCTTCTTTAAGTAATGAAATTTGGTTTTGATATTTCTGGATGGGATGTGAAGGAAAATTCATGGGTTTAAGTACAGAGAAAAAGAGGAAATTCAACATTCTTATAGACGCAGTCTGGCATAACGCACATAGCTTCATATAAGCACAAGAGTTCAAGTTCAGACCAACACTCTGTGCTTTGCTCATCATTGCTGCTCTCTCAGAGCCACAGCCTGACATCTCTCCTCTGCCAACCTCAATGTTTTATTACAACTCACATTATTGCATTTTTTTTCTTAAAGACCATGCTCCTGAAAACATGCATTACACAAGAATCTCCACTTTCCCTTGAAGAAAATTAAGTTTCCAGACCTCACTGCTGCAGGACAAGGCTTGGAAAACATGAATCTTAAGTCAAACATAAAAGCCTCAGAAACCAGATGGAAACTCAGAAACATACAACCATCTCTCTATTTTTTATTTTTTTTAACACCCTTTTGCTTTTAAAGCTGTCATACAATTGTTCTGATACCTGACTCATGATTTCTGAGTGCCCAAGGCTGGCAGTCCAGCTTCGTGAGATAGGAAGGTTTGCCAGTGAGGGGCCCAACAGTTCTGACAGAGAGGCAAAATTAACAAAGCATCACCCCTGAGCTGAGCAGAACATCATTCCACAGGGATGACTCCCTCCAGGCTTTGGAACCAATTGTCAGGCTGTGTCTGCTCATCCTCCAGGCTGCCCTCCCCTTAATTGTCCTATTGCATGAGCTGGGCAGGAAGACTGTAAATATTTAACAAATGTGCCTAAGTCAGGAGCTGAAGCTATATAATCATTAAAGTCAAGGCAGAGCTCTCTTCAGGATGTAATTCCAAGGACTGTCTGGAGATATTTCCACTGTCTGCAGAAGAAACCTTCTGATGACCATGATCCTAATCTAGGCATACTAATTAAGTGCCTAAATTCAAGTTGGATGAAATCAGGCTAAATCCTTGTGTCTTCAACAGCTTCCTCTTCCAAAAGAGGTTTTTAATGCAATCATGAAGTGATTCTGCAACTAAGAGAAAGCTCTAAATGGCCACCTGAGCCAACTCACAGGAGACTGCAAATAATCCACTACCACTCATACATATCTCACTTCTCAAAGTATGTCATATGGATTAAAATTCATGCCTTGCACCTGCAGGATATTTTGGTGTTATGCTAGAAAAAAAAAAAAATCAATAGATTCTTCCAGGTGTGCATTAACAAATGCACAGGGAAATTTATATGCAGGGGTTACAGAGGTGCCTTTAAAAACCAGCCCTTTTATTTGAGTATTTCAAGATGCAAGCTGTGGTGGTGGTGGTGGTTTGAGGAGTATGAAGAGCCCCTCACAGCGAGAAGCAGGATCTTTGACTCAGGGAGCACTAAGAGAGCAGGAATATGCTTTCTGCTGCTCCCCATGAAAATCTCTAAGATATCTCCTCTTGCACACACTCCTCTCAGAGCTGCTGAGTCAGCTGGGCTCAGCAGCCGGTCCTTCCACAAAGGCCAAGCCCTGGGCAGCAGATGCAGGGGTTGACCAAACCGTAACTTCCAGTTTCACCCCAGATATTTATGGTTCCAAAGACTGGGAAGAAGAACCACACATCTGTCCATGCCCAAGTGTCAGGGAGGAGCAGGAGTTGAGAGGAAAAGAGGTTGTGGAAGCCATGAGGATGATTAGGAAGAGGAGGGTGGTGTGACCACAGGCAAACACATAGATGTAAACAAACAGCCCAAGGTGCTGAACAGAAGCAAAAAGCTTCCCAAAGCCTGAAGTTTGGAAATACCAGAACTAAAGTTGCTAGGGCAACCATAATTGGCCCCACTGTGTATAAGCTTCAATTAGATAACCACAAACTATTTTTCCACAGGGCCTAAAGATCATTTCCAGTGCTGGGACTGGGTGTGGTGCTGGGCACAAAGGCTGATGCCCCAGCAGTCCCACCCATAGTCAGGGGACAGCTGCAGGGACAGCAGAACCAAGCTGGGTAAGCAGCAGCAAAATGCTTTCACAGCAGCAGAAAGCACAAGCACAGATCCAGCAGAGCAGGACTTGTCCCTTGCTGTCTGATATCACATAGGAAATCACAGATTCCTGTATTTTCACAGCCAGTCATTAGTTGGTGATTTCTTTGGATATGTGGCTTAATGAAATTGTTCAAGGCCAGGTTGGTTGGGGCCCTGAGCAACCTGATCTACTGGGTGGCATCCCTGCCCATGGCAGGAGGGTTTGAAGGATAATGTTTAAGGTGTCTTCCAACCCAAATCATTCTATGATCCCATGACTAACATTCACAGGTCCAGGGAGGAACACTCACACTTGAAGGTGCTTCATCGTGGAGCAACCTGACACAGGAGGCTGATCCTCCTCAAGCACCCAAAGCAGGCTTTGGACAACTGTGTCCTTCTAGTCCTCTAGAAGCACCAGAGGCAAGTACTATCTTGAAGTGACGTGAAAGCTGGATGTGTATATTTAGTACTGACATGACAAACTGCTCAGAGCAGACAAAAAGGCTGCTGGGGCTCAGCACAGAATCAGCACACAGAGGTGTTTGAGAAGAGGCTGCACTGCTGCCTTCAACATCAACATCTCCTTTCCTTGTGTGAGCACCTCAACCACGGCCACATTCCTGTAATACTTAAGTCATGAATATAACATTAGCACCAAATACATGGCAGGCTAATTGCACTGTACCTACAGAACCAACAGCCACTGGGTGACCTTACAGGGGTCATTATCCTGGGACACTGCACCTCCTCTTCTCAGATTTTGTCTCTCTTTTTTTTAGACTAGTGGCTTTTAATTCAGAACTTATCCTCACTGACCTTTCACACAATGAAACATGATTTTAGTCTGGTTTTTCAAGCACTCTCATAATCTAAAGAAAACCATCTAAGTATCCCTGGGTCTTCACTGTGTCACTGCTGTTACAGTGGTATCAGTACCATCATTTCAATATTTCTGTTCAGCTCCAGCACTGAAGGAGAATTTTGGATCCACACACAAGTATTTGTGAAGCTGTTTTTGCTGACCCAGAGAGGAGCATGTTATTTTGGACCTCCCTTTTGAACACTAACACAAACTAAAATGAAGGAGAACCAGAGAGGAAGTAAGTGGCTCACACAGTAAAATTGCTTTTGAGAAGAAATGACTCAGCCATTTTCTGCTTAAATGCAAACACATATACAAAAATATCCCTGCCACATTATGCAGAAATCACCCTTGTTTCAGCTGGAAAAATAAAGAGCCACTGAAGCATGATGAAAGCAGCCGGAGCCAGCCAGCTCCTGTGCCCAATGCCCCATGCTGCCCTCCCCCTCTGCTCTGCTCTTCTGCTCCTCAAATCTGACCAAAAGAAAAGGGTTTTGAAAACCAGGAGTGGAAGGGGATCATTCCTGGCCTAAAATCAGACTTTTGCTGCCAAGTTTCAGCCCAGAAGCAATTTCTTACAGCTGAATTATAAAACTCTGGGCAGAAAAAGGCTGGGAAACAGAGAAGGGAGGAAGACTGAGGGGTTTTTGATGGATAGGCAGGCATGACCTTCACTTCAGCAAGACACGTGGGTGATGCTCAAGTCTTCCCAGGGCAGAGAGGTCTTGCTTTAAGGCAAAAAGATGAAACACTCTGACAAAAATAAAAAATTTGAGATATTTTCTTTTTTTCCTTCCTTGTATTATTATTTATTTCTTTCATCTTCAGACCACTCTTGCTCATTTATCTGAGTTGCTTTAAAGTATCTGTCAGTTGAACCACTGAGTCATATAATCAGATATTGTCATCTTAATGGTGACAATGTTTCTTGAGCTGCATTTTTTTTGTGTTTTACCTTTGGCAATTATTTAAAACACTCCTAGAAGTAAGCCTGTGGGCACGAATTGTAGCAGCTGCATAAAATCTTCTTCTTAAAAATAATTTTCTGTGTTTGCAAATGTTCTCTATCAAATGCTAAAAATCTCGACCTGTCTGACTTTAGACCAGTGGGTCAAATACCAGAAATTAATCATTTTGTGACTATTCAAACATGAGACTGTACTTGCAATTCATTCATTCTGATACAACTGTATGTACAAACAGTGAAGAAGAAAAATGACCATAGATACAAGGGAGTTGCAAAGTGACTTGGCAAGTATCACACATAGGATTTTGGCAAATGGAGGAGGACCTGTGTCTCGTTACAGAATGCAGATCTGTGCACTTTTTATCACTGCTCTGACCTCAGAAGAGTGTTTCCCACCCTTGTTAATTAATAAGTGTACTGTTCATTTTGAAACAAAATGAAAAACATACAAAGAAAAATATTCACAGAAAGTTTGTTGCAGTGTTGTCACAATATATTTTCTTTTCAAAAGAATAAAAAATAAATTAAATGTTAAATATTCATTTGTTACTTTTATTTTGCTCCTGTTTTGCTTGCTTGCATTTTGAGGGTTTCTGTGTAGGAGTATTTTGGATGGGTGGGAACAGGGTTTTCAATATTTTGTGGAAACACCTCCAGATACTCTGTACCAGTCACCTCGTAAATGAGTTTTTCTCCAGCAGAAACTGCCTCTTAGTGAGCTTGAGGTTGATCCATGGTGTCCATGTAGACATGCCCTCAACCTGACCTTCAGAAAACACCACAGTACAGGAAAATAGGAATTCTGTCTTCAGGCCATTTACATCTTTGGTCTTGTGGCTTACACCACTGAGCATAAGTGCATCTGTGGTTTAGGGAGAGGTTTACCAGAGATCAGCCACCAGAAGTCACTGGACAGTCAGTGATGATATCAGCTGTTAGGCAGATCTGATTTAGTTAAAAATGGAGATTTCTAGTTACCAATGACCTTGAAATGTTGATAAGTTGTATTGTGTGAGCATAGGGAAAGGCCTTGTAATTTGCATCTTACACACAGCTGCACTGGTGCTTGAGGCACCAAGAGCACCAATAGTAAAGATAAACAGTGTCTTGGCTGGTGGAACTGCTAATTTCTGTTCTGTTTTGACATTATTGTTGTCTTAGTTTAGGGCAAATTAGGAAGGAAAACTCCAAATGGGGATTTCCCCAGGGAAATGCCCCTCCCCACTAACTGGTCCGGGAAAAGAAAAAAAATTCCTTAGAGAGAAGTGGAAAAAGCTGTTTATTTAACAGAAATTGAGTAATATTAAATAATAAAACCTCTTGCTGTTCGATGGGATGGCAAGTCTAGGAAGAAAAGTCCTTTTCATGTGGTGTAGTTCGGCTCGTTCAGGTTCTTATCAGTCCCTCCGGCGCTGGAAAGTGCCAAGGCCCAGGCCCCGGTGGGCCACAGGCGTGAGCTCCCGGGGTTTGGCTGGGTGTTCAGTCCAGAGCAGGCTTGCACAGATCCAAGAAAATTGGGAAAAAAACAAACAAAGGTCCAGGGAACTCCTCTGCCTCAGCTAGCTAAAACTAACTAAAAGCCAGAGAGAAGCTCTGTCCTGCTGTCTGTCCGTGCTGCAGACACCACAGTCCAGGAGCGGGATGTGTGGGAGTGATGTTTTTCCTTAACACAAACTGCGCGCTTCTTCTTCCCCCTCTCTTGCTGTCAAAGCCAGTCTTAAAGGTGCAGAACTTAATATATAACATAAACCAGACGATTGGGGATACCAGTATCATAAAGTCACCCCAGGACAATTGTCAAGGGCTTTTAGTGTCCCTGGACCAGTTTGGGGAATGACTAGCAGAAGGGAGCTACTCATTCTTGGACTTTGAGGAAGCAGTGACTACACCACAGCCTAAAGAAAAATCAGTTCAGCTGATGCTCAGGAATCATCCTGCTCATCTGCTGATAGTTGCTCATGTCCACAGTCACATGAGAGCCACTGATTGAGGGCCTCAGTAAGAAATGTAAAGGAAATGCTCACCTTGCAGTAACTAGGATTATAAGTCATGAAAATATGGCTCCCTCATCCAGACTTGAAATGTTTTTGTAAAAGACCCTTCAGGGCACTCTGCTGCACAGCAGACACTTGTGTAGCTGATTTCTTTTTTACTCTCTAAAAATAGTTCACAGATTTGTATCTTCTGGTTTGTGTCAGAATTAGGAATGAGGCCAAACCATATCCAATTACCAAGTTACTACTGATGCTGGAAAATAAAAAAAAATAAAATCCAAAATTATCCTTGGATTTCATTTTATTACACAGTTTTGCCAAACCACACTTATATTGTTCACAATTTGAAAAAGAAATAAGTCTAAAATATCTGAAGAATTTTCAGAACTGAAGTCCCATTTTTGTATGCCGCTTCAGCCAGATCTACAAATGCAGGGAAATATGTAAGTCCCACTGAAGTCATTTGAAGGCATTTGGGTTCTGAAGGTCTTAGCTATTTAAAAAGTCTGAACTTCAAAGATACTAGATCTTACATCTTATGCGAAGTCAAAAATTGGGCCTGTATGTGCCTTGTCCTGTCTGAAACCATTTAACTGGCATCATCCTGCTGTGAACAAGACTGGATATTTGATATAAAATGATGTGTCTCATATTTCTTCCATTGGGAAACTGAAAATAAAGCCCCTCTGTTTTATTTATAAGTGAAGATTCTTGGACTATCTGCTATGTAGCTTCATGTTCATATTACAGCTGGTGTAAGCTGGTCTCAGTCCTGGACAGAGGTTCTGGACTGGACACCTCAATGAGTTCTAGGGACTTGTATTATCACTGCTTACAACTCAGCTTATTTTTCCTTGAGGTTTGGTGCTAGTTTCATGTGCAAAATTTCCAATCCAGGGTCCTGGTTTGCCTTTGCAACTCTGTCAGCTCTGTAGAAAGTCACTGGCTGCATCCTAAACCAAACTCAAAATGTATTTAAAAGTGAAATGCTGAGCAGGAGGCTAAAGGAAATGCTTCTGTCTGCTCCTAGATTATTCAGTCAAAAATAATTTTTAGGTTATCTGGCCACTTCCCAGCCTTTCCTAAATGGAAAACTCAGTCATCCCTAATCCATTCCTTTTATATGTTTGTCGCCAAGTTGAAATCTACTGGAAAGATGCAGGACAGGGACTGTCTGCCAGGAGGCAGGGTTTTTATCCCACTCCTATGCACAAAGCCATAAATCATATTCTGCCATCAGATCATTATTTTTCTTCTGTTTCTTATAAACACAGCAGCAGCATCAAATGAAATATGAGTCTTCCAAGGCTGTTGGACTTCCCTGTATGTACTGTAGAAGGCAACATTTGCAGACATATGGCATGCAGGCTACTCTTAGAGAAGCATTTTGAAAACTGAACTTGTACAATTTTGAGTCCAATAATTGTAGGTGGTCTGGGTTACTAACCCTAAATCACTTCAGTGGTAACTATTTCTCTTAGTCCTACACATCAGTCTGCATGACACTATGTTTGATGGGATTTTGTTAAATAGATATCTCAAATATAATCCCCTGAAATGAACTATAAAATATAATCTTTCTGGATGCATGGTTCTTTTTTTCATTAGATTTGCTTATTTGGTTACAACACCCAGGAATTTGTTGGTCAAGCACACATAACTTGCAGTGCTTTGGTGAACAACCTGGATCTACTCTCATTCCTTCACCAATTTGTATTCCTTCCTGATTTTTGCCTCTTCCTTTGCCACAGAAGTATAGTTAGGATAATGACAAAACATTTCTCAGGACTTCACTTGTTACAAGAGAGGAAGACCATGGAAGCATCTAAAGTACTTTGTTAGTTTTGCTCTTTTGACTTACATTTGTCCCCCTACCTACAGAGAGAGAAAGAGGAGGTCCATACACATATATTCATATCCATAGCTGAATACACATACCATATATTTTATAATTAATTATTTCAATGTGACTGACTATTGAGTTACCCTCTTCTATGTAGGAACTGTGCTGCATAGGCCATTTTGGAAACTGTATTTCAGGAATGGCCATGGAAAACAAGGGAAGAACAGCATTAGTTTTCTTTGGTGTAGGGATCTGTATGGGTACAAGCCCAGAAACTAGAAAGGGTGTTGAGGATTGTTGTGGCAGGCAAGTGAGTGTGAAAAGCTTTGTGAAAAGACAAAGAGGCAGGATCTGGCCACGTGGGACCTTGCTTTCGAGGGTGGCAACATCGTCCTCACAGCAAGCACATCCAAAAATCCTCCTGTGAACTCTCAAAAGCTTTGTTGCTCACACACTCTGCTTCTGGATGCTCCAAGCTCTGCTCCTGAATGCTCCAAGCCTGCTGTGAGCAATGTAAGGGCTGGACCCAAGCCCAGAGATCCCCACTTACAGGGTTGGAGGCAGGGTGCCCTAAACCACACCTGTGCACATCACATGTACCCACAGTGATTTCTCAGCTTTTGGAGAACAACCTGGGTCTGCTCTGCAAAGCATGATGGTCACATTCAAACCACCTGTGAGGAAGGGCTCTTGTCCCCTGCTCTTCCCCAGATCAGGGTGTGATAAATGTAACCTTGGATAAAAAATTCGTGAAAGAATAAATAAGTATATAACTAGATTTGTAACAATGTAAAAAGTATATAAAATATAGTGTGGCCGAAGAATTTCCCCAAACCCAGCAGTAACTACCCATTCAGGCGGTAACGACCCTAGGCGACGTTCATCAGCCTGAAAGAAAAAGCAGGTTAAGCCAAACAAGGAAAGGAGCCAGGCCGAGATGGCCATCGACTCCACACCGCACCTGGGCACCCCTTCCTGCAAACCCCAACTGAAGATGCAATCAGGCCGGACAATAAGAAGAGCCCAGCCGAGATATCCGTCGACTCCACACCGGACTTGGATACTTCACTCTGAGAGCCCAAACCGAAGATACAATCAAGAAGCACTCAGAACTTTTACATACGAGAGGACTCTGCCCAGTCGTCTATTGATTCAGTTCCACGGTTCCAGGAAATTCATTCAACCAGCCATCTAAACTCTTTGTTGAACAGTAACTGCTCAGAGTTTTGGCCTCAGGACACAAAATCCCTATAAAAACCCCGGACAGTCTACCCTCCTTCGTGGATTTGGGAACACCTATACCTTTGGGTATAGACCCCTGTCCACCCAGCGCTGCGCTGTTTATTTTATTGTGGTTTTTCCTCGTTGTTTATTTTTATTATAAAAATTGTTTTATAATAAACTGTTCTTTTATTTAACCTAAATTTGCCTTTGCATTTATAACAAGGGCCAGGGGAGATTTGAGAGATAGACCATTCAAGCCAAGCCATAACAGTGACAGAGTCTGGCATTTTCACAGCACAAATGATCAGATTCCAGTTCCTAGAGCTGTTTCCTGACACCATTTAAACCACTGGTATGAAAACAGGCCTTCACCTTGTCCTAGCCACAGTGAGGTACGTGGTCAGGAGCAGCTCACCCCAGCCAGAATCCCTCCCTGTTTCCCTGCCACAGAGTATGGCAGCTGTGACCCATCTGCAGAGACACTGGTCTGAGGACATCCTTTGTGCTGAGCATGCAGCAGGTTTAATCACACTGTGCAATCTTTAACATGATTGCGTTCATATTTATTGCTGTGCTGACACAGACAGCCCAGCTACTCTGCTGATGGATACCCTCATACATTAGCTCAGTTAGAAACCTGATTTCCTGCCTCTGAGTGAACTGAGAGATGCTCTAGATGCTGATACAAATGTCTTATAATCCAGCTATAGCATACCATTAGGATAATTGTCTTGAGACCAGTGGTGCCAGATTGATAGTCCCTGTTCCATTTGCCAGCAGCGCAGGTGCAGATGCTATTAACAAATGCATCCACACCTTTTTAAAACACTGCTGAGCTCTTTGCTTCAAGGCTAACCTTCAGCAAGGAGTTCCTTGAGTTAATTATTCACTGTGTCAGTACAGATAAAATGCCCAAATTAGAATTAATAAAATGCTGGAAAGTTAACCCTGAAGGGAATATCTCAAAGAAGGATGCTACACTGACAAGGAGATTGAGTAGATGACCTAATAAGAAAAATTTAGTCCCTTTTCTAATTTCTGTTTTAAGACTTTACCAGATGTGCTCAAATCCCAAGCACATTACATGCTTTGAAGTACTCATCCAGCCCTGGGTGTCTCTCAAACTAATTTCTTCTCTGGGTATAGTATTCCTCACTGTTGTCTCCTTGGCCTCGTTGATGCTGACAAGACTGATGCGTGCATTCACACCCAATCCCACTCAATTAACACTCACTGTTTGTGCTCAGTGTTCATAGTGAAACAGCTTCAAGGTGCACTTTGGATAAAGCACAAAATCTTATTTGTTTTTTACATTTCTTTGTTCTCAGCCCACCTCTGCTTTTAGTTATATAAAATTATAACTACTTAAAACTAATGAAGTAAAGAGCATAAACAGAAGTGAATGATCAAATAGGTCTTCTTCACACTGAACTCTAAGATTTCAAATGGTGTTTAAAATTCAGTCAGAGCTGCAACTGCATTATCTTCTGTTCACTCAATCCTTGATCATGAATTGGAAGCATTCATTATTTATTCACATCTGTCATTCATAAACCAGTTTATTATGAAAAGGATTAAACATTTCCCCCATACAAATCCCATTATTCCATTGGATTTGTAGTCATACCATCCTTCTCCTTTGAAAATGCTGCTCTCTGTTCCTTTAGTAACATTGAGCAGTTGCTGCCATTTAGATAGGCATAGGACAAATTCCACATTTCAATGGTCCTTCATGAAGTAGCTGCACTCAGCCACACTGCTGTTCACCTCACCATCCACTTTCCCCAAGTAAAGCAGGGATAAAACCATACAGAGTGCAATGAAACTCCTGAGGGTCCTTCCTTCCTCCCCAGCATGTGGTGGGGAAAATCAGACTCTCAGACCAGGAGTGTGGGGTTTCCCTGGACAACAGATATACCACAGCTGGTGTCCCCTGCCTCACACTGGGGGCAAGACATGGTCCACGGACTGCAGGGGAATTAAATATTGGTAGGACAGTGATGTTTGTGGCAAGAGTGAACAGAGGACAAAGAAACGGCACTGGTGATCAAAACTATGGCAGACTTGGGAGTTGTCCTTAGAAAATGAGCTAACAGACAATTCTTTCAGGCAGGAAAATCAGGCCAACAAACCATGGCAGGTTTTTTCATCTGGTGGGAGTTTTATGGTATGCACCTTTCCAAAGGCAGATATTTGGAAGGTAAGTATTAGAGCAAGCATCCTTTTGAAATGCAAATTTTCTGTGCAAATGTCCCCAGAGAGAGCATAGATCTGAGATATTAGTTGTTATTTTTATTTATTATTGTTGTTGATACTGATATTATTATTGCTGTCATGTTACTCCTGGACCAAATGGGATGGCAACACATTGGAACAGGGAAAGATCTCTTAGTAGAAGTGCAAGGAAATATGGTCATTCTGGCAACAGTCTTGTTTTCCTTCATTCCATTGTTCCAGGATACTGCAGGAAACTACTAATATATAGTCTGAGTTCAACTGCTTCTAGGCACTACTGCAGGCACTCAAAAGCTCCTGGTGATGCTACTCCCTGCATTTCCAAGCACACTTTTGGCTATGGGTCTGAGCTGGGCTCTGCTGCTCTGATCAGCCAGCTCTGTGCAGTCACCACAGCTTTCCCCAGCAAGGCAGCAGATGTCTCGTGGGACCAGAGCCATCTCTGCCATAAGTCACTTGGTTTCACTGAGGCAGGACTGCAGCTACACTCATCCCAGGGGTCTGGACCTTGACTGTTCCTCTGCTTTGCCATATGCTCCACTGTAATTGTAAGCTGCAAAGCAAAAAACAAATATGCAGCTTAAACAAGCCTGCTCTGTGTGGTGTTATTTCACTTAAGGATTAGGTGAATCAGCTTCACTGAAGAAGGCAATCTCTCACCATATGCCCACCCAGACTCCTGAGGGGCTGCTGCAGGGCAGGAGGGAGGTGTGTGCTGTAAGGTGTGTTCTAGCTCTGTTGTTAATATAGTGTCCTTGATAATGCCTGGCTATAAAAAATGGTACTTAGAGAAAAAAATCTATTTTTAGACAAGCCCTCTTTAGGGAAATACCTGAAATCCAGCAAGGACTATCCTTAACTCTCAGAGAAGGAGTCTTGAACACCCATATCAAAATTCCCACTGTAACCAGTGACCCCAGAGCATCATCTTCAGACTCCTCTATTTCAATGCACAAATTCAGAGCAATGAAATCTTAAAAATCTAATTACATCAGCTCCAGATGTTTGCATCTCTGAGGCAACATTTATTTACCTGAAGCTCTCCCTTCAAGAGAGGAGAAGCAATTAGCACAAGGAGTATCACCCACAGAGTCAGGCATATATATATTACTGAGCATCAAGCTGTGACACCTGAAATACTGGGGCACCAGAAGACAAACAGACAAACACTGCATTTGCTTTTGAGACAGGAACACAGCAAAAAACTCCAACCAACATCAACCTAAAAAACCCCAAACCTTGTAATCAACAAGTAACAGCAGAAAATACCAAGAAAATATTACCAATATGTCAGATGGTAAAATTGTAATACATCGTGAGGAAGAAAAGGATAACCTGTGTATCTACCATAAACGTAAGTGATACTGAGAGTTTCATAGGCAGAAACTGTATTCTTTATGAAACCAATCAGAATAATGTGTCAAAAGGAGGCAGACAGACTGATGGGCACAATGTCTTCTTTCAGTGAACTTTTGCAGTTGCTTTTCATAGGCAATACAAGCACACCTCAGACTTTCAGATGTGTGCTAGCTCTCACTCATCTCCCCTGGCACAGGGTACGGCCTGACTTGGAGCTGTGCAAAGCTTCAAAGTATTATCTGAGGTGCAACTGTGATTCCACCACTTTTATAGATACACAGAGTGAAGTCTTGGTGGGAAACTAGTCAGATGTTCCCTCCATGAGGCAAAAGGAAGGGCAGAATCTTGATTCTCTCTCCCCAAAGTGGTGTTCTGCAGAGTTAGCAGAAACAAAACACTATTTATGTCACTAGCAATGGCATATTTTATTCTGAATTCTTGAAGGAAACAGACCTCTAGAGTAATAAAGGGAAAATAAAAATAATAATTTCTTTGGAGGAAAGAGATGCTCCAAAATTGGAAAAATGTACTGGACATGCTGCTCTTATAGGAACCATTTATCTTGCATCTGCTCCCTTAACTTTCTCTCAAGCTCCAATTATGTATGAACACAGCTGTGTACATAAAAGGTAAATATCCACATGAGTCCAATGGCCCAAGAGTCATGTTTTAATTCTCTTTAATTTTGTTTTTCAACTCTTCATGCAATTCTACTTACCTTATGGGCCTGACTTAAAAAACTCAGCTGGTGAAGGGACAGAAGGTCTTTCTGCAACTAGCACAATAATTTTTATTGTCTCAGGATATATCCCAAATACATCCAAAAGCTTTCAGACATAGAAGAGTGGTCTTAGTATTAAATGAATTTGGTTCATTACAGTTAGAAAAGATTTTTTTTCCCATCAGATTCTACTTAGTTGACTGTAAGAGACTCACTGAATTATTTCACATAACAGAATCACAAAAACACAGTAGGTATGAAAACAGTAAACAAATGGCACTGATTTTTGTCTCATTTACTTTAGTTTCATACCACTTCAGTTTCACTTTTCCAGTTTTTTATCTAATATAAATCAATAGGTTTCTACTGCAACCAACAGCCCCAGAGTGATTTCATCAATCAAGGTTTAGATCTATTGTGTTCAGTGAAACTACTGCTATTTGTGCCCTAGTAAATAGGTAAACACTCAGATTTTGTATTTCATATTTTATTATATTTGTCCTTACAAAAAAATATTACTAAGTATATATGAAAAATGTTTCAGAGAAGTAGGAATGAACAAATGCAGAACATTCAAGGATTTCCTAAGCAGGAAGATAAATATATTTTATTATGTACAATAATTAGCACTAAAAACATTCTCAGCACTTCCAGGGTACTGCTCACACAGCAGCTTGGTTATAGCTATTTTTTGTGTCTTTCTCTTTCCAATGCCCCAGAAGGTTTGGATCATATTTTGTTGCATAAAGATGAAAAAATTAATTTAGATTAAATGTGTCAACAGAGGGTAGTTCCATCAGTGAAGTGCAGTTGTCTCATCTGAGCCTCTACAAGATTTCCAGCAGAGAAATGCCCATTTGCTCGCTTTCCTGCTCCACTCAGTGAAGCTCTGTAGGGTAGAGATAATTTTCTTGTGCCTCAGTATTGCTTTGATTCTGAAAGGCACAGGCATGGATTAAGGAAATGCCCCAGCTGAGCAGCTGTTATTTGTGAATCTATCCTCAGGCTAATCATATAGCTAAAGCTCTAATAAAGCAGTGAAACTAGAGCCTCAGTGTTGGCAGGGCATTTTTTGGCATGAATTGCAACCCATCTTAACCAGAAAGGTAAAATGGTAAAAAAACTGAGAGGGTATTTATTTTAAAGCTGTAAGACGTTGTTGTTAATGAACCAGACTGTGAACCTCTTACTAACACTTTGACAAAAAAAATAATGACAGAAGAACCCCCAAAAGGCTGAAATTTCAGGTACTTTGGTGATCATCCAGGAGAGGTATTTTTCTGTTAAGGTTTGAAGTAAATCCAGCAAGTCATTTTTGAAACAGCAGCAATAGTCTGAAAAGCGTGTGTTCAGAAATAGTACTGATTTTAAAGGTCTGCTCCCCATGTTCAAGGACCAAACAACTTTCAACTTTGGAATTTCTGTACCTACCAGTTAAGGGGAAATAACCCAAGAAAAAAAAAAAAACAAAAACAATAAAACAACCCCTCTTGATTTGTAAAGTGATTTGATCATATATCATCAGGAGCTCAAAATTCCCAACATCACCTTTCCAAACAGTGCTTTTTGATCTTCACATCAAAAAGCTGAAAATTTATCTTGTCTTCCCCCAATACCTTTCTACTTATAACTCAGGAGTTATAACTCAGGAGGCAGTAAAAAATTTTTGAATTTGTGGAACAAAACCTGACAAGCCCCAATGAACTAACATGAAGCATTTACAGATTTTCATGATAAAAATAAAATAAAAAATGTCAGAGATTTCTAATTTTGTCTCTTTCCGAGATGAAGGAAAAAAAAAAAAAGGAAAAGGAAACAAGAATGGAATTTATATGTTTTAGAAATGCCATAAACAGGCACTACCACCTGTTTATTCAGTGGCTGCAGAGTTCTGCCAGGAGGTAGAAGGTTGGGGTTAAGTTCCCACTTCCCTCCAAGAGATCAGAACCTAAAGGAGGTTACTCTATTGCACAGGGGAGTAGTCTTCTGGGAAATACTTTGTGTTTTGCTTTTTTTTCCCCCTGTAGATCTTGTTCTACTGTATATAGAATATTGAAATATTCATTAGGCCAGAGAGAACAACTCTATATCATGATGTTTAGGCCCTGCAGTGGAGAGACACAACATCACTCTCATGAATATTTTAATATTATAAACAAAGTAGAACATACTCTATCAGAGCTATTGAAAAAGATTTCCTCTGTCTCCATCCTGCACTGGGAGACACCAAACAGTACTTGTGGTACTTGGGGGCTGTTCCTGGGAAATTAAGGTGGGTTCAGCTCTCGTCTGGCAGACGAGGAAACTAAAGCCTTCTTTTTTGCATTTTAAATGAGTCCCTGCCAGATGAACTGTTGAAAGACAGGAGACAGGTGGCTTTTTAATCAACTAATCTATCTTTATGTAACTCTTTTTCTTCTCTGCCTCTCACCTTCAAGAATGACAAGCTCATCCTGACTTTTAGAGCAGTTCTAAACTCACTGAAATGCCACTTTTGGGCAAAACACTTAACAAACAAAGCTTACTCAAATCTGAGCATATTTAATGATATTTATGTTTTTCACAGCTTTAAGTTCATCTTTAGGATTATACAAACCATGTCCAGGTTTCTTTCCACATCTCCTCATACTTGGACAATTCTGATTTGTCTCTGATTTGGTGGAAAAGTAGATGGATAGGTTGGAGGGAAGGAAAAGGGTGCATAGGAGTCTAAGTACATCTCACTGTAATTAAAAAAAAAAGAGATCTGTTAGAACTGAAATTTGTGAAAAATATTGATCTGATTTCTATGTTACAGATTTAAAGCTGAAAATTGAAAGTTACTAGAAGCTGTGCTAGACTGTCCATGATTTTGTCCATGATTATTAAAATCATAGGATTGGTAGCTGAAGTTAAATTCAAGTGAAGTGCATAAAAAAAAAGTCCTAACCACTACTACATTTCTGTCAAAGAAAAAAAACCCAACAAAACAACAAAAAACCAAAGCACAGAAAAAAAGTCAGCACTCTCTGTTGAGCAATGTTCCCTGATTTAAGTGTGAGTCCACTCTGGAGGCACAGCACGGTATTTCTTCACATGCTATATGGAATGCAGTCCTCCTTTCCTACCTAAAAGCTGGGCTGAGTGAGAAGAATTTAGGTCAACCATTTAATTTTATTGTGAATTTTGCTCTTATGACTATACATTATAACATGGGGGCATGGACAAAGTCAGGGAAGAGCTAGAGCAGATGAGCCTTTGGATTTTCAAAGCTTTAACTTCCCAGGCTCTGAATGATAGGCATGCTTAGGTCAGAATAAAATTTCTTTTGTCATCTTCAGAGCCAGGAATATCCCTTTAGCTGGCTGAGAAAAATAATGTTTGGAAAATCTCTGTGTGATATTATATTGCTTATATTATTTATTTTGCCTGAATTTGTTCTGTAGCAAGCATTCTGGAAGTAATGCAAGTAAAATAACTCATGAAGAAACGACATAAATACAGTGAACTGTCATTGCATATAGCTTCAAGAAACACTTTCCACATACATCCACCTAGTTTTCTTCAGTGCAGTTGTCACAGGAGAGTTTACTAAGGATCCTACATGATGGAAATTTCAAACACATCTTCCTACTGCAGGTTATTCACCAAAGAAGAATCCCTAGGCTCCTGAATACCCAGGGAATCATTGATGTTCTGGGAGACAGGCTGTCACACAGAGGCAATGAGCTTGTGTGTGTGTTTTTCCTCCTCACAGGCACACAGTGATTCAGGCTACATCTGCATCCACAAGTGATGTGGTGCAACAGGAGCACCAGATTATCCTATTGCAAATTGCAACCATCACAAAACCATTTATGCTAAGGACAGCAGCACAAATGTGACTCATGGGGTTTTGCTTCAGGACAGCTCTGATCTTGTCCTCAGGACAGAACTCCTCTCAGCTGCTGGAGCACATTGGTGCTTGGCTGCCTGCAACATTTGGCTGGATCTGGCTCATGAGCTCAAACAGTGCAAACCAAAACTGGAGAGTGGGGACAATTAGGAGAGTAAAAGGCACAAAGCTTTTAGCTAAAACCATGCCTATTCCTTACTTCAAACCCATCATGTCTACACTGTTTTCTCACAAACCACATGCTCCATGGAAACCTTCAAGCCTCTTTCTCAGAGCAGTGGATAAAAGCAAAGACTTCTCCGAGCCACCAAAGGCAGGACCACAGAGGGCATTACAGCCCAGGTGCAGCTCCCATGGCAGCTGTGATCCCTCCTGGATGCCTCTGTGATGGCAGTGGTACAGGCTCTAGCAAAACAGCTCCCACTCTGGAGTCACTTAATCACTTTGAAGAAGCAATTTAGATAATCTGCTGGGACTACATGGGTACATGGAGCTGGGGGCTCAGCCATCCCGACTGGCCAGAGATGTCAGGATGAACCCCAAATCCAACCTGTGTACATTGAAAGAGAAGATATTAAAATCTAAGCATATTACAATGACCTGAGAGCTGTCCAGTGGTAGACATGTGGTGACAGTAGATGTAAAACTGAGATCTTTACTTATTTGGTGGTTGTGCTGAAGGACCCAGTTCATACACTGGCAAACATCTCACTCTTTGCAATGCCTAAATTGAGGACATGGGACAGTCAGAGCATTAAAACAATACCCAAAAAAACTCATTTTATGTGGCTAGCAAATCCTTAGGAAAATTCAGATGGCTTTGGTAAACCACAACATTTTACCAGCTTCACTGGAGGTTTTAACACATCTGGTTTTATACCCATACACAAAGATAAAACTCCACAATGCTCAAATTTTCCATGTCAAGACAAAAATTCACCCACTTTTCCCTCTGCAGTTGTACCCCAGCCATGGGAAGTGTACTCTTCCATTACTCAGGTGTTATCAGAACCAGATCCCACAACTGTTTGATTCAACATTTAAACTCAGCTTTTAATGGTATGTAAAAAAGCTACAAAGGAAGAACTTTACTTGAAACTCTCAGTTATAAAAGCAAATTGTCCTAAAAATGCACCTAAGCCTTTTGGAGATGGGGCCTACATCTTGGCAGGCTCCACAGGATTGCAGCACATTACAATAGTTCCTCAGCATAAATAAAAATAATCTAGATGGTTTTTTGGTGTCTGCACATTTCACATAGCAGGGATCAGACCCAACTGGCCTCCTGATGACAGTGTCATATAAATATTAAATATTAATAGCACTGTTACTGTTAATTTGGCAAAATGCGATACTGTGTAAAACAAACTTTGTCTCTTTTGGCTGTGCTGCAACAAGGAAAACATATGTTCCCAACATTTCTAGCTGGACAGCTTTCTTTTACAAATGTTTGCTTTTCTTAAATTAACATACATGAGTGGGTTGGGGAAGGGGGGAGCTGGTGGGGTGGTGTTGCTGTTACCTGAAGTCTTTCAACCCCCTTTTTTGTGAGTCACATTTACACCTACTGGAAATCTGGGCTTAGGTGACACTTGTCTCTAATTCAGAAACAGTCTCTTATTCATCAGATAAAACCAGGAAAAGCTGTGTAAAACCATTCCAGTCTTTGACTTTTGTAGGTTTTTGTGCAGTTCCTGTCATAAATGTAGGTCAGAGACTGAAGGTAGTGGCTGGAGCAATTAAGTGCTCTATTTGACGCAATTGCAGATCAAATAAAATACTTGAGAGTTTAACCATTATATGCACACATTTATTCTTATGCTTTCTATGTGCTGTAAATAGGAAATATTTACTTTCATGCAATCTGGAGACACAGTATCAACAGTGAGAGATAATCCTCATGAATATGGCTGTCAGAATATTTGCCAGCACCCTCTCTTCGTTAGCAGTAAAAAAAAATGTTTCTACCTTACCCCTTTAACAATGTACTTAAATCTTGAAAGGTGAAGTAAAGACTGGAAGAAGTCTGAAGGAGGTATCCCTAACACTCTCTAAGGACATGTGGTAGGTATGAATTGCACTGTTAGATAGTTCTGCTACTAAGAGCTTGCACACAAAGCTCAGTAGCAGAGCTGTGCAAGCCTAAATGTTATTAATTCAACACAGCACAAAAAGATGAGGTTTTGTTGGCCATTTCATTTTGAGTGGGGAGAAAAGGAGAAATAAACAGGAAAATGCAGGGAGAACTGAGACCTCTAGAGAGAAAATACCACAACATTATGAGGAAGCACAAGCATGAAGAGAGCAAAAGCTGATAATGACTGTTTCCAGAGCTGGCTGTTGAGTACTGCTGAGAAGATTGTGAAAAAGTCCTTCACTGTCTCACTGGGGAAAAGGGAAGAAGCAACAGTGTTTGTGGAGACAGGTGTAGGATTAATCAGCTGAGACAATGCTCTGGTACCTTGTAAACACGATGAGACAGATGCAACTGCCCAAACTTGGTGCCCCATGAGACACCTAGGAACAGCAACTGGAGTGCAGGAGTCATCCAAGGGCATCTCAAGTAGCCCCAGATACTTTCCTGGCAGTGGGATAGCCAGTCTGATGTGCCTGCATGTGAGGTAGATGGATAAAGAGGTTGTGCAGGCTGGCATGTCCAGTGTTATTTTAGGTTCTGTGAAGTATCTGCCTTTTAGTACCCTGGAGGTTTTTCCAACCTAAATTGTTATGATTTGATGACTCTCTGCTCTCTGATGCTGTCTGTGGTACTGTGATATGACATGGTTTAGTGGGCATGGTGGTATTCAGTCAAAGGCTGGATTGATGGTCTTGGAGGTCTTTTCCAGCCTTAGTGATTCTGTGAAGCCACACTGGCCAATCCACTGCAGAAGTGCCATGTATCATTGGGGTCTCAAACACCACTGAACTTGTTTAAACAGCAGCATTCCCCCGCTTTGTGACAACAGGCTATCTGAATTGCAAAGGAACTTCTCAGCCATTCTGTCTCAAAGTTGGCCCTGAAAATTGTCCTGTTGAGTTCTTCTTTCAGGTCTCTGGACTGCACTATAATGTTACCTTAAACATCTCATGCATGTGTAGACTCCTCCAGGTAATGTACCTTTAAGTCTTTAACTCTGGAGATGAAGTCATCCTGAGAAAACAGACATTTGGAGAAATTAATCTAAACCTGGGGCAGTTCTTGGAATATTTGAGTGCTGCTGATCCGCTGAAGGGAGAGGCCCAGACAGTAGAAGTCATGGTGTCAGCAATGATAGGCTACAGTTAAAGCTATTTGAGAAACACAACACAGCCTGGGTCAATTGGATTGCCTGATGTGGGCTCATGCTCCCTGGAAAAGCAGCCAGCCACGCTCCCAGCCCGCCCACCACGGGGCTGTAGGATCCACAACTGATTCA
Source organism: Pseudopodoces humilis (assembly GCF_049639895.1). Lineage (NCBI taxonomy): Eukaryota > Metazoa > Chordata > Aves > Passeriformes > Paridae > Pseudopodoces > Pseudopodoces humilis. Next base: position 8,835,867 of record NC_142200.1, read on the forward strand.
TTTCCATGCAAACAGCATGGTCAGCTGCAGAGCTCATCCCACCAACCATAAACATCAGCACAAGGCTGTGAAAATGGAACTATGTGTCTTTGAGACTCAAAAAGCCATGCAAATATGCTAAAACCAAGAGATGAATACAAAGCCTCAGTAAGAAACTCTTACAAAAAGCATTGCCAGGGGTTTATAGGACCCAGCACGAGGAAGGACAATGCAGACCCTGATCTGGTAAAGCAGAAACAGTGAATGTCCTCAGGGTGAGACAGCAGCCACGGCAGGTCAGCTCTCTAATGGACAGGGGCACAAGACAAGGAACTGAGGCTATAAATAAGCTTCTCTTCAGCCAATGAGCCGTGAGAAATGCGCCGTGTAGTCACTGAGGAAGGAAGCTACAAGGCTGCAAAGAAAATGGATTCTTACATCTCTGGAAACTAGCACAGACTGCCTCTAACAGCAGTGAAAGCCTGGCAGACACTTGGGTATCTGCACTCACCCAAAACCACAGAACAGAATCACAGCAAAAAAAAAGTGTCACTGCTGATTACCAGTGAGTGAAGCCAGAGCACTTGGGCTGTTCAAGGCAAAACTGTCTGCTGATGATTGCATCAAGACAAGTCTTAGGGGAAGTGCCATGGATAATGAATTTCCCTGGGCTTGTGTTTTAGTCTCAGAGAGCCACAGGAAAGGTCTGGTCAATGTTGAATCACTAATGGAAGCCCTACCAGCAGCATTTACACAAGTTTTTTAGAGTGCAGTCAAGAGTTTGCTGGATTAGAGGAAAATCTCTGAGCACATGGCTATAATCTATTAACATGGCTATCATCTGATGGGACAAATATACAAACAGTTGGCATTTGGAAGTTACATGGCTGGCCAAATCACAGGGAGTAATCCCACTGAATGCCCAGAAATACACAGAAAAAGAAAAGCATGCAAAGAAAGTATCCCATCTATCAGATTCCAGCCAGGTTCTTGGGAAAAATCAAAACAAATTTAAGAGGGGAATTGCCTCATGAGAGAGAACTTTCTCAGCTTCTAGTAGGTGGATATTTTGGAAGCCATTCAGGCAAAACTCCAGTGGGGAAACAGAAAACACATTTTGCAAGATATGACATAACCAGGTCCCACACTCAGACAATCAAGCACATGACACAGTAGCAGAGTTCAAGTGACTCAGCACTCCAGGAGAATTTTAATACAAAACCTCTTCCCCTGGGTACACACAAAGCAATAGAAAAAACAGATCAGCACTAAATAGCCTGAGCTAAACATTCATCTGGACAAAAGAACAATCATGCAGGCAAATCTGGCAGGCTTATATGAAACAGCAACAGGCTTGGGACAGCAGATGAAATGAAACCAGTAGCAACAGAAGACTAATGGTAGGGAGCTGGAGCCCATGTAGAACAGAGGCCAGAGCCAGGAAAGCAATGCAGGGCACCCAGCAACCAGCTGAGTCAGAGGAGATGGGAGCTATGAGAGGAGAAGGCTGAAGAAGAGATGTGCTGAGCTGCCTGGTACAGCAGAGACACAAATCCTGCGCTGGCAGGAGACACATGCTGCTAGTGGCAGCCTTCTTCTTCAGACACCTGTACATGAGAAGGGCTACATGACTTAGTAGGTCGCTGCAAATTGGCTGCAAAAGGAATAACCATATATCTCAAACTTCAAGTTAGAAAATGCTTTAAAAATTAAAGAAAAAAAAATTTTAAAATGGAGTGGGTAGTTCCGTATCTGTCATAAAGCCAAAAGCAGAAGCACAGGTCACAAGAGTGTGTGTTTTGAAAGGGTCACTGGAGGAGGCAGGCTGGGTGCACATGGCTGGGGAGCTGAGCCAGAGACAGGAAGACAAAACCCTTTTGGGACATCTGAGAAGGTCAAACAGAAACATAAACCTGAAGCTCTGATCCCTTTTTCTTTTTTTCCTTCCCACATTTCCCTCCTAGGTCTTGCATATTGTGCTGTCCCTCTGAGTGCACCCACAAACTCCGTGGGTCAGGACACCAAGGACACATCACATATTGCGCTGGGAATGCTGCAGTCTCTCTTCTGCTACTAAAAGCCTCAGCAATACATTCCTTTTTGCATTTCTTCTGCTTCACACTGTGCAGGGACCCATCAGCACAGTTCCTCTTAATCCCCTTTTGCTCAAACATTCCCTCTTGCTCAGGCACATTCAACTGCTTATTAGGCCACCACTACCTTAAGGTCAATCGTGATTATGTTGTCCAAAATTTCTGAGTGTTTCTTTCCTATTGACTAACCACATCATACAACAGACTAATTAACCCACCAGGTTCTCATTAAGTGGTATTCCTTTGCTCTCCTCCAGGACCACCAGCTGTGCTGCAGATTTCCTCTGAGTTTTGGAAAATAACAAGATTCATTATTAGAAATGGATTTTTTTTTCCTTCAGTGTGTCACAGGCCCACGGTCAGGTTTAAAATAGCAGCCCCCCAGACTCTGGGGCTTGGGTCAGGATTTAGATAGACTCCTGCAGGGGTTGGGGTTGATGTTGCAGCAGTTCTTTGGGGAGTGAAGGAAGGATCCCATCACGAGGAGACCTGGATTTCTACAATATGCCCATTTTGGAGAACAAAAAGCATGTTTTATTCTTTCACAGACCATGATACATTGGATACTGCTGCTTAGGGTCACAGCAGGTCTGCAGCTGATGTGGTCTCCAGCTCTTGGGCAGCTCTTCTGCCACTTCAGAGCCCATGTTCACCAACTCATTTGTTTTCCAGAGGAAAAATTAGAATACTGACACCAAAACAGAGAAGGATGCTGAGCTGAAAACAGTCTCAATTTACCCATCCTTTGGGTGGTTAACAGCTTCAGACACTACCCAGGATGTAGCAATTCCTACATCTGGTTTGTGCACCCATTCCTCACATACCAACTGCCTGGTGTTCCTGCCTGGTGAAGGAGCATCTCTCACCTCTGTCAGAATCCTGCCCAGCCTGGGAATTCACTCCAAACTTCAGGCAGCACAAAACACCAGGACGCCAAAGTCCTCCGGTCTGGCAGGCCAAAATGTTTGATCCTCATACTTATGTTGTGGTGAACAAATTAGACATTAGTGTGTGGGCAAGTGCCTCAGTTCTGAACAGGCTTTAAAAACTGAAGGAAAAAGAAAATCTTATTTAAAGAAAATGGTCCATTTTATTGTCTCTCAATAACTTCCAAGTCAGCGTGGACAGTGTCTCTGGTATTGCTTCCAACCAGCTGAAGAGAGAACGTGTCCTAATTTCTCCATCAATGCCTGTAATTTGAGGGATGTTAAGATTATAAAGGAATGCTTATTTATCATTTAAAATACCACTGATATGCATGTGTAATGAAAATTTATGTTAATTTGTATTAAATGAAATAAAATGTCTATCACTGATAAAAAATTTTATTGGCCTGTTGTAAGTAAAAGAAAGATTTTTTTTTTAACTAAATTAGGCATAGACATAGATATTCCATTTCATGAGACTCAGCAGCCAGTTCCTATTTTGAAATGAAAGAAAAAAGCAAGACTTCAAAACTTTTCATTAAGACACAGGTAAAAAATTATTTCATTTTGATGTGTTTCCTAAACCAAACCACTTTGAAGTATTTATTTAAAATTTAATATTACTTAGCTGTTTATGAAAATAAAACTTTACAAATAAGTTGTTTTGACTAAAATAATTCTCAGCATGTTTTCATTCATGCTTTATTTAGTCTGATTTTTTTAATATGTTACATGTGTAAATTAACTATTACCTTTTTTTATTAGAAAAGGAGGGGGGTGTTTTTGCATTCGGGCCATAGAAAATAAAGGCATACTGGAAGATTGCAAGGCCACTTTTATCTCAAATAAAATGTTTTCCTCCCATAGAAAATTTTAATTTTTAAAGCTTCTAATTTCTTAATTAAACTGTACAAAAAGGAAATACAAGGTATAAAATATTCATAAGGAAGAAAATCAATATATAGCTAAAAGGCTGTATATTACATGAAGTGCATTAGAGCATATCGATTTTATGAAGTTGTCTTTCAACTGCTAATTACACATTCATTACAGGATTATAAATCTTAATAAAGTGATTGAGTCAATGTACTAGAAGGAAGAAATCTTTTCAAGTCCATGATTTGCAAGACCAGACTGTGGTTTCCAGCCTCACATCTGGACAGGTCTGCTGTGGGAACAGGACGACAGGCCGTGGAAGATCTTTGTGTGAAGTCAGGAGCAGGCTGATGGGGCTTCTCCCTGCCTGTTCTCATGAGGGGGATTTTCCCCTCGAGATGCAGAGATGGAGCTGTTTGGAGATGGGCCAAGATGCAGAGGGATACAGCTCAGCAGCAACCCATGGATCTGACCTAATACGTGCAAGAGGAAGCAGCTTCCTGAACACTCAGCCTCTGACTGAAAAAGCTTTTTTAACAGGCACTTCAGGTTGCTTGGGAATATTTCCTGTTGTTACAAAATCCCTAGACAATCAGAACTCAATTGTCTGCAAACCATATTGTGCAATGTAAACTGTCAATTTTGAGAGAGACAAATGCACAAATCCTAAGTGTACAGCCTTAGTCAAATTCTGGTTTTAATCTGGCCTTCCCAAAAAGCACAGCATCATGCCCTACTTGGTGATGAAAGATCAAAATGACAGAATTTGATCCTCCAAAAAATACCACTGTGAGCCATGGAAGTGTGGAGCACAAGGGACAAGATGGGCAGGTTCAAGAAGTTTCAGATGAGAACCTTCTTGCTCAGATGACTCTGACCTGTGCACAGGTAATGGGACCCCTGTGCACAGCTAATGCAAGAAATTGTGGATTACATAAAAATATAGTAAAAAGTAAGGCCCTTCTTAAGGGAAGCACGAGCTATTCCACTTAGATGCCAGAGCAGTGGTCCAGGGAAAGCTTAAAGCAGTAGTTTCCTCATGCATAAATTACAGTGGCTCACTTGTGCACCCTAAAAGCCACATTTAACCCAACTGGTGAACCCTGCCCAGCCCTGATTTACAGCATGTTCTGTTTTACAAAACCTACTTAGCCAACATATGGGAACAAGGATGGGGGAGGAGACACGAACATCTGCTTTCCTTGTCCTGGGATTGCACTATTGCTGTGTACAGCTTTTCACTCTGGAAGACTTTCAAGTCTGAAAGAGTCACCAACCACTTGGATGCAAGAGTGTACTCTGATGTTGCTGCTGTCTGTCTTCCTGCTGTGACTAACTCGGGATTTTTCTGGTTTTGACAGTGCTGACGTGCCTGGCAGTTTGCTTGCAGTCTTCACTGGCAGGGCCAGGGGCCAGGGTCTCCACACCCCACACCCAGCAGCCACCTCGTGCTCATGGTCATTGATGCTACCAGTGAAACAGCTGCTTCTTATTAAAGATTTCCAATAAGGGGACTTGATAAATGACTCTGTTTGTCTCAGTCTATACTACTGCTGTCACTTTCTATGTGCATTCCAGGGATGGGAGCATTATTTTTAAGAAAGACCAGCATTTCCATTTTGGAGGCAGCAGAGAGGGAGAGGAGACAGCCAGATGTGGCATTTGGCTTCGGAATGCGCCAGGGCTTGGATCCAGCAGACAGAGCAGAGGTATGGCTCTGGTATGGTTGTGCTGTGCAGACTGGCTGGCTTCTGACAAAAATGTCTCCTCAAGAAATTGGCACAACTCTTATGAAATGCAGTCCCTCAAGCCTCTACTGCTCTGGGATAAAAGGGCTTGAAATGCTCTTTCTAGTCCTTATGGTTACTTCTGTGAGCTCCTGTCCCCATAATTTGTTTGAAGTGTGGCAGGAACTTGACCCTTCCCTTGACAAAAACCTTGTAAGTGGAGAAATTTCTGCTTGTCTGAAACTCCTGGCTGCTCCTGGTCAGAATAATGTGTGATCAGTGACTGCACAGAAGCAATTCCTGTGCCTGTATTTCAGGCAGAGAGCTTTCCTCAGCTTCTCTGCATACACCACATCTCTCCATCAAATTTTCTTGCTCCCTGCTGAACTCCCAGCAGCACATAAAGCCTTGGAGTGGGGACTGAGGGAACTGTTCTGCTTTGCTTTATTACCACAATGATCAGTTATGAAATCAGGCACAAGGGTAACCACTCTGTGTAAAATCACCATAAAGATGGCCAGGTGAGTTGTGTTTGAGGATGCCAAGGACATGACTGACTTGAGGGAAAGAAAATGGAGCAGGTTCTGTTGTTCCCACAGGGCCAGTTCCTGCCACTCGCACATCTGGCCCTTTGAAATCACTGCAGCATTAAAGATTCAGTGGCTGATCTGGCTGGCTGGTAGGTGATGAAGCAAGCTGGGGCCCAGAAGTAACCTTGAGCAGGGGAGGAAATGCAGCCCAGGGCCAGAGGATCTCTCAGGATCCATTTGCAGGCTGCACAGGATGCTTGAAGAGACACCCAGCAAGAAGCAGCAGCCTGTGAACTGGAACAGATTAGTCAGGTGGCACTTGCCCCATGCAAACAAATCCCTTTCTAGTTGCACTTCCTTGAGACAGCAGACCTGCTCCCAAAGCAGTGACCTTGGCCTCTGAGCACCACTGGAAAACAGGAGAACCATGAACTGGAAAATGTGTCAGAAAGCAGCTGCATGTACCTCCCAAAGCAGCCCCTGTTCCCACTCAGGTAAGCACAGGCCTGTCTGCAGCTCAAAACTATCAAAAGTCACCACTAATGAGTATCTCTGAAATCAGTGCTATTTTTTGTCTCCATTACATTTCTCTTAATTCTCAAACTTTCTGGGTCACACAATGATGAAGGATGTAATTTTGGTTGTCATGCATGTTTTCTCTTAGTGCCACAGCTGAAAAGTTGAACCAGATGCTGCCTTGTCCATGGCTTTGTCATTTTTCTGGCAAGTTTTTCCCCCTTGTAAGGTGCACTCCTGTACTTTTCAAACCACTTAGCCCAAGGAGCTCTTGGTCACTACTTTTTCAGTAAGTGACAACTCTCATTCCAGCTGTAGAGAAATTAATATCTCCCAGCCTTCCCCATCCCCCTCCTAAATCCAAAAGGAAACGTTTTTCAAAGTGCAAAGTACAGATCAGTACCCCAGTGGTGCCATTTTTGTGTTGTTCACATTTTTGCCACAGTGAAGAAAATAAGCAGTTTGGTGCATGAGCCCTTGCCAGGTCTCACAGCTTTGTCCTCCTGCCTTCCAGTATCAAACTCTGCTCTCCCTCCTGGTGCATCCCCCTTCTCTCTGCCCAGTGTGGGCTCATACCCTTCTTTCATATTATTTATATGCCACCAGTTTCTCATGCCCCTGTGTGTTGATTTTTGGGGCCCACTGGACCTCAAGGAGACAGCAAGATGTGTCATGGAGATGGTGACAGTCCAAGATCTCAGCCCCCTCTTCAACCTCCTATCCCCTGCCTCTACATTATCACTCTCTCCATCCAAACATTCAGTCTGGTTTTATCCATTAGTTTCCCCATTAACACCCAGTTTTGGTTGCACTTTCCTGAGCAAACTGGCAGAGCCAGTGGGCTTTGGGTGCTGTCTAACAATACCACTGGATTTTCATCAGACACAACTTTTCTTGGACTCTCTGATTGTCCCTCTGTGTGCATCCTCTGAGCCCACAGGCAACTCTCAGCCAAGCCTGGGCAATGTCAGGACATCCCACATGGCAGGACATCCCAAAGCTACTGCATCATTAGCCTGTCAGACAGGAGACACTTAGCTGAGGAGAAGGCTGCAAAGCAAGCTCAGCCCCTGTTGGACACAAGAGAGATTTTATTAACACTCAAACCAACATCAAGAAATAAATATCAATAAGCCTCAAGGTAGGAGAGGGATTTAGGTGCATCATTTCAGACCATGAAGTAATTACTTGCTTTCAAAAAGTCATTTGAAGACAGAGTCACCAGAGCCCAGCCATTAAGAATGACTGCACCTGGGATTGCAGGACCCAGCTTGTTTTTTCCCAGCACAGTCTGGCACTGCTCCCTCACATGTCCCTCATCAGCTCTTTAGAACCGGGGTCCATCCCACAGGGCTCAGCCCTGCAGCCACTTCACAGCCTGTAGTTCTCAGTGATCTCCACCTGTACCTGAGGGATGAGGGACATCTTCATCTCTGAAATTATCCAGGCTTATCCAAAACACTGTTTTGTCCAGTGGGATGGCATTTGGTTTTCCTGTCTTCTGTGCAGAGGAAATCTGCTCTTCAAAACATTTCTAGGGAGGGTGACAAAGAAATACCTCTGTTCTGTTGGCATTTTGAGTTTATTCTCATTTAATGTTGCTGAGGGTCCCAGAGTCATGGCAGATAACAGCCCCCTAAATCTCTAACTTTTCTTTACCATTTGCACCATGTTTCCTGGAGTCACTGGGACAAGTGGAAGGAAGTGGGGAGGAGGGTTACAGATGGTCACTCCAGAGACCAGCACTTCCTGTTCTCTCACCTCCAGTGACTTCAGCACACAGGCCTGGCACTCTCTTCAAGACAGTTCTGCACAGTTTTACTTGGGCATTGCTAAAGTGGTAAAAGAGAGGATCTGGATCTGAACATCCAAATTGCACACACAGAATTATTGCAGACTGGTTTTGAGAAGTCAGTTGCTGTCTAGCCTGCTTGCCTTCACACCCTGCATGCTAAGCCTGAACAGCAATATGAACATTAGCCTGTCTCCAAATATTCTCAAATAATTGGTGAAAAAACATGAAAAGAAAAAAATAAAATAAAAAAAGCAAGGAAAGCTCTGATCCAATCTGCTCTACCCTGTGTGGGTGACAGAGAAAACTCGGTATCCTCAGGGATTTGTCAAATAAAGGACAAAACATGAAGATGTGTCCTGAGGAACACCTGTCAGTCTCAAAAATGTGTGCATGTCTCATCAGGGTGGTTTTCTCTCACCTCCTGACACTCTCAGTAAGATCTCATGTTTCCATGGATACTTCTGCTCTGGTTTGCTGTGATATCCTTCTTTCTGTGCTTATTGTTGTCTGCACAGCTGGTAAGGAGACATCACAGTAGCCTTCTGGAGTGTGGATCTGCAGGGTGGCTCACACACCACCTAGGGGAACACATTTGTCTGAACCATCATCTGTACCTTTACACCAGCGGGGTCCCACCACCAGCCTTAGTAACTCAATGGTAACTCAAGTAACCCTTGTGATGCTCCTCAGGAGCAAAGAGCCCCAAAGACTTATCCAGATTGTGAATTATATGGTCTCTCTCATTCTGCCTAGTTCCCAGCATCATTCTTGATGTTACTGTGGTATCATCTGCTGAAATGCCACAGTATTTTGGACTCTTCAGGGAAACAACGGGAGCGAACTGGGTTTGTATTCACCTTTTCCTAGAGAGTTTTCTTGTGAAAATGGAAAGTAAGTGATTGTTTAAATAAGAAAGGATAAAAAATAAAATAAAATGAAAAAAACACATCACTGCATAATCTTGAAGGACAAATGAGCTGGAGTTTTTGTGACAGCACTAGTCAAAGGACAGCCCTTAGAAATGCAGAAACCCACGCAACAAAGAGAGATGAGGAATGAAATCAAACAAGAGGAAAAGGCAAAATGTTGTGATAAATGCACCAACTGTATTTAAGAAAAATTAGAGGCAATATTTTGCTTGTCTTTTTAAATGACTTAATGACAGAAATATAGCAGAGGGAGACTTGCAATTGAAAACCTTTCATCTTGCCATAGAAATTATTATCACAGGCCTATCTCCTAACATCATCCTAACTATCCTATCCTATCCTATCCTATCCTATCCTATCCTATCCTATCCTATCCTATCCTATCCTATCCTATCCTATCCTATCCTATCCTATCCTATCCTATCCTATCCTATCCTATCCTATCCTATCCTATCCTATCCTATCCTATCCTATCCTCCTAACACAGCTTCTACCAAATATAATCCTGAACTAGTCAGTTTGAAAATTCATCTTCCAAGCCAAATAGAGCCTCTATGGTAAGAGCTACACAGCTGAAAGTGATTATATTTTACTTGGGCCATAGATTTGATTCACTTTTCAGAGAAAACCAAAATCTCTGTGACTTATGAGGAGAAACTACCAGTGACACTGAAATCACTGAAAGCAAGTCTTGGCCATACCATAAATCCACCTTTAAGACACCCATTGTCAAATTAAGACCACCACAACTTCATAATGCAAAACACTTATGTGATAAAAAACTCAATCTACCTTCTCAGTTTTTTTTCAAAACCTGTGGGCAAGTTGACTCCATCCTGGCAGGCTTCAGGCTGGAAAAAATTATCACTGGCTCCTACTGCTTAACTTGATGACAGACCTCTGTCATTCCAAAGTCAGGCTGAATCCCATCATAAAAACCAGCCTGAACTCCGTGGTAAGTTCTCAGCTAATTCCTTGGAAAAATGGTTCTCAGCCTTGTTTTCCTACCCTCGGTCTCAGTGGAAGTGAGCGCTGCTGGGCGATGTGTTAACGCGCAGTGCCCGCAGTGCGACTGCAGTCTCTGTGCTCTCCTGCCTCTCTGCTGTTTAAAGAAGGTGAAATTGCTTTTTATCCCAGTGAATGCTTTAGAAAGATAAAATGTACCAATGCCAAAATAACAGGAAATAGTTGTTACCACAATGTTAGCTCACTTTGCCTGGGGTCTATCTTGCAGCAATGTGCCAGGTTGCTACAGTTCCTCAGCAACTTGGATTTCTCGTCTTGAAAATTCAAGTATGAAACCCAGGGTGGTATCAGCTGGCAATGTGCCACCTCCCTGACACTTTCACATGGAGGAAGATTTTCACAAGGGAAATCCCCTTTCCTGGCATCCAATTCACCATGCCCCAGAAGCTGGTGATGGGAGCAATGCAGCCTGCAGATCTCTCTGCCCAAACAAGACTTTTAACAGGTTTTGTCTGCAATTTTCCTCCTTTTTGCTTCCCTGTGGTAGCATAGCCTATTTTGAGAAACAAGATAATCTGAGACTCCATTGGCAATTACCCACCTCTCTGCTGAAGCCCATTACTTTATTTTCAACCAATTTCTCTGCCTACAGAATCCAGCAAAGCCCACACCAATGGGTGAGGAAACAGGGATCCCTCACTGCCTTTAATAATATTTTTCTGTTCCAGCCCTCTGTATTCAGGGTCTTAATGCTGGGACTGCTTGATTTTTTTCTTGTTTTGCCTTTTGGGGAGCAGGACTGTTTCTGAGGTAAAGCCAAAGTCCACCTGTGGGGCCACCTTGTATTTCAGCCCCATCTGCAAACAGCATTTCACAGGTAAATAGTCATCCATTTAAAAATCATGATGACTATTTAATAGATTTAGGAACCATCTTTGGAGGGCTGCCTGATACCCAAAGGGGCCATCCTAGGGAGATGCATAGACATGCATTTTTGTTAGCAAATGACACTGAAATGAGCTATTGAGCTCAATGAGTTTTTCACATGATTTAACAGGCGTTGTGAAAAATGCCTGCGTGTGCACAGCTTCTGTGTATCCACACACAAATAAAGAAACCAGCTACCTTCCATATTTCCCTTGGATATTCCTTTTTTCCCCATCCTACAGAATTTTCTTTTCTTTATTCTTCAAAAATTGCTGGTAGGAAAAGTACTTTTCTGTTTTTATTTTGAGCTCTGTGTGTACTGGAAAATTACAAAATATTTGACAATGGAAAAAGACTGTGGTTATCTCAATGTTGTCAATGAAGAAACTGATATAGAAGGAGGATTTTGGAGGAGTATGTCTTATTTGCAGTATATACCATTGCACAGTTATCCCATTTGTAAAAAAACTTACAACTGATAAAATAAAACTTTCACTCAAATATTTTCAGGAACTCAAAAAAATATAGTGAACCAAGATGAAGAGTAAAAATAGTGAAAATACTTTATGGATCAAAATTCTTAATAATATTTGGGTTTGATTGAAAGTCTTATTTTTAAATATTTGGAAATTTTTCATATAATCTTTACCATATTTTCCCTTATTTTTCTTTTAGGTATTAGTGCTTACTCAAAAATAATCCATTAATTCACATATTAGTGTATCCATAAATTCCAACAGTAAGCATCTCAGAAGTAGCTGTTACATGTAATGTTGCTTATTTAGATTTATGCTACTTATAGTAGAACCAACAAAGCAAAAAATTAGTTCAGAGATTCAGGATCAGCAGAATACGTTGCTGCCATCATTAGCTAAAGAGTTCGCCCTTTTGTGTTTCTCAACACTATGAATTTCCCTCAAACAATTCAACACACCTGGACACAATTAGGAAGAAAAATACAAAACACCTCCAAAGTATTGCAATTAGGTTTGTTCTGGCAAGTCCTGAATCTGTATTCTGGTGGCAATTGGCTTCTGGTGCAAAACGTTGTGCCAAAAGCAATGTTTTCTTTTGCATAAAACATATGGAAGGCTCTTGCTGAATTCCACTGTGCAGCATGCCTCTGGTAACGCTGTTGTCCAGCCTGGGAGAGGAACAGCCCAGAAAAAGTTACTGCTGGGAGCACTGAGATGTTAACAGGGCTACTGAAAGGAGACTGTGGCTTGCAAGTTGGTGTGAAAGCTTTTATTGCAGTCAGAGGCTAACCAGCAGCAAAAGGCTTTTCCACAGGAGAAATCTGATCCGCGTGTGGTGGCCATGAGCACCCTCAAACCCAGTGGGTGTAGGCAGGGAGAGGATTTATTGGTAATGTGAAACAAGGTAAGTACATCATTTGCAAAATTATCCAGCCTGAGCCTGTACCTGCAAAGAGCAAACTTGTGCATCATGCTGAGTGTACCTGTATCTCTATCCATCAACTGTTGTTTTGTGTGACAAATCTTTGGCCACAAACACAAAACAGATCCTCTGTGCAGAGTGCTTGCAAAGAATTTGATGATATTATTTGAAAAATATTTGCATTGTTTCATTTTCTTGTTAAACTAAAACTTTTCTGAAAATGTTTTGCAGGCATCATCTATGTAGTCATATTACCGAGTTCAGCAAGATTAATTTTGTCAGTGAAACTCTTTAGAAACTGAAAGTTGTAAACTGAAAGCAAAAAAGCCAACCTCAGAGCACTCCTTTCATAAACTTTCCAAAAACTGAGGGTAGTAAATGACTGTGTCACTGCATCAACTGATCATTGTAGGGGAAGCATTGTCCAGCCCCCTCTGTGTCCACTCACCCATCTTCCAGCTGGTGAGGCTGGGCTCAGGCCAGAGGTGAGGCATCACATAACAGTGGAACTAAATATTACAAGAGAAGCTTTGTTGTCCTTTCTCCTATGCCCACAAAAGCTCTGCTTTCTGGTGAATATAAAAGAAATGCACTGTTGGGAGAGAGCTTGATGCAGATCAGCAGGGTCCTAGAGCAGCGACCTGAAAGTACTGGGAAGGGATTTGCAGAGATATTTCTGCCTTGGACCTGGATGGATCTGGGAGGGAGGCTGTACCTGCTGAGGTCTAGCTGTAAATAGCTGCAGCTCAGGGTGGCAGAAAGCCCTGAAGAAGAAATTGGGACTCTGTCTGGAGAAGAAAATGGGTAATTAAAGCTGCAGATTAAAACATCTCTTTCATGTTTCAGTTGGACCAACCATGCCCAATGAGAGGTTGTGAGCCAAGGAGGGGGCTGCAAAGCATTTTAAGGGGTTTGGGGGCCTGCAGGGAATTTAGGGCCAGCAACAGCATGTTGTGTGGCAGAAGCACCAGCAGAAAAGTCCTGCCAGCTTGGCTGGAGAGTGGGACAAGTTTGCTTTTCACCAAAGCACTTCCTACCACCCTTGAGGTGAACTGAGACAGGGGCTGGCAGGGGCTGAAGAGATGCTAAACCACAATGTGACATTCCTGTGTGCATGAAAGGCGAGCAAATGGCTTAACATAAGGAATAAACACAGTAAGAGGGACTTTATCAGTTTTTACAATTAATTTCAGTGACTCCTCTACACCCCTGTGTATGGCTTTTTTTGCATGTGGAGTTTTGCAGTCTGTGCTAAGAGCATTGAGCACTGCAGAATCTGGGATCTGTATTATTTCTGAGCAAACCTGTTCCATTCAGACCCACAAAGCTGTTCCCCTAAGAGGCACATGCTTCACCACCTTTGGGCACATGAGACATCTGGAGCAATTTCCAGGAGCTAAATACCTGTGCAAAGTGAACATAGACTGTTCCCAGTGTGTCCCCAATGTGTCCCCAGTCTCCTTCCTGGGAACAGCAGAACTACCTCACTTAGAACTACCTTAGAAAATGTTGATTTTGAAAGACTCTCAACAAAAACTACTGTATTTTAAAAACAGAGACATATAGTGGAAGTATTTGGTAACCTGAGCTCCAGCATGGTCAGTGGCAGCTGCACTTTAAGGATGGGAGAAGACTGTAAATCTGTTTCATCCTTGAGTCCCGTGGGTCCTGCAACTCCTGCTCACAAGCCACAGAGACCATGAAGTATCCCCAAACTGTTCATTGGCAAATTTGTGTATTAAAATGACATTTTGCTCGTCATTGAGCACAAAGACACCAGAATATTAATGAATCTGCCCTCAGAGATTGCTAAGATGTGAATGTTTGGCTTTTGGTCTTGTTTGGGGTTTATATTTGTTTGTTTTTTTAATGCCTAAACTTTTCCTTTAACTCTGGGATTGGAAAAATAAGCTAGTAACGTTCACTTTAAAAAAAAAAAAAATTAAAATTTTGCAGAGATAGAGCCTTTAAAGTTGTACTTGGCCTCAGTTCTGTTCCAGACCCAGTAATCTTCTCATTGATTGAGGCATTCTTAATGGGCCCTTTAAAAAATAAATAAATGAAAACTGGTAGTTCAATCAATGTGCAATCATTAATTCAATATTCATCCCAATTGATTTTCACTTCCAAGTTTCATTTTAGTATGAAGTAGGGCATTGTGTTAAGGAAGTTGTGGGGGAGCTTGTAGGTTTTGGCAGCTGGGATGAGGGGAAGCTGTGGTTTTTAGATTAGAGGAAGGTGTGGGAACCAGTTCTTTAGCGAGCTGTTGGAGCAGCAGGGGCTGTGCACGCTGTTTGTGTGCATGTTTGCTGTCAGCCCCCAAAGCTGCCATGGGCCAGAGGAGCAGGATGCAGTGGCTCCCGCTCCAGTCCTCTCCTTGCCCTGCCACCAGCTCCCTCCACCTCAGTGACTGCACTGGGCCACCCCAAAACCCCTGAGCTGCTCCCCAGGTGTCTCCTGCCCCCCTAACTGAGGCACCATCAAATCCCCATGCCCGCTTTAGCTGCCTGGGGAAAAGAAACTCCCTTTCCCAGCTGGAGCATCTCCATTTACAAGGCTGCCAAGCTCCTGCAAACATATTTCCAGATATTTTCTGTGGCTGCACTATATATTCTGTGGTTCAGTCTCATGAGATATGCAGGGCTTTCCATGGCAACCAGAGAGGTAGCTTTCTTCTTAAAGAAACAGCAAGTAACAGAAAATGAGAACTTTACCCAGATAAATTCAACCCATTTAAGGACATCAAGGAAGCCCATCAAAACACATCCTGCTCCCAGGAATGCAACTCTGTCCTCATGGGGAGCAGGACTGTGGAAACAGTCACAGTCCTAGATGCACTATGGAACAGGGCAAAAAGAGCAGGAGGAGCAAAGCAAAAACCCGTCCAGTTTGTGCCTCACCTGTCTGTGCCCCTCCTTGCCACAACCCGCTGAGCCTGTCCCAGCTCCCTCACCAACGCTATGGGTCAGGTTTCCAAGTGCACTAATTTCCCCAGAAAAAAACCCAAAAAGCAAAAAACAAAATAAAGCAATAACAAAAACCAACACAAAATAAAAAACTAAAACCAAACCAAAAACACATTTAAAAAAATTTAAAAAAACCCAACAACGTGGCTTGCCTGTGCTTCACTGTCTGCCCAAATACATATCCACACTGGCATCTTGACCATGATCCCAGCTGGTCTCCATCTTCTTTCTCCCTCCATAGTCAATAATAATTTCTTAGTATCTCCTTCAGTATCTTAATCTTTTTGTGCAGCTCTCTGACCTCCTCTCAGCCATACCAAGAGCTGTCAGTTAAGTGGTCAGTTATAATGGTCCATTCAGCACTTTGTGCTTTACCACCCCATATTTTTTTACTGGGAAATCCTTTGGGAAGGCATCTTTCCACTTCAGGACTAGTGATAAAAGGAGGAAACAGCCCCTTCTGAATTATTCTGCTAGCTGGTATACGTGATAAAAATCATTACAGCTGTAATAAAAAATGTTGATAAATTAGAGGTAAATTTAGAAAACAATGGTAACACCACAGGATCTAAAGGGACTAACTTAGAATCACTAGAATGTCTAAATATCCTCCCCAAATAAGGGTGTTAAAAGGGCTTCACTAATTCAACAAAGCTGTAATTGGTACACATAGAAGGAAAATACATGTTCAGGGTGGAGCCTTAAAAAAAACAGATAAACTGAAGAGGATATTAAGAATCGAAACCCGAAGAGAAATCTTACACCTTGACAAGGTTCTCCATACCTGACCACATGGCACAAAAATCTGGAGTACCCAAACCAAGGGCTGCCACAGCTGCCCTCCTTTGGCACAATCTCCATCACCCATGTCCCGTGAATTCTGAGCATCACCTAAAACAGCCTGGATTTTACCCTTGAGAATTAAACCTCAGACTCTCATCAAGATGAGAAGCCAACATTTACATACGGGGTCAAACAATTACCCTCCCTGCACATTTTCCCTTTAAAGCATGGGTGTGGTCATTTGGAGAAATTTCTATTAAAAGAATGAAATAATTTTTGATAATCTGTTAGAAAATCAGTTTGATAGCAGTCAGAGAATGCAGGCACAGGATGCTGTGCCATGGCGCACCGAGTGCTACACAGTTTGGAAAACAAATTACATGATTTGCTTGGCGTCACATGGAAACAGACAGGACTGGCAGCAGAGCTCTGACATCCAAGGTTCCAAATCTGAGATGTAACTACAAAACTCTCTTTCCTTCCTCCCACGGCCACGCTTGTGCAGCTTCACTGGGGGAGGGAGAAAAGCCGTCAGTGCTCACTAACTGGAAAATTAACTCAGTAGCAAAAGCAATCCTGTTTCCAAACTTTTAAATGACAAAGACCTAAGGGAGGGAAGGGGTAAATCTATAAACCCAGGTAATCTACAGTGTTCTGCTGACTCTAATCTTTATAAGTGAACTACTCTCCAGACAGAATATGTATTCACCGTCACAAAATCACTGAAGTAAGAACCACAATAAATTGCTGCAGCTCCTTTGAAGTCCGCCAAGCTTCTGCAAACTGGGCAGGCTGAGGACAAACTTTGGAAAACTCTCTCTTCATTTGAATATTAAGAGGACTAATAAAACAAAGAGGACATGGTAAGTTCTGGAGGCTTTTTTTTTAGTTGCCAAGAGACAATTTGGATGTCAGCATGGTTTTTAATAGCTCTCTTCACTCCAGTCCTTTAGTTGTGCTTACAGAACCAGTTGCAAAGAGCATCTCCTGCTGCTTTGCAGATTAATTACCCAATGTTTGGGTGAAGTGCTGTGTCAGTGCTAAGCATTATTGCTTCCAGCACCACCACTCTGCAGTGAATGCAAGTGGCCACTTTGGGAGGGCCACAGTGGCTTCTGCAAGACCTCCACATTCCTCAAAGCCATGTCCCACCCTCTGCTTCAGCAAGGGGGATTTCTTCATAGAGCTAGAGATACTGGTGTGCTCCAGCAAGCATGAACATAGGCAGCAAACACTGCATGGTGATACAGCATTTCATGCACACTGACAGACAGGATATGAGCCCTAAAAGGATGAATCCTGTCTGATTCAGTGGTATCATCCATCAAATCCTGCCTCATTACTCTTGTTGCCCAGCTTAGCTGCCTACAGTGTTTTTGTTCCTCCACCTTCAATCTCCTGTGCAACTGGACCCTATAAAATGATTCCCATGGAATTTATATAGCCACAGCGTCTAGAGACTGTGAAATGTTACAGTAATGGCTGTCTTATGATTGTAGAACAATGAAAGGATGCTGCCATGGTGGTGGCTCCCTGCAGAGTGTGAAAGAACTCTTCTTTCTATAGAAAGCAGGACTTTAGGGCCAGAAGTACCTATTTTTTGGATAATGAGACCCACAAAACAGCATTTGGTGCTTTTTCTCACAGTCCTTGGGACAATACTGTCCTGTCTCCAGAAGTCTGCATGTGTACTTTTACAGAGGAGAGTCATAAGAAGTCTTCTCCTTGCCTGTTTTACTCAAAAGCCAGGCACCATCTCGTCCTACACTAAAGAGAAGTGATCTTTGGTTAGCTGGCATGCTCCCCTTATTGCAGCTGCCTCAAACTCCTTTTTGCACTGATGTCCTCTCAAGATTCTGGGATGCTGCAGCCACTCCTCCCTTGTTAGGGCATTATTTGAAAGAACAGCCTTGGCAGTATTGCCTCCTGCATATGTTATGTACCAGCTGGGGCACATTCATCACCTTTTCCAGGAAAAGGAGGAGGAAAGTACAGAGCATATCAGAATCAGGCTTTGTTTTCTCACCACCCTTTCAGCAGAAGTCTGGGAGAAAAGAGGAAGCAGTTATGAGAACTGTGGTTCTCCTTTATGTTACCATAGGAATTTCCTGTAAGATGGTGTGTGCATTTTCCAAGGAATTTAGTTATTCACTCAACAATTATGCTGAGTCTGTCCCATGGGGAAGAGAGATGGGAACACTCATAGAAAATATATCCACACACAGCAACCTTGTATTAATGCAAGGTTATAGCTCATTGCTCAAATACACATGGAAAAAAAATCATATCACTTTTATACAACTCACTGAATTATTATATTCTTAAAAGGAGCACTATAGATGAGATGGATCCAAACTTCTTAGAGGTGCACTACAGAGGGACAACAGGCAGCTTGATCTAACTTTGAGGCTGATCCTGCTTTGAGAGACCTACAGAGGTCTCTGACAATCCCAGTTACTCTTTGCTTCTATGATTAAAAATGAAATGTATGCTCTGTAGAATGTTTATTAGGAGATAACAAGATTTTTAAAGATGCCTGATTTTTTCAGGACTAAGCTTGAAGTCATCAAATCAGCCTGAAATTCTCCCTGAAACTGTCTCCATTTAGTTGAAAATTTCCCTGCTTTTCTTCAGAAGTCAAAATAAATAAGCCATCTCTACATAACAGATAAACTCATTAGAAATGCCCTGCTGTGTTAGATCCGTCATCCATCTCTTCCACCAGTGACAGTCAGAGATGCTATTTTGAGAGAATACACGAGCCCAAATACTATTTGCGTTAATTTCCCACACACTCCCACAGCACCGACACTCAGAACAGAGATGTTCAAGTTCCCTCTGGGTGCTGCTCATGGCCTGTTTCACAGTCTCCTCTAGCAGCAGTGTCAGAAGTGTGGGACACCCCACAAAAGCAATCCTTTCTTTTTTGTGCTTTTAAAAGATCCTCTGCTGGTTTCAGTGAATGTCAGGAAGTTCTGGTGTGGTGGGGTATGGTCAGCAACTGCTCTGCAGACACAACCCAGCCTCCTCGAGGCTCAGTCCCCATCATATCCCCCCTTCAGCTTTGTCTTCAGCCAGAAGAGACTCAGCTTTTCTAGTTCCTTCTCATACAGAATCCCTTACTCCAATCCCTTAGTTGTGCTGCCACTTTCCTTGCCATTTCCCCTAACCCTCATGCCCTTGAGGTACAGAAACTCAGATCATTCACCAGACTCAAGGCATGGAAGAACCAAAAATGTAACAGGAAAATGACTCTTTATCATGACTGCAACATCCTTCCTGATGAGCTCCAGCATTTTATTGACATGCTTTTTTTCCACTTAACATGCTCAGTGAAAAATTTCAGAGTTTTCAGTTACAGCTCCAGGATCTCTTGCCTGAGTTCTAACATCATCTTCTTTAACCTGTTACAAAAACTCCATGCAGATATGTGAGAGCAAGAAAGCTTTGTGAGTAGGTGGTATAAAATTGGGAGAACTACCTTAGGTCTGCAATTTAAAAAAGCTTAAAGATGGCCTGGTCTTTTACTATAGTAATGCACATTACCTCTCAAGAAATACATTTGTTCAAGTACTGGAGCTTGTTTTGTGTTTGTTTGCAGAACTGAATTTCATTCTATATACATTTTCCTTAGAAAATTTTCAGGTTTTGATTTCTTACACTCTTTAGAAACAATTATGTATTTATGCACTTCCTGTAAAGGTGCCTGAAGTATTAACATTAGTGTGGCTTTTTACAGCAACATGTATGTGCTTATCTGGACAAGAGAGATACTCCTGCCATACTTTTCCCCCTTGTATGTCCAGCACATAAACAAGATGAATCTATTTCTCCTACACAGTTTACATAGATTAAGTGTTTGTCAAGAATTAAACCTGAAGAAGATATACACCTGAGATGCAGAAATCCACTCCAGGGCTGAAACAAAGAAGGATATTCTTCGGCATTCAAAATTTTACTTTCTGAAAAATTCATAGAATTCAGAGAATCATAGAAGGGTTTGTTGGAAGGACCTTAGAGATCACTTAACTCCAAATCCCTCCCATAGGCAGGGACATATTCCACTCAACCAGATTGCTCAGAGACCTGGCCTTGAACATTTCCAGGATGGGGCATCCACAACTTCTCTGGGCAACCTCTTCCAGTGCCTCAACACCATCATTTTAAGGAATTTCTTCCTAACATCTGATCTAAAGCTACTCTCCTGTAGTTTGAAGCCATTACCAATTATCCTACCACTACATGCCTCTATAAAAAGGTTCTCATCATCTTTCCTGTAGCCGGTCTTCCCTTCCATTCCCTTCCCTTGGAATTAAACTCTGAGGCCTTCTCTTTTCCAATCCAAAGAATGCCAATTCTCCCAGCCTTTCCTCACAGGAGAGGTGCTCTATCCCTCTAATCATCCTGGTGGCATCCTCTGGGCTCTCTCCAAGAGATCAAAGTCCTTTCTGTGCTGAGAGCCCCAGTGCTGGATGCAGGAGTTCAGGTGGGATCCTGTCAGAGCAGAGGAGCTGGATCCCCTCCCTCCCCTGCTGCCCACAGGGCTTTGGATGCAGCCCAGGACATGTTTGGCTTTCTAGGCTGTGAGTGCACTTTGCCAGGTCATGTCCAGCATTTCCTCCACCAACAGATCCAAGTCCTTCTTGAGAGGGCTGGTCTTATGTCCATATCCCAGACTATTAATGCTGGGGACACAGCACCTTGTACTTGGTCCTGTTAAATCTCATGAGATTCCCATGGGCCCACAATAGATGAACAATAACCACAGCCTCCAAAACCAGTATCAGGAATGTACTGTGACTTTAAGAGTAGTACATTTGTAAGAAAAAATGTAGGCAAACAACCAGATGATTAACAATTATGACTATAAATATAGTGGGAAAAAACCCAGTAGGAACAACTTTACTGAGCAGTATCTGCAGCTAAACTAAGTAGGTTTATGTCATCATTCAGATCCAGCAGCTTGCTGCCTGCTCACTGTTTATTCTCAGTGTTTGTCAGCTGTTGAGTTCTGGGCTATGGATTGTGCATTCTGAATTTTTTAGTGACTTTTATTTTGTCATGGCCTACAATTATGAAACATTTGGTCTGAAGAGCTCTTAAGAGCTTTTCACACTGCTGCCTCTTTTATTGCCATAAAATGGGAACATACACAACCTAAGGCTAAATGCTGCTCTGTACTGGACAATGAATTAGTTACTACAGAGAAAGCTATATATGCAACTCATTTCAAAATCTTCCTCCAGGCTCTGAACTCAAATTAAAATCTTTTTATACTGACTTCTCAGCTTGTAAATAAAACTGAAGGTAGGTAAAGAGAAGGGTCATCCATCCTGGAATTCAAGCATATCTCAAGGGAATTCTGGTGCAGCAAACCTGATCTTTGGGCTGCCACACCATGATGAAAACACAGGAAACAATATGCAAATAGAAAGCTCCATGAACTTCAGCATCAATGGTAACAGCCAGGTTTTTATAAACCAATTTTGTTCTGCCTTTGAGCAAGTCCAGGTCACTCCTTCACTGACAGTGTAGTGATGAGGTAACAGCATTTTCCTGGTGGTGTTCTCTCAGATAACACAGTGGCATTTAAACCCTAGATATAGAATCACTTGGTTTTTAAACTCTAGATGAAGAATCACTTGGTTCTGGGAGAGTCTAAACTCCTAATCTAGGGGCCCTGCTGTCTATCACCTGAGACAAACATTGAACAAATCCCTCCAAAATTCCATTTTTTAATGACATTCTCTTCACTAAATGAGACAGTTCTCATTTTTAATCCACTGGCTTCCACAGACATATGCAGAATGCAAAGGATGATCCTAGAAATAGACCTGTGGAGAAGGCATGGAGAGCCAGAGGAATTAGGACCCTGCTGGTTGAGAGAGGCCACATGTAAGTACTTAGCTCCTGCCTGAACTAGGATGTCCTCTCCTCTGCCTTTGAAATTGCTGTGGCCAGGCCTTCCTGTGCTGCCTTCATGGTTACTAGCTTTAAAAAAAAGATTATTATAATGAGATTAGCATATTGACATCATAAACCCTGCTACACGTGAATTAAGCGCATCCATTCTCAAGCTGTGAGGTTATTTAATCAAAACCACCCAGGAGAGGAAATATTTACAGAGCTTATGATGTCAGATCAAGACCTGGAGTGGCAGTGGTGGGTGCTGCTGCTGCCAAAGCAGTGATTAAAAGAAGATGATGTTTATCCAAAGTCAGGACTGAAACAGGTTGTTTAAAAGGGAAGTTTGTTTATAGCACAGTAGCATCTACACTTCTAAACGTGCTCCTTCTTTCAGGAAGTCATCTGCTCTCTGATGGGCAGAACTGCTTTAAAGCATCTCAAAGTGTGGGTCACATTGCCTGAGGAGGAGCAGCCTGCCTGACCCTACTGTCCTTCCTTTCCTCTTCATTTAGCACAATCCTAACATCAAACAGGAAAGAGAACAACTGCAACTACCTTCTCAGAGGTGATGTGCTATGAGAATATTTTTTCTTTTACTCTTCCAGTAAATTCCAGATGTCAGATGTTTCCAGTGGATGGAGATGTCAAACAGGAGCAGGAATGGTCACATGGAAGGAGTTGCACATCCACCCTTGGTGCTGGGAGAGAAATTACATGTGGAGATGCAACCTGTGCTCCAGGATGACTTACAGATATACCCAGATCAAGGCAACCTTTGGAGTCTCCTACAGCTCCAGCAGAAAAGTTTTAGAAATACTGTGGTACTCTGAGATCAAGGGACAAACAGTGACACTACTGGAGTATGACACTTCATGGTGGAGACTTGGTCTAACCTCCGTAGTGTTTGCTGGCTCTTCTTTGAGGAAAACAGCTCTGATCAGCTCAGCCTCACACACCTTTCTGAGAGTCTGTGCCTCCCTTGTTTGCGCTACACTCTGTACATTCCTTATCTGTGCAAAGAGAGCAGGACTGCAATCCTCTCCAGAACCACAACTGCACCTTCCACCTTCAGCTTGTCTCTACATTTCATCCCATTAGCTGTCAGTATGATATGACCACAGTCAACATAAGGCAGACAGACCATCAGCCTTGTTTGTCTTTGCTGGGAGAAACATCTCTTGATCCACGGGCTGGCTACTGCTGTAGTAAACAGTACAGGAAACAACTTGGGCTCAATTTTTTTCCAGTTCATTCTGTTCTCATGATGAAAACTCTTTGTGTCTTCTGTTTTACACCAGTCTGTGTCTTGCCATTTGTGGGCATGCAAAACAAGTTATGTTATTGCACAAGACCATATCATATTCAGTTGTGGACACTTTTATTTCATTTGGAAAAACATACACCACATCTGGCAAGAACAGTATTCCTTTGATTAAAAACAATGAGCTACATTTTGGTCTGACTCCTGTTTTGCTGAAGTTGTACAGCTGTTAAATCTAATGTATGTGAGTATTAAATAGGGTTTTCTCTGTGTTCATCTGAGCACATGCATGTGGGAAACTGGCAAATCTTCCTGCCTTAGAAGACAAACGGAAAGCATTTGAGCTTGGGACAACACAAGAAGAACTTGGACAACTGCATGACTGAGTGAGAAGGAAATTCTCTCTGCTGTGCTGTGAAGTGTGGCCAGCCAGCCTTGGGGAGACTTGTCACACACACAGAGGGAAAAGCAATCCATCACTCTTTGCCTCAACCATGATCTTCATCTGAAAATTAACTTTCACCAAATAACTGCACATGTTGTTCTGTATAACTGACCTGAAGAAATGTAGCTCTCAGAAGCCATGTCTGACACCAGGTGCTGCAGCAGTTGAGTAAAATGCTGGTAAGATGCCCTACACCTGACTTAGAAACCTTCCAGCCCCACTGCAGCTCTTCCTGGCAGCAGTAAAGTCCAAAATAAACCATGCTGAGCATGAGGAAAAATTCTCCAAGGTTGAGCAATACTCTGTGTCCATTGCAATCTCATTCAACATCTGTCAGTGTCCTCAGCAGGCTACTGCAGTGCATCTTGCTGTAGGAGAAGCAGGGCTCAGGTTACCTCTGTCCCAGGGCTGTTTTGCTGGTCAGGTCCTCTTAGACTGGCACCTCTATTGGCAAAGTGAAATTATACTGGTAAAATAAAAACACTTCCTACTTTACCCCCAAAAGACAAGATTTTTCCAGCAAGAGCATTAATAACATGGATTGAGAGAGCAGCACTGTTACAGCTAAACCTCTGCTCCCAGCCCCAGTGTGACTGGGCAGCATCGTGGGTCTGCTTCAGCTGGGATCACATCGCCCTCAGACCAACACAGCTGAAGATAACCATATCAGTGCTGGGCTTTCTTAAGTCCTACTGAGATATAAATATGAGTCCCTATCCTCCCTAAAAGTACAGGTGCAGGCTGCCTCTTCTGCTCCTCCCTTTTCAGGCCACTACTAAATTTTTTTTGCTTGAAATAAAGTCCAGGACAATAGCAGGGCAAAGTACTCTATTAAAGATAGCCCACACTGTCTTCATTGCTCTGCAATTCCCAGGCCTGGGACATCATCAAAAAATACCAAATTTTGGACCTGAACTTCAGTATAAAAATCAGTATCAAATTCCTAAACCAAGCATTTAAAAAAAAAAAAAAAAATCAGATTCCATATATGAACCTATTCCACTGGACTGTGCTCTGTATTCAGAAAGCATATTTTCTCTGCCTCTAATCTCACTGCAATCAATCCTTAAATTACACTGGACACCTTAATCACAACATCTAACATAAATATCAATTTTATTAATTCTTTCTGTGTGGTCCAACTTCACAGAAACCTCACAGTAGTTATTATTATCATATTCCACAGCATCCAATCACTTCTCATTGCATTCACACATCCAGAAACCTGTCTCCCCCAGATATCTGAAATGTTGCCATGAGCCTGCAGTAAAAAATACTGCACCCAACAGAAGAGAAAAGCAAAATATTTAGGTCAGCTCAGAATAAATCAAATTCAAATAAGAATCTGTTTTGCAGCTACATTAAAATAATAATAATAATTCCACGGAAGGAAAAAAGGAAAACTCTTACTGTGATGTGCTGCTTAGGTAAGTTGGTAATGCAGGTGTTTTGATGGAGAAACTAGGTCAAGTTTCTCTGAGACGTGGGCAAGGCCTCAGATGTTGTTTAGCATCGTACGAGTCTGTGGTGTTTCCAGGCACTCTGGTGAGGAGAGAACACTGAGGCAGAGCTGTTTTCATGTGGGTGCAATGGCAGACAGTGTTATCGGCTGGGAAAAAGGTTTACAGACCTTTCATTTGCATCTCTCCACTCGCCATCCCTGGGAAATCAGCTGCTGAGAATTGAGGCGAGGTGCCCTCCCAAAATAACTAATTTGCATCTACTAAATAGCAATAGAAAATGAAAGAGGCTCTCACTAATTCTTTGTTTGTGTTTCATGTTTCACCTGTTTAATCAGAAAAGTACATTCAGCATGTAAAGGACCACAGGGCCCACAGTGAGATGAAGCACAGCTTTTTCAATGTGAACCCAGATGCATCACACAGGGGAGAGACCAGGCAGGGCTACTCCCCCTACCAAGGGCACCTGCCTCTCCCCTGATGGGAGATCATCATGAGACCACTTGGAACCTGGGCCCATCCTGCAAGGACACAGGACAGCACTGAGAATCCATCCCTGCCATCCAGCCCGCCCAAAAACCACCTCCTGACACCTTGAATGGGAAGCTGGGTCACCCTGAGAACATGAGAGGTGCCAGTGGTGTTTCCACTAGGCTGCACACCATGGCATGGCCAGAAGGAAAACACACTGGTTTCACACAAACAGTCTCTTCTGCTTTTCTGCACTGTGACATCAGACTGCAGCATCCCAGCCACTGGACCAGACACACACAAGCAGCATGCCTCGTCATGGCATGGGTGTTAAACAACACCAGTTCTGAAGAGAATGTGAGCTACAGGACCCCAACAGCTGTGCCATGATAATTAAAAGATGGAGAAGCAAAGTGGCTGCCAGTCATGACAAAGACCTCTCATATTTTGCCACTGCTACTACCCATGTGGTCTGCCATTTCCAGTGCATTTCAGGTGGCAATTGAATGATCTGCTCTTGCTTCAGCAGCCTCTCCATTCACAACTCACTGACACAGCTCTGCTTGTGATGAAACATTTCCAGACAAAAGGTTTTTCTTGACTCAACCCTCCTGACAGGAAAAGAGAAGTAAGATCCTTCCCCATGTGTGTGACACATGACTCACCTTCACAGATCTCTTTCCCAGAATAAGGATTAAAAAAAAAAAGAAAAAAAAGGAAGTACAGCCAGAAGAAAACAGCAGAAACACATCAGAAAAACAAGCAAGCATTTAAGTCATAAAAAAACCTGCTACTGACAGCTTCTACAAGTCTACAACATCATCACATGAGATTATCATGAAGAGGCCTTGGAAATACAGACAGCAGCATGATGTGGTGTGAGTTGTGTTTGCAAGAGGACAGCAAATCCAGAACAACATAGAGAAAACTGCTGCTAGCATGATTATCTGTCAGGCACCTCTTACTGCACCTGCAAAAAGCATTTGAGAGAGAAGGTAAATGAATTTCCGAGCTTTGTGTCCCTGCTGTTTATATCCTGCTAGTCACTAAGTCAAACTCAGCTGAACAGCTCTGCCAAGCCCCAGCTGCCTCCCTGCAGCCTTCATGTGAGCAGCAGTCACAAGGAGCCACATCTCCCCAGCACTACTGCCAGCAGAACATTAAAATTTTGCCCTTGGTTTAGCCAGGCATTTATCTGGAAAGGAAGGGTGAGAGCCATCTGAACACATGAAGGTAAATAAAACACAGAGAAGTGCATCTCGGGCCATCACCAAGTCTCCTCTAGCAATGAAATGAGAGGAACCAGCACTTGGAGGCAATAATCTGCCCACCTTGAAGCAGGCAGCACATCTAGGGGAGGGCTGGTATCTCCCCAGAGGTGATGCAGGGAGGCCACCTGATAAACCCAGGTGCAGATGCCAAAAAGGAGGGGACTATTTCCATTCCCACATGCTGGCACGTGCTGCAATATAGTGAGTGAGACCACTGACACCCACATCCAGGTTTGGGGTTTCCCTGAATGAAGCCAACCACCAGATTTCCATTTGAATCAAAGACACCTAAGAATCGTAACATGCTTCCCAGCTGGTCAGATTTGGTCTGTTTTCATAATTTCCTAGTTCTTCTGAATAAACTTTTCCATTATTTAATTTCTTGAAGCAGTGTGGTTTTCTCCCCTTTATGGAGGCTGGCATGGATGGGCCACCTGTTCAAAATCTGATATGAAAACAACCTGGATGACAGAAACAACAGTGGATAGAAAAGATTGCACAGAAAAAACAGCAAAACAAAACTGCCTTGGCAGCCCCAAGCTTTTCACACTTGAATTTGCTAAGATCAATTCTTCAGTCAGTTCTGGAATACTCAATATGTGGAAAGGGTTCTTTTTATCCCATACCAGAATTAAGCCCAAGTAAATGCCAGCTTATGTAAGGTCCTCCCTCCTTACTCCCTTTCTGAGGAGCCCAAACTGAGTGAACTTGCCTCATCTGCTCTCCCCCTCTGATCCTTTGGGAACACCAGAAAGAAGGGAGAGAGACCTCTGGTAGATTTGTAGAACAGAATATGTTGCATTTATGTCCATGAGAAGAACTGATCATTAGACACCAGTCCTGCTCACCAGAAAAGGCAACAGCTTTTCTTCTAATGCCACCCTCATGTGGTTTGCACTGAAATCCAAGGCCTCCTCCTCCAGCAGCTGAGCAGACAAACCACAGCCCAGCCACTTTCTCTCTCTGTGTTTCAGTTTCCCTCTTAGCAGAAGGGATAATAAAATTACCCAGCACTCAGGAATGCTGTAGCTTTAATTCACTAATATCTATAAGTAGCTTAAAGCTCCTCAGCCATAGCGGGTTCTGGGAATGCCAGCAGAAATGCTTTGCATCTTGTTGCTGTACTTCAACTTTCCAAATTTCCCTATTGCATCCACTGATTCCAATAATTTGAGCTCTGAATCTTCTGACTTGGCAAATTCGAATCAGCTTTTCTCAATGATTCTGTGAGTAAAAATGTGCTCTTTGTCAGAGAGAGGAAACGGGGAGCAGCACTAGGCTATCTGTATGCTGCGTGAGTCAGCCACACTTTGTGCACCTGCTATGACTTACAGTCTGAATGCATTGACTGCACTCCGAGATGCTGGTGTTGCAAACAGATGAATTTTGTAAATCCTGTTAATGTTTCTATGTGTAAGAGCTTCCCAGCAGAAAAGGATCATGTCCATGTGAGTATCAGATCCACTTTACCCTTATAGATTTTAGAATAGTAGATTCATTTTCCTCAGGCTGGAGGTATAAATAGATTTATCGCAGAGTGAGTACCTGGTTGTGTTTGTGAGAATGGCAATTTTCAGGAAATTAAATTTTAAATTAGCTGCTCTAAGCTGTAAGAAGAGGAGAAATGTGTGCTTCCACACGCACTGGCTCTGGAAGTTCAGTTCCACCACACTCCAGCAAAATACCCAGCCTGGAGATAACACTGGGGCTGCACAAGCAAATGGCTTGCTCTGCTCTCTGTCAAACACAGGGTTTTATTCCAAAAAAGTTACTGGAATGTTATGTTCTCATAAGATTTAAGCAGCTCAGGCAGGGAAAATTGCATAACCTGTTTTCTAAGTTTCAGACTTTGACATGTAGTGAGCTCCTTTTGCTTCTTTCATGTGCAGTTGCCTATTGCATGGGATGGGACTAGAGAAGTAAACAAGGAAACTGAACTGGATAAGAAGGGAAAAAGAGTTCTGGGAGCTGTTGCTGTAAATGCAGGAGAAAGGGAAGTGGGATGTAGCAGTAGGGTACAGCCTGTGTACACACAAAATTGCCAAAATCTTTCTATTCTCCTAGTCAAAGAGGCTGCAGTGGGGCAGGGCACACACCTGCCTGTGCATGCCATCACCTTCCAAGGACACTGGCTGTTCTGGATTGACCAAATATAGCAAAACAAGGGAGAAAAAAATAAAAAAAAGTGGTGAAGGTTAGCCTGCTTCAGCAATCACAACAGAATGCTCTTTGCCACCCCTGGAAGCAGCCTCTCTTGGCTGCCACAGTGGTGGGTTTAAGCATAGCTATGGTTTGGGAGGAGGAGGAAGAGAAGGTGGTAACTGCTAAAAACTTGTCATTTTGGTATGTTTGTTTGTGAAGGGACCCTGACACCAGGAGGGACTGAGGTGCTGGGGCAGGGATGTGGCAGTCCAGCCACAACCCCACCACCCGAGCTCAGAGATTGGCAGAAGGTGCACTTAGGAGTGATGTTCAAGAAGCTGAACCCAGCTCTCAGACCTGCCTGTGTTTAGAGAGACACCATGACACTGTACTTCCCTGCATTGCTGGCATCATCAGTAATGGAATGCTAAAAACCCACTGCAGACTGTAAAACCCTCGCTGCTATTACCGGAATTTATTATGTGGGCAATTAACATAGGCAATCCCATTACCACTGCTGGGATTTATCTGAGGAAATCTCACATGTGTTATTCTTCTACAAAAACAAGTGATCAACTTTTTGGCTTGGCCTAAGTTTCCAAAGATAAATGTCTCCCCTCATTCATTACTAACTATGCAGCTTGTGGCCATGTGGCATGAGTATAAACAAGCTGAACAAATGTCTAGTATGGGAAGGAATGAAATGTTAATGCAAAAAATTGATTCGGTGATCTCTTTGCAGGCAGCGAGATGGATATTTCATTGCCAGGTCTGGCTATGTAATATAGTAACTGTGTGATTAGCACTTAATGACTGGAGTTTGTTTGTTTTCCTTCCCAATCATTAAAGCCATGTTGATTTGCTCAGAACATATTGATAATTTCTGAATACATAGGCAAGCAAATCAGAAACCACAACAGCATGCTCAGGCTCTGTTTATTTCTGTGCACTGACATGCAGCAGACCTTGGCAGACAGAGAGGTCTCCACCTGGGCAGGACAGAGGACAGGAAAAAGGGGATGAGGTAGTTCCTAAGCTCTCAGTCCTCAGAAATACCAAGTCACAAGGCCACATCCATCCAGAGAAAGATAACTGAGGCTCTGCTGCTGTTAAATCTTGGGGTCACCATCCCACACAGCTGCTGAGCACACAGAACAGCCCCCTTGCTGTGCACAGCTCACAGCCCTCAGCACAAACATTGACTTCATGAGCTGTCACAACAAATCCTCACCTGAACAAGACCCAAAGCACGTCTCCTTCCATTCTTGGCCACAAAAGTCTCGGCTTACAAAGTAGTTTCCTGTTTGTCTCCCCCCATTTCTGCAGCATTTCAGAGATTCCAAGGCAAGGCTGCCCTTCATGCAGAGCACTCAATGTGACTCTGCACCACGTGTCCATATGCATTTCAGCACAGCTACTGCTATTATTTTGCTTTTGATGACATCTGTAGCATTTCCCAGTCCTGGGAGATCTGACCCTTCACCACCACTCAGGCTGCTACAAGTGGTGCTCAAAGTGGGGCTCTTGAGTACCATGGCTGGGACTTTCAAAGGTGTTTAAGAGGCGTAGGTGCCTCCCTGCTGAAGTTTTACAGGAAAAAAGGATGGCTAATTCCTTTAGTTATGACTACTTGAAAGAAAAGAGGTTCTCTGCCCACAGTGTGCAGCAAGGACACTCTCATGCATGCTGTGAACTGACCTGTGTGAGCACATTTATGTCCCTGCTCATCACTTGGCCCAGGGCAAGATGTATGTAGGTTTCGTGCCAAAATCTCTGCAGAGATTCTTGTTCATGTTCTGTGGGAGCAAAATTACAAAACAGAACGAGCTACAGTTATGGATAAATATTCATCTGGTATTCAAGATAAATGCAAAGATGCATCTCAAGTTGGTTTCCATCTGCTAGTGATGATCCCAAGCTCCATTACTGGAAGCAAAACCCAAACAGCTAATTCATCCCTATTGCCTCCAATGCCAGAGCAGAAGCCTGTTTCCTACCCAGGTCTGTGTTACCAGGCAAACTGTCTGCCTGAGTTATGGACTTTATTATGAGCAGGAACTGTGCCAGAGCTTTGAGTCTGCTGGTGGATGATGACCACAGCATGAGGGTGGCTGGCATGGTCGAAGGGATCAGCACATCGCTCTGGGTGTCTCCTTCCTGAGGGATGCTCCTGCTAATGTGCATGGATGGACAAGGCAGACCCCACCATACCAGTTAGGAACAGTGTTGTCATGTAGCCCAGATGTAAAAATTATGCTTGGGTAAAAGGCAAAACCTAAAGGAAAATCTTGTATTGGTAAACAAAACAAGCCAGGACACTTTGCATCCTCTTGAGGCCAAATGAAGTGATACATCTCTCACCATTGAACTCTGGAAAAGGAACTCTGTAATTAAACCAGAACAGCTACATCTTCACTTCATCTGCACCAAGGGAAATATAGGATGGATATTAGGAAAATTTTTTTCATGGAAAGAGTCATAAAGTGCTGGAATGGTCTGCCCAGGGAGGTGGTGGATTCACCGTCCCCAGATGTGTTTAAAAAAAACTGGATATTGCACTCAGTGCCATGATCTAGTTGAGATGTTAGGGCATGGGTTGGACTTGATGATCTTGAAGGTCTCTTCCAACCTAGTCATTCTGTAAGTTCTGTGAATTCAGTATCTGCTGGCCCTTGCTGTCCTCCCAGCTGTGCCACAGAAACTGTGGCAACAGTGGTTGGGATGGTCAAAACCTTTGAGGCATTAATAATTATGGAGAGAATACCCACGCAGTGCTCTGGACCTGTTTAGCTCACTAGCCTAAGTGTTGCCAAAGGGCCTGACTCTGGAGTCAAGCCCTTTGGACTAGGAAGTCCAAAGCTGCCTTTTTTTGGTGCTGTGGGTTGAGCTGAGGATGTGAGTCTAAACTGGGAATTCCCAAAGGGACTTGAATTCCCCTGTAATTAGTAAGGGAGACTGGAGACCATGCACTGTCCCACTTACAGCCCACTCCCACTGGACAGGCAGTGGGCCCAGATGGCTGGTTTTGATATAAAACATGTTTTCCCTACTTTTGTCACTCCCTCCTTGCTATTCATGTGTTCACCCAGCTGTGGCTCCCTCCTTATTGCAGCCTGGCTGTGGCCGTGACTGCCGATGACTCACAGCAGAGCCATAAATGTGGGGCTCAGTACCTGAGTGTAAGCCAACACACCCCACAGAGCAGTACCAATCGCTAACACAGAGCTGGGTACATGGCAAAGGAAATGGACAGAAATCTTCCTAAATCCAACTTCAAAAAACTGGAAAATAACTCACTGAAATCACTTTGTTTCTGGGTTTGTATTTCCGATTGATACTGCTGTAGGTGGACATGTAAAAAATTGTAGGTGTCCTGAATTAAATTTTGAGAGTTCTGATGA
The DNA here is from genome assembly GCF_049639895.1 of Pseudopodoces humilis. NCBI lineage: Eukaryota > Metazoa > Chordata > Aves > Passeriformes > Paridae > Pseudopodoces > Pseudopodoces humilis. The sequence goes on from NC_142200.1 coordinate 8,868,636, forward strand.
TGTCGTGTTATGTTATAAATAGTGTCTGCCTAAAGTAGTTAAATTCATTCTTATAATGCTTTTTTTTCCCCCTTAATATCATGGTGCCAAGTCAAATAAATTGGTAGAACTCCCACTCGCTTCAGTAAATTCTGGATCAGATCCTGCAGGATTAACCCATAAGTGCTTTGCAGAGCAAGGACTTGCAGACAGCAGTGACAGATTGATGAGAGCATTTCTGTGACCAAGAGTTTGCTGACAGGGGTTAAGTTTCCATGGCCAAGCACTAACAGACTTATGCCATCATTTTAATGGCCTCTGCATCCATTATGTTGAAAATGAAAGGAGCACATCTGTGTGCCTGGACATGAGAATTATTAATAAAGGGGGGACAAAAGGCAGAATACTGAGCAGGTAAAGTGAAGAGCATGGGACTGTTGTTCAAAGAGTTTTGAACAAACATGCGGGACTTGTGGATCTGATGAGTGGCGTGTGCTCTTGCACAAACATCCTACAATGGCAGATGTGCCCTGGGCTTGATTCCCAACTGAGGGCTGCTGTCAAAGCTGTACAGAAGTGCAATTCCTGCTCACTCTGGTAGGAGCTCCCTGTGCACAGTGAAGAGCACAGCAGGAGCAGTTGGGCCCAGGTCAAAGCTCCTAATGTGAGGAAATTGGGAGTTAAGTCTAACAACTGGCTGCATGCACATAGAGAGGGTTTAAATAAACATCCTCCAGTGAGAGGATGGGCAATACATTTGGAGAGCCAGACTGGCTCTTTCTGACATCTGTGTTTTGTTTCTGAATCCAGTGCTATGATAATGAATAAGCTATTTGCCCTTTCAACTGCATATCTCATGATAGCTAGTTTCCATCCAAAAGCTTTGGCCCCTGTTTGTAAATTGATCCTGTAAAGTTAACTCCTTTGTTCAAGAGGTTGTGATGTATCAATTGGGCTTTATGTGGAAAAGCCAGAGCAATACACTTACTGGGCCATATATGCATTGTAGAATAATTTGCAGTAAGGGTATGTGGAAGAGCAAAGATGGATCATACAAAAAAAAATAAAATATATATAGGCTCCAGTTCAAGAAAGTATCAGTTCAGAACAGAAGAGGATTTAAGCATATGCCTAACTCCCACTGAAATATGGCTTCTAATCATATGTTTCAGGTCAAGAGCATGGTTAGTGCTCACCCCAATTGGGAAGGATGTAGACAAAAGCTTAAAACCTCTGAACTGGGGCAGGGGTGACAATAAGGCCTCTGGTGTCTGGACTGACCAGACCAGGAATCAAATGTGCACCCAGTCCCTACCAAAGACACCAGGGAGACCCACAAAGGGAAAAAAAAGTTGGAAGGAGAGAGCAAGATCACCTGGAGACACTTCAGAATGCCAGAAGTACACGCTCAGTTTGATTCCAACCACAAAATTTGGCAATGACGCGTCCCTGGGATGCAGCAGCACAGCCAGGAAATGAAGATGCATTGGTCTTCACCACTCCTACATGAACATCTTTCTTACAGAAAAGTGGATGCTGAGGATCCCAGCCCTGGACTCACAAGACCTATTTGTTCTTTTGACTCATCCTTTGGGCTTGACCTTGGGTCACACCCTCCTCACAATACCACAGCTCTTGTATCTGTCCCAACCTCCCATGTGAGAGTAGAGAACCAGGAAATGCTCTCAGCCATGGGGGCCACAGAAATCCCTTTTGTAGATGGAAAAGTACCTACATTCTTGTTGCTGTAACCATAAAAATATTCCAGGGAGCAAAAAGGGCTTCTGTAAAAGTAGTTTTGCCACCATGGAGAATTCAGAGTGAGCCCTGAGGGAAAAGGGAATCTTCCTCACAGGAAACAGGACTGTCTTCACATTGTCTTCTTCAGTAAAATTAACATTGCCTAGGAAGGATGACGTCTCATCTAATATCTTAATCCCTGCCACGTACCCTGCTGGCAGTGGGATCATATGCATCTTTGGCAACAGGCAATTGGCATTTTCAAAGCATGTTAAATTCTTCCCTTCTGCTGTAGTGCATGGGGACACGGAACATATTGGCAGCCTTGCTCAATGTTATAATTTTACTAGAAACTCTTGAAGGAGTCTATTTGTCTTATCCCTTCAGTTTTTTCTTATTTCTTTCTGGTAGCAAGAACCAACAGCCAGTGAGGTACTTTCCAAAGAAAATAGTGGCAGAGCCTCTGCCTTGCAGGGCCATCAATCCCTTTAAAATCCTCTGCAGTGTTGTGAAATAAGAGAATCAGAAACCCAACCCTACCATTGTGACAATGTAAGGGTACTTTCAATATTTCTCTTTTCTGGGTGTTTGTGTGTGTGAGTGTGCTTAACCTTCATCTGTTTAATAAGGAGGTTTATTTTTCCATTGTAAATGGGAGGATTGGGAAAAGAAGTGCCTTAATCCAGTTCCTGCTCCAAGGTGGAGCATCACATCAGCTGTGCTGTTAAGCACCTAAAGTTTTCCTTTTCCTCCTTTTTTCACCTACTTTTCCTCCTTGGGGACCCTGGAATAAGCAATTCCTACGGATGCCCCAGGAAAGTCTGGAACAGCACTGGCTCAAAGAGTTTTTGGGGATTCCAGGAGTACAGTCAGCATCTCATCTGATCTAAACTGGTAGAGCTCTGCTGTGTTCCTCAGAGCTCTGCCAACACATACCATGTGGGGATCTGGCCCTCAGCCTTTATTAATTGTCACACGCACTCAGAGATGAAAAATACGTTTATCACAAAGCAGGGAGGAACCTGCATGAGCTGCCAAATGGGAAGGTGTTCACTCAGCTCGGCTCAGAGGGGCATTGCCTCAGTGGCACTGGGCACAGTTCTGCCAGGAGCAGGGAGGCTCTCACTGATGTTAACCAGCAGTGACAGAGAGAGACCAGACAGTGCTTTGGAGTTCCTCCCTGCCCTATTTTTCTGATCTCTGTTATTTAATAAGGAACCAAGTCTCCCCTGTTAGTACAAAATACAACAGCCAAGGCCAGGCAATGTTTCACAGGAGCAGAGGGCTCAAAGGGTTGTGTGGCTTTATTCAGACAGGATTTTGAGGACAAATTTGGGCTTCTGGGGACTGGTGATATGGAGGGGGTAACCGGGAGCTCCCAGTGGAGTAGGGCTACATGCAGTGGTGCTGGTGGATGAAGTCAGAGCAGCTGATTTTCCCCAGGGTGTTTCTTTGCCTGGTTTGGGAGGTTTCATAGGGATTAGGGAAGGATTTGTCAGGCTGTGGTGCCAAACCAGTGTTTATCCACAGAAGCCTTTTGATTTTTTAATTGTGTCAGAGATCTCTAGCTGGCATCTATCTCTCCAAACCTGGCCAGTCAGTGGAAATAGAAGATTTATACCCAGCCTTTGTTTTAGGGCTGCAAGTAGGCAAAGGGAGGGCTGAGCTTTCTTTTGTCTGACTTTAAAAAGACATCCTCCTCTTCATCTGCTTCCAGCTCATCCTCCTGGCTGGCAGACATGGAAACATTCCTGCCAGAGCTATGGAGGGATGGGGGAGGTAACAATGGCCCCCTTAGTGTGAGAGCATCAATAATAACACAAGGCCCCCTCAGATGCACACGAGCCTTTCTTGTTGACTGCTGTGGGAGTTGCCTGCATATTTTAGGAGACAATTAGGCTGATGCTGTGTACACTGCCTATTCACTCTTCATCTCCAACCCTGGGGAGCAGGAGGAATGATTTATTAGGGAGACAGACTTAATGTCTTCTGGCTTTGGTCAGCTGTGATGTGAAAATAGCCTCATTGAAGGCAATTAGTATCAAACCCTAATTAAAACCATAATCTTTCATTGGTTTTTTCACAGACAGCTACTGCACTGGAGCAGTCTTGCAGGGGGAGGACAGAGAGATGGGGAGTGGTGGGAAAAGGCAGGAACTCCCACTCATGAGGAAGGCAAGTGTGGGCACCACTTGGGAGCACTCAGCCCCTCATGGAGGACTGCCTGGCAATGGGAAATTCTCCATCCCGCTCTGCTGGGGCTGTGCAGTGACCTGAAAAGCTCAAGAGAGACGGTTTGTGTCGGCTGGTGCATATCCAGACAGTCCAGGAGAGACTAGCACTGCTCTCCATGACAAATCCTCAATAATCCCACAAAAGCAGAAACAAAACCTAAACAAGTGATGCAGCCTGAGCTTGCAAACAGGCGTGGGTGGCATTGTTCGATCTTTGGTCCCTGCCCAAATGGGGCTGGCTAAACCCCAGCACTCCCATGAGGTTTGTACCAGTGGAAAGCTTGTGTTTGCATAGGTGCTGGGATGAGCTGCTCACCCCTTTGCTGTGGCTTTGCCTGCCAGACCCCATGTCCTTGCTTCTGCCCTGAAGCATAGTGTGGAGCCCCACATTAGCTCTCTCATTGAAAATATGCTTATTCTGCTCTTGTGCCTGGTCCTCTGTCAGGTTCATTTAGTGACACTAAAAGTGACACTGAAGCCATTGCAGAGAAGGTGTTTTGTGCCTTTACACAGAAATGTGCCCACTTTGGGGTGTCCCAGTTGAAGCCAGAGGCTGCAGAATAGGAGATCATGTGTGGGTGATTGTAGCAGCGCACTACACCCTTAAAACAGCTTGTGTGCTTGTGTCTGGGCTCCGAAGCCACTAGAAGGCTGAAGAAGGATGGTGTTGGATGGGCTCTTGTTTGGAGATCTGAAAGCTGGGTTATTAAAGTGACAATAGGTACAGCTCTGAATAAGATCCAGAGACAAGAACGAGGAAGAGCTGAGGGTCCAGGACTATATAAGAGGTAAGAGGGGGTGGCTCAGTGGGCTAGGATCCAATGGGAGTAAGGCAAAACGATGCATTGGAGGGGTTAGGGACAGGGAAAACCATTGGGGTTGACAAAGCAGGGTAATGCAACACAACAGGGCCAATAGGGATTCAAGGAAGGGAGAATATTCTAGAGGGTGTACATAAATGGGAAATGGGGGCCAAACAAGGGTGGTCAGAGCCAATGGGATAACAGAACCAGGAAATAATTAACATCTGACTGCAAAGGCCTGTGGGAAAGAGGCTTCTCTCACCCCAAACCCTGGGAGATATTTGTTATTACAACCTTTCCAGAGCTGAGGGACAAGGATTTTAATAGCTGGCCCTTGGTCCCCATAGGTGATGGGGAAGCTCCTGGGAGGCTGGATTAAGTCTCCAGTCCACATTAGGCCTGTGGTGGGGGTGCTCCCCATGCCCACCTGCAAGCAGTGCCCTGCCAGATCTCCTCACTACATACGGTGCTCCAGGGGACACAGCAGCTGCACCTCTGGTAACAAATTAAACATGCCCAGGCCTCTTCTCTGTCACTGAGGCCAACCAGCTTAGAATAGTCTGCAGATGTACTTCTGAGCTCTTTTGCTCTCCAGAACTCTTCCAAGTTGCCTGCTGGGAGAGGTGGCTGACCCATGCTGCTTCGTGAACTGCAATGGAGACTTTTCTAACAGTGCAGACAAGTTCCAGTGCTTTTGAAATGGAAAATCTCCTATCAGTATTTAATTTATCAGTCAAAATAGAGATTAGATGTCTTCAGTATCTTCAGGTTAATAGAGGATTTCTGTGATTCAAGGAGCTATTCTGAAATACCAATGGTGTAGGAGAATTTTTTAGGGCTGCTGTTCTGGGAAAAGCAATCTCTGCTTGAGCTGAAGCCATTACTAATTTGAACATGAGTCTATTCAGCAAGTTCACATCCGCCACATCTGCTGCAGCCAGCGGCTGTGGGGCTCTCGGTGCACGCCTGCCCATCTGCTGAGCATCCACCTGCATCCCCCACCACTGCTGCACTCCAGCTCCCTGCCCCAGCCTGGCTTCCTGCACACCAGGAAGGAGACAGAGCCGGGCACTGCAGGTGTTTCCAGTTTCCAGATCCCTGCCGGGATGCTGGAGAAGTGCCTGGGATCCCAGCAGCAATGTCAGCTGGGGACGGCTGTGCTGTCCCCTTCCACACCACTCACTTCTCTCTGCCTTCAGGCTCGCCACACACGGGATCTGTGAACAGCCTAAGCAGCAAGCCAGAGCGTAGCTGGCCCACAAACACTAGAAGATAGACTATTCTAAACACAAAAATTTGCATCTGGAGTCTGCTCCTTGTGCTTATTTAGTTAGAGCTTTATTAAACTTATATATATTCCAGTTAAACATCCATACGCCTCATCACAGTTTAGTAAATCAGATGTCACACGGCAGCCAAATAAACCAACCATATATCAGCATTGCACAGTTTGTGGCAGCAATGTATATGGGGTAAGAGAAACTCGCTGACAACTCAGTGCTAAAGCATGCGATCCCACTCAGTTCTGATAAGATTTCCATATTAGGAAGAAGTTTCCTGTCCTAATTTCATCTGAGATAGAGTTCATTTTCTTCTTAGTAGCTCGTGCAGTGCTGTGTTTTGGATTCAGTATGAGAATAATGTTGATAACAAGCTGATGTTTTGGTTAGTGCTAAGCAGTGCTTTCCCTGAGCCAAGGACTTCTCAGTGTCCTGGGCTCTGCCAGGGAGCAGGTGCACCAGAATCCAGGAGGGAACATGGCCAGGGGTGACCTGGACTGGCCAAGGGGATATTCCACACTTTAGAATGTCATGCTCAGAGTATAAACTGGAGCGAGCTGGCTGAAAGAGGACTGATCACTGCTCAGGGATGGGCTGGGCATTGGTCAGTGGGTGGTGAGCAATTGTACTGTGCATCACTTGTCTTTCTTGGGTTTTATTCCTCTCCCTCTTTTTGTTATCTCTCTTCTCATCACCATTTTATTTTTTTATTTTTTTTTTACTTTACTTTGATTATTAAACTTATCTCAACCTATGGGTTTTATCTTTTTCTGATTCTTCTTTCCATTCCACTAGGGGTGGGGGGAGTGAGTGAGCAGCTTAGTTGCTGTCTAGGGTTAAACCATGACACTTCCTTATCTGAGGATTCAATAAAAATTTGGTTTCTGTTCCTAAGAGGAACTGATGTATGCTATCATCTGTCCAATTTATTCTGAGGCGTCCTCAGGTTCCCCTGAATCGCTATGAATCACTTCCTCAGAATTATGTGCAGATATTTCAAATGTATGCCTTGAGTATTTTAAAAACAGAGCTAATTGCCAGTTTTGGGCTCCTTTCGCACAGTCTATCAAGAAGATTTTGAAGATTAACTGTTTTGTTAGATAGCCAGGATTAGATCTTCAGCTGTATAAACTAGGACAGTCTCACTTCAAATTCCCATATATGATCCTTATCTCACTTGTGCATATGTCTTCAGCCTCAGGCTACACTCACTTCTTCTGCATCCTGTGAGAAACCCAATGGGTGAAATAACCTGTTAAGTTTCTAGTGTGGGAGAGATGCTGTTGTAGCACCTGTCCTAGTGCCTTTCACTGAAGGCAGAAAAAAGCTGCACTGAGATTTTAGGATCAGGCCTAGGCCTGGCACAGCAAAGCACTGCATAAATGAGTAATTTATTTCCACTATATGCCTAATTTTCAGTGACTTCAGCTAGACTGAGAACTGAGATTTTCCAGAGACTGATTTGAGGCTATGGTGAACAGGTTGCTGAATCAGAGCCTGGCTGGGGTTGTTTCATTTGCAGAAAATGGAACAGGGGTTGCACTGAGGGATGCTGCTGCAAACCTTCCAGGGCAGATGCTCTCACTGCCACTTAGTCCACCACATGCCAGATCCAAGGTTTTCAGATGCTGCAGTTAACCTGCCACATTCCCTAAAGAAAAATCCTTCACAACTTAACAGGAAATTCTAGTCTTGTTAATGCCTATTTTGGGTCTTTTTAATAATTTTAATTCTAACAGGAAATTGCATATAAAATGTTGTAAAATAGGCAGGAAATCTGCTGGATTTCAGGGGGTAGCTCTGATTTTTTTCTACAGTTCCCTATCCTTGAAGATCCTCATGACTTCACCAATGTTAAATTCTGCAGGACTTTTCCACAGAGGAAATCTGTCATTTCTTTTCTTTACACTTTCAACTGAGCAAATACAGACAAAATAAAGTTTACTGTGGCACAAGGGAGGCTTGAATCTGAAGTCACTTTTCAACAAATACTTGGAGCTGTGAGTGATATCTCATGCCCAACAGCTGAGTATGTAATTTGAAAAATCCTGTTACATGAGCAAATGAGAAGAGGAAAATATCTTGCTCAAAGCTTTTCACTTTTCCAAAGTTTCTTTTTTTTTTTTTTTTTCTTCCTCTATCTGCCTTGATTTTAAGAGACTGACTCACAAAAAGTGTGCTTTTCCTAGTCAAGAGAGAGCTATATCCTCAGAATTATCACATCTAGTCCAAACTGAATCTTGAGCCATGTGTTTCCTCAAGCCCCATACTGCTTGAGACTCAGGGTTGTGATTCAGGTGCATCTTCCTAGTGAAGATTAATTAAATCTGGGTTTCCTTGAAGCTTCAGAGACCCAAAAGGCTGCAGAGAGACTAGCAGAGATTTGATTTTTAAATGAAGGAAGACCTACTGCTGCACATACATCTTTATATACCCACTTTGTATATACAAGAACAGGATGATGGAGCATTTTCATATGCCTTTGTCTAATTGGGAGACAGGTACAGATTCATAAACAGAACAGAGAAAAAGGGCTGAAAAAACATAGAAGAATAGATTATCAGTTTCATCCTACCCAATCCATGCTCCTCCATCCCAAACTTCTAGTCTTCTTCCCTGTGTGGGGCTCCATCCACTCCTGCCATTCGGGCACATTATCATCCACACACAGCTGTTGCTTTAGAATAAGGAATCATTAAGTTTGGAAAAGACGTTTAAGATCATCAGGTCCAACAATCAACCTAGAACTACTGTCATGTTCATGATTAAATGATGTCCTTAAGTGCCAGCCATATCCACACCTTTTGAATGCTTCCAGGGATGGTGACTTCACCACTTCCATCAGCAGTCTGTTCCAATGCTTTACAACCCTTTCTGTGACTTTTTTTTTTTTTACTAATATCTAATTAAATTTCTCCTGGTGTTACTGGAGGCCATTAGCTCTTATCCTTACATTTCTGTGTTATACAAGGCCAAACACATATGTGCTATCTGGATGCATCCAGCACTGAAATTTGAGTCACACTATCAAAGCTGATTGATACTGATAAGTAACATGAAAATCAAGAGGAGATTTTGTGTTTTGAGTTATCACAGCAGTGCAGGGAACCCTCCACAATTTTGAAGTGACTGCTGCAAAATACATGTTTTGATTCAGTGCCCTGGAAATCTCAGATCTGCTGCTAATATTTCTTTTCCAATTATTGCTATGATTGGATAAAATATATTTCAATATCTTTGTGCTAATAGTTCTATCTAGAGAGAGAGAGGTATTTCCACTGCACTGCAAGACCATTACATTTATTTGTACAATTCACTTAACTCTGGTCCATGATATCGCCAGAAGCTCTTGATGGAATTATGGTTCCATAATTATAGCTTTATACATTACAATCCTTAGTAGCCTTAGGGCTGGGTTCTCACTTGCAATAAATCATCAGGGCTTCATTGATTTCGTTGAAGTATATGGAGGAATGTCAACTTACACCAGCTGAAACCTGAGGTGAGATCTTCACCCTTTGAAGTCATTGGGAGTTCTGCCATCAGCTTAAAGGCAGCCAAAAATTAACCCTTGCTCCTCATTTTTCATAGCCACTTTGCTACCATGAACTGCATCAAGACAATAAATTGTTGAAGCTAATACTATCACAAACCAAGATGCTACTGCTGATTAAAATCTATCATTATCACTCACACTCTAAAAGGTTGGGCACTAAAAGGTTTGATTCCCTACCACTCTGCACTTTAGATTCCCTTTGTACAGACCAAATGCAGCAACACAGCCTCAACTCCTGCAATACCCTCATACATTTTTATGGAGGTTTTCATATATGCACATATAAATTTAAAGTTTCAGAGTATGTCACTGTGCACTCTCAGATAATTTACTGGTCATATATGAGCCTCAGTGAAAGGAAAGGATAAATAACAAGAGGACATCCAGCATTTCAAGTGGTCAGCAAATGGATGGATCAGTTCACTCAGGCTCTTCTGGTAACCTACTTCTGCCAAGAAGCCAGACAATGGAAGAGGAGGTTAAAATACTGAGTGTGAGGAAATGCACTGCACAGGGGGAAACAGATCTGTAAATTCATATGTATGTAAGTGGTAAAAATCACTGACTGCCATAGGTCAGATTTGACCTAGTATTGATCACTTGGCATGGATGCAACTATCAGTCACTTATTACTTACACTTATTATTATAAGTATAATACACTATCAAGTCTTTCCTGTGAAAATAACATTATATAGCATCAATGTGTTTCAAGGATAACATTTTTGTGGGCTTAAATTTTGACTATTTGCATGTTCACTTATGGGAACAAAGCTACTGAAATTTTTGGTCCAAAACAGGCATTGGTTTTTTTGGCAACTAAAATGTGGATATCTGTGCCTTGCCCGAAGTCATCTTTGGCAGGCACATCAGAGATCAGCAGTTCCTACGTCTGAGCTGTGAACTTTTGATTACAGCTTATTGCCCTCTGAATCTAATTCCTTTAAAAATCAAAACAAGTCCTCCAGAGGAGGATTATTAGGGGTCTGGTAAGGATAGAATATCAGCACAGGCCCAAATTTACCAACAGATGAGACGGCTGTGGCGTAGGTGAAGGAAGGCATAAAATGTTTATCCCTTTAAGCCACAATGTCTGATGAAGGGTAAGCTGGAGGGAATGCTCTCTGGAGACCTCTCCTGCACTGCACTGCTCCAGTTTTGCTTTCCTCTCTGCTTATGGTTATAACTGTCTTATTTGTCCTTCCACTAAGATAAACATAACTTTCCCCCATTTGAATCCTTTATGACAAATTTATTCACTCAGAGAAAGGCTATCTCTTGCTTCTTGATAGCTCCAGAAAAGAAAGATAAGGGTGGGGTGATGAAAACGTTGAGCTTTTCATAACTGGAGAATCCATGGCCAAGGGACAGGCGGGTGAGGAAGCTCCTGCTCCAATGTCAGAAGCCTGTGGCAGCTGGACCACCCTTTCAGCTCTGATACATCAAAGGTGGCATTTGGAAAGAAGAACCATAAGAAGCAAAAAGTAAAGACAGAAATTCAGGAATATGGAAGAGTAGCCGAACCATTTTCATGGAGCAGATTACTGAAAAGTTAAAACCACTTGGTCAGACACAAGTGGACAATTTAGCTTAGAGGATAATGCACTGATGCCACAAGCTGCCCTGAAAGGGTGGAGTGGTTTTGTCACAATGGGCAGCTGGAATCCTTTCAGGTCCACTGCAGCACGAAATGTAATGGCAGGGACGAACCCACTCCAGCACGAACTCCTGAACCCACAAGCTTTCATGTGAACTAAGCCCTAAAAATAACAAGCTGTATCAAACATAAATTGATAAAGTCAGTCCAGGGTTTTTTCCTAATCTGCTGTCACTTGAAGAATGCTGTAAGCAGTTTCATCTCAGTCGTTTAGTACTAACAGATGCCTCTGCTCCTTGCACTGATGGAGAAAAGTGACGTTTTCACATAGGGAACACAGTTACTCCAAACTGCTTGCAAGGCAGTGATGAATACAGCCCCAGGGAACACATTTTTCTGGGTACAGCACATTAACAGAGCATTAACCAGGAGAACGTTAATTACACATTGTCGCTGCTGCTCACCCAAAAGGAATTCAGACTGGCAAAACATGATCATAAAAAAGAAGGCATTTGGAACAAATCAATGTGTGTGTGACATAAAAATGCCATTTGCATCCTGCCTGGGAAGGGTCTGCAAGATTTGCATCTGCCTCTCAAGGTCTCCACAGCACCATCAAACACACCCTCAGATGATGGTCCAGCGACTCTGTGCTCCACTTAATGAGCTCTGACAGGGAGATTAGAACAAAACCCAAAATACCCTCTGGTAACGTTTCCAGATATAAAACCTCCTTTTCTAAGGATTTTTTAGCCTTTTTCTTTTTTTTTTACTTAATAATTCTGTTTTAACACAGACTTCAACATTCCAGTGACCAAGGGCCAAGACATCTGGGTCTCTGAGGTTAGAATGTGCTGTGAGGACACAACTTCCTGATTCTCTGCCCAGTTTCATCCCCTCGAGTCTCCCAGTCTGCTCAAATCTGCACAGTCCCCAGGGCCCACAGACCAGATGGGGACAAACCAGCGCAGCACACCCCGAGCTCTCAGCTTGCACCCATCAACCCCTTGGAGAAGGAGACCAGGAGATCCATTCTGCCATGTCTATGACTGCTGGAGAAGACATGGTGTAGAGAAGAAAGTCCCAAAATGTCAAATCAATTCCCCTGAGCCACAGACAATTTGGTTTCTACTTAGACCAGTTTAACAGAGTACTGATCATCCATCTTCAGGGCGCTCTGAATGAAAGCTGTCACCACCAACACTACCAAATCACTGTTCAGAAAAGCAAAGTGACCTGTATTTTAAAATCTATACAAAAGTTACATTCAACAGCTGGTTCTGTTAGTGAAACACTCTGCTGTTAATGTATGCACACACACGGGCACAGCCTGGTGTGAGCATGCAACTTTGGGTTAAAGCCACCACTGCTTTATAAATTGTGCACAATCATCCCTAATCTTTGCGAAATACAAAATACAGTTTGCTCTCTGTTGCCTGTTCTGCACAGCCCTTTCATTACAGAAACATCTGTTAGAAGTGCTTTAGCTGAGAGCTCGTCAGACTTTCCATTATAAACCCCCATATTCAAGGGGTTACTGCAACTGAGCCATAAAAAGTTGCTCCAGGCTCAAACTTGGCATAAAAGGTCTCCAGTGGGAAAATTACTTTTTTTCTAAGCCCAAAATGTTAAAATACATGCAGTTAAACAAAATCAATTCACTTTTCTTCAGAGACTGCCTCTCCTGATTCTATGTGTTAGACTTACTTATATGTACTAACATTGTGCATGAGCCTTTAAAAGCAAGCTATTGATAAATTAATTCATTAAGGTCTTTGTTAAAATAAAGTCACTAAATTCACAGGCTCACTGATTCATTTAAAATATAAGTGGCCAGATGATTTCAGATAGAAAAGCAGCTACCATATGGAAAATATAATATCCATCCGTATAAAAGAGCAAGGTGGGGGGGGAAGTACTTTTAGGTCATATTTTCATCCTCAGCTTTAACTAACTTTTCTCTTGCAGACAATGGATTTACCCCTGGGCTGACAGTAGGATACAATGACAAATATGACCTGAGGGCAAGTAGAGAAGCTATTTTTTTTTCAGAGGCAGCCTGCTCTAGCAGGATGGTGGAGATTAGCAGAAAGATGTTAAGTAGGAGGAAATATGCTTGTTTAGAGAAGATAAGCAGGGGCAGGTGGGGGTGTGCTTGTGTGTGTTTCGCTCTACTGTACTGATCAAGGCAGTTAAGGCGATCCACTGATCCACAAGCAGCAGTACAAACAAAAATCCTTCATGCAGCCTGGGGACAATGAAGAAGAGGCAGAAACCATAGGAAAGTTCAATTTAGGAAAGACTGGTCTGCACGTAGAGGAAGATGAAGCAAAGCTAAAACCCAGGAGACCTTTGAATTGAAGAAGGGTTCATTTTTCAAGCTTGAGGCTAAGAGCAGTGCTGATGTTCAGCAAGGCAGCCCCTGGGTATAGAATGAGCAAAACTCTTGTTACACCATTAATTGTACTGCACCCAGCAGCTGCAGCAACAGACCTCACTGCTGATCCTGCAGGAATTTAAGCCCATGAGTAATCCCATTTAAATTAATGGGATTATGCCTCAGAAGTGTAGAGTTAAGCATATGTGTATTGGTTTGCTGGAACAGGCCTGGCGGGACAAGCAGGCTCACAGAGCACCCTGCCTGCAGTGTTGATGCTCTTTGTGCTGCCATCCCACAGCTCCTGCTCTTCCATCCACCCAGCCATTGGGAAGGAAGGCTGAGAATGAGCTCTAAGGTCTCTAAGGAAAACCTCGAAACTGGGGGAAGTCACACAGTGATTCACCATTGAATGAGTGCCACCATTGAGTGGCACCATTTCCTCTGAGTCAGTCCTGAACAAAAGTCCCAGCACAGCTTTAAGATGGGAAACTGCGGCTGGATGTGTGGTCCCATGGTGGAGATGGAAAACAAACATCCTGCTGGTGACCGTCACATAAGGTCTCAGTAGCTCATTTGGAGGGTTCGTTTTTTCACCCTGGTGTTTCTGGCCAAGATCCAAATGCTGTAATTCCAGCTTTCTGCTTCACCTTCCCAGCATGGGCTCTGGCTGTCTTGTAGCCTTGGTTGCATTTCTGAACACCAACAAGCAGCTGCTGGAGCCCTGATGGGTGAGGGACAGCAGCTCTGTACACACAACAGATGACCCAGACACCCCTAGAGAACAAGCATGACGTGGAGAAACAACACTGCAACCTTCACTCATGCTGAGGAGAGCTTTGGTTTCTATTAAAATCAGACATTGCTCAGCATGCTTGACTACAGCAAAGTGGCTCCCCAGCCTTCACTGACATTGGAACAACTCAAGATTTCACTACATGTGAATGTTCCCTTTAATCCACTCCAACGCTTCAGCTCTAGCAGTGAGCTCAGAGAAAAGATGTGAACATAGTGCTGTACCTTATGTGAGTAATGCACATATTACATCCTGCCTGTGGATGTAAGAGGAATATTTCACCACTTCTTGTGAAATAACTTGCTATCAGCATGCGGCATGTTTGAGAGGCTCCTGATTTTTGGGCATTGGCCAATCTCCTCCAGAGCTCTGGAGTTAACACCGCCATCAACTGATGCATTGTGTCACACCCTCTCCTGAGCATCAGGAGCTCCTAGAAAGGAACAACTCAGACAAGGAATCAGTCACTTAAGTCATAGGTTATCTGAAGTGAAGGCTACCCATGGCTTCCTTCCTTTTTCCTGTTTTTTGCAACTTTCTTCTGTGGCAGTTATCACCATATTTCTTAGGTCAAGAACACTCAGATGACCCCTCCTCATACTATTAATTATTATTATTATGAAAATATTTAAGTCCTCTAAATTAGAAAGAGTGTCCCAAACATCAGATATTTGACTGGCTTGCTCCCCAGCAATTCAGTTTTCTGTTTTTGCTTTAGGTGAACTATGCAAATACATGTTTTGACTGGCTAAAAAAAAAAAAAAAAACTCTTCTTTTAAACATAAACAAATATTAAAAATCTGACAACAAAAGCTGACATTAAGTAGCTGGAAATCTGAGATAGATATCAGCTAAAAGGAATTTCCTGCTGCTACTATGTGTATTTCTACCTTTAATCACTGTCATATTATTTTCTTATCCCTGCTTGTCCTCCATGGCATTATATAAGCAGGTATCAGACAGGTCCTAAAGAAGCCTTTTAGAACAGACCAATCTTTTAAGATTCACATTTTCTGTAAAAAAGGAATAATGTTCACAAAAGTTATATACTAGTCTATGTATTGAAATACTTTTCCTGGGCAGTTATATGTAATATCAACTCAACTTTCCATTTCAAATTCAAACATGCTCATCTCTACAAGTCCAATTAAAAAAAATATTTTTCTTTGCACATTCTTTTTGTGGAAGTGATGAAAATCATCTATTTAAAATGAATGGGAATGGATGTGAATCTGTTACTTTAGCAAGAAACAATCTGGTATTTCCATAAGCAATTAGACTATGTTAATAGTCTATAATCTATCATGCCAAGAAATGACAGAAGCAACTTCTAATCTATATAAAAGTGTCAGGGGTTTAGCTGATGTTTCTCCTTTACAGAAAAGATAACTCACATGTCCATCTGGATCTAACTCAGCTGTTGTGAAAGAGCAGCATCAGCATCCAGAACAGCAGAAACAGCAGAGAGTCAGAGTTCAGGTCCCAGTGCCATCCTGTTGTTTCTGCAAAAGCAAGGCAAATGACCCTGGAAAAATACATCAAAATGCAGCAGGGAGAGGTGTTATCCTTGGCTGTAAAGCTCTCTCTGAAGTAATCACCATGGGTGTTGGTTTGCCTTTCTTTTATTTTGCTTTTAAATAAGATCTGTGATCCTGTTAGCATTTTGCATGTCACAGTGAAACTTCACCCTAGAAAGAGACTGGGATGGAAATTCCTCAGCTGTGGTCCATGGCACAGTGGTGAGCTCACTGTGCCTGCAGTATGCTGACTTGCATCCTGGACTTCAGCTGAAAGGAGCAGAGCCAAGGGAAGGAGAAGAGATGAGATAAACAGAAAAAGCAGAAACCATGGTCAACTTTTACAGGAAGATCAATACCCATATTCCTCTAAAGACCTCTTTAAAAGAGGCACAAATGCTTTTTCAGTATGGTTTTCCATGTAATGTAAATTGCCACAGTGATGTTACATAATGACTTGAAGGATAAGTGCCCATGAGGCAATTTCTTTATTGAGATGTGGAGCTCATCACAGAAAAGCTGGAAAACACCTGTAGGTGTGGGAATAAGTTTCTACTTTTAGTGGAATAATATAGTCGGGTCATTGTTCCAGCTTTTCAAGATCCCATAGCATATAACACCTATTTCTGTCCGTCCTCTGAAGGATCCCTTCCTTTTTTTTCCCACAGATGAGATAATTTATCTGACATTTAGCAGAAGAAAAACCATTAAACCACATAATCAAGATGGCCCATGATGATCAGAAGCCAAGAGATATTGGCAAAGGGAGGAAATTATATGTGTGAAATGCAAGATTATGCCAATCTTGAGATGCAGTGCTAGAATTGGCTTTCAATGGACCATGTATGTTGTATTCCCTGTGAATAGGTACAGCACTGAATGATTCAGAAGTCTGACCTGAAGACCAAAAAATGGAGGGAAAGTTTCCTATTGACTTCATGGCCTTAGGATTACAAGCTTTTTGCAAGAAATTGATTACTGAAATAGCCTCAGCCATATGAAACCCCTGAGAAATATAGTTCACTATGCTGTAGCTATTTCTGCCACTGCTTCTACCTTAGCTGTCTGTCTCAGGCTGATCTATTTTAAATAATTATTTCTTTCTGGAACTTAAAGGCTTGAGTCATCCAAGATGATGAATTTGCAGGGAAAACTCCTTTTCCACCTCCTCCCTCCTCCCCCCGCCACTTCCATTACCGCACTGTGGAGGCCTTGTACATGAAACTTCACTCCTCCATTAGAACTTGAAATTTGACAGTGGTTTGAAATTCAACAGTTTGAATATGGCTTTTCAAACAGACATATACTTTCACATCTTTGAAAGCCAATATATACCACAGAATCACAGAATAAGCTGAGTTGGAGACCCACAAGGATCATGGATCCAACTCCTGACCCTGCACGGCACCATCCCCAAAAGTCACACCACAGCGCTGTCTAAACACTTCTTGAATTCTCTAAGTCTTGGGGCTGTGACCACTCTCCTGGATCGCTTCTTCCAGTGCTCTCTGCCTCTGACTGAAGAAACTCTTTCTAATATCTAAACTAAACCTCCCCTAAGCCTCCTCTGACGCAACTTTAAACCGTTTCCTCAGGCCCTTTCACTGGTCACCACAGAGGAGAGATCAGTGTCTGCCCCTCTGCTTCCTCTCACGAGGAATGAGGTCTCCCCTCAGTCTCCTCCAGACTGAACAGAACAAGTGATCTCAGCCGCTCCTTATAGGGTTTCCCCTCAAGGCCCTTCACCGTCCTTGTTGCCCTCCTTTAGACAAGCTCTAACAGCTTGATGTCTTTCTTACATTGTGCCACCCAAAACTGCCCCAGCACTCGAGGTGAGGCTGCCCCAGCCCAGAGCAGAGCAGGACAACCCCCTCCCTTGCCTGGCTGGCGATGCTGGGCTGATGCCCCCAGGACAGGGCTGGCCCTCCTGGCTGCCAGGGCACTGCTGGCTCTGTTCAACTGCCCCCAGACTAGGAGCCCTGGTCCCTTTTCATGGCTCTGCTTTCCAGCCTCTCATTCCCCAGTCTGGCTGTACATCCAGGGCTGCCCTGCCCCAGGTGCAGAATCCAACACTTTCCCTTGTTCAACTTCTGTGATTCCCCAGTCCTCTGATTTGTTGAGGTCTCTCTGCAGGGCCTCCCTTCCCTTGAGAGTCAATGGCTCCTTCCAATTCTATATCATCTGCAAACTTGCTTAGTATCCCTTCCAGTTTTGCATCCAAGTAATTTATGATGATTTTGAAGAGCCCAGAGCCTAAGAAAAATCTAGGTTTCTGACCAAAATTGCCTAAGACACCCTTGCCATGTAGGATATGCCAGCTCTGAGCTGACCAGGGCTGATCTAGACTGCAACTGGGTCAGTGCACAGACATCTGAGAACTGCAAAACTCACCCCAGCTGAGAAGAGAGGGAGGGTAAATCAGGGAAGAATCAAGCGAAAACTACATAATCACATATCCAACAGGGATGGGAAGAAACTTAAGTGACCAAAGATGGGGAAGAAGCAGCTCTGCCACAGCTCTACCCACGCAGCTTTTAGTGACTGATCTACACTCTCTTACAGTATGGTTATATTTTACAGTATGCATTGAATTTTAATTTTTCTGTGCAGATTTCACAGCCTTCCTTCCTCCTGTGGCTTTTACTACCCAAGAAGGGAGAGAGGCGGAACAAAAAGCTGCAAACCAAAGGGAGTGTGGGTGTGAGGGGGTTTATGTGTGCTTTGGGTTTGAAGCTTTGGCCTGAAAAGAGATATTTCTGTTAACAGACTACAAAAGATGGATGATTTGCTGTACTGAAAAAGTTAGAAACTCCTGCAACGTCAACACAGTTCATTGAAAGTTAAGAGGGGGCGTGTTATTTTTAGGTGCTAAGTAATTCACAACATTTTGTGTTTAAAATAAAATATTCATCTGTATCATTATGAGTCATCTTTGTTCAGATAGTTTACTAAAATATTCTCCTTATGTAATACTATCATCCAACATGCCTGAGATCTATATTTTATTTCAAAGTTGGTGTACAACAGAAAGTCAACAGATATATTTGTGTTTTTAAGGTTAATGGCGAAACAATATTTCAGGTATAGTCACTATTAACAAGTTGTAAAATGTTGACTTCCCTTTCTATATTTCAAATATTCTGTGTCCTTTCTATTATTATTTTTCTTCTGCAGTTTATGTGCTGTACTCCTGCAGCCAGGAACATGTGTTTCCAATTACTTGAGCTTTCCATACCAGCTTTGCGTTGAATAGCAACATTTTTTTAAGGTACAGCTCCTCCTCCCACAGAAGTTAATATTCCTCTCCTTTTGCATTAAGCTAACAGCAGTGGCTCTCGATTTCAGGCTTATTTTAGAAATCATTGGATTGGGAGCTCCCCCATACAAGAATATTGCTTTCTTCTAAATGTCTTGTACATTTCAAGTGAGAAAACCAAGCTTTCATATTGAATGTATAAGAAGTCTTGAAGCAAGACAGGGAAAACTGATGTAATCCAGTCTGCCTTGCATGACATTTTCTCTAGTTTCTTATACAGCAAAGAATCCAAGTTGACCACTAGAGCCCCAACGGTAGAAATATGAGACATCATCCCATCCTTAAAAGATATGCTTAGGCCTTACAAATCCCATTCCTGGAGCATCTGTGCAACCTGTGTCCGAGTAATGTCTTGTAAGGTCATACATTGTGATTATGACCGTTTGTACATGGAGAACTGAGGCAGATAGATGTTTTTGCCTCTGTGTTGGCTTAGGGCTCAAGTTTGTATTTGACTTTTCTGCACATTTCTGGGAGAAGAGGAATATGAAGGTCCTTGAATGTTTCCTGAGGAGGGCAACAAAACCAGTGACAGGGCTGGAAGTCATGTCCTGTGAGGAGCAGATGTGGGCTTTGGAGAAGAGGAGGCTGAGGGGTGACCTCATGGTCCCTAACAGCTTCCTGAGAAGGGGCAGGAGAGATAGAGGTGCTGAGCTCTTCTCCCTGGGATTCATTAGTAGGATATGGGAATGGTTTAAAGGTGTACCAGAAGAGGTTTAGACTTGATATTAGGAAGCATTTCATGGAATCACAGTCATTTTAGGTTGGAAAAGACTTTTAATACCTTCAAGCCCAACCATCAACCCAACACTTCCAAGTTACTATTAAACTACAGCAAACTGCTACTAACCCTAAGTGCCACATTTATATGTTTTTTTTAAATACCTCTAGGAATGGTGACCCAACCACTTCCCTTGGAAACCTGTTCCAATGCTTAACCACCTTTTCTGTGCATATTTTTTTCCAGTGTCCAATCTAAGCCTCAGCTGGTACAACTTGAGGCCATTTCCCCAGGTCCTGACACTTGTTACCTGGGAGGAGGGACTGACCCCCACATCTCTGTAACCTTCTTTCAGTTGTAGAGAGCAATGATGTCTCTCCTGAGCCTCCTTTTCTCCAGGTTAAACATCCCCAGCCCCCTCAACTGCTCCCCATAGGACTTGTGCTCTAGACCATACCCAGGCTGCTTTGCCCTTCTCTCAACATGTTTCAGAGGGTGTCAAAACAGTGGAACAATCTTCCAAGAAGGGTGGTCAACACTCCAAGCCTGTCAGCGTTTAAGAGGTATAAGGGCATGCCCTTAATGGCATGCTTTAAGCCCTGAAGTGGTCAGGCAGTTGGACTAGATGAACATTTTAGGCCCCTTCCAACTGAAATTTCCTATTCTATTGATCATCTGCATCAATTAGACATTGGCTTTCACTCAGGCTTCAGTCTGAGAAAGGCCATGGGCTCACCATACAGAGAAAAATCAGGCACAGAGCTGTAAACTGAGATGCAGACCTACAGACAGTGCAACCATAACCAACATAGAACACCTAACAAGAAAATGGACCCCAACCTGAGGCACAGTTCATCAAGGTAAGAGGTGTAGCCAGAGAGACTCAGGCTGTGTCTTGTCTGAGCAGAAGGTACAGGGCAATGTTTGAGTGGAATGGAGTAGGGTTACTGCACATTCATCCTGCTTCAGGTTGGGATTAAGACAAAACACAACTAGACAGCTGTTTGGCTGTGCCCCTGCATTTGTCACTTTAAGTGAAGTTTGAGCAATTTGATCAAGGCCAGCGTAAGAGCTTGAACTTGGCATTATCCATGAACCTGCTTAATGAAACTTCATTAACAATTTAATCTGCCTCCTAGGACTGGCTAGGGATCAGAAGGGGCAAGCTACTGAGTGTGGTCTGAGCCCCAGGCAGCAGAAAGACCAGTCAGAAGGTGTTAAGGTGTTTGGAATAGGTTATAAACTTCTGGCCTTTAGTCACTGAGTAACCAAAGATTGACTAGCAGATCTCTCATCTGACCTCCATGAGAGGAAAAGTCACGATCCCTTGTTTGCGTGAAGAACCACATGAACACTACTTTGTGGTTGCTCTGAACACTGGGGAGTATGGGTACCTCCATCTGAAGTACGAAGCTGCTGAGGCAGTGTGTGCTGAAATTACAACATAGGAAAGCAAAATATTTAGCACAAGAAGAGTCATTCAGAAAGGGGATTAATTAATGCATGGTGTTGTATCATCTTGCTCCATGGATGTGCTTTGTAGACCTCAAACAGACACTGTGTTTTAAGCCTCCAATGATAATATGGCAGAGCATAAATGAGAGATCCTGGTGAGCCAGGATGAATGTTTCAGCTGGTGAGCACTTGCAGAGGGATTCACAGCAAGTGAGAGTGGGATGAAGACAGCCACCACCTCCCACAAGAGATGAAGGAGCTTTTCCCAAAGAGAAGCCTATAACCAGCGTGCAAGCCAGAACAGTGATGTGACGAGGAGAAATATGGAAATGAGACATCTGCAGAGCCCATTCCTTCTCTGGGGAAGTGCTGCAGTCTCTGTGGCAATAGTGAGTCTCTTCCCTAACCACTATTTCTCCCCAAAACCTCTCTGATGCTGGTCTCAGGTGCATTGGTAGCAGAGGATAGGCACTGCAGCCCTTCTGAGGATGGTCAGAAGTTTCTGACCAGCACTTTCTGACTCATTGGGTCTAACAGAGGCCACCCCACCACCCATGCTACCTTGGTTTTCTCCCTGCAAAAATCACATCTTTCTGCAGCAGTCCCAGCCTTCTGCTGGCCCATCTCCTTCTCATCTACATACATCAGGGCTGTAACATGCAGACTTCTATTTTATCCTTTGGCTTTGTTTCTCAGTCCTGTTTCCTCATCAGCATTCTAGGGTTTGGATTTTGATGACACACACGCATGCATATGCATAAGCATAAAAATCTAAACTCTTAATCAATTACAGCCATGGGGAAAAAAAATAAAATTGAGTTCATCGTCCTTTTTGTAGTCACGTTTCCATGATGGCAATCACCTGTTCCCAAAAGTTGTGAATACAACTAAAACAACATTATTTTCCCAGTGGCCTTTAATTTTCTGGACCACCCTAAAACTCTCCACACTAACAACTCACAGCCTATGTTGCATCCAAATATTCAGTGATTAGAGCATGTGATGCTTGCAGCATTTATAACAGTGTTGACTCTCACATGTCTATGACAAGTCTCATGGCACCCATCCATACTTTCAAATGCTCAGCTCCTTGTGATAAGGGATTGAAAAAAAATATAGCACTAATTTTTATGTATACATTTAGTCTTCATTTGTAAAAATAGCTTAAAATAATTGCTCATATGACTTCCAAAGGCCCAGATCATGAGAAGCTTATGTCACTTTTTTTAAAAGTCCCCTAATTGCTAAACAAATCTGGTGATCAACTGGGATTTGTCATACTGTTTGTTAATGTCTGGAATTCTTAACTTCTGTTTGTCATTTAACTTTTCTGTAACAAACCAGTGACACCACATTTTCAACCATTCTTTTTCAACCATTTTTTTTAAAAAGAAAATCAAGGAAAACTTTAGTGACAATTGGAGAATAAGCCTGGTGTGGCGCTCATTTGTCGAAGGTGTCCTTCCAACCAAGCTGTTTCAGCACGACTGACATCCTGGAAACCTATAGAGAATGATGTAGAGAGAGTCAGATTTCTCCACACAACATTGTTATTGCAGCTTGGGTCTGTGGTGCATAATTCAGCTTATAATTGTCTCTCAACATTATCTGGACTGTCTGCATATCTTTGGGAAAAGATGAAGCCAACAGCTACTCTGACACCATGGAGACCTCTCCACATGACATCTGCTCTCTTTAGTACCCTGTACTGTATATTTCTGTACAGCATTTTTTGAGCAGAACTGGTTAAAAAAATTGTTTGTACATGTCTTTGGTTTCCTCCCTTCACTTGCCACATTGGAAAGAAAATATGGGGGGAAGGGGGAAATGAGGGCTGTGAAAATACTCCCCATTTTTGCCATTGTAACAAGGAACAATGAAGGAGAGGCAAGAGGAAATGCTTCAAGGTTTGGGGTGCTTTATTATTTCAAAGAAGAAAACTAAAAACAGTTGAAAATGAAACATGCACAGCCTCCTGTGCATTAGTGCAGCCTGTAGGTACCACTAAGGGTCAAGTGCTTCTTGTCAAGGCACTTTCTAATGTCTGGACCTTTTCATAACGTCAAGAGGTGCTATTTGCTTAATAAATGTACAAACATGTTGTTAAACTTGTTAGAACACAGCTTCAGCTGTATTTCACTGAATGAACAGTGGGGAAAGTGGCAATGTTTCTTGTGTAATGCAAGAGCACATGGTTTGTGCTGGATGGAGGGGGCTTGGTGCTTTTCCTAGTGCAACACTGCCAGCAGGGATGCTGATCTCAAAAGTAAACCTCCTTGGCTGCTCATTTAGGAAGGAGCAGGACTAGTAATAAAAGTGGCAGGGATCTCCAAGGAAATGTTAAAATTGAAAGCCAGTGCACAAAGAGATTTGTTTTGTAACGCAGCAAGTCTCTAAACAAGTTAATTACTGAAGTTTTCAAGAAAAATAGTGATTATATCTTATGGTAAGTTGTGTCAGCATTCATGAAATCCTTTGTTTTCTACTAATTTTCTCTAATGTTTGCAAAGTTTTAGTGTATGCTGTAGTAAATCCAGGTGGAGTCACAGTGTGATTAAGGAACGTGGTTTAGTGTTTTTCTCTGACATCCAGTTTCTGGTAGCTAGAGAGAGAGTGGTCTAGGATGGCTGAGACACAGAGCTGGCCATGCTCTGAAGGGAAAATACATTGGTTTCATATGAATATATTAAGTCATTTTTTTCAGGGATGTAAAGCCTCCAGGTGACAGAAGGGTGCAGAATGACAAAATGGGGACCTGCAATTTCTTTCTCCAAATGTTTTAATTATTCTGTTGAAATCTTCTCCAAATCCAGTAAGTAGGGCAGTAAAGAACTGATCTGTCTTTCAAATCTATAATGAAAAAAACCAAAATCTTAACTATTATGATGATGGGGCCTGTAATTGAAACATGAAAAGTAATAGAGCTTGGGGCCTCATAGGTTGATGATAACTTTCTTGAGCATTTTGTTCATGATCTCAATAATAATTTCATGTGATTTATCTTTCATATGCATAGCTAAACCCTTTTAATCTTTAATGAACTGGCTTGTCTTAATTCAGTGGCCATAGAGTTCTTTGTGGAAGAAGTGACAATTTTATTATCAGCCCTAGGAATACACAAAGCTACATCCTGGGGATATAGAGCAAGCAATCAGAAAGCTCAGCTGCTGCGGGTACATCAAGGGTGGATGTGGTTGTGGGATTTTCCCAGTTTAAAAGCAAGCATCTACACATCTGTACTAAGTAAAGCCACTAGCCTTTTTTTTCCCTAAGGTGATGGGGGATTTTTTGCAGCTGCTGTGCCCTTCCAGGAATCTTTACCTACTCTTTAGCTTTGATAACTCTTCTTGTCTGAGTTTGAAAATGTCTTTCTTCCCAATTTCTGCTGGAATGTTTCTGTAAAGTTTATTATTGTCAGCTTAATTATTTTGCCTACCATGCTGTCCCTGTTCTCCCTTTATCTCGAGGTGGACAATAACATCTTTTTGTAGAGTTTTTCAAAACAAATATCTCATAAAATTAAACTTTTCACAATAAGCACATTTTTTCTACTTATTTTTAAACTGGAAAACCAGAAAAGTGTATATATATATTTTTTATGGTTCCTTCTGGAAATTGTTGGAGATGTATTATAAACTCATAGTTTTCCATTGAATGAAAATTATTCCTTCCTCCCCCCCGCCCCCACTTTTGAATTTTTTTGTAGACAGAATCCCACTTTGCAGCACTTGCTCTTCTGCTTGCAGCCTATTGAAGGTAGCTGGAGGACACTGGTCTTTTCAATTATTGCTTTATCCCCTCTCACCTTGACCTAACTCTGCCCTGGTAGGGAATGTTTGCCTACCTCTAACTGATTTACAGCAGATGTTAGTGGTAATAAATTATATCCCACTTCCCCCAGCTCCTTTTTTTTTCCTAGAGCTGCTTGAACATTTTCAAATGAAAAGTCTCTCAATCTTAAAAGACTTTTTTTTGGTCAAAATGCATATTTTGAAGTTTTATGCCTATTTTCTCTCTTTTTTAAACTTTCTTTCCAGTTATACTGAAATGGCTGCATTTTTTATCTTTTCTCTATTTTTTGCTTTCCTTTTGCTACTGCAAAGAGTGGCACTAAGGAAAAAATACAAGAAAAGAGAAGGTGAAAAATATTATGACAACAGAAGAACTTCTATGGGAAAAAAGTGAATAACTGAAATAGCTCACTGGCAAAGCACATGGAACAAGAAAAAAAAGAAAAAAAATTCAACCTTGACATGTTTTAATTTTTCCCTGTTTTTCCACCAGCTCCCTCCTGACGTCATCAAGCAACCATTTGGTCCTTGTTTCATGCAGCACATGCTAGGCAAGCAGATGACTTCATGCCTCTAGAATCAAGTATTTATTCTACCAGCTCTTTGCACAGATGCAGCCACCAGTGCTCCAACCACACTCATGGGGACTGACCCCCATCACCAGCCTCACGCTTTCCAAAAAGCAATAGGGGAACAACTGGGAACATGAGGACTCAACTTGAAAGATATTTCCTGAGTCAGAATTAGATTGGAGACCAGATGAGATTTCCTGATGAAGGGATGCCCCCAAAGGCCCATTTTCCCCCCCAGTTCTGCTGCCATTCCCTACACTCAACACAACCCAACTCCACAGTCCAGGCATGATGTCCAAGCCTGGCCATTTCCAGGGAATGCTGTAACCAATGCTGGTTTGCCAGAGCTTCTGTCTTTGAAATAATACAGAAACACTGCAAGTAGTAGAAGGTGCTGAAGGAAGCCTTTTCCTATAGTGCTCCTATTTTGTTCCTAGCAGGAAACTTAATATAATGATACAGGTTAATATGGCATGTGGGACTCACATTAGGGCCATTTCAGATGAGATAATTGCCAATGCCTTAAGTGAGGGGACCAGCCAGTAGCTATTACCTCTGTGTCATTACTTCCACCAGCAAGTGAAATTCAAGGTACTAATTTTGATTTTTTTTTTTAATTATTATTACTATTTCTATGAAGTCTTAGGAGTAACAGAAAATCTAAACACATGATGTTTTTTCCCTAACATGGTTTAGGCAGGACTGTCCCAAAAAGTCAATTTTCAGAGAGAGGAAGAGTTTTTGGAAGTGGGCCCTTGCCTTAGGAGTCCATTACCTCTGGAAAGCAAAAAAGGCTGCAATTGTCTTCCTCCAGAAAACACAGTGAAATCCCCATTCTCCAAGCATGTAGGGGCTTAATCGTGTGTGTGTACTTGTAATACTACTATGAATTTAAATTTGGCAGCTCTCAGGTAAACTTCACTTTATTAGTTACATCTATGGGAGCAAAGGGTCAGCTCTATGCAGTATTATTGCTTCTCCTTGCCTTTGTCACTAGCTAAGAGCTTTACATTAATAGTGTAACCAAGGCAGATCATATAAAAGAAATAAATTAAGAAGCCTAATGGTGATATTTTTATGATGAGTGAACCACAAGACACAAAGTATATATTCTGAAAATAACCAACCAAACAGGCTTCATCTTAATTTTGCTAGGGACTGCAGAGTTTGTTCCTCAATTCATAGAATCAGACGATAGTTTGGGTTGGAAGGGTCCTTAGAAGTTATCTAGTTCCAGCCCCTCTGCCATGGAACTAGATTCCCTGACAAAATGGCATAAATGGAGTCTCTAAACACCCCTTTTGAGTTTAGCAGCCTGTCCCTACAATTTCTAGGGCAGGAAGCAGGGCGTCCCCACTGTACCAGCTTGGAGTAAGCCATCAAATATCCCACAATATATGGGAAATATCCCACAGACAGCCATACAAATCCTGTGTTACAGCAAAAGAGAAGTGGAAAAAGAACCAAGTAAAACTAGCTCAGGACCACCAGGTATCCAGGTAGCAGCAGCACACAGGACTTCGGGCAGGCTGCTGCAGGGCTCAGGGTGCATCTCCTTCTCAGAGGAGGAAAATTAGGAACATTTTCACCAAAGCAGCACTGTGTAGAAATCAGTGGAGTTTAAAAAGGCGAGGGCAGGGCTGAATGCAGGGCTGCTGCTCAAGACTTCAGAGCGCTGAGGCTGTGGAGCCCCCCGGGCAGCTTGTGTTTCCAGGCGTGTCAGAGCGCAGATCTGGTTTCAGGCTCGGCCACGGGCAGGCAATGGGTTAACAGGGACGCTGCACGTTAACTGTATCTGTGGAGATTATGGCATGTTTATCCAGTGTTCAGATTTCCTGTCTGAGTGTTTGGATTTCCTGAAATCCCTGCTATCAGCCCAAGTGCTGTCCACCGAGCAGACCTTTTTCTCTCTCTCTCTTCCCCCTACCCCACCCCCCGCTTTTTTTTTTCTTTTTTTTTTTTTTTTTAACTTTGCTCACATGGTAGGTTTTCCTTCCTGCTCTTTCCAGTTGTAGTGCCTGTGTCTCCTCACCGGTCAGGACATTTATGGATGCTGATCAACACTCTTAGGCTCCAGAACTCTGAGGATTGCCGTACATTGGATTTCCTTTTTATTATTATTATTTTATTTCACAGTATTTTATCATTTTGTGGCTAAAAAAAACCTGAAGAAACATGCTCTTTTTCAGCTGCCCATGGGAGAATATGTTTTAGTCTGAGATGGAATAATGGCCTTAGGCTTGAGGAGCAAATCTGGAATGGGAATTCAGTCTGCACACGTCCTGGTGAGTTACAGCGCGTCGGGGCTGAGCGTGGCTGGTGAGGAGCAGCTCAGACAGGGACAAAGGCTGAGCCCGTCCATTCCATGTGGCTGCCGAGCAAACTGCGAAAAGCAGATGGGTGAAGCTGAACTCAGAACTTCTCCCCAAAAGAACAACCGAAGTCCATTTCTTAGTTCCTGAAAATGCACACACTGCTCCACAGCCCATGTCTAGGTGAACTTCGCAGCAAAAATGTGTAAGGCCGGATTCTGTGAGTCCTTTCTCATGTAAGAAACTTCTACTCACGTAAACAACCTCAGTGACTTTAAAAAGAGCTCATGTAAAGAAAGCACTTGCAGAATGGGGCCCCCATTGTAAATTTCTATGTCTCACTCTCTGCAAAAATTAATTTTAAAAGAAAACCGAGCATTTTCTGATTGTCTTTGCATGTTTTCTTGGCCTTTTACATTTTATTGTGGATCTAGATTTAAGTTTTAAGAAGAATCCGTGTGCCAACTATTTGCCCTATTGTCTCTTAAATAAGTTTGCAGTAGGAGTGACAGTGTATTCCATGCAGCAGTTCTGGGAGGCCAGAAAGGGGCTTTCTGTTGTTGGAGGGAAAATGCTGAGTGCTCTGCTGCTCTGAATGAGCAGGAAAGCTGCATTCAGACATGGGGCTTAGCTAAGGTTTTAGCTTCGTTTTTGGATGTGAGAGTTCATGATGACATTATCAGCCTTAGATGGTTTTAGCTAAACCACAGTCACAAATGCAATGAATTGACCAGTCTCAAAATCAGTAACGCAGAATTTGAAAAGGAAAAAAAATCTTCCTTTCAGGACTCTGAAACAGATTTCATTATTGGCATCCATGGAAGTTTTTGCTGGAATAAGTTGTGGAAGATAAAGCACCATCATGTTGCAACTTTTGTTCTGTCCCATGGCTGGAGGCTGTGGTTGTGCTGAACATTCCTAAGCTGCTCACTGGAGCCAGTCCAGGGATTTGATTCTCTAATTGTAGGGGAAAAACTTGTTTCAGGAATTGTGTAGATGTAGAGAAACATCTTTAGCAAAGCCAGTTTTTTATAGTAATTTTACTTTTTTATAGTAATTTTACTGTTTTTCTTAGACTATTGAACAAATCCTGAATTCTAGTGTACAGCACTGCATGTCAAACAAGAGACTTTGATATTTAATTTTTTTTTGGGGGGGTTAGTAGGACAAAATACTTTCCTTCTTATACCAATAAAGGAAAAGAGCCATTTTCCAAGTTCTTTGCCAAGCTTTCAGATCTGAGGTTTTAAACTAACTGCCTGGTGTGACAGCTATCTGTACAACCCTTTGAACATGATCCCACTGCTCATCTTCAAGGTTTTGTTTGCTAAAAGCGGACAGTTTTCTGGAGGAGCCAGACCAAACTAATGTCTGCCTGGGAACCTCCAGGAATTGAGTTTTAATTATTGACATGGGGCAACAGTGGTCAATGTGTATTGATATGGTGGCATTTTATGCATTGAAAGGTCAGTTCTTGCTGTGTATGTAGGATATACTCTCATTCTAGTGCGTTGACTGTCAAAAAAAAAAGACAGGAGAGCCAAGGAACCCCTCACCTGAATTAGACTGGACCATGGTGTCCTGCCTTGCAGTTACCATGCAGTTTGATGGTCTGTGGTTGTGGATGTGATCAAACTGGCTGTAGCAGAAATGTGCTCCTCTCAAAGATAGCAGAAGGGTCAAATGTCATCAATGATCCATGAACTGCAAAAAATACAGATGAGGAGTCAGGGGAAATGTGAAGACTCATCTAAGTCTACCCAAATCTCCTAGCTTTAGAAATTTTGTTTGCCTTCCTATGAACAATATCCTTGATACTGGGTCAGTTGTGGGATTTTTGGCCCCTTTTTTCAGGACTGTCAGAACTTTTCTGGTTTCAGCCAGGTTGGAAATGCTGTGGGAATAGTTCTTTTGGTGGTATTTTGGAATTTCCTCTTCTGCTCACACCCAGAGCAGGAAGTGCAGAAGCACAACCTTCAGCTCATTGTGTACGGGTTTCTTTTTATAAACCTGAATTCTCTACCCGCCCCTCTCCTTTTTTTTTTTTTTTTTTTTTTTTCCTAATAGCCCTCATATAGGATTAAGGCTCTGTTGTATTTAGACTTATATTTTTTTAATAAATTTTCATATTACAATACTGAGAAATAGTTCCTTGCTAATTCCTTAATAAGTGATTATCACACTAATTTTCAATTGTCCAAGTGCAATATTCCAAATCCCACATTCAATAATGTCAGTGTGCTAATGCCCCCCAGTAGCTGCTTCTGCTGGCATTTACTCCTGAACCTTCAGCAGCATGAGGACTAACTGGAGAGCAGGATCTACCTACTCAGTTGCCCATGAAGAAAATCTGCAAATTCTTCTTTTATTGTAACGAACTGCACCATTAAACTCTCTAAGATTAGACATTTCTTGCTTTAATGTTCTTTCCCTCACACATTTTACTTTTCTGCATCAGTGAGGAGGTTTGACTCATGCGCCCTCACTCCATGTGTCCAACTCACTCACCATCACGACTGCCAGTCCTCCTGCCTTTCTTGCTATTGTTGGCAAGTATGGATAAACAATTTTGACAGGTACAGAGTCCTGCAGAGCTAACTTCATAAGCAGAGTGATGTTTCACTGCTCAGATGATGAATGGACCAGAGGAATTAAACCACTTTCACCAAAAATGTCCCCCACATCCAAAAATTTTTAACCCTTCCTCTTCATGCAGTTTTCCTCAAAAAGCAGAGAATTCTTGTTTCACACCTGAGAAAGCAGATCACGTTTGGATTGCATCTTCCCCCTCAAGACTATCCTAGCCATGCTGTGAGCCCTTAATTTGCCATTTTAGAAATGAAAATAAAGTTAAGTTGGATCTTAAAGTTGGTCAATGGCAAAATAATTATCTCTATCTCCATTTGGGTCCACTCTCAGATACACTACATGAACAGCTCTGCCAGTCATGATTGGAAACTCTCCATGAGTTTGTAAGACAATTTGCTCCTCAACAGTTTCATAGACTTCAAAAATACAAGGAAACACAAGCAAAGGGAAGTTAATTTACTTCACTGTAATCCTCTGTAACTTAAGAAGATTTAAGCAGATGCAATGGAATTACTAAGGGGATTTGAGTTTGGTGCTTGTTTTGGGGTGTTTCTTTTTCTATTGCTG
The DNA here is from genome assembly GCF_049639895.1 of Pseudopodoces humilis. NCBI lineage: Eukaryota > Metazoa > Chordata > Aves > Passeriformes > Paridae > Pseudopodoces > Pseudopodoces humilis. Next base: position 8,899,837 of record NC_142200.1, read on the forward strand.
TTGGCTCCGAGTCTCTTTCTTGGGCTTTGGGGATCTGCAAAGCTCCAGAGGGCACAAGGAGGGGGATGGAATGACAGCCTGGGTCATTATTTCAGACACTGATTAGCAGCAGCCTCAGCCTAGTCCACACATCACTGTGCCATGTGGCACCCAGGAGCTAAGCTCCATCCATGCTGAAGAGGGTGAGAGGTGATCCTTGCTCAGTCCCCCCCTGAACCCCAAAGCTGTGTTCAATCCCACTAAGTGATGCTTTTAGTTTTAGTGCATCTTCGTCTATCTCGACTGGAGTTAACAAAATCCATCTGTCTCTGTGAGTCAGCAGAAAAGTATTCAGCTTTTATAAGAGTTAAGGGACATGGGATAGGACAATGTCCTATCCCCCAGCTTGGCACTTGCACATCACGCAGGGAGAGGGGGCTGCATTTCCAGTTCCTGTGCACCAGAGGAGCTGATTTACACCAGCAGAGGATGGGGCCCGTGGTGTGTGTGGATACAGCTGCTGTAGAAGGCTCCTTTCATCAGCAAACAAATGTGCAAATGCCGTCACCCAGCACGCACTGTGACACGGCGGCTGCTGGCACTTCAGGAAAGTCAGAAGATAACTCTATTTTCTTCTTATAAAAAAAATAAAAATAAAAATGAGGAAGTCTTCCCTCTCCTCTTCTGCCCCCACTGCTACCACCCTGGCTTGAGCAAGTTGATCCTTAGGTATTTGTGTGGGGGTTTGTTCTCAGTGGTTAACCACATAACAATTTGAAGCATGTGGCTCACTCAAAAGAAACTGCCTTTAAACATTTGCAGACTGTAATTGTGTTGGAGAGAGCGAAGTCCCGGCTGGGGACTGCTGGCCGCCCTGGGGCTGCGGCAGCAAGCCCTGAACATCCCTCAGCAAGGTCCCATGAAGAGGGGACAAAAAGCTGATTTGGTATCTAGGAACTTCTGTTCTTGACAATGGTCTACAGCCAGGGCCAGATGTTCCCACCTCATGTTTTGTGTCTTTACTTGGTGTGTCAGAACAAAACAACCGACAGGAAACAAAACAAAGAGAAAAGGGTGGCAGTGTGGGGGACACAGTGTTTTGGCACACCACTTTCATAAATAAAGACAGAGGAAAAAATAACAAATTGGATAAGATTTGCTGTGAAGCTGAGAGTGCCTGAGGCTGCTGCATGATCCTTGGGGGAAGGGGTGAGGCAGGCACTGTGGCACTAAAGAGCCAGGCTCTGCAGGGCTTGGCAAGGAACAACCCTGTTTGTGGTGGTAAAATGCCTCATTAGAGTTCTTCCATCCCTCAAACCTGAATTTGTTGGACAGAGAGGAAAGACTGGAGAAAGGAAGTGTGCAAACAAGATGAGTAGTTGTGCTTGCAGGGGTGAAGATCCCAACGCCTGCATGGTGCCTCAGCACTTGTTATCCTAGAGCTGTGGGGCTATGCTAACATCCAGTTTTAGAGAGTCTGGGGCTTAAGGAAGCCACTAAAACTGAAGACTGCAGCATTTCCCCATGGGAGAAGATGTCTGTGAGACATTCTGCAAGTAGTCTGTGACTCCCTAAGGCCATGGGCTTTTAATTGCCATCTGATCCAGTGCATCCTCAGTCCATGGCTAAGAGAGCCTCTCCTTAGCTACAGATATACGTGCTCCTAAGTGTTCATTGTGAAAAATAACAAGTGCAACTAGTCTTCTTCACCCAACTACGAGCCTCACTTGTCATTCAACAGATAAAAATACTGTATCTGTACAACTGTCAGAATGGCCTCTGATCTAGGAAAGCAAATGGCTTTTGGAGAGTGGCCTTAAGGCTGAAAAGTTAAACTAAATTGGAGAAAGGGTAAATAAGGCCTTGCCAAGTCTTCTCTCATGGCTACAGTGATGGAAGCTGTAGCCAGGTGGCACAGAGATGGGATTGGATTCCAATTAGAAATTGAGCTGTGCTCCCAGGTACTGGGAGGACCTGCAACCCCACACATTCCTCCATATCTGTTCTCCAATCTGGTGAGAAAAATCAGCTCTTAGTCAGTGGCTGAACAACACCCCTGGGATTGCCACATTCTGCCTCTGAATTATGATGTGACCATGGGCATGTCACTGCATGGCACTACCCAGACCAGAAGCAGGAGCAGCATGGCTGGCTCCCACTTTCCTTTTGTTCATCTCTGCAGCAGGCAGAAGGGATATGTACGTGGGAAATGCAGAGCACATGGTTGATGTCCTCCTCAGAACTACTGGCGCAAGGAGAGGGAGATGTCTCCTGCCAAGCCTGGCACGGCTTCATGTCCTTTTTATAGCAGCTGGCCAAGTGCACAGAGAGCAATTTTGTCCTGGCCAGACCTGCCAGCCAGGGAGGCAGCAGGACATTTCAGGCACTAGGACAAGCCTTGTAGTATCTGGATTCAGCCTAACACCAAGCCCTTAGCAGAGTGTATAGAATCATCCAAGCCAAGACTTCAGGATCTTGTCTTCAGCAGTGGCTGACACATGAAAGGTGCAAGAGTTGAACAGGGAGGACAGGTAGTGGTATTTCCACAGATAATGGCCCCAGTGTTCCTGGATCTCATCTGGAGGATTTTCTGAGCTTTCAGAGGTCATGCTTAGGACGCACTTGTCCTGCAGATAGTTGCAACATGCTTTGTAGACTTTTTCCGACTTAAAGTAATACACATTTTAGGCATCCATTTTAAAAAGGCTCTTATAGATACAAGAGATTGTTAGACAAAAATGGGTAGGCAAAGCCATGGAAGGAATTTTGTCCTGAATTTATGTAGTTACTAAATCATTACTGAAAGTGAGGGTACAATCCTAGTTTCCTACCTGATTTGTAGTCGTGCTATGCACTGAATTTTGTAGAAATATTCAAGATTCATTTATGAGTAAATAAGATCTATGCCAGGACTATGTAACTCTAGTGATTTATTTATCTAATTTAGCATGGAACTATATTGCTACTTTCCTTCTGCATTAAAATCCACGCAGTTCAGTATTCACACAAATTAATATGCCTACTGATGCAATTATTTACATAGCATATTTGTCACAAAATGTGTAAGACTGCATTCTCTACTGATGTAGGAGCTCTACTGGCTCCATCCATCAGATAAGAGGCAGGTTGTAGTTGCACATCCTTTAATAATTATTTCAGCAGGTGTCCTTTTATTCCTGTTCATAATTAGTAGCTGAGTACTTAGCAAAGCTTGTCAGGATCAGAAATTCCTACAATTCAGTTGTTATCTATATGCTTGAACAAAGAGGCTCTCTACCTCAGTAGAATAATTTCTGAAGATATTTAAAAATAATTAAGGTATTTAAAACTAATGGGTACCATAATTCTACATTAAGTACAGAGCTTTTGAATTATGATCAGCCAGCAGGGTATAATTCTGATGTGTCCTAAATGCATCTGATTCCAGATTTAATCAATGGTAAGATCGGTTTTAGCCATAATCCCAGATCTCACAGGTCATTTAAACTTCGTCATTTTTATTTTCTGTTTCTGAAGCTATGGTAGAGAATGATCTATCATATTTCTGTGTTGACCAGGATGGGGTTAAAAATCCAAGATGATCTACAGCTGGTATTTATTCTCACTACCTAGACAAATGGGATTTGGCTCAGTGGAAACAAATTTCCTTACTATTGAGAATATTAGACTAAAAGTGCATCAGTAGCAGAGGAACAAAGATAAAAAGGTGATTGTAAAGTCATGTTGTGCTGGAGCTGTACAACAGCCTACCTGACACCTGGTCTGAATTACAGAAGTCTCTTGATGGCTGAGATTTATGCTTTTCTTCTCAGAGTTCCTCGGAAGCTCAGAGCAGTAATTAGGCTGTTTCCCCTACAAGGTGGTATATACATGTCTGCACAAGGTATTTCATAAACTCCTACACTTCGTCCCCTCCATTGCCTTCGAGCACAGAGGACAGCCTGGCTGTAAGGTTCCCCTTCAGTGAGAAACATCCTTCCCTCAAGGATCATTTCTGACACTACTTCTGCCCGTTTTAAGAGACTTTGGTTTCCCAAACAGCCACAAGTGGCTGACACATGTATCTCCTTCTCAGCTCTGGGGTCTGAAATAGGCCTGTGTTCTGTGAGTCACATCAGCAGTGTCCTAAGCAAAGGACTGCAAGAGCTACATCTTGAATAAGAGGGTTAGACTTACAAGTAAACTCCTACCATACATTTACACCATTAGACAGACGAGGCATAAGAAGGAACATGACCTTAATCAGTAAGACCAGGTTTAGCCTGATCCTAAGGAAAACAGGGTATCTTAGAGAACACTTTTCCATGATACTGGTGCTGAAAGACACCTACCCATTTAAGGGACCCTTATCCCTTACCCAGAATGTGATTTACATCCTGGGGAAAAAAAGTAACTTGTATCATAGGGATCCATTGAATAGGGTTTGAATAATGTGTCACTGAGAACTTTGCAGTGTCTGTAGCCTGTCTACAAACGACACTGAGGCAATTGCATTGTGTGTGTATGTGAACCCCAAGACTTGGACCCCCCTTCAGCCAAGACAGATGGAGAAACAGAGGTCTCAAGAGCTCCTACACATTTTGTGAAAATAGGCAGATTGCTAGAAGGAAAAAAATACTATTTGAAACCTCTAACTACCTCCTCCCAAAGGGAAAAGCCACAGCTGCTGTGAGGCTGAAAGAGAATTTCCACAGGAGTGTAATGATGTGCTCACTGCAACCCAGGAGAAAAGCTTCCACAGCATTTGCCACTCCAGGCTGCCCATAGGGGGTTTCAGAGTTCTCAAATCCTCTTGGTTCTTGATATAAAGTAATGCAAACCTGTGTGTGCCAATGTGGTTTTAAGAACAATAACAGTTCAGTTTTGCTCCTTGCAATAAATATCACAAGCCATTAAACCACCATATTAATGCAAGAAGTGTTTCCTGGAGATAATAATGTCCTGACATCAGTATTGCTTCCATACTAGTGCTGGCTGCTAGTGCATTGGCAATGTCTTGAGAGGACCCTGTTTGCTAAAGCTGGCCATTGAAGGTAAAATCTTAATTAGTAATTTTCAAGAGATGGTTGCCTAGAATTCAGAACTTTAGCTCATAACCAATTAAAATAGATTGGATTAGATTATTTCAACATCCTTTTGAAAGCGAGGTCGATTATTTTAGTCTAGTAAGGGTTTTGCTAGACAGGAGTTCAGTGCTTCCTCTCAAGTGTCCCAGTGCAGGACAATGTAACTCTGCTCTGAGCTGCAGAACATCTGTTTTTATGATTCAAGGCCTGTTCTGAATAGAAATCATCAGGTGGGTCAGGCTGTTGAAGACAGTCAATTTGAGTTTTGCAGAAGGGCAGTAGGCTCCCTTCAGAATGGGAACTTAGATGGGAGAGAAACAGGGATGCCCAGAAAGGACAGGTTTGTGCTTTTGCTCCTTAGCACCTCCAGCCGTCTGCAGCATATATGAGTTTACCAGGTTTAGCAGGAGACAAGTGCTGATCATGAACAGCAGAACTGAGCAATACCAGCCAGCTCCCACTCCAGGAGCAAACTGCAGCAGGTTTTGCTCTGGTTCCCACAGATAGAATGCAAGGGAGGAGGAACACCACAGTGACCAGGCAGCATCTGTGTGAACACTGACAACACCCTCTGGTTTCGACAGTAGTTATCATGAGAAAATACGTTTCTGCTTTGTCCTTTCTTGTGCATGACAGAAACAAACAAGATATTTTTTTTCCCAGAAAGGAAGCAGGTTCATTCTGGAATGTGCTGGGCAGATCAGGTTCTTCTAAATACTGAAGGATATGTATGTGGGATTTCAACATTTTTAAACCCTCCCAGGATATTTGTGCAATATTAATTGTGTCAGTTACAGCACTGTTTTTGCAGCAAACAGTAGACCCAGTGTAAGGAAAGCTGGCCTCATTTGTGTTGTTAGGTCTTTCTTTGAAGCAGAAACTATTTGCAAGATAAGAACTTCCCTCACAGACACTATGTTTAATTGGGGAAGAGTTCTCTTACAGGAATAATATTCTTACTTCTGTTCACATCTGCATAGTATTTTCCTGATCAGGAGATCAAGAGAAAGAGAATCTGAACAACTGCTTCTCTAAGTAATAATGAACAGAGAGCTGTGCAGTAAATCATAATGTTCAATAAAATGAAAAACAAAATTTGGCTGGAGATTAATGGCTGGAAAGGGACTTACTGAATTAAATTGGATCAGATGTTCCCTGGAAAAAAAATCTGAGATATATTCACAGGGTTCTGTGGTGTTGGTTTTGTTTTTCTCAAAGGAAGATTTAACTTGATTGTTTTGCAGCTGTTAAAAATTTCTAGGCCTTGCAGAGTGATCTTAGGGGCTTGTGGGAGAGGACAGACACTGGCTGGAAATTCTGGTCCCACTCAGGCAGGGTGGGGAGGGGGATGAACACGGAACCTTCCTGCTACACAATGCCACAAACTTCTCAAGTGTTGCAGGGGTATTGCATTTTTACAAGATAAGGAGGGCTGACTTCAGTTCCCACGTTCAGGGGCAGATTCATGATTACAGGTCTGCTGCAAAGACTGACATCCCTGAGTTCTCTAAGGTTGTGCTCAAAGGCCAGCTGCACCTCTCATGTTCCCTGTTAGGTGGTTTAGGTGCCTCCTTCTTACTGTGTTTTCTCCTATAAACCCAGTTCTAAGTGTCCAGCCCTTCAGATGTTGGCTAAAGACACATATGGGCTGTGACTCAGGCTTTAGAATTTCCCCAGGGACTAAGGCCCTCTAAATCTGCCCTTGACTTAGTATTTAACTGCCAGATTTGCTTGTGGTTCCAACCACAAGCAGCAAAACATTGACACTTCAGGAACTGTTCACCAAAGAAACTGACTTAAAACTGTAAACCAGTGATGGGAGCCGACATTTCCCACTGGTGCTGGTGGTCTGTCGAATCAGAGATGTCTCTTGTTTTGTAGAGATCCAGACTCGGCTCATTAATACATCAGATGAGGGAAACTAAAGCTGCATAAATTGTCACTGATCGTGCTAGAGATACTGAAAACTTTTTTCCCCCTTCAATTAATTTGGTGAGCTGAAAGTGAAACAGACCCATAGCAGGACAGATGAAAAGGCCCTCCTCGGCAAGCGTGGTGCTGAAAGTAAGGCACACATCTCACCTGCTCTCTGCAACCCAGCACATCTGCAGTGCTGGGGTTAGAGACTTGGCCTTATTAACTTGTGCTTCTTTAGGCTTTTGTAAAAAATGGACTTAACAACAGTTGCCTAGAGCCAGAAGAAGAGGAGAAAGGCTATGTTATTAAAACCTAGAATGAAATACCATTTTAAAATTCATCAAAGAGATCAGAGCAAATTCTCCAGAGACTGGGGACTTAGTCATCCCAGGTTTCTCCAGCTCATTTAGATAATTGCCCTTGAAATAGCTCTTTCTTTCTTTCTTTCTTTCTTTCTTTCTTTCTTTCTTTCTTTCTTTCTTTCTTTCTTTCTTTCTTTCTTTCTTTCTTTCTTTCTTTCTTTCTTTCTTTCTTTCTTTCTTTCTTTCTTTCTTTCTTTCTTTCTTTCTTTCTTTCTTTCTTTCTTTCTTTCTTTCTTTCTTTCTTTCTTTCTTTCTTTCTTTCTTTCTTTCTTTCTTTCTTTCTTTCTTTCTTTCTTTCTTTCTTTCTTTCTTTCTTTCTTTCTTCTTCTTTCTTTCTTTCTTTCTTTCTTTCTTTCTTTCTTTCTTTCTTTCTTTTCTTTCTTTCTTTCTTTCTTTCTTTCTTTCTTTCTTTCTTTCTTTCTTTCTTTTCTTTCTTTCTTTCTTTCTTTCTTTCTTTCTTTCTTTCTTTCTTTCTTTCTTTCTTTCTTTCTTTCTTTCTTTCTTTCTTTCTTTCTTTCTTTCTTTCTTTCTTTCTTTCTTTCTTTCTTTCTTTCTTTCTTTCTTTCTTTCTTTCTTTTCTTCTCCCTCTCCCTCTCCCTCTCCCTCTCCCTCTCCCTCTCCCTCTCCCTCTCCCTCTCCCTCTCCCTCTTCCTCTCCCTCTCCCTCTCCCTCTGTAAGTATTCACAGAGCAGTCAGATCAGGTCCACAGCTGCAGAAAAGCAGAAGAAACCTCCAGATACCCACCATTCACATCTCTGCTTTCTATAATATGAGTCAACCCCATCTGAGCGCATTCAAAATACTCATCTACTGTCACTTGCAGAGATATTAGGAATTCATTAGCCAGTTTAACAAATTAATGCACTGGTAATATTAATTTTTTTAAGCATTTTATTAAATACCAGGAGCTGTTTAGAGAATATAATGCTATTTATTCCACATTTTTAACTACCTTCAAGGCCTGGAGACTGTCATTCTCAATGCTTTCCCACCTTCTTGAAAACTGCATGATTTGCTTACTTCTGTCTTGGTATAAATTCATGCAGTTACCAAGACAGGCAGACCAAGTAGTGTTACATGAGGTTGAACAGGAAACTGATACAAATACAACAGAAAAAAGAGGTTATTTTTTTCAGATTTTGGTACAAAAATAAAACTGACATTACAACATATAATTTTGTTGTGGGATTTTTGTGTAACTTCTATCAAACAAATTCTGAAAGATCAGTACAACTTCCCATTAGATAGCCACTGGAAAATATGTCAGCATCCATGGCAGCACATCGTCTTTTTTGTGTTGTTTTCCATTGAAAGACTGGGGGTTTTCTTAATTTGTTTTCTTCTTCCTAATGTCTCTTCTTGACTGTAGAACTAGAGGTACAGTCTTATACCTGCCTGTGGTAAGGTTCAGGCAGAAATAAAAAGGCCCTTCTGCACTGTCCTTAGGCATGCAGTATCTTTGGAGTAGGTGTTCACCTCTGGAATCAGCACCCTACTCTCTTTTAGTCAGTAGGATGAAAGAAGCAGTTTAGCATGTGATTCATCTGATTTTATAGACATCTACTTTATTATCTCTGTTTTAAACTTCTGCTTTTGTAAGATGAGGTGAGATGCAACCTACTTTCAGTTGTCTGTGTTGACCATATCATCAGTCACGATGAAAGGAGTCTGGAGTGAACAGCCGAGGCAAGACACTTTGTTAGATACATCCCACTTTCACAGTGTAAAAGTTGAGTCAGAGCTCACTAAAGTGGAGGTAAAGAATCCCATTTACATGGACTGAGTTTGGGTTAAGTTGTAAAGGTTCTGTTCTGTCACTAACTTTTGAGGTTATCTCATTTTTCTATGTAGATAGGACATATGATTTCAAAGACATAAATATCCATGCTCATGGATCTGGGCATGACTCACTGTATGGGTAGATACAGACCTGAAGAGAATACTTAGGAACATATTTCTATGCCTATATTGAGGCTCCTATGTGCCTTGTATTTTGGGAAATTCTCTACAGACACTTTGATAGTTCTGCACTCTGCTGAAGGACAAGACGGCTAGAGGTTTTACCGAGCCAAAATAAATTACATTTTCACAGGGCTGTTAAGTAGGAGAGTGGTACTGCTTGGTGCATGTCAAAGAGGAAGGAATGACAAACAAGGCACTGTGAAGGACAGAGCTGTATCAGGAAAAGTGGGCTTGTCACAAACTGGAGCCTGGCGGTCTTGTCTTCAGTCTGCTGTAGCCATCCTACAAATATATATCAAATACATTAACTTCTGTGAGGTGTTCAGACACCAGGACAGTGCATGACCTCACGAGTGCCTGACTAATCAATGAAGGCTGGAAGTAGGAGGTGTGGTGCTTGCTTTGCTTGAGTGCTGCCAACTCAGAGTAGAAAAGCTGCTGAAGGAATGTTCAAACGCACCCAACTCTTTTGTGCCAAAACAATTTGATCTTTAACACAGATGTACCAGGTTTAGTTTCTAATTTTAATAATGATTCCTTCCTAAAAACTCAGACAGCAAATGACTGATCTTGATTTTAGCCCACAATCAGTGGCTATTGAGAACAAGTGGGGGCACTGAAAAGAGGGCTTGATGTCATATTCACATTATATTATTAATCTATATATACCATGCAAAGGGTATTTTGCAATCAACTTTGTACTGAGTAAATAATTAAGCAGTGACTAAGCATACAGGGAAGATGGGAAGCACTCTTGTGTGTTATTAGCCCCTCTGAGTTTTCAGAAGTGGATTATAACTCAAAATCTTGGACTGTGAATAGCAACCTTGTCATCAAATATTAAAAAATACCTTTGACAAGATCAGTGAAAGCCCTCCAGAGATGTGAAGCTGGGCAGCAGACACTCTGATTAGGTGCTGCCTCCACAAAATGAAAATTCTTCCCTGAGCCCAAGAAACAGCTGATGGATATAGTCAGAAGTGATAAAAAGGTCACTCTTAAGTGGATACAAGGAGATTTAACTCACAATACCACCATCCTGAAGCCCTTAGACAAATAATAAAAGACAGGCTCCAAAGACTAGAAAGTCATTCAGTCTAAATATTTACACAAATCTTTGTCATATATCTGAGTCTTAAAGAAAATTCACCTCTGAACGAGACAGCAGCAGATGACCACACAAGTACCCTTGAGCCCTCTGGCCCTCTCGAGCAATGTGCTCTAAGATTCTATGGTTGGAAAAACTGTTCAATCTTAGAATTGTGTTTTGCATCATGAATTCCAAGCTACTGTTCTATAGCACTTGCACAGCCCATCCATGATAATTTCATAATCGTATGACAATTATATCACATGAGACAGAGCACTAATTTCCATTCTAACAGTAATAACCATCTCCTAAAACTAGTTTCTTTTTTAATCAGTTGCTATTTCTAAAAGTACCATGAGAGAAAAGGTGTGAATTATTAAGCTGATTTTCCATACATATTCAAACATGAGGGTATTTCAAGATGAATAGAAGAAATCTCATACTTTGCCAATATATTTAAAAGTTTGGTGTAATGATGTGAGGATTAATACCTCTCAGCTTGACATCAATCCATGCAAAACACCAGAATTGTTAATTCCAGGTATTACTTGTAAAACTCAGAGAAAAGTAATGCAATTTATTACTATTTTCATTACTCATTGCATGCCATTCAGGATGGAATTAAGGAAAATATATTTTATTTCAATAAAGCTATCTTGATATTTTTTCAGGTTTTAAATTTTCCTGGGGAAAAATCTATAATACTTATATATTACTACTTATATATTACTTATGAACTTTGGTAGCACTTGTGTCACTAACCAAAATTTTGATTAAGAAACTAGAATTCTGCAAAGTCATCACAGTAATGATTGAATAGATTAAAACCACAGCAACTGACATTCTTGGAAACCCTCATAAGTGGGGACTCATCATCAAGAGGATGTCACTCAGCCCTTCAGGATCACTTCTAGGCTCTGTGCTGGGTTAGTTTTCCATTATTGTTTTCTTTCAGGATTCAGCCCATGTCTATAAGCATGCTAATATTTTGATCATATATTTTTAAGAAAACACTGAAAACACATACAGCTAATTCATGAGGTCCGGATGGAGCTTCTATTGCTTAGGACATACTTAAATCAAGTCCACAGATAAATATCCTCAGACTTGCTTCCCTGAAGTTTGTTAGACCACATCTTAATAGTGTTATCCAAATCATGGATTAGGGCAAAGCCAAAGAACATATGTTTGTCAGATCCTGTTTGGATGATACCAACACAGACAGAAACAGAACAAGCAGATTTTGGCATGAAATGAAAAATATTTTTGTTAACCTCACAGTTGTTAAAGAACATGTCAGTTACCACTTGGACTGAGTAATTTAGTTCCATATTTTGCCCATGAAAGTGTCTTAATAACCTTTGCAAAATGTGATTTTGAAAACAATCTTCAAATTTACAATACCTGCTTTTCAACAGAATGTGGATAGAACAATGACTTGATTCACTGCTGTTCAAATAACCAGCTCATTTTTTTCATTTGTGGGAAATAAGATTTTTCTACCTGCTTTATTTTAAAGCTTTTTGGGATATAAAAGCTTTCTGCTCAGTCATTTGCTGAAAATTGCAGAATGAAGCAGTACCCTACAGCATTTCCAGATGAAGTAGTCTGTTTATACAGAAAGCACAAGAGCTATAATTACTACATGATCACATTTGTATATCAAGGTCAGATTTCTGTGATTCACGCTATTGTTTGGACATAAAGGGAGTTGATTTTCAGCATGGTGGTGCACAACTACTATTGTTGTTATATCAGTGACTGTAGAAACAATATTAACTTTTGCTTGTTTGAGTTTTTCTATTTAGGCTAACTCTAGTTCAGGCATATGAGAAAATTGGCTGGCTAGTATTTGCCCTAAAATAGTCATTAGATATGAAAAATACAGATTTATATTATTGCTACTCAGGTCATATAGTCTATTATGAAAGAAAAAAAGTCCTCTAAAACAAAAAGCAAGATAAAGTAGGTCATTAAATGACTTACACATGAAATCACACAGAGTTTAAGCAATATCAAATTCAGGTAATTAAAGAATGTAAAAATAAAAAAAATCCTGATATTTTCCTCTATGCAAAATCCCTGCATAATTTTTTTTTTTATTATTGCCCAATATATTCACAATTTTATATTCTCTTCCTGAGAATCCATTAGCTTTCCACAACATTTACCCTGTTCTAAAACCTTAAAAATATGGGGATTCAACTCATTATACTTATTAGTTAAGCATTAGGATTAGTCAAGCACTTAGGTTGTACCAATTAATTTAATATAATTGTATGTATTTATAACTAGGCACAAGAACAAATGCTTTCCTCATCCAAGGACTCATAGAATCTGCTATTGTATTACTGTATTGTGTCGAGTTGTCACCCAGCTGCCATTAATGTCACCCTGTTCTCAGTTAGGCCCCCTCCTTACTTAAGCCCCACTAGACTTTCTCTTTTCAGGTGTAGGTGTTCCTGGGTGAAAGGCAATCATATTTCTCCAGTTTTCATTGTTCTCTATATGTTCTGGGCTTTTATATTTCATATTCACTCCCAGCTCCCACTCACATACTGTCATATATAAGGATTTTCCACAAATTTGGTAATGTTATCTCCACACTGCCAAGGACAGTCAGGGAGCATTGGTTTTGGGTTTTTTTGGGGGGTGCGAAGAAGAGTCAAAACACCATCTTGACACAGTCCAAATTCTACTACTGTCATTGGGTCAAGGGTTTGAGAAAAGTTGTATTTTGCCTCAAATATTCTTTACCCAGATAAATTACTCTAATGGGTGTATGGCTTGAGGAATTTGCCATCTGAATGATGTCCTAATAAATTGTCCAAGGTCATTGAGTCAGTGTTGAACTCATATGATATGAGCACTTTCATCACTGGACCACCATTCCTCTCTGTAGGAGAGCCACATACATTTCCTTCTCAGTGTTGTTTCTCATCAATCAATGATGATAACTTCAACCAACTTGATTTCTTTATAAATGTTTTTCTGGATTTCTTCGATATTTAATTTATTTGTTGATTGCTATTGTATCAAGACGCCCCAAAATGAGTAGGAGACCTAGAAAGGGAATATAATCATTCTAAACCACTGAGATCTAACTGAAAATCCTCATTATGCCACTTACAGCAAATGAGCAATTAAATAATATTCAATAGCCTATTATAGCAGACATAAGAAATTCTATGACTTTTTAGACTTACAGAAAATAAATTTCCATCCATTTAAAATTTAGTTCAATGTCAATCATAGTTACTTGTAAACTTAGGTCAGCAACTGATTTAGAAAGTAATGAGCCATTATATATTTTTTATTTCTTGCTTTGATTTGAATAACATAAACCTATGATGATGCTTTTTTTGCCTAAGGAGATGAATAGTATAATTAAAAGGAAGAGGTGTGCTGTAAAATTAAAGAATCGGCAGACATGTCATCAGGGGTTGAGTCACATCCAGGGTTGCCAGTGGCTATGGGTTTGTTGTAAGATGGTGGTACTCATTTGTCTGCCAGGAGAGGCCTTTCCCAATCCACAAAAACACAGCACAGTGCCAGGGCTGCCTTCACACAACTTTCCTGGATGTAACACAATATTCAAGCAGAATATTCTTGATTTGAGGCAGATACTCTTCCTCTTGCACACTTCAAATCAAGGGACACACCTCCTCCTTATGAGCAATGCTCGTAACCATTTCTCCTCTTGTGTTGCCAAGCTGGTGGCATACCTGGGAAAATCTCAGATCCTTTCCAGCCAGCATGTAAAAATCTGGAATCTGCTGGTAAAAAACATGTCTAACCCTTTTAATAATAAAAGAGCTCTTGACAACATCACTTTAAAGCATCTTAAAGGCTCAGAAACAGAAGGGAAAAGAGAGATACTAACATTCCATCCAAAAACTTGTATGCCACAATTTTTAATTGAATCTCACATGTCTTGGAGACAGGGATTATTCTGTGTTATTTTTAATGTTAAGGGCTGGAAAACCTCCAGACCCACATGACATATCTGGAAACACAAACAAACAGGACAAACCCCATAAACAAACTACAGCAGTCTCTGGGGAAATAGGTCAACAGGCATAATGTTGCTTCTCTGAGACAGAAGGTTAAGAAAAAAAAAGTACTCATGGAGAAGGATTTGTGTTTTTCCTCATGGAATCAAGGAATAAAGAGATATGCTCAAATGAAAATGGGCAGACTGGTTAATTCAAGGGTGAAACATGGGGATGGCTCTCTCCCACTCCCCTTCTGCCTGGGCCCCTCTGTTTGACCCTGATCTCATCCTCATGGCACCTCTCCCATGTGCAAGCTCACGCAGCCCCCATCTCTCTCCCACAGGGCTTGCCCCAGTCTCCCTGCTTTACCATCTAATGGCAATGGCTTCTGTGTAATATTCTCCTTCCCAGCACCCATATCTAGCCTCAAGCCCCTGCCAATCTTTTTCTAGCTTGTCCCTTTGGTCCAAACATGAAGATCAGTCCATAATGTCCCAAAGTGAAAAGTATATGCCAGCCCTACCCACCTGCTCAGGGCTCTGCACCATGTTTAGCACCTTCCTTTCCCCACAGCAACACAAGTCTTAAACTAGAAAGAGTATGGAATATAATGGCAGAAAAACTTGATGAAAAACTGTGAGACCACTCGTCCATATCTTGCTATGACTGTCTCCCCACACCCTCCTGCCCTCTTCTACATGTAGGATTACTCCCCGTCAGAACACTTCTTGTTCCCAGTCTCTTTATCCTTCAGATCTTATCTCTGTCTTCCAAAAAAGATCAGTCTTGTGCTTACACCTGACATTGAAATTTTCAGCTTGAATGGTTAGACTGAGGTTATATCAGAAAACAGGGTCTTCTGAAGTGTCAGACAACTTGGACAGTCAATGCTACCAGCACTGCACTCAGTGCACCTGACTGAGTAGTTGCCACATTGAGTTAGACAAAGAGTTTTCCCAGCCAGCTAAGTGAAGCTCTCCTCCAGCAATTTTTAACAAGGTATTCTTTTTCAGGGAATTTCTAATGGATCTCTTTACCACAGTGAAACTCAAAATATCAAATGCAGCAAACAAAAAATGTAAGATAAATTTCCATCACTGAAGAATTAACACACATTGTTTCAAACTGACTGTTTAAATAAGTGACTTTGTCAGTCCCATAGCTTTGGTCAGTTTTACTTACTTGATCTTTTCTCCTCATCTAGGTAGGTTTCTGGTTGTGACAGATGAGACATGAGATCTTCAGCATCCAGGCTTTCAAGTTTTTCTTCAAGAGATTCACTATGGAATCGGTAAGAAAAACAAAAGTCATAAATGTAAATAACTAGTTTAAAGAGTAAAAAGAAGACCAGATGTTTTATCAATTCTAATACCCGCCAGTGGGGTTTTTCCGCTTAATGTCACTTTAGACTTTACTACAGTGGGTGTTCCTCAGAAAAAGTCTAACCTATTGATTAGGTTTCAAGGATCAAAAATTCCAATAAATCAGTAAATCCTTACAAAGCATTGGTCACCTGAGCAATTATTGGAACAAACACCAAGATTTAATACATAGTTTGCTTTGCTTTCATAGATTTCAAAGCTGGATGAGGGGGGCAGGGTATACAAAGGACATTGTAACTCCTTTCAACTGATGTTGTTTTAACTTTGAAAATAACAAATCTCTCAGATCAGCCTGAAAAATCTATGGCAAGACTTGTGCGGGGGCTTGAAAAGAGGAGGGATTCTCTTCTTTGCATGATGTAAAGTGCTGAATAACACACAGTTGTCTAAATATGCTTTTGTTTATTCAGTCTCTGGATGGTGAGTTCTCTTCTTCTAAAGTTTTCACTCTCTTTCACTGAACCACTAAAAGCTACATTTGGATTGCCTAACAACACTGATGGTTAAGGCTGAAGTTTTCTTTGTACCGGATGCACAGGCTGGAGCTACCCTGGCACAGGTCACTGCTCCCTGTGTGACCACAGAGCAGTGTGGGACTTTCATCCCTTCCTCCTCCCTGGGGGAATCAGTTGACCATATTGCAGTCCTATTCCAGACCAGCCAAGAGGGTGAATCACTGCTGCTGATCTTCTCAAAACTGAATAAATCCTTCTTTGGCCCATTTGCTTTGTCACATGGCTACACATATTTTTCCTTTTTGAGTCCACAAGGTCTTAAATAAGCAAGAGTTCAGAAGTCAAACAGTCATATTTTAAAAAAATATAGAACTATTAAGCTGGACATTCCTATTTGATTTTGAAATGGCACTTACATTTTTATATCCTACTGCACCTAGATTTCCTTGAAGGAATAAAATAAAACACAGCCATCAAAAAGAAAATTGGTAGTGCTAACATCCCTGAAATTAATGAAGCCAAATTTCCTACAGTTCTATGGTTTGACTGAAGCTCCTGAGGAGGTGCAAACCGTCATTGAAACTCTTCCCATGACTGGGACACTTACAGGATCTTTACCCGACACTGATTAACTTGACAAAAACAAGGTTACAGTGAGCCTTTCCTATTCATAAAGACAAGAAATATTTTTTTCCCCTGCTCATTTTTATTTTCCTGCAAAAGTTTTAGGAACTGAAGATTTTTACATCTTTCCTGCTGACCTTTCAGATTTTCTGAGATCAGCATTGCTTTAAAAAAAATCCTTAGAGCAGAACAGATGAGCAGATGGTCACCCTCTATAGTAGCCAATGGAGCACCAGTTAACTTAGGAAGCTGGAAGCTCAAATTCAATAGTTAAAAGTAGAAGCAAATGAGTAATCAGCAAAAGGAGCTGCTGTGATGGACCTCTCAACTAAAATTCTACACTGCTACTTTTCATTTAGCACCATGTGAACACTGGCCCAGCAGAAATTTGGTACACACAGCAAGACCAGTTTCCAAAAACTTCCATATGGTTATCTGTCATCCTGGGTTTTACCAGAACCCTGCGACTTCAATATTCAAACATCTACAAACATCTGCAAACCATAACTTTAAATATGAGTAATTTTGCCTGAGCATAGAGGAGAAGTGCCACAAATTTTTAGATCTTATGTATTGTTAAACATTCTGATTTCCTTAATAAAACAAAAAAATATGCAAACAAAATAACCACAGACAAAACCCAAAAGACATCACTCCTGAATTGAAAATTTCTTATGCTACTTTAAAGTCTAGAGTCTGCCCAAGTGATGCATCCTTGAAAACAGTAGCTTATATAAGGGAAAAACAGATGTGCTACATTCAGTGGTTGCAAGGACCTTTTTTATAACATCCAACATCTGCAGATTTATTTCCAGCCTTTCTCTAATGAGATGCTATTTAGGAAATTATGAGAAATAAAGTATGCTCAGACAACACTATAAGACAGCATTTAAACTTCAACTCAGTAGGCCCTTACACATTCACATCTGCAAACTGTGTCTTAGCAAAGCTTGTGTAAAGCACAAATGACTTCTGTTTATTATCATGGGGGTCCCAGTCCCTCTTCTTCCACAAAGTAATGCTAGTAAAACTGTAATATAGAGGGAGAAGTCCCTCACAAACCCAGATCTTTCTGATTTATGTTTTCACAGCATTAACAACTAGTAGAAAGAAACCCTTTAATTCACCTGCCAAACCTTTTTGTCTGTTAAAAAAAGTGCTGAAAAAATTGTATAGACTGAGAGAGTCAAACAATGAGAAGAGTCCTTCTCATCCCTCAGCTACTTTTTTAAACTCTTACAATAAAATATATCTTAAAAATACTTAGTTCTGATACAGCAGTGTTCAGCTGAAAAGGCCCAGTGTGCTTTCACCTAGAAAAATAAATGTAATTGTCTGCATTCCACAGATAGAGAAATGATGCACACAGCAATCAGTTGCCATGTCAGAGCCATGAGTGGCAGCTCAAGGATATGATCCCAGGTCTGCAGAGCCTATATTTCATTCTCCAACTGTTTCCCAGGTTCATTTTGGTCTGAACCTTCCTTTTCACTGCAGGCAAAACGCTTCATGTTGCCATCAGCATACATTTAGCAGCTTTGGTAGAACCAGAGATGTGCCTAGTAATGACACAGACATACCATTTCCAGAGGGAAAGAGAAAATATTGAAATGTTTGCAATGTGGGTTGAGGCACATTTTCTTTCATTTATTTCATTCTCTTTTTATTTTGGAGAGCCTGCTATGCCAGCTGCCCTGCAACATGTTCATTTCTGCAGTATCAGACTATGATTTTAGTCATTGCTATTTCTCATATTAAAAATAAAAAGAAAAACAAAGCATCCAGCTATTATGACTCCTTCTTTGGAAGGACTCTTATTTATCTCCTTTCAATCGGAGTATCCCTTAATGACTTACTGGCTTCATCTTTTCCTTTGCAATCCCACTGGCATAGCCTGCTCTCATGCCAACAAGTCTGCAGTGCCCTTCCCAACATCCCTTCATAGATCTGCTCAGTGTCAGGAATGCAAGGATAACCGGGCCCAGGTTTCCCTGTGGTGTTCCCCAGCCTCACCAGGGCAGTGATGGTGGGTACTGCTGGAACACCGCCTCCCTCAGGGTGGGCAGTTCTTGCCTGACCATCTCTGTGAGTAATAAACATTATTGTCACTTGGGCAAGGGTTAATATCAAACTGTGAGTGGCTCCACGGACAGTTCTCTTATCCGTCAGCACTCATAAGAGCTTGATATCTTTGGACTGTCCAAAAGCCAGTCCATATAGAAGAATATACTGCTGTGCTTTTATATTCTGTAGATGTTGGAAGAGCTGTGTTTTAATCTGTTGTCTCCTGACACACAGAATCATAAAATATCCTGAGTTGCAAGGGACCCACAATGTCAGTTCCAGCCATTCCCTTAGGTCAGGTCTCTGGGCACCAGAAAGAAGAGGTCAGTATCTGCCCCTCCTCTTTGCCTTGTGAGGATGTTGGAGATCACAATGAGATCTCCCCTGACTCCTCCTCTCCAGGCTGAACAGCCCAAGTGACCTCAGCTGCTCCTTGTATGGCTTCCCCTCCACATCTTTCATATGCATTATTACACTTCCTATGAACTGAAGTAAGGTTTCTTAAATGAGCATCTCTAACAAAAAAAAATCTGTGAAATAGAAATACCAAATTCAGTACACCTGTAACAAGAAAAGGAACCTGTTTGTCCTGAGCCTGCTGCCTCTTGCTGCAGGTGAGCATTCTGCTGTTTTCTCTTCAGAGAATACATTGGTGGCAGGGGAACAGCCTGTTGCTTGTTGTTATTACTGGGAGCCTGGGATGACTTTATGTGTTTGTCTGCTTGCCACTTGATCTTGCATGACAAAACCAAAAAACAAAGGCAAAACTGAATCAGCAGATTAGTCAGCTTAATCTTGTGTAACTCAAAGCTGCAATTCATTTTCAGTGCTGTTATTTTCAGCTGTCCTTTGAGATGGTTATTTGAGCTTCCTTATCATTCAGCCAAGCTACTTGCCCAAGACATTCAAGTAAATAAGATGCAAAATATATAATTCAGCAAAATATTTCCGATGTTTTGATTTAATAATTTTTTCATTTTGTCCACATAGCGTTAAAACCACAAGATCTTAATGCTACTAAAATGTCACTTATAATGAGAACACAATGGACTCTCTTTTTGCTATCATTTTAATATTGAAAGAATGCAAAAAGAACCTTCTGCTTAAGCCACTATTGTAAGTGCTAAAAGGTTTTTAAAATAACATGTAGTTTCTGAGACATTTCGTATCTCATTTTAAATACCAGATGAAGACAAATGCTGGGAGATACCAATATTAAAACTGAAGTCAGCTGATTCTTGTATTCAAAACAGTCACAGCAGCAGCACAAATTTTTGACACAGTTCATGTACTTCATAAGTCACACTGGCAGATACTGTCTCTTAAAAAACGCAGAATTGCAATAAGCATGTTTGCTGGACCTGGATTTGGTCTTCTTCATGTACAGCAGTGCAACATAGGCAAGAAGGTTTCTTTTACTTGAAAGTTACCTGACTATTCTGTCCCAGTAACACAATCATTTCAAAGGTTTGTTTGCAAATGTCAAAGCTAACAGCCTTCTTTCTCAAGCAGAACCACTGCAGTTCACCATGTAAGTTCCCTTAGAGCAAATTAGCACCAGTCACAATGTGTGATGTAGGCTTCAGTGTTTAAAATAGATTTTGACTTTTCCTGTAAGTACATCATACACTTATGTGATATTAAACGTGTAAACACACTGCAGGTTAAAATACATAGTTGTTACATTTTGTACAAGGCTGTCAGCCGTCTGACTGTCCTCTGAGAGGACACAGCTCCTGGAGGTGAAACGCCTCCTGACTAAACATTTCCCGCTGAAGTACAAAGTGATGATGTTACTTGTCCTTACATAAATGGGGTGGTTTTGCTTAGCAAAACAAAACCATGAGAGTTCCATTAACAAAAAAAGTTTACCGAGTTTTAGCACATGAGATATTCCAAAACCAAAAGCATAACGCATCCTGCTGAGATTCTTGTTGATTTGAAGCTTCTTTTATCCTCTAAGCCCAGCATCCAACTTAAATGAGAAGAGCTGATACTCAGAAATATTTGTAGATATTCTAGTACTTATGGCCATAAATTTAAATAAGCCTTTCCCATTAATTTTGTCAGGATTATCTGAAAGTAAAACTATAAAAATGTAGGAACAGCAATTTACCATATAGATATTTTCTCAGGGAACTTCAAATCAGCTTTATCAGGTATCAAATTCATGGATATCTGATGTCATACAATGATCTCATAAAGTGAGTTAGGATCAGGAGGAGGATGGGAAGTACTGCTGACTGTTGTGTTTAGCTGAAATGGATGAATCTAACACCAAAACACAAACGTATTCAGGATAGTAGCGTAGTAGAAAAACATAGCCTAGGGATATTTTCCTGATGAATTTTAGCACACCACTACTTCTACTGCTATTTGCTGCTAAGCTCGTGACACTCTCCACATTTGTGGAGAGGCTAAGGAGCATAAAAAGAAAAACTATATTGTTTACTAAGAAAAGCATGTGCATTTCAATTATTTAATATTTTATTTTAGTATTTTATAAATACTACTGTCTATTATATTATAAAATCACTACTTTCATCTGCAGTAATAGCCAAGATGGGAATCTTGCAAGTCAAGAAATGAGTGTAGTTGTAAACCTGTATTTGCAAAAAGGCATCATTAATGTTCATACTTGAGAATCAAAATCCCCTGAATTTGACATGTGAGATCCTGCCATGACTACACCTGTACTAATCAAAAGGAGTCACTGCACAGAACCGATGTATGCAGTGATTTCCTTCTCCAGGTAACAACTCACTTCACTGCCACACTGAGAGCTTGCAAATTGCCCTGGAGGCAGCTTGTCTGAGCATGCTTGACAACACACTGGTGCACAGCCAGGGACTTGGGTCAAGCTTGTTTCCAAAAACCAAGCAGCAACCACACCTGAGTTTGCATCTGTGAGTTTGCTTCCTATGCAGCAGGGAAGCATGACCCCAGGGCAGTCCTGGGGCTGCTCTCTGTAGGCAGTATAATCACATCCCACAGGAGATTCACCAGCATCTTCAGCCCAGATGAGGTGTTGATACCCTGAAGAGCTGACTTTGCATGACTGAAGCTAGACAGCCACAAGCACAGCAGGGCCACAAGCTCATCTATCTGGCTCCTTATCTGTAGTGGAAAGATAATCTTGCTGTTCTCTACCTCAGTGCTGTGTAGTTCCAATAGTTAAGTGCATTGATGATGTGAAGAGCTATGCAACTGCCATGTACTCTTCACCTCTGGTACATACTGGTCATGCTTGCAAAGTTCACAGTGATGGCTACATCATCACCTGTTCACTCCTGCTCAGCTCCTGTGAGTGAACTGATGACCTCAATCTAAATACAAGCTTTCTAAAATACTGTAAAATGAAAAATACTATAATTGCTATTCAGTTTATTGCACAACACCTGTGTCTGTAGTTTGTCACTGTTCCTTAGCCTCTGCCTAAGCATGGCGACTATCAGCAGTACTGCAGAATTATTGTCAATTTGCTGTAATTAACTCTTCTGTTTGCAATCACAGTAAAAGCCAGGGAATCAAGTGGATTGGGTGGATTGAGTGGGATGGCAAGACAGCACAACTTCCTTGACTGCAATGCATCAGCAGTAAGGAGTAAGTGATTTCCAGTGCTGCTTGCTTGATCCTCACTGGCATTAGCTTGTCGAGGGTGGACAACGAGATGTATTTCATTTCAGAATACCAAGGGGAGTGAGAAAAGCAGAACTTCATTGGCAAACCTTCCATGAGAAAAAGGCCGTGGCACAGCCTCACCCAGGATCTAGCACAGACTAAGATAGCATTACAGCATACGCTGTGAAATGTAACTTTCACACTCTGATGATTATTCTTTGACATTTGTGAAGTGAAACAGTGATTTCAGTTAGTGACAATTTATAGAGAAATGCATCTGACAAATTTAGAATTGAATCTCAGATACTGATTGCAATTCAAAACAGGAAACATGGTTAAATCTGAAATTCACTAAATGCTATTTGAAATACTTACATAATTTGACTAGTTTAAACATTAGCACATTTTTTACAGGCAGCTTGTATAATTTATTTTTATTAACATCACATTAGTTAACTGATCGTACTTCCAGTGAGTTTAAATGAAAATAATCCAAGTCTAAAGAGGTCATGCCTATAGGGCTATTTTCTCTACTAACATTTGAATAGGGGAAGGGGAAATGCTGCTTCTAAGCTGCAAAACAGAGCACTGTATTCTCTCTGACAGAGCAAACAATTTCAGAACTGTCAAAAACAGACCAAGAGGCAATTACGATCATCCTTTTTCATTTTTAGGCCTTGTGCCATTATCTTTATTTACCAGTATTCTTCTGTATTTATTCTATTTCTTATACATTTAATATATCATTTTAGAAGACAACTTTTTTCCTGATGAGGAAACAAAAGCTCAGCTGCACTTACTGTCTGCTCTGCCTTCACTTCTGTCACTCTTCTGCTACCGTTTCCCTGGCCTGTCCATTCCCTTTATTATTTGAACATGCTTTTCAATTCTGTAGTTTAAATTTTCACAAAATAGTATAAAAGAAATTTGGTCTTTAACAGCATGTTCAGCTTCTGGGGGGATTTGTTTGAGATAGCAGATGAGGTTATTTTACAATCCAGAGATTAATGGTCAAGCTCAAGAACTTCAGCCTGAAGAAGAACAATTCAACCCTAACTGAGAGTTCCCAATTAGTTAAACCAGTTTGTCCATCAGTGTGATGGATTTATCCTCACTTGAAGTCTGACAGCGAGGGATCAGGAATCTTCCTAATGTGAACACTGTGGCTGACCTGCAGACCACCAGTCTGGCCCAGGAACAGCTGTGTGATAGCCCATGATTGATGTTCGGCAGGAAATTACAGGGGATGACCACAGAGACCCTGCTTGGCCCTTGGGCCATGTCCCTCACCCATCCAGCTTCCAAGCAGGCTAGGACAAAACAGCTCTTTTGAATGTTACTAACAGCTCTTCCCTGGCCCGACCCCCCAGCCCGTTCTTTACTCTTCTTTCCATACTGTTTTCATGCCACCAACCATTTTTATCTTCTTGGTATCTCTTCCTCCTCCACTGCTTTTATGAACACCATCATCGATTTTCTTCCTGCCTCTCCCGTTGCTTCTTCAGTGCTTCATTTTTTTTGCCCAGATCCATTTTTCAGTGCAACTCCCACACAGTTCTTTTCTTGGCTTCCTCCTCCTCTTGCCTACTCTACCTTTCAGAGTCTCATGACGTTTAACAATCATCTGTACGAGCTCAGAGCCTTTGTGCCAGAACGCTGGATCACGTGAAGCAGCAGCAGCAGCAATCACATGGCCATATGGAGGGCTTCTGCTAAGGCAGTGAAATCACAGAAACATGTTCAGGCAGGACCATTGCTCAGGAGTACTGGTCATATTTTTGCTGACAGAACTGCATAGACATAGTTTTTTATGGGTATACTCAAATCAGGTATCTCATTTTTATCCATATGCAATCATTGCAGTTTTTAGCTGATACCGTCAACTATTTTTAAATTGCACAGGCATTTTATTAGAATTACATACAAAAAAATGTACAAGCCTAACTGCATTATAATGTGGTAGGTGCTTATACAGAGAACATAAAATCTTTTGAAATGGATACAGCCGTATATTGTTCATTCTCAGTTGTTCAGATTTGAGAATGTTTACTATTCCTGAATGTCCCAGCTTCTGTGGAAAGAATCCCAAATACAAGGAGGAGGAAATCACACAGTATGGCTAAATAAATCACATTGATGCAGCAGATGACCACAATTACTTGAGCCTCCTGAGACTTAGCCTTCTTTAGAAAGGAACATATGGGACCCCAAAGCTAAGCTTTAAAAAAAAAAAAAAAAAAAAAGATAAAAGTCATTAGAGCTGTCTGTCTGTCAGTTCCCTGAGTTACATGATGCAATAATGGATAAAGGACACGTTAACTACTCAGAAATAGTGCTCGTGAGAGGACACAGGGCTGTAAGCCCGCGGTTCAGGGCTCGGGCCGGCGCTGCTGCTGAGACACCGCGCTGGGCTGTGCGACCCGGCCACGGCAGCGCTCAGCTCTGCTCTGGAAAGGTTCAGGAACAGAACTAGTAACGCAAAATCGGCAATAGCAACTTCTCTGAATCATAGCAAGACTTCTTAAAAATTAAGTAAGTCTAAGGAGCGTAAAAATCTGCAGTCAAGACTGCCGAGAGGGATGGCTCCCTCGGCGGTGGCTGCACGAATCCTCGGCTGTACATCATCGGCGGATGGGGCTTCAACCGGCTGTGACGGACTTGAGGGGAAAAAAAGCAGCACCCTCTGACTCGCCCTGGGGGTTCCCTGGACCGGGAGCGAACCCGCAGCCCGAGGCGGGCAGGGTCCCTCCCCGCTGCCAGAAGGCACGGGAAGCTCGTTCTCCCGCTTAGGCCAGTACTGCAGCCCCGCACCCCCCGGCCTTATCAGCTTCCACCAAAAAGCCCTTTTTTACGATAAGAAAACGAAGCAGTGGCAGCCTCCCCCCTTCAGAAACCGCGAGGGCGGGGGAGGGGCGCGGCGGCCGCGCCTGCGCGGAGCCGCTTCCTCGTTGTCGCGCGTAGCGGCGGCGGGCGGCGCGTGCCCGCCAGCGGTGCCCGTCAGCGCGGCCCCGCGGCCCCGCCGCGCCCGGCCCGGCCCCGCCTCCCCCGCCCGGGGGGCGCAGCCCGAGCCCGCACAAGTCAGTGCTCGACGCGGGCGGGAGCAGCGGCTGGGGCGGGGGGCGTGGGGGGTCGGCGCGGGTGGGGAAAGGGGCTGAGCCCGGCGCGGTCGCCGCTCCCCTCCCGCCGCCCTCCCCCAGCGCCGCGGCGGGGCCGGGCTGGGTTGTGCGGAGGCGGCTGCGGGAGCCCTCCCCACCGGCGGGGCCGAGCGAGGGGCGCCGTCCGGGGGCCTCTCCTCCTTCACCTCCTGCCCGGAGGAGGAGGGGGCGGCTGGGGAAAGGCTGGATGTATCGGGTGAAGCCTCAGCCTCCCTCTGCGGCTCCGGTGCTTTGATGCTGCGGGTCTCTGCTGGCTGTTAACATCTTCTTCCCTCTGCCCTTTTTTTTTTTTTTTCTTTTTTTTTTTTTCTTTCGTTTTATTATTTTTCCCCCCCACCTTTCCCCTCGGAACTGGGCTTCCCCTCTCTCCGGATCTGTGTGCCCGGCTTCTCCTGGGCTTTACCGGTGGGGCAGGATCATGCCGGACCAGATCACCGTGTCGGAGTTCATCGCCGAGACCACAGAGGATTACAACTCCCCGACCACCTCCAGCTTCACCACGCGCTTGCAGAACTGCAGGAACACGGTCACGCTGCTGGAAGAGGTAAATCGTCCACACCCAACACCCTATCCCCTGTTTTTTATCCTTTTTTCTCTTTCTTTCGTTCTTTTTTTTTTTTTTTTTTCCTTTGAGAGAGCATCAGGGACGGGGCAGCACCACCCGCCCAAATCCACAGGAGCCAGAGGCGTTGGTATGCATGTAATCTGGTCTTTTAATTGTGGGACTTTGCCCTTATGTTGAGCTAGTTAGTGAAAGCTTTCCTGCTCTGGCGTCTCAAAGATTACTGCGTAAAACAGTTGTCTGAACTTAAACGTTGCTGTGGTACTTCTTGGTGTTTTTTCAGTGTTGTCAGTTGTTACAGTAAAAAAAATGCGTGAATGTTGGGATTTTTAGAAAAAAGATGGGTGAGTTTTGTTTGGGAGTGTTTGTAGAGGTTTTCCCCAGCCACTGGGTACATCGAGTATTAGTGCAGAACTCTGCAGAAATCTGCCAAGTGAGACTCAGTTTAAGAAATGAGGTAAGGATGAGGAGATGAATGTGGAGTGAGGGAAATAGTATGAAACAGAATTGGTGGAAGGAGAGGAGCAAAATAATGCAGCAGAGGAGATTATACAGTCTCAGCACTTCAGCCTTGAAGCCTCAGTGCTAGGGTTTTTTCATGCTTGTTATGAGCGTCATTTAAATGTTCACCCTGCTCTGCTGTCAAGAAATAGAAGCGTGAAAATGGGTAAACTTCCAGAGCTGGTTTCTAAGGAATATCAGTCTGCTGCTTCCTATTTGAGGTTTCAGAGTGATTTTCTATGGGCTAGGGTAGTGGTTATGAGGAAATGTCTTCCAAATGACTTTAAAACAAGACAGTGTACAGCTCTTCTCTTGCCCTGTTCTTGCTTGAAGGTATAAACATAATGATGTTGAAAGAAGACAGATTTTTGCTATAGTTGCATAGGTTGCAGTTAGTTGTTGTTTTGGATTATACACTTGGTTCATCAAGTATTTGTCGATACTTCAGGAGCCAGCAGGTATCTAGGAGATGGATTTAATAGAGTCTTTCAGTTCTGCTGAATGTGTTGGCATGAGCAAAATATTTGGTATGCAAGGAAAGAGTATTAATTATTTAATTATGGTGTTTGCCTGATAGTCTCGGGTATGGAAATATAATTCCACAGGATTCAGATCAGCTAAAGTTTTAATAGAAAAACTATGTTCAAAATTCTAACAGTGCTGTTAGATTAGTCAGTCTGCAACAACTGACTAGAGTGATTGTAAGTGCACGTTTAAAATAATGTATCTTATTTTTATTATGTAACCTAGATTAACATTTGTAACTTTTCCATAATTGCAGTTTGGTTTCTCTTTTCTCTTGTAACTCAGCCCTGGCCGCTGATAGATTTGTCAAAAATCAACCTGTTAGGTTAGTGTTTGACAGAATTGCTGCCCCCTGGTCTTAACTATGTGGAATAGGTACAGCCATTGATATGCTCATTTGTACAGTTGACGGCATGCACCTAGAGTTAAGTAAAAATATGTATTTTGTCATCACTGGTGACTTACTTTTAGGGTAAGAATACAGTGTTATGCTTTCATGATTTGGGAGATACATCAGTGCAGGCTGGATGTGATAATGCCCATCCAAAGAGAACCAGAATATAGAAGATAAATACACAGTGTTCTTCACTATTTGTGTGGACTGCGTGTATTTTAGAAGTTTTTATGTCAGATTTGACAGCAGTAAATCAGAGGAATAAAGAATGGTGGGTGCTGCTGGTGCTTGTGTTGCTCTTCTTTGAATTTCTTTTGTTTGTATAACTCTTATATGCCCTATTTAGGCTGATTGCAGTTTAAACTGGACTTGTTTTGCATTATTTTTTTATTATCTGTAAATACAAAAAAAGCTTTATTTGGTTGGAAGCAAGATACAAGCAAGCTCTACTGTTACATGTGCAAGAAATCTGTAACTCTCCCAAATTTATAGTTATTAATTTGCATGGGGAAATGCAGACAGTCAGGATGTGGCTAGCAAAAGGCTCCTTTGGAGTCTTTGTATGCAAGCAACAATTACAGTGAAGACACAGTTTTGCTGCTGCTGCTTTCAAGCTGGGTTGGCTTCTGTACACCTGCTTACCTAAAACAGTGAGTTCTGCACAGGCTTGAAAATGCATGGTTGAAGTGGGCGTTCTGTAGCTCCTGCTGCTGTTGTTGATGTGTCGTGGATGACCTAAGAACTCCTCAAGCAGCTCCTGAGCTTCAGTGGTGAGCCTTCTGTGTTAAGGCAGAGGGGATCATTCCATCCATACAGCTGTTTGATTTTTAACCGGATGTTGCATCTGGGCTGGAGCACTCTGGGCTTTTGCAGGCAGTGTCAGACTCCATGCTGTTACGGCGCTGCTGCCTGAAGTTGTTCTTTTACAGCTAATTTAATTCATCACAACCTGCACCTACCTCAGTGATTATAAGCTAGTTTGTGGATTAACTAATTATTTTCTTTAAGCAGGGTTGCAAACTGGAACTGTTTTCTGAACAGAAATGGAAGGGAAATTAAACAGATTGAACCAAAGTTAGCTCTGTTTCCCAGCCTCTCAGTCCAGTGTAATAATTCCTGTTGTAGCTCAGATCAGTGGCTAGATCAGAAGCACCTTTTCATACAGAATGTGATGAAAAATAGTTTTGTGTGTGGATGCCTTTACCTAGTTCCCTGAAGTTCTTAAAAAATTGTGAACATACTGTTGCTGCATCACAACTAATGAGTTTTCTGAAATAATAAGAGGCGATGCACTGATTTGCTGATTTTCTCACTTGCTTGTCCATCAGTAGAGGGGCAATCTGTTCAGCCAGGTGAATTGTGACATATTTATCCCCTAGTTACAACTCTGTTCCTATTGTAATTAAAATAATTTTCCGAGGAGATTTTGGATCCAGTTAGATGTAATTTTGGAACGAGTTTCAACTGAAAAATCAGAGCAGACATGTTTACTGATTCTGATAAGTTTGCATTCAGTAAGTTTTCAGTGGAAGGCCCAACAAAACACAAAGGCATACCTCACAAAATGAGAACCATGGAAGTGCTCCTCCAAAAGACTTCTCTGTTCTCAACTTATTAAAAAAACAAAAGACAAAACAAAAAAAATCCTCTACCCAAACTTTATTTAAATCCATCATACTATTTTCAATGACAGTATTAAGAACATGCTACTCTATAGCAGTTTATTGAATAGGAAGGTTTCATGCTACATTATTTAAAGCTACTGAAATTTAGGAAGACTTGCAAGTTGGTTTTTTTTTTCTTTTTAAGAGACTAAGCTTAGCTTTTTGTCATCCAGTCACACCAGATTAGGAAAAAAAAAAAGACCCTGTCATATTTCAAGCCAGGCTTTGGCATCTTTAACAGTAATTACCAAAAGCTGCAAGATTGTTTTATAATATTTTTTAGAGCATGAGTGTTATGCAATTGCCTCAATTAAACACACATTTTAAAATTCATTCTATTGCTAAAATTATAGGGCTTTTTCTCAAACTCACAGAAGGAGAAACAACCATTATATTGTACTGTAGGTCTAGTTTGAGAGAATTTGCAATCTGTACTCCTTTCTGTTGATTTCTTCAGCATAATCTTACATTCATGCAAAAAACATACTTCTGCATACAGGTGGGAGATGTCTTTTATAACGCAACACCTTTCCTCTTTAGAAAGGCTGAGAGAGTTGGAGTTCTTTCAGCTTGTGGAAGAGAAGGCTCTGGGAAGACCTTAGAGCAGCCTCCCAGAGCCTAAAGGTGGTTACTAGAGAGTTGGAGAGGGACATTCTACAAGGGCATGGAGTTTCAGGGCAAAGGGGAATGGCTTTAAACTGAATTTAGATATAGGGAAGAAATTCCTTGCTGTGAGAGTGGTGAGACACTGAAGAGGCTGCCCAGAGAAGCTGTGGATGCCCCATCCCTGGCAGTGTTCAAGGCCAGTGTGGATGCGACCTTCAGCAACCTGGTCTAGTGGAAGGTGTCCCTGCCCATGGCAGAGCGTGGAACTAGATGCTCTTTAAGGTCTTTTCCAGCCCAAACCATTATATGAATCTATAGTGATCATATGAAGAGAGAATTTTTGCATATGTAAATGGATGGTTAATTACTTTTTTAAAGAAAAAAGGCTAAATGGTAAGTACAGACAGATTACTGTTATAGTCTCTTCAAATACAGCCTCTGCTATGTTCTGAACAGACATGCTTTTATATCCACAGAAGCTCCATGATTTGTATTACTCAAATAGATTTTGAAAAGTTGATTTTAATCACTGAGTTAATATTACTTTGTGAGCTAGTTGGAATTTTTAGAGAATGATGACATCTGTTCTGAGAATAAGTAGTGCACATGTGGGATCACCACAAGACTGTCTTGATTATCATTCTGCTGTGTCCCAGCTCCAGCTGAAAGGACATCTTTGCACTCAAGGGATAGCTCAGTTATCATGACCAGGCAGTTCTGAGTGTTTCTCCTAAAGTAGCAGATGTTGTGCAGCACTGTATGGAGACAGAGGTTAAGCTTAAATATTTAAATTCTCTTTAGTCAGGCTGGTAGAAATGAAGGGACAGCTAGAAGCTGATGGTAAAATAAAAAATAGCTTCAGTTGTGTCTGATGCTGATTTTGGAGTTTAATGCCTATTGTACTGTTATACTGTAATACTTGAACATGTTTAATGACTAATGTTATTTCTTTCTTTCTTTTGCACTTGAGTGAGAAGTTGAAAACTCAAAATGTGCTTTCTGACAATTAGATTGGCTGCAGATATGTTGTGTTTTGTTTTCAGGATTTTTTTTTTGTTGTTTTTGTTTGTTTGGGTTTTTGTTATGTTTTGATTTTTAATTTAAAAAAAAAAAAAACAAAACCAATACTATTCCTGCAATGATTGTTGCTCATTTTGTTTCTCGCTGTGCTGATCTGCCTGAGCACAGCAGTCTGTCAGTCTAGGCTGGCCTTACAACAGATGTGTGCATATACATCTCAGTAAAAGAGTGACTGTCTGGCTCCTGCTCAGCCTCATACACGTTCTGTTGTTCACAGTGCAAGTCTGGTGTCATTTGACATAGCTTGAAAGGAGATTTCTCATGTTCTTCTTCATAGCATGGATACATCTCTAAGATTAAAGATGGGAAAGGGGAAAGTATGAGGATGTTACTTTTTTTATTTGGCCTTTTTTTTTTCCAAAAAAAAAAATCTTTCAAAATGTGTTGTGTATGAATCATTTTCACAGTTTCCCATATGTAGCTTTTCTTTGGGCTTCAGTTTATGCATATATTTCTTATTCTACTGTGAGGAAGGCTTTTCGGTATGAGGGTGAGGGGACAGGATTTTTCCTCCTTATAATTTTGCTGAAATTTATGTAGCACTGAAACTGCAATAACATCAGATCATCTGTGGTGATTTCATACACTTCTCTACCAGAAGATCATTTTTCAGTGACAAAGAACTCTATCAAGGGAGGCAGGTGAAACCATGCACGAGAACAGGAGTATTTCCATTCTGAACCAACTTTTGTTGGTATTATGCACAGTTTGTTTTTTAGCCTGGACTGTGATAATGGGCAATATCTATTTTGTGTGTGTGTCAAGAGAAAGAAATTATAGAAAAATTTCTATCACCTAATTTTTTTTGAAGCATCGCTTCTATATAATTACAACAAATAAATTGTAACATTCTATTCTTTGTATTTCTTTTTTATTAGAATATGTTTTTATTTTTAGGAGGTGAATCCAGGCAACTCCAGCAGCACTAGACTTAAACCCAGCTTTTCCTAATCTTGCAAACTATTACTTAGGGCAGTTACAAGTAGTCTTGTATCATAGAGAGCTTTGTACTTCAGAGCTGTTTTCTTTATGTAACAGACCATGAATAATCTTCAGTTTTTGAAGAAACACACTTTTGATAGCAAACTGACCTAAAAATAGCAGATAAGAAAAGTTTATTCGTGTAGTTAATAAAACTCAGGATAATTGTTGCTGCTTTTGCATTGAATGACAAATTACAGCAGAGATGTAAAGATGGGCATGTGAGCATGCTGAAATATAGAGGCCACAGTGAGAGCACATGGGTAGCTCCCATGTCACAATACTGAAAATGTGATACAGGTGAAATTGACAGCAGTGTCTTGTATTTAAAATGCAGCTGAGGATGCATGCTACAGTATTTATTCATTTAGTGTGTAATCAGTTTTACCCTTCATTTGACAGTAGTCAAAGCATTAAGCTGTAATAAGCAGGCAATTTCCTTTTACTTAAATGCGACTGATGTGAGGAAAAATAAGAAACACTCACTGGTAACTCAGTTTCAGTCATGGCAGATGAATTAACTTAGCCTTTTGAGAATTTGTATTCATTTTAGGCATATTTTTGAAAGTACTTACTGCATTTGGTATCTCATATGTTTTTTTTAAGAAGTACTGCTTCTTGTTTTGAACTCCCAACAGGCTTCCTCATGTTTACTCGTCAGTTAGGAAGCTGTGAAAGTGCTCTTTGGTGCACTCTGTTCAGTATGCTGTGCAGATAAACCCTGACAGAGTGTGTACCATGTAGTCATGGGAACTTGGCCCCGATGGAGGGGAGACACTTAAAGTGACATGTCTTAAAGTTGAGTTTAATGTTCAGATTTGAGTACTATGGAGACACCTTTCATAGTTAAAAGGCAATAAAAAAGTACTTTGAAGAAAACAGAGAAGGGAAAACAACCCACAAAGCCATGTTTGTATTTCAACAGGGTGTCACTGAAGGACTACATGTGAATGATTCAGAACAGAATGAGAATGGTTGATTTAATTTCCAGTATTTTTTCTTACTGCAAAGAGTAAAACTTAATTTTCATAACTCTCTTTGTGATTTGTAACAATATGAATGAAGATGGTTGTTAATAATTTTAAACAGCAGATGTGAAGCAAATATACAGAGGATAATTGTAAGAAAGATCATAACATCTCATTTTGAATAGAATAGTGCCTTGCAATAAAACCGTTAGGAGAAATCAAGCCTAGAATGCTAATTATCAGTGTTGTTTCAAGTGCAAAGGTAGACAATATAAGCATGTTTTTTAAAAAAAGGGCTCTCAGCTAATAGTGTTTTTATATTTCATGGGAAATCTTTCAGAGTCCATTTAGTAGCATATTCTGGAACTTCTCTTAGAGATTGCTCAGTCAGGTTTGTTTGATACTGGCCAAGAGGTCTAAAGTTTATTGGTGAGTACTAAGGAAAAACCCTGAGATAATAGAACGAGTTTCCTTTCTTGAGGGAGTGCAGCTGGAAGTCCACTCCCTGCTGACAAGTGCAACAAACAGTTATTTTATATTTCTAAAGAGGGAGTGTTGGTCTGTGTTATTTATCTGTATCTATGTATAGTGTGTTATAAATACTGCTATCAGTAGGCTAATGTTGAGGTTTTGTATAAGCATTGAGACAAGTAAGATTTTGGAGTACAGTGGGCTTGATTGTGGTGATGATGGAGAACTTTTCCTTTCATGGTCCTGTGAAAAAGCAACAAAATGCTGTAAGGATCCCATTTCCCCCTTTACACACATAGATATGCACGTGGCCTTCTTGTCTCTTTTAGTTAGTGGTGAAAGGAGTGGTCTGAAGTTGTGCTATTGCGAAGGTTAAGCTGGAAAGTGTATGTTTTTTCTTTCTTTAGAATAGCCACTTCTATCTTGAACTTACTTGTTTTATCCTTCTTTTAATGTTTCTTAACAGAAGAAATATAAAACTATTTCTGATGCAGAAATAGAAACTTACGATGCCAGTAGAGTCTTTTAATTTCTTGGTTTCCTCTTGGTTAAGAGCTAAAAATCAGTATGGTGCTGGAGATAACTTCCTGCTAAGGGACTGTCAGACCTTAGACATGGTGTGCTCTGGGAGTCTTCTGGCCAAGCTGGTGAGAGATGGACCACGTTGAGGATCTGCAGGGTGGGTGGGACATGGACTGGCTTGCCAAGGCCAGAGGGTGGGGATCAATGAAGCAAAGTCCAGCTGGCAACAGGTTGCAGGTGGCATCAGTGCCCTCCAGGATCAGTTTTAGGATTAGAACTATTTGGTATCTTTTAATTGTGTCAATGGTGGGCTCGAGTGTGATCTCATCAAGTGTTTTTGGATGATACCAAGTTGTACAGTGTGCTGGCAGCAGTCACCCTTCAGTGGGACATGGAGAAGTGGCCTAAACAGGAAGAGCCTTGTGTGACTCATTGAAGAGAAATATGAAATCGTGCCCCAGGGATGGATGGGGTTGCCATGTGCAGAAGGACAGGCTGGCCAGAGGACAGTTTTCTAAGGAAGAACCTTGGAGTCAGGTGGGTGAGTTGTTGAGTGTGGGTTCACAGTGGTAAAGGCCAGCCACGTACTGGGCAGTGTTAGTGAAAAAGTGCAGCCAGCAGCCAGAAAGTAGTGGTTCTTCCCCTCTGTCAGCAACTGTGAGACCACATCTAAAGTTCTGTGTTTGGGTTTCAGCAATACATGAAAGAAATTATAGACTACCACAAGTCCAGGTGATGATCACCAAAATGATTAAGGGCCTAGAGCACATTGCTTCATGGGGGAAAACTAGACTGCTTCAGCCTTAGATAAGAGACTAGGGGAAGGTCATATTGATTTCTCCAAGTATGTATTGGGAGGAAACTGATAAAGCAGAAATTCCAATTAGTTTTGAGGGGGTGTATTTGTGGTTCTTTATTATTATTATTTTTGGGCCTTGTTTGTTTTGAACCATGAGTCTGGTGAACAAGTGCTCAGAGAGAATGTGAAACCTCTTGTCCTCAGAGACATTCAAAACTCCACTTGACTGTAGAAGTAGACTCCTTAAAATTGTTTGGACTGCTTATTTAATCTTTTAGAACATAAGGAGGCAGAGTAAAGTGGTTGTTTAATTTCATGAATGTGTTTCTGTGTCTTCAGGTAGAAGTTTACAGTGAGCTTATTCTTGGAAAAACAGCACATTTAAACCCAGTAAAATCGGTGTAAGCAAAGTTGATAATTTTTTTCCTTCAGTGAAAGACTGCTTTAATAGAGGAAATGGGGTACTACTCGCCCTTCTGCAAAAGTGTAGTTGAAAAAGCTTATCAAATTTGGGGCTTTGTATGATTTTTAGGAATAGTTTGAATAGTTACTGAATGTTGAAAAATTATATAATTCTTTTTAAATGATCAATCTGTACTTCTGGAAACTCAGCTAATTTATTCTGTAAAGCTATATTACAGATCAACTATGTCTCTACAGGATTCATTTTTATTATTAACTTTTCTTTTTAGGAAGGTAATTTGAATTTTTAATTCTAGAGCTCCCACCTTGAATTTATTATACAATTTCC
This sequence comes from Pseudopodoces humilis, assembly GCF_049639895.1. Taxonomy (NCBI): domain Eukaryota; kingdom Metazoa; phylum Chordata; class Aves; order Passeriformes; family Paridae; genus Pseudopodoces; species Pseudopodoces humilis. The sequence continues at coordinate 8,935,333 of NC_142200.1, forward strand.
TTCTTGTAATATATTTTACTTTTCAAGTAAATTATCTTTTGGTTTTTTTTGATTCTGAAAGAAATAATTTTGGACTGAAGAGGGAAATACATCTGAAAAGTACCCTTAATACAAAACTTAATCTTTTCCATAGCATTTCAGAAAAACTTACTAGGGATGGGGGATACAGGAAAGAATAAAATATAGCAGGTTTTGTTTTTTGGGAGAGTGGTGTCTTGTTATGAGACCACACTAGGATTTAGATATCCTATTTTGGTTAGTTTTTTAAAACTTCATTTCCTAAAATCATATAATATGGGGAATTTTTCCTTAATGGCTAACCTAAACCTATTGTATTTCAGTTTGAAGCCCCCTTGTCTTATCACTACATGCTCTTGTTCAATGTCTCTTTCCAGCGCTGTTGTAGCTTCCTTTAGGTACTGGAAGGTCTTATAAGGTTTCCCTGGAGCCTTCTCTTCTCCAGACTTAACAACCCCAGTGCCCTCAGTTTACTTTCATAGGAGGAGGTGCCCCAGCCCTCTGATCATCTTTGTGACATTCCTCTGGACTCACTGCAGCAGGTCCATGTCCTTATGTTGGGGACCCCAGAACTGGACCAGCATTCCAGGTGGGCCTCACCAGAGCAGAGTAGAGGGGGAGAATCACCTCCTTCAGCCTGCTGACCACGCTTTCCTTTGTGCAGCCAAGGGTACAATTGGCAACTGCGCATTGCTGGCTCGTGTCTGATTTCATTTATTTTGACCACCGGAATTGTCAAGGCCTTCTCGACATTGCTTCTCTCAAACCGTTCACCCCCAGCCTTCTGGTACAGGGAATTGCCTGGACCCAGGTGCATGAAGTTGAGCCATTGATTCAAACTCTGGACATGGTCATCAAGCCAATTCCTTGTCCATTGAATAATTCATCCAGAAAACCTGTGTCTCTCTAATGAGTGACAAAGATATTGTGTGTGACTGTGTCCTACGCCTTACAGAAATCAAGGCTGGTGACATAAACACACAACAATCAAAGTACATGAATGTGATGCTCATGCATAACAAACAAAACCATTTTAATTAATGCTTCTATGTGTCAGTGTCATAGTCTTGAAAGTACCACACAGTGAAAGTAGTTGAGCTGTTCTGTGCAGTGTGTAGTAAGGAAATGAAAACAGCTGTTAGAAAAATGTAATGGTGATGTTAAAACAAACTTAGGATGCTTTTGTTCAGTGATGACAGAGTGCCTGTTTACAACCTTCAAAAACTTGGTTTTTGAAAAAAAAGAAACAAAGTGGGTTTTTTCAACTATCTTTGTTAGTTGTCAGGTTATAAAATTGTTGAATTTTAATAAAATTCAATGATGCCAGGATGTAACAGAGTATACAGATTGTGCCAGGTTGTGACATGCTGTAAGTAAGCAGGAGTATGATGATCCATCCCTGTATTCTGAATAATGTAATATGCAGTGGTGATGGTGTTTGTGAAATCAGTGGGAATGGATGACTTTTAACTTTTTAGAATTTTTAAGGAGGTAACTTAAATCCAAGGTACACAGATGTTGGTTGTGTTTTGGCTTTGTATTTTTCTTACCTCACTAAGTGTCAGAATTATGGGGAAAATTGCTAAATGAAGAGTGATGATGCTATGACAATGCAAGTGGGATATCCTGACTATGTCTGTTGTCCAGTCCAATCTCTTATCTTAGAAAAGTATTTATATTACCTGTGTTAGTTATGAAGTTGAAATGTATTAAAACAGACAAAGAGCTTAAAGTAGACTATAAGTTATAACTAACTTGAATGAGAAAGTTGAATGAAGTTGCCTTAAATGTTTTGACAGAGTTGCTTTTTACTGTAAAACTGGTCTCACACTGCATTTTTCAAACCTTATAAATGATGCTTTGATTTCTTTTGCAAATTGTTCCTCATATGAGACTTTGCTGAAGTTAAGCTTTTATGATTTGGTTTGGGAAAAGCAACTTGGGCAAAACAGTAAAATTTTGATTCTTTTGCAAGACAGATGTATATCTATATTTTAGTTTTCTAGTAAATTGTCATGGTTGCAGCACCTACAACCTACATTTTTAGGGGATATTTTGTTGTGGTTTTTTTTTGTTTTGTTTTGTTGTTTTGTGGTTTTTGTTGTTGTTGTTGCTTTTTGGGTTTTTTTTGTTGCCCATTTGGTTGGTCATGGTTTTTCTTCCCCCACCTCTAGCCTCTTTCAGGGAGATGAAAGAAGCCTAAAGAGACTCTTTGATGTGAAGACCTACTTAAAATATTTTTCAGTGTTAGGATACCCAAACTGTCTGCTCACAGATTTGGAAAAAATGATGGCATTCCTCAGGTGATGTGATTCAAGTGTACAGAGAAGTAAAATCTTTTGGGGTGGGGTCACCCAAAGAAGCTCAACTGCTCAAAAATTGTCTGCTCACTAGTGCAGTTATAAGTACAGAGATGCTAGGTCTCTCTAAACCCTCCTTTTAAAAAATGTTTATAATTCTCCGGTGGCAGTTTTGTTGCCAATCTTTCACAGGAAGTGCTTGGAAGGAGACCTTGTTTAAACTGGCAGAGAGAACATGAGAAGAAATGCCATTTTTTCTTTGCTGATACTCTGCAGGTTTAATGAAACTCTTTGCTGCTGATTTAAACCCTTCAGTTCACTTCCTGCCCTTCCCTGTCTCCCTGTTTCATTTGAAGTGCTCCATATGCTTCCTTACTTGCTTTTTTCCACCATGTCTAGGACAGGTTTTTCAAATTTTTTTTTTTCTGTGGTTGAAACAGCTGTAATGGTGTTGCTTTGCTTCAGCAAAGCCTGCTCTATTTGCTGAACTCATGTGTAGTTTAGTACAGCTTCCTGTTTTTCTCATCCTATTTAATTAGGCAACAAGTTGCAGCAAAGCAGCTTCCTTTAGAATGAATCAGTGAACGCTGTGCATATTGTAAATATGAAAGCAATTCATGTCTCTTTGAAACTTACAAAATCATGGGTATTTTTCCATAGCTTTAATGTTTGTGTGGAAGGCCAAACCTGGTTGCATAGATAGCATTTTTCTCCCTTTCTGTGTATTCCTTTTCAATTTGATTTGATTTACTTTTTGTTCTCTGTTGCTGCCTTTTGATGGTAACAATAAAGAACTATCCTGCCTTATTTTTTTCTGTCATAATCTCTATTGCTTCATGACATATAACGTGTTCCTACAAGTAATGGTGCTACTTCATTGGGTCCAGATGAGTGTATGCCATTAGACAACTCATCAATAAAATTGACAAGTACTTATTAAAGCTGTCTCATTTGTCTTGCAGTGAGCATGGCCTAGTGTGATCGTTCTTAGGGCAATACAGCTGTTTCTTTGAAACACTCTGTGTGTGTTCCTGTGAGAAAAGCAAGGGAAATGAGGAGTTAATACAGTGTAGCTGGTGCAGAGCACAGTTCGTGTTATAAACCTGGGAAACAATTACAGACTTGGGGATTAGTTTGAAATCATTGATTGGCTCATGACTCAAACTGGTAAACTACTGGGTGTAGTGATGACATTTTGCTTGTAGTTGAAGTATGCTGAAAGCACATGTACAATGTGTACAAAGATATCTGGATGGATGCCTCTTCTCTGATAGAGTGATTTTGCCTGTTGTAAGCATGCACCTGGACCTTTGTCCATGTGCCAGAAGTTAAACCAGAAGGCTGTGATTTAGACTTACTCAACAGGACATTTTGGAGTATCGTTCTCTCATCAAGTTGCTATATGACTTTAATTTGAAACAAACCTATAATCTTGTGGTAGCAGGAGAAAACCTGAACTTTGTTCATCATAAAGCAGTGTTAAGTAGATCTGGAGCTTGGCCTAAGGCTTTAAAAGCAAGTAGATGCACCTGTAGTGAATGTTATTAGGTGTAAGAAGCACCTGTATGTCAGTGAGTGAAGTGCAGTGCTGGAAGGACTTCCCAGTCATTATGGACTAGACTACCAACCTGCTGAATAATTCCACCATTTGGGGAGTTTATGGTGTTTTTCTGCAAGAATTTACAAATGAAGTTTAAGCTTGACCACGATTGAGAGTTTTAAAGTAAAGATTAGATCACTCTCAAAACAGCTGTAGATGAGTTAAATATATAAAATACTGGGGTTTGATAGTGTGGATTTTTAACTATTGCTTATACATGCTGAAGGTCTTTCTAGTGTTGTCTGCAAAAAGCAATTGCAGGAAAAATAAATTTTTTATCTCTTGGTCAGCTGAATGCTAGAGAAGTGAGTTTGTCCCTGTCCTGTTAATTAATTTGTTTGAGCTAATCAAAAAGTCATATAGTGTGTTTACCACATGACTTGTAAATTGGAATTTCTTAATTTCTGAGAACTTGCCTTGAAGTCAAGTAGCCTAGCTGAATGGAGAGAATGTTGAGGTCTCCACGTGAAGGCAGTTGAATGTACTAATTGACCATAGAAAATTTTACAAAACACTGATGTACTGGACATTTAACCTTAATTGAAGATCTTAACTCTGATAGGTCATCTTACTGTTTTTGACAGGGCCCCAGGTAAATTGATTAATTCTGCAAAATTCCAAGCTATAGTAATCTCATAAAATGACAGAAGAAAATTTAATATTTCTGTTTTCAATGCAGGATTTGAGTAGCATGTAGTTTTAATGGGAAGGAAAAATATGCAAGCCTAGAAGTTTATAATGAAAACAGACTGAAAATATTTTAAAAAGCTGTTCATTGAGCACCACTCAGCCTTCTGGGAAGATGGGCTGGGATAAATTAAAGTCTATAGAGACAGATGGTCATTTAGGGATGCTTCTTACATGTGGTAACAATTAAGATGTGAATGGAGCCTGCAACTGGGCTTTTGTGGTCTGTACTAACCTTACTTTTTATCCTCTGTGCCAGGGTAGATTCACACACATCAATACAAAAATGTACACACACCTCGGTATAAAAACTGAATGGAGCTGCTCCTTTTCTGTGCCTGTGCTGTGGTTTCTGGCCCACTAAGCAATGCACATGCAGCATATATACAACCAGTGCTCTTTCTTCAGCAGTATGGGCATTTAATATGAGTCAAGCTGATGCATAAAGAGCCAGGCATTTCACTTTTCTCCTGAAACTTAAAGACAGTTGGTAAATTTATAGTGGCATAGAATCATACAATGGTTTGAGTTGGAAGGGACCTTCAAAGGCATCTATTTCCAACATCCCACTGGTGAGAAGGAAGATCTTCAACTAGTTCATGAGCTTTGGTTTATTTGACTGCATTCTAGTCTCAAACAGACTTACTGTAATCAATAGGTTTGTTTGTAGTCGGCTTTGATATTGTGGATTAATCTTTAGAACAATTTTGACTATTCTTAGGAAGCTTTTAATTGAGTTTGAAGAAGCCCTACTTCATACTTTGTGTGCAGTTTTTAAAGCATTTTTTCTTTTTATTAATAATGGAATTAACAAAGTGGAATAGAACAATATGTTGGTTGAAAAGATGATAGTTTTTGTAGAAAAATGAAAAATTGCATACAGCAGAATAATAGAAGTGGTCCTCAAGTGCATATGATACATGGATGTAATGTCTTGAATGTCACTTTCCAAAAAAGTGTGTGAGCCATGTGATGAAGTATAAAGCCAAAGGTAGATAATTAAAGTTTATGTCATTATTATATCATATTCCAGGATCTGTTGGGGACCAGGTGTAGTAGTTAATGAGTTCAAGCATCATGTTATCGCTCCAGAATATTAGAATCAGAAAACTTTCATTTCAGCTGAGGAGAGGGAAAGCATTGTTTAAAAACTTCAGCAGTATTAAACTTAAAATTAAATTGAGCAGTATTTTATAAAGAAATTTTATGAACATTTGGATGGTACTTTCCACCCAACTTTCTGTCCTTCTGTTTCACCTTGTATACCTTGTCCCTTCTTGAAAGGCCTAGTTGACTGATACCAAGTCCATGTGGATGGCTCTTAAATGCTTCAGTACTTGTAGCAAGACCTGCAGAAGACTTAGGTAACAACCTTTTCTATGAAAGCTGCTATTATTTTGCAGAAATAAATGTAATATTCACAACTTAGTGGATTTTATTTTTGGAGGTAGTTTGTTCTGAAAGACAGTGTATGTCCCTCTAAATTGTACTGGTTCTATCCTTGTTATCCTGGTATTAATTCTATCCTGTTACCCATTCTTGTAGCTGCATTAGTTTAGAGCTTCTGAGACTCCCTGGCTTATGTGAACATAACGAGAAAAGTGAAGGCTTAGGAACTGAAACACACATTGTGGGTTTAGAAGTGTTGTTGAAATGTGTGCTATGGTTGAAACAGTAAGAAGTTTACTGGCTCAAGATAGTCTCAAAAATTGTCTAGGTTCTCAAATTTTTCACCAGAAGCTATCACCACATTGAGTCAAACCACAAGTACCCCTAAGCCTGTATCCAGCTCTTTAACAATCACTGATCAATAGCATCTGTCTTGGGGAGAACATTGACAAGAAAACTTAACCATGATACTATTTCAACAATCTGCTGCTCAGAAATTTTCTGAGCTGAAGATGATGAACTATTAAGCACACAGATGTCTTGAATATCCTTCTCATTAATTAGAATTTTTTAGCATCTATGAAAACATAAATTTCACATCTTACCTATGTGGTGTTTAAGATAAAAAGCAGAGCTTTTAATTAAACTTGCATCCTTATGATTTAATTTGTCATTTTATTAGTCTGACAAAATAATTAATCATTCTGTGTTTATTTCCTATGATCCTTATAGACTGTAAACCTCTCTTGCTGTACATCATCAGTCTTTTCTTTTTGAGCATGAAGAACATTAGCATACACATGTTTAATTCCACCCCGTTAGGAAGTGTTTCCATAGCTGAGGTCAACCTAGTTGCCTTCTTATATCCCTCTTTTGCCTTTTTGAGATACAAAGAACAAAAGGCAAATGTACTATGAATTTCCATCCATAATGATGTCTTTTGTGCTGCTTTTGTACTGTCCTCAGTGGTTTGATAGTCAGGTAGCTCCTGAATATTCAAGGATAGTTCAAGAAAACTCTTAAAACTGGAGCATGTATTTTGTCTACCGTGGTTGATTGAGAGAGTAACATTATATATGTTTAAATTTACAAAAACAGGTTTTAAGTACATTGCTTAGTCCTTTACATATATATTTTTCATCTGCTCTCTTAATGGGCAGTTAGAATTTGTGAAGTTATGTGACCTCTCCATATCTAGTTTTCATTTTTCTTTCTTGAACATCTTAGATCATCAGTGAACTTCGTCACTTTGCCATCTACATCCTTTCAAGACAGTGTAGGATGCATTGAGCTGCACAGATGGCAGAGTTGGTTCTCGACGACGTCTCTTGAATAGCAAAATTGACATTTTGGAGTTTATTTATACTTCTTTTAATTCTAAACAATTGCTGCTCTGGAAGAATGGCTTTTCCTCATCTTCTGTCAGCTGTTTTTTTATCAAGCAGCTTTGATGCTCAACATTGGTAGCTCTTTTGGAAAATTCAGATAGACTATGTCAAATAGGTTGCTAACAAACCTATTGGTCTGCCAACAAGTGGTTATAGTATATTAAATGACTTGTATCCTGAGGTAACCCTTTACAAAATACATGGTTTGGGTTATTTTTGTTCTCTCTCTCCCCGTGTTTGTAGTTTCTTTGCCATTTTGAGGTGTGGGAATGAGAGAGGAAGTTCACAGCAGAATGAAGACAAGCTTTTTGCTTTCTATGTGTTTGAAAAAGATACTGGTTTACAGGCATTTAGAAAAATGGTTACTGCAGATCTCCTGATTTGTGATTTTTGCATTTAGTTTGCAGAGTGCTTCTATGATTTCCATACTTGCCCATGAGTTCATCTTTTTGGAGGATGTCATTTAGTAATCTCCTTTACAGGCTCTTTTGTCATTGTGGTCCTTCTGAAAAGCTCTGGTTTTTAAATGACAGAAATTCATTTTCTTAGGTACAATTACTTAAAACATTATAATCAAAGATCTGAAACTGTGTGTCAGGGAATGGGAGTAGATCTCCAGCATACCTTGTTGAAAAACTGTAATCCTGAGAATTATATGTGAATACTAATTTGAGTGTTTGTACTGTTTCACCAGGAGACTGTCTCACATTAAACATAATTTTAATGTACTTTCAAAAAGTTTTTGTTTTCAAATAAGCTTATGTTAATAATGCAAATATTTGTAGATTTTCAGGAAAAAAGACCTTTTAGCCAGCTGACCTTTGCTAAAAACCTGGGCAAGACTGGGATGCTTGTGGAAGAATTTTACCTTAGAAGTACAGTGAAGACATCAGCATCTAAATTCAAGTGGAATTGGTGAACATTTTTTTCATGGACTGTCCTTGTCCACTGAGGTGACATTCAAAATGTCAGGAAATTTCTTTATTTCCTTGTGGATAATGAGACAGAACTTCTGTGGGTCAGCGAACATTAGTGTGTCCTGGTCTGAAGTTGTTACCTGAGAATTGAGCAGATGTTTACTTCAAAAACATGAACGAATGTTCAAAACTGGGCTAATTAATTTTTAGACTCAGGGGTAAGGTTTACAATGTTACTTTTTTTTCTCTTGCTTACTTAAATGAGTTAAATTAAAAACACTTTTTTAAAAAATGTTACCCATGTGTTTTTACAGAGAAGATATTGTTCCCTTTTTCTCCGGTCCTGAGGTCAGTGCGTTGCTGTGGGGCAGAGCCTGTGCACAGCACTGCTGGAGCTGCATTAACCACACAAGCGCCTGCGCAGGAAATGGAAACTTCCTTGCATGCACTGCAAGAGAAGTTGTGACATGATTGTGCAGGTGGCACTGCTGGTGGGAAGTTCTGCCTCTGCAAGAAGAATGTCCCTTCTCTGCCCCGCTCCTGAATAGGGTTGGGCAGAGAGAAAGGTGGGATTACCAATCTTCAAGTGGACACGATCCGTTCAGCATTTGAGAATGTGTAGGCAGCCGCTTTTCCTTACACTAAAGCAAAGAATAACTTTGTTTTTCTCATGTTGCTTTTCGGCTTGGTTTTGTCTTGGCTTGTTTTTGATCACCAGTAAAGGATGGCAGCAGTGAAGGGTGTAAGTCCTCCAGGCTTAACTTGTTAACTGAGCAGTTTCTTTGTTCTTTGCTTCAATACACATCCTTATATCAAAGGGCAGGTGAGCCACTGGTGTTACACAACTCTCTTTTAACTGGGGGTGGTTGCATGTGCAGCAGGAGTGGTGTTTGCTATCACCCTTCCTCCCCAGCCTGCTTTTCTTGCCAGGCTTGTGTGCCTGGAGCAGGGAGCGAGCAGCACTGGACTGTGCCATAGCAATGGCTACTTGGCTCTTGCTGCTGAAGATGGAACTGCCTGCCTCTCCTTGCTTTGTTCCTGTTGATTGGCCATTTGTGGGTCCTTTTTAGGAAAATATTCGTTTACTGAGCTGGATGTTTTGGCTGGCAGTTTTTAAATGTGAAAAAAATACCAACAAGGCATCTGCCTCACAACTGGGATTGCGCTGGGAAGCCAAATGAAAAAGTTCTGTGAAAAGAAAAAGGGATCAAAAGGGAGATGAAGTTCTTCAGGCAGGGTGGAGGAATAGTCTTTCATATTATCTTCAGCATGTGGCTCTCTTCATCTAATTTTTTTTTTTGCTTTACAAGATGGCAAAATATATCATTAGATTTAACTAGGAATTTGTTTGAGGCCTGAAGGTATTCAGAGTGTGGAGTTTTTTGGGATCTTTGATGTTCATTAGGGAGTAGTTCTGTGCTAGGTAATGTTTACTTTGCCTTTTTCAGTTTCCTTTGCAAACTGCAGTTGTACTGTTTCGTACTTCCTCCTGTAAATGTTTCTTATTTAGCTTTTCTTTCCCAGACAACTTCCTAGGCTTTAGAAAATTTGGTTGTCTGACTTGTGTGGGATTAAATTTCACACAAAAGAAAATGGAGAATATGTCAGTTTGACTTTTTTTATTTGTATTAGTGTTTGTTTTGGTTTTTTACAAAGGACTGTAAATTTTTTTGCAGTATGTTAGTACTAAGGTTGCATATGAAGGGATAGATTATCCCCATGTGGTCATTAAAGTCAGTACTTAAAATATTAGTCTTGATGTCATGCTCTGTGCTTGCTTTTTATATTTTTCTTATGATAAACAGTAAACGGTATGTTAATTTTATTTTCTGTTTATGTTCTGAATATTTCAGTGAGTGTTTGTTTTTCAGATAATTTTAAATAAATGCTTATTTTTTAAGTCTAATGGAAACACTTCACAGTCTTAAGAGATGACTTCATAAAATTAGCAGAACCATACATTTGGTGTCATATTTAAATTAAATCACTGGTCATAAAGAGAAAGAGTTGTTATGCCACACATGTCATTACTACAGCAAATGGAAACATTTTTGCTTTGTTTCCTTAGTCTCAATACATTTAGTTCTCTCCACTCCTCACGTTGTAAACTTCAGTCGAAATCATGTGGGTGAGCTGGTACTACAAGCAGGTGTCACGGGTATTTACTAATCAGATTAAGAGAAACTGAAATAGAGAAAGGAACTTGCACGGAAGGTCAGAGTGTTGTGACAACAGTAATGGAACCTCTGTGTGGTTTGTGTAGGAAGCTACCAGGCTTCAGCTTGAGGCCAGGAGCAGAGTAGATGCCTGTACCAAGGTTACTCTGCGTGATTGATAGGAGGATTGCTCTTTGAGGGCTGATGAATAAGCTGGATTCCTATCTCTGTAATCATGTTGTGACCCAGGCTGGCCTGAACGGGTCACAGGGCACCGCTGCAGCAGCTGAGCTCTTTTGTTGCTTTCAGGCAGGGATACCATGAGATGTTGCAGGTTGCCTAGGAGAAGTCTGAGGGGACAACCTGCAACCTTCTGGTTATTCTCACTAGCCTTTCAGATGTGTACTTCTTCAGTTTCATTGTGAATAGCATTTACTGATTGTTACAGTTTCACTAAAAGGGATTCTGAGCAACACACCTGAAAAGCTTTCTAATTCGTGGATGTTAAAACTTCCATGATAAAGTTAAATGAATGGTGAATTAAATGTAAATGGAATTGTAAATTAATTTAAAATGTTACTCCCAAGACCAAAAGGAAATTCCAGCCACTGAAACAAAAGAAAATGCTGCCAAATATACAGGGTCCTTTGTGGAATAAGAGCTGGCTCTGTCCTACATGAAGGCAGCTTCTGCTGTCACAGGACCCACCTTGCAACGCCTCTTTTTTGCCCTGCTACCAAAACCTTACCACATAAACCAAATGCACTAAATAGCGCATCTACCTAGCAGAGAAGTTGTTTTAATGTTGAATTTGAGAATGCCCTTATCCAAGTTGTGGTAACAACAGCTGTCAAGTATGGCTGTGGATTACAGAATAGGATGGTGAAAGATTGATCAAAACATGCCTGATATCAGCACACAGTGCTGATAGTACAGTGTTTTGCATAAGACTCTCTAATATAAAATTGCCTGAAAGTATTTGCCAAGATCTAGTTTGGCTGTATTAAAGGACATTTAAATCAAGTTTTTCAGAGTTATTGCATGTGTAGCAAGTTTGACAATTTGGGGGGAACCAGACTTCAAGTAGAGTTGGTCTGGAAGTGTATGCAGTGCTTTTAGGAGTTGCTGTGCATCCCTTGTAGATTTTGCAGAATGGATATAATGAGTGGGTGCTGATGTCCAGACTGCTCAGTATGTACAGGAGTTTCTGATGCACATGATGTGAGCAGGTATTTACGTTGGGTCAGAAACCTCCTGGGAATTCAGACAGCTGCAGAAAATCCTCAATTTGTGTGGGCACAATTTCTGAGTTTCTTAATCTATCGTACCACTTCACTGCTTGGATCATCCAGCTGAAGTGGGAACTTCAGTTATCAGTGCTTCTGAAAACTCCTTGAATAATCAAAAGGATGTAATAGCCAGATGAGGTGTTTGGTGGCACATCTGTCTTTGGTAACTTGCTTACATGGTGGAATTAAAAATTCCGTACTGTTTTGTTACCTTAAAAATCTCAGTCAACTCCAACTGTGGCAAAACAGAGTGCAAATTTGGAACATTCATCATGACTTTGTGAATGGCAACACACAGTGCAAATGTTTCTGAATGAAGTAGGAAAAAATGGTAGAATGATATTTAATCAAGTTGCAACTGACTTCACTTAGAGCTTTTCTCCTCCCCCCTCTCTGAATCAGCTGGAGAACTGCCTGTCCTGGATTCTTTCTTTTGTCGTACCTCCTGCTACACCTGGTAGAAAGCACAACCAGCCCTGATGCAGTGTTTGTGTCTATGACTAATCTTATCCTTGAAGCTGTGGGTGGAGAAGAGGGAGAGGTCTAGACTTAAAATTTTCTTCAATTTTTTCTTTCTTTCTTGCAACTGCAAATATGGGTCAAGGTGTCTTGCAGACTAGCATGTTTTATTGAATAGGCCAATTAACAAATTGTTTGTCTGAGTGTGTGGTAAAATTTTCTGTCCCTTTTTGTGACTTGCGAAGTATGTTACACTGCAGAGTCTGAGTTACCTTTTTTTTTTTTGATGGCACCAACTGTGACTTTATACACCAGCAATCATATTTTATACAGTGTACTAAATAGGGTAAGTATGTATGAGTACAGGCAATGAATTGAGTGTAGCCACAATGAGGTCTACAGTTTTTGTGTTAACTGACCTCCAACTTTTTTCCTTACAATAACAGTAGACAGTAACCCATACCTGTTTATCAAGTGTAAACAGGGTGTGGAATGAATATTTGAGAAAAGCTAAAAACCCCATTACTTTTGTGTGTAATTGGTTTTTTTTTCTTCTGTCAGAATGAGGTGTATTCAGTTGCTCTTAACACAACTGTAATAAAGTCATCATCTTGGAAAAAGAACAGCTCATTCGAGAGTACTCATACTCTAAAGGTATTGTTAATGTATAATGCGTTACACAAATCAGTAGAAATAGTTAAATCCTATATTAGTAAACATTTTATTGTAGATATTCCCTATTTGCTGTGATTTGTGATGAATGAGTTTTAGCAAGACCTGTTAAAAATTACTCCCTTATGTTTACTGATGCCGGTGTTCAGTGAAAAATCTCTGTTCTTAGTTCAGTAGTACAGTAACTGCACCAGTGATGACTTAGCTGGTGTTAAGACCACACAGATGTGATATTCTTCTTGGGAGCACTTGAGATGGCTCAGAGGATACTATTTACAGGCAAAGCAAAATCGTGGACAGCTTGTTTTTCATTCCTTTCCATCAGCAGTTTAGATCGATTGGTTTGCAAGCTGGCAATTATGTTTCATCTTTGGAGGCCATAAAAGATACCTTTAAGGTACATATATGTTTTAGTGTCTCTCTTGGTACTTTTTGTAAATAATGCTTCTCTTGACAAATGAGTCGCTTGGAAACTGCTGGATGATTTGGAAAGTGTATTTTCTGGTCATAATACTCCTTGGTAATGTATGGTGCAGATGCAGTGAAGGCCTGTAAATTGGTAACTGCAACAATTGCACAGGGCTGTTCATAGAAACTTGTAAAAAAGTCGTCTAAGCTACTCTGGGTTTGTTCCAGGCTGGGAGTATGCATGGGAGTATCCATTAATGGTTCAATTTAATTTTAATTGTTAAGATGCTGTATATTGGTTATATATCTTAAACTGTGGAAAACAAAACAACCGAACTTAGGTTGTATGCTCTATAGACATTCACACATATGTAATAACACTGATTTTTCAAGACTTGATTTTGTTTTTATTAATATTGGTGAGTCATTTCTGTAGAGGTTATTTTGTTTCCTTGTGCCACAAGAAATCTTTTAAAAACTGCTGCTTCTGCTAATAAAGAGCAAAAAGCTTTATACTGACTCAAGGCATAAACAGACTAGAGATCTCGACTGAGCATGCAACTGTTCAGGCATAACAAAGTCAAAGCAGCTGGTTGAATAGCTTGGAGGGTTTTGTTTGTGCCAACCTTGCCAAGACATCTGTGTTCTATAAGACATTAAGGGGAGAAGTTGATTTCAAAGAGTTGTGTGTTTTTGACAGCCTGGCATTTGAATAAAGGGTTTGTGTAGGTTTCCTTGGTCAAAAATGCAGCATGCCATGTACTTTGTCTTCCCTGCAATCTTTCTGAAATTCAAAGTGTTTTAGTAAGGGTCTGGTTTAGTTTGAAGCGTTAATTTTATATCAGCTGTTCTCTTACCAAGGAGAGAGGTATTTGGATTCATTGCAACAGTTGAACCAGCACTGAGTTTTGCCTTGTGAAAACTTGGGGAAGAATCTTCGCTTTTGGGGTTTTAGATTAGCTGTTGTATCACTCAGCTGTGAAGCTATGAGGTGCACAAATTATTTGGCTTTATCTAAGAATTTCAGAAATGGATGCCAGAAGAGTATCCTATGGTAGCTATGAGTTAATCTTTGGAATATCCTTTTGAAGTAGACAGTTACTTCTACCTAATTGATTTAGAATGCTTTTTCTTTCAGTTTTCTTTCAGTTTCACAAAGCTTGGAATATAACTAAGATTTTATTTTCCCCCAAGATTCTCAAGATATCTGGCACACACATTGTTAGATTAGACATTGTAATCTAACATTCAGCCTAACTCCAGGAGTCTGTGATACCACACTTCATTTTGAATTACACTTGTAGGGTTCAAAGGATACTGCTGCATCATGGAAAGTGCTTACTTTCTTATAAGATTGAGGATCCTCTGAATTGTGTGAGCTCAGTTGAAGTCATTGACACTTTAATAAAGGAATAGTACTTTATTTTAGCTTGGATACTGAATTTATAAAGTTACATGCTGCTACAAATGGTAAAATGAGTTCTTAAACTCAGAAAACAATTGAGAAGAAGAGCAAAGATGCTACTAATTGCTGTGGAATAGTGAGGTTTGTTTGTTTGTTTTAATTTTAAAGTTCCCATATGTAAGAGCATGCATACATTTGTTACATCAGGTAAACATGTTATTGCCCAAGTGACCATGTAGTTTTACCTTGTTAAATGAAGGCACCTCAAAGTAGTAACAAACATTACTCAAAGTAATGTAACAAATAGTCTGAAAAAAATCTTTGGAATTTAAATTTCTTACTTCTTAAAATAAGTCTTACTTAACTATTAGCAGTATGAAACATGTAAGTGTGAACTATTTCTTTGTGGAACTCATAATTACAGGCCAAAACCTAAGTCACTGTTTTTTAGAGTTTCACAGACAAAGTTTCTGTTGCATCTGTTCCTGCAGGGCCAGGCCTGGCGAGCAGCTGAAGGTGCTGTCTCTGCATGAGCCTGAGCAGGGCAGTCCTACCTCTGCTCCAGCCCTGGGCTGCACATTCTGCTCTGCCACATGCCGGAGTGCATGTGGTACAGCAGCAGAGTGGGTTTGGGTTGTCTACTGGGAAACCATTTCTGGAATAAAATTTGAAATACCAATAAAGTTCTGCATTTTTCCTTCCATTTAATTAGTAGTGCCTATAATAGGACCTTGGGAACAATTAATTTTTTGTTTTTTTAATGGCATGGGTTTTAGGCTTGTATTTTATCATATTAATTAGTGGTCAGTTAATTTATGAATTCACTCAGTTGTTTTGTTAGACTGTTGGTATGTGATATGTTTAATTGTTCTGCAGTTATATGCTGAAAAAAGCATGTTAAAATATGTGTCACTTGTCTGGTAGTCTTTGGGTAGGTAGTAGAATGCATGGGGTTTTTTGGAAGGATATGAACTTTTCTTGAGCTCTCAGCCAGAACGGCTGCAGATAAATGTGGTTTGCAAGCTGTTTGCAAGGGACTGATTGATAGACAGAAAGAGACAATGGGAATAATGGAGAATTGAGGAAAAAAACCATGAATTTCTCCAAGTGAAAGTGGGAGGAGGAAGAGGCTAGGTGGAAGAAAGACTGGGCATGAGCTTAGACAAACACAGTAAGGATTCAGAAAAAAAGAGGAGCCCAGAGAACTTTAACAGCAGGCAGAGAAAAGGACACAGTGTTACGTGTAGATCCTGTAGATTTTTCAAGTCAGTAAGTTAAAACAAATGTAACAAAAGGGAGTTTATTTTTAACAGCCCACAGCAAGGCACCCTTTGGGAAACCAGAACACTTCCAGAGGTTCATGTAATGCAGCGTCTTGGAGATTGTTGACCTTGCCAAGGCCTGAACTTGGTGAGGGGGAGTTTTTCTGTTTTTGCAGTGGGTTTTATGTAGTTTTGGGGTTTTTTTAAGTCCATTTATTTAACCCAGTCCTTGACAAATTCACTGATCTCTGGGATACAGATGAAGAGTGTGTGTTATCTTAAAGAGTTCTGCTGAGAAATGAATGCCTTAATTTCCTCTAAAATAGCTGTTCTGGCTTGTGTGTACACCTCCAGCTTTGCTCTTACTTTTTGGGGAGGAGTAACCTTCCAGCTTTTCACTTTTAACTTGTTGTCTCTTGCTGTCTTCCACATTTGTCCATACTTGGCTCTGGCCTTCTGTGTTCTTTTGCTTGTAGACTTAAAGGGAACTTCTTTGACTTTTACTTCTTTGACTTGCTAGGGTCTCCCTATGAGTCTGTTCAAATGTTACGTGTATCTCTTTCATGTTGTCAGTAGAAACTTGAAAAGAGGGCTGTCTGTCATGCTATCTATCAAGTGCTGTCTTGTTGTACTCCTTCTCTGTGTAGAAAAACATTTTCCTTTTCTTTCATGTATTGCTGCTGTCAGATCAGAGACTTTGTTTGACACTTGCAGAGTTCTTACCCCAAAGGAGTTTGGCTTCTGCTTGGGCACTTTGGTAGTAAAGTAAGAATAGTCCTGCTTTTGCTATAATTTAACTTATTTTTATTGTTTTTTTTAAATTTTGTAGACTATATTACTTGTGGGGAAGTTGTTATTAATCTGTCAAGTCCTTATTGCTGTAGAAATTATTTTCTTTTCTTAATTTTTTTAAGGAGATAGGGAATGGCATATACATCCTAGGAAGTTTCTGATGATTTGCAAACTTTCAAATATATCTTTATTAAAAAGATACCTTTTTTTTTTGTGTGGTATAAAAGTGTTAATGTTGGAAAAGGCCACTAAGTTAATCAAATCCAGCTGTCAACCCAGCCCCCCCCACCATGTTCACCACTAAACTATGTCCTCAAGTCCTACATGTTTTTTGAACACTTTCAAGGGTGGTGACCCCACCAGTTCCCTGGATACCCTGTTCCAAATGACATCTCCTTACTCCTGAGTATCTGAGGTGCAAAGTGTACAATGGGGCAGTCCTCTCTAGCTTTATTCTGAAAGCCAGAGGATAAATTGGCCTGTGTCGTGAAAGACTCATCTCCAAAACCACAAAGGGACCCAGTGGAATGCTGACAGATAGGGAAATAGTCTGAGAAACGGAGCATCCTGACCTGGTTCTTCCCAGGTCTGCCACAGGAAGGTGATCATTTCCACAAGACTTACTATGGGGTAGAGGGGAGGGAACATCCATAAGTTCTTCAGAATGTGTTATAGAATGGTAGAGGAAGGGCAAAAGACAGGGTCTGTGATTGTGTAAAGGAATATTCAAGGTGATTTGGAGTGGAAGAAACCTAGGACAGAAGAACGGGGGAATCAAGGGGCCAGTCATGTATTGCTGGGTGAGAGGGCTGTCTTCTAAATACATTTGTATGTATAAGGAGTATTGAGTGCCAGTGTCAGCCCATAGTCCTGACAGGAGAGGGACCATTGGGTGTTGGGGGCCCCTGCACTTTGGTGTCCAGTCAGCTGGAGAGTGTGCCCTGTGTGGGGGTGTCAGTGTGCACCAGCAGTGGGGCTGGTATTGGCCTGCACAGTGGCTCAGAGGCTTGGAGTCAGATACTGAAGCAGCCACAAATCCAGGAGAGACAGAGAACAGAAGGTTTGCCAGTTGGCTGATAGAGGGGCGCAGGTCCAAGCCAACTTCTGCAGACACGATAAGGTCTCAGGCCTGCTTGAGGGCCATGTTTGTGTGTGATGTCTGTGCATGAGGCACACCGCACTGCAGTGATGTACTTTTGTCCATGTCAGCTGTAATAGAGCCCAGCACGAGGAGCCCTTTGTGCTCTCTGTGTCTGCTGGAAGTACACACTCAACCTTTGTCCTGGCCAGAAGTAGGAATGTAGAACCTCACCTTTCCTGAGATCCCGGAAACAGCAACACATGAGCCATTTGGAGGAGTTTGTGTGTGTGGTTGTCTTTTTTTGTTTGCTGTCTTATTGATGTGGCTAAAAATGATACAAGGTAGACTCTGGATATATCTAACATGTGCATTAGGCTTTTTACAGATTTCAGTTTAAAATAAGTTCTGTTGTTAAATTATATGTCTAAGGATAGCAAATCTTCATTGATATATGACAAGTATCTTCACTTTTTTATCTTTTTTTTTTTTTTTTTTTTGAGCCCTCTGAATCCTGTTATGAAAAGGGTCTTCTGCCTCTTCCTGTAGTAACTTAGTCATATCTGCCCTTTTCTGCACAACCTGTAACCTACCGTTCCCACTTTCAAGGAACAGTGAATGAATAGAATGTGTAGAAATGAACATAAAATTTACAGCAGTGGAGGATGAGCAAACATAGTCATCTTATTATTGCCTTCTGGAAATCAGACTCATTTGACAGTAAGAAGCCTTTGATAGGGGTCTCAATTTTCAACACTGCTGTGTTTTAGTTTGGAGCATGAATGTGTCCATAATATCACTCTATGTTCTATGTTTTATATGATGGAACAGCTTTATAGGAAACAAAATGGGATTACTTTTGTATGAAAATAAACTGGAGGATGCTCTCACAGGTATTACTGAGCATTCAGTGCACTGAGCTGTTTAGATCTGGTCTGGAGTAAACCTGCTTTTGAAATGCTTCTTATGTGGATAAGTTTTGTTTCACAGATCCTATCCTACTACTAGGATCTACTTGTGGCTATAGATATGTTTTCTATTTCATGGAGCAGCACAAATACGTGGGATAATTGTTTGTTTGCTTTTCCTACTTTAAACAACAGAAAAGCTTCACCTAGGAGGAGTCCCCTTCTGATGTTCTCTAAGGGGCTATGTTTTTGTGCACCATCCTGAGCTGCAAGTCATATATTCTTGAAAAGATTCAGGATTGCAAATCAGCTCATCCTTCCTTAGTATGGTGTGTATTTAAATGCTTTTCCACTGTGCTGCTTCTTTTTCTTCTGTTTGTATTATTTCCTCAGTGCTTATGACTTTATCAGTTTAATGTCTGTAAAATAATCCTTTGTTTATGGTCCTCAAGCTCTGCCTTTCTTCTTTTTATAACTATTGTGAAATGTACTATACATCCACCATGGGAGCTGGTTAGCTGCAGTTGCCATTACCTACTGTATTATGTGACTTTAACTATGACTTCTATTTTGTATATTATACAAACTGTATGTAACATTGGCATTAAATCAGTCTATTTCCAAATTCTGGAACTCTCCAATTTTATGATTAACAAGTGTTGCCTTTTATGATTATTCAGTATCAAACTAGAATTTGAACATGTTCCAAATGAGAATGCTTAGAAAAGTAGTTTACTGAATCTTCTATTTATATTCCTCATGTGAATGAGCTGGAGGTTTTCTTACTTTCTTCTTCGTATTCAGGCAGAATACCAATCAGCAATAGGATTTTTTTGCATCGTTGCACACAGCTTCCTTTTCTACTGCTCTGTTCTATTTGTGTCCTGCCTTCAGCCCTGCTCGGATACAGCCCTTAGCATTCTGTGCACTACAGGCTTGCAGGCAGGCAAACAATGCAACATTCGTGAAAGCTTGGAAAGGCTGCAGTTGCCAGGTGTAGGATTTACTCTGTTCTAGCTGTGTGCTGGTAACTTGTAATAAGCCAAGACAAAAATAGAATCCTACAATATTCTCTTGTGCATTCACAAGGAATGATTTATGGTCTCTGCTTCCTCAGCCCATAGCTGTCTATAACCAAGGTGAGAAATGGATGCTTATGGGAAGAGTGTAGAAGCAGTTTGCAGTGATATTTCTCCTGGTATGCAGTTCCACCAGTTTTGAACAGGGATATTTTGAGCTGGAGTTGCATAAAAGCTGTTGTGATTAAACCAAGACCTTCTGATTTAAAAGTAGCATCACTACCATGTCTTTTACCATTTCTGTCTTCCCTACCCTCAATTTAATCCAAACCTGTGATGTTGCAAACTGGAATTTTATTGTGTTTTGCCTGGTAGATGCTCACCAAAATTTTTTTTTATTTGTTTGTCAAAACATTCTGGGTCAGGGTAGATGCAGCGTTACTTGTTCTCGTTGCGGTAAAGGGTTGAATTTACCATGGTAGGTTTCTCCAGTGTCTGATGTACCAAGATTCTTTCCAAAAAAGTATATGTATTAAAAAAAAATCTATATTAAAAATGTTAATCTTAAAAGGCTAGGAGCTAACTTAATACAGTCAGTTCATTTTTCTGTAAAGGATTATGGATTTTATTAAAACAAAATGGCTTTCTGGGAAAACTTTCTACTCTTAGTATTTCAGTTTAATGTATTAGTTCAGTAACTTTCCATTCACTGCATAAAGACTGGATGTCCTTGAGTAATATAAAGAAGTTAATTAACTTTCACTCTTGGTGTATATAGGGCAAAAGTTACAGTATCAGACAGCTGTCTTTGTAAAGACTGGAAATAAATCATGCTTTTATTTTTCTGTGATTATAAAACATTCTACAATCTATACATGAAACAATCAGGTTCTGTTCTCTTTTTAGTTTAAAGCATACTGTAAAATATTCAACAGAAATTTGAACAAATTGTTTACTTTGCCTTGAGTTTATTCATTTGACTTTGAATGGAGCATATCGATTTGTAGAACTGGAGTAATGTCTAAGGGGTATTGTACATGTAAAAACTAAAATTTATTAAATGTTTATTTGGTGTGGTAATCTTTATTGTTTGGTTAATTCCTTGCTACTTAGTTACTGTTAAACCTTTCAGAAAATCTTCCCCCTTCTATATGCTAATAGCTTTTGGGGCATTTGCAATGATACCTGATTCTCAGATCTGCAGTGGAAAAATTATCCTGATTTTCTACAGAGCTTTTGTGGACTTTTTTTCCCATCTTTTTACTGAGTTTTGTCAGTGCTTGGCATTGTGCATATATTGTTATCTTCCGGTGAATTCCTTCATGTTACAGCTTACATAACAGAAATGCCATTAGTGAGGGGAAGAACAGCTGTGATGGGGTAGTCCAGAAGTTGATAAAAACCTAGGAGCTTTTCTGATATTGCCAGCAGTAGAGGATAAGGGAAGAGTGTAGGAAAATGGCAGAGTTTTACAGATACCTTCTCCAGTATGACCTCCCCAACTCCAGTAACATGCAGCTCAGGGTCTGGCAGAACAAAAGTATTAAATTGCTATTTAAAGGCCGTACTGAATTTTTCTTCCCTGACTTTACCCATTTTGTCTTCTATTTTTGGAGTATATATAATTTTTGAATTCAAGAGGAGTTCCACATCTTACCCTATGTTGTGGTGCAAAGCACTGTATGTTTCCTTTTTTTTTTTTTTTTTTTTAATTTGCTACCTGCTGGTTTGTTTAAAGTCCTCTGCCTTTTATGCTGGAACAGGCTGTGTTCAGCCATTGGATATCCAGCCCACTTTGCTATTTGGGATTTTTATAGGCCTGTGAGGCCAGGCAGGGTGCTTGGCCCTCTGTCTTGCCATGTGCTTCTCTCCAGAGAGGGACCTTGTGCCTGCTGTGACTGCTCTGCAGATATCTGAAGGATTGTACTTACTGTCTTGGGTAAGAAGGAGGAATGGGTGAGGCTTTTGAAATAGCTGTTCTGTGAAAGGAAATTCAAGGTGAAGTATTTCTAGAAAAGCTACTGTCATATTCCCACAACTTCTGTTGTACCCTTAGTGCAACAGAAGTTTTCTTTCTGTTTAGTGCTCTGTCAAGGCCAGCATCTGGCCTCCAGAACTAAATTCCCCTTTATTAAATACCACCTTTCTCTGAGCAAAAAGTGTGCTGAGACGAAGTGCTGTCTGCTTGGAGTGATGTCTGGTGTAGTGGATAAATGGTCTTATAAAAGCAGCAAGGAGGCATTTAAACCAGGTCAACAGATAGTTAATAATACACAACACTGGGAGTTACATTAAGTATTTTTCAGATTTTGCTCCATTGATATTATCAAGTGCAGTAATTCTGTAGCTGCAAACATAAAAATTCAGACCATTCTTCAGCCATGGTTTATGTACTTGTGAAGATCATGAGAAATGGTGTAAGGAACAGCGGTGAGTTTCTGTTGTTTAAATAGTTGACTGAGTTTCTGAAGGATAGACCATTTTAAAATCAAGAGAAACAATATGAGATTTAAACAGGAAATCTGTAGATGGAGTCACCCCTGTTTGGAGAAGGAGAAAGATGGAAGTTAGCCTCTGTGCATGAATATTTCTGCCTTCTGACAGAATTGTTTTCTAAGCATTCTAATTTTACAGTCTGAAAGTGTATCTTCACAGATCAGAAGTAGGTGGATTACAAGGGATGCAGCTCAGATGGAATGTATCTTAATGTAGTTGAAGTATGAAATATAATCTGTCTTCTCAGGTCACATGGCAGTTTTCATGGAGTCCCACAGTGGGTCATCTAGTTCAATGTTCCTGCTCAAGCAGCATCATCCCAGAGCACATGGCACAGGATTGGTCCAGAAGTTTCTTGAATATCTCCAGTGAGGAGACTCCACACCCTCTCTGGGCAATCTCTGCCAGTGCTTGGTCACTGCACAGTAAAGAAGTTATTCCTCATTTTCAGGTAGAACTTCCTGGGCATCAGTTTCTGCCCATTGCCGGCTGTCCTGTTGCTGGGCACCACTGAGCAGAGCTTGGTCCATCTTTTGATACCTCCCCTTAGATACTGATTGACATTGATGAGGTCCCTTCACTGTGACCTCTTTTTTGAGACTGAACAAACCCAGCTCCCTCAGCTTTTCCTCATAAGAGAGATTCTCCAGTCTCTTAATCATCTTTTTTTCCTCCACTGGACTCACTCCAGGAGTGTTTGCCTTGTATGAGGAGCCAGGATCTGGACACATCACTCCAGGTGAGGCCTTGCCAGGGCTGAGCAGAGGGGCAGGATCACCTCCCTCAAAGTGCTGGCAGTGCTCTTCCTGATGCAGCCCAGGACAGCATTTGCCTTTTTCGCCACAAGAACACACTGATCTGTGTGCGCAAGTTTGTGCATGCATTGAAGGGGTTAGAAGCCACCATGTATGCAGTTGTGCATCCTCATTTGCAATGGCCCACCAAAAAAGGCAACTTTAGTCTGATCTAATTCCTTGACTTTGTGATCAGTAATGTGCTGGTACAAAGAAGATAGTGGGAACGAGTGGTTGCAAGAGGAGAAACAGGAAAACCATATTTTTCAGGTCCTGTGAAGCAACTGACCACTCTGGCTTTCCACTAAAATCTACAGGGATTCCTGTTGTCCTGTTGCTTTCAATCATAAAATACCAGCTGGAATATGGAATGCTATTGATTTCAACCTTCCTTTGCTTAACAATTTCCTCTTTCCTGTCCAAATTTTTGTTATATTACTCATTTTTTTCCTATACATTCATTCTGTGTTCCAAAGGGAGTATTTTAACTGTACACATACATTTGGTGTATATTGTAGGACATCTATTGTATTTTTTGATAACTGAAGCAGTTATTACTTCCTGAGGAAAAGGACAGCAATCCATTTTCATTCATATGCCTCCACTCAATTAAATTGCATTTGAAGGTATTTAATTTTTATCAAAAATACTACAAGGAAGCTGCAGAAATATAATAATGAAGAAAGTGTCTGTCTCACTAAAAGTGGTCATGAAATGGTACTATATTTATTGGTCATAACATAGTGTCATGTCCCATAGCAACAAAGTTTGAAGGTGTTTGTCAAGTGATTATACTGTGATTCAGAAGTTTCTGTTGTATTCACAGCTTCTTTGCAGCTTTGTGAGAGCTACTGTACTGTTTTTTAATTTTAAGATACTATAACCTGTTAATCTGTTATTGTTCCAGTATGGTTGTCTGTCTAGTTTTTATGTAAAATTATTCCTTAATTGTGGAAACCTCTTGATTGTCCTTAAGACTGATGTTGACTGAGGTTAATTTCCTTTAATCAGTAACTGCATCCATTAGATTTAGCTAATACAACATTTAGAATGGGCTGAAATTAATAAATTGTTTTTGGGAACTTGGGTAAATTCAAGATAAATGCTATAAATTTATGGGTTTTAGTATTAGTCTTAATTTTGTGCTTTGGGTGGGAATGTATAGTTAAAAGGAAAAAAAAAAAACATTAGACTAAAATATTACCAACTTGGTTTCGGATTAAATATACTTCATTATGTAATTACTGCACTTTTGGATGGATTTTAGATTATGGCATTACTTTGTCCTATGTTTAAGTGTAACCTATATGTTCTAGTTGCATATTACACAAGCATGGAAAACTACATGGTAAGAATTAACTTTGCCCATGCATTCTTGTTACCCTGTGGAAGTAATCCTGGTTTTCATTTGCTTTCTCACATTCCTTTCTCCTTTCTGAAACAGAAGTTATATTCCTTATTTTTGAGAAGGATATTGCCAGCCTGTGTTCTTCTGAAGTGACATACATCCTCATCATAGAATCATAGAACGATTTGGTGGAAGGGACCTTAAAGATGCCCTCTCTGGGCAGCCTGATCCAGTGCCTCTCCATACTCACAGTAAAGAATTTCTTCCTAACATCCAAACTAAATCTACCCTCCTTCAGTTTAAAGCTATTCCCCCTTGTCCTTATCATACCATTCTGTTACAAAAAGTCGCACTCCTGGTCTCTTTTAGCTCCTTTAGGTACTGGAAGGTGCTATAAAGTCACCCCAGAGCCTTCCCTTCTCCAGGCTGAGCAGCCCCACCTCTCTGAGCCTTCATCAGTCTCCTGTTTAAATAAAACAAACCAAAGTAAACATGGCAGAGTTAGTTACACAATTATTTTATATTCATTGTGGGTGTATAGTACAAGTGTTAGCAAAAGTGATTTAAGCTTGAGGAAGAGAAGGAAGATTGGGCGTGGTCTTCTCTACCTCCACTGAACTTGAACCTTCTTCAAGTCCTGCATATACGGGGAAACTGTGTTCTTTGACTAACTTTTGCTTTTGATTCTGTGGAATGTGAATTATTTTTATCTGAGTATTTTAAAGAAAATGTTGCTAGTGTAATTTAGCTATGTTTAGGATCTTAGCTATAAATTATGTCGCAAGTGTGTTATTATTAAAAAAGTCATAGAATATTCTCTAAGGGTGTCTGTTCTCTAATACAGTAATAAAAGAGAAATAGCATTTGGCTCTTTCTGCAAAACACAATAGTAGGCTAAAAAAATTCTGTGAAGTAAGTAGCAGTTTGCTTGCAAAGTACTCATAATGTTTCCTAAAATGCTGAAAATTGCTGCCAAATTCTTCTAAATTTCACTGTGGTTTTAAAACAATACTTTTAAAATCAGCACTGTATTCAAAGTGTCCTTGGTATGGAAGAGAAAGTTGTACGTTCTGTGTTGTCCCAATGACTTTGGCAGGTCTTATACACAATTTGGGGAATTTAAGGTTACCTTTATACTGTAGGATTTCTTCTTGCAGCCTTGATTGATTGCTGTCGCTTATATGCTTGTACATAAGTCAGAATTTATTTTTTTTTTTTATGCATAGCTGCTTTGCAAGTGGTCAGTGTCTGCCAGCATCCCCAAAATAAACCCAACAGAGTATAATCAAACTCAGTTATTTGCTTTAGTTTTGATATCTCTTCTTATTTCATTTTTTTTATTTGTATGTTGAGAAAGCAGATTTTATTCTGGTCTTAAGTTGTATGTAGAATTATTCTGGTAAATAAGCATATCTGTAATTAAATCATATGTATCACACACATATCTATGGCTAGATTTTCTTCAGCCTATATAGCTTTTAGAGGTCTGTAGGTTTTCTGTACCACAATGAAGATGAGATGTACATCTTCATTTTCTACTGTATATTTATGCTATTTTTGCATGTTGATTAAAAGGCAGTGTAGAAGAAAATAGAAGCTTTTAGATGAGGCTTTTATTAAAATACTGGACTTGACTATCCTGATTATTGTTTCCTTTTCTATAATTTTCCCACTTAATTATATTTGTCCAGAGACTATATTAAAGAACATGACATGGAAATTAAAACATGAATCCTTCACATATAAATTTTGCTCTTGTGACTATTTTATTTTTTTAAGGGGAGGGGTCTCTAATCCACTCGTTTATGCATTTTATAAAGCTCTAGTCACAGCCTAAGCAGAGTTAGAATTAGCCATATTTTGTCCCAGCAGTTGCGCTAGTGTGTTTATCCAGCAACTGGGGTAAGAAATAAGTGAAGTTGTGCTGCAGTGACATTTAAAATGGGAAGGTTGTTTCACTGTTTTTGACATTCTAGGTTTCTATTCAGTTTACTACTGCTGAGTTAAGACGTGTGGTTGTATATTATGAATGATAGTTGTTCCAGCAGTTGTAGCTAGCTCAAGGTGTGTTATTGCCAGTGTAAAGATAAGAATATTTCAGTGAGTAGTTGTGGATGCCCCATTGTGTCCAGAGAAGCTGTGGATGCCCTGTCCCTGAAAGGTTTCAATGTCAGGTTGGATGGGGCTTTGAGCAACCTGATCCAGTGAAAAGTGTCCCTTTCCATGGAGCATTGGAACTAGATGATGTTTTCCAACCCAAACCAATCTCTGATTCTCTGATACTTATCACCAAGTAGTTTCTACCCAGTGAAGCCAGTTTAGAGCCTGTGGGGGAAACTGTCATGGATGGTTCCAAGTGTTGTCACTAATTGTGGGTGTTTCAGCATCTCCTACACAACAAAAATTAGAAA
The DNA here is from genome assembly GCF_049639895.1 of Pseudopodoces humilis. NCBI lineage: Eukaryota > Metazoa > Chordata > Aves > Passeriformes > Paridae > Pseudopodoces > Pseudopodoces humilis. Next base: position 8,962,129 of record NC_142200.1, read on the forward strand.
ATAAATCAGATAAGTGTCATCAACATTCCTGGAAACAAATCTCTTAGCTTATTTTTCAGATGTGCATAAAATAATAAGAAAGTTACACTCAGAAGTGTTGATGTAACTCAACTGAGAACTTAAAGGAAGAAACTGCCTAAAATACTGTTAAGCTTTCCCAGGTGTGTCAGAGTGCTCAAAATCCAACATCCACACCATGCTCATTAGAATAAATGTGATGTTAACTTCATTTTATGCAGAAGTGGTCATACATAGTGACTCGTGTCTGTATTCTTGCTCTTGCAGGAAAGGCTGCTGGGTAGGAGTCTGGTTGAAAAGAAGGATCCAGTTGTCAAGCAAATTACAATTAGCAAAACTGAACTTTTACAAGCAATATCTTCTGTGCTTCCATTTGAGTAATACTTGGAGAATAATTAAGTGGTTAACATTTTTGCACATTTTTGCAGCTCTTTCAAGAGCCCACGCAAATGAGCTGGCTCATCTATTGTGACCTTTATAGCACTGGAGGTTGGTGATTTTTGTCACATATGTGGAGTTTGGAGAGGATGTTGCATTGCATCAGACTACATAGCTCAGAGCAGATGTGAGGAAAGTTCAACTTATGGGATCTATGTTAAATTTTGACATTACCTGAAAAAGTACTTTTGGGAAAAATGTATTTACTCAGTTTGATCACTGAATGTTTTTTTCATTAGGTTATGCTTAGAACACTTAAAGCTCGAAATTTACTGAGAAAAGACAAGGTTTTAAAAACAGTGTTATTTTAATTGGTCGTCTTTTAAGTGCAGCTGGTAAATGGTGGTATATGAAATGATGCTTGCATCAGTTACTGCAATGATAAGTGCTTGTTTATGTGTTGTTTTGGTTTGCTTCCTCTCATGGGGACCCTTTGGGGTTTTCTTAAGTAATTCAGGACAAGTTCAAGCTGGACCTTTCTATATGCGCAACAAAGAAAGAGGTCTCTAGAAAATTCTTAGCACTTTAACACCTCTATTTTTTGTCATGTAAACATGTGATGAGAACAGCAATTGGAAACAATTTTCATTCTGGTGACTGGCAGGATCAGTATGAATTGAGAGGAGAAGGAAGGGCAGGAAGGATGGTTTGAGTCACTTCTGTGTGCTCAGAATTAAATGGGTTTGGAAGTCTGCTCATTTCGTAATGAGTGAGCTACAGAAGACCAACAGTTGATGCTAATCTTCTCTTTTGGTTTTATTTCACTGTGGCAATTATAGTTTGTGTTGTTGCAATTTCAGTGGCATGTAATAACTTACTAGCTGTCTACTCTGTGTTTATTGTATATCCAATAAAGTCTGGATTTTATTGTAAGGAAGGCTGATACTGCTGCTCAACAGCCATAACTTTGTAAGGTGCTATTGCTCTACTTCATTCCATGAGTCCTGTAACTGGGATTTGAGCAGAGGGCAAGCATGTTTTATAATATAGCCAACAGTAACTTCTGTGCCAGGGTTAGAGTAGTGTGTAAATTGGTAAGTGAAAGATTTACTACTTTCACTTTCTTGAAGCCAATAAATCATTCATGTGTGTTCCATGAAATAATTATTCGTGTGTCTGACAATACAGGCACATGACTACCAAGCTTTCATTACACCCATTCGTGTGTATAACCTCAAATATTATTATATTTCACATGGATTACTTTTTTAATACAAGAAAATAATTTCTTAAAATGCATGGAGGGAGGGGTTTTTGTGATGAGTACATAGGTTGTGCATGCTCTTAACACCTTCAAGGATCTTTCATGGGTTTGTCTTGTGCAAAATATTGGAATGGTTTAAAACATTTCTTCTCTGGTGTATTATTTTTGTGGGCAGGTTCCAGTAGTGCTAGAATATGGAATCTTTTAGGACAAACCTCCTACAAATGGTGTGAATTTCTAAACTTCCTCTGATATAAGCATGACTGGTTTGTTCCAATTGGAAAATGCATCTCCTTTGGACAATAATCCACTTGGGGATTAATAATATTAAAAAATATATACTAACATATTAATGTGATCATCGATGTGTTGAGCAGCTTTTTTTTTTTGTTATGGTAAGGCTGAAACAGAAATTAGTGGGGTTTTTTTACCCCTATTCAAATTGTAAAGGTTTGCGAGGTACACAAAATGTATTTGATGTTGTAATACTCTGGTGAGCTCAGTGGGCAGTAGCATCCTGTGTGCAAATGTGTGCCTCTGGGTTGGTGCTGATTTCTAGACAAGCTAAATTTGTGTGCAAAGCACTTTTGTGATTGGTTTCTGGAAGTAGTATTGTGTTAATCTAGAAAGAAAGGTTTATGTGGTTTTTAAACCGTGATTTTCATGTTTATTAGCAATAAGTATCTCCAGTATTCGTAAGTATGGTTATAGTATGTAGCCTTTTGTGCGCAAACACATCAGGACAAATATAGAATCACAGAATGGTTTGGGTTGGAAGGGACCTTAAAATTAATCTAGTTCCAACCTCCCTGCCATGGGCAGGGACACTTGCTAATACACTCTAATATAAGTATTTATACTCACACATGCCCGTAAATATATGCATACCTATACAGAAGAAAAAGACACAAGGTTTTAAAGATGCAGTTGGTGGTTTATCTGAATGTGAACCTTCCAGTTTTTACTGCCTCAGAGACAGATGGCGAACCAGAATCTACCACTTTCCACATTTCACTGTTGTATAATTTTTAGTTTAAAATTTAGAGGCTATTAACACAGAGCATGATCCCATGATAGAAATACCTTTCACTGAGAAGAGATCAGGCTCTTGAGGGTTGAGGAGAGGCAAAAGCAGTGTCTGTCAGTGTGAACAGCAGTGGAAAATGTGCAGCAGAGAGGACTGGTGTGGGTTAGGGAATGTCAGCATGTACCTCTTCTGACCTGGCTCTGATCTGTGTGATGTGGTAGGCTGGTAAAAGTGCATGTGCAGCTACCCAGTGATCTGCATCAATTAAATGATCCATTGAGAGAACTCACCTTGTCTCCAGCCTGAAATGAATTTGGTTTTACATCCTCAGATGAACAAGTTTTCCATTCATATCAATAGCTACCTGTAAATGTACATCTTAGCAGGGAGGAGGTACCTTCTCTGAATGTGAAATGGTAGCTGTAAATACAAATGTCTGTCTGTGTGTACTGCACTGAGGGAAGGTGAGCTAGATCCATGGTGCTCAAAAGGATTCATGGGTCTGTTGGCACCACAGCAGCCCCTGAGCTGGGTCATTGTGTGGCCAACATGAGTGCTCTGGGGTGAGGGAGCAGAGATTCCACTTTGTTCAGCAGTGCAGATTTGAACCAGGCTGGTGGTTTGAAATGGCAGGCTAGGTTCAAAGCAGCCATATTTTAGCAGAAAGGAGAAATTATATCTGGTGTAACTGTGTGGGGAATTTCACACTGATGAGTTAGAAGAGCTGATGTTGCATCATCAGGAGATTTTCTTCTTGAGCATAAGCTTCAATATAAGTGAATGCAGCAACCTGAAGCCTCAATAAATCCAGAGAACCTGCTGACAATGGAGCAAGGAGCTTTCCTTGCTTCTTTTTATTTAAGCAGATTAAATATGATGGGTGCTTTGTGTTCTTTCTCCTTTTTCTATCTCAGTTCTCTTATTATTTTGTTTTTTTGTGGAAACTGAGTTTGCATTATTTTGAGCTTGTCTCCAGAATGACTATTCTCAAGAATAAAGCTTTGTTCAGCTAATAAGGTAGTGAATCTGTGGTGTAGGTACTTTTAAATGATTTGTCTTTCCAAAATGCATGAGAGGGTGAGAAAATATTCTTCAGTGGAACCTAAAGAGGCCTCCTGCAAGATGGTATCGTAGAAATGAAGAAAGAAGCATTTGCCAGGAGTGGGTGGTGGTAAGGAAGAATTTTGAAGGTAGGAAGGAGTGTCACTGAATACCTAGAGATTGTCACAGAAACCCCTCGCCTCTCTAAGACATTGCAATTTTCAATAATACAAATGTATGCCACTTTTAATGCAAGATCAGATTTTTTGTCTTCGACGATAGGCAGTTAAAATATTTAGTATTCTAAATACTCAAAATGAAAATTTGTGGATACTGCAAAAGCTTGTTTTAACCTAACTAGGGAAGGCATGTTCCTATCTACACATGCTGAGAAGGGAGTATTACCCTGGAATAATAATTGAATTGAGCATGGAGTGCTACTTACTTCCTTTGCAGCAGAGCAGCAGCTAAAAATTATCAGCAAAAGACATCTAAGAGGAATGTAATATATTTGGAAACAAGCTATCTCCAGTTATATAAAATAAACAAAACAAAACCAAACAACCAAAAAACCTCAACACCCAAAAGCACCTAAGCAACCCTAGGAAACAGGTTTTGTGTACCTGGTATGTAAGTGTGTTTTGTTTATAGTTTTGGACCATGAAGAAGTAGTTCACACAAAAACTATATTTGCAAATATAAAGATACAAAATCGGCCTGTGATGTCATTCTGACTTAGATCACTGGCTCCTTCAGGCTGTGGATGTCATCTCTGTATATTGCTTTGCTCAGTGATTCCTCTTTTAAAATAATGAATGTTCTCTTTCCTCCTGCTTTCACATTAGTGATTGCATCTAATTCAATAGAAAATCCAGTTTAGAAGATTTTTCTAGTCTGCTTGTCATAGTCTTTTAGACTGATTGATAACTTGAGGAAAAAGTTTCCTGGAGTTTTTGTATTTGTTTCTTTCTCCTGAGTGTTCAATTTGCTTCAGTACTAGACCTTAGCAAAAAGTTTTCTCTCTCAATTTTGTCAATATTAACCATTGTCTTTCTTTCAAAATATTGGTTTCAAATTCTTATCCTGTGTTCAAACTCTCAGTAGACAAGTGAGTCATTATTTTTTTTATGGTCATTGAAGATGGAGAAAACTTCAGTGGAAATGTATGATAGCAACTGCCTGACATAGGAGGCAGGCAGAAGCAAAAGCTTTTGACAGCATTTGCAGAGGAATCAAAGAGAAGCACTTGCTGTGCACTGTGTTGGAAAGGAACACAGAGTTCCCAATATTTTAGTACATTTAAAAATGGTAACTTTTCCTGGCAAGATGTAAGTCAAGTCAAACCCACTGTTTTAGTGGGGAGCAAAAGAAGTAATGATGTTTGCAATTCTTAATGTTTTAATCCATTGTTCTGCTGTAAATGGGAAAAAAAACCCAGAGATAAATAACCTCAGAAGGCATTTTTACAGCTGTTGTGGTTCCAAACGTTCTAGTTTTAGCTGCCACAGGAGTGATTGCATGATTTGAGAAAATGGTTGTTTCCACTTAAGGAACAGAAACATTCCATTTTATTTTGCTACAGATTATCATGTATTGTTCAGCTATAACATTTTTCATGGTTAAGATTGGGCTACTAATTTATTATATAAGAATTGGTTTCTCTGTATGGATTCCTACTGTAAGTGCTCATAGCCAGGAACACTCAGTATTTGGAGCTTGCTGATGAGCAGTATCCTCACGTTTAACTGTCTGTAGTGCTTAACACTGTAGTTGATCTGGAGCTCCTGATGTGGTTTTCTGGAGCTTCTTAATGCCCAGTGGAATATTCTTCAATTATAGAATCATACAAGGGCTTGGGCTGGAAGGAAAACTAAATATCATCTAATTCCTACCCCCCTGCCACGAGCAGAGACACCTTCCAGTAGACCAGGTTGCTCAAAGCCTCATCCAGCCTGGCCTTGAACACTTCCAGGAATGGAGTATCCACAGCTTCTCTGGGTAATCTGTGCCAGTGCCTCACCACCCTCGCAGTAAAGAATTGCTACCTAATACCTAATTTCAACCTACTCTCAAGTTTCAAACCAGTTTTCCTTCTGCTATCACTCTATGCCTTGGTAAAACCTTCCTCTCCAGCTGTCTTGCAGACCCCCATTTTTCAGGTGTTGGAAGGTGCTACAAAGTTTTCTAAGGCTTTCACTGTCAAAATCATCTCAGTTTTGACAATGACAGCTCTGCTTACTGTGTGTTTTCACTCCGTGTTGCAGGTGATGTCCCTCTGTGAAGAAGTAGGAGTAGCTGACATTGTCCCTTTTTCTGCCAGTCTTCAGACGCCCCCAGTTTGAACTTTTTGGACAGCAGGGCTGTGCAAGGCTTTCTGCAGCATGAATTGTGTGGTTGTTACCAGCTCCCATGCTCAGTTGGACTGCTGTCCTAACAATGGTTCTGAGTACAAATTCTCCAATCTCCCATGATTTGAAAGTGAATATAATATGGCAAACACTGCCAGCTTCATTAAAACTTGGAATTATTGATCTAACATTACCTAGGTGATAGGAAATCACCTGTGATCTAAATAGGAGAAAAATATAGCAAACTATTTAAAAATTTCTGTATATGATTAGAAATCTAATCCTCAATTCATCATTATGTAATACTTTCATAATAATCAATTATATAAAATATAGCTTATATACTAATACTAAATATATTAATAATTAGTTATATTTCTCCAAATAAATCCTTTTGCTGAACCAATTTGGGGAGAGGCCGCTTAAATTTGCTTTCTGGAGGGACCCCATTCAGAGGTTTTCTCCCAAATTTGCCCTAAACCAGGATACATTTTATACTGAATTTTGGAACTATTGCAGAAAATTCAAAATTCTTAAAGGTATAATCTTGCAAATGAATATTTGAATATTATTATTATTATTATTACTACTATTATTCCTTCAGTCACATTATTTTATACAAAATCAGATAGTGTTCCTTTATTTTGGTTTTCTACTTTTCATCTGCTGTACTTTTAGAGTTGTGTTGTAGAATTTGGTGTAATGGGTTATTGTAATTTTCTGTGACTATAAACACTGTTGCTGTGGGAGAACCACAGATGTTAACAAGCAATTTAGTTGTAGTAGAAACTGTAGGGCTAGTGTAGAAGCATCTGCTATTTCTTGTTTAGGATTTTCTTTTCCAAAATATAATGCAATTTGAATGTATGCTTTGTCCTTTGCAGAACTAAAATAGTGTTTTTCGTCTAGCACTGTCAGTACTGTTCTACTCTGTTGTCAGAGCATTTTCAGTTCAATTTTTTAATTCATCTTGAAGGGCTTGAATGACCCCAGACCTTCCCACAGGCTGAATCATTTGTACCTGCAGCTTTTTCCAGCCTGTGAAACTACTTATTTTGTGTGTTTCTTTTTAGTTGTTAAAGTATATTCTGGCAATCAATTAAGTACATATTTAAAGTTTGTTTACTTCTTGCTGTTGTAGGCATTGGATCAAGACAGAACTGCACTACAGAAGGTGAAAAAATCTGTGAAAGCAATATATAGTTCGGGGCAAGGTAAGACATTTTTTTCAGTTGCACATGAGAGCCAAAGCATTTAACTTCAAGTTTGAAACAGGTTTCATCCTTTTGAAATCTATAGCATAAGAAATGCTTATCTGCCTAGCAGTGTTTGAACTTAATTTTTTTTTTAAATTGTGATTATACATCAGACTATTGTGGTCTCCAGTTCTTTTACCCTCATTCCTTCTCAATGGCCTCTAGGAGAATCTCATGGGTAAATTTTCTTTCTGTCATAATATTTCAAGCATTTACCTTCAACAAGAACAATGACACAAATGTGTTCTCAACTGAAATTTTAGAAAGACTTATAAGTGAAATAAGTTTTAGAACTTGTTTAAAAGTTTAAAAAGTAAATAAATATAAAGAAATACATGTTTTAGTTTTGTCAACATGTGCTCTCCCTTCATGTGTTTCTCTTCATACCTAAAATCAAAATTACGTATTTCCCTTCTTACCTAAAAGAGTATAGATACGTAATTGTTTTGCTTGCTTGAATACACTGTTGTTGTTTTACTGGAACTATAGTAGTTACTTTGATGGGAGGTTATTTGGTTAGAATATGAATTGATAATCAATTTGAGTGTAGTAACAAACAGTGATTAAACACGAGTATACAAATTTTGTTTTAAAACTGCTATAACTCTAATGCTTCTATCTCTGTTTCTCTTTAGTTCTAAAAGCTTTGCCAAAGGCAGATAGGGTAACAGAGCTGTGCACTTTCCAATACTCTTCTGGCTGTAAATACAGGATTTTAGAAAATCCCAGTTCAAATTTCCTAACAATAATAATCAGTTTAGCAAATATTTTCCATATACAGAGCTACTTCTGAATGCTCATAGTTTCTGTGTTTATGGAAGTGTCTTGGATTTTTAATGTCTTGTAGATTCTTAACTATTCTCATTTGCCAATCACTGATGTTGGTTTGCTAGCACCATCTTTAATTAGCTGTAATTTCAGTTGTTGATAAATGTTTTCCCAGTAGACTGTGAAGCCTGATATAAAGTGAGAATAGTATTTGGTGCAAGTGTATTTAGCTTTATGCTTTTAGAAGTATTCAGATGCTCCAATAAGCTTTTCTATTTGAGAGCACTTACTTAAAAAGTTTTGAAAGCTGAGTTTCAAAAGTGATGGAAAGTGTAGAACATGGTAAAGGTGTTCTGCATTTTTTGAAACATATAAATAGCTATCATTTGAGTCTTGTGATAAAAATAATATTGATTAAGGGCTGTAAGGAAGGCAGTACTATATGATGAATTAGTTGCATTGAAAGCAGTAGAAGGTGCGTTAATGCTTTTGATTGGGTGCTCTGCACTTAAAAAGGAGCCAAGATGTGTAGCTGGTTTTTAACTTTTTTTTTACATTTTTAAATTACTTTTTAAAATAAGCCTTTTTTCAAAGGTACAAGGTAGTAGGAATTCTTTTGGCTCAAGGAAGCTTTATGCATAATCCTCTGGCTCCCTCTTCAGAATGCTGCTGTCATAGGCTCTGGTACAATAAAAAGCTGTGTGCAGGAGTCAGTTCATGCAGTGATTGATAAACTGGGGTTAGTAAAACCAAAAAACATGTTATACATGTGGAACCTTATAACAATAAATGTGAAGTGAATCAAACCTCAAGATTATTTAGCTTCCTTGTACAAGAAAAATTGCTGAACCAACTATTTCCTTGTGCTCAGTAATGAAAATGGATTTTGTTGATATTTAAGTAAAACATACCAGAAACAGCTGTAAAATGAATTGGGGTTTATCAGTTCAAGAAAGTATTATGTGGCTAGTTTTGTATTTCAAAAGAAAGCCTCTAATTACATTTTGAGAACCCAAAATTGGAATTTTGTTTTATAAACTTAATAGTTTGCTGGATGTTAAAACCATATTTAATTTACTACAGTAGGAGAAGGTTTTTTAGTATTCCTGTGTTTCATAATCTCCTTTGAGAATTCCAGCTGAACTGGTGAGAAAGAGTTATTCAGGGACAATAGAAATTCTTTTTCCAGATCAGTAATCAAATTCATACTTTACCAAAAGCCATAGCTAGTAATGGTATTGGGTTGTTGGGTTTTTTTTTTTTGTTTCTTTGTGGGCTTTGTTTTGGGTTGATTTTGTTGTTGTTTGGGTTTTGGGGTTTGTTTTGTTTTTGTTTTGAGGGGTTTTGTTTTGTTTGGGTTGAGTGTTTTTTGGCATTTGGTTGGGGTTTTTTGTGGGGGGGGGTGGTTTTTTGGGGGTTTTTTTGGTTGGTTTGGTTTGGGTCCTTTGTTTCCTTTTTTTTTTTTTTTTTTCCCCCCTGAGTAACAATTGAATTGTGACAGTGATGCAATGCAGTGTCTCATACAAAATTCTTCAGGAAGGCTGAACCTTGTGGTGTGTTGTTTGTTCCTCTCCAGTGCTGAATTTTGAACCACGAGAGTTCCTGGTCTGTTACAAAGAGCTTTAACATCACCCAAATACTTTTTGCTCTTCCTGAACTTCCCTCACCCGTTTGTCATATTTACATTTAGAGCTGTGGAAATGAAAACATACCAACACGAGAGTATAGAAAACACTTAGAAATATCCCTTACCTATTTTCTTTCCTGGAAGTGTTGCATGGGAAAGGACTGTTTATGAATTCCAGTGAGGCATACAAATGGACACCTCTTTCTCACCACTTCCTCCCTGTCTGGCTTGCTGTTTACTTCTGGCATGATCGATTGTATCTGTAACGAGGAACCCATCTTATGCCAAGGATGCTTGAACTTAATGGAGAATCTGTTCTGACTTCCTTTCCTGTAACATTTGGATTGAATTGTAACAGCAGTAGAATGCACAATTATTTTTGCTGTAGGTTTTTCAATAGCTCTTTTTCATTACTTCCCTGGGATAACTCCCAAATATAATCAAAAGAATTTACACAATGGAGAAATAAAAACATAAAATCCATACAAGACCAAAGGTACTGAGATGGATCAGCAGTCCACATGATCTCCCACAGAGTTCAACAGCAGATGCTCGAGGAAGTAGAAAAACAGTTCAAAGACGGAGTGTATTTTAAGCATTTTGTTTAGCACTTTCTCAGCTCACACTGACACGAAGGCCAGGAATTACCTTGAGTCAGAAATGATACAGTTGTGTTTGGTACTTCTTAATGGACTTCTGCAAATTATTTTGTGCAAGGAATTTGAATAAATGCGAATCTTTATCATTCCCAATGTTGAATCAATCTAGGTCAGTTCTCCTGTGCAAAGTTTCCCAGTGCATGTTCATGTTCTTCAGATCTAAAGTCACCTGAGGAGAAGACTGTCACCCTATGTATCACAGCACTGGCCTGAAATCCACCAAAATCACTCATCTTGATATGAAACTGAGGGAGCTGGGCATCAAAGTTTGTAAGAGGCTTTGAAGTGCCAAAGCTTACAAGAGTAGAGCCAGAGGAGTTTTTGGTGGATGAATCCATTTTTCTGTGGACCATTTTCTCTCTTGAAATAGGTTTGAGTTGCTTCAATTATTACTCACAGTATCTCTCTTCTGAACTCAGCAGCTCTAGGGGGTTTTTTGGTTGTTTTTTGTAGAAACCATCACATTTAATCATCCTCACTTTCTCTCTCCAAAATGGCAGCATAGACTTCCTTTTTTAAAATAGGAAAGCGAAAGACTGAATTTTGGGCAACAGGAACAGGAACTGCACACAATATTATGAGTCTAAGCCCAATATGGCAATATTTTGATATTGCTCTATTGCATGCTGTGTTTCTTCATAATTTCTGATGTGCAGCTTTGTTTTGCTTGGTACTGAAAGTCAAAGTGATAGAACTCCAGAACCTTTCCTTGTAATGTCTGGTAATGCAATAATTTCCTTAAAGTTAGGAGTGTTTTCCCTGATGTGCTGCACTGCTTCTAATGCACACGTCCATGCACTGGCCATTGAACATGAGATTGCTCTAACTTGGCAAGTACCCTGGTAGGAGCCTCTTCCTGTAGACTGCACAATAGTGGGTGCATGTAGAGACTTCTGGTTCACTCCCTCTGGTGAGAAAATTAACACTTTACTATTTTCTTTCCTCCACATATTTTTTTGTCCTGTCTCTTCTCCTTGTGAGGCTCATCCCTCTTCGTGTGCTTAGTTCCTTTCAGTGTTTTTGTAAGGGAGAGAACTTCTTGGAAAATCAATAATTTAATGTGGACTTCCTTTCCCTGTATGCTTGTTGATCTCCTGGAGGTGGGAGATGTAAAATTTTTCTTTTTATAAAATCTATGTTTCTTGTTCAGCATTTTGTATTCATCCACATGTCCACAATTCTGTTCTGCACTGTAGTTCCTACAAATAGCCTGGGGAATATATAAGCAATATTGCTGTTGGTGCATACTTGAGTTCTCAGTTATCCATGGAACTTACTAAAAATAGCTATTATATTTGCTTTTCATTCTTCCTGTAGTGTTGAGGCTGGTATAAGTAAGAGGCTTCACTTTGCAACTGTATAGTTTGCCTATTTTATTCTTTTGTACATGGATCTAAGTGACTTGACATTACTCATGTTATCAGATTTTAAGACCTCTACTGTTAAATTTGGTACAAATCCTCTGAAGCAGAGGAGAAAGAAAATTCTTCCATGGGAACTTCTTCAAGCATGTCAGTGATGAACAGATATGCAAAAAGAAGTTAATTTACTCTTCTGGGCTGGGTTATCTCTCAGTGCTCTTTTACTGTGATGAGCTAGAGAACCATGCAGACTCAGTGAGATGCTTCTTGCTCTGAAATATGGAAAGAGGCTTTTATTACTTTTCCATCGAACAATCTCATTCCAGCAGGGGTTATTGTTATCAAGTTCAGACAATTGCATGGTGGTCAAATAATTTTTTTCTATTATGTTTTTGTGAAGAATGAAATGAAAAAGGGTGTTTTTTTTATTTCAAATAATTTCTGCCATCCTTTTTAACCTTGCCAGCTTTCTTGCTTTTCTAAAGCCTTTCTGAGTCATCTTTCATTCATAAATGCATCTTGGCCCTGACCTTGGTTATTTTTCCTCTGGCTATCCATGGAAGAAAGCTGTTTTAGAAGTTAAACTTAAAAATAGTTTAAAGTTGATCAAAATTCTCAAACATGATTTTTATTTTTGTTAACCATATATGCAGAATCAATGCTCATTAATTTAGACATTCTTCAGGTTTCTTTGGGCATAATCAGTGACAAAGGAGAGGCACCTTTGAAGGGTGCAGAGCCCTTCCTCAGTTTTCCATGATCCTGGCATGCCTCAGGGAGCTGCTGAAGGCGCAGGATGTCTGGCTGGGGAAGCTGTTTTATTTTCATCACAATGCTGAGTGTTGCTTACGATGTTGAAAAGACGCGATTCAGTTCTGGAAGACAAATCTTATTCCCTGCATGTACTGCTGTCAGTGATCCTGTCTTGCTCTCAGGGTTATTAAAGTCTTGTATGAGGACTTGTATCTAAGAAAATAAATATTGTCGTGCCTATTTCAGCTTTCTGTATGCAAAGGAAGTTCTATTAGAACACTAGGAAGTAATTTCTGAGTTTGCATGAGGCACCTGCAGTGAGATTAAAGGATGCTCTTTGCTCTAAGCGTGTCAGGTTTCACATTCCGTATTTTAGTGCAGGGTACATTGCAGATTTAATTTTTCAGCTATGTGCATTTAAGGTCGAGTAGGGAATTGCCTTGCCTCTTCAACAGAAAATATTTCATCTCCTTTTGCAAGATTTACATTGATACTTTTGTAGAAATTGAAAATTTCTTATTCTTACAGAGTACTTGCATTTTGTGTGCCTGTGTGTGGCAATTACAGAAGTAAATACAGGACTATTACTTTTGCTTCACCATCAGAACTTTATTTCTAGACTTAGGTGATTTGTGGTCTGGGATTCCTGAGAATTTCCTATTGTTCTAGGACAATGATTTGCTTCCTGCTTCCTCTTTCTTACTGGGAATTTCTTTTGCCATTCCACAGATAAAGGAAACAAGCATCTTCAGCTCTTTTTCACTCTCTTTATGAAATAATTTTTTTAAATCCTCTGTGAAACAACGCAGTGCTTAGAATCAAAATGCTGGGAAATGCTGTGGTGTAAAAAGCGCTTCACAAGCAAGGACAGGGATTCCATGATCTAACAGGGCTCTTTCTGACATTCCATTATCCTTCCTTTTCCTTCAGCACAGCTGGGTATACTTGAGCTTTACTCACTTAAGACAGCATAAACTAAACCCTCTTCATAGATAAAGTCCTCTGTGTGTATTTGTGCAAAAGCTTTTACATCAAAACACAATGCATATTTTAGTGTTATGTAGTGCTTTCCTTGGGTTCAGTGCTAAACTATTTGATTAAAACTGCATGCTTTTGGAACAGTTTTCCTAAAAACATACAGCTTGAGTTGGAACTCTGTATTAGCATATGATTAAATATTTGGCCTTTTGAAAACCTCAGTATTAATGTCTGATTTTTAAAATGTGACTGGTGTGAGAGCTTTGGGGCTTGGTATTGGTGAATAAGGATTGTACTTTTTTTTAACAGGTTTTGACATTGTGTTTTTTGTTGGAGCTTTGGTGCACTGTTTGAGTATCTGCAATACCTTAGAAGAGTTAACTGCTTAACTCTTCATCAGCTGTTTTTAAATGTCCAAGTAGATTTGTGCATTGTGAGACATTATTAATGAGATTTGTTTGAAACTTATGTCTTTTTTCCTTTTCTTCTATCTTTTGAGTCATATCTTGTAATTCAGATACTCTCAGGCAATATCACAACTTGATTAAAAAAAAGAACCTGGAGATTTTTTGGGAAAAAACCATGGTATCTACTTGCAACTATTCTTTCTGTTCCTTCCTCCGTTTCATCACACAGAACTTGTGCTGTAGCTATGTGGTTTTGTGTTTGTGGTTTGCAGAAACAAGCCCGCATAGTAAAGCTAGGAGTTGCATTAAAGTGAAATATTGATTTAATTAATGACAGTAATATTCTCTAAGAGAGGTAAAGGTGGTAAAGTCTTTCCCAAAGGGCTGTAGAGGTAAATTTTCCATTTAAAGATACTAAAATGGAAATAACAAAAGTTATGCGAACACATGCCAGAAAGGAAACTAAATAGAAGCGGGAAAGACATTTCAGATACAATGGTTTCTAATTCATTCTTGAGTTGAGGATTTTTCTCACTTTCACTGGTTTCCACTGCATTGTCTTGGTTCTGACCTCTCTGTATCTGCAGTTTGCTAATAAATACATTGGAATGAATCTTTGGCTGCAGATCAATAAACATTCCTTTATCTGGGAAAACTCAGTGTACAAAGCAGGCAGAAAGGGAACCTTTCTAAGATGTTTCTTTTTTTGAACTTACAGTCAGATTCAGACTTGGTCTCCTTACTTTTATATCTGATACTTTTGACTTTTTTGTTCTGTGAAATTTTCCAACATTTCAAAATAAAAGTTCATGTATGCATGAAAGTTGTTGTAGGGGGCATTTGTAAATTGTGATGTTGTTTACAAAACAAGCTTATATTGTTTCACTGATCTATTATTGATCTTATTACTCTGTCAATAGCTACAGAGTTTTCTTCATCGCTGTATTACAAATTCAACTTGCTGATTTAAAAAGCCTGTTGCTAAATACTTATTTTTAATCTTAAAATTATTTTAATTTTCAGTAAATGTGTTGAATTGTGGCTTTCCTCAAAGTCCTGTTTGCTAGTTTGTTTTTAAGTGCAATAAGCTTAAAATTATGATTGATTGGCTACAAAAACCTGGCTTTTGATTTTTCTTTGCAGATCATGTTCAAAATGAAGAAAACTATGCACAAGTACTAGATAAATTCGGAAGTAATTTTTTAAGTCGGGATAATCCAGATCTTGGCACAGCTTTTGTAAAATTTTCCACGCTTACTAAAGAATTATCAACACTGTTGAAGAACCTGGTGAGGAATTTCAAACTTTCTTAGCTTTTAACTTATTTCAAAGTAAAGTATCATATAAGAACTGCATGATCATGATGACGAAGGATAATTTTTAAGATGCTTTCAGTTTTTTTCAAAAACAAAACCAACAGTTTCTGCAGAGAGGATCTCTAAAGGGTTTTATTACAGACTCTGTGTTTGATTGTTATTTGGCAGTTAAGAAGGTAAATATAAATGTTGAGTCATCCCTTGAGTCATCATTCTCAAGTGATTGATGGTGATATATACCTCATGGATCTTAATTTTAAATCATCCCTTAACTTGAAGTCTCTCTAGTTAAAAATACAATATCATTAGTTATGGCTGTTTTGTTTTACCACAAAAGGAGAAACATTCACTTTTTGGAAGAAAAATAACAATTTGAGCATGTTTAAATGGTGTTAACAGTCTGCTCTCCCTGTGATATATAAAGCATCCATTGCTTAAATACCTGTTTTTGAAGGTGGTTTAAAGGTTTGTCTCATTTAAGGTTTGCCTTAGGCCTTTTATTTCTGAAAGCTGCATAATAAAACTACAATCATAACAAATACCTTTGAACACTGAAAGTAATGAAGCCACATTTCTTGTAGAATCCTTTTTCATGGGCTTTGTAGCTGTTATATTCAGAAAGTCATAGCTGCAGTTTTGCATTTTTCTAATAGTTGGGCTTATTTCCAAGCTTTTTTGGTGTGTGCAGTGCAAGTGATGTTATAGACTTGGCTTCCTGTAGTCCCCAACACAATCATAACTGCTGTAGATTACCAGAGGTCCCTGTAGCAAATTCTCTGCCTTTGACAGGTGCCCAGGTCTGAGTCTTATGCTTTCCTCTGTAGAGACTTCGGTCACTCTGGGTTATTTTGACCTTCTTTAAATAAAATTTAACACACAATTAAAAGTAATTATTTTAAAATGTGAATTAAAGTAAAGTATAAAGATAGCTTGGGACTAGAACTCAAGTTTTCTGGAAGCTTTCTAGACTTCGTCATTCCTAGCAGGGCATCAACAGAATATTTTAACCTATTTCAACTAGCAAACAATATGGCAGGGTTTATTTAATTATTTAAAATATAGTGCTGATCAAGAGGAAAAAGCACTTTTAATTTAAGAAGCCACACTTATTCAAAACAACATTATAATATTTCAGCTGGATTATGAAGCATTATCTACCAATACAAATTCTTGTTGACAGGATTTGAAATAGGGTGTTCACTAATTTAGTTCATTCAGTAGTTTCAAATAGACAACAAACTTACTTTACAATTGCCTAAGCATTTTAAAGCCGTTTATTTTTCTCCTTTTTCCTCCCTAAGGCAGAAAATTTTGGTTTTTTGTTCTTAAGCATGAGTCTGTTTAATAAGATTTCACTGAAAGAAAAAAAAAAGATGTTTATATCAAAATAGAAGTTGAGGTCCATTGAAAAAGCAGATGAGAGGAGGACTCTGTTATGGCACTGATAAAGCCCCAAAGTAGGTGCTGAGCATTATGTGGATAAAATTAATTGGAAAAATGGTAGGAGTTATTAATATGAATGGAAGGATAATAGATTTGGGATATTTTTTTTTTTTTTTTTTTTTTTTTTTTTTACCTAGAACAGGTTGTTGATAGCTTATTTAATAAAAGTACAATAAAATAATGAATGGTCTTCAAAGACAAAAATTAAGAAGGACTAGAGCTACACAGTAGACTATGAGAAAAATGCTTTACAAATTTGGATCCTTTGTTCCACCTTTGAACTTCAGTTATGATTCATTACAATTTTCATATGAATTGTGATATCACTATTTCATGAGAAGGAGAGTACAAAATAACTTTTTTCTTCATCAATTATGACTACTTTTAGAGTGATATTCAATTACTGTGAAGTAAAACCAGCATCTTTTATTACATACACAACTTTTTGAAAGCATGGTTTTGAAATGATTACTCAGCACACAAGGGCAAGAATAAAAGCATGTCCATTCATCATTTTAACAAGGCTAAATAAGTTGCTGTGCAGTTTTTACTATTAACTGTTGATGTTATATTTAAATATAATGTCTGAAACTTAAAATCTATGAATATAATAGTTAAGTTGTTGATATTAATATTATCTTACCAGAAGGACACACAATGACCCTTCAGTAAGATTTTATAAAGGTAAAACACTGGGATTGGCCATTGCCAACCCATGTCTATGTTTTCAGCAAACTCTTTTGAGTGTCCCACCAGAATAAATTTCTCTGTCTTTTTTTTTTTTACTTCTACCTCCTTGTCCATTTCAGGTTTCATTCTTTATGCAGTAATTCATTAAAACAGTGCATTTTAAAGGTGTATAAAGACCTATGTATATGAAAATGAGTATGGCAGTATCTTCACACTGATCTAGATGAGGTTTTGACAGAACATTTGTAGCACTTGCAGATTATTTCTTTTGAAAATTTTCATGGTTCTTGCCTTTTTCCAAGTGTTTAAAGCCTGTTTTTCCTGTAAATGTCCTCAGCTACTCTTTTCAGGCAAGTTATTTTTTGTTCACAACCCTCACTAAATTCTCATATGTGTTTTCATGTGTTAAGGGTTTTTTTCTCTTTGTTTTGTTGTATACATGAGAGTGTTTTGCTTTCTCAGATTGTTTCCAGTTCATTTGGGCTACTGTTTTATCTAGTCTACAATGATGTAAATGATTCCAAATCCTTTCTGTATTGGAGTAATACACTGCTGTTTAGCTTTGTGTTTTTTGGTTTTTTTATATAGCTGACATAGTCGCTGGCTACTGTTCAGTCATTTCAACTCAAAAATTAATGGCTTGAGTTTGTTCTCCTTAATGGATACACCTGGAAAAATGAAAGAAAGTCTGCTGTGTCTTTAGAATAGATGAGGAGTTTGAGTGGAACCTTTGATCTGGAGAACCTGTTTGAGTGGTTGTTTTGATACTCCTGTCGATAACCAAATAGGTCTGAACTCAGTGGGGTGAAATTTTTACTCATGAGAGGTTAAGGAGATGTCAGATATGCATAATGGATGAAGAAAACAGTATTCCCAAAAAGGGGGAAATATTAAAAGAGCTGGTGCCCCTGTTGGCTCGTTCTGTTCATAGTTGAATTAATTTGTGCTTTGTATGTTCTCTGCCTGTGGCACAGCAGGCCCTTCTGACTCAGGAGGCTGTAGCCAAATTTGTACCCAAATGTTTGCTTCAAGAGGACGAATACTGCCTTGAAGCGCTTTCAGAACTTTGCTTATGTACTATTCGTAAAATTCTGGGTTTATGTCACATTGTTTAAGTAAATGTTAATTATAATGTTTCTATGTCTTATGCAAGTAAATATTTATTAATTCTTCCCAGACTTGAATTTACTAGAAGTTTAGAAGTGTGAGGTGATTGCAACTTGATTAGTGAAGTTCAAAAGCTTGTTAGCAGTAGTTTGATAAGATCATAATAAATCCTTTTGAATGATAATGTTTTTGTTTCTAGCTCCAGGGCTTAAGCCACAATGTTATTTTCACTTTGGATTCTCTCTTAAAAGGAGACTTAAAAGGTGTTAAAGGGGTAAGTGTTGCAGACTAAATTTGTGTTTCATGTTCAGTCTAGTGACTGCTTTCCTTTCGCTCATGAGAGTATTTCTTATGTTGACATTTATTAATACTCTGTATTTAGTACATAGAAAAAAACTGGCATGATTGCAATAGAATCTTGAACATTTAATTGTAAATTGCTGTGTTACTGTGCACAGGAAAGCAATACTTTACAAGATTCAGACCCAATATATTTTTTCCAACTGCTGTCTGAAAAGTTTTGAAGAAAACGGTATTTTTGTTGCTATTTATTATTTGATAACTACAGAGAAAAAGTTTTTAAAATGTTCTAAGACAATTTTCTATTTCCTAAGGACCTCAAAAAACCTTTTGACAAAGCCTGGAAAGATTATGAAACCAAATTGTAAGTATTTTTGTCTCCCACTTGGTTTTGTTTTTTGTGGGGTTGGGATTTTTAAAATGAATTATTATTAGTAGTATTGTTAATTAAGATATAATTATTTATTGTTTTCCCCAAGTAACACACAATCTAGAGGACGGAGTTGAAGGAGGGGCAGTTTCATGGCTCAGTAGCTTCTGGAGACCTAAAAATATACAGGATTTGGTAGAGGAGCTAATTTTCAGAATGTCTTTTTTGAAACTTCTTAATTATTACTTTTTCCCTAAATAATGCTAGATCTTGTTTTAGTGGAAGGAATTCTCTAAAATGTTTCCTAATTAAAATCTCAGTACAAAGATTGAAAAGGAGAAAAGAGAACATGCGAAACAGCACGGGATGATAAGAACTGAGATAACGGGAGCTGAGATAGCAGAGGAAATGGAGAAGGAGCGGCGGCTATTTCAGCTACAGATGTGTGAAGTAAGAAACAAATTTCAGTTTTTAATTGCAACACCATAACTACTTATTAACAGACTTAGTGGGTCTTACTTGAAGGTGGTGAAATCTTCTTTGTCGTTTAATGGGGATGGAGGGAGGAGATTATTTTAATGTGACACAGTACAGCAATATAAACATAATTATTTTAGCAACTCATACAAAACTTGACTTCTTTTTGTTTTATTCCTTCACCTTGCTTTTAGATTATTGTGGGAAGGTTCTTGGGCTGAAAATACACTGCAGAAATACTTCTTACTTTATCAGGTTTATTGTTAAATGGTATTTTGATATCTTTCTTCCAATATGCTTTCTGAAGCCTTCTAAAATTTCTAATAAAGTGATAAATGTTAGTGATAAATCAGTTTCATAAAACTGATTTTTTTATATTAATAGTTCTTTTTATTACATTTTAGTGGGGATTACTTTAAATTACACAATGTTTGTTACGCAGTATTTTCCAGAATATTTCAATGACTATAGTAACATTTAAAATAGGAACTCTTTAGACAATTGTAAAGGATTAAACTTTTTTCTTGAATTTGCTTTATGTTTTGGGATGTTTAAATTTTATGGAGTGGCCAGATAAACTGTTTCCTGTTTTAAAGTTTGTTAAGCAGTGGTGGACTAGTGTTTTATGGGTCAGCACCCAAGTTAACCGCAGAGTTTAATTCATTGAGCAAATGATGTTTTATTGTTTGAAAAATGTTGAAGGTTGTAATATGTGATTGTCAACATATTTTACATTGTCTATACAGTATCTTATTAAGGTAAATGAAATCAAGACAAAAAAGGGTGTGGACCTTCTGCAGAACCTTATTAAATATTACCATGCACAATGCAAGTAAGTGTTGCAATGCTTTAAGCTTTAGCTACAATTTTATTTTTTGCGCAAGATTTTGTTTCCCTTTGTTTGAAAGAATCAGGGCTTTTTTTCATAATTGTGATGTGCCAGGTGTGTGAATCTTCCTCTTCAGAGGCTGTAGATTTCCAGTAGAGTGTGAGAGTGAGTTTGTGGGGCAGGGCAATGATGGAGAAAGAAGCCAAAGGAAAAATTGCACGTTGCATACAAAAATTCATTTTATTTCCTGAGGCATTGATCTAGAATGCATTTCTTTAAATATCTTGTTTATGCTAATTAATAGTTTTTAGTCTTTATGGAAATTTTAAACCCACTGTGAAATCCAGTCATTTCTTTGGATTTCCTTGAGGTAAAACTGGTGAGATGCAACCTTGTCATTGTTAGAACCGCAAAGGCAAACACACAGGAACTTAGGTTAAATGCAGAAAAAAGATTTGTAGAAATTAGTGTAGAAGAAACACGTTGGCTGTATTCTCTCTAATTTGATATTTGTTAAAATCAGAATGGTGTATCTCCACTGTTGAAAGATACTGTACTTTTAAACTACTAGGAAGGGGTTTTTTGTTGGGGTTTTCACTTGTTTAATTATTTTGTTCAGTTTTGAACGTGGAAGAAGCTGGCTATGTTTTATTGGTTTTGCTATTTTTCTCCACATGACAATCTACTTTGTGTTATGAACTCGATATATTCCTGATAAATCAAATTTTTCATTCCAGTTTCTTCCAAGATGGCTTGAAAACAGCTGATAAACTTAAACAATATATTGAAAAGTTGGCTGCTGACTTATATAATGTAAGTTTACTTACAAGTAGCTTTATATCTGAGAATGAAAATATTTTGTTTATATGAGCACATTTAAAATATAAGTGTAAGGATCTATATTTCATTTGCATCTTATAAATGAAAAGTATGTTACTTGAAACTGAACATAGCTAGATGAAGAAAAGACATCTTGACTGTTTGACTTCATATGCTGCTTTTAGAGCCATTAGGAAAAGTAGCTTTCATTCTACTACAAATTCAATCATATATTAAGATAAAACTACTTTAAAGGGTGAGTATTAGAATCAGCTTATATTATTAACTCTGATTTTAGTTCCATTTTCACTTTTTAAAACCAAACTACTTAATGATAGCACCATGGTTTTAAAATGAATTAATTTTTGATGTTCATTGAAGAGAAGTAATAACATGGAATCAAAGATCACTTGTCACCCAAGTGTTTTGTATTCTATAATCAGAATTACAATAATCCCATTTTCTATTGTCATTTGTTGCTAAATTAAACTGCATTTTCATTCCTTAAGTAATCTGTCAAATTTATTTGAGTTATTTTAATATTTCAGAGGATAATTTAGTTGCATTAGATATAATAAGCCATTAAAATGTAACTGAACAAACAGTGCACGTCAAGTTGTACATTCATTTTAATTTGCTTTTCAAGCAATAAATGCATAGAAGGTGAAGACATAAGAATGGATTGGTCCATGAAAATAAATTCAACTATTACAAAAACACAAAATAATTTAGCTAGTTGTTCAGGATATCTAAAATGGTATATTGAAATGCATAAAACATTAAAGTTGCATCCAGCAAGCATATAATGGCAATCTCTTTCTACAGATAAAGCAGACACAGGATGAAGAAAAGAAACAACTTACAGCTCTTCGAGATTTGATAAAATCCTCCCTGCAGCTTGATCAGAAGGAGGTAAATAATTTAAATATGTTCTTCTTGGAGATAGTGTAAATTTGCGAGTTTTATATTCAGAAATTAATTAATGTTAAATTTGTGTAGTTATTGGCTCAAAAGTTGGGTTTGTGAACATTATGGCAAAACTAATATTTACGATGTTCAACTACATATCATCAAACAATGTTTTTACATTCATTTTCTGTTAGAATTTTCTGTACAAAAAGAAATTATTCTCTGTTTTATGTAATTTCTTAATGCACTATAAGAAGAGTTGTAATGGGTCAGATAAATGCTTCATCTACCCCAGCATCCTGTCCTTGACAATGATAAGGAATGATTGTTCAGGTTGAAAAATTAAGAGAAGGGATGCACACTTCCATCTGGTGTTCTGCTACCCTCCAGCCAGTTTGTGTTCAGGATTTTCTTGACCCAGGTGATCCCAAGGCAGAATGAGAACCAGAGACTTGCCTTTAGCTGTGGTTTGTACTTTAGAGTTCACCTGCTAACTCATGTGGATTTTGTGCTGCTGTTCTCCTTTCCAAACTTCTTTTTCTAACAGTATATAGTAAGGAAAAAAATTTGTTTGCTATTCAGAGAGATGGGGCTGAGACAGGGCAGTTAAAAAGTAAAATTCATCATCAAATGCACTGGTATCTGGTATCCACTGCAAAAGTGGAGGGAAGCACATATCATCTATTGCAGATGTTCTGGAATACTTCTTGTACTAAGAGATAACATAATAAAATACAGCTTTTACCTGAGATAATCCCGTGACTTCAAAATCTTAGTACCTGAGGGAGATACTGAATATCCCATGGTGACAGTGACTGTTGGGAGGGTCAGTGTAGCTTTCCTTCAGGAGAAGTTTGCTTACCGTCTGTTCAGTTTTCTTGTAGGTTTATGAGACATGTTTACCAGGTGTCTGTTATTAAATATGAATTTTAACTAAACATTAGACAGATGCCCTTCTGCTGAATATACATAATCATCCAAATATATGATTAACAGTGTTGATAATATTATATATACATAAAAACATGATTTACAACCACTGAGTCAGCCAAGTTTCTGATGAGTTAATAGTGGGTGTTGAGAGTAAAATGCAGGGCAATAAACACTGATACTTCCCCAGAATACCCTCCTGTTAGCTTGACTG
The DNA here is from genome assembly GCF_049639895.1 of Pseudopodoces humilis. NCBI lineage: Eukaryota > Metazoa > Chordata > Aves > Passeriformes > Paridae > Pseudopodoces > Pseudopodoces humilis. The sequence continues at coordinate 8,985,418 of NC_142200.1, forward strand.
GCTTGGAAGTCTTGGAATTTGTGCAGTTGCTTTTTGAAGAAATGTAAACCATCAGCTTATGATGCAGCTGTGCCTTTCCCACCATGGTTGTATGGAAAAATCTTTTCCCTTTTACTTGTTTTTAACTTTTAGATCTTCGTACCCTATTCAGGATCTGAGTGCGTGTGAATTGTTGATATGCTCACTAGATACCTTTTTTTTAATTTTTTTAATTTTTTTTTTTTCTAATTTTTCCACATAAAACCTTACATTGACTTGCTTTTTGGCCAGAGGAGGTGTGTAAGCTTAATCATCTGTAAAGCTATAACTGTATTATCCTGTTTCTGAATCTTCATGGTGAGCTCAAAGTATCTTATTCTTTCCCTCTGCATCACTTGGCATTTTTTTATGCTGTTCTTCACCTGTCATTTGTTGTCAAGCTACTCACTATCACTGAGTTCCTGAGAAATTCTTCAGTCAGCCTATTCTTGAGTCTCCTGAATAATTTAATAGCATCTAACAAAATTTGACAGTTTACTGTTCATCCTTTTCCATATTGTTTGTGTTAGACACCACATGTGCTGGCACAGCTTTCTGTAAACTCATCTGGCTGTTTCATGCTTTTAACCTGTTACCTCACCTGAGGACTTTTCCTCTCATCCTGTGGCAATGCAATTCGTTCCCTTTCATAAGGAATAAGTGCCCATTGAAAGTCCAGGTACACTGCATCAGTCATCATTTACTTACTGATTCTTCAGGGAACTACAGGAAATTTTTGTACACAACCTCTCTGTTCAAAAGCTGCCCTGATTTTCCAGTGTATATAATAATAAATATACTCTTCAAAGTTGTTTTCAATGTCACTTCTGTGGTTTGAAGCTAAAAAATCTTTCCTGGAATTCTTCTGAAACTTTTGAAAAATAGGATTCTAAACTTTTAAAAAATAGGATTCTGGGGCAAGTATTTTCATAGGCTTTCATGTAATTTTATAGATAGCCCATTGTGATTATGGCCACTGTGTATAGATGTGGCCTTGAAGTTAGTAAACTAACTAATGTGGAATCACAGTTAATAAGGAATAATGGATGAATAATTCCTTACAGTGGTGTTTGTTTTTCTTTTGAATGCTTACGTGTGCTTACATAACATAGGTGTACATCATATAGCAGATAAACCTTGGCCAGGAGGCTGTTCCTCTTCCTGCATCTCTAATCCCATCATTCTGAAGGACAACACAGCTTTACATCACTCTGTACACGTTTTTTAGAATTTCTCTCATGGTACAAATGCTGACAGGAGTACCACAGAGCACCTTTGAATTGATGATCCAAATTTACTGTAAAAGCTGCTAGTTCTTCCTAGTGCTCAGTTTTCCCTTATCTCGTATTTTACAGTCTCTCCTGATTCTCAGTTTGGTAATTTTTTCCCCTTCCATCTCCGATGTGCACTTACCAGATCTCTTCCATAGCACTTACAGAGCTTTCCATACAGGCATTGCATTTGTCATCTTCCTATTATCTAAATAATTCTGAACATAATTCCTGCTCATTCTTCATCAGGAATTGATTCCCAGCATGCAGAGCAACAAGGCTCGCTCTCCTCTCATGTACCTTTTCTTCCACAAACTGATTATCTGGGAAGCAAAGAAAAACTTCTCTTCTCCTGGATGCTGCATATGTTGTTGAGTTCATGCTTCTTGACTATCAGCCAGTTCTTGAAAATAAAATAGGACAAATTGGGTGGATGTTCTTCAGAAATGTATTGTGCATTCACAGCTGCATATGGAACAGTCCATACAAGTCAAGTTTCAGAATTGCTCATAGATTATTGTGAGGCAGAGTAACAAGTGAAATACAATGTTTGGATTTTTGGTTGCCTATTTCCTGGATGCATAGTAAAAATATTGTGTTTTAGTGGAACACAACCTTGTGGGTGAGGGTCCATAGTGACACAGAGTCCCCAGGCAGGTGCAAAGGAGCTTTGTGCTTTATTGCAAAAACCGGGCCTTTTTTAAGCCATTATCAGTTACTTGGTTTTAAATCATAATAAACATCATTCAAAATCATCAACCATCATGCACCAGGATGTGTCCATGGTCACGATGGTTACGTGACTTGTTTTTCTACCTCTGGTTCAGCTGAATCACTTTCCCGTAGTCCTTTTCTGCTTAACTGAAGTGGCAGACCTGAGCCATGATTTTACAAGGCCTTCCTTTTGTAAAGTTTTACCTATGTGCAACAAAACCTCATCCAAAAAACAGAAGTAAAGTCAAATATAAATGTGAAGTCAAATTTTGATATTTGAATACATGCTGAAATAAAATAGCTTCACAGGCATTACCAGAATAAACTGTGCAACTGTTCTGACTGTAATTACAGTGTGGACGAATTCTAGGACTCTTGAAAAACTTTGTGTGTGTATATATGTATAATATATATATAAAGTTATAAATATAAAAATAAAGTGTTTTGAAGAGAACTGAAGTTGTGTCGTAGAAGAAAAAGGAGCAGTATTGTGATTCTCAGATATCCAGGCAAATCAGAGAGAGAGATCGAGAAATGCTGTAATGAAAGAATCTTCTTTTTTTGATAAAATAACCTTTGATCACATTTATGTTCAAGTTTCTCCTTCAAAACCAGCATGAGGACTTTCAGTCATGAGATTCTGCTACATGACATGAGTCAGAGTGTAATGATGCTGGAAGAAATTGAGGAGCTTGATAAAACAATGTGTTACTTAGGTATTCAGTGTTTAATCTTGAAGCAGCATGTCAGCATTTTGTTACTCCTTGGTTAAGAGGAAGCAAAGCGTGACATGGCCTGAGTTTTCACCAGCCAGCCTCCATTGCTGTCTACATCCAAATCTTCAAGTACATAAAGCTGGACTTTATTACTTCAACAAATGGCCTGGTGGATTACAATAAAGTATACATTCTCCCACTTATATTATTGCATCATAATCTCATTGCTGGAAAACTGATGGATTAGTGGAATTACTGAAGAACATGAAATGAATGGGATTTCTGGTGGATTTGTGAAAAGCCAGAAGAACTCCCACCAAACATTGCTTTGGCAGGGAAGCAGTTGAAAATAATAAAATTGAGGCCCTGGTTGTTAATAGTTAAGTTTCTTTGACAGAGAGAAGGAAATTGAAACTAGTGATTCCTGTCCAAATTTTAAGTTCTGCCACCTTTAACCTCTTTAGAGCTGCTATAAGTGAGGTGTCCCAACATTTTTGAGGTCTCATAGTGCAACTTCTGTTTCACTGCTGCACTTGTTCAAGGTGTTTATTTAGCATTATGGGCATCTGTAATGACTTTACACATTTTTGTGGCATGCCTGTCCTTTCATCAGGGAAAAAAAATATTACTGTAATCAATGCAATCACTGGTTCCTGGAGGAAGCACATCTTGCCCCTGTTTGGATCCTGGGCTGTGCAGCAGTGCCAGTGCTGCAGCTTCATTGCAGGAAGTACCATTGGTGTTGGCTCTGTTACGTGCAGTGTCTCTTGTGGCCACTGTTGTGCTGCCCTCATGTCGACTTGGGGCAGATTCTGTTACCTTGTGCAAAATTACCTAATTTTGGAAAATCATTTTATGGCTTTTGGACAAAGTATTTTAATGAATACTAGAGTACTTTTAATTGTGTAAAGCATCTGATCTTGTATGTTGCAAAATGCTCATATCCTAAGAAGCTTAAATTTTAAAAGAACCCGAGCCTTTAATACAGCCTTCTGTTGTCTACTTTTGTCTATTAATTATTGCTGCAAATGTAACTTAACAGCATTAAGTTAAATGTAGCTAATATTTGGAATCTTGTTTTGTGTCTGTTTTGTCAATTATTTCTTTACATTTTATTTCCCCGAATCTCCCGTCTCATATGCTACTTGGAACAAGAACTATATCTCATTATGTTTGTTCCTATGCTAATACCAGCAGGACCCTAATTCCAGTGGGGATTTGAAATTTGCTTTTAACAAACGAGCTGCTGATTGTGGTGGTGTAAGCACTGCTGGCAGCACCCAGCTCACAGACGCCTTTGTGCTGCTTCCAGCCACAATTGCCAGCTTTACCAAAGCACTTCCCTAAACTCTGTGGCAAACTTGTTACAAAATAAAAAACAATTGTAAGCACCCTGGATAAACCAAGAGGGAGTAATCTTCAGTATATATTGGTTGTGGTAGTAAGAAACTCTTCTTTAGAGAGGAAAGGTTATTGACAATGGAGTAATTTAACTTCCCATTGTTTTTATTTTATTTTTTTTTTGTGGGATGTTTTGCAGGTTATTTTTTCATAGTTATGTTTAAAAACAAATTGATGAGACCTTAATTATAGCTTTTTGCATACACTTGCAAAAAGTAAATGTTAACTTTGGGCCTGATCTTTTTCAATGGAAATTCAGAATTAGCTCCTGTGGTGGAGGGTACAGCATAACTATCATTTTAGGCAATATAAAGATGACAAAGATTGGAAGATATTTTAAAATTCGATCTTGCAGTCCTATTAGTTGTTTTGTGAAGCCAATGTCATATATGCCAGGTTGCCTGGAATTTTGTTATGATATTTTGTTACTGGATGAGACAAAACACGGATATGCCTAAAAAAAATAGTTCTTGCCATCCCTCTATTAGTGTCCTCAGAAAGGGGAAACACTGTTTTAACAATAGGGGCTATAAACTATGTTCAAGGAACATATTTATTTAAATGAATAATAATTCTTGTTTTAAATTATTTGCTTTCTCTTTCCTCTGTTGCTTTTGCCTTTCGTGATCGAAGTCTAGGAGAGTAAGTCAATGTTTTAATGAATTTGGGGGATTTTTTTTTTCTGATGTGCTTGTAACAAGTTAATCCAATTCACTTAATTGTTTCACTAGAACAGCCAAAAGTTATTTCAGCTGACTTCATTCACTAAAACTCATGAATTATACGTATTTTTTTATTTGGTAAAAAAAAACTATTATTAGCGTTTGTCTTTCTTTATATATGTATTCATATATATATATATGCATGCTATATTCTGTTGTTTTCTTTTTGAAATTTTATCTTAACCTTTTGCTTTTTGCTGATAAGATTGTACAGTATTAAATATCTGTATTCTAAAAGTCTTTGTTTTGAGATGCATATTTGCATCAAAGACCTGACGTATTAATGAAATCTTTAACATGCCTTTAGTTCAAGATTGCATTGTGTCAAAGCAAGCTCTCCAGTGAATGTAAAACATGCAGTAGGAGTTCTCCTTTTTTAATCTGTATTAATTCATGATGTTGTAGAGAGGAAAAAATGAAATAGGATTCAAGGTTGGGGAAGTTGACTGTGCACATCAGGAGGAGATTAATGTTGTGTTTCCCCTTTTCAGGATTCACAGAGCAGGCAAGGAGGGTACAGTATGCATCAGCTTCAGGGGAATAAGGAATATGGCAGTGAGAAGAAAGGCTATCTTCTAAAGAAGAGTGATGGGTAGGTTCTGGTATCACATAATAGTGAAGTCTACTACTATGTTCAGGCTCTAATTTTAATAGTTTTCTGCTGTGGTTTCAGGCATATTCTCCTAATGTATGTGCCACAAGTATTTGTGAGTTCTAAAGTTCAAGCCTGAACACAGAACTGAATTAATATAGCAAATATGAAAAACATGACAAGCAAGTGTAAAAAAAATAGTCATAGTTAAAAGAAAGCTATTGTCTTTATAATTCTCTGAAAGATGATTAAGATCTGTCACAAATCTCCAAGTTTTTTTTTTGGTGAAGCATTTAATAAAATTTTGACTGCATCTGTTTGTTTTTTAAAGCTAATTGTCTCAAACTAATAATGATATTAATGTGTTTTGGAGTTACATCTATTTACTAAACTTGATACGGTGTTTTTTTGTAGGTTAAGAAAAGTATGGCAAAGAAGAAAGTGCACTGTTAAGAATGGAATTCTTACCATCTCACATGCAACGGTAAGTTATTTTTATACCTTTATATGGAAACAATAAATAGCATTGTCCTTTCCTGGTGAATCTGTTGCTGCTAATGTGCTATTACAAAAAGGATGTTACTTCAGCTTCTGACTGTTGAAGATTTGTGAAACTGTAGCTTATGAAATTAATTTATCAGTAGTTCAATAAAAAAATGGCAAATGTATTGAACAGACTTCTCAGTTAATACTTCAGATGGATTTGCCTATGAGGATTGTCATGGTATATATGTGAACCACATAATTTGGGAACTTGGGAAGCACTTGATACTAAGTTAGAGGCTGGCAGATGAGTGAATGTGTTTAGTATTTTGCGTGCTTTCAATTAGAAGTTTGAAATGTTGGGAAGTTTTGATCACAGTGAGTTCTTGGAATCAGGCACATATCTGAAGGATTTTCCTAGGAATGCTCAATTGTGAGGTAGCACCAAGGTGATCATGGTGGAGGCAGTGCTAAAGCTGCCTTGTGGGAGTGTAACATGAACTTGTTGCAAACAAGCACAGGAGTTGCTCTTATTAAAGGAAATTATCCCATTTCCTCACCTCTTTTCCCCCTTTGCCCCAATACCACTGACAGCCCTCAATTTCTAAAGTTTACTACCTGTATAAATCCCAAATTCCTTAACGATACATTTAATTAGCATGTCTTAAGTGACTTAATTACAGCACAGAATATTGGTATTTATCCTGAGTTCATAAACTCCAGATCTTTGTCTTTCCACTTTCCTTTTAAAGTTTTAGGATTATATCTTTGATTTATTTAAAATGGGAGGAAACTTGGATTATGGGCATGCTGTAATGAAAAACTCCATTATAGTTTTGCCATTGGATGAAATGCAGTTAAAAAATATTATTAGCATATTGTAAATTTCAGGTTTTCTCTTTCCATCCCTTTCAGATAAAGTGAGGCTATGAAGATTTTAATTTTGTTTAGATTTAACAATGTGTCCATTTTGAGAGACTAAATCAGACCAAGTGATGCTGGTCTCCAGCTTTTTGAGGGTGGATATGTGTGCATGTCCAAGCTTTAAGTAATATCATACCTGCCCACTCCCCAGACAGGGAAATTAATCCTAAATCAATACATTTTTAAAATAAAATAAATTTTCTTTTTAGTCCAACAGGCAACCAGCTAAACTGAATTTATTGACCTGCCAGGTGAAGCCAAACGCTGAAGATAAGAAATCCTTTGATCTAATATCACGTATGTAGCAACTTTAGTACCATCTTGTGGGATGTACCACTTATGTGGGATTTCTGAAAATATCATTGCAAGATGCTCTAAGTAGAGCACGAGGCTAGAGCTCAAAGTTCAGGTCTGTATCCAAACACACACAGTGTTTTATGAGTGTTCAGAGCCTCTAGTTCTGATGATGAGCAAATGGATGTAGAACATTTCTTTGTGTACATGTGACATAAATACTGTTTGTTTGTGACAAACCATGAAATGCACCATATGTGCTTCTCCCTAAGCTCAGAGATGTTTAACAGCTTACTGGAACATACATTAGCTGTATCCACCAGGAAAGGGGAAAGACCTTGGGCTTTTCAGTCATTGTTCTGCTTTCTGATTTCTATTTGAGGGAATGAGGAAGACAAGGGGACCCAATTTCTTTCTCTCTTATCCTACATTAAAAATTTATTTCTCTTTGTCTGAAAATTGGTAATGCCTTGTCTTCTCAGCCTTAAAGCTCCTATGGTTCCCCTTCTTCCCATTTTGGTCTCGTACAGCAGGTATTTGTATCCAGTCTGGTTTTAAAAACTCTTTTGATGAGTCAACTTAGCGTTTTTGGACTTCATATACAGAGTATTAATCAACAAACAGTTCCAACATTCTATACTGAAAAGGACAGTCTAGGAAACCTTTGATTGTGGGAGATACTAGCCACTTCATGTCTTCATCTGTTGGCTAGTAAAAGAATTTTCTTGGCTCACCTGGTTGGAAAAACTGTACAAAACTGAACAAATTAATTTTGCCCTCTTCTCCTAATTGTTTCAGTTTTGACTTCTGAAAGGATAAAATTTGATCCATGTGTTTATTTTTCTTCAGTATTTCAAACTTTAGACTTATAAAATACATACAATTCGTGTGAATAAAAATTTACAGTTGCATTTTCCTTTTTTCATTGTTTTGGAATTGTTATCCATAGCTGTGAATAATTAATGATGCCTTTTAAAAGAAATTGCTCTTGAAGGCTTTAGCTGCCAAATGGGTTTTAGTACCAAATATGTAGGCACATTAACATTTATCATGTGCCAAATGAAAAGATGCATTTCTTTATTTCAGATAACAGAACATACCACTTTCAAGCAGAAGATGAACAGGAATATGTCGCGTAAGAATATTTACATTTTTTCAAGTTTATTTTGCCAATAGAAATGTATAAAATCACACATAACAGTGGAAATAATTTTCTCAGCTAATGCGAAGTAGTGCCCACTGTCTCTTTTTTCTGCTGTTACGAATCTGTAAATGTAAACTATTTTGTGTCACACTACAGAGCTCTTTTAAAACCTAGTAACATTCAAAGCAAAACTAAACCAAATCAAACTAACCAAAACCCCATTTAGATTGTGTAAACCAGTACCTGGTTTGTGTGAAGTGCTTGATATTGTAGATCAGATTATTAAGATTCAAACGAAATATTTTTAAATTCTTCTCTGACTTTTTAAATCTTCTCTGTCAACCCGGTTCTGCAGTTACTTCTTTTCCTCTTGATCCTACCTTTTCCTTGAAATTAAACATAATAAATAGATAAAAAATCTCCATATGACACATAGAAAATATCTATAAGCAGTGCATTTTTTCTTTTGTAGGCCTAGAAATGAGTGGCAAAGCATATCTCTCAGATTTGTGTACTTCAGAATCCAGGAACTTGCTTCATTAATGCATGTTTCCAATTCGATTATTTTCTTTTAAACAATATTTCTTCTTCCTGCATCAGAATTATTTCCTGAGACCCATGTACCATTGATTTTTCCTCCTGTGTCACCAGATACGTGTTGTGCATGTTTTCTAATGCTCAACACCCTAAAGTTGAAGGAGTAAAGTTACTACTGAAGAGGACAGCAAATTCCTCATTCTTTTCCTAAATATCCACATTCTAGTGGAAGACTGTGTTGCTCCATGTGTATTTTAAAGGTACAGGGGATGTTTGTAGGGTGTTTAACTTGTTTGGTAGTGTTGGGTGACAGTGACAGTGGCATTGACTGCTCAACCTTGGGGAGTCATGGGTGGAAAAAAAAGGGCTGGAGAATTCTTTGTTGTGCAGCTATTTCCTTCTGGGCTTCCCCAGCTTTATGTTGGCTCTTACAGTGTAGAACTGACTTGCTAGTCATGATTACTGCATTCATCCTGGAACTTAATTATTCCAGTAATTTTTTTTAGTCACGAAGAAAACACTGTTAGTTCTTAATGGGTCATAAGTTTTTGGTACTCTACCATAAATTAATTTTTACTGTATTAGTTGGTTTAGCAGGTTTAAAGTTAAAACTTTGGGGTTTTTTTGTCTTAACACATGAGCAAGGTAGGGAAGGGATAGATTAACAATAGCCTTCTTCTGAGAGGCAGATTAATAAATTTAGTTTAGCAGGTTGCCTGTTGGACTGTTTTGAAATTCCAGGCTGGTTTTATTTCCTATTAGAAGCACTGACATTTTGTCTGTCGCTCTAAAGTCAAGTGGTTTAGAAAATTGTTTTGGAGTACAGAATCCTAGAATATCTCAAGTTGGAAGGGACCCTTAAGGATCATTGAGTCCAACTCCTTGCTCCTCCCATGACTGCCTACAACTAAATCGTGTGACTAAGGGTATTGTCCAGATGCTCCTTTAACACTCACAGGGTTGATACCCTGGCAGTTCCCCTGGGGAGCCTGTCCAGTGGCCAAACACCCTGTCAGTGAAGAGCCTTCTCCTGGTGTCCCATCTGAGCTTCCCCTGATGAAGCTTCATTCCATTTCCTCATGTCCTGTCTCTGGTTCTCTGGTCACCAGAGGAGCTCAGCACCTCCCCTTCTGCTGCCCCCCTTGAGGAACCAGGATGAGTGTAATTGTGCTGATGAGAAACTTTCTTGTGCAGCCACTGAGTGGCTTTATTATCTAAGACGTCATGGGAACAGCACCCCTTGGACTTCCAACCTCAGTGATTTAATGGTTTTCTGCAGGAACTACTTGATGTAACTCCTCAGTTAGAGTTGTCATCCTCTTGTTTCAATTTCCTCCTGACTAGCAGAGGTGTGCCCCTCTCTTGATCCTTTCCTCTTGTGTTTTGTCCACACAGTTTTAGTGCTGCCTCTGTTCTGTCCTTTTTACTTTGTAAGCCACTTGAAAATGTGTAAATAGATTTTCAAATCACCTTCCTTCCAAACTCACATCTAAATAGAGAAGAAAAGATGTATTTCATTTTATTCTAGTTTAACTTGTCTTGCATACATTTTACTAGAAATCATTTTACACTGCTTCAATAAGTAGCTCCTCAAATGAAATAAAAAAATAAAATATAATAATAATAATAATAATAGTAATGGGATTTTTATAAAAACATGTATACAAAGCACTGGAGCCTACTTTCTGTTGCAGGTTTATTACTGTTTCCCCTCAAACATTTCCTTCAGACCAGTGCCTGCCTTTATTTTTATCCAGGCAGCTGTCTGTTGGCCTTTAATTACTGAGTGACAGTCCTTAAGTTCTCAATGGATTAATAGTTTCTCTAGCAGATAAAGTTATTAGGGGGAAGTGGAGTGTGGATAATATGTTTGTTTATGTGCATGTAAATATATATTTATGTATAGATTATAGAAGGGTAACCTGATTTTTTAAACAAATACAATAATAGTTGCTTTCTGGTTTTTTTTGTAATTGTGGATAGGGCCAAACATACTCTGGTGATGAGCTTTGGGCTCTTTTCTACCCTGTTTTAGAAGGTCAAGAGCATATCCTTACCCACAGGAAATGCCTGGATTATAAACAAAGCTAGATTTAGAAAGTTTTCTCTGAAGAAACAGACATCTAGCTTCAATCTAGTTTTTAACAGCAGTCCTCAGACATTTTTCACCTTGGAAACACTGAATTTGAAGGCATTGATACTATCTGATGCTTCTTCCATACAAAAAAAAAATATAAAACAATATTTGAAAAATATTATACTATTCTTGTTCTAATTATGCATTTTTACCTGGAAACAACAGTGTTACAATAGTGACTGTCAGAAGAGACAGTTAAATTTTTACTGTAAAATTAAAAAAAACCCAAAACTATTAGACTGGTTCTTATTCTTGAGGGACAGTTTTTTATTGACTTGAAAATACTGAAGCAAAATAAGAGAAATGTGAGTGAAGTCTGGTCCATGCAAGATTAACAAAGATCTTCTATTTCCTGAAGGCAACTAGGATGCCAGAATTTTGTTTAGCTTTGTTTCTTCAAAACTGTGAATCTCCAGCAAAAAAAAATGCCTTAAATGATGATAAGAAATTACTGTTATTCAGAAGAACAAGTTTAACAGATGATTGGACCACCTATTTATTTGTTAGGTAGAATTGTATCGTAAAGTGCTTTAGGTTGGAAAAGACCTTTAATGTCATTGGGTCCAACCATTAATCAAATACTGCCAAGCCTCCAACTAAACCATGTCCTCAACTACCCCATCCACACATCTTTTAAAGCCCTCTAGAGATGGTGGCCCAACCACTTCTTTGGGGAGCTTGTTCCAGTGCTTAAAAACCCATTTTGTAAATAATTTTATTCCTACTATCCAATCTTAATGTCTGCTGGGACAACTTGAGGTCAATTCCTCTCATCCTAAAACAAGTACACAAAGCAATTCTGTAAGACTTGATTCATTTTTCAGTTATTTGAACTACAGAGTATTAGCAGAAGGTTTTTGACTGTTCATTTGGCACTGGTAGTATTGTGAAATAGAGCAAATACATTTTTTTTTTTTAAATGAAGAACAAAAAAGACTAATAGAGATAAGAAAAAGAGGAGAAGAAGAGCAGATAGAACAAGTTTTATAAACCATTAACATTTAATTAACATTCCATATTTACTGTCTTGAATTGTTTATTTTTGAGTGTGCAGCCTGCCAGGAAGGCCTGGTGACCAACTGGGCACTTCTTGATAAGCAGCAGCAGTCACTCAGAGCGTGTCCTTGTGCTTGTCAGGGAAGAGCTGTGGTGCCTCTTGCTCTCACTCACAGGTGCCCCAGTCCTGGACAAGGGATTCCTTCTACCTGAGCAAACACAACCAAGATAATGATTTCTCTGACAGTTTAGATACTTGTAATAAGGAAGTCTATATCAAACTAACAGCTGGCTCAATTGTGTTGTGTTTGTTTCAATTGCATCTAATATTTTTTTAATTGTTACTGCTTAGTTGGGTTTTATTCAAATTCTGCCTTTTCTAATCAACTAATCAAATTGTAACTCTAAAATAAATTATCAACAAATTTCAGGATAAATGTTGTTTGTCTGAGTTTAATTATTGTTTTGCTCTGTATTTAACCAAACATTGCTATAATATTAGAAACAAGACACCATTGCCTCTTATTTTTTTAATAACATTGAATTTCATCATTAAAATTGCTGAAGAATGCCCTCTAGTGTAGGTTCTTCTCATGTAATGAGAGATTAATGTACCTTTATATATTTCAGCACATAAACCTTGGAGCAAATTTGTGCTCAGCACTTTCAAATTCTCTTTTATTTTTAAGGTTGATTTTTCAAAAATTTTAATGCATTTTAAGCACTAGTTCCTATATTATTCTCTGCACATAAAAATTAAAAAAAAAACATACATGCATGAAGTATATAATATGGAATGCCCATATATTCATTCAGGCTCTGAATCTGTGCTGTAAGATTACACACATAAATTTCCCTCAGAAATCCTTTTAAGCTAATATTTTCATTGTTAGTTCAGTGAGAAATTATGAATTTCAATCTGATGTTCTCTTAGTATGTTTAGATGACCATATAACCATTTTTCATATTTCAGAAGATTGGTGATTGCAGACAATCTGAATATTGTAAACATGGAATGCATTGATAATATTGCCAATTTAAAATATTTCTGTGTTAAAAAACATAAAACATTTGCAGTAGATCTGAATTCATCTAAAATCACTTTACCTGTGAGGATTTCTTTTTAACATGTTTTTTTTTTCTAAATTAGCAACACTGCATCTGCAGTGTGCTTGGTCCTTAGTGGAACTGCTTTCCTCTCTTTACTTCCACATGGAACACAGCAGTTGCTGAGAAGGGGTTTTGTTTAGTTTTAATTAAAATATTATGTATAAACAACAACTTGCAGAGTGATTGAGAGGGGAGAAAATAGTGCCTGAGATATCATTAAAGAGTCTTGATTTGTTGCACTTGACTGTTCCTAAAATTTTATGTTGGCTATTGGTATCATTACTCTCCTGCCATCCCTTGGTTGCTATGGCAGTTGTCATTAATTTGGGCTTTTTAGTCTGACTCTGATTAGTGCACAGTGCATTTAAAAGGCAACTAGACATAAACACATTCTCCAGGGTGCTTGCTGAGAAATATTCATGCTGAATAAAGTAGGGATTATAATTTTCTCCAGGAAGACAACTTTAGGAAGATGTTGGGCACCTTTTAAAGCAGTTAAATTTACAGAAGCTTAATTGCCCCTTTTCTCTAATTTCTGTTTATTTGAGAAACCTGAGAACTTGGCTTTAAAATTGTTCATCAAATGTTCATTGTTCAATTCTAACCTATAGAATTGAGACTCTTTATGTCGTCTCATTCTTACATATATATTCTAAATCTTTCCTTTCTGACTCTCACTTTTCCCCCTCCTCAGTCTCTCCCACAATACAGTCCTTCCCTGTAGTCCCACTAACGTTTTGTTCCTGGCAAGATTTCTACATTTTATAGATTAACATGTATTTGCAAATGCAGATCTTCATTAAGGTCTTTATCTTGTGCTAGATGGATATCAGTATTGACTAACAGCAAAGAAGAAGCATTAAATATGGCATTCCGTGGAGAGCAGAGCACAGGTGAAAACAGTTTAGAGGATCTGACAAAAGCCATTATTGATGACATACAGAGATTACCCGGCAATGAAGTCTGTTGTGATTGTGGCTCACCAGGTATCTCCATTTGTTCATGTCATCAGCTTCTTGTTGGGAGCAAAGTAATTTCTTTAAAGAAGTGTTTGTAGAGTGCAAACTAATTTTCTAAGTGATGTTTCTCCATCTTCAACCTGTTTTTAAAAGAACAAATATGACTTTCCTACATTAGTTCTGTTTAATTCACTAAAATATTTTTGTGTGTTGTCTGTGCTTACTTCCAGCAGTTCAAGCCCCTCTGGAGTTTGAACTGTTCTTGTTGCACTGTGTCTAGATGCTTGTTGCACTTGAATGGAAGTTGCTTGGCATCACTGATCCTGTGCATGCTACTAAGTAGAAGTGAGTAATACTTAGACAATGATTGTGGAAAAATTGACCTGGCCAGGATCTTGCTCTGAGGCTTTATCTTGGTATGAGACTACTGGAATTGAAGCATGAGAAGTTTTCAGAGGTGGAATAAGTAGTCTTGTGCAAAGAATGAGACCCAGAGTTGAAATCCTATCAGATAATATCTTCAGAAGTACAGAGTTACAGGTCAGTTATGTGTCATTTAGAACTTGAGAAGGGGCAGCTGGTCACAGTACAACTGAGCTGGTGTGGGAGCTGGCAGCTGTTGCAGCTTTCTCATCAAAGGGACACTTCAAGAAGGTGATGCTCATTTGGAACTGAGTAGATCATGTGTATCTTGCAGATGCTGATGCAGAACTGATCCAAATTTGAAATAGCTAGAAAAAATTACTAACTGGGATATAATTATGTCAAATCCTGGAACTGGTTCATTCAGTTATTTAATTGTGTAAAGCTATAGAAACTTCAGATTACAGTTCTCATTCATCTTTTAATTTGTAGTAAAGTTTTAAGCTTCACCTCTGTACTCCAGCTTGCTGCTTTAAAACTCTTGGCTTAATGCTTCAGCAGTTACTATTTAAGGTCAAGGAAGAGATTAATTTGTGCACAAAGTATGTCTGGAGCTTTTTCTTTTCCTTAAAAACCGGTCATGCTTCTTATGTAGCATTCGTAGTATAAAATCTATTCTAGTATTACATGCAGATCTCCTCTATGACAGCATTTTTTTAATTGTTTTTTTTTTTTCCTGGACTAGCCAGCATTCCTCAAATTTTCTACAACATGCTGCTGTTTTACATACTGGAAAGCAGTATGATTAATCTTTTATGAAAGACTACTAAAAATTTAAGTAAATTTTAAAACAGAGGTTGTCAAATTTAGGAGATCTGTTACTTTTAAAAACAGGAAATAATTTGTACAGAAAACAAATACTAAATGTATTCAAATACATTCATTCAGAATGAATGAAGAAGCCTAAATTCAGTGCTTTTGGGACTGTTTCTAAATCTGAAAAACTGCATTCCATTGGTAGCAATTTGTGGTTAAATTTGCACTAGAGTTTGGAGAAAAGTATGCAGTGTTCCTAGTTTATTTTCATTCTTTGAAATATGAAATAAGGAATCATTTCAGAATACATCTCTTACCACCAGTGCAAACCTTTTCTTGGACTCTGATTAAAGACTTTGTTTTTCAATTGTGCAGATCCAACATGGCTGTCGACTAATCTGGGCATTTTAACCTGCATTGAGTGTTCTGGAATACACAGAGAAATGGGTGTCCATATTTCTCGAATCCAGTCTTTGGAATTAGACAAATTAGGAACGTCTGAACTCTTGGTAAGTTTCTTTAATTTATATTGGGATTTTTTAGTCAAATGTTGACATATATGTAGGAAGCACTAAAATGTACAATTTACTGTTAATCTTTTTCAAGGAATTTGTTTTTGCAGAATTTCTCCTTCGTATTTCTGTAGGTATTTTACAGGTGCACAGTTATATATTATTATATATTATTGCTGCTCTTGTCACTTCTCATTTCATGTCCTGAGGTGATGCAGAATGAGTATTGACATCCATTGTAATGAATGCCATCAGAATTTTACCTGTCAAAAGTTGATCTTAGCCCAAAATCAGGACACTCTAAAAGCTCATACAATTTAAAACCTGAAGCTAATTTGACTTGAAGGGAAATGCCTGTTGCTGATCCTGAGAGAAAAATATTGGAGGAGTCTTAATTTGATGGATGAAATCATGTAATATTGAAGTTATGAAAGGAATCTAATGTGAGACTACCAAAAAAAATAAAATAAAAAAAAAAAAATAAGGAATATATAAACAAGTCAAAAAGAAACAGTTGCACTAACTTTTATCTCCCTAGCTGTGTTTGGCCTTATAGATGACATGTTACAGAAATTTTATATAGGAAAATTGAGAGAAGATGTAAGGCAGATCTGGATTTGGGTATAGGTTCAACATTACCACTTTCTCTCCTCATGAAATACTGAGGGTTTTTTTTGCGAAATTACTAATAATCTTAATCAAATTTCACTAAGCATGATCTTCAGTAGGCCTGAGCATCTTTCTCAAAGCAGTTTCCTGATCAGTGTACCAGCACCATTTCAATGTTCATGCTGCTGGTTCCTCATTCTGCTTTTGTGTTGGAAGCAGATTGTCTTGAAATGCAAATAATTCTGTGACTCTGAAGTCTTGTACAAGTTCTGGCATAATAGAATCATTTTCTTTGTTTTTAATTGCTCTATATCTGCATGTATTCATTGGGCTTTAATTTTTCAGTCCTGTGTTTTCCATCTTTTATTAATTGTGTGGAAAAATGCATGTTAGCAGTCCTATTGTTAGGTTGCTGTTAGACCCCCAAAGTCCTCATCTTCATTTGTTCTTTTCTTATCACAGCTGGCCAAGAATGTAGGAAATACTAGTTTTAATGATATTATGGAAGGGAATTTACCTAGTCCTTCACCTAAACCCAGTCCATCAAGTGATATGTAAGTACTGAATCTTTCAACTTTCTAAGGTTACTGTGGAATATATCTGTGATGTAAAGTGTCTTAAACAGTAAAAAAGCCAGGGGAAGGCATGGATGGCAGAAGACTGCAGGTTTTTATTCCCACTGTGGAGCTTCTTAGTTTAGTCTCCAGTCATATAGTCACATTTTAGCTATCTCAGCTTCCCTGTGTAGAAAACTCTTTAGTTTGGATTTCAAGGTGCATTATTCCACTCTTGAATGGTTTTGAGTTTTGTGGTAAACCCTCAGATGATAAACACAGTGGTCTAAATGGCTCTGCTTTTTTTTGGTCTTAGTCCCCACAGAGTAATTTTTGTATAAAAGAAGACAGGATAAAATTGACAATGTTCCATATTCAGGCCTTGTTTGCAAGAAAGACATGCAGTGTAACAATAAATAACACTCTTTTTATCAGATAGTTTTCAGCTTCCAAGTTAGACAAGGTGATTTTAAATTATAATCATTGACCCATTTTTCTAAAAATTTCTAAAGCAAGCTCTATTTTCACACCCCATAGGACTGCACGTAAAGAATTTATCACTGCTAAATATGTAGATCATAAGTTCTCTAGGAAGACTTGTGCATCTGCGGCAGCTAAACTGAGTGAATTACTTGAGGCTGTCAAATCCAGGGATTTACTTGCACTAATTCAAGTCTATGCAGAGGGGGTAGAGCTAATGGAGCCACTGCTGGAACCTGGACAGGTAAGCTTATCAGGTAAACAATTACTATTTTAAATCATGTGTATTTGTAAAATGCCCAGGATCTGTGACTCTACTTTGATAAAACAAAATAAATAACAGATGAAAATGTTGGGGCTTTTCTTTCATTCCTTAATGTTGCATCCTTGTAGGGAGGGAAAGGAACACTATCTTTCGTCATCAATTGATCTAAAGGACTGTGAAATGAAATAGTGATATCATACACTGTTTTGGTGCCATTGTAGTGTGTTGAAAAGCACCTGTTCTGCAATGTGTCTCTTAGAAAAGTCCCAAAGAACTGACTTGATAGCCCAGGGTCACCTGGTACCACATATCACAGTATCATACCTGTGTTTAAAATAGTGGCTGAAGAAACATGTTATTGACTGTCTGCAAGTCTCTGTTTACTGTAGACGAGGAAAGAATAAATCTGATGACTTCTCAGCTTCTGATGAGACATCTACAGAAGTACAATTTCTTTCAACCTGAAAAGTTCTTTTGTGTGTGTGTGTGTATCAAGTTTTGAGTACTTGATCTTCCTTCTGAAATCAGTAACAGTTTTTCTGAAAAATCAGTCTGGGTTGACCTCAATTATTCATGGACAAATGTTAATCATGAGTATATAACCTGCTTTTATAGATAATAGATAATTAATGCCATGTAACCATTTGCTCAGCAGTCTTTTCTCCCAACCTGGAGACATGTCAGAGAATGTTTTCCACAAGTTGTGTGAAAATAGCTAAGTTGGTGCAGACAGTGCCTGTCTGTGTTCAGTGAAAGGGGTAAGTTCAGTATGGTCTCAGCACTTGAGCTATCACAGAGTGCTTATCATGAAAACATGTTACAAATTCCCTGACTGCAAGGTCAGTTTTCTGTATTTGTCATCCACAAGCAGTTACCACAGAATTAGCTCCTTAGTCTTCCTAGCCATTACAGTCAGTGATGTCTAGAAAGCTGTGAGCACCAATTTAAATGTAATTTGCAGCATTCTCTTCTGCAAATTCTTTGATGTTTAATAAAATAATACTTTTTTAATTAAGACTTTAATTCTAAGTATATATCCTGTAATATGTTTTTTTAATTTTTCTTTATGATCAGTAGGAGTTAATGAAATCTAAATTTAGATTAACTTCTCGTGCAACTTTTAAAAGGAATTAAACAGCATTTCTGGTTCTATTTCAGTGCATTAATGCGTATGATATGTATAGAAAATAAAGTATGATTGAATTCAAGCTTGACGAGGAGAAACCCTATATATGGGGGAGACCCCCATGTGCCTACTTTATGCTGGGAACTGCCCAGCTCTGCCAAAAGAGACCCGAGGGTCCAGATGGACACCAAAGTGAGCAAGGGCCAGCAGGGTGCCCTTGTGGCAGAGGTGACAGTGGCATTCCAGGCAGTGTGGACACATTGCCAGCACATGAAGGGCAGTGATCCTTCACTCAGCACTGCTGAGGCCACAGCTGCAGGGCTGTGCCCAGGTCTGGGCTTCCCATGACAAGAGTGACTTGGACATGCTGGAGAGAATGAAGTGAAGGGCCACAAACATGTCTGAGAGTCTGGAGCACCTGGAAAGGCTCCGAGATCTGGGACTGTTCAGCTGGGAGGAGGCTCAGGGGCATCTCATTGTTGTATGGAAATAGCTGCAGGGAGGGTGGAATGAAGATGGAGCCCAGTGGTGTCCAGTGATGGGACCAAAGGCAATGGCACAGACTGGAGCACAGGGAGTGCCCTCTGAACATCAGGAAACCTTTTTGTATTGTGAGAATGACCAAACACTGGCACAAGTTGCCCAGGGATATGGCGTCTCCATCCTTGGAGATATTCCAAAGCCATTTGGACATGGTCCTGGGCAACTGGTCCTTGGTGGCCCTGCTTGGGCAGGGAGAGGTTGGTCTACAGTAACTTGACAGGTCCTTTCCAACTTCAGCTGTTCTGAAAATCTGTAGGAGTTTTAATGTATGTAGGACTCTGATTTTTGTGATGCTGTTTCTCTAGGAGATAATGTTGTGACTTTGCTTGGTGCTCACCAGGCTGTTGTAAAACAAGTACTGCAAATTTCCTCAGTATTCCTTGACAGGATCCCTTTCAGTTACTGGTAGCTAAAATGGTTAAAGGCTCCTCAGGGTTGTTCTATCCAGCTGGGAAAGGTGAAAATTTGGTTTAGGAAAGCTGAGATCTTGGGAAGTGTAATGCTCTTTCCTTTGAAGCACATAGGGTCTTTTAGAGACAAAAAAAGATAATAATCATTTTCATCATAATATTTTTATTTCTAAAGACTTGTAAAGAGTGAATGAGATGTATCTCATAGGTCTGATACACAAGCTTTGTAAATTAGACAGAAATCTAACTTCTATTTATGTGTGTTTAGGAGCCAGGTGAAACAGCACTTCATTTAGCAGTCCGGACTGCTGACCAAACCTCTCTCCATCTGGTTGACTTCCTTGTACAAAACTGGTATGGATTGCTGACTTACTATTACATAGCACATGACAATTGTGGGTGTTCAGAGTAATCCTGGCAGTGCCTTTGACAGGGTTTGCTGAGAATTTATAATCTTTCTCCTTAGATATGTTTCAGAAGAGAATAGTTTAGTACCTTTGAGTCGATCTTTGTGCTCCTGGTCAGTAGAGAGAGGGAAAGTTGTGTAGATTAAAAGCATTGGAAGCAGTTACATAAAAATAGGATGAAAGGAAAAACTCTGTAGTGCATGAGAGAGCATTGATTTAGAGCACATGATGATATGAAGCCATGCAAACAAATAGTTCAGGTCCAGGAGGGATGGCAGGTAAATGTACCAAATACAGGACACATGCAAAGGAATTGTAAGAGTAGAAGACTATGAACAGAAAATTCAAACAAAACACACAGAAAATTATGAACAGATGCTAAATTGACTTTGAAAAAGATGTTCCAGTAGTTAATAAACTGTATTAAAACTATTGAGAGCAAAACTTCTTAATTAGTAATTTTCAACATCTAGTTTATTGGCTGAGTTTTTCTTTAAGGGATGTGTTCCTAGAAGTGAAAAACCTTAGTGAAAAGTGTGAGTGCTGATTATAGGAGAGTGTTACTAAAGTAACAAAGGAAAAATAACATTCCAATATTTTCAAGCTCTTTGAGTTCATAATTTGAAAAACGTTTTAGAAACCCAAATTGCTATTTTGAGCATTATTAAATGGTTTTTTTTTCTTTTGGATGATTATTTCAAATTATTTTGATTAGTTATGAAGCTTCTTAGTTTCTTCAGACAGCTATAACCTTGTGTTTCTGTCTGCTGGATGTTTTTTTGTGGCAGTCTCAAGTTTAGGACCATCTTTACAGCCCTGTGGGCTCTTACTGTCCAATACTGGAAAATACTGTCCAATTCTGTCCAATATTTCCAAACTGGGAAAAGCTGTCATCTCCTGAGCTTTGCTTTTCTAGTTTATGGAAATGTTTTATTGTTCCCAAAATGTCAGTAACAGTTTTTGAGAAAACCTGGGTTTAGAAGTTGAAAACTGAAGGAAGTACAGCTTTTAAAAAGCCCTGTGTGAGACCCTTTGCACATTTGTTTTTTCCCTAACTTGATGTGTTGTCCTTATATTCCTTCTTACAACTCCTATGTTCATTCTCACAGCTGCCCTCTTGATAGTTCCTTAGCTGCATGGAATTTATTAACCTATCTTAACTGTATCAGAATTATTTTTCAGATATTTCTATTGTGCTAACTTAACATGTTTGAAAAAAGAATTACAGTGGAGTGGCAAGTGGAAAACAACTGGCATGGACTTAGAGAGGTCTAGGTTTGAGTCTCTGAATTTCACTTTATTTTTTTGAATGATCATCTGTGGACTTTCAGTCCTTTTCAGTCACAGCTCAGATATTTCCAGTGTTCTTGGAAAAATTCTTAATAGTCTTTGAAAGTAATGTTTAATTTAAATATTTTTTGTCCTACTTCCTATTTGTCCAGTAAAGTTTTTTATGCAATTACTATTTATAGGGATGCTAGATCTGGAATGAATAAATTAATAGCACAGCTACTGTACTTTTCTTGATTGTTTTGTTTTTTTTTTTTAGTGGAAACCTGGACAAACAAACAGCATTGGGTAATACAGTTCTACACTACTGCAGTATATATAATAAGCCTGAGTGTTTGAAATTGCTTTTGAGGGGGAAGCCAACTATTGATGTAGGTAAGTTAATTATTTAAAACCAGGAAATACGGATCTCCTAAAATTTCTTCCCAATATTTTAGCCACTTTTGTTTATTTCTCTCTGGTAAGTAAACTTGTAAAATAAAACTGTGGTAGAAAGATGAAGACCTTATCTACAACAAGCCTAAAGGAAACATTCATTCAAGAACTGGAATTCTTAGAAGATAATAGTTACAATAATTCCTAATATGAAATACTAATGGCAAACCCTAATCAGAGTTCAGAGAGTTCTGTTTCTGACCCATTTTAAATTGGAATTTAGGTTTATTGTTTATTCTAGAATTTGTATGTTATAATGCTTCAAATATTTAATTCCACTCTTAGATATGTGGGCTTTATGTACACAGCACTTAATTCTTCTGTTGATGTCAATGGCAGCTGGTGCTGTGGTTTCATGCAGCATGTCCCAGCCAACACTGCCACTGGTTAGGGGAGACCATGTACAGAAAAAGAAATTATCCTAGCTGTGAGCAAACAGATTCTATTTCCAGTTAAACTTTTGGGATGCCATTATGAGAAATGAACTGATACAGGTACCGTAAGTGTTACACCTACCTCCTCATATGTGTAGGTACAAAGAGAAACTGAAAGGGAGCTGAGAAAGCTGATCCCATTTTTCATGAGTTAAGAAGGAATCCAGCTTGTTAAGCCCAGGAGTTAAATGTGATCAGTGTGTCTATAAAACATTTACATTCAGTCAGTTAATGGTATAGGAGAGAAGTTTTCATAACAGCTGATGCAAACTGGATTTTATTTCTCCCTTTTTCTACGTCACCATTACTTTTCTGGGTGTTGGCTTCATATAAGAAGTACTATCTGTTCATTTTCATATTGAGCCATCTCTGATAGATCTTTCCATAAGTAAATCTTTCTTCTAGGGATCTGAATTCTTTCAAAGTCACAGGCCTTTCTAGAGGACTGCTCTGTATTTTCAAGGATTCCTAACTGGCATTCTCTATGTAATATTTCACAGAGATATTATAGATCTCAGTTTGATAATTTTCAGTTCCTGATCACAGAAATGCTTTACAATCTGAATGTGCTGTAGAGCATTCTCTGTTCCAGCCCCATGGCATTTACTGATGGACTGTGAGTACATTTTACCTTGGGTTTATCCACAACAGATGTGGGAGTTGTTTTTGTTTACTGAGATTTGCTACTGAACATCCAGGAAGGATTCCATTAGGTGCTGTGCCTGAGGAACTCCCAGCAGCCTCAGATTATCACCTTCTTTCTGATTTTAAATTGTAAACCATTTTATAGCTTGGAAAAAGACAAAGCTAGAAAGTTTTAAATTTATTTAAATTTATTCTTGTTCAAATGTCACCAAATTAAAGCTTCAAGCCTCTGCATATTAATCAAAGTAAAATCTGCTTGGATTGACATTTACCCTTTTTTAAAAAAAAAAAGTCTTAGAATTGGTTTTCTTTTTTGAGCTATTTTACCCTGCCTGCTTGCTTCTCCTGCTTATTCAGGTACATTTTATTGGCAAAAGTACTGAGTCAAGATTGAGATGACTAAATTTCTTTATAGGAGGGATTTGGGAACTGTCCCAGCAGATGCTTCTGCTCAAAAAGAACCTGATGATACATGAAATGCATGAATACTTACTAAAGAGCTGTAGCTGCTGTAGAGTGAACAGGTGGTTTTGATCACTTTTAGAAGTTACTGTGCTACAAGCAGTGAAATGTAATAAATTGTTTCTTAAGACATCTCAAAGAATTGCTCTTTTTTGTACTGTTAATTTTGTAGTAAACCAAGCTGGAGAGACAGCTCTGGACACAGCGAAACGAGTGAAAGCTGTCCAGTGTGAGGAACTGGTAAGGACTGGTCCTGGGGGCACGGGGGAGTGTTTGCTTCTTTAAAAAAAGATACACTTAATGTATCATTACCACTGTATCTCACACCTGGTATTGCTGCCAGCTGGCTGTGGGTTGATCTGAAGGCCCTACCACAGGTGACTCTTTTCTTACCTAAAACACAACAATTATTTTCTTTGTAACACTTTATGAAAAAGGTTTTCTTCTAGTGGCAGTACTAGTAATTTTAACCAGTGTATTTATAGACTTTAAGTACCGGAGGGTCAGATATGTCAATAAATACATCATTTGAGGAGATCTGGGCTTCATCACCTCAAAAGTTCTTCTTAGAGGCTTTTATATCAGGAGTACTAAACAACCCCTGTAAAATTAAAACGGTCAAGACCTTTTAGGTCTGGATCTTTTTTTTTTTGTGTTTTTCTACTTTGGCTTTTTTCAGATTATTTAACAGGACAGATAGTTCAGGGATTGTGGAAGTCCTTCTATAAGTAGAATTAAAACAACTTAAAATTACTTTCCTGAAGGGAAGAAAAAAATGTAATGTCTGGAAGTTGGTGTATCAAAAGATGTAGAACACCAGCTTCTGTGGGACTTTGTCCCTCTACTGAACATGTTCAAAGAAAAACCTCCTGGAATTTTGAGAATATGTGAGGGATCTTAACAGACACCACTCAAAAAGATTATTGCTGTTCAAGAAATAAAGGTGTTAAGGATTTTCCCAAGTACTCCTCTGAAGCATTTAGCCAGGCATAAGGATTTTACATCAGACCAACAAACTTGTTTGTTCTTGGCCCTCTGAGGTTCCACCAGCATGCATTTTATAGGCAAGAGAATTTAATTACTATCAAGGTATGAAAAAGTCTAAGTACTGTGGCATTTTCATATTCAAGACAAAACCAGGAGAATTTACAAAACACTTGCCACTTAATTCTATTTCTTCTTCCTCATTTTGATGATCTGAGCATATCTGCTTTTGCTCTGCAGCCAGTAATTTTAATACCTTTCCTGTGACAATTGAAAGTTCTTGTCATGAATTAATTATTGAATAATCAAAAGACCTTGTCCTTCACGAATCAAAGAAATTTTCTGTGTTTCTGGGGATGCAAGTCAGCATTTTGCAGTGGTTGATCAGGTGGGACTGACTTCTTGGTTACTCCCATGTGTACTGTGTGAGTAGGTGCTGTTTCCAGTGGTTTGAGTGTCCTGTCAGCTGGATCAAGCAGATCACCTGTGCAGCACACAATTGGGATTGATTGCTTTTTTTCTTTATAGTATCCCTTTAAAAAAGTGACATCTGCCATTAATGTGGACCAGCTGGCTGTGTTACAGAGCAAACAGTCAAGTGGATGTTATCAGTGAGCTTATCTAGCAGTTAATCGTTTAGTTATAGTGATCCAAATTGCGTTAATACCTCAATGATTATTTCACTTAACTCTCACAGAGCATTTATGCATTTTCTCTTTTTTTTATTTATTTTTTTTTTAATTTTTGAAGAGGAAAATTATTTCTGCCTTTTTTTTTCCAGCAGCAATGAGTTAAGAGTGAAAAAGAAACATGAATAAGCACATTGTTTGCTGCGGGCAATAAAAAAGTACAAGATAAATAACTAGGTGTTTGTTTTATGATAGATGTACTAAACTCATTTCTGTTGCGTAACTGGAGTCTTGACTGTGTAATTAAATTCAGTTTCAGCTCAAGTGGGTTCATGAATCCTTACATAACAGATTGGAAATACTTCCTTTATTCCCAGTATTATTTCAGGAAGACGGTTAAAGGCACTCTTGAATCAACTACTATCAAGTATACTACATTTCAAAGGATATGAAGGAATAAATAAGGAGGGAAGATCTAGGCATTGAAAAGGAGAATTTATTTCCTCAAAATAACCATGAACTGCTCTATTAGTTTTTTTTGGTGATCACTGAGTTAGTTGTTTTTTAAAGAATGTGAAATACATTACTTGGGCTGGCAAAGTTGAGGAATTTTGTGCTTAAGATATATTGGCCTCATCCAGTGAGAGAAAGTGGCAAAATATCTAAATAAAATGTAAACACCTTTTCATTTGATCCAAGTACAAGGATTGTGATTTTGCTGGGACAGCAGTTGTATTTACCAAAATGTATAAATAGGTCTTGCCTTTCCTTTTTGGAAAAAAGGAAAAAAGCCCTTTTGGAGGGCTCTGGATAAATTCTGCTTTTGTGCATATACCTTCTCTTAATGTCATCTTTTCAAATGCTTGTCAAACATGGTGACTTCTGCCCATTTGGAGAAAATCTTTCCTTTTTGCCTTTTAGCTGTGTTTCTATACCTCAAACAAATGAAGGATGCTTGTGTGATTGCCCTGAAACTGCTTTGTTCTTCTTTGAATCTGGAATAATTGTAAAACTTCCAAATTCTCCAGTTTATTTCTTGCCGTTACAAAACTGTCACAAAACTGTCACTGGTTAACTGGTGTTAACTAAGTTAACACCAAAAGAACAGCAAGTATTTTAACTAGAGTTTTTATTTCTTTCAGCTTTCTCAAGCCAAGGCAGGAAAGCTAAACCCACACGTGCATGTGGAGTACGAATGGAATCTTCGGCAGGAAGAAATTGATGAAAGTGACGATGACCTGGATGATAAGGTGAGTGTGAATTACGGATACAGCTTTGCACGAAAACTGGCAGCATCTCTGCTCCCTGGAAAAAAGTGGCAATTAGAGATCCACTTTGGCCTTCCTTTTCTTACAGATATTTTTCTTGTGAAAAAAAACTAATTTTGAGGCCTGTGTTATAGACTGGATAAGTGCTTTTTGAATATACTTTGTCAACCTAGTTATTATGGGCTGTTTCAGAAGTTTGACTTTGACAAGACATACAGTATGATGTAAATCAGCAGATCTGGACTACTTTGTTGCTTTATCCTCTTCAGAATTTTAGACTGTTAAATTTTAGCTGGAGGAAATCTGAAGCTTACATACTTAATTTTTTCCATGAATTAATTAAAAACCTAGTTATTGAATAAATAACTCTATTTTCCACAAACTGTGCTGTGCTATTTATTCCTGATTTTCTTTAAAAAAAGGAGTAATGGAAAGGCAAAACTTGAGGGCATAGAATAATTGCCATCCTAGAGCATGTGAAAAATTAGCCTCAGTGTCCTACTTTAGCAAGCCAGTTAATTACTGTGTGCTCTATTTCTGCAATAAATGCGAATACACCTCTCCTATTTTATATGAGTGCCACAGAAAGAAATGTGGACGACTTCTTAATTTTCTGTGGAACTTGGGACTGAAAAATTCAGAAACTGAAGTAATTTGCATGTCCTCAAGGACAAAATTTTGTAGAGAGCAAAATAATCATCTGTATGAGGAGGCTCTGGAGGATGAGGGATGCTGTGCTGGAGATAATAACCTGAACCAGAGCTGCAGGGAAACAGATCGTGCTCCATATGCACCCATTAACGTACAGCAGGCAAAAACTGATATGTAAAATTTCTTCAAAGAGCAATTAGAAGCATTTAAATAGAGCTGTATCATGGATTATATTGCTGGTTCAGAGACCAAATAAATCTGATCTGTCAGGAGTGTTTGTTCATTTTTACTAGGCATCAGTGGAGTAATCTACTTGATACTTGAGGATAATTAATACTCTATTCTGAGCAATGTGCTATATTCCTTGAAAATTACTTTTCTCAAATTTACTAGGCTTTTATTGGTATTTTATTTAGTGTATTATATATGTATTAGTGTGTATATATATTTAGTATATTATATTTTATATATTATAATTTAGTACATTATTTCCTGCCTTAACATTAAATTTAATTTTGTGTTCGTGATGATTTGTTGATGGTACAATCTTAATTTTCATTTAGAAGAGGGGACTTTTCAGGTTGAATTACTGAAAACGGAAGAAATGGGGGTTTATTTGTCCAACAAAGGAAAAAAATCATGTTCACTAAATTATGTTCAGGATCATGTTCACTAAATTATGTTCTGGTATGCTTTTTTCCAAACATACTGACTATAATTAGTGTTTAGACACTGATTCACAGACAGCTATATCACATCTTTGTTCTTCTATTCACAGCCTAGTCCTATAAAAAAGGAAAGATCTCCAAGACCCCAAAGCTTTTGTCACTCCTCAAGCATTTCTCCCCAAGACAAACTGACTCACCCTTCATTTAGCACTCCCAGAGACAAGCAAAGACTCTCCTACGGAGCCTTTACCAACCAGATCTTTGCTTCTGTAAGCACGGACTCACCCACCTCTCCAACATCTGATGCTCCTCCTCTTCCTCCTCGAAATGCTGGCAAAGGTAAGTCTGTCTCCAAACCACACTTGCAAGCAGTGATTTTCCCACTGTTGCCCTTGCTCTAACCAAGGACATGGCAGTGTTTCAAGATACAGTGTGTTCTTCGTGATGCAGTATTGTGGTACAACACATGTTCTAAACTGAAAAGACCTGGGGGGCACGTTGTAATCATTCATAACACTGAACATGAGTGGGTGAGGAATAAACTAATATTCTGCTAAATGATAGTTAATTTTATGAGACTTACAGCTGCAGTGGATTGTGATTGTTTGACCTAGATATCTCTAATCTTAGAGGATATATTTATGGAACAAAACTTTTTACTGTATTATAATTTGTGCAGATATACTTTTTAGGACAAAGAAACCTTTCATTCCTTTCTACATGTTTAATTTAGAAATTGAAAAACTGTGTTTGTACAGTACACTTGTTAGAGGAATCTTTAGTTGTGGTGAGGGTTACAGTATAGCTTAACACTTCAGCAGTTATGCTGATTCCCCTTTTTGTTAGCACTACTATAACTTTATTTCTCAACTGGTAATTGACTTTGCTCAGGAAAAATGAAGAGATGGTCTCACCAATATGTGAAAGAGTAGAAGGGACAGGATAGTGTTGGCATCAGGTGCTTGTTTTCACATGGTTCAGATGTTGTGCTTAAGCACTACTGTTCCATCAGTCTTTGTCATATACTGGCAACTTTCAAATAGATCCCTTGGCTCTCTCTTCTAAACAGCTTTGTTTCCCATTTTGAGGCAAAGCGTTTTTGACAAGGTTTTCACATGAGATTTTGTAATCCTTGTTTCCCTGGGGACTCAGTTGTATTCCTTGTAACTTTACTTTGTCAACCTGCTTTTTGGTATTGTAAGATTCTGCCTTTTCCTTCCACTCTCCCATCCCTTTTACATGCTCTGTCTCACAGTCTGCTATGGATTGTTCATTGCAAACACAATGTACTGGCTTAGATGTTCCGTCATGACCTAGGATAACTTCTTTTTCAGTTATAAAGTTGCAAGACTTGGAAATTAATCATGCATGCAATTACTGGGGAAGTTTTATGAGTTTGTGTCTGGTATCTGTGCACACTACTGATGTTGTCAGCTTTCAGTAGATTTTAATGAACTTTATTTCTTTGTTATTATATAGTGGAGTTCTCATTCAGACTTACCTAGAAAATTGTCTTTTTTCCAGGAAGCGGAGTATATACGTTCGTATTTCATTCTAAGTATGTATTTTGGTTTCTGAAATGTTAGGCATTTTCCTAGCTGTTCCTGGAATTTCCTTATTGTTCCTAGACTGGGGAATAAACACAACACCAAAGCTATTCAGAAAGAATTGACTCCTTGGGTTTTTATTTGTTTTCATGTTAGAAACTATGCAAAGAAATCCTTATTTATGTTGCAATGAAATAATATTATAATATCACCAAATTCCCTTCTAATGTAACATTAACTGCTTCATCAGAGTGGAAAATGTCAGATTCACAGGGTAAGTCAGAAAGGTTGAATGTCAAACATGCTGAAATTCTACACTCTGAGTGATGCTGGAGTGGAGTTTTGGTTGATACACACTCAACAATACTGTGAAATTAGAAATTTCCATTGTATACATGCCTATGTTACAGGAATAATTCAAAACTTAAAAGTTGGTGAAAAAAGTGACAAATGCGAAGGACAATTCATCAGTGGAAAGGTTGCTGTAGATGCATCATTTCAGATGAACGTATGGTTCATTTTAAACTGTGCTGCTCCTTGTTATCAACCCCTCCTCCAGCTCTCTGATTACTTAAAAGAAGATGAAGCAGAGACTCTCCACTTCCATAAGACACTGTTAGCACATCTTAATTTTGAAAGAGTCAATTTTTTTGTGTAAGAAAACAGAAACCCCTAGAATTTTTCTCCTCTTTTGGATGAAGAGTAATAGAGTATATCCTGTACACTGAAATTTGAACAAGCTTACTTGTTAGATATGTGTTTTTGTTTAAAAAGTTTAATAGCCTGTGTTTAAGATTGTATGAAAACATAGTGTACTTTTTTCACTAAGCTCCCTAAACAGCAAGAGTAACAAAAGCACTGAATCTGTATTTAAATTTAAGCTGACCTTCTGTCCAAAAGCAAAATCTGATCTTGTCCCTGTGCTGCTGTGAAGCTCTGGCAGATAGCATGGGCCCCTGCTAGGACCTGGAGTCTAGCAGGTCTGCATTTTAGGAGGCAGACAGTTTTCAAGTTTCATGGGTTCTCATCCTTTGAGACATGCAGCTGAAATCATCTTTCCAAAACATGTTCTGTTTTTAAGAAAACCCCCTCCCTGTAGCCCTCTGTTTCATTACCCAGTGAAGTTCCTGGTAGCCAAGTTCTGTGGTATTCCTGAGGGGCCACAGTGGTCAGGAAGCCACCCACTGAACTTGTGCTGGGGAGAGGAGGGAGGTTTAAAGCAATTTACATAAGGCACATCACTCTTGCTCATGATTTTCAGTGGACATGCTGGCTAAAAATAATTTTATAGGCACAATAATGGGAGGAGGTGATATGGAGATGTTTTAAAATTTCTCCATACATCATTATAACTCATGTCCAGATTTTCCATTTGATAACTTTTCAAAATATTCCTGAAAATGCTGGAACCTTCATGTATTTTAGTCCACATTGTCTCATTTGTGGATGCGTCTTACTTGCTGCTATCTCTGCTATAGATTTAGTTAATCCTAACAGAATGAGTGCAGTTGGCTGCCTGAGCCAGCCAATCTGTGCCTTTTTTCAATAGTTTGTATAAGCTTATTCAGGTTCAAATCAGTCAAATCTCAGTCAAATGTTTAGCCTGTAATATTCTCAAAATAATTTTTTTTATTGCTCTTCTCAGTTTATTACCTGCATTTTGGCTCCAGACTCTAGCAGGTCTTTTGCCTATTGTTTTACAAAAAGCTTTCAAAAAAAAAAATCAATATTTAAGTAGTTTCATGACTTGCCACAGTAGCTAAATAAAATCTTGCACAATCTTCATTTCAAATCCAGTGTGAGGGTGATGTTGCTAACTAGCTTTGGTGGAGTGTTAGGCAGTCTAATCCAGGTTTCCTTCACTATAGCTGAGAGCTAATTGATATTAGGGGTTCTGCCTGTTCATCCCAGATGAACATGGAAGTCAGGGATAAATTCTGTATCATGAAGTTAAGTTTGGATCTTCAACACCTGCAAGATTGCATAGTTGACACTCTGTCTAAACTCTATCATGAGGTACCTAAACCCAAAAGCACTTCCTTTGTGCTTCCTGTCCACTGTTACTGCAGACACAGACACATTATCTGCTCCTTCACTAGATCAGACTCAATTTCTAACCAAATTAATTTATTTGAATTTACTAGTAACTTCTAGAAGTTGTCTGACTGCATTGCACACAGGATTAGGAATCTTCTTGAGTTCCCTAAGTTACTTTGTGCATGTACAAACACTGCCCTTCGCCTTTGGTGGTTTTTCTGTGGCTGGTAGCTGTGTCAAGGCACTGCTGGATGGAAATTGTACAGGTCTCCATGTCTGGGGTGTTACACTAAACAAACCAAGCGTATTTTACCTTATCTGACTGAATATTTTCATTCTCCTGGGGTTCATGTTACCCTTTCATCACACTAGCTCTTCTTTGTACCTTTGCTGTTTAAATCAGCTTTCTGAAATACAACTGGCTGGACAGCAATAAAATTTGCTGTTTCTACTGGAAATTCCATATCAAACAATCCTTTGGTCCTGGATTTTTGTTTGTTTTTTGTATTCTTTTACCTGATTGTATCATACTGTGGCGTAACAGGCATCTCTACTCATGTACAGGTGAAGTTCTTAATTTATAGCACAGATGTATTTATTCTCATTTCCATTACCTCAGCCTTTGAAGTCATCCTGTTCCTTCTGAATGCTTGCAGGATTCTATACTTCTCTTGCATATACTTGGAGAGGGTTTTTTTTTATATTTTTATAAATGTGTTGCACATTTTGATT
The DNA here is from genome assembly GCF_049639895.1 of Pseudopodoces humilis. NCBI lineage: Eukaryota > Metazoa > Chordata > Aves > Passeriformes > Paridae > Pseudopodoces > Pseudopodoces humilis. The sequence continues at coordinate 9,017,303 of NC_142200.1, forward strand.
AAATTATGCTACTTACCCCACTAAGACTTAGTATTTTTTAATACCATAATAGGAAGGGAAGACTAGCTGATGACTGTTGGTTTCATGGGCTCTTTTATTAGTGAATAAACCCAAACCACAAAATTCTTTAATATAACTTCTTTCTTTTTAGACTGAACCTTTTTTATGCATTAATTATCTAATGTACTTCAAATGCTAATGTTGAATCAATGTATATTCTTAGCTTTCTTATTCAGAGTGATCATGATAATTTTGTCTTTAATTATGCTCTTCAGTAGTGAAAATATGTGATCTGAAGTAAGGCAAACTGAAAAGACTTTTAATAATATCTATGCAATAAGTCACTCATGAGAAATTTAAAAATAAGGATAACAACACTTGTTAATGAAAATACTACTTTTAATGTAAGTTACTCTCTTTTGCAGTGTCCATTCTACTATTAGCTGGAATTCTGTTTTTTACCCCTATGTCTCATTAAGTGGTAAAAAAAATTACGTATGTGAAGTTTTTACGCTCTAAACCCACCATTTCTTGATTGGATGGCAACAGCTTTGCATGGTTTCACAAGTACACAAATGAATTGTTACTACACTGACTGCACAAACCCTAAAGGGCAATGCACTATTAATTGCACACCGTATCCAGTTATTTACCTTAGTACAATAATTTTGAGATTATTTGATCTATTTACACGTGAAAGCCTGACCTTGGTAATACAAAAAAGTGATAAAATATGACAACAGTTAGTACTGTAAGCATCTGCTTTCCAGTAACTGAGGAAAAGAAAGCCTGACAGAAGCAAAAGGAAAAACTTCTAGGTCAAGTTTTTGGGGGTTTTCTTCCTGTTTTTTGTTGTTTTGGTTCTGTTAGGAAAATGTCCTTTATGAAATTTGAATTTCTCAACTATGTGAGAAATCATGATTAATACATCTGTTGGAGGGGAAATGACTAGCTCAATTGCTGCCTGGTTAAAACCACAAAATTCCTTTGATCTAGTAACTGCTCTGATTATTGCTTAAAGATATCTCGCCTAGCCTTATATAATTAAGACTATGAGCCGGGAATTGTTTTGAGCTGTTGGTTTCTCACACACATTTGTGTGTACATGTGTGTGAATACACAGCCACGTGCAGTCACTGAGCTCAGCAGCCCTGCTCCCGACACAGGAGGATTCCTCAGCCAGGGGAGCCTCGGGGCAGTGACAAAGTTGCAGGGGCCAGAGCACTGACAGCACCTGAGGGGACACAGGCAGGGCCAGGGGCAACAGGGCCCAGCCCAGACGTGTGTGAAGAAACTCTTGGGGGAGCACCACGAGCAGCGTGCTCTTCAGGGGCATGGTGTGGCAGTTTGGATGGGAATTTTCATGGAATGGCACGCAGGAAGGGGCTGTAACTCTGACATCCTGAGCAGGGAGCAATGGTGTCTGCCACTGGGTTAGTGCACATTGCAAGAGCTTTTAACTAGATTTGAAAGGGGAAAGAGACAAAACCAGGCTTGCTGGAGGTAACCCTGTGGGCAGCACACCAGTGTTTGAGGGAGTGTTTGCCAATGAGGTCCCTTGGGCTGGTGGCTCAGTGCAGCAGGGGAGTGACAGCAAAGACATAAGGCATGGAAATGCCTCCAGACAGTCTTGTAGGAATTAAGGTTTCTCCTCCACAAAAGGTGGTCAATATCCCAACTGAAGTGCATCTACACCACTGCACGCAGCACAGGCAACAAACAGGAGGGGCTGGAAGCTGTTGTGCAGCAGGAAAACTGCAGCTGCCATCATTCTTGGAGGGCTCTCACAACTGGAGGGCTGCGATGGATGGCTGTAAACCCTTCAGAAAGGAAAGGCAAGGAGAGAGAGGCAGTGGGGCAGCCCTATATGTTAGGAACTGTTTTGAGTCTCTGAGCAAAATGATGGTGGCAGTAGGGTCAAATGTTTGGTGGTAGGAATCAGGGAAAGGCCAGCAGGCAGATATCCTGGTGGGAATCTGTTAGAGACCACCTACCCAGGATGGAGAGGCAGATGAGATATCCTGTGAGCAGCTGGGAAAAGTTTCACAATTGCTGGCCCTTGTTCTCATGGGGCAGGAATGTCTAGGATGTGTCGAGTGGAAGAGAACGTTCCTATTCAGCTGGTGAGGGAGCCAGCAAGGGGAGGCACCTGCTGGACCTGCTGCTGGTGAAGAGAGAAGGATTTATGGGTGATGCAGGCCATCTGGGGCACAGGGATCACAAAATTCCTGGACAAGTAAAGAGGGGGGATCAGCAGAGCTGCCACCTTAGACCTCCAGGGGGCAGACTTTGGCCGGTTTAGGAGGCTGGCTGACAAGAGTCCCTTGGGAGACAGTCTAGAAGGAATCCAGGACATTCCTGAAGAAGGAAATACCAAAGGCACAGGAGCAGAGAGGTAGTTTAGGGGAGGTCTTGGCGGTGTCTGACTCAATGATCTCAAAGGTCTTTCCCAATCTAAGTGATTCTGTGATACAGTGTATTTTATAATAATTGTACAGACATTGTATTATTTCACCAGTTGTTTCCAAAAAGCGATTTTGATTCAAGAACTTTCCCCGTGTTTTCTTTATTCAAAGCGTGATGTCATTTTATACTTCTTCCTGAAATGGTGATTTGAAGTTTTCCTTTATTTTGTTTTTATTTGAATGTAAGTTATATTGTATTTCAGCCTTGTAATCATTAGTGTGTGACATCTGTATTCATATTTATTCCCTGAGTTTAATACAGAAAAAAATGCTGGGAGTCTGAAAGTCTGAAAGAAATTTGTAATACCTTAAACACCTTTTCCCCATCACTTTTGTATGCCATGTGAACTTCTGAAAGCTGTGAAGGGATTTTTTTTAACTCCTCTGTAACGTCTGGATATGTATAATTAATGTGAAATCTGAAACATGCCCATATAACATAATTTTAAGTGTGTTTTTTTTAATTCTACTACAGTTTATTTTTGTACAGAAGATTTCTTCCTCTTATTGGCAGTTAAAAGTACTAATTCCACTTCATGTCTGGAGTTTAATTTTTGCACTAAGCGCACAGAACTATTTCAATGCCTTTCCTGCCCTTTTTTTTCCGCTCTGAGCCGATTTGGGGCAGTTTGGGAGCGCTGGGTGCGGTGCGCGGAGCCGCCGAGAGCCCCCCGCTCCGGGAGTGGGACCGTGCGGAGAGCCCGGCTGGGACAGGGGGTATGGGACTGGGGACAGGGGACAGGGGACAGGGGGTATGGGACTGGGGACAGGGGACAGGGGGTATGGGACTGGGGAGAGGGGACAGGGGACAGGGGTATGGGACGGGGGAGAGGGGACAGGGGGTATGGGACTGGGGAGAGGGGACAGGGGACAGGGGGTATGGGACTGGGGAGAGGGGACAGGGGACAGGGGGTATGGGACTGGGGAGGGGGGAGAGGGGACGGGGGGTATGGGACGGGGGAGAGGGGACGGGGACAGGGGTATGGGACTGGGGAGAGGGGACAGGGGGTATGGGACTGGGGAGAGGGGACAGGGGACAGGGGGTAGGGGACTGGGGAGAGGGGACAGGGGGTATGGGACTGGGGAGAGGGGACAGGGGACAGGGGGTATGGGACTGGGGAGAGGGGACGGGGACAGGGGTATGGGACTGGGGAGAGGGGATAGGGGACAGGGGGTATGGGACTGGGGAGAGGGGACAGGGGGTATGGGACTGGGGAGAGGGGACAGGGGACAGGGGGTATGGGACAGGGGACAGGGGACAGGGGGTATGGGACTGGGGAGAGGGGACAGGGGGTATGGGACTGGGGAGAGGGGACAGGGGGTATGGGACTGGGGAGAGGGGACGGGGACAGGGGTATGGGACTGGGGAGAGGGGACAGGGGGTATGGGACTGGGGAGGGGGGACAGGGGACAGGGGGTATGGGACTGGGGAGAGGGGATAGGGGGACAGGGGTATGGGACTGGGGAGAGGGGATAGGGGACAGGGGGTATGGGACTGGGGAGAGGGGACAGGGGGAGACAGGGGGTATGGGGCGGGGGAGAGGGGACAGGGGACAGGGGGTATGGGACTGGGGAGAGGGGACAGGGGGTATGGGACTGGGGAGAGGGGATAGGGGACAGGGGGTATGGGACTGGGGAGAGGGGACAGGGGGAGACAGGGGGTATGGGGCTGGGGAGAGGGGACAGGGGACAGGGGGTATGGGACTGGGGAGAGGGGACAGGGGGTATGGGACTGGGGAGAGGGGACAGGGGAGAGGGGACAGGGGGTATGGGGCTGGGGAGAGGGGACTGGGGGCAGGGGAGAAGGGGGTATGGGACTGGGGATAGGGGCCTGAGGGTATGGGACTGGGGAGAGGGGACAGGGGGCTGGGGATAGGGGACAGGGGGTATGGGACTGGGGAGAGGGGATAGGGGACTGGGGATAGGGGACAGGGGGTATGGGAGAGGGGAGAGGGGACTGGGGAGAGGGGATAGGGGACTGGGGACAAGGGTTAGGGGACTGGGACTGGGGAGAGGGGATAGGGGACAAGGGATAGGGGACTAGGAATAGGGGACAAGGGACAGAGGATAGGGGACTGGGGACAAGGGACTGGGAAGAGGGGACAGGGGACTGGGAATAGGGAACAAGGGACAGGAGACTGGGAATAGGGGACATGGGACAAGGAACAGAGGATAGAGGACAGGGGATAGGGGACAAGGGACAGAGGAGGGGACAGGGACTAGGGATAGGGGACAGGACAAGGGATGGGACTGGGGAGAGAGAACAAGGGACAGGAGACAAGGGACAGAGGACAGACGCTGTTCAGCCAGCCCCGCATGCTCACCTCCTGCTTCAGTAACTTTACTGTTAACATATTGATGTAATATAGCTCCTAGCTTCCCCCTTGGCATTCCACATTACATCACAAATCAAAACAACTTTTGATTCGTATTTGTGAAAGAATTGCTACCTTGCAGGAGTTTAAGGGATCATCAGTCAAAATCTAGAATGAGAAAAGTTGGTTTTGCTTTCAGAAACATCTCAGCGTGCAGTTTAAGTTACTTTGCTTACTTGAGCTTAAGGAAGAAATTAAAATGAGAAAGGGTGAGGATGCAAACTGGGAAACAATCATTAAATGCACTGGCATTTGACTTGTTGCCAATTAATGGTTTTCTGAACTTGGAAGTAAATTGAGGGGAACAATTGCAAAATACATAATTTGATTTACAAAAGTAGCCAATTAATTAAGCCATGCCCAAAATATCTGCTGGACTTGTGGTTGAGAGATTCTCCTGCACAGCAGAAGACCTTCCAGGATTGAATCTGGAAGAGAATAGATTGAATTATTGGCTCATTAAGGGCAGTTCTATTCAATTTTTCTTTTCTATTTATAAGGAAGAGGGAGGTCACCTGCTGAAAATATCTGACAAACAGATTCATGCTTACAGAATCATTGAAGTTACTTTTGTCAGTGTTAAATGTTTTACCAAAGGAATTTTAACAAATACTATTTCTCACTAATTTCAATATTCCTATAATATATAATAATTTGGGAAGGAGTACAGATATTAATAATTTCCAGTCTACCTATAGAGAATATTCATAAATATTTTTGAAGAAGGCAGCTCTAGTTTTATGTGCTGCATGTTAAGATATATGTCAAGTACCTAAATGAAGGTTTTGTCTCAAATACTGTTCAAATAAGGTAGCTTTTCAAAAATAGGCAAGTTGGTTCTACAGTGCTAAAAAATAGACTGACAATAGAATTGAAATTTCAGGTATAAATAGAGTTTGCTTTTAAAGTTTTATGTCAATTTTCTGCATTTATCTGGACTGATGGCAAAGCTGTCTGATGTGCAAAACTTACTGCAAGTGAAGACTGCAGCGAAATCTTAGTTGTTGGTTAGATTAAAACAAAGACAAAACCAACAAACTCACAAACTAACAAAACCCACCCCAACAGCAAACCCCCCTGGAGCTGTTCTAGCCTAATGCAGAACTACTGCAGAAAGTGTTACATTTCTTGGGGCAGTGGTGGCAGCTGACTCGAGCAGTCGTCCCCAGTTGCGCCCTGCTCTGCTTCCTTGAGCTTACGTTTGTTAAGGTCAATGGTGAAGCTGATCAGCAAAAACTCCTGTCTTCCCACTGGGTTATGTTGTCTTTCAAGCTGTATCTGTTCCCATATTGTGTAAAACATGCATTGTGTTGAATAATACTTGTGCTAGCATTAAATCAGAGGGAAATAAAAGTATTTAAGGATAAGGGTGACTGCATTGGCTCTTATAAGCAATGCTACCATAAAATATCTCAGTCCCAGGAAGGACTTCTCTGGTGTTTATTTTATTCATACCATGTACAACAATTTGCATTGCTTTTGGAATGTATAGTTTGATGTATTTGATCTACAGAAAAAAGAATTACAGAAAATCTTCTCAAGCTAAAAATCCTATTTTGAAAGTGAATGGAAAATTTATAGGCATATTTCTATTTCTTTCCTCCTGCCTTCCAGTTTATTAACAAAATTTGTATGGGATGGTCTGGAGGGCTAAAAAACCTCCCCACGTATATAGAAAGTGCTTTCAGTCTGGTATAAATTAACAACAATTTTAATCCCATGTACTAAATATTACTTAAATTTAATATTTCATGCTGCCTTTTTTTTTTTTAATATTGCCTAAAATTAGAAATCTTGGCATGATTAATCCTGTTTCTTTTAAACATAAGTACACATGTCATTCTATTGTCAAGTTGCTTGTATTCCCACAGCTGAGATAGTTAAAAATGTGGTGGACGTGTCGTTTAATCTGAACGGTGTTTTGGCATGGCTTGTCTTTTTATTTCAGTCTTCTGCTGCACTTTGCTGTGGGTCTGACTGTGAAATTTTCAGTGCTGCTTTGACGTTTATGCACATGTATTTGTAAGAAGGTTGTTTGTTATTTTGCAGGCCCACCTTCAACCCTCCCTCTAAGCACTCAAACCTCTAGTGGCAGCTCCACTCTTTCCAAGAAGAGACCACCTCCCCCACCCCCAGGACACAAAAGAACCCTCTCTGACCCACCAAGCCCACTACCTCATGGACCCCAGAATAAGGGCCCAATTCCTTGGGGTGAGTTTTGAAATGCAAAACAAAAGGGCAGGGGAAAACCTTTATGATGACTGATATATGATCTTTGGTTTCTTTTTACCTGGTGCTTGCTTTCCAATGATCGCAGCTCGATGTAACGTCAGCTCAGATAAATCAGCAGTTCTGTCTTCTGTCACTCTGCCTCCCAGGCTGCTGCAGCCGAGTCTCACTTGAGAAAGCTTAAAACGCTCCACGCTCCCCTGGGGCCCAATCCAATCTCCTCCACTGCCTCCCTGGCTGCCCCAGGTGCCCGAGCTCTGCCCTCACCCAGCCCCTCAGCCCCTGCTCTCCTCTGCCTCTGCCTCTGCCCCCTCCCGTGCTGCTGCTGTGCCCAGCTCAGGAACCAGCTGCAGGATGCACACAGACCCCACTGTGGCTGTGCAGGTCTCACAAGTGCCACAGCACTCTTTCCTTGGGCTCTGGGCCGCGCCTGTCCTGTAAAGTGTTCACACCTCACTGGTGGGAATGTGTTGTCTTAGTATGTATTTGGCTTTTGTGATGTTGTCTGTACATACACAAAGACTGATAGGTTTGCATTCTGCAACCAGCAGAAGTTACACAGAAAACAGTGCATTTTATTTTTTTATTTTTTTTTTTACCAGAATACATTTCTGACAGATGCTTTTTGGAAACTGTTCTCCAGACTACTCAGATTCTTCCTCTTAAATAAACATTGCTCTATGCAGTCAAATTTTCTTCGTAGCTATAAATCTCAGACCCATGTAATTTTCTGTGGTTTTAGTCTTGGTGGCAGGATTTCCCTGAATCTGTAAATTTTTGAACTGGAATCCAGTGCTTACATAGGTGCATCATCCCTACACTACTTTTATCTTAAGAGAATCCTCTCTCTATTCTAGTATAAATACACAATTACTAGCCTAAAATAAAAAATTGCTAGCCTAAAAGCACCATTTTTTTTTTTTTTCAGCAAATTGAGTTAAATGTAGTTAATCATGGAGTACTCATGTATGATTTAATCTAGGATTCAATAAGAAAAGTATAGAGTCCAATGAAAAGCAAAGATTTTTTCTCAAGGAATAAAAATAGTGGAATCTTTTCAGTTCTCTACTTCTCAGAGGTCTGCGATATGGGAAAAATAATGTTTCCTATGTTCTAGAATCTAACAGCCCTGTACTTTTTCAGTGGTAGTAAAGACGTTTTGAAGAGCTTGGACTTTAAATATGTAAAAAACCTCAAATAAGTCCAAAACAGCACTTAAAGTGCTATACGCTATAGAAAATACTAGAATACTGTATAATGTAGCATGATTAGACTGAAAGGTGTGATAGGATTAGATGCTAAGCAGGTGCCAACTTTTCCTTAAACACATTAGGCAACAGATAAAGGAAGAAGAAAATATGGGAAAGGTGCAGGCATGCAGTTGAAGATGATCAGCAGTAAAGCACCTTGTCAGAGTAGGCCCAGGGAAGAATATTTCCTTTCCTGTCTCTTCACTGTTTTCAGGGCAGGCTAAACTTCAGTGGATGGAAGAGAGGCCTCTTCTCCCCAGTTTGCTTAGCTGACATCTGTACAAAAGCTTGTTTCAAAGTCCATTTGGATTTTTAAGCAAGTATTAGATTTTGTGTTTATAAAAGAGGGAGTTTCTTGTATCTGACTTAGTGTTTTTTGCTTAAGGATATTGTCAAATGTTCACTGCTTTTCCTTTCAGAAGCTTTCTTCTATGTTGTTACATTTCTTGCTATGTTGAATTTCAGCATTTGTCTTCTAATCTGTGCATTAATTGAAGTTTCAAGCAGAGCAATCCTTAGTTTATGTCTAAGCAAATTGAGTTACTATTCAAAGATGTTCTAAAAATGTCATTTAGATTATTTTGTATTTCCATAGCAACCATGAGATATTTTTCCTTCCTTTATCCGTGGGATCTACATGTTTGCTGTTTTACCTTAGTTCCTTTTTTGCACCACTTCTAAACACAAACATATTTTTAGCAAGGCACAGCACGAGCCTTTTCTGCTGTTTCATTTAGACATCAATGCGCCAAGAATGGTATTTAGAAAAATGTGTCATTCTTTTGAATGAGAAGTACTTTATGTTCTTGGATCATTAAATGTCACTTTGCATCTATTTCAATGACAAAATTTACTAATGGTTGTTGAAGCTGGTTCTGAGATTAAGACATGCTGTAAAAGGAGAGGCAAAGGGGGTTGAAAAGGCACTAAACCAAATGAGTTGGTGTCATTATACCTTGGAAATGGTGACTGATAATGAAGAGGAGCTTTCTGCTGAAGGAGTCCAGAGCACTTGGGTTTGGATTTTGCTGGCTTTTGACAGAATTCTGTATACCCAGGATCTTTTCTTTACCAATGCCTAAAGTGTAGACTATGGGAACACACAAACTTAGTCATTAAATCAGTCAAGCCTATTCTTTACATAGGGTAAAATACCAATCCTTATAAATTGAATGTTTTGTGAATAAAATCACATTCATGGTTGTTTTAAAAATATGTGCCTCACAGTGCAAAATGTAAACATCTGTGATAAATTTATCTAATACTGGCCTGCTGTATCTCCTTCTATACAGAGAAAATTGAAACACTATTTCAAAACAAATGCCCTACAGCAATGTCATTCAATCTTCCCTTGCCAGGAAATGAGAGCTACCAGTGAGTTGTTTTAAAATGTGTTGTATGAAAGGTCATCTTGGATTATTTTAGTCCCTCCTGCTTTTTCAGCTGCAAAATTATTAATAAAGAATGAATTTATAAATGATCTTTTAGCTATGTTGTATAGAAGATGCATAGAGTAATACATGTTTTGCTTTGAATTGCACCCTCTGCTGATTATATTTCAGTTATCCTAATGATTTAATTTTTTTTAATCGTCCTTTTTTTCACCTCAGGTAATGATTTGGGCCCACCTTCAACTAAGGCTGCAAACAAGTTTGAAGGGATGTCTCAGCAATCAAGGTAAAATCTACATATACAAAGGCAAAGATGAAAATTTAAATAAATATAACTAATTGTAAATTAGAAAAGAAAAGCCTTTCATAGGAAATAAAATCCTAGCTATGTTTTCTATTAGTTTTCTGCATGCTTTACTAGCACACAAATACTTTGGCTCCACTGAGCCTCCTACACTTTGTTCCTCGCTGTGCATGCACAATCCATCCTTTGAGCCGGATGGACAGAATGGCTTGTACCCGAATCTATCTGCTGCTCCTACAGAAGTGCTCTCCCAGCTGGGGAATGCTGCCTCAGACCCACAGTCCAGCAGGACAAAAGTTTTATTTTCATGTCTCCTGGCATTTCATTCTATCTGCTTCAGTGAGGTGTCCTGCCTGTAGCAGCAGTGTCCCTGGGTACAGGCTGGCATCTAAGATGGCTCTGTTAGAGAGAGAGTTCATCTCAGTCTTCCAGTTTAGCTGCTTTCCATTCTGTCAGACTTCTGTGCTTCCACACAGTCTGCAGTAACACAAACTGCTTTTAGCTCGTAGTTCATCAGTTCTGTCCATTACAAGTGTCTTTCTCAATAACTGGAGCAGTAAGAACAGCCATACATTTCTGTCACTTAAGAGTGACTACTCCTCTATCTGTGCTGTGATTCCAAAGTCCTGAGGTTCAGAGCATGGTAATTCCAATAAGCACCTGCCTCAGGCACACAGCCTTGCTTGACCACAAGTATGTGGGCTGCGCTGTGACTGGGGATGGATGAATCATCCATCAGATGGGGGCAGACAGGGCACAGCAGAATATGTGTAGGAAGAGGTTCTGGACACCCCCAGCCTGTGATCTGCCTTGTCAGAGCAGACAGGGAACCTGTTGGTGGTAGCACAGCTGGCTTCCCACATGTGCTGAATTCATCCAGCTGGCACTGGGCATTCAGGGAAAAAGTGGTAGTGTTCCACAGCACAGAGAGTTGGGCCCATCCTAGATTCTTGTCAGACAAAGGTAAAAGTGTGGTCCTTGTATTCCATGGCATTAGAGAGAGGCCGAGGTAGGAGCTGGGCTTTGATGATCTTTGTGGGGCACTTCCAGTTCAGGATATTCTGTGATTTATTGAATCAAAATTGAGCTTGGCTGTTCTTTCAGTTTCATGTCATTATGTATTTTTGCTATTTAAAAAGCAGCAAGAAATTAAAAGTGTTTCATCATGCTCATTTTGAAATGTTGCCTGCAGAGACAAGCAATACCAGAATCAAGAGAGTTGATGCAGAAGAGTCTCTGCTCTGTTGAACATACACTGGCAGCCTTCTCAGTCACTTTTCTTTTTTCCTTTTTTTTTTTGAGTCATTCTTTTGAGGTGATACTGATTTTTACGTATTTTTAGACTTTTATGTCTTAAATAATTTTTTTTTCTTCTCTTCTTCCACATTCCTTTTCTATAAAAGTGACTTAGGTGTGGTTTTAGAGGAAAAACTGTGATAGGAATAGCTAACATATGTGTAACACAGGTTGACAGAGTAAAGCATGTTGTTTTCCCACAATCATCAGTATTTCCTGGGAGTAGCAGAGACCTTGTCTCCTCCTGCAGCAGAGCATGTGTGTGATACAAAATCATACATGTGCAGGAGGCTACAAGGCAATAGGCCTAGTCCTGGAAAACTTTGCTGACATAAAGCACAAATTTTTTTTTTGTATATTTCAGTATAATTATTTTGAAGAACACATTCTTCTTAAGGTTCAGAATATGCCCACAGAGTTGGTCTTTCAGCTTCAGCTATTTTCAGAGTACATTTTGCATGTACCATAATTCGTACAATATATCTGCCCCATAGCATTGAAGGTGTTTAGGGTTTGTTATGTCTTTTTCTCTGAAAAAAAAGCCAATTAATTCTTAACAATGCTTTGAGTTTTGGGATTTATCCATGGATAAAGTGATTATACAAAAGGGGAAAAATAAATGGGATTTGGGGGATTTAAATGGATGTGTAAAGGGAGAAGATGAGAAATAAGTATATTTTATAATAGCTGTAAGTACTAATCATTCACATCTGTTGATTTAGCACTGGGACTGCAAAGACTGCACTTGGCCCTAGAGTTCTTCCCAAACTACCTCAGAAAGGTAAGACATCTCTTTGTGGCTATTCTCATAATGGCATATTTTAAATGTGGGTGAAAGTAGATACTTGTTTTAAATATATGGATCTTTTCAGCAGAAATTTTATTTCTGAAATGCCACAAACATGAAAGCTTCACAAAACTGAAAAGATTTTGGAAGATGGGGAAAGCTTTTATTAATTTTTTTAAAAATACACCTAAGAAAACAATAAATCATGAATTAATTGAAGCTGGAAGACCTCAGGAGGTCTTGTGGTCCAGTCCAGCACTCGGAGTAGGGCCAGCTCCCTGCCATGAGAGCAGGTTGCTCAAGGCCATGTCCAATCACATTTTGAGTATCTCCATGGATAACTTCTCTGGGCTTCTGTTTCTATCCTAGATCACTCTCACTGGTAATTTTTCATTTTGTCCTGATATCTCCAAGTCCAACATCTTGATATGTTGGAGCAAACTGTATCTGTGCCATGTTCTGGCAATCAGGGGTCTGGTCAGTGCAATTGCTTTGGAAAGAACCAGGTACTGTTACATGCTCATTTATATATCAGGGACAAACTTGCCGAGACTATATCCCAGGGAGCACCTTTCTTTTTGAAATGTTTCTTTCTAGTGTCTTTATACTCACACAGCAGGTTTTATTTCGTTTGAGTTGTTGCAGCAGTTGACTATAAAGTAAAAAGTAGATCTACTTCAGACTGTTCTGTCTGAATACAGAATCCATCAAAAACATGTTACATCTGTATGAGTGGATGATCACAATAGAGCCTGAAGATCAGGAAATGCTGCTTGTCCAAAATTCTGAAGCCAGATGTCTGAAATTGAGAGTGCCAATCATTTTTAACAGAAGAAGCAAAAGTAAATTTTTAACTTTATTATATTATGATTATTCTGACATGTTATCTTTTGAAAAAGACACCAGTAATGCACTAGGGTGGCACTGTGAAGAAAGCCAACACTTCCTTGATTTAAAATTATTTAGGTGAAAATTTAAGAAGGGCCAGATCAAAGCACTTCGATAAGGGCTGCTATCAGTGTTTTTCATATAATTTACTTACATCTCAAACCTATGTGGCCAGCCAGTGTGTGCACATTTGCTGCAAGGTAAGCTTAGGACACAGAGCTATATACAGGGATCAACACAGATATTTTTTTTTAAAACAAGACATCTGATAGTAATTTTAGAAGTCTTTCATGGAAACTATGCAAATGGGTTTGGTTTGGGGTGTTTTGTTGGTTTTTTTTGGTTTTGGGTTTTTTTTATAATGAGGTTTTTTTTGTTGGTTTGTTTTGTTTTGTTTTGGGGGGGCTTGGTTTGTTATTGTTTGTTTTTTTTTTGTATAAGTAACCATAAATAGATTATGGAAGTGTTACTTAAGTAGGTGATATCCAAAGAGAGTGTTGTTGCTTTCATAGTCTAATGTCAGGCCACTTTTTGGCTGATAGAATATGGTACATTCAGCCCTGCTGAATGCAATAGAAAATTGTTCTTTCTAGTCAAAATGTGTTGATTTCATCACAGATTGTAAATGTTTTCTGTCTTGTCCCCTTTCATCAGTTTTAACATTAGGGTTATTTGATTTAGGAGGTTGTGGGTTTGGGGTTATTTTGTGTGTACTAATGGTTTTGTTTTTGAGGTAGATTTCAGCTGAGTTTTCTTGGAGAGCTTAGCAGTAAAATCAATAGATGATGTTGAGAAAAATCTAATTTCAATTTCCTTCCATCAAATCTGCAAAATACACATTTTAAAATTTTCATCTTTACTAAATTGTAAATATAGACAATAATACATTTTTTTCTTAGTTTTAGTGTGAATGTCTATAGTACAGTATGTTCTATGCACTACATAGATACGTCTATGTGGTCTCTCTTCTAAGATTTTGCAGGTACTAATCCAGAGAGTCAGATGGTTTTTAGTATGGAATTCAACTGTATATGTAAAAAATTGTCATTAAAAAGAAATTTTGTTACAGTCATATCAATTGTTCTAGAGGTGGTTTTGCAGTCTTTTATTATATTTCATACTTTTTGGTTTAGGTCCAAAAAGTGATCACTTTATTTCATTTTAAGTAAATAATCTATGAATTGACATCTAATAGCTGTTGGAAGGCACTGTTGAGGCACTGCTGGCCTCCAGGAGGAGCAATTAAATGAGACCTCAGTGAACGTGGATTATATAGAGTTGTATTTATCTTGCTTTTGTCATAGACTAGGAGGACTTATGGGCAGTTATGGGGCTCAGTGACTGTGTGGTCATTGACACAATTGCAGTTTTGATATATGCCTAACTTCTTTAATGTTAAAATATTCAGATTGTGAAAAAACATTGTTTTTCTGTTTTGTTTTAGTGGCACTAAGAAAAATAGAAACCAGTCATCATCTTTCAATAGATAAATCCCATCAGCACATGGAAATGTTTCAGAAGCCCTCACTGTCCATTGATATACCACAGAAGCCACAGCCTGGAGACTTGCCCCCAAAGCCTCTGCCTCTGGAATTAACTCAGAAACCTCAAGTGGGAGATTTACCCCCAAAGCCTGGAGAACTACCCCCAAAGCCTCAGCTAGGAGACTTGCCACCAAAACCACAGCTTGGAGACTTACCTCCAAAGCCACAAATGAAGGACCTTCCTCCAAAACCTCAGCTAGGAGAGCTGTTGGCTAAAACTCAAGGTGGAGAAGCAGCACCGAAGCCTCAGCCCTCAGAGGCAAATCAAAAATCTCACTCCATAGATCTTTCTCCAAACGTACAATCCAGAGACACCGTCCAAAGGCAAGCATCTGAAGAGTCTAATGACATAACACACACCCTGACAGAAACCCCTGTGCCACTTCCCAGGAAAATAAATATGGTAGGTATTATTCCAGCTCCTTGGAAGTGTCCATGGAAGGCCTTGAAGTTATTGTAGGACTTTTTGTGCACCCTTGAGCTATGCACTCAAGGCAACATAAAGTTATGGGCTGGGGAGAGAAATGAGGGGCTCTTTTTGTGCCCCAAAGCAGCTTCAGCAAATATTGGGGGTTTTCAAGGCCTCCTGCATGCTCAAACAAATTGTTGCAACATAAAACAATAACCTTGGGAGCATGACAGTGTGTTTAGATTTGAGATTTATGTATTTATTATATCTGTGCAAATCACAACTCTGAATGAATTGATGATTTCCTCTGTTGCCTTTGGTCACGGGTCTATGTGCCTTAGATTGCTAGAATATTTGTATATTTGACTTTGTAAGCTTTAGGAAGGGATGTTAGCACCTGTTGTCAGTGGATGCAAAATTTAAAGTGAAGTCAACTGTGACCAAATAGTAAATGTGCCTGTCATGAGTATTTAGTGTTGATGTATTTAGTGGTTGAGGTGTAGGTTCAGATGTATTGATGAAGTGGAAAAATCGACATTGCTGCATGGTGCCTAGTAGTAGATCTGGAACTTCAACTTGATTCCAGCCCCCAGTTTATCTCACTGTTCATCTTTCTAACCAGTGCAATTTCCAAAAGAGAATTCTTAATGCATATGTAGATTGAGATAACCATGAAACTCCAGAGCTTTCTTAAGATTTTCATCATGAAGAATACATCAAAAGGGAAATGGCTTTGTTTGTCAGATTGGCTATGCAAAGCACTTATGTAAAAAGGAAATAAGACTTCATTATAGTGAAACAGTGAAAGCAGAGGGTGAGTTTCTGCCTTGTGCTTGTCTGAGGAAGAGCTTGTGGAGCCATCATTCTGCTTGGCCTCTGGCATGGACTTGCCTGTAAGCTCTTGTCTGAACTGAAGACAACTGAGTTGTTGCTTCCTGAGTATTCTGGAATTTAAATATTACAGGGATCTGATCAAAAAGTGTTTGTTTACTTATGTACTTTTAAATATAAACAGGCAAATTATGCTGGTCATTTTCAGCTGCTTGTCACTTTATTAAAGAAGAAAAGAAAGCAAATAATGGATTACCTGTTTAGTTTGGTTACTTCGGGCTTTTTTTAAACTGCCATCCTACGGTATATAGAAAAATTCTGAGGAAAGGTTTTTTGTTCTCTGAACTCAGCCATTTTCACATGTGCAGTAAATTAAATAGTTCCTCTGTTGTGCAGTAATTTAAGCAATTTTATCTTTCCAGTATATATATATATATGTATGTATGTATGTATACATAGTATCACCAGGTTTTTGCACATCTTTGCACCACACTTGTATCTCTTCATATTCAGTGCAGCTTTTTTTGCTCTAATGATGATGTGCAAGAATTCATCTGAAATGTATCTTGCCTCCACTTTCATCCTCTGGCTGTATCCTCTCCACAAAGCTGGTGAAATGCTTCATCCCAGTGAGCAGTGAGACCCACGACAGCAGCCACAGTACTTGTGGGCACTTCTCTCTTGGGCTTGACTATTTAGCTTCTTAAGAGAGAAACATAGATTTTTTATTGGTAGTTTTAGAAAATTAATTGATCAGAAATACAATTTTAAAATTCCAATGTTACAGGATTTGAAAAGATATTTTTAGAGAAACAAAACTTGCACTGAGTGCTCCTGAAATCACACTGAGCACTTGAGCGTTCTTTTTTGTGTTTGCGGTGGTTTCTATAAAGGAGACAAAGTACTCAATTTTAAAGAAAAAAAAATGTGTTGAATGTAAATAAGAGCATGGTTGGATTATTAATGATCACAGCATCTCATTACTGTTCAATTTTCAGCATAAAATCTCTTTAATAAGTACTTGTTAGGTACAGGGAGTCAGTAGGTGGTGGGCATTTGTTTTTTAGTCGCAGATTACATTTCCTGGAATTGCTTCCATTTCTTTACACACCAATGCCACAAACTGTTCTGGAACATGAACAAAATATGTTCTGGAACATATGTGCTCTCTACATACCCATCCTTTTTTATATCTTCCCATGATTAAATACACCTTGAGCTTGAATGCTGCTTTTTGCTGCTCTCTGTTAAAACGAATAAGGTGTTAAAATCTGATGGAACCAGAGTAATTCCCATCATTTCTCATGTGCTCTTACAAGCTGAGTTCCATACGGTTTTCTAATTTTAGAGGAATGTAAATTTCTTTGTTCTTTTTACTGAACAAGAGGATTTTTACCTTGCAGAAGTACGTTTCCCCTCATCACTGGAGGATTGATTGGGAGGCAGCACTCTTGGTTTGTAAAGGTTCTCTGGAGTTGAAATCTGGGACTGTCCCCAAGCACTCATTCCTGTTGAATTCCAGTCCCTAGTTCTAGATGAGATTTTGCTTAAATTATATGAATATATTTTTAAGAAAAGAGGAAGCATTCTTTGAAGTGACTTTTCACTTCAGCAAACCTTTGCAGAAGGAAAAAAACCTTGATCTTGTATGACCTCTTCAGTATTTCTCTTCATTTGTCTTGAGTGTGGGTTTTTGCTTTTTTAGTTTTATGTTCTGTTAACTGCTGTCTCCCTTAAATCCCCCTGTAACTTTTTTTTACTTTTCTGTACCTTGAGTTTAGTGTGAGTGCTTTTTTCAGTGTCTGTTCTGCTGTTGAGCTGTTGGGATTTTTTTTTCCCTTTTTTTTTTTTTGCCACAACATGGAGGAATTTCAAGTCAGTAGGTAACAGCAAAGAGAAGACTCCCTAGGAAATTTCCTCTGTGAAGTTAGGTTTGGCTCAAATTCCTCTAAACCTGCTGACTTTTCCCTTCATAGCCCTTCTGCTTCTCATCTCCTCCTGCTTTTCTTGGGTTTTTGCATTCTTGTTATCTGATACTTCTGTTAAAAGAAGTAACTGTAGGTTTTGAAGAGGTGTGGGTATGAAAATACAGGAATAAAAAGTAGCAGGAGTGTTTTGCTGTGAATATTGCTTACTTACTCTATTTGGAAATCATTTAAGTCATCTTCTCTGCCATAAGAAACATATGTTTGGGGAGGAGTCCATGGCTGAGGCTTTTTTCATATGAATTAGCAGTATGCAGCAAAGTATGACCTAGAAAATACTTGGACTCAGAATGCTAGAGCTGTGAGAATATCTAGTGTGAATTATCATCAGAAAATAGTACTGCCATCTGACATTAAGGTAATTTTAGTAAGAAATTGCTAACATTTGGATGGAAAAATTGCTAAAAAAATAATTTCCAGTCCTGTAAGCAGATTTGAAATCAAAGAATACTGTATTTTTGCACTAGATCCAAAACCAAAACTGTGAGGAATACTGGGATTTCAATGCAGCATTTTCCTCAGTCCTTACCTCTCGTGGAACATTCAGAGGAGACTGGATTTAATTTTCTATTCATAGTGGGTTTTTTGATGAAGTATGTATTAAAGAAGAAAGAGGGTGTTTGCAGACTAGAACAACGTAAAGACATTATTTAAACTTTCTTAACCAGAGGATGCAGAGGTTACTTAAGCCCTTTTAAGGGCTACATGTTAAGCACTACATATTATGTTCTACTGGGAGTTCTGAATCTTAAGAAAAAAAATCTACACCTGTATAGGTAACTTTTGATTTTATTTTTTTAATATCCTTGTTGAAGCAGAGTTTTTGGATTTCTATGTTCCCAGTTGCAGGGAAAGTGATTGATAGTCTTCACTTTCTTGTAAAACAAAACACAACTAAAAGGCAAAATTAATATCATACATATTTTTTCTCTGTTTCTCATGTCCTTCATCTCAAACTTCATTCTGTTTTTAGGGGAAAAACAAAGTTAGGCGAGTGAAGACCATTTATGACTGTCAGGCAGATAATGATGATGAACTCACATTTGTTGAAGGAGAAGTAATTATTGTAACTGGTGAAGAGGACCAAGAGTGGTGGGTATGTATCTTTCCCTTTTACAGTTCCACATAACTTCTTTATGACTTTTATAGGAAAACCTCTTTTTCCAAACGTGGAGGGTTTGTTTTTATTTTTGTTTGTAGGTTGTGGGTTTTGTTTTTGTTTTGCTTTGATTTTTGTTTTGTTTGTTTTTGCCTGAGCTAACAGTCAGCCCTTAAACTTCTATTAGAGAAAACCCTTTTATCTGGGGTAACAGACTCAGGAGAGTCTGTTAGAACCAGCCCCACTAGGTTTAGCTTTATTGCTGGCTCATACAGCACTTATTTACACATGCCCCTCTCTGTAATGCATACAGCCTTTCATTAAAAGAAGAAATGGTGATTCTTACTCCATTTAACAAACTTACACCCTCCATGAAGATGAGATGTGTAATTATCTTCAGTTCACCCAAAATGTTAAGTTATACCTACAGGGGTTGCTGGAAATCTAAAGAATAGTTTGTAATTGATGCTATATGCTGATGGTTTTCTTCTTAAATGAGGGGCAGATAACATTTTCTTTCCCTTCTTCTCTCTCATGTCCCAGTTTCATACCATACTCACTCCATTATGGACTGCACATTGTTCAAGTGCTAACACCAGGTTTTTCTCAACCTCACATGAAGGCTCCAGTCTTTCTTGACAACCCATGACATCCAAGACAATCATGTCCGTAAAGCCCTGCTACATCATATTTCCCTGCCAAAGAATTATTCCTGGGGATAATGAGACAGATTTCAATTGACTGAAACAAATTCTAATTGCAGTGCTGCCTGTGATACCCTAATCTAGGTGCAGCACAACCTTTGCTGTTTTGTTTCCAGCTACGTTTTCCTCTCACTCATCATATAAGTGTGGAAGATTCTTAGCTGAAGAGCTGATATCAAAAGAGCAGTGCCCAGTGAAAAGTGCCTGTGTTGCCCATATCACCTAGTCCCTGATTACTGCTGCATTCCCTGCTGGACCTATTTTGTAAAGTGGCTTTTTAAGCCCCTTGGGGACATGCCCAGCAAGTTGCATGAAGCACCCCAGCCTGAGTTTTTTTGAGAGAGGAAACAAAGGCTGTTGACTCATATGCTTCAAAACTTTGGCTCTCCAAGAGGAAATGGCCAACCCTGTATGTTTCCCCTTCCCATTTTGTAAGCTTGTGGAAGAGGAAGGAAGGTACACCATTATTCTGAAGGTAGTGAGCAGCGGGGTGAGAAGAGGGTTATGTGGTCAGTCAGGGCTGCTGCTCCAGTGCTATTCAACAGTTGTTTATAATTATGCATTTTAAACATGGAAAGTTCATATAAAATATTCCATTACTTTTTAATCTATTTGAATAAGTTTATTAGCTATTTCTTTATAAATAATCATTATGCAAAAGATGCTGTAGCTGAAGGATGCTTAATTAGACAACACTGATTTAATAATATGGTGGGTTCAGTGGAGTTTATCACTAGTGCTATAAACACTAGTATGCACCTAAATCATTAACTGTCGTACTAATTCAATGAGAAAAGAGCTGGGCTTTTATCACCTTAAGTGAAACATGCAGAGTATCATAAGTAACTTCACAAATATATAGCAGACAATTCCCTTCAGTGAGATGTTCAGGATTTATTCACTTAACTAAGATAAGTGGTTTGCAGAGATGTTACTGAAAATCTGCCTATCAGACAAAAGAAACTCAGGCTTCTGTTTTGGTGAGATTCTTGAAATTCAGTGATGTACGTATGTTTCCTAAAAAAAAATTTGAGTTTTATTCCCTTTAGATTTAATTTGCTTCATTTGTTCTATTTATAATATACTTGTGCAGTTTCATTTTGTTCCTTTACACAGATTCAAATGTTAACTACAGTCTGCTTCAGAGCAGAGGTCCAAGAGGTTGCTGAGGCTCTGTGAGCAGTTCTGCTGCTTTTGAATGAGTGCAGTCTGTGAAGTCTGTGTGTACATATGCACATCTACATATATGTATATCTGTACCTTCTTCTCCTGTGTTGCAGATTGGCCACATCGAAGGACAGCCAGAGAGGAAAGGGGTCTTTCCAGTGTCCTTTGTGCACATTCTGTCAGACTAGTCTAAACAAACAAATCCTAAACTTGAGCATTGCACATTCTTCATGCAAGACGGGCTTTTTAGCAAAAGCGAACGCTGCTGCCTCCCTGTAATCCTGTGCACAATTGTATATATAGCTGCTGTTACAAATTAAGAATTCATTTAAGTTTCACCTCATGAGGTTGAATTATATGTATTGTAAATATATTGTGTTATTCTGCCTTTGCCAGTATTATGGTAGCCTTGGAACCTGGCACGCCTTATCGGGTTTGTTGAAGCCATCCTGGGCATTTAGCACTTCCATCTCTGTCCGTGCTGTCCCACACGAGTGGACTGCCAGCTTTCCAACATAGGTGGTCTCTGTTACCCACGTAACTGTACAGAAATGACTGTTCCTAATAACTTGGTATTCTCAATATACAATTAGCAGAAAGTTAGAATGAGTGAATGGTTTTGGACAATTTAAAGATCAGTCTGCAGTTCATAAGTGTATGCAGTTTACAGCTATGAAACCCACTTCGATATTTATTTAATATAGTGCTCAGTTAAGTGTAATTATGAAAACAAATATTCACTGACTTTACAGATAACAGTAATGTTTTACAGTGTGCATACAGCATTTCATGTTTATATTTTGTGGACCTATGCCAAACTGTGATTGCAGTTCCCCTGTGATATTACCTCACTATAAAATTAACAAATTTATTTCATTGAAAACTTACTTTAATGAAAATTAGTCATATTGTTCTTTAGTAGGTATGTGTGAAATTTGCTGGTTTCTTTCACTGAATTCTTAGTAACCAAGGACTTCTAGCAAATGTTAACTGTTGACATTGTGCATGCATTTAGACGCTTACTTGAAACCTGCCTTTGTACAAAAGTAGTACTGTAGTCATATAGCTACATTTGAGGAAAAGAACATTTTAACTTAATTGCTATTCAGGTTAATGTGAGCTTGCAACAGTATTTGTTTATGGCTAAATTGGCTCTTTGAAAAATGATTTTGTGGATTTTTTTTCCTCTTGTCTTCAACCTTGCTAAAAGTTAGTTACCTAAAATAAATTTTTTAAGTGGTGATATAAGGATAAATTTAAATTATTTTTAATGCTCTAAAAAGTGGAAGCTAAGATGACCTCTCATGCATTTGATCAGGCTGTTAATGGTAGATCTCAGATCACAAGGATAAGGCTGGTTTTCATGGAGTTCACCAAACTGACAGAAAGAGTTGTAACCCAAAGCACAAAGTAACAGACATATGTCACAAAACTAATTTCTAAGAAAATCTTTGGAAGGCTGCATTTGACCTGAGGTTTCTTGAAAGTTGGTATAAAGTTGCATTGCCAGAAAACACTTCAATGTATTACTGGAAACTTTAATTTCCTGGGTCACTTTTAACATAATTTTTAATCTTTTGAAACATCATGCAATTGTGTTTTTCCCATGGTTTGTCTGTAGCTGGTTCCATGACTTTCATGTGTAGTTTTGTATTACTTGCTTTAAATGTTATTTTGGCTTCAGTACCTAGTGCTGCTATTTCAAAGCAGATTGTCTTGGCTGCATGGAAAGTTTTTCATTTCATAAAAGCATATCTCAGACTTTCTGAGGTCTTTCATTTCTAATACAGTTTTACAAGACTGTAGTCAGTGAATATTTAATTCTGTTTGTGATTAATTTAGAAACAAATATCTGTCTAAATCCCACACAAAAAAAAAAGCAAAACATTTTCAACTATTAATGGTTTTATCATTTATTTTAAAAACAATGAATTCCAAAAAAAAAAAATATGCAATGAGTGAGCAAGCCTGCTGGCATCTAATCTTCAGTATTACCACCTCCAGTATTTCAGACTTTATTCTGTTTTTATGGAAAGGAAGTCAGGTTTAGCATTTATTTAGCATTCCATTTTATCCATTACTACAATGTTTTAAGTTGCATTAAAGAACAAAACCTATTCACTTTTGTGGTCAGTTGTATTTTTAAGTGATCTTGAAATAAACTGATAAATGCAAATCATATAAAGAAAACCTAGGCATGTAAAATTATGTAGAGTCAAATGTCTATTCTTTTCTACGCTCTTTAAAATAGTATACATATGCATTTTATAAAATTAAATTAGTTCCATAAGGAACAATAGTTCTGTTTATTCTGGCTTATTGTGGATCATAAGAAATCTGAAAATGTATGATATTGATTGAGTTTAAGTACAGTATTATATTTGAACTCAATGAGCCACTGTCTGCAATTTTGTATATGACATAGTATTTGGAAAGTCTAAATCTTTATGGTAAATTAGCTGATAAAGGGTTGGGGGGAGGGGCAGGGGAAGGTGCCCCCAGAGGGGGAAGTTTGCTCTGCAGATGATGTCTTATTTACTGTTGAACAACAGTTGCTATTTATTTTTTTATTACATAGTACATCAGCGTGTACAGAAATCAGATCTGGTCATGCCACTAGTTAAAATCTTGACTTCTCATTGAATGTTAAGGTAAAACATCAGTACACATGTCTAATCACATGTATTTAATGTGACAGTTTTTGAGTACTGTATGTGTTAATTTCTACTTTTTTAATATTTAAAATTGCTTTTAAATAAATGTATTCAGTTGATCCCAGATATCTGAACAAGGCCCTTTTTGTCAACTGGAATATCTTCTAAGGAGAAAGTCTGGATTCCAAACAGGTAGAACTAAGACATTTGAAATGTTTTCTCTTGAATATAAAGCACTCCTTATATAATGCAATTAAATGTATATCTCTTTAACAGCTGTTAAATATGGATGCAATTGCCTTTATCTGGAAAACTTTACTTACTAAAGTTAGCATCAAACCACTTGTTTTGTCCATGAGTTTCGATTGCTTTCTCTCAGCAGGCTCTGTGGGCTCCCAGCCCCCTCTGTGTTGTTTCACAGCAGCCTGTGGGGTTGAAGGAACCATTCACAAACTTTGGTCTGTGGGCAGGATCTGCCAACCCGACAGCAGCTCTCGCACCAACTAGAGCAGTACTAATCTTTCCTGGGTGGAGTGACTCTTGCTTAGACTTTCAGTCCTGATCCGGCTTGCAGAGGTTGTATTTCCCCCGTCGCTGACTCAGTTCTTGGATGTTTCTCATTTAAGACCCATTCCTGTCAAAACTACTCCAAAATGAACAAGTCACTTGAAATTGCTAGAAAGCAATGAGAACATTCTTTAGCCAGAGGAAAAGCTGGAGTGTGGAGCTATCAGATCTGGTTTGTATCAAGAATAGTAGCTGCCACGGCACAGGGCTCAGGAGACTGCTGTGAGAGATCCTTCAGACTGGATTGAGGCACTGATGTGATGACCCACCATCACAGAACATCCTGCTTGCTGTATTTGGGGCTCTCAAATCTATATAGGTTCAACATGGTGGGGTTGGAGGGGGAAAATATGGATGTGGGGCAGAAGAATCAGCCTGGTTAAATATCATGCTCTTTATCAATTTCTACTGTGTCACGGTATTTCAGATAAGAGCATTCAGAGAGACATTGATTCCAGCAGCCTCAGTTCTCTGTCCTACTTGTATTATGTGTTCTTCAGTGACATGTATTGATTTCTTTTCCTAAGTCAAAATTAAGGTAGATATCTCATATACTGTTTGGAGCAGCAGAGAACAAGACAAACACATGCCTAGAGAACTTGTTGTTATTTAAAGTTTCAGTCTCCTTACTGTTCTCCTGGCAAACTTAAAGCTCATAGATAAACAGAAAATTGGCAGTCTATACCAGTGAAAGTGGTGCAAATATTAAATACCAAAGCATGAAACTCAAGATAGCTCCCTACTGCACAACAGAAAACAAACAGTTCAACCACATAAATCTGATTTGTTTTCAGATGCTTCCCCTCTCCAGAACTTTCTAGTTCTGTGTGATAGTTCACCTGAGTATCAACAGAAAACAATTTTATTTTTCCATTCTCCACACTGTTACATGGTTTCATGCCACTCACACCCTGGACTGGGAAACCTCCTGTGCCATGAAACCAGAACTAGACAGAGAAGCAAATGTCCCTAAGTAAATGAAGTTCAGTTTCAGGCCTTACATTCTTACAGAGACCTTCTCACCTTAAGAGTTTAAGGCTCTCAGGGATACTTTTATTAGATGCTTTAGGCTTTCTGGAACAGTTGGAGGTTTTTCAGGTGGATGCAAAATGCACAAACGACTGTAAAATGTTTTCCTCTGCATAGCTGCAAGACAACATTTTTCGTACCTAATACAAACGAACTATTCTGAGTTGTCTTAATGATACTTTTAGGGCTATACATAACAAGATTTACAGCTCTGTCATCTGCTGAGGGAGTGCTCAGGTTTCTTGAGATAAGCTAAGTGCTGTTTGTCAACTCGTGCTTAAGCTGACACACCCCCCGCCCCACCCCGAGCTGCAGCGGGCACAAAACCTGCACGTCTTGGCTGGTTCTGGTCAGCTGTTGCTCGGGAACAGTAAAAACGATAGTGTGTCATGGTACAGGCTCTGCGTTGTTCCTCTGTAAATTACAGAACAGATCCTCCCGGCTGCAGCAAGGCGGATGTCTGCTCCAGTCCTTTTGTAATGGTGGGGGCAGGGAGGAAAGTTTGTGACAGCTGTCACATCTGCTAAGCTGTCAGAGCAGAGGGGAAGCTGATCGGTCATTTTCTGCACCACCTAAAAGATGTCTTGAACAAGGTTTAAGCTTACCAGGATCTTTAAATCCAATGTTGACTCTATTGATGCTGTTCCTACCAGTTTGACCTTGGTTCTTGTAGTGTCTGATCAGAAAAATCCCTTCCCCTTGTGCATTCTGCTCTTCTCTGAAAGGCTGTGTGGAACTAGGTCTATTTCCAAGTGGGTTTTTTAGTTTTTTTTCTCACAAGGCTTAAAGATAATTTTGTGCCTCAATTACCACCAGAAATTATGAATCTGATTTCTCTCTCACAGTCCCATTGAGTGGATTAATCAATCCTGAGCAGTGAAACAACTGTTCTAGAATGGCTGTATTGGAGATTGTTTCTTGTATTTAATTTTGTTCCATTAAAAACAGTAGCATTAGGCTTTGTTTTTTGATAAATAATTAATTTCCCCAGTCTTTTCCTCAGGGAATGCTCCAGTAACAACTTACTATTTCTGCCTGCAAACTTACAAGCTTAAGTTGCTCTTAAACCTATTTTAGTAATGTTTTTCATCTCTCCCTATTCTCACATCCCTGCTACAGTAAGTGTCAACAGTCCCTCCAAGCTGGGTTTCCTAGTCTTTAAATAAAAACTTAGGTATCAGAAAAGACTTGAAGTGTGCTCCTGAACTTCAGACTGAAGGAAAGACAAGGCACCTTGAGCTGAATGTGCACAAAAGAGGTCAGCAGCTATTTGGTGATTGAGCAGAGGTTTATTGTGGTTTTCCGTTGGAGCCTGCAGATTTCCTTAATGACCTGACACCAGCGGCCACTTGCTGCTTTAGACACCTCAAACACAAAGCAGACTTTCTTTAAGTAAGTAAAGGTTCTACTGCCTGTAATCACTTGTCTGTTCAGCATCTATTCCCATTCATGGCTCCAGATCTACATATCCAAATGCCTTCCCTTTATTCACTGTAGGGTTTGAATTCAGAGCTGTAGCCCTACTTTAACAACTGTAGGCAGGAAAGCAAGAGCCCCAGGCAGCTGATCAGTAAGTGAGCTGAAGCCAGCCACATGCTCTCATTTCAACTGAGATTTTTTTTATTGTGTGGAATCCCACCCAGGCACTGGGGAAAAAAAAACACGTTGTGGAGCAATTTCAGGACCACTGCAGTTGTTCTGACCTCTGTGGATAGAAGTGGGGGGATGAAGGGCAGATTTGTGATCCATAATACTTCTCAGTGTCTGTCCTCCCTACAGGAACTGGGACAAGCTCTGCAGAAAGAAACAGAACAAATGCTAAACCTGCCTTGATAGGGTGCACAGAGCTGCTTAAAAGGGAAATTTGGCAGTCTGGACATCTGGAGAGCAGGAAACATCTTCATCTCTGAACTGACACCAAGTGACACTGGAAGATGGGGAGTTGCAAGACTTTTGCAGAGTATAGAAATAAATCTGAGCTCTACATGTGTTATAAGGTAGAATGCGAGAAAAGCAGGGGACAGAAGCCATCACAAACCACAGCTTGGACACCTTGGAAAGAGTATAAATGACTCCATTGTTGATGTGAAGATCAATCATAAGGAGTCAGCAGCTGTCCTGTGAGCACTGCCTTTAGGCTGACCACATACTTACCTGATAGTCAAGGTAATCGGGTTCCAGTGAAGTGAAGGTTCCTTGTCCAGGAGAAGCAGCAACATCTTAGCAAGCAGCACTTGGGGTGGGAGGGCAGCAGGGCAGTGAGACCATCTGGTCAGCATTATGCAAGTAGCTGCTGTAATTGCTGGGCCCTGAGAAGGAGCAGCAGGGCCTGTTCTTCCACATTTGGCTGTAAGCAAGGAGCTGCTGCTGCCCTGCCAGAGCAATCTCTGGCTGCAGCATCACACAGGACCCAGGTCCACCCTTAGATGTGGTTCTGGCATCCCCAGTTCCTCCTTGGAGCAGATCTGGAACAGTCACCTTGCTTGGGGACAGATCATCCTTTAACTTGGCACTTATGTTCCCAGCCAGGTTTGTCTGGATGAGATGCTGCTGGGTCCTGCAGAAAAGCTCCTTCTGTTCTGCCTTCCCTGCTGGCATGTAGAGAAATTTGAGAAGGAAAAAAAATAACAAGAAATTTGGAAGTGGAAAACCCCTCTCTGCTTTAAAACCCTTGAGAGCAGGATTTGTTGTTCTCATTTACCCATGACAGTCTTCCATCTAAATGTTTTTCATGCAAAATGGAACCCCTGGTAATGTTTATTTAGATGGGGGCTGCCAGGGGTCATCACTACCCTCTGTCTGTAGAGCAGGCACCTGCTCTGCCTATGATCCACAGCCTTAGCTGCTTGCCTGGTGGAATTCAAAAGCACCAAATGAAGTACTTCTGCATAGGGGTCCCAGTACCTACAGGACTTCTCTGCACCCCAGCCTCACTGCTTCCCATGGCTCCTCTGCTTTGGGCAAAAGGCAGGACTTGTAGCCACTGTGGCAAGGCCTGGGCCTTGGGGGCTGCAGAGTGAACTGAAGCACCACAGCCCCCCTCCAGCAACTGACAGTAAAGATGGGAAGCAAAATGCCATTTAGAGAAATTACCTTAAGACGTGTTACCCACACCTAATCCCTGTCCCTTACTGAAAGGGATTGATGGTGCAGGAGAACAACAGCATCTGTTGCTGGAGGGAGAGCTTCATGAGGAACAGATGGAGAGGCCATGTCCTGGGGGGACCCTCACTCCTTCTGCAACCAAGATGTCATCAGTTGTCAACAGGAAGAAGAAGATGAAGAAAAAAACAGAACAAGGTGCCTCAGAGATGTCACAACTGCTCTGGACTCTTAAGTGTAGCTCTAGAGATGGAAGGAGCTCCTGGGGTTTGAAGGAGAAATTAGGCCTTGTCGAGTTTTTCCTTTGATCCTCTAAAGCTCGTCTTACAGACAACGTCTCACTGAAGTGGCTCGGCTGCCAGGCTGGATAACCAGGCCTTGACCATAGCAGGGACCAACACCTGCGTTTGGAGTTGCCCCGTCCCAGGATGTCACTCCTTTCTTGGCCACAAACCTGCAGCCCCAGGTGCTGCTTGGGCCAGGGCAGCTCCAGCAGAGTCTGCAGGCATGAGGCTGATGGAGACGGCTGGGTTTTGTTACACACATTGGAAGCCTGCAAGGTGCTCCGGCATGTGGCTGCTCCTTCCCATGGCTGCAGAGCCTCGCCCGTGCTGTGTTGTGTGTGTTTCGTGCGCGCTCGCCCAGAGTAGCCCGTGAGGGCAGGGCCGTATCTGGCTCCTCACGAAGGGTCTCTCCTGGCCCCCCGGGATGGCTGTGGGGGCTGATGCGAAGGCTCTGACCTGCGCTCATCCTTTACCCCCAGCCCGGCGGGGTGAACAGCCGTGAGTGCCGCTGGCCCGCGGGGGCTGCCCGGGGGAGCCGCAGCCGCTGCTCCGGAGGCGGCGGGGAGGGAGCTTGTGAGGGGCCCGGGAATCGGGGCCGGGCGCGGCGAAGGTGCCGGGGCCGCCTCTCCCTCCCCCCGCGCCGCTTCCTTTTATATCGATGCGGCACCGCCGCCCGCAGCCACAACCTGCGGCCGTGACGCCGCCGGCAGCCGGAGGGACGAGGCTGCGCCCCGTGCCCAGGTAAGGGCTGCCCGCGCCCCCCGGGCGGGCGGAGGGGGGCGCGGAGGCAGCGGCGAGGGGCGGCTCAGCGAGAGGGAGATGGGGATCGCCTAAGGAGCCGGGAGGAGCCGGAGCCGAGCCGTGGGGTGGGCGCCCGTGGGGAGCCCCGGGGCGGAGAGGAGCCGGGAAGGACCCGGGGCAGCCCCCGCCCCGCTGTCCCCCATCCCGGGCGGGAAGGCGCAGCCCCGCAGAGGATGCTCAGCGCTGCCCGCGCCTTCCCGGTCGCCTCCCTCGGCGCCGGCTGGTCTGTGGGGCCGCGGAGAGAGCCCAAGGGCGGCCGGAGGCAGCTCTGCTTCCTCCAGGGCCCAGGGACTGCGGGGCCGCCCGGGTCAGGAGGGGCCGAGGCGGATCTGCTCCTGCCTGCGAGGGGGTGACAGGCCGAGCACGGCAAGTCCTGTGTGCCCTGGGTCCAGGCAGATCCAGCGAGCGGTGTGACAGCCCTGACACCAAGCCAGTCCCTGCCGTATTGGAGCCCAGCAGCAGCACGCTGGGCTGGCCGGCCTCATCAGGAAGCCATGGTTTGGTCCTGTGCGCCATGGATGTTGTTTGTGGCCGTCCTGGGCTGGGAGCAGCAGTGACCATCTTGGATGGAGGTTTTTTGTACAGATTGCAGTGTCAGGCTGAAGACTTACTAGTCGTTCACGCAAATCTTGTACCTAAAAGTTGAGCCCAGCAGGCAGAAATGTGCTGGACTGGCTGGTGAGAGGGTGAACACTTCTGCTTTGGGGGATCTGGTACTTCCTCATCTGGGGAGGAGCAGTGGTGTGGTTGTGATCGTGACTCTGTGTGAAAACTACCCCTCTCCTGAGCAAGCTGTAGCATTTCAAAAGGGTTAGTGCTGAAAAAGAATAGCACAGAGGAGCCCCAAAACAGTGAAGATTACCTGGCTCAATGGTTTGGAGCAGAGTTACCCTTTCGCCATTTAAAAATGAAGTCTTATCCCTAATAACCATTTTTTAATATATGTAAAAAGTGTATACATTCTTTAATTTAAGACCCAAAAAGCCATAAGGATGATGCTTATTCAGTGTTTTGTTAGGTATGTGATTAAAACAGTAAGAAGGCCCTTTTATTTCATTCAAACAAAGAAAACCCCGCATCTGCACTCCAAACTGAGAAGTGCTTTGAAGAGATGTAGGATTCTGGTGGAAGTTTAATGCCCTCTATTTCAGGGCTTGGCTGAAGATGAGGTTTGCAGTGGCTCCTGCCTGTTTAATGTTGAGGAGACCAGAACTGATGCTGTAGGGAGTTGGGAATTGTTCATGGTGCCTACATGTGCTCTGAAGGACCCTCTCAGGTGCACACAGACACCCTGGGTCATTTCAGTGCTTGGCATTGCTCAGGGTCATCTTGCCTTAGAGAGAGGCAGCATTTGGCTCCTCCTGGGTTCCCTGCTGAGCAGGGATCAGGAGCCTGTGCCAGTCCAGGCAGCAGGATGCTCTCGAGCTGCTGTTGCAGACAACAACCCCTACCTGCTGCTCATTCTTGCTCTCTGGGAACACTGCTCAGGCCAGAGGCCTCATTAATGCATTCTCTGACAGTTGTCACCGCTCACTTTCCCAGGGTTGGTGATGTGGTTTCCTCCATGGCTCAGCAGGAGCCCCTGGCATGAAGGAGCTTTTGAGCAGGTCTGAGGCAGTGCTCTGCAGAGAGACTAGGAAGTGCTCAGCATCCAGTAGAACAGTTCTACCAACAGGACTTTTAAAGACATTACCAATAAAGTCCAGAGCATCCTTTTCTCTAACTGAGATCAGTAGTTCAGACAGCTCAGAAAGGAGTGTGTGCGATGGATTCTCAATAATCGGCACAGCACAGCTGAGGCTTGAGGAAAAGATTATTAGGCCTCATTCTGTGTCTCTAAATGCGAGTGTGCCTAGCAAGAGCACTGGTAGAGGCTGAGGCACTGAGGGGAATTAAAAAACATTAATGCTTCCTCTGAGCATGGAAGAGCACAGCCACTCTCAACTACTATTTATTTCTTTGTACTCAAAGGTATCAGAGGATACATAGTGGCTCACAAAAATAAAGACTGGTATTTGAGATACTTCCTGTGCTTGTTGAAGGAAAACAAGGCCCAGAGTATTTTGAAAGTAAAAGCATATTTCCTGTGAAAAACTGCTGAAGTGACGTGCGAGATTGCTTGGGAGCTGGAGGCACAGGCGATGATTCAGGCCAGCAGTGTTGGCAGCTGGGCTGGTGTGAGGCCGAGGGGAGGGTGCTGAGCACCAGCCTGTCTAAACCTGCAGATAGGGCACAGGCACAGCATCATGTGCTCCTCTTGCTGCCCTGGGAACAGGCAGACAGGCTGTGTCCTCTGGCTGCAGACAGCCTCAGGGGCTTGATTAGGGACTAGAGGTTGGTCTGCCAGCAGGTATAAGCAGCCCTGCTCTGGCTGAGTAAGTACTTGCTCCAGAGGCTCCATAGAGAGCCAGTGTAGGTCTCTGGGCTACTCAAGCACAAAGGTGATTCCATTGTGGTATCAGGACTTTTTCTATAAGCTGAAGGTCATTCCTGCATTGCTCTCTCAACCCTGACATAGAAAGACTTGTCTCTGAGGTTAATTCAGTCCAAGACCTGTCCTTCTGATCATCTGGTTTAGGTTTTCCTTTAGTGCTTACCATGGCTGCGAGACTGCTTATCAGCTGAACCACTGCCCCCATGCAGACCTGCACGGTTCCACTGGGAGCTGAATCCAGCTCAGTGGCTCCCAGGAGCCTTCTCTCCCCTGCAGCAGCTCAGCTCCGAGAGAGGAGGTGGCTGGGAGCAGAACACAGCCCTGACAGTCTGCTGGAACACAGTTGCTGGAGCTGGTTTTCAAATCTGCAGCAGGGCTGTATCTCGCAGTGGGTAGGAAGCACTTTGCACAGTGTCTGCAGTTACTCAGCTGTTGGAAACCTTTGTTCTGTGTGGAGCTTGATATAGCTTGGAATTTTTTTTTTTTTTTTTTTTTTGGTGCTCGAGTTCTATTACTGTCTTTGCTAGGTATATTTTAAAACAAATACTACACACATGAATTTAATCCCTTGAGGTATTTCTGCACTAGAGATGCTCAAACTGAGTGTATCTGTGACCTTGTGGTAATAGGTGGGGTAAGTCTAATAGGTAGCTTTGGTTTCCATTTGCAGCAGTTTTTCAGGTGCTGCAAGCTGCATTTCTATCATAAAAATTCATTTTTTCTAAAATTTCTTTCTAAAGCTGGGTTTGCTGTTTTGCAAGAGTGCTGTAAGATTTACCACAGGGTATCCAGTAGATGAACTCATTTCTCAAAGGCTTGCTGGATAGAAAGGGAAAAATACCAAGCCTTCTGACTACAGCAGAAAACTAGGAATTTTATCTGAGTCTTGCTAAGATAGTCTTTGTCTCAACCAGAAATAGGACCCCCCCCCAACCCCAAGCATCTGCCTTGTTCCCAATCTTGAGGTCAAACCTCCTGGCCACAACCCTCTCTATTTAAGAAAAAGATGTAGACACAAGTTGTAATCTGTGCTATGAAAATCTAATCTGTGACCTAATTTGTTGTGATACCATGAAGAACCTGTCAGTAGCAATCATTGTAACCCGTGGCACGGATGCACTGCCGGCTTTCCAAGAGTGCTCACTCGCCGTAGCCCCAGAGGGAGCAGTGTCATGCCAAGTGAGTACAGTTGGGCTTCTCCACTGACAAATTTGGGAATAATATACAGACAACTCCCAGGTTGCTTTTGTTACTCTTTTAAAATGGAAGTGGTATGGGCAGTCTTACTATGTGTGGAAGAAAACCTCTTCTGAGGATCCCTGTGGAACAGGTTGGTTTGAAATGTGTGGGAAGGAATGAAATGCAACCAAAACTGGACAGTTTTCTGTGCATGCCATAATAGCTGTTTACCTGTCTGTTGTTCATTCCCCATGATCATGGCAGCAACTTGGATGAAACCAACTCACTGTGTGAGTTAAAGGAGGGACTTGTCTGAATAACTTCTCACCAGTGGGAGCTGTGGTTGTGTGGGCTGATTCTCAGAGGGCAAAACTGGCTGGCTTCTGGTACAGCCCCTTTGGGCCAATTTTGTTGGCCTTTAAGGAGAAAAAAAAAGGACTTTTTTGGTGTGTTGCTGAAAACATAGCACTGTCAATCTTGCTCTGCAAGGCTAGAGAAAGGAAGGAAAGGTTTACAGGTCAGGAATGCACATGCAATAGGCTGAAAAACTGGGAATTGTACTCCTAGGTCCCTGCACTGCTACGTCTGTCAGGGAAAAATCTTAACTAAGGAATTACTTCTGTATCAGAAACAACAGAGCTGGGCTTCCATTTTGTTTGTATTAGAAATAACTTGCTTTTTTTTTTTTTTACTATTATCCTTCAAATGCTTTACTTGAAAGTACTAAATTAAAATTTACAGAGGCATGCAGTCTGTTAACAACTGCTAACATCCATGTCTGGTTAGTGAGACCATCAATCCATTTGGACTTTGAGATCCAGTAACCTAGATCCAGTAAGATGCATGTGCATGGTCTGCTGCCTCCCTTTTTCACCCTCACTGGAGCTACTTGTGCTCCTGTTAAGGCATTAGATCTTACAGCATCTTCTTTATTTTGAGCCTCCTCTTTATTTTCAGTACTTTGTTCCATAGTATACATTAGGTGTATGTTAACATAGAATATTTGCATTCTGGTAGTAATTTGTGTTCTTTTTTTTGTATTTTGGTGTACTTTTACCCACCCTGAGCACTCAGAGCTCAAGTTTCAATGTGTTATTTGTTGATTTTTGTTCACTCCAGGCTTTTCCCTCCACCCACTCACTTCCTCTCACAAATGTTTCCTCATTTCACCACATTTTCACACCCATTTCTAGCACAGGGTTGCCTCCCACTGCGGGCAGGCTCAGCACTTCATCTAGCATTCACCTCTGCGGGAGATGGGCGACAGATCCAGGTGTGAGGGGAGGAGAAGAGGGAGGAGAAGGTGCTTGCCCATATCAGGGGAAAGGTGCAGTGGCAGGGAGAGGAGGTCTGGGTGCAGGTGTATTTTTGGGCAGCAGGACCAAAGACATGTAAGTGGGGTAGGTGAATGAGTGGAGGGAGTGAAGGTAGAGAGTGCAGCTGGTTTTATGTTATGCTTATGATGGGGCACAGCACAACCTCTGCATGTGCTGGGAGACAGCTGGGCACGCTGGGCTGGGTCCTCTGAGGTTTGAGGACGGTGCATCTCCAGACCACAATGCAGCCAGGCCAGAGGCCCTCAGCAAAGCACAGGCAGCTGAGGTAGCTCCAAGTTTTAATGTGCAATTTTGTTCTATCTCCCTTTTATTTTTAACAAAACGTTTCTTACCTCCCCTTGGACAGCACCAGTTTCTTAACCACACAGAGTGCATCTGGCAGCTTACAACCTGTTAAAAAGAGGAAAAAATACCACAATGAAAATAACATGTCTGTAGTTTTAAATTAGGTAAGGGCTAAAATTAGTAGGAGCAGGCCTGTCTGTGGCTGTGCAAACCAGCAGAGAATTAACATTCATCTGATGCTGAGCAAGGCAAGCAGAGGTTTGCAGCTCACACTTCCTTCGCCTTGTCCAAGTCCTGTCCTTGCAGCTTCACTTCCCGCAGGGCTCAGTCACCAGTTAGCAGAAAGCTGTGCAGATACCACTGACCTTGTGCCAATACTGAGTGCTACTTTCAGCACTGTGAAGTGTTAGCAACAGCCAGAGAATTTTTACCACACTCCTTTCATTTCTTTGCTCAGCTGCTGTGAGTGCAGCTCTGGATGCATCATGCTAGGGTCACTTGTTGTCAGAGCCCTGGATGAGGCCTGAGTCCCATGCTGGGGCCCGGATCCACCCACCATTTCCTCGGTGAGATAGCAGCCCCCAAGACACTTGTTTCCTCTTCCCAGCTGTGGTTTACTTTCCTTTTCTGTAATTGTGTTTCTGTTAACAGGACTGCAGTAAAAACTGGTTGCTGAATTATTCACCTCACTAGAATAACTCTCGGGTGGTTTGGTTCTTCACAGACTATTTTTCATCTCACATCCTGGCGTTGTTTTCATTCGCAGCATGACCCATGCAAACAGGTTTATTTGTGCAAGTTAAAGTGTGCAATAGATTGGTGGGGTGATGTGTTTGAGGGAGGGAGAACAGCAAGAGCCTTCATCTCTCCCCCCTCTTCCCTGGGAACTGCCATGCTAGGCTCTGTGCCCACTGCCAGAGTCAAACTCCTGGGAGGGAATGTTCTTCCACCCTTAGCATATCCAGAGGAATCAGAGGTCACTTGGAATCAAAGCTAAACAATGCCTTAGTGCAGCTTTGAAAAGTTTACTCAAAAGGCTGGAGTTGCTCCAGTGCGGTTAAACTGGTGACCTCCCTCCCATAACAGCACCAGAGATGGCTCTGGTCAGGCTGTCAGTGGCAGGGGTGGCTGCAGAGCTTCACCCTGGGTGGCAGAGCTGGATTCACACTCCTTGCACCATTCTCCCAACCAGAGCATGCAGGGTGCAAAACCAGGGAGGGCTGGACTGTGCCAGGCACGTTGCTGCCCAGAAGCCTCTGGCAGGGGTTACACTAGAGGCTTGTGAGGTGTCCAGGGTGCTTCAGGCAAGGGGCAGGGACCATCCCCAAATGGAAAAGCCACAGAAGATCTGGACTTGGCTTGTTTCCTTGCGTTGTGCCTCCTCTGAACTATCCCATGGAGGGACAACTGGAGGCTGTCTCTGCAGGCCTCATCCAGCAGCATGCTCCCGGCAGTGAACAGCTGCTGGCATCAGGGCAGTTACATGATGGATGATTTATGTTCCACCAACTCAGTGTCTTGCCAGAGACACAGGGACAGAGTGTGTGATGGGGAGTATCTCTGTGGTCTGCAAGGTGTAGGGATGATTTGGGCTTCCATGGTGGTTGGTCTGAATCAGTCAACAAAACTTATAGGTGAAAAATAGGAGTCCAATTCCCAGCACTCTTCTGGCATTCCTAGAACTGCAGAGAGCAGGTGCTCCTGCCTGTGAATCCTAACGCTCACTGAAGGAATTGCTGATGTCCAGACACCATCTTCTGTGCTTTAATGGGTCTGTCAAACATCCTGCTTACCTTGAAGCACTAAAAAATATTTACTGTACATGTTAGTGTTCTCTGTTCAGTGCACTCTGAGTATCACAGATATCACTGTCAATGGCCTACAGCAATCCATCAAATGTGAATGAAGATGCCACTCCCATCTCTAAGGACTAGGACCACGTTTCTTTCCCAGGATTACTGCCTTGAAAGGAGATGGTTTTAGGAGTGCCTCCAAGTTGCAAATCTTATACCAGGACTTCTTGTGACGAGAATCCACAGCTGATACATCCTGGTTACTGGTATTACCATAATTGCATTTATAAGCAAAACCTGCTTTAGCTCACTTGCACCCGTTTTAGGTCTGCTGCTACCCCCCTGTATGCCTGGACATAACAATGAATCACAACACCTCTAAAATACATTTATGCATTGGGGTATGAAAGCACCCAGGACCTGTAGCTGCTGTTCATACAAAAAAAAATGGTCTTTTAAAACTTGTTAAGGTTCTGTTTGGTCTGTCATTTTTTTCTTAAAAAATAAACTACCTGATGTGAGAAGCACTTGGTGGATGTACTCAGAACTCTTGTTTTGTGGGAAAAGGCCACCTGTATGGTGACTGTGCCACCCCACTTGGTTTTGCACAGGGCTCCCAGGAGATCACATAGCTGGCACAGGAACAGTAAATTCTTCCCCCTGCAGACTCCTGCAGATGCCAGTCAGTTTGAGGAAGCAAGAAAGAGGAGCAGAGGCCCAGAAGGACAATACTATGTTCAAGTGAGCACGTAGAAAAGGCCTGATCCTGATAAGCTTGAGTGCTCGCTGAGCCCACTGGCAGGCTGGAGCACTTATCCTTAGCCCTTGGAGAGGACTATCTGATCCAAGGCCACCAAACAGATCATTCCCTATCAGCACATTGCCCGGTGCTGCATGGCTTTGGAGTTGTTCCTGGGTAGTTTTCATAGAGCTGAATACAGTTATTTGCATGTTGCACAGTGTTTGGGCTTTTCCTCTTCCTCTTAGCTCTGTTGGGCACTGCTGTACAAGTGTCTGCGAGGGAAGTTGTGTTCTCAGTCAGTGCCCAAATTGGTGTAACTTCCCCTGGACAGCGGCTCCCAGAACTGCAACCCTGTCTGCACCAGCCCTGCTGGGGAAGGGGAAGAGCAGAGTCTGCTCTGCACGGGGACTTTGGTGAGAAACTTCCCCTATATTTGTTCTCCTCCTCTGGTTCCTCATGCATGAGATGATCCGAGTCCCCATGTCCCCATCAGGTGACATTCACCAGCTGGGGTTTCTGCAACAGGGGATGCTCAAGTCTACTCGAGAGGAGCCGTGGGCTTCCTGTGAAATCCCCTGTGGAATAATAACACACACCCCATCCACATTAGTACCCATGTGCCCAGCATGCTGCAGCCTCTCATCAGCCCTGCTGCTGGAGGAGCTTTGGGGAGGCAGTTGGAGATGTCCTTGCTTCTGGGGGAAACCAGATCAATCCCCTGCTGGCCCTGCTTGCTGGGGTTCAGCACAAGGAGCAGATCCCCTTTCACTCCCCTCTGCTGGGAGCTGCACCACCTGCTCAGGTGTGCAGAGACACAGGAGGGAGTTGAGCCATGTTTCTGCCCCCAGTGCCCTGCCTGCAGCCAGGGCAGAGCCCCCCAAGCCTTGGTCCAAAGGTGGGTGGTGGTAGTTCACACCCAGCTCAGACCCACCAACTTGCCAAGCTGGTCTTTCTCCAAAGTTGCTCTGTATCTGCTTTACCCTCTTCTGCAGTATGGAGCCCAGACCAGCATTCAGGCTTTGCCGTGTTCCCTTAAGGTTTGACCTACTCACTGTATGTCAGGCAGTTGCGGTGTGTTCTAAATATTTCTTTAGATCATCTTTCTCATAGTGCGCTGAATAGTTTCTGAGCTGGAAGAGCAGGCAGAGCATTGGCCTGGGAACAAATTAAGCTACCCCCTCTTGGTATGTTTTTACTTTGTTTTGTTTTCTTTCCTGCACTATTTTGTTGGGCTCCAGTACTACTGCGAATTTCACTGACATCAGTAAAACACTGACAATTTCCCCAGTGGATCTCAGCAGGATCAGAACTCTTGGAGATGAAAGCATATCCCATGTGTGAAAGACATATTTTCAGAGGTCACTGAAATTCAGTCCCTTGTCCCAGAGCCTCATTTTGCCCTAGACACTAATATTGCAAGTGCAGTAGGTGAATTTAGGTTCCAGCCCCATGAGAAGATACACTAGTTAATACAGAGAATGTTAGAAATTGTCCTTCCTCTCTCTGATGTCATTTTTATCCCTTGAGTGTAGAGAGATTAAAAGATAGTTGATGAACATACTAAACATTCATTACATTTCTCTTCCAGTATCCAGCTGACCTCAAATCTAGAATGAAATGAATTTGCATTTGTTTCTAAAAGTATCTTATTTTGTGAATCAAAATGTCAACACATTTGAAAGTGGTCCCACATGAGACATTTGTATCTCCTGGAGTTTAAATTGCTGGATCAATGTCCCATTAATACTAAGGGTGTCTAAAGGACAAATTCTCTGCCTACTGCAGTGAAAATTTACCCCGAGGTATGACATTTCACCTGCCACTAAGTATAAGATTGTTGCATATAATGGACCGGAATAGCAAGATTTGCACATGCCGGTAACAAAAATGGGTGAGCAGCAGATCCCATTACAGAAACCTTCCTTTTTTTTTTTTTTTTTTTTTTTTTTTTACTTATCCTTTTTCAGACATTAGAACTTGCATGGTCTTTGCATCTTATATTACTTCACTATTCAGAAGCCCATGCCTGAATTTGAGCAAAGTTTAGACATGCAACATATGACTGGATAAAAAGAACCCCAAAAAGCTTCCACTCAAAAGGGTGCAAGGAAATGAGAGCACCAGAGTACATCCAAGGTCTTGTGGCACAAAGTCTGGCTCCAGCTTCATCAGCTCCTGCACTGGAGCACAGGGCTATGAGCCCCATCACATGCTCTCCTGGTGGCAGCTCTACTGATGGACAGGGCTTTGCCAGATCTTGTCCCTGCGCTCAGCATAGCTCTGTCCTGAGGGAGCAGAGGACACTTGGCAAGTCTCAACCCCCTCCCTCCTCCTCAAATGAAATGTGGAGACAACTGGACTGAGCTGTTGGCAAATTAAAGCACTGCAAATAATCTGAACCCAGGGTCTCAGTGAAGCTGAGCCTGAGGCGAGGCATGTTTACCCGAGGAAGTGCCAACATAGCCCAGGAGAACATACCATAAAATTGCACCATACCGTCCCTCCCTTGCGCTGTCACGGAAACCAGATGCCAGGATGGAAAAGCACCAGGACATGAATAAAAAAGCTTCAAGTGCCAGAGAGCCTTGCTCAGCCCTACCTTCTGCTGCAGGCCATCTATGTTTCCCAGCATTCCCTGGTCTCCTGCCAATTCCCATCAACAGCTGTGGTTTGTGGTTGTAATGCTCAGCATTTGTCTCTTCTTTCTCCTAGCAGACCTGCCCAAAAGCTGGATGTGCAGCATGTAGCAGTTCAAGTGTCCCAGGACTCCCAGGACTGGCCTCTAAGCATAAAAAAAAATAAAAAAATAAAAAAAATCCTTCTTTACTCCTTTATCTTCTCCAAGGCCTGAGACATTGCAAATGTGGATTTGTAAGGCTTCTGAGCCCTTCTGATTGCATTTGTGAGGAAAGGTTACATAACGCAGTGCTTTATAATATGTCATTTTCTTTCTTTTAAAGAACAAGAAAGTGCCAGCAGTAAATCTAAACCTGGATTGCCAGCCCAGAAGCAGCCTGCTTACTGCATTTAGCAAATGAAATGTTCTTCACTCCACCATGCTTATTACCAGTTTCTGTGTCAATGTATTGCTGTTGAGGCTTCAGCTTGGGTAGGAGCAGCTCCAAGATGTTAGCAAGTGTCTGTTAGGAATCCCACTCCCTGTTTCAGGAGGCCCCAGAAGTTCATTAGATGTTTAATAGCTTCCAGTCACTGCTGTGCTGGATGGACCTGAACTGGTGACCGAGGGGGGAAAGGTCCTCTCACACATTTACAAACCCTGAGGCATCTGTTCCCCAGACACAAATTTGTCTAATTCCCCTAAACCACTGATGATCGGCCCTGAAATGATACTCCCATTCCCTTAGGAAATCCCTTGGGTTGATATCAAGTAGATAGTTATTTTTGGATTCTTTCCCAGAGAAAGTGCACTGTATTGCTCTGAACCCTACACACCAAATAAATACTTCATCCTACTGTAGTAAAGGTCCAAAAAGTTTTATTAAAGGGAAACAGATTATTAATAATTAAGGGTAGTTCACTGTATTGGTTTTGAGCCAAGTAAAGCTAATAGATTTTTTTTATAGCAGAGATAAAAGTGTAGAATATTAAGACTGAATTGATTGCAGCATTTAATGCAACATAAAGTCAATTAATGAATTTCAAGGGTTAACTCTGCATTAAAGTATATCATGAAGCTCACAAGCAATGTATTAAGCATTTTTAAAGATTAGCAAAAGCAAACAAACACAAAAATAAAAAAAAACCCACCCTTTTTGATTAGTAAATGCCTGTATTTTTTTCTTCCTGAGGGAGAAGCTTATATGACCATTATTTTTACTTCTTTTACCCTAAAGCTCTGGGTGCTTATATGTATGTGTGTGTCCCTTACCCTCTTTCGGAATAATAAAGCTTTTACATGAAGGTGATCAGTGACTAATTCTAACAAAATTCTCCTACAGCTGCCTGAGATATTCTCATGGCAGGGATAGACAGTAGTGTAGACGGAACAGTATTTGACAAATGCTTTTGTAAGAAAGGCTCTAAATGAGGAGAGTTCTAAACAGCTACGTGTTTGGACCACCTCATGTTGTTTATTGTCTACCCAATTACAGTTTCTTAATTTAAAAGTATATTTTCTATTTCTCTGCAGTAACAGAAGAACATGACACAAAAGAGAAAACAGAATCACTGGGTGATTAGCTGACTAGTGAGGATGAGGAAGGTTTTAAAACATTCTGCACTGAACAATTTAAATGTTTATTGCAGAATAAAGCTGCAGCCATTCCTTCTCACTGACAGACATTATATTGTAATGTTGTCCCTTTGCAGCCTTTCCCAAACAATCCACTTCTTCTGAAACCTTTGTCCAAATCCCTGTAGTCCTCCAAGACACGAGGTCTTTTTCTGAACCGTGGTCTCCTACTCTCTGCCTTGTTCTTTAGTAGCTATTTAGTCTTCCAATGGGCACACATACCCCTCTTTGCCATCTGGCCACAATGAAGTCCTGAGTGTAGCCCCCTCTGCACTAAACCCAAGCTTGTCACACTCAGCTGCAAAACCTTTCACAAGCTCAGGGGCAGAGTCTGTCATCCGAGCAGCAGCATGTTGTGCCTTAGGACAGAAGTGACCCCATTAAAACCATTTAGATGCATGCACACTTATGACTGGCTCACTGCCCTTATGCCTCTCCTTGCTCTCACATGGTTCCCCAGGACATCTCACATTCCTGCTTAGGCTAGGTAATTTTTGAGCAAACCACAGAAATGTTGTATTCTCAAAATCTGCCCCTATCAGCCTTTTAAAGTAAAATTCAACTGATAAACAATTAAGATTAAAATAATGGCAACATAATGGGAGTATGAAGGAGCAGGTACTATTCATCTTTTCTTAGAAGAGAAGAAAATATAATTGAAAAACAGAGTCCTGTGAACAGTGTAACTAATGAATTGTAATTTTCTCCTGATTTGCATTCTGTGTGCCCTGCATTTCCCACTGGATCTTTCTCAGTGTGAAACTTCTGGGCTCCTCCCTGTTTCCAGCTCCCCTGTTCTCTGCTACGTTCCCAGTGCTTCCACTGCAGTTCCCCCAGTCTCTCTCTTACATCTTGCCAGCCAGGCAGGAGATGACCCAAGCAGATTGACTGGGCAGTACACATGCTGTTGAGTGTACAGCACCATAACCCAAATTTCCAGGGCACTGTAGGATGTGTGTCCTGGGACAGAAAGAATGGCTATCTGTCAGAGGCCAAGGGCTCACAGGCAAGCTAGAAACCAACTCCAAGTGATCAGCCTCACTGTGTAACACATAGTAGAGACACTGTGCTGCTCCCACTTTTGTTCCCAAGTTTGTTGATTTAGGACTAGCTGGGTGCTAGAAAGCCCATGTATACAGTAGATCTCAGCATCTGTGTTTTCCTCCCATCTATGACTTAGTCTGCAAGGTGCTTGGAGCAGCAATTGCACCAGTGGTTTTTTAAGACATTGTACAAATATTTCCAACTTAGCTTTTTGCATATGAAATTACTGAAGTTTAATGGTATCAGTTTAGGCACTTAGAAGTTGTCAGAATGGGAGGTACCGGTACCAGGCTTTGTAGCCTTCTTGCTTAACGTCATACGAGAAGTCTGAGGTCAGAAATATGGTCTAAGCTTCAGAGTTGCAGCCTAGCACCTCACAAGAGAAGACTATTTTGCTCCTTTCTCTTTTTTAGCTCATTCACTGCCAGAGACAGGAATAATTTACAATCAGGAGAATATGAGCATGTATTTAAAAAGTCCCTCTGGTTTGTGATGCAATCCTGCAGAGGCGGTGTGGTCATGGGGAAAAGCTGTCTAGTCTGATCATTAACATAATAGGCACCTAAGCTGTGACTCCAGGAACCCAGATGTCTCAGATGGGACTGGATCCAGATTGGTATAAACAGGCACCAAATGTTTTCCAGCTCATGCACGAGGTTTATCAGCTGAACATAAAAAATATTATCTTTTAATCAATTGGGAAAACTCAGAATAAGTCGAAGCAATTACAATGTGCAATACCAGCTTTACTCTCTTTTCTTGCTAACTGAATATTAAACAGCTGTATCTGGTACTAGATTTAGCCCTAGGTGCCATATTCCTGCTCAGGAAAAAGGAAGAGAAAGAAGTCTGGTGTGCAGTGTTACAGTTGCTCAGCAGAGGAAGTGTTTAAGTGCCTGCCTAAATGCTTTGTTTCATGGAGCGTTCATCTGCACTCAG
The DNA here is from genome assembly GCF_049639895.1 of Pseudopodoces humilis. Lineage (NCBI taxonomy): Eukaryota > Metazoa > Chordata > Aves > Passeriformes > Paridae > Pseudopodoces > Pseudopodoces humilis. The sequence continues at coordinate 9,060,469 of NC_142200.1, forward strand.
TCTGTCTCTCACAGATTAGAGCACGGGAAAGTCCTGGCTTCCCATTTCCTCTGCTAACAAACTTCCTTGCAGCTAGAGGGACTTGTGCTTGTGGGACCAGTAAGGACTCTATTTCTGTCCCTCAAGCTACCCAGGCATCTTAAAATGATTGTGGTCAAAGATTCTGCTTCATAACCCAAATGTGCCTACCATGAGAGTGATGAGTGACTGGGAATTTCTTATCCCACAGAAAAAGAGTGCTACCTAACCACTTCATATGAGGTCATGGGAGAACCTACAAGAAAATGTATATACTGATAAAGAAAAGGTTCCTTCAAAGTTCTTTACATTCAGCAATTTGACACACTAAAATGATTTTAATGTCTGCTGCTCTTTGGAGAATATTGATGGAATTGCAAGAAGGCAGCAGTATAAAGGGATACAACACATGATTGCATCAAAACAGTGTAATTTTGAAGAGTTAGATGTAGCTGGTGAGCTAATAACTAAATCATAGTCTATTTTTTCTCTCATTATTCAGTAGCCTTGTACTCAATATCACTTAGATCACACACAAAGATAAATTTGGTTTATAGAAGTTCAACTGAATGCTGCAGAACCAGTTGAAGTTTTGATTGACTAAATTGAATTCTAGTTTTCAGATGGGACCAGTCAGGTCCTTTCAAACTGAACTAGTGGTGTAACAGCAGAATAGTGGCAGCAGTGACACTGCAGTCCTGTGAGGTGCTGAGCACCCTTAGTTCATGGTTGTGCCACTGGAGCTCAAGGAACACATCCCATGGGATGCAGCCTGAGATGCTGTCCTTGCTTGTGTCTTGCCCAGAAGTGCCTAACACTGTTATTTTGTGAAGTCCATGTTTACTCACTGAGTTTTGAAATTGTCCCCTGAGACTGATACTCTGCAGAGCCCTTCCCTGAGCTGCTTTAAGTTACCTATTTCCCCAACAGAAGATTGTAACTTCTCTGTGATGTGAAGAGGAAACTAAGAACAGCTGTAGCAAAGGAAACAGCTGAGGCAAAGTGAAGTGGTCTCTTGACAATGTCCGTTGGTAATATCTAGACACAGACCAAAAATCCCTTACAGCCAAAAGCTCTTCTAAGGGCTTCTAATAACAAATGAATTAAGCACTTTGGGGAAAAATAAAAAAAAAACCAAAAACACTCACCAATAAACAAAAAACCCTGCAATGATTACATCATGACAAAGGATGTGATCAAAGTAAAATGCCAGTCTCATGCTCCTGAGGTGGGGAGAAATTTCAATTAAATCAATGAATATTTGTTTCCATCAGGGCAGCACAACTGTGTTTGGTCAAAAACACCCAGATCAAACCAAAACAAAAAGCTGGGTTCTCTTCCAGAGAGTCATGAGGTAGTCTAGCTCTCTGGGACATTGTCTTCCCTACTCTCTGAAACATTGATTCTGTCCATTAACTGGAATATTATTATGCTGCTGACTTGAAAAATTCTGTGGGGAAGAGAAGAGAAAGAAAATAAAATGTTTCTGAGAAAGTTCCAGTTCAGATATATATTTTATTTCATCCTGTGGTCCTGGTGGTTTACTTTGTTTAATAAACTGGCTTGACTGGGGCTAATGAGAGGTCAAGTGAAACTCCGCCACCCTACATCACTGGATTTGCAGCCTCCTCTGACTTGGTGAAGTCCTTACTTAAAGGCACTGACTGCTACTCAGAGTGAATAAATACAGTTGCATTTAGGAGTTTTGCTGGAGAAAGGTGCCTCTCATATGAGCAAGGGTGATGGCCCAGCACCAGCTGAGGTGATCACAGCTTTTCCACTACACTAAACACAAACATGTGCATCTGGGGCTTTTCCTCCACTGAGTGCCATAAGTTCAGAAGCACAGACTGTTCCATGACCTCCTAAACTTGGTAGTGCTGGATTATCTCAGTTGCTTAGCAGGCCTCTTCCCTTGCCAGTTTGCTACCAGAGTAGGTTCACCACTGCAACTACTCAAGGTACCTGTCAGTGGAATGACCTCCGTGTGGTGATCACTGAAGAAATTCTATATTTCACGAACTTTTATAAGCAGTTTAAAAATCTCAGAGTCTAATACTGTGTTCTGTTCTATTCTGTAGCAGGTCTACTAGTCTAATTTATCTTTCTATTTTCCAGTAGAGATAAAACATGATTAAAATAGCTGCAGTTCCTCTTTCCACCTTCCTCTGTGCTTACTGGTCTGTAATCTTCTAATGCAGGCTTAACACCTGACATTTTCTCTTTTTTCCTCCTTTTTCTTCCCTGTCTCATGTAGGTGAGGTGTATTTTTGAGGTAAGGAAGCAAAATGTGAAAAAAAAAAGGAGCTTTTTTTGGTAAAATCTCCATTATTCTTGATCACAGTCCAACTGACATGGCACTGAACCCCACTGTGTTATTGGACTTGAAGTGTTCATTAATTGAGAGTGTGCTGTGTGTTTTAGGTGAGGATCCCCACACAAAAAGGCCATGCTGATTGTAGGGATCAACTGCATCACAACATGAGCAAACTCAGAAATAATCTTGGACTTTGTAATGGCAGAAGAGATGACTGATGCAATTAGTCATGTGAAGTGACTGGGGCATAGCATGAGGAGATGACAGGATTTCACCAGGCCTGTCAGGGTAAAAAGATTGAACTCCAGAAGCATCTCAGTTTTCCCAGTTGCCACCTAAATATCAAAACGACCTTTTTTGGTGGAGAGGGGGAAGGCATTCTGAGATTGTGAGTACCCATCTCCATACAAGTAAAAAACATCGTAACTGTTTGGCATGACAATATCTACAAGCGCTTCAGGGATCCTTCTGAGCATCCAGTGATTTGACCTTGGGTTTTTGTTTTGTCTGCCCTTCTGGAAATTTATATAGATTGTTCATATTTTGTTACAACCGTTTATATTCTGAAGAGTGACATTCATATCAGAGGATTTGTACTATCTAAATGAAAGCCCTAGAGGACTCTGTGGTATAAATGTGACAGTCTCTGCATTCCCTCGTCTACTACTGTGATACTTGAGAATGTGGGGAAATCTGGGCAGGGGAGGGCAAAACCTGATATTAGTTTTATCTGAACTGAAAGGTGCTATGAACCACAACAGTGTAACAAGGGAGCCCTGCAAAGCTGCCTTTCTTCCATTATTGATGTTTTCCATATGAAATTTCATCTCTTTAACCATTTCTTTAAAAGAATAATGTTTAGCCATAGGATGTTTACTTTCTATTTTTCTATTTTCGTCCATATAATGGAAGAGCTATTGCTGTACTCCCCCCCAGAACAAACAAGACTGCTGTCAGTGGTCAGGGCACTCTATTGTCCCTGCTGAGTTCACATGGCTCAGGGTGATGGTCACTTCTTTTTCCCTTTGGACTCTCTCCCCTAGGCTACCATTAAGTTGAAAAGCAACCCAAGTATCCCAACAGTACATGGCACCTAAGGGCAGCTTTGCTTCTGTGGCTTTATTTATCCATCTGGCCATCCATATATAAAATAAAGTAACCTTTTGTCACTGGTGTATACACACATGTATGCAACACAAATACATACATTGGAGCTTATTAATCTTTTCTTGATAAAAATGCTCTGACCTTTTTTCTTTCCTGTCAGATGTAACTACCTGGCACCAACACTCCTACTAACAAAATGAACCTCGGGCATTTAGCAGTATAGGAACAGCTATGTTCTGTTGCCACTCTTCTATTCTATGAAACTAACTTACAGATATAATCTTTAATTCTGTTTTATTGTTGTTGTTTTGGGGAGTTGTTTTTTTGGAGAGAGTTTTAATATTTATTTCAGTGGTAGCCTGGTAAAACAATTTTGCATTCAGAAGAAGCAATTAAGAAATTAAAAGTGAAGGCAGAACTAACAGAAAAATTGCTAGGTTTTTTAGTCATACAGCATTTTCCACAGTGTTCAATAATTTTTTATGCTTCAATTATTATGTGGGATGTGGATGTCTTAGTGTGCAGCTGTTGTTAAAGCATCAGTGATGCTCAGCGTCTGGGCATTCTTGTACTTCTGAAAGATGTGAGATCCAAATCAAAGGATCTTACAATCTTACAATTTTGGAGAACCCTAAAGAGTATATATTATTATAAACCTGCTCATGGTTTCCATAGGAAATTTTCTTTGTCTAATCCCATCCTGCCAGGCCCTGAGTGCTTTATAATGTTATGAGCAAAAACTGTTCATCTCTGAGGTTGGTTGTGTGTAGTTCTTTAGTTCTGTGTAGCAAAACAGAGTTCTGTAGTACGACAGGTGAGACTCCCCAGTTTCTATTAAGCCCAAATGATAACAAGTCCAACATTAACTCAGAGCACAATCCTGCTTGCCTTGAATTCAGTTCAGTGAGACCTGGATCACCTCCTGCCTGGCACACAGACTTTTAAAACTCTGTGGACTTTATAGAAGATGAGGATGTGGTAATCACCTTTTTCATCTCAGGAAGGAGTGTGCATCGATTCACACCTCAAAATTTGTATTCACTGCAAAAAAAAGAAGTGAAAAGCCATGTCAAGCATTTGTTCAGCCACTTACACAAATCACACGCAGGCAGAACTGGAACTTCTGCCATTCTGCTGAAGGTGCTTCTGTGAAAATCTTTTTTCATACCTTCTTTGACATCTCCTCTGTTTGCTCCAGTCTGTATAAACCTCTCAGAGTCTCCAGAGCTTGCCTGAGCACTCCCCTTTCCCTGCTTAGGTGAAGATAATGGGCAGGTATGTGGTGTGCACCAGCCCTGGTCTTGCCTGACTGCTACCCAAGGACCAAAACTCAAGTGTGGTGATTTCCTTTGAGTTCACCAAACAGGTTTTGCAGCTGAACTATACTCACAAATGGCTTCCTTCATATCCCAGGATACTCTTTCACCTAGAATATTTTCAAGTTATTATAGTCAATCCATATATCTTGAATCCTAACAAGTTAAAGACAAACTAAGTTTATCAGATTAAGTCAACATATATGTAGGTATGAAAATAAAAAGAGAAATAGATTGATATATAAATAAATCTCTGAGGTATTTTCCATTTTTGTGCTTTCTTGGTGGGCTTGGGGGCACCTGATATTCCCTAATATTTGCCAGTTAACAAACCGCTATCAGGCTTCTGAAGAGAAGCTAGTAGAAGTGGTTGGACTTTGAGGTGCTTGGTTTATCTCTTTCAGATTGAGAAATATCCTTTGATTACAGCTGTACTGATAATGTTTCACTATTCGAGGGTGCAAGTTTTCTCCTGGCAGTGTCCATACACTACTGCCTGGCTGTCCAGCTCGGTCTCTGAACCACTCCCTGTGCAGCCTCACCGAACATGCTGCAAACTTCCCTTGGTGTCAGAACAGCTCGGTGTGAAGGCCAGGTGAGACTTCATGGCAAAATTTAGAAAAGCATTGTCTAGATTCCAGGTTACATTAAAAAAAACCAAACAAACAAAAAACAAACAAAAAAACTAAGGCAAAACAAAAACAGCAGAACTTTTAATTTTTTCTTTCTAAGTAGGTCTGTGTGGAGTTTCACTAAAGCAGCAAGCTCTAAAACAAAGTATTTGTGCATTCCTTCTGCTGTGGCAAATTTATCCACAGAAGGAGAAGCAGTTCAGAGTGTGCATTGTCCCTGTGTGAGGATACCAAAATCCAGGGTATGATATGGAATGTGAAACCTTCATTAAATCAGAGAATCACAGAATATGTTGAGTTGGAAGAGACCCGCAAGGAAGATTGAGTCCAAATCCTGGCCCTGCACAGAAAGCACATAATTAAGGCCATGGGATGTTCTTAAAATATGTTTTTGTGTTTAGAGTAATTTAGAATAATTTATGCTGGAGAAGACCTTTCAGATCATTGAGCCCTTCCATAAACCTGTAGCAAAGTCACCACTAAACCATGTTCCCAAGTGCCACATTTACATGTCTTTTAAACACCTCCAGTGATGGTGACTCCACTTTTATGGGTTTCCTGTTCCAGTGCTTGACAACCCTTTCTATAAGGACTTTTTTCCCCCCTAATATCCAATCTAAACCTTCTCTGATGCAACCTGAGGCCACGTCTCTTGTCACTTGGGAGAAGATGATCCCACCTGGCTACACCCTCCTTTTAGGGAGCTGTAGAAAAACATAAAGGTCCAAAAACCATGAAGCTCCTTTTATCCAGGGTAAATAACCCCATAACCCAAAGTGGGTTTTTTTGGTGATTTTTAAACACATTTTGCTTGTCTTTTGTGTTTTTACAGAGAGGAAGGTGGAAAGCATTCCAGGATCAGCCTGAGCGCAATTGTACGGGGCTCTGGAAGTGCTCACTCACGGCTGGAACTTTCCACCTTTTCTTTCACTATTTCTTTATTTATTGATTTGTGCTTTGAGCCACACAGAAAGACATTTCTGAACGGCTTTAGGCCAGCAGCCTTGTTTCCCCCAGAGAAGAAGCACCCCATCTCCCTTCCAACCTGGCTTTGCCAGTTACAAACGCTTTAAACCCCTGAGCCAGGCCTTAAAAACCACCAGAAGCACCCAACCGGCTCAAAGTCCGATCAATGATGTTGATTGAGTGACGTTAATGAGCTGTTCCCGGGCGGCCGCGGGAAGCCCGCGGCCCCTTTAAGGGGTTGCCCCACTCACCGCCTCGCCCGCCCGCCTCTCTTTCACTCCCCCGCCCGTGCCCGAGACACTCGGAGTCGAAGCAGGTGCATGCGCAGTGCGCTGGCGGGCGGGCGCGCTTGCGCAGTCACCTGCTGCTGGCCGCCCCCCGGTACATCCGGGTCAGCGCACGCCCGCCCGCACGGCCGGTGCCCGCGGTGCTGTGCGGCCGCTCCCCCCCCCGCTCCCCCCTCCCCGCGCGCGCTCCCGCCGCCCGCGCGCGCTCCCGGCGCGCTCTCGCCACCCGCGCGCCGCTCCGTCGCTGCTCCGGCCGAGCGGGGGGGGCGGCGGCTTCGGCTCCGCTCCCCCTCCCCGTCCCGCTCCGGGTCCCCGTCCCGCATCGCCGCGCGCGGGGCGGCTCGGTGAGTGCCAGCGGCGCGGAGGGCGGGAAGGGCCGGGCGGGGCGCTCGCCGCTGCATCCCCCGCGTTCCCTCGGCGCCGGTGGCGCGACCCCCGCCCCGTTCCCGCGGGGCCCCCGTTCCCCGCCCGGCTCCAGCTGTTGCTCTCCCCGCTCCCCCAGCTCTTCGCAACTTCTCCCGTCCCGCCGCCGCTTTCCCCCGCACGCCGAGGAGGGGCCCCGGAACGTAGGGGGAAGCGGCGGCCGCTGCTCCCTCGCCGGGGGAACCACGCGGGGCACCGGCGACCGGCCGCCCTGCCCTGGGCTTCCCCGGCGGCTCCTTCCCCCTGTCGCGGGCACAGGGTCTGGTTTGCGCCCGGTGCGAGTGCGGGCGGCTCCCCGGGATGCAGGTAGTGCCACGGGATGCGGGATGGAGTGACAGTGTTAATGGATAACGGGAGCGGCGGGAGGGGGAGAGCTCTGGAAGGGACATCTGCAGTCTTTCGGAGTGTGGCTGAACATGCAGCGGGTTAAGCGGAATGCAGGGATCGTTGCAAATTTGTCATGGTTAGGGTGTATCCTGCAGGTTTGTGTGCAGCGCTGTGATGCTGGGGATGTAATTCCAGGTGAGGTTAAGGTGAATTTGGAGTCCGTAGCAGGACAGTGTTGTTTCTAACCTGTTCATTATATAGCAGATAAAATCGAATTTTAATTGCATTATAATTTTCTTCTACGTAATTTGAGAATAAGGACGCCTGCGACTTAATTTTTTGTTACTTTTAAAAATGTTGTCATATCTCACTTGATAAAAAAATACAGGAAGTTTCTTCACAGACACATTTGAGACCCCAAAGAAATCAAGAGACTGTGTGTTATGAAGGTTCTTGAAGTTTTTTTTTCCTTTATGTGTTCCATGGCATCAGCATCCTGGATCCAAATGTCAGCAACAGGGTGACAGCTGTCATGCTGCTGTGATAGTGGAGTCTTACTAACATTTAAAATCTGTCATTCTGAATTTCTGGTAACATAATATGGAAATACAAGTGTACATTAACATGAATGTTAATCCTCAAACCAGTAAAACATTTTCTAGATTGATCTGATAATCTGGGTTCTTCCTTTCTACTGTTTCTTGTGGTAAAAATTGCAAAGTCTCTTTTGCTCAAATTCTTTCCCCCCTCATTGACACAGAAACTTCTTTCTTTGTGCTCTGACTGCTTGGACATTAAATACAACTTTCAGTTAATCAGCATTTTCTCTTGTAGGTTGTGGCAAGTTTGGGTGTTGGACAGTAAATAGCTGGAGATCACTGTTGTCAAGGTTGGAACATGGATTCAAACTTAAAAGGTTCCCCCTGATAAATATCTTTGTTTAGCAAGTTGTGTTGTTTCGCAGAATGTATCTTTGGTTCTGTGTGGCAAGCTTAATAGCAAAGTCCTAAACCACATGAATAAGATACTGCTGTTACATGAAGTTGGATTGTTTCTTGCCTGGCATACAGAGAGTATTCTATTGTTGAAACAGAAGCTTTGAGTAGGAGAGAAGATAGCTTTTTATCCCAGTCAGACTGTCAGATTTGTTATTGCATATATTAGCTGTCTGAGAGCAGGGGCTGTGGAAAGAAGTGATCCCAGGATCTGTTTTAAAATATCCCCGTCAAGAAGTGCCACAATTATATGAAAGTAAGGAATGAATTTGATCCCATCTGTTATACAACTTCCATTTGTCATCAGGTGCTCTAGATTTTCTTCCTTGTTTGCAGTTTAGCTGGGGCCACCTGAGGGGACAGATTATAGAAGAGTTTGTCTTCTGAAAGTCTCTGCCTCTTCCTGTGAAACCTTCCCTGCACTGGCTGTGGAAACCTGGTGTCAGCCAGTTCTCTTCTTGCATACAAAACCGTCCTGTCCCCTTATCTGGGTTTTGTGTTAGACTTAGTCTCTTGATAAAGAGAAAAAAGGAATATTTTTTTTTTGTGTCTATCAGTAGTTATATATATTTGCAAATAATTAATTGTTAAATTAATTGAATGCAATAGTTTAAAGACACTAATGGGGGCACCTTAAGGTGTCTGTCACCAGACCTCTAACAATGCTTACTAAACATTTGGAATTAATACTGTAAAGAGACAGAAGGATGGGGAATATTTGTATTGCAAACTACTGAATTATTGAGTAATACAGTAACAGAAATTGTCTCTGTCATTTGGAAAAGCATATGTAGGGGCCACTTTGGATTTCTGCAGCTGCTTTGGCATGGTAAACATAAATGCAGATTTTTTTTCCTCTCGCTGTGTATCTTGGAGAATACACAGCGAGAGGAAAAAAACAAACACCCTGCGGTCCCCTTTTTCTTGTTCCTGCCTGCCAGCTGGAGGCATAGATGGAACCAATGCATATCTTGATGTAGTGGAGACAGGCAAAATTAAAGCTTGTATGCAAGGAGTTGTATTTGTTTTTTTAAGCAGGTTTGTGTGTGGCTGTTGTAGTTCATTTGGTAGGTGGTTTTTAGGAAATGATGGCACTGGTGTAAGTCAAGGTTGTCACCTTTACCTGTCCTACCTAAAGGCTTATTCTCTTTATTATACCAGGAGTTTCTGTCATTGATGTAGATGGGCATAAGTTGAGAAGAATGACTCCTGTTCATTAAGATAATGTTAACTACCCTGAAGTACATTACAAATCAATTTTATGAGACACGTTCATCATAAAAATGTTTGAAAATACATCTTCAAAGCTGAAATATTTTGAATGTTGTCAAATTACATCTCATGGATTATCAGCTGTCAAGCAAATGTGCTACAGGCGAGGCATGCAGCTCATGTGAATATATGTGGATTCATCCACACAAGGCTGGAATGTCAGTGCCAACTCCTGTGCTTTAGAACCAGGATGCAGAGTTATCCTGGTAGTCATTTTGGTTCAACTGAGTCCCTCCAGACTGTCAACATGTCTTCAGAGGTGATGAGTCTGGGGGTATGAAGGTAACTCTGCTTGGACTGGAAAGAGTTAAGCACTGGGGACTCTGAAGCATTGGCACTGCTTACTAGCATGCATGAAATACATGCACCAGTTAGGCAGGGTAAAAAATTATTTCAAATAATTTTCCAGCTATTAATGTTGGCCACTTATATGTACCATTCGATGTCTTTTCTACTCCCATTTCTTTGCTTATATCAAGAGTATTTTTAAATAAATGGATGGTCCTCTTACACATCTCTTAAATTTTCATTTATTATTAATCTACAGGCATATAAACTTAGGAGTTTCAGTATTTTCTTCCTTGTGATTGTGGGAAATTTAACATCTTTACCCAGTGTAGGGAAATCTGCATTTCTCTTCATGTTTATGAAGACAGGGACTCTTTTGATTGCCTTTAATTTCAGGATCTCTTATAAAATCACCTCAGTTTCCCCCCATCTGTGATTCAGGAATGTTCTCTCGAGTGCCACAAGTTGACTGCTGCAGCTGGCAGAGTGTTTCCAAGTGTCTAAAATTTGCTGAGAGTAATAGGCTCTTACATAGGCGCTGTTTTACATTTGCAGTTCCAGTGCTTACTGGGGATACATGTATTTCAATCATAAACAGCAGAGCTTAACAGAAACCAACAGCAAACAATGAGCAGTTTTAGAATTGAGTAGGTAAAGCTGAAAGTATTTTTAGCTGCAGCACTTTCTCCTGTGTTCCCCATCCCCTCTGGTTTTAATTGCATTCTGCTTTTTAGAAATGGCATTTTGTCCTCTCTGTCACGTGAAAGCCTGATGTACAGAGAATACCTTCACTGTGGAAACTAGTTACAGACAAAGCATAATTGAAAAGTGTAGGGAAAATTATGCATTCTTTGGCCTTTCATTTATAATCATTTGAATTTCAGGATAGTTGTAAGACAGTCATGTTTGTGAGGTAAGGGCTCACCCTGTCCTGCTCAGTCTGTTTATGTGGCTTACGAACTGAGACCTCTTGTTGAACCTTTGTTGTCGGGTTATGCTGCCGTCTTCATTTACTGTTGCTATTGAATATGGTGATATTGATGAAATGTTTAGTAATTTATTTCTGGTTAACTCTGACAATGCTAATGCTGTCCATGTAATTGATTTGTATAAGTATTTTTGGTTTCAGACTTATTATCTTTGAATGTTCTTTAGGACTGTTTTTTTTTACCTGGAAAGAGAATTTTTATTATTTTACTACGTAGACATGTACTGACTAATTTGTGTGTCTTGGGGAAGGCTGCTGTTTGCCTTATTTGCACGAATATAAAGTTCTGATGCTGCATTTGGGGGGTGGTATCTGACTGACCAAACCTGCCATTTTTTTTTCCTACTGTATGAAATCATTGTGGGGCTGAAGGAAAATTTGGGGACTAAATATCTTTGAAACTAAGAGATTGTACTTAGGTACAATCTGCAAGTGTATAAAACTAGTTTTCTAGTTTCTGATGTTTGTATGGAAGGATATATTTTTATTCTTTTACTCTTGTTGAATGGAAATGCTGTATGGTTTGTGGTGTTGATTTCTAAGTGTTGAACTGATTCTCTGGCTTATATCTACAGCACTTGGGATTCCCAGGTGGTCCCTGTGCAAGCAGTGTGACTGGGTCTGGGACAGCTTAGCTTGTGAGATTTGAGTGCATTCAGTTTGGTGTGGCTGTAGCAACAAAAATAGCATGCCTTGCAAAACAGGCCTTCTGTCTGCCACCCACACCAAAACCTAAAGCTTGATCCTGTAGGCAGTTAATACGTTTATCGGGGAGGCTGATTCCATCAGCAAATGCTTTACCTGAAATTGGTGTCCACCAGGCAAAAAAAAAAAAAAAAAATCTTACATTGGTAATCACTTTATATATAAGAAAGTGCAGCAGAACACTGTCCTAGATACATTTTTAAAAGCACTTTTTACTTCAGACTACAGGGCTTAAATGTTCCCCGGTAGCAGGAGGCAGTTCTGTGAGCAAATTCTGTTTAACTGTAGTTCAAAAGAGTCTCAAATTCAGCCATGAGGCAATTCTGGTTCTCCTTCAGTACTAGATGATTAAATTAAATGGAGTGTTAGTGTGAGTAACTTTTTCTGGTGTACTACACAAGGTAATAGATGAGTTCCTAGGAGCCCTAGTTGTAAATTAGGTGACTGGAAAACCCCGTTTCTATGTCTAGTGGCTGTAGCAGCTGAATAACTTCAAAAGTAGATTTAATTGTGTATTCTCTCAGTCAGGTGTGGCACTGGATGATGGCTCGTTCTCCTTTTTATTATAGAAGTCTTGAGGGTAACGTCCTCACAGAAAGGGATTTCTTGTCTTTTTGTGTTGCACAACAAAGGTGTTTTTTTCAGCCTCTGATGTACAAATCAGTTTGACCCTCTACTGAATAAAACAAAACAAAAAACACCAAACCAAACAAAAAGCAGACCGTTTTCTGAATTCTAGCACTGTTATTCTGGGGGGGAGGGGGGGGGAAGCTTCAAGAATTAATAATAAATACATTCATAGCAGATTTTTTAAAAATTTTTTGGTTTGTTTTGAGGGTTTTTTTTTGTTGTTTAAACAAAACCTTCCTGTTTAGTGTCCTTGAAAGTGAAAATTTTTAGGCAAAATGCATTCTGGGCATGAAAAGGCAGTTCATTTCTTGTTGTATTTGCACCTTTTATGTGCTGAGACATACGGTTACTTGAAACTGTTCCCTTCAAAGGTGGAAGTGAAATAAGTAACCACTAGACTTCATGGGGCTTCATTTCAAAGATAAAATTGCTGACCTTTTATATAAATGAAGATCATACAGACAAGAGAGAGCATTGTGTAAGGATTGCTTATGGAAGCAGTTAATTGATTCGGAGTTTAGATTTCTTGCTTCTGTGTGGGGATATGTGGATTTGTCAGCTGAACAGGCAATTGCATTGTAATGATGGTTTTAAAATCTTTTGGTATGGCTACTTTGCTCATTCCCATGTATAACTGACTAAAGTCATGTTCTCCTAAGCACTAAAATAGTAAATGCTTTATCTGTTCTTGCCTTTGCATCTCGGAGTTCAGAACTGAATTAATTTCTTAGCAGGGGTAACAGAATAGCATAATCTAGTTTATATCTCCAACCTTGAAGTTCAGAGGGCAATCCTACAAGAACATTCAACTAGTATAACAAAGCCCAAGTTGTTTTCTTATCTCTTCTGAAGTTTATGGTTTTAGCAGTGTTCCAAGTTTTTATGGGGAAACCATTATTCTGTTACTCTGGCTTCTTAATAAACATGGGGTAGAATTGTGTCCCAGTAGGAAATTCACTGTAGGTGTGACTGGCAGTAGAGTCTAGTATATGGAGTGTAAGAGACTATTGATTAAGACCTAATATTTTGAGTGTGACATAATATTGATGTTAATATTATGTCAGGTTTTCAAAGGAATTTCAATCAAACAACTTCAGTAACTGCCAAAAGTGAAGCTTGGGAACTGATGTTGTAATGGGAGTCTTAAAATTTGACAGCTCTTCAAATAACTCTAGTGTGTCTCTGCTTTAGAGCAGAGTGTTTTTGCAGAGCTGATGACTCTTGCTTTGCTCTTGTCCCTGTCCCTAGTCCAGAATGGGCCTCGGTTTGACCCCATTACAGTCCTATGAAAACTCATGCTCTAATAAACATATATCCAGGCAGGCAGCATGGAAGAAGAAATGGATTTGGATGGAGAGGACAGCTGAGGTGAGGAAACATGGCAGTTAACTAGGAGGAGGAGGAGCAACTTGCTTTGAGTTGAAAGCAGGGAGGAATATGAATTAGAATCCGGGACTGAGTTAGACCTAGATTGATGATAAGCTAGCAGAGAGGTTGGGTTGTGAGCTCTTTGGCTGTGTGGAAAGTATTGGTCAGTACTGAGGGAGTGTGTAGGAATGATGCTGCCTCTCACCCAGCATCTTGGGGACATCAAGGAAAATGAGGACTTACTGGACAAAGAAAAATTCATAAAATAGAGCTGGTGGGCAAGGAAAGGTGGACAGGAGTAGTAAGGGTAGAAGCTAGGATTTTGTAAAGAAGGCAGATAGGTCTGTTGGACAAAGAACTTGTGATAGCAAAAGTAAAGTTAGAGAATCTGTAAGGAAGGGGCTACAGTGAAATAGAGTTTTGTCTATTGCCATTAGTAGCCACCATCTCTTTACCACTTTAGCTTAATATGTATCTTTGAGTGGTAAAAATTTGTGTTGTGAGCAAACGGTTCTGATTTTGGTCATGAGCTATGTAATGATGAGGATGAACTCCCTGGGCTCATCTCCTTGTTAAGAGTTTAAACTGGCTGTGAAGCAGTGTTCAAAGAAGTTGCAGAAAGCAGGCAGCCATGAATACGTAGTTGTAAGCCGTTTCTTCCATTAATACCTTGCTTCATCCCCCCAAGTGTGTGGGGCTAGTTCTGTCAACATAGTATTCAATACTATGTCTTCATTGCTTTAGACTGCACCATGCTCTTGCTAGATTGCTCCAGAGAAGCAGTTCATTTCCTCACAGATAGTCTGGTACTGCTTTCTGTAAAGTTATTTATTATCAGAATGGTCTAGTGAGATGAGGAAGTAGTTTGCTTCCTATTTTATGCAGGGAGTGAAGGCACAAAGAAGTTAAGTTAGTGTTGCATGGTTAGAAATTACTGTAACCTGACTCTTTTTAGACTGCTTTACATATTGCAGCCACATCCCCATAGAACTTGCTACCTTTCTCTTACTATGGTTCTCTTTTAATAATGAATCCTAATGTCACGCTTACTTCTTGTGTTTGTAGTCTCCTTGGGTATGTAGCTGCCCTAATCCAATGGGAGAACAAGGCAGTGCTCCAGGTGATTCCAGCAGCAGGACATAGCCATTCAAAAGGCAAAATTGTTTCTAGTTTCTTCTTTTGTAACTATGTTGCTTGCTCAGAGAAATGAGGAAGTGTTAATTCCGGAATTGTGTGACTCTGGAGAATTTGTACTCTGGTGTTAGGAGCTCCTTTAAGCATTTGGTATTGATGCATTCTTTCTCTGTACTGTATTCACACAGCTTTAGGGCCAAACTGGCACATGTTGTAAAATGACACCTACTTGGTGTTTAAGCGTTATGGAGAAATTGAAGTGGTGTTGCAGCCTTATTAAAAGAATTGTGGGAAATTAATAACTTTCTCTGCTTTGCAGTGAGGGAAGGAGGGATGAGCTGTTTATTCTTTTTCAGGTGAAAGTCTCTCAGTTGTCCACGTCGCTCAGCTTACCTGTTTAATTTGACAGACAGTTCTGTCCTGCTGTCAGCAGCGCTCCTGTAAGTTCTTTCTGTTTTGGAGACCCTTGTGGCTTCTTGAGTTTCTCTATAGAAATGAAACTGTATCAACCAAGTTAAGAAGTATAAGGATTCTGTTTCTTCAGTCAGTAGAAGAGTGGTTAAAAACCTTTTGCTACCCTCTTGGGGTTTTTGATGGTTTGTGTGTGTATTTTTAAATTTTTTTTTTTAATTTATTTTTATTTTGAATCATGCTCAACACTCAGTTTTTATTGGAAGTTTTTTTATGAAAGAGAAAAACTATGAATTAAGTTTATTCTGGTTAGAAAACTATATAGTAGGTTTTTTTAAAAAAAAAAACCAACAAAAATGTTTGTTCCTGGGTAAAGACCAGTAGCCTCTGCTGGTGGAATTGTGGTGTTTTGCCATTTGTTACCAGACCTACTATGTTGGCTTAAGTTCAATTAATATTTGGCTGACCAGCTTTTCAGCTTGGAGGACTAGAAATTCTTCTGCTGTAGAATAAATTTGGTGGAAACTTGCTCTCTCTTAAAAGTGTGGCAGTCATTGGTAGCAAATCTCTCTTGAGTCATAGAGAGGCGAATGATCCTGGGAGTGCTTTTGATCTCAAGAGTCTATCTGGGTTTCTCAGAAGCACATCTGGCTTCTGATGTGATATTGAGAATGTGGCAAACATTGGTGTTCAAACCTGAGATACTTTTATGTGGAAAAGGACACATAAACAAAGATTTTAAACAATTAGAACCTCAGGCGCTGTTTCTGGCCTTATGTAGGCTTTTTGTATGTTTAGTTATGTGATCTGTCAGCTCTGCCCACCTTTACCTCTGTGGGTGGATTTATTAAATTTAAGCCTCTTCAGTTCAAGTAAGAATTGTAGTGACACTACAAAAGAACATGAACTGCAACATGCTGAAGCATAGCTACGTGTGGCTGAGTCAGGAGAGAGCTGGAGTAGCAGCACTAAAAACAAAAGGAAGTACAGTCATGATAAAACTTTATTTAAAAAGGGGAAAAAAGCAATCAACCTAATAAAAAACAAAAGCTGATCAAAAGCCATCTGTCTCCAGAGGATGGAATGCAATAATTTAGTATGGTTTGTATCTTGGTTACTCTCTGTGTGTATAGATTTTTTGTGTGTGTATAAATCTGTTACACCACACGTGTACCCATGTGTTTGGTGTGTCTGCACACTGTGCAGGTAGTCAGCTGGATTGTGTCTCAAGACACTACTCAAGCAGGGCAGTTTATATCCAAAGGAAATTTGAGCACATGTACTTTTAGGAAACTAGTATTTTAATTACTGATCAAAATACTTCAGTGATTTTTAAGCCTCTATCTTGGTACACGAGTGATACAGCCTTTGCTTATTCTCATGTTCCATCTGTTGAGGGCAGATCCTCCCTGCCAGGGGACAGGCATGCACACATTCCCTCATCAGGGCACTGTGTGTTGCTGACAGTTGTTAGGAAATAAAAAACACTGTGTACAATAAAGTTTAATTTCTCACAATGTGTTGGATTTACAACACTGCTAGAATGGTTCAGTACTGCATAATTTTGTGGTTTTGATGTATATGCCATAGCTTCAGTGAAGGAACTAAACATCACTTAGTAAGTTACAGTAATTTGTGTTTAGCTTCCACAGTTACATAGCTTTTACTTCTTCAGAGAACATGTCATCTTTGGTCTTAGTATTTTAGCATGTTAAAAAAAAGTTGAAAGTCAAAAGCTTTCTCTAAAATGAAAAGCACAATTGTTGTGCTTAGAAATGGTCTATTTCCTGGTTCTGAATCAGTGTTTGAAAAAAAAGCCCAACAAAAAAAAACAATTAAATGTATTTACTTGATAACATGTTGTTCTCTGCAAAAGGATTGGTGTTTTGTTTTTGTATGTGTTGTAAATGAGCAAAAATTTCATTTCACAGTTCAAGATATTTCTTCATAACTTGATCATAAGAAAAATAAGTTACTCTAAGTTGATACTTCAGTGTATCTCTTTTCAAGGACGGCATGCTACAATTTCTTGAGACAGAAAAAAAACTGAAGACGTGAATGAAAGCCTTGTTAGATATGTCTGAGCAGTCATCATAGGGTTTTGTAAATACCCTAATTCTTTGAAGTGCATGTGTGTAGCTTTTTGCTTGATTTAAAGCTGGTTTATTTAAGGCATCCTTTTTTTCCCCTTGCCATAGGCAGTCCCAGAGTGTGAATTTCTACACTTCATCTGCTGCCCTTCACTGAAGGAGGGCACCTCGTAAAAGTATTTTCTCTCTTATCAGGCAGTTATTGTGTGTAACATCATCTGTGCCTTACTGCTGTCAGCTGTGCTCTGCTTCATAAATTGCTGAGGCTGCTGTTACAGGACTGGCTCGTAGCAGAAACGTGGAGGCTGTGTCCTGCCTGCAGTGCTGTAATAGAAGTAACTGGAAGGTGGGGTTCGTGCTCTTGTTTTACGTCTGCTCAGATAGTTTCACTCTCACCGCTCTGCCCTTCCTTATCATCTTTTATTTGGCACTTACGTAAAAGGCTCTTCTTGCTTGTACTTCAGGAAATATCTGACATAGATAGCATTCTTTGTGTTTTCTTCTGCTCTTAGCAGCCATACTTTTCTCTTCTTTGTACTTCCCCTGAATGTTCCTAAATCAGAGAGTAACTAAAATGAGCTACTAGTAGAGTAATTGAGTAGTACAGTAGGTCTGGTTGTTATCCTACTGCTTCTTTCACTTAGCATCATTAATATTTGTGATCAGCTCTGCAAAGCTGAGGCTAGAACTGCCTGAAAAAGAAGTTGTTTGAATTTTGTGTTTGAACTTTTCTTTTTTTTTCATAGAATCATAGAATAGTTTGGGTTGGAAGGGACCTTAAAGATCACCAAGTGCCGAGTCCCCTGCTCCTGACAGAGAACCTGTTTACCAGTTCTGAATGCAAGGCCAGTCAGGCCAGGAGTCCATAGAGGTTTTCTTTGAACTGTGCTTTGGACTTGGTGATGGCTTGTTGAATAGGACATGGCTTCCTTTCTTTTTTTTTCTTTTTTTTTTCTTTCTTCCTTTATGCTGGTTCTCAGGGTTTCTCAGTACTTGTAATTGGGGCAGACTGTAGTAGTCTGGTTTGCATTTCTGACAAACACTCCTTTTGGGTCTGGGTAAAGTTTATAGTGCCGAAGCAGACTTTCCTTCTTTGTGAGGATCTGTGAGACACTACTCTTTCCAAAGCAGTGCTTCCAGACAAAGAAAAAAAAAAAAAAAATCTTATTTTTGCAGTGAAACTGGTCTTCAAGGTCAACACGTCAAACTTTTCTAGTATCATTTGAGAAGAACTAAATTCAACATCTACTGCCTGAGGTTTTACAATGGAATACATTTATGTGTTTATTAGTTTTATGGCAGTAATTCTGAAAATATGTCTTGACTTTTGTCATTTTTCTTGAAAAAGTTTGAAAAAAGTAGTGTTTTTTTCTTAGGCAGGTGGAGTCAATATCCTTCCCCCTCCAAATTTTATAGGTTGTTTACAAAAAGAAGTCTGTAGGGTAAGTTTGTCTCTGACACAGTAGCCATGTCCTCAGCCTGGAAACTTGGTGATTAGTTCCTCCTTTGCCTATAATACCTGTGCCAAGTAGTTGACTCTCTGTACTTTGCCAAGTGGGACTTATTTAATCTTTAAATAGAAATAGTATGGTCATGATTTTTAAACATGCTGCATTGTTGTTTTAATAGCTAGCTACGCTTCAAAGAAATTGTTTTGGAAAACACTTGTGAGGGTTCAGCCCCAGAACTATCCCATCTTAATGAGATTTGCACCTCTTACTATTGACTTATATAAATTTTATCTAACTTGTGTTTATAGAAAAGTGCAGCATGTATAAAGACTTAAGCAGTGTACCATTGGCTTACCTAGAACAGAAAGGATGGAAATGTGTTATCTAGTCTATTTTCTTGGTAATAGGGGATCAGTTCTATCTGCTTATCATATTTATAAGAAAATTATTATATTTGCTTTTGTTTCATGGCCCAGCTTCTGACTCATTGGAAGGTTTGGATAGAAATGTATATTCTATTGCATAATACTTATAAACATACTATTTATAATACATCAGTATAAAATATATATTTAAACACATGATGTGAAGTACTCTGGGATATGCAAATAATTTTTTTCAGAATTCAGTAGATGGAGTATGCAATAGAAACAGTTGTGCCAGCTGATTTGAGATACTGTTTAATTTTTTTTATTGAGTGAGATGCTGTAATCCCAGTTACTTATTGTTCTGGTCATACAGGTGTGCAGGGTAGGTGTTTGAAAAGGTCAATCTGTTTCAGTGTGATGAAATGAACTGTAGTTGTCTATTCATAAATAGAAGTAGTCATCTAAAGCTTGGACTTACTTAAGTTCACAGTTCTGCTTGCCCCAGCCTGTGTGCTGGTTGGGCCACACAAAACAGGTTTGTGAAACTGGTCCAGGCTTCAAACAATCAGCTTGTGGGATTGTAGTAGTTTTGACCAGTGAACATACCCATGATAGACCAGTGGTGTTGCTGTTAGTAGAACAGAGGAAGTAAGGCAAGAACTGTTTCATCTCTGGCAGTCATGGCTTGAAATATTTTATTTAAATTGTTAGAGACACCAAAGGAAATAAAAATAATAAAAAAAAAAATCTTAATTTCATACTTTTGAACTTACTATGTAAAAAGGCTTTGTCTTTATAGCTAATAGAACTGTCTGCTTTGTCCCATGTAAGGGTGGTTGGGGTTGGGTTTTTTGTTTTTTTTTAAATGCAGTAAATAGAGTAATTTGTATTCCAAATGAGGAATTTGTCTGCATTATTCACTCACAAATGTGCATGCCTTTCATTTCTCTTGGAAATCCTTTGACAAAGTTGTCTGGCTGTGAAGAGCATCAGGTTTTGCTTCTAACAGGAAAAAAGGTGTGCAGTTCTCTTGTCTGACACAGCAGAAGATGAGCCAAAGAATTGAACTGTGGCCTTTGGCAGTTCTGTATCTATCTTCCCCTGCATGCAAGGCTTTTCTGTTAAAGGTTTTTTTTGTGTTTTTTGGTTTTTTTTCATCGACCATGGTTTTTTAGCTTCCTTAAAGGAGACCTAAGGATGTGACTCAACCTTGCAGAAGGAAGGAAACATGAAATGTAGGCTGTTCTCCTGTTCTGAACTTATAGCAGACCTTTGCAGAGGGCTCTGTATTGTTGCTAAATAAGTGTAGAACTGCTGTACTGTGCATGACAGACAGGGAGAGCACAGCAGTGTGAGTCTTCTGGCTTTATGGAAAAGACACTGCATTTAATGACATCTTGTGTGTCACTACAACAAAAGTAACCTATCTACTCATTTACATAATTTCAGTCCAAAGGAATAGCAAATCCCATTCTTCCTTCCCCATGTTTTTTGATTATTAGGAACAAAATGCTCTTTATCCTTCCTTGCTGGTATGACAGGTGGGTTTGAGGTGGTGGATTCAGGTTTGCTGACACCGGTGTGTGAACAGAAATGTGGATAGGAGAGTGATAATACTACTGGGCCTCCATTTTTATAGGCACTTGAATCATTTTGTCACTTAAGAGGTCTGAATATGGTTATTCCTGTCATCTGCTGTTCCAAAATGAATTTGTATTCGAAACAAATTTAGAAACCAAAGTGGCAATCATAAATATTAGACTTCTTGGTTTATGGTAGTTTTCTTTGTCTAAAATTAGTATGCTAGCTAAGGAACAGAAGATGTTTTTATTCCACTTTTTCTGATATAGTCCATAGTCATAGAAAGATACCTCCTTCATGGCATTACTGTGACTAGTTTTGTGTTCCCCTGACTGGGGGATGGACAGTGTACTGAAGTAAAGTTTTATAATAAGTAAAAAAAAAAAAACCAAGAAAAAAACCTCCAAAAAGTCAGCGCACAGCACAACTGGTGTTACCTCTGAGCCAGGGGAGAGACTTGCACAACCGTACAAGCAGTTTCTATGGAAGCTGAGGCGAGTGGTGATTCCCAGTATTTTGGTAGTAGGAACAAAAGTTTGGGAGGCAACTGAGATCTGGTTGATCCAGGACTTGCTCTTGATCTGTTGTGCTCCAATTTGAGCTACAGGGTAAGTGAAAAAGGGGAGACCATCAGGGAAGTAGAGATGGAAGGAGAAGGGGTGGCAGAAGATGAACTTTGTTAAAGCTGTGACCTTGTGGGCTCAGTTTTGGATTAATGATCTTTTCAGGTGGCATTTAAAAGAGTACCGTCATCCAGGGCTTTAGGAATAGGTTAAAGAAATTCCTTGAAGCTTCTGTAGATCAGCCTTGTTGTTAAAGGTTGAAGAGTCCAAATGAACCAAACAAAACCTCATCATACCATCACTGCCTTTTTTTGCTTGTTTGCAGAGATTGAGTCTGCATGGGTTTCAGTAAATGGCTGACCTAGTTTCTTGGCTAGCAAACTAACATATATGTCTGTTTTTTGTAAAAGCTGGTCATAGACCAAGCTAATGTGTAAGGTGATTGGAAATCTTAGAATGTAAATTTTGTTTACTAAACTGAATACCTTTTACCTTAATTTTAAGGAAATCGAAAGGCAATGTGGTAAAGGTATATTAAATAAATTCTGTAGCACAGTCTGACAGAATCAGGAACTTTGCTTCACAGCACTGGAAGTTGGTGCCCAGTTATCAGCCAATATCTGTATAAATCAGGCTCTTTTTTCCCCCTCCCCTCACACAGTAGCTAATTGGGCTGTGGCACTTACTGTCATGTTCATATCAAATGTACAGGCGTACCTTGTAGTTCAAGCAGTCTCTGCATTACCTCTGAAGCGGTCCCAAGGATATTTCCCTAAATACCTGCCATTGGACTAGGTGAGCGCTTTATGTGAATCATTTTGGTTGTTTATACATTGCAAAAACCACTCATTTGCATTTAATGCATGTATCATGGGTAATAGTTGGTGCTCAGTGTCAAGGTCCTTTAACATTTTAAAGAGAAAATTCAGGGCTTTTTTTGTCTCTGGATTTTAGCAAGTATAGAGACAAAGGATATTCCATGAAAAAAGTCTTCTGTTACAATGAGGATATTCAGCTTTAAGTAATGCTTGAGTTTATAACTTCTGTAAAAATAGGAGCATGTCTGTACTTTTTCTTTTATCAGTGCTGAAAATCAATGTATTTAAAGTTAGTGGCAGTGCTGGTTGCTATACTGATTTTGAAGGTTTTTTTGACGATGAAGAATGAAAGAGTGAGGGAAGCTAATCTTTTGTTATTAAAGGCCACTAGATACAAAATCCTGTACCTTGAGAGCTGTTTCTGAAGTAGTCCTTAGTCAGGATCCCATGTCATTCCTGTGGTAGTCATCTTTATGCTGAATGACTATTCATGTATCACTTTTCATGGTGGAAGATGATTTTCTAAAGCTGCTGATGTGGGGCTCTAATCAAACCTCCCATCACCTACGTGCTGGCATCAACTTGTTTGCATTTCTGCTCTGCAAATCCAAATTTTTGTGACTGGGTTAAGCTTTGGTTGGAGAATTTTTTTGCTACTGTATGCAGCAGGAGAAACAGGTTAAGCTGCTGAATGGAAAAGAAACAAGTTCTCCCTCTTTTGTTTGTGTGATACTAACAGTGCTAAAAGTGGGGAGAGAGAAGGGCAGGAAGAAAATACTTGTTGATTAACAGCTCCTGTAATTTTCAAACAGAGCTGCACGTACCCTGTTAGTCTTGCTTAGTATGGAACAATTCTGTATAAAGGTAGTGCTGTATTTACTGTGTGGTTACTTTTTCGTGCCAGCACTGTTTTCTTTATATTGTGAGAATGCTATAAAAACTCAGTTGTTGATACTGATCTGCACGAAACGGAACTTGATGGATATTGCTGTGTGAAAGTGGGATTTTTCTAGCAGATGTAGTTCAGGGGTTTTAGTTATAGTGATTCCTGTTTGTATTTAAAATATTGTGCAAATTAACTTTTCGTAGCTATTTTGTTGGCTCTCCTTTTTTTCTGACATTAATAGCTTATGTATAGTTCAGCATGCTGTATGAAATAATGAAGGTAAAGGTGCAGCAAGAACTGAAATAATATAACACAAACAACTTCCCACTACACCACATCTTCCTATCCACCCCCAGCCCCCCAAGCTCCACCTTATTGCTGCTATGGGTTTCATTCCCCCACCCTAGTGCTGACTGAGGGAGCCTTGTGCTTCCTGTGTGATTTTGGAAAGGTGTTTTATGCTTTCCCCCCTACTTCTCCAGCCTGCCAGGCTGGGTCAGTGACAAGGCTGTCTGCATCCCATCACATCTCCTGGGGTCCTGTCCTCATGGTTTTGAATTGCTTGAGACTCAGGTCAATGTGGGAGGTGTCAGGGATGCTGAAGTCAGCAGTGAGCAGCTCTGGGCAGTGACAGCAAGCCAGTGCTGTAGAGGGAGATGCCTCTGCCTGTGCCAGTCCCATGGGGACATTTCTTGGACCATCCTGGCTGACCAAGAAGCAGTCCAGTACATCTCATTGGGCAGTGAGAGGTCTCCTGCTGGGTTCCCTGTAGCTTTGATGTGGAGGGCAGCACAGTGTCTATGTTGCTGCCCAGAGCAGCATGAGGTTCAACAATGACAGGCACAAGGTGAGAAACCTGGCTCCAGGCAAGCCCATGTTGCAATGCAAGGTTGGGGGATGGAAGGGTTCAGAGCAGCCCTGAGGAGAAAGACTTGGGCATGTTGGTGGATGAGGAGCTTGACACGAGCCATCAGTGTGTGCCTGCATCCCAGAGCAAATGTGTCCTGGGCTGCATCCCCAACAGCAGGGCCAGCAGATCAAGGGAGGTGCTTCTGCACCTCTATTCTGCTCTCATGAGACCTCATGTGGTAGAATACTGTGTCCAGCTCAGGAGTTCTCAGCACAGCAAAGACATGGACTTGTTGGAGTGAGTCCAGAAGAGTCCCATGAAAACAATCAGAGGGATGAAGCACTTTTTTCATTAAAGGCAGGTGGAAAGAGCTGGGATCATTCAGCCCAGAGAAGAGAAGGTCCTGGGGTAGACCTTTGACCACCTTCCAGTACCCAAAGACAACTTGTAAGACAGATGGGGCCTTTCAATATGGACCTGTTGCACTAGCGCAAGAGGCAATGGTTTTAAATTAAAAGAGCCAGATTTAGACCAAGGAACAAATGTTTTGCAATGAGAATAATGAAACACTAGCACAGGTTGCCCAGGGAGGTGGTAAATGCCCCATCCCTGGTACCATTCAGGGCCAGGTCTGAGCAAGCTGATTGGGTTGAAGACGTCCCTGCCACCATCTGGCAGGGTATTGGACTAGATGACCTTTAAAAGTCTGTTCTAACCCAAACCATTCTGATTCTCTGCTTCTTGGCAGGAAGTGATGCATTGGGAAAATCTGTTTTGAGATGTTTCTCTGATCTGGTGATGTTGACTTTGCATTATGCATTCATGGTCTGAGTTACTTGTTTCCATCTTGTTCTGTTGAGTGGTTCAGAATCAGATAAACAAATCAAGTTAGTTTTTGGACTTGTGAATGTTTTGATCTGTTGTGTAGGTTTTGCCCTCCTTTACTGTTAGGAAAGAAGCAGCAGTTGCATAAACACATAGTTGAATCTTCTCAGCCAGGAGAATTGAAATTAACTTTTTTCCAGCTAAAAATGATGAACGGTGTGGCCTAATACAAAGTCCATCAGAGGCAGTCAATAACATGTTGTCAAGGAAAGCTAGAGTTTAACTTGTACTCATTATGCTTTATATATTTTCTGTGCTGCCAGGGAAAGTAGCTTGGAAAACTGTAGGCAAATGTAATGCTGGCAGTTACGGAATATCCTAAAGATCCAAGATTTTATTGATTTGTATTTCATGTTAAACATAAGTCCTACCAAGAAGTTAAGCAGGACATCCTTCCAGGATCAGATTTCTTTTAAACCAATGCTGTACTTCTGATCTTTTCAGAAATCTGTTCCAAATGTGACATGGCTCTGCACTGTAGCCATTATTTAAGACCTTGATTTATTAACCTGTTGCCTCAAAGTAAATTTGAGTTAAGTACTGGTTTCCCAGATAGTACTGACAGACTGTTCTGTTTAAGTAAAATTGGGAATCACAGTCTTTGTAGTTGTGTCATATTCACAAAGAAACACAAACTCTAAACTGTATCTTAGTATAAAACTGATA
Organism: Pseudopodoces humilis; assembly: GCF_049639895.1. Classification (NCBI taxonomy): domain Eukaryota; kingdom Metazoa; phylum Chordata; class Aves; order Passeriformes; family Paridae; genus Pseudopodoces; species Pseudopodoces humilis. The sequence continues at coordinate 9,085,811 of NC_142200.1, forward strand.
TAAATTGTGCATGTAACTGAAACAGTAATTTGGCAGTATTTGTGACTTCTTTTCAACTTACAAGAATTTTGATTGCTGAGTAACAGCTTTTTGTGCGTGTGTAAAGATGAGCAGGAAATGATGGCTGTCCCAACTGCACAACAGCCCTTTTTACTGGCTACTGTTAAAGTAACTGGCACAGTCCTGTAAAGATGTCTGGGGAAATGAAAAAAAAAATTATACACACCAGCAAGTTCTTTTTGCTGTTATCTGTGTTGTACAAGGAAAAGATACTTTTTTCTTCCTTTTATCTCAGTATTCATTAAGATCCTCTTGGTTAGACCTGACTTTAGACATCTACATATAAAACTATCTCATGAGAATGGACTGTATGTTTCTTCCCAAGATACATCTTAAAGTGACATTAAGTAGAATGTCTAAGCTGTATGAAAGATAGGGTGGAAGGTTAGAAAAAAGAAAAGAGAAACCAAAGTAAAACTCAACTGTTAATAGATCTCTGGTGTATAAACTCAGGAGATAAGATAGTTTCACTATGTAAGTGTTCATGGTGGCAGAGCTGAGTTTTCTGGGGTACTTCTGAGTGCTTGACAATCTCTGTAGTGTTGCTGTCTTCAAAGAGTAAAGTCAATGGGAAAGAAACCTTGATTTAGTCATAGGTGTTGGGAAGAATTGTGTTGAATAAGCATGAAAAGTAAAACTGAAATCTGTTTGAGGATGTAACTGTTGGATGTATCTGTTTGAGGATGTAACATGTTGACTGTCATGCTTTTTGTGTCAAGGGCTGTGTGTGCTTGGGACTGGAGTTAGGCTGAAACGTTGGTGTTAATGGCAATGCCTTTGGAATTAAAGGTGGTGGATGAAAGTTGCAGTTTTAACTCTAATCTGTAAAAAATAAAGTGGAGATTGTTTTTAATGGTTAGATGGTGCAAAGGTCTAAGTGTATCCAGATATTAAATCCTGCAAGTGCTTGACAGACAGAAGTGCTCTGTTGTAACACAGGCATTGATGAAATTTTGACTTTGGTGAAAAGACAGGCTGCTACATAACCCATAACTACAGCTGCTTTCTTGGAATCAGTTACATCATTTACAGGCTTTAACTTTGTTCCTGGCATGACAGCCTTCCCCCCTCCTGATTTCTATTTATTTATTATTTTTTTTTAATTTCCTGCTCTCTCAGAGCTAACCTTTCTGTGCTGTACAACAATAAAAGATAGACATCTTCCCGTCTCCTCTGGGAGATAATGAAGGCTGGTGATAAAGTGGTTAATATTGCCTCCTACTACTGCCTCTGTCTAGTAGCTCCTTCTAAGCTTAAAGGAATTTGTAGTACTTCTGTTCAGACTTTATAGTTCATTATGTTCAGTTTCAGTGGTTCCAAGTCCCAAAAATTCTATCTCAAGGCTTTTCCTCTGATGACATCAGGCTTGTAAAGAAGTGGCAATAATTCTTACTAATCCAATTTCAATAAATGGTTGTCATTGACAAGTTACTTGTGGGGACCTGAATCGTTTATGTGTCTAACTGTCCTAGGAAATACCAGCATCCTTCCTGCTTTTAGATGTTTTTCAAGGAAAGAAAAAGCTGATAATTCAAGACAGTTAAACTTATTTTTGTGGGGAGGAGAAATGGGCATTTTCAGGTCTGATGATAGAACAGATCTTTAAATTAGGAGCTACTTACTGTCTTGCAGGTATCTATTATAGGATATCCTCCCATCAAAGCTGTGAAGGGAAATGCTTGAAATAAAAGTTTGGAGATAAATTTATTCTTGTGATCTTTGTCACAAGTAATCTTCACTGTCAGAGGGATTCAGGAGTAACATGAGATTGATTGCCCTGATGGCTGCCTTTGAATTCTGTACAGTTGTGCCGGTTTAATAGTAGTTTTGTATGTACTTTAGAGTATAATGGGAGACTCCCTCCACCTACAAGGAGGTATTGAATTCACCCTTTTTCTTTGCCTATTTATATATGTACCACAAAATTGCCTTCACGGTTTGTATGCTATCTCCTCACTGAAAGCATCCAGGAATGGCATTCCTTGATTTTTATCTCTTTTCTGCCATGGAAAAGAACAAACTGCCAAGACTTCTTTGCCAATTAAGAATACTCTTCTGCATTTCTTCGTAATTATAGCTATCTAGAGACAGTGTAAATTAAAGAATCTTTAAAAGTAGAAGTACATTAATCTAGACTGACTGAACAGATACTGGGACTTGCTTAACCTCCCCTTTTAGTCAAGTAACAGTGGTAGGCTGAAAGCCTGCCTGCTCTTAACTGTGATACAGTACAGCTGTAAAAATTAATGTTTGGAGTAGTTCTTAGTTAAGAGATTTTTAAGAACAGGACTGGTAGATGCAGATACTTCTTCATTTTCCCCTCAGGTAAGTGCAAAGTTTATTCATATTTGAATAATTTGCCCTGGGACTTGCTTCCATATACGGAGATTTCTCCCAGCCTTGTACTGCTTGGCTTGGTTTCTTCTCAAATAGTTGTAGGACATTTTTTTGTCTTTCTTAACTAAGCTATGGATCTGGAGTTGCTTGCTCTTTGCCTTCATAAATGGGGGAAAAAATATGTACGTGGACAGGTTTTGGTTTCTCTGACTTAGAATAGTGTCTATTTTAGCCTCTGAGTATCAATTCTATAAATAGGGAAAAGTAGTCTTGGTTAGCATTTTTGGAAGTCTGAAAGGTCAGTCATTTCAGAAGTGCTCATTTTCTATAAAAATATCCAGCTAGCCATTTTTAAAGAGTAAACAGGCCAAAAGTAAGTTTTTTATTCTTCAGTAGACTAAGGAGAAGGCTGAAAGCTATGAATTTGCATGTTGGGAATGGTGTTTATGGTGTTGACTTTAAACTGTGTTGCAACACTGGAGTGCTTTACTGATTTGAATATGCCTGATAACAGTGCTTGCACACCAGAGAAGCAGGGTGAGGGAGTATGCAGCTTGATGGCAGATTCAAAGTCATGAACAGTCACACGGATAACAGGAAGTATTAAAACATTGTTAATACTCAAGCTTTCAAAAGATTCCATAGTTAAGAAAGCTTTTGAGGAGCTCTGATTTCTGATGAAAGGTAGAAATAGATTCAGGTTAAAGCACTAAGCTGTTACGTTGCTCTCTGTAGAGCATGTTTCTGTGTGTTAACTTACGAAGGGTGCTGATGTGGCTGAGTGTAATTTAGAGCAGTTTTTATGTAAAGAGAGCATGCTGTTAAGGGTTCTTTGCCTCACTTTTTTCCCCACTGTAAATATCTTGGGTACTGTAAGATGTGAAATGTATATCCTGTTTTATTTACTTACTAGGATTTGCAATGTAACTTTGATAGTCATAAAATTGATGGTATGAAATATTAATTCAATTTGAACCAGAAATTCTAGAGCTTTCCTTCTTTTATGGGTGCAAGACAGCAGCTTTGTGGGAGCCCAGAGTGCAGTGACTATAGTGAAAAGCTTCCCATCAACAGCAGCATTCTGAAGAGTAGGATGGATCAGGTATAGCCATATGTGGTCTGGTTTCTGTCTGTGCATCTTTTTCTGTCCCTTTCCCCCACCCTTTTTTTGCCCCTATCTGGTACTAAGTACACTTCTTTTCACCTTGTGTATCTTTTGAACTTCCATGTCACTCTGTGTGTGACTTAATTCTACTTGAGTTTGTTTACTGGGGAATGGTTGTGTTTGCCATTTCCCTGCTCTTGCAGTCACATGTCTCAGAGGAAGTAAAGTAAGCGTTCTGCCTTTGGGCTGGCAAAGTTAGGGCTTACTATGACAAAAAGTAGGAAGAGCTGCAGTTGGAAGGAAGTTGAGAATCACTGCCTTTAAATAGTAGCTTTTATTGTCTAGTAGAAAAGTTATAGCTATGTTTTCTGAAATAAATCTGCTTCGGTGGCTTGGCACTACCCCAATGTACCTTTTTGGAGCAGTGATCCTTGACATAAGTGAGTGCTGAAGCAGCTCTTTCCCATTCCAGACAGAGTACTCAGTGGAAGAAACTAAAAGTCTGTAAAATAATGTTTGATAATTCCTTACGATAATCAAAACTTTGGTAGTGTGTACAAGAGTTTAAGGTAAGGAAGAATTATTTCCTCAGAGCTTTATTTCCTACCATGTGTTGCTCTTGTGGTGCCGTGTGTGTGCACAAAGACAGCATGTGGGGCTCCAGAAACTGCCTCAAATAAGGGGTTTCTCAGTGAATTAATTCTTGTTACTGTTGTGTTCAGGTGTTAACAGGATGTAATACCTTTTAGGGCAAGGTCTGTGTGCCTGAAGTTACAGGTTTTGTATCTCCTTTTGTGATACGTAGTATTTGCTAGTTTCAAAGTAGGCAGAGGACGCGGGGCTGCTCATGCCCTCTGCTATCTGTTAGGAAGGTGACACGGAACTGGAGTTGGAGATGCCACCTTTCTGAACTATCCTTTTTTCTTTGCCTGGTTCTTGAGAACGTTTTTCATGGTCTCATTAAATGTTTGATGACTTCCCTGTTGTGTCATAAGCGTGGTGTTCATGATCACGGATGATAGTCTGGGTGACCAGCAAAACAAAAAGCTGGTTATACTTTTCCAGGTGTGGTTTATTCTTCAGTAGTTCTGTAGACTTGTTACAGACTCCTGTATGAGAGAGGATAGAATTTGTGGATCCTGTTAATGGTCTGAGCACAAATTTCTTTTGCTCAAAGGCTTCTTTCATGGGAGCAGCTTTTTCTAGAAATTTGACTTAAATGCACCTACAAAAATGCAAATTGTACATTACACTCATTTTTCATCTTAGAAAATTGTCCCAGTGTAGTTTCAGTGTTGTTTAAGAAGTGTGTTCTAACTACAGGATATCTTATGACATTGTTCTCAGATAATCCAGCAGTAGGCAGTGTTTAAGTTGGTTGATTTGGATGAAACTTAATTTTTTTCCCTGAAGCCCATTGTTTGACATGCGCATATTTTCTTTTTTTTCTTTTTTTCTTTTTTTTTTTTTTTAATTATTTTTATTTGTTACCTTTATGAAAGGATAATTTGATCAGCAGTTTGGAACACTTGAATGATTTCATAATTCAAAATAGTCTTAAGCTTTTTTTTTTTAAATATAAACATGCATGTTGAAGTGAAGTTACTGTTTATGTCTAGGATTAGATTGGACTGTCTCAAATGATTAGTTAACTTCTTACTGTCTGTAGGGCCTTAACTTAAAGGCTTAAGAAGCTCAAGTTTTCAGCAGCAGAACAGTAACTTCCATTATTTTTTCAGGCTGATGGATGAGAGTTTAACATGAATATCTTTGCTGGACAGGAATGCAGTATCTGATTTTTGGAGTCTGTACTGCTTCATCAACTTCTGTCTGTAATGTGATGTAGTGCAGAGATTTTGGAGGTATTCTGCATGGAGAGTATCCTCCCTGACTGCCTGGAGAGTCACTAAACAGCTCTTCTGTGCTTTTATTCATTGCTACCCCTAGCAGCTCTTGCTGTAGCAGAATTCAAAGACAACACACCTGGCTAAAGTCCTTCTCTCCTTAGTGTTGAATGTTTGGCCTCATCATGAAGAAAGATAAGATAAGGAACTGAGGTATGGCAGTGTTAATTACCTGGAAGCAAATAGGAAGTTGTAGTAAAAACAGGGATCAAATACATATTTCTCTAGTTTCTGCAGCACTGGACTGAGTTTCTGTAGTTGAATGACTCCTAATAAAACATGTTTATAAGGTGGGAGCAAGGTTAGTGATAGAATATGGCACTCCTTTAGTTTCTCTGCAGTGATATATTAACTGAAAGTACATCCAAGTGAAACATTTTCATAATTCTAGATCTGGAAGATTTTGGTCACTGTTGGTGACTTTCTTTTTAATACTATTTTTGCTGATACTTGTATTTTTAGGAAAATAACAATTTGCACAGAACTGAGAAGGAGACCCAGAAGACCAACATCCATTTCTAGATTTGAGTGATAATACAATGAATAAGTTAATATTTGTCTTGTCACTAAGTCTTTGAATTAATTAATTAGATTAATTTTTACTGAGAGACAAAAAAGCTACTGGAAGCCTCTTCATCAGCCGAAGGGGTTTTGCACTGCTCTTTGTGAAGTCAGCCCTCCTTTTGTTAGTGAGCTTTCTGTGATGCCTATGACAATACCATTAGGCAAAAGAAATTTCCTAGTTCAGCCACAGTGACAAGCATATCTTTATTAACAAGATTTATAGTTATGTAAGTCTTCTTACTTTCTCTGTCTTGTCTTTGTCACATTCCAGTATTCAGAGATTGCTGGAAAATGTCTGTTGTTGGAAAGTTCCTGCTATAGGAGATTTCTGCTATAAGAACACCCATAAATCATCCAGTTCTTTGGCAGCGTCTTTGCCACATGAGATGTCCCTGATAAATTGTGTAAGTTCATGAATGGCAACACAAATAATTCCATAGTAGGTAATGTTTGTTTTAGCCCATGCTGGGCATGATGACCCTCAAACTAAACATTGTGAAAGTTAACTTTACTTACTCTGAGACTTATTTAGAGAGAAATATGGAAGCTTTCTGTAGTTGCACTGGGCAGGGCCAACAAGGCTCAGTCAGCCCTGTTAGAGCAGATGATTTAACTTTTCTGAGTGCTCCTAGCTGTGTATGTGTGTGTAGCCTTCTTCTGTCAGCAGCCAGACACATATATGGTGTGCAATTAATCTGTGCATCTGTACTGAATCCAACGCACCCTGTAGGCACTGAATCATAGTCCTTGAACAGATGAGTACCGTATGAGCACCACGAGATGGACTCAGCCCCTTGCTAGAAGTTCCGTGTCGATGGTGCGCGTGCCTGCGCTTCTGTTCATACCTCTCACCAAGCTGGAGCTTGCTGCTGGGCTTCTGTTACACAGTTCCTGTCACACTTCTCTGGTTACTGTATTTGTGAGGAGCTCAGGAGCCTCTGCCTTTCATTTGTTTGAACATTAACCTCGTATGTGGCACTGCCCATGCTCTGCTTGCACGGTGTGGTAAAGGGCCCCATGGGTTTCTCATGGAGGAGCAGCCTAAAGCACGCTCTGCCTGTAGAGCAACTCTCTCATCACATGGTGCGGTCTGATCTAAATGTGAAGACTGCAGAAGCCAAGCACCTTAATTTCAAGTCTGTTTGCACATAGTAGTACAATTTATCCTTGGTTTTCAATGACAGTCTCAAAGTTGGTGGTCCTAGGACTTTTTTCAGGATGCTTGAAGTGCTTGTGCTGATGATACTCCTGCTGAATGTGCTGGCATCTGCCTGAAATTAGTGGTAATTGGATGAAGGGAAGCTGCTACCTATGCATGTCTGTTATTGGGGTTTTACTTAAATACAGCAACTTTGTCTACCAGAATTATGCTGGCAATGATTCCACAATTTTGGTGGAACTTTGGTGGAATTTTAATACAGTTCCTTTTCTTCATGTATGTATTTAAGTTGAGTTTTGTGGCTGTATTTCTTCATGGAAACCCCCTATTTGAGGCAGTTTCTGCAACTCCATGTGCTGCCTTTGTGCACACACACATGGAAAGTGGTTCTTCAGAATCTGTTATTCTTAAGTAAGTCTATCTTGCCTTAGAATAGCAAAAAAGCTTTGTAATGTGACACGTCTAAATAAAAACTTTGTTGTTTTATTTGACTTCTGTTCCGCCGTAAAGTTTAATTTCAAAAGTATGAACTAACTGCCTTGCTGCAATCTCTAGAACATATGTGTGAATATTTGAACATCGGAGTTTGTTATTTTGCTGAAGCAGAAAAATGTAAGACTTGTTCTTAAATGCTTCCTTTGTTACTCCAAATACAGTGTTATATAGAAAAATTGTTGTGCTCCTGTTTTGACTGAGGTTGTAACTTGCACATTAAATGTAGGAAAAATGCCTCTGGAGATGATGACATCTACAAGTACCCTTTGAACAAAGATCTTATGCTCTCTCAGTACAGACTTAAATGAGAGGATGTGGGAGTGTAAGAATGGCTTGAAAATTCATCAGATTTCCTGTGAAGAAATAGGAGTCCAATTGCCTTTAATGTCTTGGTAGTGAGAAGCGGATGTAAAAGCTGAGTCGGCTGACAACCTTCTGAGGGTGAGACTTTCTACTCAAGGTCTCAAACACAAGCTTTGCAGTTTTTTTGGTTTTGTTTTTTTTTTTTTTTAACAAACATTGGATCCTAAAAAGATCATTCAGACTGCTTAAGCTAAGAGCTTAAACTATTTACTCATCAGATAAAGTTAGCTTCTGTAAACATCACTAAGAGCTGGAACTAATGCCTGCCTCTCTGTGGACTAGATAACAAGCTTGTCTAAATCCAGCTGATGAGAAAATGGGGGGGAAAAAAAGATATATTGACCAATTACCCAGAGCAAGGGCTTCATAGCATCTTCCCTAGGCTGTCTTCCCCCTTCAGAATTTTTAAATTACCGACTTGTTGGCATAATGATGGGTAGTATAAGGGACACCTGACTACCTTCTGTTTAAGGAGTATTGAATTGGTTGTCTACCTGAGAGCCAGGCTTGTGCCTCCCTCCCAGCTGAAGCTGGGACACTGTGTAAGTAAAAATATGTAGGACATTGAAGGTGGGACCTGGTATGCGTAGGGGTTTCAGGTGTGTATCCAGGTAAGACTAAGCACAACAGAGCCTGGTGAGAAGGAATTTTTATAGAGTGGGAAAGTCTTTTGTGTTTAGTCTTTGCTTAGGACAGATCTCTATCCAAGGGAGATCTTAAACTGATCTTGCAGTTAGGATATGCAACTTCTATCCTATAATTAGAAACCTTAACTTATTGAAGAGTTTGTGTAGCTTGCTCAAAACTTTTAACAGTTAAAACTCTTATAAAGCAGAACTGGTCCACTGGTTCTGGTCACATGAGTATCTTTATTTTATTTTCTTTTATTGTGGCTGTGTAGATAGCAGAAGAAACAGGACTGATCCGACAGTCAGTCCATGTTTTAATTCCTGGTTTCTATAATGTAATTCAGTGCCTTGGTTAGGTGTTGTGTATCCAAGGAGAAGACATACACTAACTGAGATCTGAGGTCAAACAATTTGTGGCATCTGTACTTGAGAGTGAAGAAATATTCCAGGTTGTGCTTTGTGCCTATTTGACATTAATTATAAGAATTATCAGACTTTCTGCAAGGACTCTGCACTTCTGACCAAGTTTCTATAAGTTACATGATCTGAACTTAATTGTTGTCCTACTTGTATTTATCAAGAGCATCCTCTCCTTAGAAATAGGAAAAGATTAGTCCTGTCTCAGTCTGTGTGTAAATATGTGCCCTTTTCACCCTGCTATGGAAACCCGCTCCATAAGTAATCTGGAGAACATGTCATCTGTGTCCTGCCTCTTCATCTCTGAGCTGAGTCACTCTAAAGACTTGAGTCATTCTCAGAAGAGTAGTTCTGTTTTAAAAGGGAACTAGAGAAAATATTTGTGTTGTTTCAAGTCTGGCATCAAATATATTCTTCTCTGCTCACAGTTAAACTTTAAGCCTATCTAATATAAGAGTATTCAAGTGACTGACAGGCATATTTACTGCTTCCACATTTGTCCTTGGAACAGAGGGATATGCTCTTATTATTGTATGGCTAAATGGAATAAGTATTTAGCAGTTTCAGTTTAGTTGTTTTTTTTTATACGAAAGCTACTTTCTTCTTATTGGTGCATTTGTAGTAAATGCAGATATAGGTTCCTGAGCTCCAAGAAGCTGGGTGAATTAGGGCTTGAAGGTCAGAAATGGTCTGGTGGGAGTCAGAACTTCTGTAGTGTGAGCAAAGTCTACTGGAATTGGAGCATATACTATTTTCAATAGTAATTAATTAATAATAAAAGAAAAAAGTGATAAGGATAGTCATCTACTAAAGTTCAGTCCTTTTGTAATACATTATTTTGAAAACCTGTATTTTTAAGGCAAGTTGCTAGACTGTTGCACAGTACTGAGCTTGAAATACCAAGTCCAGTGTTAGAAAGCTGCAGTATGGCACTGACAGGAGAAAGTGTTCACAATTGGAAATCCTTTCTATGACTTTGGAGTAATTATCTGAGGAAAATCTGGTCAGTGTTCTGTTTGGTAAATTACACTTCAGAGAATACATTGTGTTGGGCTGATAACACTTTAAACCTCTGCCAAATGTTTGCCGTGGGACAAGGGAAGGTTATGTGTGTCTTCCGTCTCTGTCTTTGCAACTCTTAGCTAACTGGATGATCCTAATTTACTCACAAAATCAGCTTCTAGTACATGAATAAATACTAGAGGTACATTTTTAACCATATTTAGTGTTTTTGCAGCTCAAACCTGTAAGGACTAATATGCTAGTCCTGTAACTCATGCTGTTCTGATGAATAAGAAAAAATAAATACTTTGGTGTTGAAAATGATCAGGGTGTCACTAGAGTGCTCTGGTGTTACATGGAAGCAGAGCTGCAGTCTTTTGGAGGCAAATGATTTTAGCCTTGGAATGTGTCCTAGTATCAATGTTATTAACTGCAAGATATTGTTTGAGCATGAAGCTCAAATTACTGAGTTTTAGTGTAATTATTTGATCTTAAACACTTGGTTTCATTTCTGTCCTGGAAATAAAGGAATGACAACTTTACCTTCTCAGCTGTGCAGAAGCAAATAACTGGGGATTTTTGAATATTTCTCTGATTACCAATTCCTGAAATCACAGGAGAATTTCTTCTTCGAACTGAAAATTAAAGTTTTGGCAAAATATGTTCATAAGGGGAAAAAGTAGTCTCTATCCTTTTAGTGTGATATAAAATTGTCGAGTTTTCTTTCTTGAGCCTATTAGTGAATTCTAGTATTTGTATGTTTTTCTGCTTTTGTAGGACACTGGTTTTGTTGCTTTCTGCTCTTTTTTGCATAGCTAATTACTCTGAGGAGTAGCCTGCCAGAAGGTCTGCAGGGGTTATTTTGACTGCTCAGTGTGTGCTGTCTTATGTCTGACACCAGAATTGTTTGTAAGCTACCATAAGCCTTCTGACACTTAGTTATCTTTATGGATCTTTATGGCTTATTTTTCCTTCAGCTCATTTCGTATACCCTGCATTTCAGATAGGTCTTATGATGGGCTGTTGTGTCTAACACTCTGTTGTGATCTGTGTTAGGGAGAATACATCACCTTAAATCCAAGCTACTGTCTCTCTCCTGTGCTTTCTATGTTTTGGACTATGCAAAATCAAGCACAGGCAAAGATGATGTGTATAATGTAATTTTAAATGTGGTTCATATCTATACAACAGTGTTAGGTATGCAGACTAGGTGGAGTTACTCCTAAATGGAATTCAGACAAAGCTTTTGAGTTGAAATAGCCTGCATGTTAAGTTGTGAAATCTGCATTTGTCTGGGCTTTTGAAGATGCTGTGTAGGTTATCAAATAAAGAGGAAATGAAATGACATCTCAGGCCACCCCAGATGGTCACTTCAGTAGCGTCCCTGGGATGCAATTGTCTGACTGGAGCAAGGCAGAGAGCTGGAAGGTGGCCTCTTGGGTCAGCAGTTGAGGGTTTAGGCAGACTTTAAGGACAAACTGACCTTCACATCTGTCTGCATCTCAGCCCTGAGTCATTCCTGTTACCTGCTTGTGAAGACATGTAGCCAGCTCTGACATGGGCCTTACCTGTGTCACTGTCAGTCTTGCTTTAGTGGTGGCAAAGATTGCAAAATTTAACTTGAAGCCCTACGTAGACACTGCTGTATCTGACAATAACTGCCTGATTTGCCTCAGTATTTCAGCAAACCATCTTGAATGGAGTACCCTGAATCCCTCAGTAAAACCGACTAAGCCCTGTGTTAGTGGCTTTACCCTTTGCTCCTGAGGACGTAGCCATTAATAAATTTCTCAGAAGTTTTCTTCCTTGTAGCTAAGTGTGAAACTTGGAGGCTTGAGAAGCACTGCCTGTGCCTCTGCCTGTTGAAACATGTATGCCAGGGAAAAGCAAAAGCCGTGCAATTCACAGAAGGCTTTTTGCATCTTCATGGCTAATGGTTTTCTTGAGCATGAATTTTGTATGGAGAACAAGATTTAATCAGGTGCTGTACTAATTCCACCTTCCCCTTAAGTGACAAAACTAATGAAGTAAGGGATGGTGGCTTACATCAAGAGGTGAAGTCTCCCTAATTTAGAAGGAACAAGTAGGTTTATTGTCTGCTTCCTTCTTTTGAATTCATCATTCTACAAAGCTATGCCAACACAGTGTGTGGAGGGCAGGCAAGGATATCTCCTGGGAATGAGGCTACTCTTTTGTTGTTCACCTGCTATTCTCATTAGCCTGTCAAAGAAACAGTGTTAACTTACTCCACAAAGGTCTATTGAAGTAAAGAAAACTAGTTTGTGAACAAATCTTGTTTAAACTAAGATGGCAGCTAACTTGGTTTTTCTCAGCTATGCTATTTATATCATAGGTTACAGTTTGGGGATCTGTTATTTAAAAAGAAAAGATCTCTCTTGACAGGTTTTATGAACTGGACTGGATTAATCTAGATCATATATAAGGAATTGTTGCCTTGAAAGCTGTAGAGATCTTCCAAAGAGGCCACATTTTCTGCAGCTTTTTCTGCCTGTGTTCCACTTGATCACCTTTGTCCATTCTGTGTGCAGTGCTGCCCAGTGCTCCTGTGCAGCAGCCTCCTTCCTCTCCAGTTCCACCTGTCACACCAGGCTTAATTCTTTGCCCCATGCTGGCAGATGTGCTTCTGCTGTTTTTCTGGATGTTTCCATCATCTCTTCAATCCACTGTAACATATGGCAGTTCTGCCAGGTGGAATTCTCCCACCCAGAATTGCTCCGCAGCTATTACTGCTGGCACTTGCTTTCCTTTCTCACCTGAAGCCAGTCTGGGTTGTCAGGGAGGAGGAACTGCAGCACAGCTAATGCTGAGAAGCCAGGAGCGGGAGCAGTGCAGGACTGGAGAGGGCAGAAGGGTCTCCAGTGGTCTTAGGTAATCCTTTCAGTGAACCAAAATCCTGCTTGTGATTTCAGTAGTTACAAGGAGATTTGACCATTCAGATTTGGCAATGTGATTGTTGTATGTGTCCTGACAGTGGAACGGTGGAAATATAACAGTTTTTCTGTTTAATGAAATGATCAATCATGCTTGAAAAATAATCCATTTTTGGTACTGAATAAGAAGGTTTTCATACTGCAGTGTAGCAGGGTAGAAGGAAGTGTTTTTGATTGAGTGTATTGAAGAAACTTGTTGCATTTCTTAAATGGCCACTCGGGCAGCAGGACTTTCAATCCTGTTATGGACTGTAGGCAGTGATAGAACTGCTCTGCTCAGCTCCTGCCAAGCAGCATGAATGAAAGGAGCTTATGGCTTCCATTCACTTTATAAGGTAACTGTTAACCTACACAGTTGTCTGGCAAGAGGTCCCTGAATGAAAGGGACTGAATAGGGTGGTGGAACAATTGTTAAAACAAAGCCTATGCATTAATGGAGTGATTGTGGTTTGGGTGCTTTTTAGATTTCCTGAGAAATAGAGAAATAGTGCTTCTTACAACATTTGCAGAAAAAAAACACCAACACATTAACTTGACAGGCAGTTGCTTATCTTAGGTGCTGCCTTGACACAAATTGGCAAAAGTTATTGTTAGTTAATGTTATTCTTTTTTTGATTTTGCTTTTCCACTGTTGCAATTATTTGCTTTGATGTAGCTGTGAATAGAATCCCTTGGTTTTATTTGGCCATTATATTTTGCATGGTATCTCAGAGTCTTTGCCTTCTTTTCTCCTAGCTGTGGTCTTCAGGTTGCAGGTTTTTCCTTTGAAGAGAGGGCAGGAGGCAATGGGTGGCATCTTTTGATGATAGTTTTCACTGTGACTAAAATCATTCCCCAGCCTTGATATTTTATAACTCTTGCTCTTCCCTCTACCCTTCCCAAGCTGGGACAAATCAGTAATGTTATGATATTTGTGATTAGAAATTTAACTGCAGAGCAACATATTTTTGTTAAATGCTCGTTAATCAGGATTACCTGATGTAAGAGAAACTGCTTGATAGATGATTAAATACAAATTAGCGCTGAATATTTCATGCCTCTTCAGCTGGATTTGAAATGACATGACAGGGATTTTGTATTTCTAAACCAAGTTTGTGCTAAAAACAGACGTGTTACAGAATATGCTTGACTTTGAATTAAGAAGCAGAAAGAGAATTGGAGGACAAAATGGGAAGACCACTCTCTTTTAAAGAAACTTTGAGATGTGAGATACTAAAAAGAAGGATTCTTGTACCAGGAACACCTGAAGCAGGAGTAGCAGTGGTTTTGCTGGAGTCAGGTTAAGTGACAGCACTCAAGTATTTAAATTAGCTGAAATCCTTGAAGGAGAAGCAGCCTAGAAAATCCCAAAGGGAAAAGACATATGAACCTTTCACCACAAGAGAAAGGTACCAGTTCTGGGCAGTTCATCATCCAGTTACTGTACTAAAAAAGATAGGCTGCTTGCTGTATAAATCTGCTCTAAATGAGCTGAAATGCTCAAGTGCAATCCTCCAACTGCTTGCAATGGAATCTCAGTGGTGCATTGCCATAGGAAATGGTGTTTTGTCTGACCATGCAAATACTGATTTTTCTAAACCAGAAACTTAGTTTTGAAGCAGAAAATCCTAGTAATCCTAGAGAAATTCAGATAGGTAAAAACTTTGGTGGCATTTCTCTTTAACTGATGAAAACTGTAGCAATGAGGTATTTTTCCCTGTGTGACACTGTAAATAAAGCTTGAACGGAGACCTACTTTTTTCTGCTGCAATTATGTGTAACTTGGCTCTGTAATGCAGAGATGTAATGCTCTATTTTTTGTGCTGTAACTATATGTAACTTAACTCGGTAATGCTGGGATGCAATGCTCTATTTCTGATGCTGGTGATCATGGCTAGCTAATAGCTATACTGACTCACAGAAGAGTGTGTAAGGATGCTTCTCTGTTTGCTTGTAATGTCACTTCCATAAAATCACCAAGTGTTTTTGAAATTGGCATGTTTCATTTGCATTCCTAAAGGATTATGTGGGTTCCTTGGCACTGCAGGATTAACTTTGATTTACCCCTGGCACTGGTTTATGTGATTGAAATACAGTGTATTGTTTATGTTTAATGGGGTTCTTCTGTTTTTTTCAGATTGTGAGGACGAGCTGCTGCATCAGTAATCTGAAGAAGGGAGTTCTCTGTTAAGACTGCAAGAAGATACTACTAACTGGTAAACGCTTGGGTTTCTTTGCTTGTAGAATATTTCTTTGTTTTCCATAATATTTTAGTCCAAGGAGTACCAAGTATTTTGATCTGTTGAAAGCAAGAAGTAGTTCATGCAATGTTTTTTCTTTCTAACTGTCTGTAGCTCACCAGAGTAAAGAATCAGTAGCAGTGGATAACATATGGGTATTTAAATTGGAATACAAATTGATTAAATTCCTGCTCCCTTAATAGGAGAAAAAAGACTGTTTTTTTTTCCTGTAATTACATATTAGACGTAGTCTGTTTGCCTTTTTAGCTGAGACAAATACACTGTGTCTGTACTGTGTCCTATATAAATACTATTTGAAGTGTGATAGTGCAAACAGTGCGACTTCAAATATAGTGCTTCAGAGTCTGGAGAGAGAAAAAAGGAAGCCTTAGCCGAAGTCCAGATGCTTTGGAAGATGCCATTAATGTGCTTGTAATTATTCAATGGATGTTTGTTGAGGACTAATTTTCACTGAGAATAATGTATGATAATAAAACTAAGGATATCTTGTGATTCCCAGACACACCAAGTCATGTACAGGCTGCTTTTGGATACAGAATAATAGGATCATCAGTGAGGAGCTATGACCACTTAATAGCAGTTTTCCAGCCCATAAGTTAAGATGTTGAGCTACAGTATTACACAGCAATCACAAGGAAACCTGAGAATTTAGGACATTTGAATATCTTGACATAGGTAAATTATATGCACATTGTCATGGGTACCAGAGTTATAGCTCACTTCTCAAATACTTAATGTTGTAGATGAAACAGCAGTTTTCCTGTGTAATTGCACCTTCCTATACACCTTCTATAAAGCTTGGATCTTACCTTTCTGTTTACTGCTGCCACTTGAGCTGCAGGACTCATTAAACTTGTGTCAAGAGAGGATTCTTAGCCCAAATGGGGTGGTGTGGCTGGGTTTCAAGGGTGAACATGGAAAGAAACACATCCTAGCCATAAGAAAACACTAAGCTTTCATGACTTAAGCATTTACAGATGCTTTATTAATCTTCTCTTGCTAGTTAACTTGCCTTAATTTTATAAGCAGTCAAGGATAACTTTATAAAGTTCTTCTGTGTAGCTGTTGCAGAGAATAATAAAATGCTGGGTTTGGTGACTCTGCCAAACCTAGATGAATGATAGGAAAGTTTTGAAAGCTTATAGTAGTCAGCAATGTGCATCTGTCAGAATGACATAGTAAAAACAAGGTTTGACTTTTTTAGTATTTTTTTTTATATAAAGATAACTTGCGTACATCTATTTCTAAGCAATAATTTCAAGAGTTTTGTTGCATGTAAAATTACAGTTCCTGAAGCTAAAATACATGAGACTCATTCCTAAATACTGGGTTTGAAAGTCTATGGACTTTAGCTTACAGGAGATAAAACCTCTGGCATGTAGTGTGCCACCATTTGAGGTACCAAAGCACTGTATTGCCAACATAAGTTTTGAACCACGTTATAATTATCTGATAGTAACTTTTAGATTAATACTTTGGATTATTCTGATTGCATTTGATGTGAATAAGTAATGTGTGTCTTTCACTAAATTTGGGCGCATAGCTTGCCCTGTATAGAAGACTGGAAAGCTCATTGTCTAGAATTGAAGCCTTCTATCTTTTCCCTACTTTGGCTTCCTTTTCCAGCCTATCATCTCCCCATCTGTCTCAGTGAGAATGGCCATGCTGAGTAAAACTGGGTAGTTCCATGAAGTAGTTCTTCATCTGCAGCTGTGATAAAGTATTTGTCTTAATTCAGTATTTCCTTTAGGATCAGTAAGTTCTTTTCAGCGTGAGACAGTGCTGCACAAACTTGGTTTCACTGTTTCCAGCAGTAACTTTAATTTGGGAGGACAGGAGCTGAAACCCTGCTGAGCTCTACTGCATTTTAGACCTGACCCAGGTTCTCAGGTCAGGGCCCCAGCTCTGGGTCTGTGCTGGAAAGAGAACATGACATGGGGATGTTGCATCCCTTGGGGCAGAGGTGTCTGTGTCTGGGTCTTGCATGACTGGTGCCAAGTTAAAAATTTTAACCCAGCTGGTCCTTGGTAATGGTGCAGACTAGCCCAAATGGTTGTAGATGTGCATGCCCATTTTATCAATGTGGTGTTTCTTTTGCTTTTGATGTTTCCCCTGTCCATTATCACAGACTGAAGGATGAGTACCATTTCAGTGTTTGCCCTATTTTCTTGTATTAGCTCTTCTTTTTCATCATGCTAACTTGTAAGGGATTATTTTTCCAGAATATCAGTCATTCAGAAAAGATCTTGATAATTGTTTTCTGCCTTCATGTATAATCTCTGATAATTATTCATGCTCATTTTAGTGTTATCTCCTAGATGTAGCTTGAACTTGTCTGCATGCTTAAAGGTTTAAAAATCTTTCAGCGCAACTTAGAATTGTTCCCCTGTAATGATGATGGGGAGATGTTTTGGGCAAACTGATGAACATGTTGTGAAGTCTCTGTTCCAGTACTGCTATTGCACTTTGGGTGGATTAACAGGTTTTGCTTTTATGCTAATTTTAATAAATATGAAAACACCTTTAGTATTATGTTTACAAAGTAGAAGCAAATGCATACCTGCCATTTTCTTATTAATTTTGAGTACTCTTTGTTGTGGCCTATATAGCGCTTACGAATGTAACATTTGTCTGGCTGACACATCTTTAAATGTTTTGCTCCCTCTTGTGAAGAATCTTCACAACTTATTCAGTAACAATGTGAGTCTTTTCGTGCAAATCTCTTAATATGTGTTAAATTTGAAAAGAGTAAGGAAGTTTGTGGTCCCCATATCTGTGTGCCTAAAAGGTTTGAAGTGAAGGATCTCACGCAGAAGAGATAGTGTATTTGAGTAAGGCCCTGTTCTGTGTGTTTACAGAATTCTGTTTGGTTTTGACTAGTGGGGAAGTTTATAAAAAGTCAAATATGTTGCAAGAAGTATAAAGCTAGGTTCTGTTTTGTTTTGCTCAGTGCTAAATGTTTCCTCTATTAAACAAGGAAATAGGTTTTATAAATGTGTAGCTTTTAATGGCTACTTTCAGAAGGGTGGGTTGGTTGGTTTGTTTGTTTGGGGAAATCTGTGTATCCAACATAGAAAGTGGTGACATTACAAATACTTCTAAAAGCTTTCAGTGAAAAGCCCACCAAATACCCACAGCAGGGTAATGTGGGAACATCAGGGGTGAAAAGACAGTCTGCCAAAGTGATGTTACGGAATGTAAATACGTGAAGAAAAATTGTCTGACAACTTAAAACACCTGTACTTCCCATTTGTGCTACAAGTTAAAAGCAATCTCCTTTGGTATTGTTGCTCTAAATACATTGTTGTAGGTTTGTCTGCAAATTCAGCAGAGCTTCTTGAATTGATTTTTCGTCTGTGTGAAAGTGGGTTTGTGTAAATGGTTCTTAGTACTTAGGGGTTAACTATCTGTGATTTTGATACTCAAGATGATGTGGTAGAAATTCTGATCATGATGCTGATATTCTACCAGCATGCATTTATTTTGCATTAATGGTGGTATCTAAGGCAAAAAAGAGGAATATCTGACTTGTTTTAGGCTGAGCTGAGCTATCTTATTTATTTGCTGTATTTTATCTTGGGGCTTGTTTAATGTGCCTCGCTGCAGTAGCACAGGAATAGATTGAAGTGTTAGAAGCTTTTATGCAATTCTGTGTTTTTTAAAGTTTAATAATGTGTATTATCAATGTAAATAATGTCTATGCTGAGAAAACATAATGTGATATCTTTTTCCCCACAGTAGATGCAAAATAAGTTCAAGCCTGAAAGAAGATTATTACAATCTGCAGATGATCAGTGACAAGATTTTTTCACTGTAATCAAGTGGAATTCAATGTTGGGCTCTTCCAAAATACCCTTCCTTTACATGTACTAGTCCTACTGCAACAGTTAATAGAGTAGTTTTAAACAAGTGAGTTTTGAACTTGGTTTAAAGGCTTATTTAGTAAACTGTTCTCTGCTTGAGACTTCAGCCATGCCGGTTTGTTTATGACGGTAAAGCTGCTATTTTTCTTTACCTGTAAATAGTTCCTCAGGACAACATGAACTGTTTAATTCTGTTTGTCCAATAAGCCTTCAAATTAAAGGCATTAATTTAAGGGTTGTTTTGACTTTTTGAAAAGTCACTTTTATACTTTACTAAAAATATGTAAACTTTTCTCATCAGAAAGACATTTGACCTGAAAAGCTGTGCTTGTTGAGACAGGTGACTGGACATTCATGATAAGTTTTATGTGGTCTGTTCTATTAGGTTAATGTCAGATGTTGCTTATTTCACTTCTTGACTTAGAGAAGAACTCTTAAATACTTGTCAAAGGATAATTCTAGGTTTTTTGGAGGGAGGGTTGTTGGTTTTTTTAGCTCTGTAGGCACTTGAACTGTAGACATGCAGTCCTCTAGTTCTTGTTAGTGTTTAGCTTACTGCTTGACTACATAACTGCAATTTTATTATTTAGAATCGTAGAATGTCTCAAGTTGGAAAGGACCCACAGAGATCATCAAGTTCAGTTCTCTGTTCCTTGCAGGACTCCCTACCATTAAATTATGATTTAAGAGCATTGTCCAGACACTCCTTGAACTCTGTCAGGCTTGGTGCCATGAGCACTTCCCTCAGGAGCATCTTCCGGTGACCAGACAGCCCCTCAGTGAAGCAGCTTTCCTTAATGTCCCATCTGAACTTCCTCTGATGCAGCTTGCTTCCTTTTAGGTGTTCATGGAATTAATTTGAAAAATTATTAAAAATAGTACGCAACTGTTGAGACTAAGTGCCATTAAATTACAATGCAGGAATTAAGACCTTGTTGTGTATAGCTCCTGGTTTTTTGGTTTATTTTCCTGCCTGTTGGACAAAGCTGTTGAAGACACACAACAGTCCCTAGGAGCTGAACCTGGACATTCCTACATTATCTCTCATATGTTTGTTATCCTGTATTCTGTAATTTTTGATTATTTTTCCATCTTACATCCTACGCAATAAACATTTGAGATCCCAGGTTAAAACAGCATGGTTAGATTCTTCCTTTATGGACAGCTAATGATTGATACAATTGCTTTTAGTATTCTATTCACCCATGTTTTTACTAGAATAATTTCAAAACTGTATTGCTGCAATGTATAGCTGATTGGAAAAGCTTCTTCATAACCTGCCCTCTTCTTTTTTAAACTGTAGATGCAACAATTACTGCAAATCTTTGTGTAGGTGAAGCTCACAGAGCTCCTGGACAAGCTGGAGGCACTTTCAAGAGTCGCAGTGCTCTGTGACAGTTCCTCTGGTGGGAGCAGAGCTCCTCTATCCTCAACTACAGAAATTGCTGCTTATCCCAAGGCTCCCATGAAGCCACCCTTTGGAAAGTCCTGCCTCCTTTTGTGGATGAGTTACAACTGGAAGGAGCTGCCTCTGCTGAGATTTGTATAGTGGGGCAGCACTGGGGACCCTGGAGGGAAGGAGTTAAAGTGAACTGCTTGACTGTCACTAGAAACTGCTCAGCCCTGAGCCTGTGGCAAAACTTGCTGCGGTGGTGTCCCTAGGAAGGGCTTTTCAGGCTTTTAAAAATCTAAACTGTGTTCTTAACAATCTGAAATAAACACATCCATTGTCTCTGAGCAGCAGAGATGCTGAATGGGATACTTCCATAGCTGTAGCTTAATCAGCTTAGGCCTAAATTCATCTTAGAGTTTTACCTATCAGAGGGGGTAACTAGGGCTTCAGCTCTCAATTTTTGATACTGTTGATGAACAGTTGATGGTTAGAACTCAGTAAGACCTTTAAAAAGATCCTTTAGGTGGTAAGTGGCTGTAACTCTTCTGTGGCTGGGCTTTGTTTTGTTGTTTTGGTTTTTTTTGTGGTAGAAGTTTCTTGCTGTTCATATGACCTAGTACAGTTCTGAGGAAAGTGGGTTTTTGTTACCCTGAAAGTAGAAATCTAGATTGTAAGGAACAAGGACTCCTCTGTTGAAGCCTTAGGGGAATAGGGTTGTGGGTCTTGGCATTGCTCAGAGCTGCTCCTACACCACTAATAATGTGAATGGGAAAGCCCTGCTGACCTTTCCTTGTCTTACTGTTTGTATTGTGCAAGTGGATGAACACTGCAGACTTCCTGGGACAGGGTATGGTTTCATTTCTGTTTTGATGATACTGAGCCAGAACTCTCTGTTAAGCTCTGTCATATTCCTAATAAATTATATCTTCTGTATATGTTAGATAAATAAGCTGTTGAATCACTGGGATTGTGTTCAGGAGCACTTCACAACTGAGTGTTAACACCATAACCATAAAGGAAGCATCTACTGTGGCAAAACAGCGGTGCCAGGTAGTCGTGGGGAGTTAAACATGCAATGGAGAGCAAATGCCAATGTCATTTCAAGGTGTAGGAATAATATCCCATATCTCTTCCTACCTTAGGAATATTTCAGTAGTTTCTTTGAGGGGTGAAAGCCTGAGTTCTGAAGAATTCTTAAAAATTCTGCTTGTTTTTATATCTGGTACTGAATCACTTCGGGACCTGGATTTATGAAAGCTCAAAAGAAATACAGGAGATAGTGTTACCAAAAATAGAAAGTTCAATTGTTTGAGTAATTGACTGTTAGAAACCGGACTTGCTTTAATAAATACTCGGACTGAAGTACCACAGCTCTACCCCTTACTCCACTACCAAAAAAAGCAACCAGCCACAAACAAAAACCCAACTCTAAATTAAACAGCTAAAGAAGTCCCATCTCTGTTTTATAAAATTCATTATTTGTCTTCCAGTTACCCAACCTTTATTTTTCCCAAATTGTTTCTATAAGTGAAAAAGTTTATTTGGCAATATTTAAATTAACTTCTTGATTTGGTTGAAAATCCCTTGGACTTGATATTCAACTTGCAGGGCTTTTTCTGTGTAAACCTTTGAGATGCAAAAAGGAAGATTATGATAGTTTATTTTACTGTTTGCACTAAGCCAAAGTAACAGTTTATTGCAGAGCACATAGGTGTAAGTGGATAAAATATAAATTTTCATGCTGAATATTAGTTTAGTGTGAACATCCTCTTCTGCCATACAAGCTTCTCAAATATCTTTTCGTTTCCCCCCCCCTTTTTTTTTTCTTAAGTTGTGGAAAGGGGTGTATGTATAAAACCTTGTGTCCCTCCTGTTGGTCTATAATGCAGCTTCTAAACTTTCCTGAAAGCTTTCAAGGAATCTTTTAGGTTGAAACAGATGTGAAAGATCAAGTCCAACCATTACCCACCACTGCCAAGTCCACAACAATATGATGTGATACATAACCACAAAAGGTATTGAAAAAAGGAAAACCCTGAAATTAAGATCATACCAAGTGAAGCTGCTATGCAACAGTAACAGTTTAGACATAATGTATCCTGTGAAAGTATAATAATTAGGGAAAATTAAATAAGCTTGAAAAATTATAATGGAACACTAGGCCCTCTGATACATTCACAGTCCATTTCTGTCATTAAATTACAAATTTAAAACATGGGTTTGTGTGTAGCAAGTAATATTAGATAAAATGGCAGCATTGAGAAATTACACAGGATAGAGAAAGTTTTAATATAACATAAGGACTTCTAAGATGCAATTTTGCCTCACCAAGATAAATGAAAATGAACAGAGAAGATTTGAGCTGGAGCTTTACAATCAGAAGTCAAAAAAGTGGTTTTATCACAAGCAACCAGTATATTTGCTCTTTATGAACAACCGAGGTCACTTTGCAGTAGTGGTAGCCTGCTTTGCTAATCTTAGTCTCATACACAATTGCCATACAGATATAGATGAATCTTTGTCTACAGTCACTGATGTTAAATGCCAGAGTTCACATCCATTTAGCATTGAACCATGAGTTCATCTGCAGATGCCCTGAAACTCCCTTTGAAACATGATCCTAGCAATAAATTATTTTTTTATAGCTTAGACATCTGTTTTTGTTACTGAAGTAAAAATCAAATTTTATTTCTAAACATTTCTTAGTTTTCTCTTTTTATTACCCACAAGTTGTGGGATGTGTTTGACTTGCGGTTCTGTTTTGGACTGAGCTTGGTTTTTATGTTTAGTGTGTGCTTCTAAGGGTAACAAGTTTTTTACATCTGTTTCCACAAACTTGATTTCAAGTCTGAAACTGATTCAAGAGAGCAGGAGCATCTAAACATTTCCAAGGCAGGTAGTCTTTGAGCTAGACCTGTTATCTTCTGTATCCAAGGGCCATTAAGATAAATGAAATGAGAACATCTGTGCCATAGTCCACAGCTGGTTCATATGGATTTCAAGTTGGTGGTGCTTACCAAGAGGAGTCCTAGTGCAAGCTTTAACTGCAAACTAGGAATTTAAACATTTAAATTTAAACATTTGCTCTGACAAAGTAGTAATCTATTGTGTTTTGAAATAAATTTTAAGCTGGGTGCCCGATATTTTATGGAGCACAAGAATCCTATGCAAGTTTTTGCTAGTAAGTGTTGTAAGCATTGTGAAGTTAGTACTTTCTGAAGTTCCCTGATGAGCTGAGATACCAGTTGAGAACACAGAAAGTAATTTAGATTCTTGGTGAAAAGTTGTTAATTATTTCTTAACACTCAGTGTTTTCAGTTTTTAATACGCAGAAGAACCTGAGTGTTGGAAAGCCTGAAAAATCACCATTTTTGTAGTAAATCATGACTGACAGTCACTGACAAGTCTATGCCTGAGTGTAGAGGCCTCTTAATTAGTTCAGCCAGAGTTGGGCAGAAGGCAGTGGTTTCATGGAAGTTAATGATTAGCTGTTCTCATGTGAAGTCTGTTTTTATGTACTGATTTAAGCAGCATCAGTTCAATATAAGGTGGATGCCCAAAGCACAGGGTTTACTCAGTGGTTAGCCAGTTTTCATTGAGGTTTTTTTCTCCAGTTTTGTT
The DNA here is from genome assembly GCF_049639895.1 of Pseudopodoces humilis. Classification (NCBI taxonomy): domain Eukaryota; kingdom Metazoa; phylum Chordata; class Aves; order Passeriformes; family Paridae; genus Pseudopodoces; species Pseudopodoces humilis. The sequence continues at coordinate 9,109,914 of NC_142200.1, forward strand.
ATTCACAGTGCTGCCAAGTTTACTTACCATAGCTTTTTTATCTGGGTACCATTTGACTTGTCAGCATCAAGCTTTTCCTCTGACAAACTGAATGATGCTTGGTTTTGTTTTGTTATGCTGCAGTTTAGACGATTCACTGTCCCTCTCTAATGGCCCTAGACAGTTTTCCGTTTTGGTTCTTCAACTGTTGTGACAATTCTTTCAGTTCTGTTGTAGTTGGCCTGAGATACTGGCATCTGCTTTGGCCTGTTTCTGCTGTGGTGAAGTTAGGCTGCAGTTCAAGGGAAGAGGTTGTGTCTAAATGAGATCCCTGGGATGGGATGCATTAATCTTTCTGCTGTTTTACTCCATGAGCTGTAACCCATTGAGTAAAGTTAATTTTCCTGCCCAGAACTTTTTTTTCTCTGTAATGTAACATTAAGTATTTGACTCCCTTAGAATCACAAGGCATTGAAAAATGCTGGGTCTGAATTATTCAATTTTCACTACCTATTAATTTGTATAATTTACATGTTTCATCTTGTGCCTGTTTGTGGTATTTCTATAGTAATCTGCAGATCTAAACCTTGAGGAAAAGTCAGAAGGAAGCTCAGAGGTTTTGCAGATACTCTATCCCAGCATGAAAACCTAAGTAGTGCACTTTGAACCTCAAAGAGTTGTTCATTTAGAAACTCTTTTGTCTGAATTAAGGTGCATCCAAAGTGCAAAAATTAATTCTGTAAAGAATCCATTACACCAGTCATTTCACATCTGTCTTATTTTTAATGCACCTTTGCTGCTGTTCCTGCCTGACTAGAGATCAGCAAGTCAATTTCTTGTCCATTTAGGCAGTGCTTTATTATATTGTTCTGTGCTAACCTCTAAATTTAAAATACCGTGATGTGAAGTCACGCTATGCACAAAAATCAAATACCTATCAGCTTGCCAGTGTAAACCAAGCGACAGCATCAGCAGTGCTCGCTGTTCTGCACAAAGGCTTGTTCACAGGAACTAAAAGATAGGAAACCAGTTAATGGATTCCTGTGCTAACATCTCTCTGCCTATTATTGATGGTAGTCCAACTGACCTATAATTCTCAGCTTTCCTGGCTGCTTCCCTTTTGCCTAATGGCTTTGCTTTTCTCGTCCTGCCTTCATTACCACAAGAGTCCTATAAGGCTTTGTTAATTATTAACTTCCACTCATTCATTGAAGCCTTCAGGACAAGCCACCTGAGCATCAGCATGTTACTCTTGCAGGTTGTAAGTGCTTGTGTCTCTGTGTGAGCAGCACTGTGCCCAGAAAGATGGAAAGAGCTGAGCAATGCCCAATTTTTTTTCCCCCTAATAATTCTATCAATTGGAAATACGAGTATTTCTGTAGTAATGACCTAGTACCATTAGAAGATACTCTTTTTTTTTTTTAAAGTCCCTAGGCTAGCTGCTAAAGTGGGCTTTTTTTCTTTACTTTTCAAATTTATTTCTGTAGTCTGTTCATTCTAATGAATTTAGGCTTCTTGTTTTTGTTTATAGCTTAGTCCTATCTGACTTTTCTTTCACTCTTTTTCAGAAAATTAGCTTCTTACAGTAGTGTAGGGTTGCACTTTGGTTTCAGTTTCTCTTTGCAATGTTAGTTGTAGTCAGCCCTGAGCTGCAGGGGATCAGTGATTTCCAGAGTTTTTTTGTTTTTTTTGTTGTGCTGTCTCAACGCACAAATTGAGAGGTCTGAAGTTATGAGAAGAGAAAAAAACACCAACCATATTTAAAATATGCCTAATGAGAGTGGGTGCATTCTAGGGAATTGCAGCAGCTTCTACAAAGCCTGTGCTGTTAGCCATGGTTTTGTCCTGAAGTACTGGGTGTTGCTTATTTCTGAGAAAGTAAGGAGAAGCTGAAGTCAATGGGCAGAGGCAAAAGCAGCTACTACCCAAACTTAAGTCTGGTCAAGGGGAAAACTTCTTTGAGGGAGATGCATGCACTGGAAAGAATGGAGAGTTAAATTTCTACAGGTGTGTTTGCTGGTCATCTTTTTGCAAATGTTCAGTTCTCTGGGATGTGAAGAATAATTCTCACTGTAGTCTCCACTCTGCTTCTTGCCTGTGCTGCTGTATATCTTCAGGGCCTTCCCTAGCTAATGTTACACTATTATTGCCTGTGAAGCTTTGGGTTACTGTAACAGTTCATGTCTTCTCCTTTAAACTGTACTATTAACATAAGTATTTCATCATGTTAGGACAGTGGTCACGATGTGTACAGCACATTGAGGCTGCCCAAAAACACTAGTTTTCTTTATTAAGCAAATGGTTTTCAGTGGTGACTTGAAAATGACTTCTCTGGAGGTCAGTAGGCAAGCCTGGATTTTTTCCAAGTGCACATTTGTGTGGTTGGATTAGAATATTGTGTGATTTTCTTGTTAAAGCAATGTGAAATGCAAGTGGAACAGTTTACCACTGGTATTTTATTGCAGCTTTGACTCTTCAGTTATTAAATTTATCCTGGAATATGTGTGTTTATGGATTATCTAATATGGCAGCCTTTTTCTGGGGAAGCACATTCATCACCATATAATGGCATTTCCCATTTATTTGTATTCCTAGAGATAAAACACTGTTCTGAATTACATTTTCTTTGAGTATTTTTAAAAGTCCCAGTGATGTATGGATCCATGTCTGTGTTTCTGAAGCAGATACACAAGAACAGTATGTCTGGAACAGATGTATGTTTGCTTTTCCAGTGTTGTATTGCATCACATTTAAGACTTTTGGTGTAAAATAATTAATTTCCATAATCTCTTTTTTCTTTTAAACAGACTGGAGGCCAAGAACAGAGTGCAGCTCTGGCTGTAGGTAAGAATTGAAACTTAAGCTGCTTGAAAACTGCTGACAAATAAGCAAAACTGTCGTATGTTAAAGGACGGAAAATGGGACTCTTTCAATATTCATAATTTTCCCTTCAAGAACTTGTTTTCCCTCTTTTCCTTCAAAAACTCTTGAAATTTGTGGTCTCTGGGAGTTCTGATCCCTGACTGAATTTATTCCTCTCTGTTTAAAGATGCTAAACCAGGCTGCAAGGGTTTGGTTTTTGCTTGCACAGGGCCTCACTACACAGCCTGGCAAGGCTGATCTTGAAAACTCTTCACTAGAGTGGTGTGAAGTCCCATTACTTCAAAGAAGGCATTTCCATTATGCACGGAGTTAAAGTGGTTTGGCCACTTGTGTGAACTTACCCTAGAAGACTGTGCAACTTCTTGAACTGTTTGAATAAAGAGATAATGTTTTGGTGGTTTTTCTCTCTGTCTCTTTAGTAAAGCTACTGTGTAGCTGAACCAGCTCCCTAATGCCAGAAACCAGTACTCTGACCCAGCTTGTGAGACTGAAGAGGTAGCACATGCTCATGTGAACGTGTTAGCTCTTAGTTTTATAACCTGCTGCTTGTCATCTAAGCTACTGCATAGAGTGTCTGTGTTATACTTCATGTTTACTGTGCTTTGCCAGCACTGCTGTTAATCCTCTGTCACATTGGGAAGGTAATGGTACCAAATGTGAGGTAGGATTTCTTTTTCTTCTGTTTTTGATTAATCTTTGAAAAGCCTTTGAATTCTGGGGAGCTGGTTAAATGGATTTGTGTTGTGGTTTAATCCAGGCTAGATGCCAGGTGCCCACCAAAGGCACTCTGTCACTGTCTTCTCAACTGGAGAAGGGAGACAAAATACAACAAAAGGCTCATGGATTGAGATAAGGGTTGGGGGAGATCATTCACCAGTTACTGTCATGGGCAAAACAATCTCAGCTTAGGAAAATCTGTTCAGTTTATTGCCATTCAAATCAGAGCTCCTTCCCCCCACCCTTCCTTCCTTCCTAGGCTTAACTTTATCCCCAGTTCTTTACCTCACCCCTCCCTGCTCCATCAGGAGAGATGGGGAATGGGGGTTACAGTCAGTGCATCACAGGTTGCTGTTGCTGCTTCCTCCTCAGGGAGAGGAGCCCTTTTCTGCTCCAGTATGGGGTGTCCCTCCCACAGGACACAATCCTCCAGAAACTTTTCCAACATGAGTCCTTCCCAAGGGCTACAGTTCTTCACAAACTGCTCCAGTGTTGGTCCCTCCCGTGGGGTTCAGTCTTGCAGGAACAGGCTGCTCCAGTGTGGGTCTTCCACAGGGCCTGCCAGGAGCCTGCTCCACCATGGGCTTCCCACGGGCTCACAGCCTCCTTTGGGTGCCCACCTGCTCCAGTGCAGGGTCCTCCACGGGCTGCAGGTGAATCTCTGCTCCCCTGTGGTCCTCCACGGGCTGCACCACAGGCTCCAGGGGAATTTCTGCTTCCGTGTCAGGATTGCCTCCTCTTCCTCACTGACCCAGGTTGTCTGCACTGTATTCTTGGTGTCTCTCATATTTTTCACTTTCCTCTTCTCTGTCCACAATTAATTCTGTGCCATAACTCTTTTTTTTCTTCTTAAATACAATGTCCCAGAGGTGCTACCACCACCAGTGATGGTCTTGGCCATGGCCAGTGGTGTGCCCATCCTGGAGCTGGCTGGCATTGGCTCTGTCAGACATGGGAGAAGCTTCTGGAAGCTTCCCACAGAGTCCCCCCATAGCCCTCCTGCCACAACAACCTTGCCACACAAACCCAATAGAATTTGTCATCAGTTTTGTCAACAAGAGTTAGAAAACATTTTCTAGTGCTGTGTGTCAAACTATTTGAATTCTCCAATCAGAATTATGAATTTATGGCATATAAATGTGTTACTAAGGTAGTTGTCTCCATTTTAGTGTATAATTAATGTTTTAAAGTACTTACTTTGTGGAATTGCAGGTTTTGATGAACTGTCGCACTTTTGGCATCCTTAGGAGAATTTATGATATTGCTGGTTCAGGCCCACAGTCCTTCTTGCTTACTGACTTGTGTCTCTGCATTAAGGAAAGAATCTAGGAACTGGGCAAGCATACAGCAATATTTTCCAAATCTTTAATAAGTCAATGGAAAAACATCCAGTGCTAGCAGCAGTAGTACCTTTTTCTTTTAATGGCTTTTGCTTACGAAGTCCTTGAGGGTGGTGTTAAAACTGCAGTTGGAACTAGTGCAGAGTTTCGATTTACAGTATCATGTGCATTTGCAAATTATACATTATAAAAGTCACTAAAGTGAGTCAGACCATGGGTCCATCTAGTCAAGTTCACCCTGTAGGATCACCATCTTTCTCCTGTCTGCATGTGTGCACTTGGTTTTGCACATCCTTTCACACCCTCCACTTATTCCTCTACTAGAGCAATGCTGTATCGGCTCAGGAAGGTGAGAGTCATCTGGAAAAAGCAGGAAAACTCAGGGTGCATTGCTGGGAATGATCCTGCAGGAAGAAGAGTGCTGTCAAGCAGATTACTTGAGCACATGGCAGATAACTTCTATTTTCTTTGAAGAAACTGTGAACCAACAGTGTTTCAGGTATTGAAGGGAGAATGTTTGTAAGTCAGGGTGCTGAAGTGTCCACTTCAGCAGAAGCTGGGGTGTCAGACTCCTGATGCTTTCAACTTCCTAGCTATGCCAAGACAAAGTTAGCTGCCAGATGCTTGACAGCATCATAAATCATCAGGGAATCACCAGTATTCAGAGTTGGGACTGTCAATCCCTACCCAAACAACATGTAAAGAACTAGACACTATGGAGAAGTTTGGTTGTTTTAAAGAATGGGACAGACTGAACTAGATGATGCTGTTGAATAAGGTTATAACCTGCAAAAAAGCTTAAGATGCAGTAAAACCTGAACCTTTGTATGATCAGGTGCTTAAGGAATAGCAGGAACAGGGATACCATGTTTTTGTGGTTCTTCTAGTATGTATTTTCAGATGGAGTATTTTTCAGAGCCAGATGTGATTATTAAATGTGTTCAGTATTCTTATTTCTATTCTGCCTGTGTACCTGGTTTTCCCCAGGAACTGCTGCAAACTTCTTGTGAGATGAGATGGACCTGTAGAGTTCACAGATGGACCACTGTAGAAAATCATAACTCTGCATGATATTCTGTATATTTGCTACTGATCTTAATGGATTTCAGGTTGTAGGATATCACTGAAGAATAGTGAATGTTTCTCCATATTTCCAACAGGTGGATGAGAATTAATTGTTCTGTAATACCTTAGCCTTACTGGGTACCTTTAATTTGATTTTAAGGCTAAAATAAAATTTGATATGATGGGAGAAATGGAAAATGCGATACAAAATTATCATATTTGCATGGCTAGAGAAATTTGGACCAGTGAGGTCAGGTGTTTTATTTTGGGTTTTTCTTGCTTGTTTTTTTTTTGTTTGGTTGGTTTTTTTTTGTATTTTGGATTTTTTGTTTGTTTGGGTTCTTTTGTTTAGTTGGGATTTTTTTTACACTTGCTTTCCAACAAGAAAAACTGCCCAGGTTCAGTAAAAGTAATTGGTGCTGTGTATTTTGAGGGGATCTGAAGAAGTAACTGGATGTTACAAAGATGGCTGTAGATCCTTGATCTTGCAAGGAGTCACTTTTGAAACTTCAAATAAATAAGCAACCATGTAGAGATCAGTTTAATCCCTGTGCCCTGCCTAATGCCTGTCTGTTCGTTACTGTTTCTGAAAGCAGATGGGATGGGAAGGAGCATCATCCTGCTACTCATCCTCTGTTGTACCATGATCATCTTGATGTGCTTCATTAGCCTTCTGTATCCTGCAAACATACTGTGTCTGACTGGTGTCTCAGAAAAAGGAAATTCCACAGAATAATCAGAAAGCTATCCTGAAATATGGAAACCTTCCCTTCCAGCTCCATGGTTTGGAAGGCCATTGGGCTTCCTTTCTTCCTTGATGTTTCAGAGCTCCTGTGTCACTGAGCGGAATTCTCAGATGGACAGTCAGTGTCAGGTTTATGCACACAAGGTTTGTGGTTTAGCGCTGTGACATTCCAGTAGAAGTCCCTTGAAATGGAAAATATTAATGGCTATTTATATCCATCAGTTTGATGACAAGATAATTTGTCATGACATCGTCAGTGCGGGATTGCAAGCCAAGGAACTGAAGACATGCAACATTTTTGAAACTGAACTCAAAGGAAGCATTTTACCTGAGTGTTGCAGAACGCTGTGGGTGCTTGTATGCCTTGTCCTGGTGCATTAGATGGCAGCACTGCCAAGGCTGTGGGATCCTCAGTGCAGCTTCATCCAGCTCTGATCCTGACATGTGTTGCAGTCTGATAGATGGGAATTCAGCTCCTCTGAAAGAAAACCATTTCCAAATCAAGCTAGGCTGGAAGAGGAGTGCTGTTTCACATATGAAATACCAACTGAAAAATAGCACATCAACTGGACTAGTTAGAAAGTTAGGAACTAAAAACATACCCTTTCTATTTTTATTTTTTTTTTTTTAGCATTTAGATAAAACTTTCAGGTTTGGTTTTGGGAGTTTTAGGCTTTTTAAAAAAATTTTTTGTTTGGGGTTTTGCTTTTTTTCTTTATACAGAGGTGATTGGCAGGAGAAGGACTTAGCGTACAAATTATTGTTTGGTTTCCTTTTTTTTTGGAGATGAGAGCTTGAGGGTTCTTAAATTATAGGCTGAGATCCTGGAAATATGAAACTTTCTTAGTAATGTGGTAGTATAGCACAGTTCTAAAGGCAAGCCATCTTTCATAGAGTGAGCAGTTTTTCTCTAAAAGAAAAAAAAAGTGTAAATCTGCCAGAATTCTCACTAAATGTTTTTTTGGGTTTTTTTTGTTGGTTTTTTTTTTTTTGTATCTTTATGTACCTTATAAAAACGTTCCCAGTTTTCTTTGAAAAAAGGCAGACTTGGAGGTCAGGCAGTGTTGCCAGGATAATGCCAGCGCGGTGCTCGGGCAGGAGGGACACGGCCGCTCCGAGCTGTCGGGCTCTGGGATCCATTGGACACGCTGGTCCCTGGATACTCCCGGGCTCTGGAATATCCAGCGGCAGGCAGCGGCCTCTGCTGGGGAATCGCAGCGCTGCTGGAGGCTCAGCGCATCTCCAGCGCTGCGGGAAAAAGCAGAGAGTAAATTGCCTTCCAGTGGAAATGGCCCTGAGCTGAGAAAAATGGGTTTTCCGATGGCTGCGATGTAATGGAATTAAAAACGGAATTCTGAAAAATTAAGTTAAAGCATGTCGGGCTTGTATGCTTTTGAAGAAGGAAAGCGTAATTAATTATTTTTTAATCCCAGATTCACACATGGAAAAATTGTGCAGTTACTTGTTGAAGGGTAAGTCAGAGCAGATCCGTGGAGCATAGTCTCTGCCCTATTCAATACAAGTTCTGTTTTAAAAACAAGCGTAATTCTTCCAGACAAATTGGGTTTATTCCAGACTTGTGTGAGCATGCTTAGTTATTTTGTTGTAGTCCCTGTCAAATAACGTTATTCAGTGTCAGCTGTGCCGCTAAAACCTTCCCAAATTAACAAGGCTCTAAGACTGCTTCTAAAGAAACTGTGGATTCTTCAGTGCCTTTCCCTTGATTCCCTCTAAGAGAAAAAATGGACTGAATAAACACTCCTCTGACCATACTTTACAATTCTGGTTTTGAGGAATGTGAGTCTATTCACTAGTCTGTTTTCCCTGGCAGACCTCCATCCTCCTGATATGACAAGTTTTGAATTCAGTTTTGTTCTAAAGGAGACTTTATTGATGATGTGTGAGCTCAAAAAAAAAAAAGCACAAGAAAAAACAAACCCAAAACAACTTCAGCTAAAACAGGTTATTGTATCAAAATCAGTTTAGCCAAATGAATTGACATCAGAGGCAGCTTCAAACAGCTTTTCACTAGTTTGAATACTTACTATCCTGTACAAAAACATTTCCTATCTGGCTGTATAATTTGTTTTTCCACTTTTGAGATAAGATGCTAATGATTGAAGCCCAAATAATTCAGGCATATAGGCTGTTTTAGGGGGTCTGGAGGGGGATTTTTTGCCTTTCTTGTGGTTGGTTTGCAGTCCCTGCTTTGTGGCCACTGGGTGTCAGCAGTGCAAAGCCGTGTGCCCTTCTGGGCATGGGTTTGGACTGGGAACTCTGTCCCAAAAGTGTCTGTGAAAGCTGCTGAAATCTTAATGCTTGCTTGCAAACTTGTCCATCAATGAAGTAAAACTGTGTGTTTTGAGCAGAACTGGGGGTGGCTCTGGCACTTCACTCATGTGTTTGATTCAGCACATTTACACAGGTGACAGAACTGTTACATTTCAGTGATGTTACTAGAGCTATGATGAATCCTGAAAATGAAAGCAGTTTATCCAAAGTATAACTTTCTTTAAGCTAATGGCACCAAGCATTTTCTTCCTAAATCTAAAGGTGATAATGAGTGATAGCTACTGTTTTTTTTAATATTGACTCTAATTTTATTTTCTGGTGTATATGATATTACTTTGGAATTTTGTATCATGGCAGATCTTTATTACTTTAAAACACCACTAATATCAACAGATGAAATTAGAATGTGTCAGAAGGCATCTCTGCTGTTTTAGCACTATTCAGAAGAGAAATGAATATGCATTCGTCTAGGAAAAACACATTTGTATCCAGGGAGAATGCTGCAACCATCAAAAAAGAGTGATTCTGGCAGTGCATTTTACCAGCCTGTTTCCATCTCTGCAGCAATCTCTAGCATTTCAGGTTGAGGGCAGAAATTCTCACTGGTTGTGGAGCTTTGCTGCCTCATTGGCAGAGAAAGCCACACGGGATGCCATAGGCTGCCAGGCTGTGATGCCATGTGTTGCTAAGGGCTGCCTTGGATTCAGTCACCTATCCGCTGCCTCATTCCTTTTCTCTCTTCTTTTTTTTTTTTTTTTTCTTCTCCCTGTTGATGGCTAGATATTGTTTAATAAGCCTTGAAACAGGCTGATAGAATTATCCTTCTAGAAAAACAGTATAGGGAGACATTCAGTAAGTGGTTTTTTTATGTAGTAATAGTGCAAGCGTTATAACTTGGTGGTATTCCACTATAATGCTGTGCATGTTTTTTACTGACTATTTTGCCAAAATATCTCTGAATTGGAGGTTTATGCCACACTTGTATGACAAAATGAAAATTTAAAATTCAAATCCCAGGAGTAAAATGTTTGTTGTTTCATTAGATGTGCTTTCCATATAATGTTGTGCTTAACTACATATGAGATTTTCAGGGAATACAGTTTTCATACTGTGGATTTTAGTATTGGGAATAGCCTATACATTATACAAAAGGTAAGCTGATGTTTTCTTGAAGCAGATTTTCTTCAGGGATCACAAATTCTTTAATCTATTTATTTAACTGGGTTTTTTTGGTTTTTTGGTTTTTTTTTTTTTTTTAACTAGTTTGAAAGCATATTGATATTGTAATAGAACAAAAGAAAAATAGAAAATACCGCTTTTGAACACCTTTGGTAGTGTTTTACCTTTAATGAGAGTAAGTTCTCCAGCTGCTCACTAGTTGCAAGCAATATCCTTGTTAATGCAAGTTTTTCTTCCAGGTGTGAGAGGGGAAATTTCTTTGGGTCTCAGATAACTTTACTTGCATTGCTTATTTCTATTACATTTCCTTTGGGTTTAGCCTGGGGGGGGCGGGGGGCACTGAAATGTGTCGGGGATGTTTTCCACAGGAAGGAAGGGCATGCGTGCAAGACTTGTTTTGAAAATATGCCTTTGCTTTCCGCTTGTCTGATCATGACTCTACACGCAACATCATACAACCCCATAAGGCTGTAATGGGCCAAATCATCCTAATCCAGTGTGGCATTCCGTATGTCTTCCTCTGCAAGTAGGTCAAGTTTAAGCCGTGTTCCTGGCTTGTGCTCCGATTTCCCATAACCTGCTCCACGTGGCTCGAGTATTGTGCTGGAGTGCAGAGCATGCCAGCAGGGATTCTGAGCAGCCTCACAGGGACAGTCAGTTTTTGGACAGAAACTAGTGTTTTTGTTCCGCTCTGATCTCGTGATGTTGCATTCGTGGCAGGAGAAATCTTCAGTGGTTTAAATGTGTGCTTTTACTGAGTCTTAGGATGTTAGTTTACCTAATGAGTTGCCTCTGGGCACTGCACTATAAAATTTTAAAATCAGTAATACCTCTGGGACAGAAATTGGTTTGCAGGATTTGAAGTGTACTGTATTCTGAATGAGAATACCAAATAAAATTGGATAGAGGTTGATGCTCTGAAGCTGTGGAAAGACAAATAGGTAGTGACCTAAAGTGTACCTCAGGCCAGACATGTGAATATTTTGATATTAGTGATTGCAATGTGTGGAATTCTTCTTGATAAGGATTACAGCTTCAGTGTGTGGTTTTTTTTCCATTTGTGCTGGAAGAGTTGTGAGTGAAAAGGTGGGTTAGCACCCACAGAGGTCACCTCCGGTCAGTGCTCTGAACCAGCTATCCAGCTCCAAAACAAACCCCAGCTGCAGGACATCAAAATCAACCGTAGTGCTTGCTGATGGCTTTGGTCTTCTTACAGGCTGAAGTTTTTCTTGAACTGGAGCTGATTGATGTGGCAATGTGCTCAAGAAGGGTGCAGTCAGTGCTAGGAGATGTTCTTGACTATGCAATGGAAGCTCAGTGTCAGGGCTACCTAACTGGAACCACACCTGACTTTCTAAACCAGTAGTTTTGCTTACTTCAGATAAAGTTGTAGACTTGGAAGGAAATTGTAAGAGAGCTTGATAAATTAACAGTGGCTGGGCATGCCACTATGTGGTTAATTACCAAGGTAATTCACAGAACTACCAAAATCTTCATGCTGGTGATGCTTTTGCAGGGCATCAAAGAGCAGAAGAGGTCACTGAAACTCAATGTTAATAGCTGGATTTGTAGACTTCTTCTTATGCTGTGTGCAAATTGTCATCATCATTAGTATTAGAGCCAGTAGTGGTCTTTCTTTTGTGTGTTTTGGGCCCAGAAAAACTGCAAATGATGGGCCATCTTGAAGAAAACAAGAATCTCTAGTAAATCTTTTCCTTATCTGTCAGGGGCCTGATGTATCTCTGAGCTAGGTTGCTTTACTCTAGATTGGTCCAGGTATTCTGCTGATGCAGCACCTTGTCAGAAAGGTCAGATTCCATTTTCCCTTCTGTAGTGTTCCCTCTGAGTACAACAGGTCAGCTCTGCCTGCTGCTCAGCTATGCCTTCTGAAGGAAAATAATGTACAGATGTGAGGGGCCATCTAACCTTAGCTGTGGCATATTGACCTGGAGCTGCTTCCATGAATCTGGCAAATTTCACAGATGGCACCATGGTCTTGTTTCTAAAAGGTCATTTCAGAGCTCAAGAAGGGAGTGCTTAGCTTTGGCAGAAGAGTAGATTCTGACCTTTTGGCTCTTGCATTCATTACCTGGAATGCTAAGGTGAGAGAAAGCATCCTCCAAAAAATTCTAGAGAAATTACATCTTCTCAGTATTTTTGTAAATAGAGTTTTCAAGCTCTTCGTAGCTTAAAGTCTTTTTGGATTGCAACTAGGAGAAATGGTTGTTTTCACAGTTCTTAAAACATAGCTGGTCTTCCAGTTTTAAGGAATGCTTGAGATCCTTGAGTAAACGTTACAGTGCATCTTGATTCAATTTGAAAAAGTACTGGGTTTGTCCAGTTTCAGATAAATTTCCATGCACACCATAAAACCATATACAGTAGCTGCTTTGCTTCTAAGAAAGTAAATGTGATTGCACATCTCTTGTGCAAAACTCTGATATGACTAAAATTTATCAAGACTTTTTCAGTACAATGAAGACACAAAGGGAGAGGTTTGTTGGGAGCTTCATTGTGAACAAGTGTTTAAGCAGCTTTGTGTTCATGTGAGTTGTAAATTGAAATACATTCCTATAGCACGTCTTGTCATCTTGCTGCTGTCATAGTTGAATTAATCCATTATCATCAATTTCTCTGCTCAGGGAGGCTCTTCACTGAGCTGTTACCTTTAGATCAGTTCCATCTTCTACTTGAGTATTGCATTGACTATTCCATTGTAATGCCAGAACTTTTATTATGTTTCTCTATTTGTTAAACTTAACTCCTGGAAAAGAAACCATATATTCTTCCTGGCAAACTTTCCTGAGGGATGAAGGTATTTGTATTACAAAACCAAATCCCCAGCTCCCTACTTGTATTAGGAGGTGATAGGTGCTCAGTGAAGCAGTCTGTTCTGCAGTGCTTATGTGCTCTTCTGTGAACTTGGCTTCAAAATATTTCAACCCTATAAGCATGCACCTACTCCGACCTTCACAAGTAATGTTATCCAATATTTAATCCATGTGCATGAGCCTGTAAACTCTTAGAAGACTGGTTAATATCAAAACAAAGGCAAAACCTACACAGAGGCATTTTTTTGAGATATGGAAAATATTTTGTTGGGGGAGGGGATGATGCAGCTGAAGCATGGCAGTAATTGCAGGTACAGGAGTTCTCTTTAGGCCATTAGCACTATTCACTGCCACGTGTTTGCTGCTTGTTTGTTAATGTTGGAATTGAAATGTGTAATACGCTGAGATTGAGTTTGTTTTTTTTAAACTGTAAACTGTGAATCTGTAAACTGGATCACCATTATGCAGCTTATGATTTTTTTATTGGCCCCATTGAAAATATTTGTTTAAGGATGCCTCTGTCTGCTCTCTAACAAGAAGAACATTCATAATCTGGAAAACTCTGAAGTACAAAGTGGCTTATTCAGTCCTGTGTTAGAGAACACGCTTGAGAGATATGGAAAAATAATTTCTCTGCTTTCTGCTGTTGAGTGTTTACACAGCATTGGTGCAGGTGTAGCTTTAAAATAGTTTGCCATGCTATGGGATAGAAGGTCCTGGAAAAGCTGCCTCTTTGAAGAACCATGTTTTAATGATTTTTTTTCAAATCATCAGCTGGACACCCTAACTTAAAAATTCCTTAAATTAATAGGTGCTTCTCACAGGCTAGAAGTCTGATCTGATTTTCCAGGAAATAAGTTCATATTATTAGGAAGCAGGTCTTGCATTTCCTTGAGTTTCAAGGAGAAGGTTGAACATGTGAAAAAGCCAGCATACACCTCCTGATGAAGCACTGTGTGCAGTCCCCTGTGGTCACCTGGGTTACACTCAAAGTTACAATGCTATAAGTCTAGGTTCTTAACAGTCATTCTGTAGAAGTTATTGGAGCAAAGACATGGGTTATTTTCAGCAATTTGGGATTAACTGCCCCTTCTTCACAAGCTTTGACTGCTGAATCTTGAAGATCCCAGAAAATAAATTGTATGCTGTTCTTAGTTTGACTAATAAATCTGTCAACACACGTTCTGATAATCTGTTTTGCCAGACAATTTTTTTTGAGTTCACATTGCTTCAGTTTCCTTGACTCCTAATAATGATTCTTGGCATCCTGCTATCTCCTTCCAGGTAAATGTGATTCTTCAGTAAAAGTCAAAATTGGTTAGTGTAGTTAGACTAATTTGAAAATTGATTTTTTATTTTTTTTATGTCTTGTGCTTAAATCAAAATGTCAGATTGTTGATGGCTTATTCTTAAATAGTTTGAGATGAGTTTTTTTTTGTGTGTCTTGCTTGTCTTGCAGCAGCACTCTGATGAGCTCTTGGCATTTCAGAGCAATGGTTAGTATGTGTATTTTCAGCGTACATAAAACATGGGAAGGTTCATGAAAAGGCTGCTATGTTATGAAATGCAGTTTTCATACTCCTGCTGCGGGTACTGATTTCTGAAACTTGTGGTAACATTTGAAACTGTTTTGATAATTTAGCTGATCTCAAGTAATCTAACAACTATTTAATTTTTCTTCCACTTTTCATTTCTTTTAGCTGGGATGTGACAGCAAACATAAGAAGAGCTGTTGAAACTTGATTTTTCTCCTGGTCTTGGAAAAGTCTAGTTTTTGTTTTGCTTGTAACTGTGATTTTATGGGAAAGCTGTTCATTGGCCACAGATGACTACTACCGAGGGGCTTTCCAAAATCTGTTTTGGATTACAGAGAGGTTGTAAAAAAGTGCTATGATGACACCAGTTCCATTTGAGGTTCCTTTTGTCCTAAACAATAATGGGTTTGTTTGGTACTCAGTGCTGCAGTTATGCAAAACAATTGCTCAGTCATCATAGGTCACATGTTCTTTATATGTATTAAACAAAGATGAAAAAGAGCCAGTAATTCATATCTTTATTTTTGTCAACGATTATAACCTTTCCAGTTTTTCAACAATCACTGCTCTCTAAGAAGAAGGGGCATGGAAATGCACTGTACCATGCACAAGTTCTGCTCCCCACCAGAAACTGATGAATCCAGAGTGCAAAACACTATGGGAGCCCTGCTCCAGTGAGACCCAGGCGTGTACTTAAAATAGGAAATGGTTATTGGAACTAAATTATTTTGCCATTTTTATTTTTAGGTTTGCTGGCATGGGTAATCTCATTAAGGTGCTAACCAGGGACATAGACCACAATGCAGCACATTTTTTCTTGGATTTTGAAAGTAAGTCTCAGCCCTTCACAGCTGGTGCATTTCAAATGGTAACAGTAGGGTTGCTTATACCTGCTGCAGTGAAGGCCAGGGGACTCAATTGTGAAGTTGGAATTTGAGAGTTGCATGTGTTTTTTCTGTTCCTTTTTTTTTTTTTCCCTTTTTTTTCCCCCCTCTCCAGTGGTAGCTAAGCCACCATCATGCTGCTGTGTAAATTTTCTTTCCATGTGCTTAGTCATTTTGGGTCTCTGTGGTCAGTGATGTCCATCCATCTGCCTGCAAATCAAGTAATCATGAAATGAGAAATTCTGTCAGTATGCCATAGTAATCTGTGCTGAGCAGTTGTTCACTGTAATCCTCTCATACACAGGAGTGAGTGCTAAATCATTCCTGATCCTGCTTTGGTCATTCATCGTGCAGTTAATGTGTGTTTGTTTACATCCAAAAGTCTGAATTGAAACTGTCTTTGAGTTTCACAGATGTTTTAGGCACCTTGTGTAAAAGATCTGTGGCACATGTCTGTTAGCATTTTCTGCACACTGAAATGATGTATCACGATGTGGTTTTCTATGATGGCCTCCTTACACAATTATAAGGGCTGACAAAATTAAAGCTCTTTCCTTCTGTTGTCCCATCAGGTTAAAATCAAGCATGGCTAATGCTTTCAAATGTGGTACTTGGCCCTCAAGGCAGTACTCCTGCTCAGGACACTGGTGCTAGGGTGTACTGGGACAGAACAGTCCCTGGCAAAGCCTTCTGTTGGATTCTGCCCCTTTCCCAAAGGGGCAGCTGTGAGGATGATGGTGACATGGTCACTTCTTGCAGGAAAGCTGCACTGCTGGGGTCACCAGCTGTGCATCCTCGAGGTGGGGATGTCCCTTCACCCAGCCTGAAGGACGGGTTCGTACCTGATGGAACTCTCTGGTCTTCTTTTCCCGCTGCTTCAATCAACTCCATTTGGGCTGTACTTTCTTATACAAAGAAAATTTTCTTTTCTCTTATTCTTGTCTTGGCAGGTACCTTAACATGGGGAACCTTCTAAAAGTTTTGACATGCACAGACCTTGAGCAGGGGCCAAATTTTTTCCTTGATTTTGAAAGTGAGAAGATGATTTTATATATCTATTACTCTTTGCCTGCAGTAGACTGCATTTGTCATGTACTAAATGTATGTTTTCATTTTGCCATCCTTCTAACTGCTTTGCATGCCTGAGCTATGGATAATTGTTCAGTGAATTTCGGTAGAAAGCAATAACCTGTTCTAAAATATCCTCAGGTCCTAAAATGTAAAATCTTTATTTCAGGAAGGGCTTTCAAATTACATTTGACTGCTGAAACCTGATTTGGTTCTTGTAAATTAAACCAAAATTCTGCCTACTTTTAATCAAAATATTAAGAATAGTTGTAATTATGTAATTGAAGACTTACTGAAGTTGCAATTGACTTACTCAAATTTGTGAGTTTTGTCCCATTCTCATTAAAGGAAAAACTGAAAATGAAATTCTCATCACTTCCAATGTGACTTAATAATACTGCATACACAGAATGGCTCACAACAGCTATTCATAGCTCCAGCATCATCATGTTAAAGGTTATATGTGAACCTTACTGGATCTGCCACTGAAATTTAACCTCTTGCCTTCTTAAAAGGGGGTCTCAAAATGTATAGAGATGAAGTTGATTTTGGAAAGAAGAGACATGTAGTTTGTCTGATCAATGTCAGGTGTTCTAGAAGGTTCACATATGTCAATATTTCTGCTTTTCGTTTTTGTTGCATGATACAGGATAGCCTAAGTGGCAGGTAAGTGTTACTGCCTTCTGCTATGCATGTTTAATTACTTTCTTTTGGGATGTGCTGTTTCTTTAGCCAGCTGTATATCAGCAAGCATAAAATAAGATTAATGTTCAATTACTTTTTGATCATGTAATAGAATACAATGGAATAGAATAATAATAAAAAAAATAAATATTATGATATGGATAATTTGCAGGTATTATATATTTTTCCCCGAGTTGTTTTTCAGTTGTTTGTTTGATGAAACAGTAGCAGTTTTTTATATTAGTTGTAATACAAAAGCAAGTGCTTGAAGAAATACGGTTTTGCTTCAATGACATTTAAAGTTACAGCTTCTCTAAACCCTTATCCTGTAGTGCTAATTTTTCTCATTTGTCTCTTCTGAATATATTGTTATTGGAAGATGCTAGCCATACAAATTATTCATAAAGGGAAGATTATCAGGGCCTGTGTTCAAAAATCAGAAAGCAAAATTTGTCTAAGACCAATTCCTGCATATCGTCATAATAGGTAAAATTTAGTGAAGTGGGAGAGCACATGTATGAGGCCATTAGAGTTGTGAAGCTCTAGCTTAATCTGTAAATATTGAAAATTTAATTGCAGTAAATTAAATTCATGTTAGCTGGATAGAAGAGGCATAATTCTAAAATAAATTGCAATAAAAATTGGTCTTTTTTTTTTCTTTTTAATACAGACTCTTTAGCTATCACTTTTGTTTTAAAATGCATGTTTTGAGCATGAACAGGATTTGGCATGAGAGTAGGCAGGTTGCTGACATGAAATGCTTTCTTATGCAGTCAAATTAGGTGACTTATATTATGGCTGAATTGTTAGACTGATCTTTGTTCATTTTAGACCCTGTTCTGCATTTGTTTCTGCTGCTATACTGTGTGTCCATGCTTCTTTCTCCTCTGTTTCAGAGAGCTTGCCTTGACAGGATCTTGGCTTTGACACAGCCAAGATCTTTCTTCAAGACTTGGCACTTAATCTTGTGATACTTAATGTTGTAGTTTTGTGTGGAAGGACAAGTAAGCTCTGTATTAAAACGAATTTGCCAATTCTAGGTGACTTGCCCCAATAATAGGCAGTTTGAAGTCTTTTGTTCTTAAATCCATGTATGTGAGCAGGCTCCAATGTTTGTTACATAGTATTATAAAGAACTAAAAACTAATGTTCATAAAGCTTTGTAGGGCCAGAAACTTCATCCCCAGATGTTTATCTTGGTGCTAGGTTCCAGTGATTGGTGTGACTGACTATGAGAATCCATGTAAAAAATATGATGAGCTGTAAGCTTTTCTTTACCTTCACACTGGTTAAGCTTATGCTTTCTTTGGTCATTCACCTTGCCTGTTTGAAAAAAATAGTTGTCTTGAGTGTTCTTTTAAAGTCTGTGCAGTGCCATTGAGCAAAGTGCACAGGTCAATATTGTTCACCTAAAATGTGAGAAACTTATAGCTCAGCTTTTGCATTGGTGTCATTACTGTCACAGTTGCAAATCCTTTCCAAATTTACTGATTTGAATAGCAGCTAAAGTACAGTGTACTTAGAGATGGTGATATCAAGCTAGCACTGACAGTATCCTGCATTATCTCCAGAGGACTTGGCCAGGTTTCAGAGGAGCCACAGAGACAGCATTCTCCATAGTAATGCCAACAGAGATGAATAAATTATTTTATCTCCAGCAGTCTAGCATTTTTTTCCCCTTGTTTGTGAGTTTTGTCCCAGACATTTTCAGATGACTCGATGTGTTATTCCCTGGGAAAAATGTCAGCTTAAATAGTTTGCTGTTCAGTGTAAACTTTTAACCCCAAATTTCTCTCTCTACTAGTTCTGTAGGCTAGCCAAATATTATTTTAATAGTCACTAAATGTGTGTGTTCCCTGCATGCAATGTGTTGTCTCACTTTTGTAGTATTTAATTCACATAACAGCGTTTGTATATTGTTTCAAGTCTCCTCTTCTGTCTCTAATACATTACTGTGTGAGCATTCTGAATTCTAAGTGTATATTGCCTCTAGTGCAGTGACATTCTGATGAATGTGATTAAACAAACACAGATTAATTTAAAGATGAACTCCCATTTACTTGCAGAGCCTCAGTCTTCCCTTTTCTTACTATTGGATTAAAAATAGTAGAGTTGCCCTGAGTAACCAGGGGGTCAGCTCCTGTGGCCACAATATCAAACCTCAGAACATATGGGTGAGCTGTGCTGTGCTTCATGGGTTTGTTCTTTCTGTGGAGAGCATTGCTGATAAAAGCACAGCCTTGTTGTAGCCTTGTAGCAGGAACTTAAATGGACAGGGGAGAAGGGAAATCCATGAAACTGTATGTCCTTCATCCTTCTGTCTGGATGCCTGGCACTGCTTTTTCTTAGCTGCCAAGAGTAACTCCAGAAGTGCAACTCCCTTTCCTGCTCTGTGCACTCTACCTTGGGAAGAGGAGTTCCACAATTCTCAAGTGAAGGTCCTGTAGCTTCAGCCCTCAGGTACATACTGAGGGGTACTATTCCCATAATATAGGAATGCTGCCTCCATCCATTCAAGATGGTAACAGTGCTTAGGAAGAGGATGCTCCCTCGTTCTTCCCCTGTTATGCAATTTCAGGATACAATGCCCTGATCAGCACTGGGTAGCAAAGAAACCAATTTTGCTCTGGGTCAGCTAGCATTGGGCTCTGATGATTTTTTAATATCATGCTTTTTAATTCTATTCTAATAATATTTTAAATGTTATTGTGAAGGGATTATAAAATAATTTAAAGCTTGCTTTTTAAATTTGACCTCTTTTAGAGATGGCAGAGGAAATGAGTTGGGACAAATCAGGCATCATTTACAGATGTCTTTTATTGGAGAGGACTAGGTTGAATTTCAAAAATGAAATACATACCAAAAGAAGTAACTCTGTTCCTACTTGGTTTTCAAATAGATTGATATTTAGAAGTTTGTAATAATCAAAACAAACAAGCGAATAAAAAAAAAAAACACCACCCCAACAAATTCAGTATCAATGTGCATTGGTTTAAGTTTCCTGGAACATTTTAAGGAAATTAAATCTCGTGGTCGGCTGATTACATCCTACACTAAGAGAGGTGATGATGGTGTTGATTTGCCTAGCCAGCTGTCCAGTGAAGACCACTAGATCAGTATCTGGAAGATGATTTTAATTTCTAAACACGGTGGGTTGTAGTACTGCAGCTGTTCTGCTTGTTGGCAGGTTTTGAAATGAATTCTTTTCAGCCCTTCTGCTCTGTCCCTCTCAATCTTGAAAAAATGAACTCTCCTTACTACACAGGGTAAAGAAAAAATGGCATGAAAAATTAAATAGGCAGGAGATGTTCTCAGTGTGAGACAATCCAAGTGACAAGTCTTGATTGCATTATTTAACAACACAATCTGGAATGCTACAGAGCTTCACGTCTTAGTGTGTATTTCACTGTAACATTTCATGTTCGTGCATGAACTGCTGCCAGTCAACTGGTGCTTCCCTGTCTGCTCTTTTCCCTCATTTTTTGTCTTCATTTCTTACAGCAGTCTTCAGCAGCTTTCAAAATTATGTGACCTTTGTGATGATCTGAAAAGCACTGGCCATTTTTACTCGATGCCTAATCAATGTGGTGCTCTTTTATTTATTTATCTTCAAAGGAGTGTCCAGGTTCTTTTTAACCTGTGCTAATTCTTGATGTTTCTCAAAATACCAGTTGAACTGTTGCAAGGTCTATATATAGGCACATTTGTTAATAATGCCCACTCTTTATGCATTAAACTATAAAAATAAGAGGTATTTTGCAAAAATTACAGCAAAATTCAGACATGCAATGTATGTGAAATTTATTTTCTCCTAATACAAACTTTGTTTTCCCTTATGTTTTTCTAGTGTGTAACCCTAAGCTACTGTGGGTGTTTTATTTCAAATGTAAATATATACCTAATTTCCATTGGATGTTATACATATGGATCATGGAAAAAGCACTTCTAAAAAGACATTTTCCAGACTCTTCAAACTACACAAAGTCATGAGGATGTATTGTCCTTATATAGCTTTTGTCTCTCCCTATAAAAAAGAATCTATTGTTAATACCCTGATTTTTGGCATTGGAAATAATGGGCTAAAATACAATTATATTTGTTCCATAAGATATTTTGCCCATGTTATCAGAGAAGTGAGTTTTTTTTAAAAGATCTTTAGTAACTATCAAATATATTTTTTTTTTTTTTCAAATATGAGTCTAAAAGGAACTAACCTTATAGCTTCCATCAGTATTTTAAAAGAAAAAAAATTGCTTCGGGTAAACAATGTCTAAGATACTTGTCCTAGGTGATTGTTTTTAAAGGTTAAAACCTTCTGTTGATTATTCTCAAAACATACTTCTTACAGAATCGCATTTCTTTAAAAATATATATGTATCTTTTTGAAATTATGACTTAATATACTTTTGGGAAGCCCTTAAGTAATTAGAAAAGAATGGGAGACAGCTCATGTCTTTAAAGACAAGGAACAAAAAAAAAAGTCCTACACAAGCTCACACTGGATCTTTTTGTTCTCAGCTTTGATTGTGAGATGAGTGCAGTGAAGAATGTTTTGAGAATTAAATATATTTAGAAATAAAAGATATGGCTTCTTTCCCAAGCAGTTAAAGATGAGGCAGACAAGAAAGAAAATAATCTGGTGCAGTTTTTTTAGGTAACAATAGACATGGACACCTCCTCTGCTATCTGCAGTGAGTGTCTTTTGAATGCTTACCTAAATTTCTTCCAGTGAACCTCTATTGCACCCCAAGGTGAGATTACATGATAGTCATACAGACAACTCATCAGGATTTTTTCTCCTAACTCACTTTTAAATAAGTCAAGAAGATAGAATCCAGGTGAATTTTGGGATGATAAATGAAGAGACTACTAATATGAATACAGTTAGTCTCTTGGAGTTCCTTATACATTATAGTAGCTCTTCAGAGGATGAAAATTCTTGATGAGTTGCTGCATGAAGAATTTGTCCCATAGGTGATGGTGTGCCGATTGAATTCCATGTTGTTGTTAAAAATAAATATCTATACACTTAATATGTTCTGCTGTTTAGATGCCCAACCTACAGAATCTGAAAAGGAAATTTATAATCAGGTGAATGTAGTGTTAAAGGATGCAGAAGGAATACTGGAAGACTTGCAGTCATATAGAGGAGCTGGCCATGAAATACGAGAGGTGAGCTAGAATGTTACAATTGTGCACAACCTGTGGTTGTTCTTTGTCTGATCCTAACCAAATACTGCTGGGGTTTAACTTTGCTTGCAGGAGCTCTTTTGGCAGAGCATGTTGTCTATTAAAATCACTGTCTTGAATTTCTGCTCTGGAATGTTTCTTTTTAACAGCGAAACAGATGTTGCTTGTTTCAGTCATATTAATCCGCATATGTAATAGCAAATGATGTTTCTCAGAGTTTTTGGGGTGTTTTTGTTATTGATTTTTCTCTGTGTTCCCACATAAGCTCTTGAGTTAACAGTGAATTTGGAAAGAGCGTGGTGGGACTACAGTGCAATACTGGGTAGTGTTGACATCCTCTTGTATAGTAACTGGAGAAGCCTGGTTTGGTAATCCTACCACAAAAGGCATCTCATTTTCAATCCCTTTTAATTGGCTTTTATTTACTAAAGTACATGTTTGGAACAGAAGCAAAGTTCCTGTACAGAACATCACTCCATTTTTCCTTTGTTTAATAAAGGGTGGAATAAATATTCTCCCAGCCCCTTTTCTTTGCTCCTCACATGCAGCAATGGGGGCTCTTTAGCTCAGAAGGAAGGAGTTACTCACTGTAACATACCCTTAAGAAATAGTATTAGGGAGGAGTCTCTGTTTACTCCATAGCAATTTGAGATACTCAAAACCATTCAGCTTTGAGAGCTTTTCTCTCTTCGGAATTGATAAGGTAGGTTTAAGAGGGATAACTGTGTCACACAAAACCCTTAGGAGGAGAGATAGCTTACTTGTTCTTCAAGGACGGAGCGTGTTCAGGGACAGGCTGAAGGATCAGGAATGTGTGTCTGCAGCTGCCATGGATGTAGGAGAGATCCTCCTCTGGGAGGAGGTAGACACGGCAGGAAGAAAACTCTCTAGGACCAGAGAGGAGTCTGCTGCAAGCCACAGCCCACTGTTGACTGAAACAGTTCCTGCAATCAAGAACTTGATGGTGAAAATGCTGCAGGAGAGTTATGAGCATTTTTATTTCTGTTTCTTAGTATATTTTCAATTGCTAACTGGAGAGGTTGAATTTAAGGTATTATATGTCTGTGAAGTTCACTGTGAAGATGAAGTCTATAAATATATCCCTCAAAGCTGTGGTGTAGTCCGTGTCTTGGTGGTGCTTTGTGTTGTTGATTAAGCTTAAATGTTCCTACTGTAATAGCCTGAATTTCACAGCAATTTTTTTTCTTTGCAAATTTGGGAATTAGTGATAGATACCAACATGAAAATGAGGCTTTGATCACTAATTTTTTTTTGCTTGGAGTAAGCACAGTAAAGTTGTTAATTTTAATTAAGTAGATCTAGTTATGTAAATTTTCTTACCTGAGTAACTTGATTTTTAACCATTTCTTTATACTCTCTCCAAGTTGTTTTCCTATTCAGGATGCTTACTTTCAACACAATTTTTTAGACCTTTTTGGAGCAGACATGGGTTAGTACATGCTTGTCTCTAAACTGAAAACTTTCTAGTAGGTAGATTTTTAATTATTAGCTTTTCAAACAATTGTCCTGCATAGGTGTTCTGGTTTTTTGTGTTTTGTTGTTTGGGGTTGTTTTGTCAGCAGCACATCAGTTATTCGCAATCTAAGCATACTTTTCTCCTCTCTTTTTCTAATTTAAGGCAATACAGCATCCAAATGATGAGAAGCTGCAAGAGAAAGCATGGGGTGCAGTTGTTCCACTAGTAGGCAAACTAAAGAAATTCTATGAATTTTCTCAAAGACTAGGTAAGTGGAAAGGTGTTAACTTGGGGTTTTTTGTCTTCATTAATCAGTATATTTGGCATATTCAGGTGTGATCACATCTAGGTCAATTCCTATGTGGAAAAGAGCTCTTATTGCACAGGTTCCTTCCATACGCTGGATGACAGCTAACTTGCTTCAGTGGATACGTGAGAGGAGAGAGGGAATGGGATCATCCTTGTTACTCTTCCTCTACTCCTTTAATATCTCCTTTAATAAGGAAAGTAGTAACCAGCTGATTAACTGGAAGTTAGTAGACTAAATAATCAGGAATTAATTCTGTCTGTGTTTCTGATACCAAGAGTACTTAAAAGCAACTGTTATTCCTCCCTGAACACCAGAAATAATTTGCTATGTGGAAATGCCTGATCTTGGTTTTGTACACATGCAGTACTTGAGATGGTGCTTCATGCCTCTTCTGAAACCCACTGATGTGGTGGCTATGCTGATAAAATATATGAGACTTGTTTTTTACCAGCTTTCTGTTGTTATCTCACTTTCAATCAAATTTATTAACGTAGCTTGTAAAAAACATGTTTAAAACATGAAAACTTTTTGCAGGCAAGTTCTGTTTTATAAAATGGATTTGTTTCTCAAGGAGATGAATGGGAAGCTGGATTATAAATTTATCTTAAATAAGGCATGACTTCTGCTTACAGCTATGTGCCTCTTGAATTCTGTGTTGTCCTAAAGGCTGAAGTCTACTAACGCAGA
Organism: Pseudopodoces humilis; assembly: GCF_049639895.1. Lineage (NCBI taxonomy): Eukaryota > Metazoa > Chordata > Aves > Passeriformes > Paridae > Pseudopodoces > Pseudopodoces humilis. The sequence goes on from NC_142200.1 coordinate 9,134,780, forward strand.
TTAGTGAAATATGTTGCACAAATGTTGCAGACAAAGCTTGAGTAAAACTTTTCAAGAAGTTTTTTTTGTGGCTGTCAGTGCTGATGAGACCTGGTCTGTACCGCAATTTGTCTGTAAATTTGACAGCAGTTTACACGTAGATAAGCAATTCATCAAGTCCCTTTATTATTAATCACCATGTATGTTGGCAGCTGTATATTTTAGGTCTAGCATGCAGAATATCAGCCAATATTGATACAAGAAGCAGGTGCAGTTGTAAGTTGCAAGCTCCTCTCCTGTTGTTGCAGAGGCAGGACTGCGGGGCCTGCTGGGAGCCCTGACGAGCACCCCATATTCCCCAACACAGCACCTGGAGCGAGAGCAGGCTCTTGCTAAGCAGTTTGCAGAAATTCTTCACTTTACACTCCGATTTGATGAGCTCAAGGTAAGAGCTTGCAATCAGAAGGGCTAGAAAAAGAAGCCAAGTCTGTTTACTAAAGCAATCTGGGTTGTGTTTTTTTCTGGAATAGAGTGTTCAGTGGATACTCAAGTATCCAATATGCTTGGCTTGCTCTTGTGACCTAGAGTTAGATTGAACTGGAAAGCAGATGAAATATCATATTAGCTTTAGGCACTTGTTGTATTTCAGTTCACATTAATCATGTTTCTTCACCCAAATTTGGCATATCTCTTGGGTTAATGCTGCTGCTTTTAGCTTGTGCACACCCATAGTTCAGCTACTTTCTTGCTAATGTGCAAAGAAGGAAGCTGAAATGATAACTAATTTGCTGGTCTGATTCTTGGAGTCAAATTAGCAAAGCAACTTTTTTCAACCTACTAATTTCCAACTTGTATTTAGAAGACTGCTCCTTTTCTCATTTCTGTCAGAGCTTGTTCTGAATCTGAGAAACCAGAAAGCTTTATGCTGCTCTTACCAGCTCCCAACAGATCACAGGCCTTTTTGTTTCACTTCAGGAAGTTGAATATTTTCTTGTTGGGTGTATTATATTTTATGAAAACTTGTCCTTACTTTTCTTAAATTTCTCACAACTCTTTTGCTTCCATATCTACATAGATGACAAATCCTGCTATTCAGAATGACTTCAGCTACTATAGGAGAACTCTGAGCCGTATGAGGATTAACAATGTCCCAGTAGGTAACCCTTGGATAAGATGTAATGTAGTCTTCTGTTACCACCTCTCTTCTCCATGTACAGAACAGCTAAACCCTTTCTTCTTTTTTTTAGGCAGAGGGAGAAAATGAAGTAAATAACGAGTTGGCAAACAGAATGTCTTTATTTTATGCTGAAGCGACGCCAATGTTGAAAACCTTAAGTGATGCCACAACAAAGTTTGTGTCAGAGGTAAGGGTATAAATTTATGGCTTGGATAATGTGCTTCAGAGCACTGCAGGGCCAGACATAATGGGCAACACAACCTTCACCAGGCCTAATCTGGCATCTAGAAATAAAACTTGGGGTTTGAAGCCTCAAGAAATGTAATGTGTCTTTCCCAGATGCTGTAGAGTTAGGGACTCCAGACAGGCACTTTGTGTATGCATCCCCAAAAGTTGATGGGTAGTGTCACATCAGTAGTGATGGCTTTCCTCAAACAGGGAGGTGGGACTGGTAAGTATTTTGCCTACAATGTGGTGGTGGTGGTTTAGAACAGAAATTTTGGAAAACTGAAAGGGAAACATTTTTATTCTCTCTGTTTGAAATAGGGAATGGAATTGAAATGTAGCTTCCTCTTCTCCTTCCTAAGATTCTTTTGTTGCACCGTGTAAAGTCAAGTATACTACATTATTGCAAAAGGGAGAAGGAACCTGAACTGGAAAAGTATTTCAACATTTTAACACATCCCTATTTATCCTTGACTACATATATAAATATTGGTTGTAAAATCCAGTCACTACAAGTACTGAGCATACCTTCTCGTTACTGTGGTGATTTTTGGCTGATCATTTTTGTGCAAAGAATGCTCACTATTTCTTAGTAGAAAATAATTGTACATCACATGATCAATGCCAAGTTACATCTGTCTTTTAATGTTCTTTTTTTCCTGAGTTCTGCTTTATGCTTGAAATGCTTTAAGAAAACTGTCC